>NC_044571.1:16154234-17474234 GCF_901933205.1 Camarhynchus parvulus
CCTTGCCATGCAGCTCACTTGCTAATTGACCTCTAGAAATTCACTTAACCTCTGCCTCTTATATAAAGAGTGCTGAGAGGCTTAATTAATTAAGTGGTCCTAAAATGCTTTTAGAATTGCATTTGACTTCTGCATAAATTCAGCATGTTGGAGTAACGGTGTGACTGAGACCATCATGAAAGTGAGACAGTGCCAGCTGAAGTATAATTACATAAATACAAAAGCTTTTCCTCATAATCATAGAATCACAGAATGGTTTGGGTTGGAAGGAACCTTAAATATCATTTAGTTCCTATCTCCCTGCCATGGGCAGGGGCATCTTCCACTAGATCAGGTTTCTCAGAGCCCCATCCAACCTGGTCTTGAACACCTCCAGGGATGGGGAGTCCACAACTTCTCTGGGCATTTTGTCCCAGTGCCTCACCACCCTCACAGTAAAGAATTTCTTCGTAATATCTAATCTAAAGCTGCCCTCCTTTAGCTTAGAGCCAATCCCCCTTGTCCTATAACTACATGTGCTTGTGAAAGTCCCTCTCCAGCCCTATTGCAGCCTCCTGTAGGTTCTGGAAGGTGCTATAAGATCTCACCAGGGCCTTCTCTTCCAGGCCTAAATCTCTCAGCCTGTTTTCATAGGGGAGGTGTGCCAGCCCTGTGAACATATTAGTGACCCTCCTCTGGACATGCTCCAATAGGTTCCCATCTTTCTTGCATTGGGGGCCCCAGACCTGGGCACAGTACTCCAGGTGGAGTCTCACTAGAGCAGAGCAGAGCAGAGCAGAGCAGAGCAGAGCAGAGCAGAGGGAATCCCCTCCCTCACTCTGCTGCCCACACTGCTTTCGATACAGCCCAGGACACAATCGGCCTTCTGGGCTGGAGTTACACTTTGTTGTCTCATGCTGAACTTTTCATCCACCAGCAGCCCCAAGTCCTTCCCCTCAGGAGTGCTCTTGCTCTGTCCCTCCTCCAATCTGTATTTCTTGTGACTTTCTTGACCCACATGCAGGATCTCGCACTTGGCTTTGTTGAACTTCATGGGGTTTGCACAGGCCCAGCTCCCTGCTCAGCTCCCTCTGGATGGGTTTCCTTCCCTCCTGCATGTCAACCACACAACAGGGGCTGGTGAGAGCACACCCAATCCCACTGCCAAAGATGTTAAACAATCCTGCAGAGATAGGGAGACCAATGTATGGCTTTGCAGCCGCATAAAACACAAGGGGTTTGAAACAGGAAGTAGGACCAAGCACGGCTTTCAGCTTTATGGCCTGGATTTTTAGGATGGGATGTGTAGAGAGAAGTGAGGGAACAAACGGTGCTGAGAAGTTTGTACCCAATCTAAGGTACCTGATCAGAGACTGCCTCAGGCCTCCAGACCAGCCATTTAATTTGTAAGTCAACAGTCCCTTTATCTTAATGGAATGCAGGAATTATCCCTTCACTTCCATCCAGAGAAAAATGTCCACTCTGCCCTCCATCCCAAGGGGGTTTAAAACTGACTACACTGGGGATACCACATCAAGGTGCTCAACCTCTTCAAGGAGATGGCCACTCCAGTTTCTAGGGCTCTTCAGGGAGTACAGAAAAGGGGTTACTAAACTAGATTGTTGGAAGAGTAAGAGCCAAGTAAGGTTTTAAGAGTTAAGCTAAGTCCCCAGAGCACTGGACACCTCAAGGAAATGCATTTCAACCCCATTTCTGGATGGAAATATCAAAATGGTGGACTGCTTTTCCTGGTGGAAGTTGAAGCCATTAGCTCAGGCTGGAAGTTTCCCTCTTGGGGAGGTGATGGGCACAGCTCAGTGCAGGCACTGGCAGCAGCCTGGTCTCACCAAGCCTGTGGTTGCTGCACAACCCATCAGGCAGCTGTTTCAGAGGGATCTAACAGACTGCGAGTCCTGGCTTTCAGCAAATCTTGCTGGAGCTCAGAGGGAAAGAAGGGAGACCCAGGAAAAATGGTTCCTATTTAGTTTGTTTCCAATTATCGCAAAAAATGAGAGACTAGCAGGGAAATATTTAAAGTTTTTTTAAAGCTGCACACAGTAACAAAAAAACCTCATAGCCAGGATACATTAAAGAGGAAGCCATCAAAAACTCTTATTGCTGACACCTCAACTCCTCAACATTTGCCTAGAAATGTCTCAGTTTACATGTCACAATGACAAAATGTCATCATGACACTTCTCCTGTGTTGAAGACTCTGGGCTGGAAACTTTCAGGGCCTTTTAATTTCTGGTGGTGCCTGCTAAGGGGCTTGGTGGGTTGGTACTGTTCAAAAAAGAGAACAGCAGACATTCTTGCCCTGAAAGGAAGAATCCATCCTGCAATGAGATTAGAGGAATGGTGGGCAACAAGGTGCTTCAGAGACGTTGCCCTGTGTAGGAAACATCAGGCTTGTGGACAGACACAAGTGGCCTCTCAGACTGGGGAGTCAGCCAGGACCTGGCAGTGACCCACTGGGCACAGGAGTTCTGGTTCTGGTCCATTCCACTCACATGAGCCAAGCTAACATAGGGAGAGGTGCTCTCGAAGAGACGTGTCAGGAATAACATCAGCTGTTGAACAGTGCCAGGGTTCTAGTGCAAAATCTGCATTTTTATTAAAGACATATTTTGGAAGGCCCATTCAAAAATACATTGTGCTCAGTAAAAATTAACCATTTCCATGCTGATAATTAAGGTTACCACAGGATTTTTTTTTTCTCTTTTAGAATATTTACAGCAACAATAGAAATTGTACAGAAGTAAAGAATGGAATACATGCTCAAAAAAAATTTGGTAAGGTGTACCAACAACATGATACAAAGGGTTGTATACAAACACTTTACAAATGGTTTATTAACTTGCATGAAGTCATCCTTAAATATTCAACACATTTTAAAATCAATTTGTATTTCAGGATTAAAAAGGCTAACACCACAACATATCCCTTCCACAACAGAAAGCACGGTAGATTTAAAAGTTTGTGCGCTTTAGATTTCTAAAAGCTGTTAAGAACATCAGGGAATCTTATCCATAAATTTATACGTTTTGAAAGCTGCCTCCCCAGCCTGTTAATCTGTACTGGCAGATAGTGAAAAAAAATCCTAAATTTATTTTTTTTTTCTTCCAAATGTCACAAATTTAAAATGAAACATTCCACAGTGGAGACCTAAGCAGTCCTGGAATTCCTTATCAGATTAACCAGATTTTAAGATGCCTGCATAGAATTTCCAAAAAAAAAATTATGGTTTCTGGAAAGATTTTAGTTTATTGGTCCATATAATCCAAATATAAACTTACTTCTTTCAATTAGTCAAATCCTTCAGTAGTATAAGATGTGCACTATCAAAAAAAAAAAAAAAAAAAAGGAAGGTCGAGAGAGTTCCCTATGCTTAAAGTTTTGCCTTGTAACTACAGACTTAAAAACTGCCACTGGATTTACATGTCAGGAGTTTACACCCAGAGGTTCATATCCTATAGGAAAATTGAACAGCAGCTTCCACCTTGTGCTATGAACATGCTTTATCTTTATGCTAATGGAAAGCTCTGACAACAGCTACTTCACAACACAGCATTTCCACGCCTGTACAATTAAGATGCCACCTTGCATTTCTCAGAACAGATCCAGAGAAACAACGCCCTGTGAAAACAGAGACCTGGTGGAAGGAAAAGCCTGGTAGGCAGTGAGTTTTGGTGGGGGCACAATGAGGTAAGGTATCTCACCCAGATGTAATGGAAAATTAAAATGAAGGAAATCCTGAGCAAGTCTAAGGATAGCTGTTTGAGTAAAACAGCAAATAGGGTGGAGTAGTAGATAAGGCCTCTAACTCCCTGAAAATCTGCACTAGAGAAACAACAAAGAACAAGGCAACTGCAATATTTGAGAACCACAAGGGGAAGGCCAAGGGAAGACTGCAAAGCAGTGCAAAGGATGGCACTAGGATCTAGAGAGAGAGAGCTCAGATGGCTTGGAGGTTTCAGAAGTATTTCAGATGAAGGCCCAACAATATTTTATTACATGGTTGCTAACAGTACCTAGAGGAAGAATCTTTTTAGATGTCTCTTCCAAATTTGGAGTCAACAATAAGCTCAGAATAAACAAACTCAACCTTAACCACATTCTGCAAGAGAGAGGAGGTAGATTGACTTGCAGAGAAGACAAGAGATGTGTAGTCATTCTTAGACTAAGACACAAATTCCATGTTCAGGCTCATGGACCATGGTTCAAGAGTCACTTTTGCCCAGCTGCACATTTTGTTATGTTCTAAAAGAGCCTAAGAAGCAATCTGATTTGGTGGAATGAAAGCATCCAAACATAGTGGGGCCAGTTCCTCTCATACTTCACATGCATCTTCCACAAACCCCAGCTTTTGCACCAAACAACTGGTGCACACAAGGTCACAAATCTGTATCCAAGCAGAACTCAGAACAAGTAAAATGCAGACCTAATCCGTCAGATATACCTGTGCTGTCTCATGTGGTAGTTGTTAAGACACTCCACTGAGAGAACAGATGACCTAATGCAGCTTTTTTCTTACAGCTGAAAGAGGATCTCCTATAAAATCTGCTTTGCTAATTTTAATGGAATTTGCTTTGTGGTAGCAAAATGAGGAATCTTCTGTTTCAGTACAACATTCAGTACAGCACAAGCCTTCACTTGCCTGCTGAGCCTGAGCATTGATGCACTGCTGCTGCTTGACCATTTGAAAAAGGTGCCAACATCTAGAACTTCCAAGTTTTGTTATATTAAAAGGGTTTACTCAAATCACCCCTTTTAAAAAAAGGCCAGAATTTAAATGGCTTTTTTCCTCATTCATTACAAACCCAGTTAAGGAATGGTTAATATCATGATACCATTAGAAAGAGCCGTGTTGGGAAAGGCACCTGTTCTTAAATAGTGTCTTGATTTGAAGGTTATTCAAAAATGGTTACATAGGGCACACCACCTTTCCAACCATCTCCTGTGGCACTCCTCTTTCAAATGGTGGGCCTACTAACATGAACAACAGCCTAGATGCATTGTTTGTGATATTACTCTATTAACAGATGTAGTATGCATGCTAGCTGGAATGGAAAAAGTAAACATTCATTGCCACCCCACAATTTGCAGTATATCATATATGGCTATCCTTTTCACACTCTTTGTGTGACTGGGATGCAAATATTCTCCCAGCTCTACTCTGACAGTGATCAACACATACAGAATTAATTACATGCAAGCATTTTGAAGCATGTCTCACTAACAAATCATTACAAGACAACAAAAAAAAAGAAACATGAATAAAACCCCCAGTACTTCTAGAGCACAGCTCCTCTTTAAAGTGGCTAGGTTTTGCCTTAGCTACCTAGGTCACAACAGTGCTTTCAGAGCTGTATAATCTGTATTCCCATAGGTTCCCTGTGTTCTTATATGGAGATCTGCAGAATTGTTAAGGATTCATAGTTTTTTCTGAGTGAACCTAGGAGTCTACTCAGCTAACACTTCATCTTTTTTGAAGAAAAAAAGAAAAGGCTGGTATGTAGCTTTTTAAACAAGTGAGACTGATCTCCTGAGAGATCTAACTGCAATGACAAGGAAGGGGAAGAGCCTACCACAGGCCACTGTTTCCTGAAGAGTCTTGGTCCCAGAAACAAGTTGGTGTGGTAGAGAGAAAGGTGACAAGCCAAAAGATGATCTGAGGATGCCTCATGAACTTGGAAGTTTGAAGCCTGCTTTAATATTGACCTAAAAGAACAAGTGGTGTTTGGGGAATGTTTTAGGAGACAAATCTGAGATCATTGACTTCCTGCCAAGAACTCTGCCCAGTGCTCTCCTGCAACCTCTCAGAGGGGCAACGAAGCTTGGACTGCCATAAACAGAGCAAAAAGCAGAGAATAGGTCAAAGGGACTGCTCTCTGTGGCCAGGTCTGTTGAAAACAGATGTTGTTCTAAGTAAATACATTTACATTGAAGTTTAAAACAACAGCTTAGACACTTACACAATTTCAGTTAGGATGACCTTAAGGTGCTTTTTTTCAGTTAAAAAGAGCTCAAGAGCTATAACTAAAACATACAGACAAGTTTAGGCAGCTTGATTTCTGCAAAATTACTACAGTTAATTTCTGAAACATAGTTTCTTTTTTATTCACATCATCAGTGATGCCATAAGGCAAAAGATTGCCAAAGAATAAAATACAGTTAAACTAGGATCGTTTATACTAAATAAATCTATAGAGCATGTAGTACAGGACTCACAGACCAGTGCAAAGGAAAGCTCACGCTTACAAGAGAGTTTGTTCTGTAATTCTCTTCCTCTTTATTAAGTCAGAACATCAAGACTCCTTTGAAAATCTCAACAAAATTACATTAGCCATATTCTAAATATTGGGAAGCTAGACCAAGTTAAAAATACAGAATTCATCCCAGCATCAGCTGGCCGAGCTACTGGAACTTCTTTCCAACAGAAGAAAGAATATACTACATACATTCAACACAATTTAGTATTCAACTGAAAGATACTACAGTTTGTTGAATTCAAGAGGAAAATGCAGTATGAAGTAGAAACAAGTTTCTGTAAATAATGGGCCACCAAATACTCAAACATTCCTTGGGTCACCTTTGAAGATTTGCTAACTACTTTAAACAGCTATATGTACAGTCAGGGATCACCCTGATTTAACTTAATGGGTACAGAGAAAAAAAAATCCTTTAGAAACATTTTTCCTCGCTAGAAATCGTAACAACCACATATAGCCCAGTACCATCATCCCCAGCATGAAGATCTTACCAGCAAGCTAAAAACCTTGCAGAGGCAAAAGGATACATATCCACAAAGCACAGGAGAGTCTAGCCTGAACGTTCCCTGTGAGACTGAATGCACAATCATCAAGGTTGGAAGAAATCTTTAGGATCATCCAGTCCAACCATCAACCACCCCAGTCACCTCTAAACCACATCCCCAAGTGCCACATCCAGATGCTCTCAAACACTTCCAGAGTCGGTGACTGCACCGCATCCCTGGACAACTTATTCCAATGCCTGAACACTCTTTCAGTGATCTTTTTTTCCCTAATATCCAATTTGAATCTCTCCTGGCACAACAGAAGGTAATTGCCTCTCATCCTTTCACTTGAGACATGTGAGAAGAGGCTGATCCCCACCTGGCTACACCTTCCTTCCAGGGGGTTGTAGAGAGCAGTGAGGTCCCTCTGAGATTCCCTTTTCCAGACCAAACAGCCCCAGCTCCCTCAGCCACTCTCGTAAGACTTGTGCTCCAGGCCCTTCCCCAGCTCTGTTGCTATAAAAGAGACATTCAAACTGCACTGCCTAGAGCCCCACTCTCTCAGGCAGTGCTTTTGTGAGGGATTTCAGTGGCATCAGCCCATTTCAAAGCAGGGCTAAAAGGGCTCACGTAGCTGTGACCAAGCAATGAATCTAACAGAGACTGCTAAAATAAGCTGCTAAACTCTGACAGGGACAACAAGTAAATATCACAATATCTTTCCTGGATGCCCACTGAACTTAAAAAAAACTGAATACCCTTTCATGTCTATTGTATTTATATATGCTATATATATGATATATCAATACAGTGCATATATCATATATAAAGAGATATTATGTATCATATCTAGCTATAGAAAAATCACATGCATATTTCTTGCAGGCAATTGACAAAGGAAGAATTCCTATTTTTTAATTTTTCAAATTTAGTAGACTTATTTTTAGTCCTGAACAAAACTGATATAACATCCTTCCACACTGTTCTTTCTGACAACAATTTTTACAGTAGTGGTGCCGAATTTGCTGTTGTTAGAACTTTGGTATGACTCGAGGTACTGAACAGCATGTCCAGTTTGCATTGTTATCCAAGTTGGAAGTTCAGCTTTTACTGCCTGGCTGCTTCTGTTAACTTCATTTATGGCGAAATCATTCCATTTACATTCAGGTTAATCTCTTTTTGGAAAAGACAGTGTATTTGCAAGTACAGGTGTCTTACAAAGACAGCATCTAGAAAACAAAGTATGCTGCAGAGTAATGAGGGAGTGGAACTAATGTGTTTAAAAAGGAAAGATTGTATTGTTCTGACACTACAGGCCTGGCTCTCCTCTTATTGCACAAAGTTTAGACTGGCATAACTCTTTTGACTCCTGCTGGCTCACCTCTGATTTACTTTACTGGTAGCAACAGAGGAATCAGGGTGTGTATTTGCTACACGTGACATTCACCAAGGTAAAGGCAGTTTTAACTGTGTTGTACAGGAGACTGGAGCCCAAGATCTAGTATTTTGCTGAGACTGGTAGCTGAACTGGGTATGGGAATATTTGGATAGTAAGACCTAAGGAGAAGTCAAGTTGCATGGCAACCTTCTCCCTCAATATCCAAATATCAGATTTGTAGCTTTAAATATATCCTGAAATGTAATAAAAAGTGCAAGAGTAGTTTAAATTCTAATACAGTGTTTATCTTATTAGTTAATAGATTGCTAGAGATGTAAAATACACATATGCATAAAAGCTTATACCATGATCTGCAGTGCCATGCTATGCTTAAGTGTCAAAGTTTTGCATTTCACTTGCAATTCATGCTGTGTTTCTTTGGTTTTCACCCCTGCTATTAAGTGGAAGAGCACCTGCTTTTGCTTGTAGTAATGGGGCACTTTATCTCTTTAGAAGAAACAAAAATTTGGTACTGGGGCTCTGTGCTCTTGATGCAGATGCAGAAATCCCATTAATATTACTAGGAAAGCTAAGGACAGGGGAGAACATACCACATTTAGATTACTGTACAGTTCTGCAGTCTCTTACATTTAGCCAATACTTCCAACAAAACAGCCCATAATAAAGCTTGGAATCAAATTTTGTCTTTTGTTTGTTATCAATAATGCCTATAATACTGGGCTCTCATAGCCAAGCAAGATCCATACTGTTACAGTCACGTTTATATCCACATTCAGCTTCCTTTTATTAGAAGTATAATACTGCACTTTATATCACAAATGTATAAAAAATATGGCAGATAGTGTCATAACAATACTTTTCTTTTAAATGAGTATATTTAAAAAACAGACAGTTATTTTCCATTTATATATATATATTTATATATAGAATAAAATACTCCTGATGCAATATATAAATGTTACTGTTAGTTTTTTATAGAAACTACTGTAGCTGTTGCACTGCTTCACAATGTTTCAAACAGCTCAAAATAACTTTACATTATAACATAAAAGATATGATTATAACAGTACGATATTAGGTCATCATAAATAAATATTACAAATCCTATCAAATATGGAAGTTTAAAAAACAAATTTAAGACATACAATTTAACTTTAAACCCTTAACAGGGATACACTTTTATCACATAAACCCCACTGTTTTAACTAGGCAGCAAAAAATGTAGTAAGGGCATAGGCCTAGACAATGTTTTCACCCTTTTAAGTGCCAATACATACCAGAAGTCTCCCAGCTTTCAGACAGAGATGTGCACTAAGCTGGAATGTAAATGAGAGAAAATGACAACGCATTTTTCTCCCTGACCGGCACACTCTGCCTGGCGTCCAGTGACATTTCTGATGACTGGAAATTCATAGTTCCACTCGTGCTCCTGTAAATCCCTGACTCTCTCGTGGTGCTGAACAGCATCGCTCCACACGCACATATTGCACACCTGTATACAGCTGAAAATGCAGTCTTACCATCACCAGAGCACCACCGCTCCCCTATGCTGATCTCACCCCTACGCTGGTCTCTTTGTGGGTGCCCCTACAAGGCCGTCTCTTTGAGATCGTTCAGGTTGGGCATGCGCGCGCGGTTGGCGCGGCCGTAGCTGTGCCCGTTCTGGCCGCCCTTGGCCGGCAGCTGGTCCGAGTAGGGGGGCCCGTCGCTCCCGGCCCGGTTCACGGGGGACACGTGCCAGGTGGGCTCCAGCTGGCTGGGGATCTGCAGCGTGGGCCGGCTCTTCGCCGGCGCCTCTGGCCGCACGCTGCTGCTGCCGCTGCTGGAGCTCTGGCTCATGGGATGGATCCGCACTTCGGGAAAAGAGGCTTTGGCTGGCTGGCTGGGTAAGGGCTGGAAGCGGGGCTCGCCAGCCACAGGGTGGTTTGAAGAGAGGTGTAAGAGCTTCCGAAGAGATTTTAAGGGCTGGCTCTGAAAGACACGCAGAAAAACTGCATCACACCAGACCTCCCATGAAAAAGCTGCACTATCCTAAACTGAACATCTTAAACTTTATGGGATTTCTTCACTTTTAGTTCATATTTGTTTGATATATTTCATTCCAAGCTATGACTACACACCTGAGAAAATGTCTTCTCATCACAGTCCAATCTATCAGCTACCTGAAAAGATGGAACCTTTTCTCCCTCAGAAAAAAACTGCTCCTGTCAATGATTTTATCCTTGTTTCATTTGAAAATGCAGGCATAGACAACTGCATTAGCTGTCCATCTGTCTGCTATTAACTTAAGAACCTCAGCCACATTTTATGAGGAACAGATTTCAGAAATACAAGTCCTTAAAAATGTTGTGAACATAAATTAGGGGTTGGAGTGAGTCTTGAGTAACCATCTGCACTGAAAGGAGGTCTGGCAGAACTCAGAAGTTACATATTTTGTTTGCTGGCAGCTGGGTGATAGGCAGCTCCAGTCTCCCACAGCTCCTTTCACTGGTGCGCAGGTTGAAGGTGAATGGTGATAAGGGGTTACTGAAAATGGGTAGCAAAAGCTGGGGAAGTCTGAGTTCACAAAGTAGTATGAAAGCAGTCTTGTTAAATTCCACAGCTCACACAGCAACTTGTTTCTTCAAACACTGCAGCTGCAACAAACCCTCTTCAGTTTCCAATGTGACAACAATGGAGCATGGCACTGACACTCCCTCCCAAACACTGCCCACTGAGCTGGTTTTAGAACTGGAGAAAATGAAGTTGCACTAATGCAGTGCTCTGCTCCAAAAATGTAGCCTGCTGAAACTGCAGTCTGTGCCAGCCACACTGTAACATGGTCTGGATGCTTTGGTGACCACATCAAGTATCAAACTCTGCTGAGCAGCAGCCAACCCTCAAGAGTCACCATTCCTTACAGAGCTGACTTGAGGGCTTTTGTACAGCACTGCATCGCTACCATGGACATGCACTGAAACACTGTTTGCCTATAATACAAAAACATGAGCAATATTTCAAAGGGCTCAAAGACTGACACAGGACATTTAATCTCTCTTTTCCTTGTCATTCATGTCCATATTTTAAAAAAATTATGCAGGACTGCAGGTACATCCAGTGAGCAAGGAACTAGAAAGCTGGGAAATAATGTCAAATGCAATTCTTCTATTCACCAGAGAAAAAAATGTCAAGATGTATCAGTGATATTAATATATAGGGAATTGATAAGGCCACTTACATGAGGCTGGATTTCTGTCATCTTCTCAGGATGCCAATCCTTCTGCCTGCTGCTCTGGTGATTGGAAGAATGAATGGCTTTCTGTAATGCTAAGAGATCCTGACCTTCCGTATTAGGCATCTGCAACAAAATATTAAATACTGGTCTCCTAGCATTTTCTTAAGAATAGCTGTAAATAATTTCCCACAGTTAATTACAGAAAAAAGTGAAGCCCATTACTGCAGCAGAATTGCAATGACCTCTCAATTATTCTCCCCATAGTAAGAGCAAGTGGCTGTGGACATCATGCAGATTTGCTCTACCCTTAGCCCTTAAAGCATTCACATGCTGTTAGTGTTATTTGCTGTAAGAAAGAGCAGTTAAACAAGGCATCAAAAATAAAATTTAAACCAAAATATTGTTGAGCCTGATCTTCATTTAAAAAGCATTCCATACTGCAGTTAAGACCATGGATCAGTTCCATAAATTTGCTCCAGAGTGAAGCAGACCAAAATCCCTCTAAACTGATCTCTTGACTGACATCACAAAACCAAGAGCTTTCTCTATTCGCATCTTCTCCTCCACAAGTATCCCAAACTAAAGCAAAAATTTAAGAAACAGCTGAAACTTTATGGCAGAAAGATAATTTAAAACTTAGATGTAGCTTTTTATCTCATTTCAAGAATTCTAAGTAAAAAGAGGACAGCCAAAATGTAATCTATTTTTAATGCAAGCTGTCTTTTATCATGAACAATTAGGACAAACAAAAATACAACAGACACATGAGCTAAAGTTCTTTCCAGATAATCCATTGTTAGTATTTGATTTATTTAAATTTATATATAAAGGAGTGGTTTGTAAAAAATTATGTATTTACAATATAGTTATAAACCAAACCAGGTTAATTTTTTTCCTGAATGAAACATAATGAGACAGTTTAATTTTAAACATACACAATTTCACAACTATTTCCCTTCCTTAGTCTTACTCCCAAGGCTCATTCTCTCTGGAACTGTGTATGTTACATTTTCACTATATCAAATACTACCAAAATTTTTTCTAGGCACAATCTGTTTCAACAAAACTGCTGATTTTACTTAAATTTATTGAACTGGCCCAAGATACTTAACTGGCATGAAGAGGAAGTGATACCATGAAAATAAACCACATGCTGCTGTAGTCAGTAAAACAAATTTACTGGAGCATTTTACAGTGTTACTGTACTTAAAAATTAATACCATTGGTAGAGTGACTACAGGAAGTTTTTTCAAAGAAGAACTATGCTTTAAATTATTCTTTGAATTAAAAAGAGGAAAGAGGGATTTCTTGATGCTTGGATTCTCGCCGTTGGTTGAGTCTGTCTGCAATATAAGACACAAAAACTAAATGCATAATATTTCAATCCAAGAGATCTGCCCCTTACTAAATTAACTTTTTTTTTGGTAATTCAACAATACATGTTATCAGGCCTATAATTTGCTTTTGGAAAATACAATAATGATTGAAAAAAGCCTATGGAACAAATTCAAGCAATTCAGTGCATAGAAAGCATGTAAAAAAAAGATCAGAACACCTATTTTTATATCCATGTTCATTAGGAATACAGAATGAGTTTATTTTAAAGGCTTTTGGAAATATCTGGTAGCTCTTGTTGACTTTACTGAGCTTTGAATTAAATCCTGTAACTCTGGCAATCATTTGTATTTCTGATAATGACTTAAAGCACGACATTTCTTATTTTTATATAAAGAATTAAAGATCCACTAACAATAATAGGAGATGGTTTCAGAATGAGCAGTTGATAGTTACATTTGGGGAAAAAAAAGCCTTCTATTTTTAACTTGCAATAAGAGCTAAGGCTCCAAGATGAATTATTTCAGTTCTAACATAAATGTGCCATTAGCAGCTTCACGTATAGCTACAAGTACACTGGCTGGTTTATTTTAATTTATGGAGCACAACCACAGAGCTTACCCGTAGATGAATAAACAACAAACAGAACTATAAGGTACTAGAATTATAAATGGGTCTATTTCTCCCCTGCTCAGGTGCAAACAAGCATAGGACACATATATAGTGCCTTGCATTTTCCTGTCTATCAGAAGAAATATTTATTATGGAATAGAATTATTATATGACTAAATACAATGACAACTGCACTACCAAAAGCACGGGCTTTCAAACAGCTTTCCCAGCTTCTAGATTCCATCCAAGTTAATGAGAATCAATAATTAGCATAGCTTATGTCCAGGAACTTTATGGTCAGAAGCATTTCCTGTTTCAAACTCAGTAAATTAAAAGGGAATGAAAGCACTGCTAAGAGAAATGCTCACCTGAAACTGCTTTTTCCAAAGCAGGTAATTTCTTCAGACCCATAGCTTGAATTAAGTGCCAAAATCTGCAAAGCTCAGGCTCCTCTGAAGATAGTGCCTACTGACACTGTGCATAACCCTCATGGATATCAAATTGTTTGGTGGCAAATGACATAAAACTGTGATTCTAACAATCCTCAAAACCTTTTGCTACACTACTAAAACACTTCAAATGATGAAAAGGAGAATGGATAAGAACAGTTTTGCAAAAACAATACTGCAAAGAATTCCCATAACAGGCAGTAACAATTGCTAACCCACGAGGTACTGCACCTGGAGAACTCTAGGGAGAATGATTCATGGGAGCAACCTGCAGGAAGAAGTGTCAGGAACTGGGATCAATTCTAGGCTGTTAGATATTTTGAGAATGATATTACTAAGATGTCATCAATCCAATTTCAGGTATCTTTTACAACTTCTGTGATGATGATCACCAGCAAAATGGGAATTGCCCAAGGATATCAGAAGTAAATCACAGCTAGCTACCATGTGCTTCCTAGCTCTGTGACAGTCCCCAGGTCTAATTTGTTATTTCTTGCTAAAAGTCTGTATTTGAGCTAATAACTGGAATTTCATACTTGTAGGACTCTACATGAATTGTAGGTCTCAGAAAAAAACCCTTGGGTAGTAACAAGCTGTCTATTAAGACTTTTAATAGGAATTCATAGAAAACATTGTATGTGTAATTGAAGAGCTAATACTACAGTGCTGTGAACAACTTTTACTACTAACACCAAATCTGGTGCTGAATTGAAGGCAGTAATTTTGTTTTGTGCTGGAAGATCCTCAAGACTGTCCCAGTGTTTGTCAGGTAGATGTCTTCAACTAAGAGATGAAGAGCAACAAAGACCAGAGTCTGAGCCAGACACTTTTACACACTTGCAGCCTATGCCTAGATACTGTCCTGGCACTCAGATGTAAACAGAAATGAAAGGAGGTTTTTCTGGCTCTGGTTTGATCCAAAACTCAGGTTGATCTCAGCAAGTTTCTACCTGAGGGTGAAAGAGTTGTATCACTATATTATTTCACTAATTTATTCATCTTTTTGTGAGATTCCACCTCTAAGTAGCAAACGCAGTTTTTTCCCTTCTCTCTCTCTCTTCTATTCCTCTCTACCCCTCTTTTTAGAAGTGAGAAGAAACAGGAATAAGGATTTATATATAAATCTGCGTTAGCTTGTAATCAGTGATGGTTTTGGTAGCTATAGATCAAGGAGTTTTTGATTTAGGTGTTTTGTAAATGCCAGATTTTGAGAGGCAACACAATCCAGTATGTATTTCTTTCACACAGTTTGATGTGGAGGTAATCAATACACCATCTTTCAGCTGAGCTATTGCAGTGTTGTCTGCCACTATGTCTGCATGGCTGGAATCAGAGTAGAGTACAGCAATGAAAATTTAACATGTTTTTTTTTTCCCTTGGAAATGCATCACTGGAACCAATGGCCTTAGGTGTTATCCTCACATGGACATTTTGGTATCAAACAGTCCCAGAGCTGTAATGTAGACATTTATTTCAGTTGTTTAATACAAATTATCATATTTGAGCTGCATACAGGTATGAGGGTGAACAAGTTCAGAAGGAGAGGTAGATGTCATTGCTGTAAATCCCACCCAGCAGGAAGGTGAGGTGCATTTCTGAGTGCTAATTAATACACAGATGTACATGTTCCACACAGTTCAAAGAAATTTTAAAAAACCCAAAACAACAAAAAGCCTGATAATCACTCCTCTCTCCAAATTTTCAACAGATCAGCCCTCTACCAACTCTCAATCCTATCACCTCACACCTTGACAATAAATATTTTCATTAAGTCATCCCCTTTGCCAGGAGTAAGCATGATTTACTCAATTCTGAGAATCTTCAAAACTCTAACTACATTTACACTTACAGGAACATTACAATTTTAAATGTTTTACTGTTTCCAGAGCTGTCATTTAAGAATGAGATTATGTTTAGGTTACTTCAGTTATTAGGGATATCTTTATTATAAATACTTGTGAAATGTTAGTATACCACTACTTTCTGATAAAAGAAAGTCCTTTCTCCCTCCCCAAAACTTTATGAAAATGTAAAAAAGTATGAGACACCAAAGACTTATAGCTACAATCCATTTCCTCAGCAAAACATGAAACACTTAAGAATGGTTAAGACTCATCATCCTTATTCCAGTCATGGAATGCAGCAGGAAGACAGAGGCTGTTACCAAGGCACTTGCATGAAAAAGACTGGAAAGAATTCTCATTTGTTACAGTCTCATTTTCTCTGTATGGGTGCCTGAAACTATTCAAGCTCTGGGGACACACAACAATGAAGTTACTATTCTTGGAATGGTATCACCATATCCTGAAAAAGAATTTGTTGCAATATCATCTTAAAACTTGCCTCAAAACTGGCTCTCAAAGGGTCTGAATGAAAACAAAGGTGTAAGTTTGGATTTCTTCACTTTCTAGTCCTAATAAGGGAAGAAATATCTGAAAAGGCAGAAAAATCAACCCTGAACAAAAGAAGAATCTGATTTTCATATAGTGAGGAGAGAAAGTAAAAGAAGTGAATATACATGTAATAATAAATAATACAAAGGCATTGTACTAATCTAGCATACTAAAATGGTATAATTCAAAATGAATAAAAGAATACTTCTACTAGAAATGCTGCATACTTACATTTTGAGATTTCTTCTTTTTCTTTTTTATTGCCCTGAAAAAACCTTGCTTTTCTTTCTCCTTGAGCTGTTCTGAGTGACTGTTAAGGTTTTCAGGACTTTTCCTAAATATGAAATAAGGTATTGTAAGAGAAATTTTATTATGGTATTACTTTGTAAATTCTGTGTAATACTGAGATCTGATGCCAAAGAATGTAAATTATTGATTAAAGTAAAAAAATACTTAAAGTTTTAGCATTCATTGGTTCCAGGGTTACTACACAAATACCAGATAAGAGTTATTACAAGGGATAGGAGGTACACAGTGTTAGGGTAAAATGATTAGTTCAAACCAATGAATAGTTTTATTTAGGGAAAAGGAAAGCATGCATGTGTTCTTTTAAGCCAGAATTTAATACTCAAATCAAAATATCACACATGAGGTCTTTTAGGAAAATGAAAAGCATATCTGAGAGAACATACAAATCAAAGCACAGGTCCAGTTTATCCATTGCTTGCTGGAGAAGCAGGAGTTGCAAAGTTGGCCAGAGAGAACCACTTTCAACTGCACTTCCTGACCCTTGCTGACACGGCTCCAAATCTATCATCAGGGAAGCTGGGGATCTACTGTTGTCCATTTCAACTTAAAACCTTCCATTAGTTTGCTATGCATGAGGCAGTGCTGGCAAAAGGAGGTGACCCAAAAATGGAACAGGTGACTTGCCTGAAGACTGAATTTCTGCCTTTTAACTCTTAACTTACATGTCAGAAGCAACTACAGCTGATAAATAACACATTACTTTCAATATACACAGTATACCATGTATGCAAAGTACTTATATAGGGTAAAAAGATGGTTTACAAGGACAGTGGTGAGACATAACTGATTGCACTTCTAGTGCCCTTTAAAATAGCTTGAAAATTGAAAATGGTGCAGGAAAGCATCACAGAAATATTTTCAGAGATTTCAATCTCTTTAGTGTGTTAAAAAACACACCCAAACCAGCTCAAATATTTTGTTTTCTTGATCATGACGCACAGCTACATATCCAGAAAGAAATTACAGAATACTAGAAAATCTTGGAACTAACAGGCAAAGATATTACAAGAACAAGTAGGTGGATGATGTAGCCTAAGTCATATTAGAAATAAGGCACTGATTTTCACAATAACATCATTAACTGCCAGAACAAGCTCCTTAGTGAAGTGCATTTCCCATCTTTGACATTTCAAATCAGGACCTAATACTTATCTGGGAGAAACACAGCCAACAGGCCTGGATCCCAGAGGATGGACAACACTTCATAGCAACTAACATACAGAAATTCATACTGGGTCATTTAATAGTCCTTTTTCACACTTAAATTGCATTTAAAAAAAGAAAAAAGATTCCACTGTCTTGATGGAAAACCTAAAGCAAAGCCACTGTTTTAAGGGCTCTGCATGACAAACAGGAGCAGCTTTTCTTGGAGCAACTGTAATGTAGCAACATTTAACTGTCTAATATAGTTGTCACTGGCTTCTAATTCTGGCTTTAAATGCTATGCTATCAGCTGGTGATTCAGCTGCTACTACATGCCAGGCTGACTTTTTTTTCCCCCAAATAAATGTGAAAAACATAATTGGGGTAGGATTCACTGGAGTCATCCTCCTTGTTGATAAAACCATCTTCACTCTGATAGGTGGTATCAGTTCTTCAATTTCTACACAAAACCACCTCAAGCTTGAAATGTTACCTGGCTCTAAATATAAATGCATGCAGTGTATAAATCCTGTAATAAAGTGCAACTATTCATTAAGAGAATGGTCTTCGCAAAAAGATTCATAGGCAGAAAGTATGGTAGAAATTTTCCTAATTTAAATTTTTGAGAACTTATATCTAGATGCAGGAATTACATTCAGGTGTATGACAATATATATTTCATGTGGACATTACAACACCACTACAGGGAAAAAAACTTTGGTTTAATGTAATTTTTATACTTATAACAGGTATTTTAAATATACTGGATTGCTAAGGCCTGTTGCTATCACATCCCTGTATTTGGTACTACTGTAAGTAGTGTGACAGGTGTAAGGCATTGTTATACAAGTCACTTAAAGCACCAAGGAGAAAGCCAAAGAGTAAAGACTACTTATTACATTCAGTGAACTCAGGAGTCTGACATAACACAGAACACCTGCTGAATTATTTACTAAATGATTTTTACTTGATTTGTTGGAAAAGTTGGAGAAAACCATATACCCCAAGTATCCTGCTTGTACTCAGTCATGTAAATGGGGTTAAGAATCTGAGCCTTTCCCCAAAGGAGCTCCTGTGCATCCACAGCTGCAAGCATATCCCAAACCATAGTCCCAATGCAAATTATCAACCCAATGATTGCTGTCCACTGTGGAACCAGTGTCAGATCATAAGCAAGATCACAGGAGCTTATTTTATCCTTTAAAATTTTTCAATGTCTTGCTATAGCTTTTCTATTACAAAGTCTATTCCAAATGGAGATGCTGTATTTTAACAGGTGAAGTTAATCTTCAGAGCGAAGCCTGGAACAATTTTTGCCATACTTTTAGACAGAGATTCACTCAAGCGTGATTCTTTTCTTTGGCCCAGTGAACCTGGATGAGAAAACTGCTCTCCACAGCAGCTGAGCATAGAGGAGAGAAATGAAATTCTGCACCATCATTTCCTCTTTATGGCTACAGTGACCAGAGAGAATTGGAAAATAAGGGGCTAAGAACTGCTCATTTTCAATTGCTGCTTACCCAAAAGCCAGTGGTTTTATACTGAATGGTTTATGTCATTAACTCCTATGACTCATATTGCAGTACAGTTGTCTGAAAAAGCATTGACCTTGAAAAGCAACTGCTTCAAAACACATGCTCATTATGTGAAGAGAGTGAACATATATAGCATTATAGCAGGAAGCTTCAACACCAGGATTTTGTACTGAGTAAAAATAGAGCAGAACATTTTGATCGATGATGAAACACTGGGATAATTTAGGCATCCCAAAAGATGATTTTCAGATAATGGACAGTGCAGGAAAAAAATTAGGATTATCAAAAAAATCTGTAGAGTCACACAACACTAAACTCTTACAACATACTGCAATTATCTTGTTATTTTGCATAAAGCTTCAGCTCTTGAAAGCAAACACTTCCACCAGAGTCTTCTTTGTGCTGTCTGTTTTAGGAACAAGTAGGAGTAGCCCTGGAGAAGAGCCTCCACTCAGAGAGCTCATTCTCAAGCAGAAACCAAAGGCAAAATGTGCTGTGCTTTGTTATTTTATCTTTGTGTACCTTTTGCATGCTTAGGACATATAATGCAGAACACATTGTTTATTCTGGTCTGAAACACTTGGAAAAGGCATAAGTACAAACAGAAATTCTGTGATTATCACTTCTATTTATTACCCCTGGTAGGAAAGGTATCCAGCTTCATGCAGGTGCAATGAGGTGCAGCAGCAAACATGCATGTGGCAAGCAAGCTGAGGTGCTTTCACATTAGCTAAAAAGAAAAAATAGGAAGCATGTTGCATTCATGCTGCCATAGAGAGATTTGTATTGCAGACAGCTCTTTTCGGGAGGCAATTGCTCATGCTTGTTTTAGTTATTCTTCAGCAACCCTAATCTCAGCAGGCACCTGGCTTGGAAAGTCTCATGTACTACTCCCTTTACGGATCCAAACACAATTAGTGAGTAAGGTTTTTGTCTAATGAAGGAGTTACTGACATAGCAGAACTTTTCTTTGAAGATAAATGACAAACACTAACTCTCCAAGTTACCTTTTAGTTTTAGTCAAAGTAACACCCTTAAGGGGCAGTCACACAGTTACCATTCAGCAAAGGCAAGAAAATGTCAGAAACAAATGAAAACAATTCAAATAGATAGTTCAAGATAAGAATCTCAATCCCACAAACTGAAACCCACAGTAAAAGGTCATGGTCTAAAAGTCTGGCATTGAAAGCTTAAAATCAAAAGATCAAATCTGAACTCTGTTTGGAGCTGCAATTTTTTTATCATGCGGAAAAGGAGGATTTATTAATTGGAATAAACACCAGATCTATTATCTCATATACAGAATACCATTCAGAATTTGCAATTTCCTGATTTTTTTTACAAATTCCATTAAAGAACTGGAAAATATTTGTAATGCAGCAACAGTCATGCTGCACACACTGCTGAACATGCCCTAAGTAATTTGCTCAGATGCTGGTAACCTTTTACTTTCAGGAATAGGAAGTATGACTATAATGTTACACTGACACTGACACAGCAATATAAAAGTCAGTCATGTCCTGTTTACAAAAAACCTTATTCTGGAACCATGAAACTTGATAGTGGATAAAGTTTTAAGTTTTTTACCCTTGTAAGAATGATTTTTTTTTCTTTTCTTGAATGACAGAGATTTTGTGTATGTTTATATATATAATATACATATAAAAATAGTAATATTATTAATAGAGTTCCTCTTTTTTATTATTTTTGCAGAAATGTATCACTTATGCTTGAGAAGATATGACAAGCTACTTGTCATAGCATGACTACATTTGTATGGACATAAAAGGTCTAAACAAAAATGCTTTCCTGAAGCCCCCAGATATCTTGTAAGCAGTCAATGCAAACACTTCCAATATGATGTGAGATACACTACTGCATGTTGGAATTAATCCTAAAGAGATATTTAGAACTATGACAGTGGTAAAGATAATTCAGGCCAATGTTCTGGACCACTGGCAGAGTAAAATTAAATATCTTGCCTATAACTACTGAATTTGCCCAGCTCAGGACAAAGCTTGTATGAGTAGAAGAGAATAAAACATTTATTCTTGTATCAATAAAAAAATTGAGCAAGTTCAAGGTCATTTACAGGAAATTAAACTGTAGCAAAGAAAAGAATTTCTAGAAGGATAAAAAATTTGCCTTTTTTCAAATCAAGTTGCCGGAAGTTCAGAAATGATCTAGTAATTTAAGAGTAAAATCTGATGACAAAAGTCAAGTTTATAATATCTTTATTTTAAAAGGCAGGACAGTGGGGACAGAGCAGAAAAATGCACACAAAGACAGGGGAACATCTGTGACAATTCAGTCTAGCAAACATTCACAGAATCTTTGACAGAAGAAAGGCAACACAGAGCAATAGTATGAGAAGCAATATTTTACAGTAGTGGCAAGTCCAGGTGGAATACATGTCACTCATAATTCGAGATGAATTGTCATGTACCAGTTAGGTATGTTATTTAAACATCAAATATTTACTTCATCATAAAATTGATGTAAGCAGAATCACATTCCATTAGAGCTTTCAACATTTTCATAAGCATTTACACAACTTCTATACAGAAAATTAGAGGAACACAGACTCTTCACTACTCAGGAATTGGGTTAAGCTGCATTTATGGCACAGAACAATTTTGCAACATTAGACCATTGCCAGGACAACTTGAACAGAGTTAGCAGGTAGAGCTGGGCAGGAAACATTTCAGGAAAATAGGGAGTAGGAAAAGAAAAGATAATGGTAAGCATATGCCAAAATAGCAGTAACTTGGTGTTGCAGCTACTGCTATTTCTTCCATTTCATAAGAAGAAATGCTTATTCTTCTGTGGATTCTTCTCTCAAAGGAGCTGTTCCACTTTGTGAAAATATTTGAGTACTTTGGAGCAAGGACTTAAATCTAACTGTCTCAAAGTTAATGAAGGGCCTTTTTCACAAGGCCATATTCAGCACCTCTGTGGTCCTTTCACTGTTTTAACAAGATGAAACAGCTTCAAGAGAATACATTGAGGGAACCAGACAATGTCCTTCATAATAACCTCTAACTTCTGGTTTAGGGCATTCACTTGTTAGATCTAAGATCTTGGTTCAAGCCTCTGGTTTAAATAACAAAGACCCTGCACTCAAGTTCTTCACATTCTAAAAAATAATGCTGCCTCCAAAATATTTGTTATTTTGAGAGTATCTCTGGTTTTGACTGGCAATTCCATCCTGGAGGTGAAGAATCTTCACAATAAAAGGTTAGTGGTTATCAGTCACTCCCCTCAAAAAGTTTTGGTTTTTGGTAATTTGGCATTATAAACAAAAAAAGTACTTCATAAAAAATATTCCCAACCAGCTCTAATAACACACACTATTTTTTTCAGTTCAGAGTTAAAATAACATTATATTGCTGAATGATATATAAAGCAAAACAAGATTCCAGGTGTCTTATGTTATATGCAAGATAGAAAGATCCAGGTATGAAGGAAAATGTAAAATGGTAAAAGGGTTCAAGAGCAGGAATAAATACCTTCTTTAGCCACACAAGTCACAACATAAGTACCACCGTTTTATATAAATGACCGCTTTCCTCAGCTAATTCCAGAAAATGGATGTAGGTGGAGCTACTGAAGGACAGGAAGCAGACTCTAGTGAATCAGAGCAGGTGAGAAGGGTTCTGGAGTAAACATCTTCTATTACTGACATAGGTATAACACCTGAACACAAGCTGTCCACCACCCACCACCCCCCTTTCTCTTTAAGTACATAATTCTCTGGTTATTTGTGTGAAAACACATTAAGTCAACAAACCACTGAAACAGTTTAGATAGCATGACTTCATGGCCTTTTCAGAGAGAAGTGTTTCAGAGAGTGGTATAAAGCATAGCTGAACCATGCAAATGTATGCAGCCCATTCCTCTCACCAATCCTGTGAGCTCCATCTGCTTATTTTTATTCAATATTCTTTATTGTGATTTTAAAAAGTATAAGACTAAGAGTATTCTAAGCCAAACTCTTTTAAGAGAAACAAAACTATTTCCCTTTGAGTCCTGCAAAGCTATGTATATGCTGTCATTTTATTAGCATAATTAAGGTGCTCTATGTTATATAATGGAGCCATGTGATGCTTTTAATCTTTTAAAATCAATATACACCATTAAGATGTCACTTAATCCATTTTCCCATAGAATGTATTAATTTCCTTCTGTGTATAAACAAAGTGAGCAGCGGTACCCATTGTAGGGTGAAAATATTCTTCATTAATATAGTACTTTATATATGGAAACATGCATTTTGATATTTTTTCCACCTGTATAACAATTCATGCTTCTGGAATCCACAAATTTCTATATATACTACACACACAAGCACTTTGTACTATCTTTACCTAAAGACTAATAGCGGGAAAAAATTGTGAAGGATTGGACAAAACTATATCAACTTTAATGCATTCATGTTATGGGTGCAATGCAGGATTCCTTGCTGCTCAACAGGGGACAGAAAACATGCCATGCTCTGCTGCTATAGCTGGAGGAAGCAACTAAGCACATGGACAATTGCAAATCTTGAGAAAAGCGTGAGGTTTTTGTCCCTCCTGTTAAAACCACATTTTTTCCTGCCATTCTCTACACACGTGTGCACATTACAACTCACCAGGTGTCAAAGGTGGTTTGTCTCTTGGGGTGGTTTGTCACCGTGGTGCTGTCTGCTGGTAACACCGAGGCTCTGTTGGACACATTGTTTTCTATGTAGGTACTCTCTGGACGTGGAGATGGAACTGAACAGGGGAACAGCAAACAATGTACACTGAGCTCTGCCAAAAATCCCAGCTCCCACTTCTCTGCTCCCTCTCTGCCTCTTACAGTGGCAGGAGAGCAAAGACACAGTTGTGTTTTGTGTATGATTGAAAAGAAAGCTGATTTTTGTGATCCTTGTAGGGTAATATTGGTTACAAAATGAGGCCATCATCAGAACTTGGGTAAATTGTTATTAGGTTTGAGAACACTTCTATTGGTAGGGAGCTCTAAGTGTGATTGATATTTAAAAATAGGAAAGAGAATAAGATGTTGCAATCCTGTTACTAAAGACATGAAATACTACAGTTTACATTTGGTCTTCACTTTAGACCTTAAAAAAAGTAGCACCCATCTTGAAAAAAAAATTTGATTTTTGATGTAACTAAGAGATAATGCACTAAAAATTAAAACATCAAAATTAGATATTACGTATTTTTCAAACAGACTTACTGTGCTTTTGAAAATACACAACTATATACAGATCTAGAACATAAATTTATTAGAATTATGAATATTACTAGAAATACCTGCACTGGATTAAAAATTGACCAGACACTAGTTGGAACATTAATGCAGCGTCACATTACACAATTTATCAAAAGAGCATCTGTAAGGTTTTGTTTTGTTCAAGCTGTAACACAAAAGTATATGCTAATAAATACTGCTCTAATACAAAGGTTAAATTTATATAAATAAGGATTTACCCATTTCACAGTAACTTGCATATACTACTATCACCAGTTTTGCATATACTATTATCAAAGTATTATTTTAAATATAATATCATCTTCCCAAAGCAATAATTAAGTCCATTTAAAATATATTTGTTTGATAAAGTTGAAGAGGAAAACCCCTCTTTTTTTATAACAAGGAATTGAATAAATCCCAGCTCTGCAGTTTCTTTAGCACATGACTTATGAAAGTCATTCTTCTTTGAACTTTTGTTTCACTATATATAAAAAAAGAAGGATAACCCATGTACATTTTTAGGAGCTTTTTATGGATTAATGAAGGCAATTCAGGACTGAGACTTCTCAAGCATCCTCTGTTGCATTTGCAACACAAACACTCAAAAGCATCACTCAAAACAGTACAAGCTTTAATTCTGCTCACAGGTTTTAATATTGCAGTGGGACACTGGCAAGGATTGTCAGATTTTAATGTGTCCAAATCAGGTCATCAGCCAAGTGATCAACCTGAAGAGGATCAGAGGGAGATTTGTGACTCTGCTTACGGTTATTAAGTGACTCATAAGCGAATTTCAGCTGATTGGGACTTCTTAAGGTTCAGGGGAGCCCCACAAGCCTCCTAACACTTGCAGGGCAGTAATTAGCCTCTTATCATCTTTTCAAAACAATTACCCAGGTTTAGCCATGAGGCAGCTGCTCAGAAACCACCATCTTTTGTGTGCCATAACAGAACAGTATCTATTTGTGGGTGTCCATACACAGACCTGTTTTATTACTTATTCTGAACTGGAATTATCTAAGTGTGCTCTTGGCTTGTAGGAAACCCTGATCTTTAGTAAGTCTTAACAAAAGAAATGCCACAGGTTTCAAGCCATAAAAGCTAGAGTTACACTTCCATGTAACACAGTGTCTGAAACACATCAGTAAGTATGTCTATGTGCTACAGGTGCATAGGTATAAATAGAGTCTTTATAAGAATTGAAAATAGAAATTTAAAATATTAATTGCCTACTTTGGTAATATAAATTTTGTTCATTTTGCCCTGATAAATTATATTCTGCTTTACAAGGTACTGCAGTGGATGTACTTTCCAATTAAAGGGAGCTATCATTTACAAATAAACAATAGGGTACCAATGCAGTTCCTGCAAACTCACCCTCTGAAAGCTGAGTAACAATTATTTTTCCAATAAGCCTTTGTAGTTGTTCATGTTAATTCTCTGTATCAATTTCTAGTACTTAATTTATATTCCATGCTAAAATTCTGGATTAAATTGGAAGATCCACCATGAAATTACCTCTGTAAAAGCTGCCAACTCTTCTCGGAACAGGGTCATTATACAGAATTCTATTCTCCTTAGTAGATGCTCCATCTTCTGTGTGTGGATCATGATATGCTCCACCCTATGCAAAAGAACAATAATCTTTTTAAAATGAAAGACTGTAAACTGGTTTTCAGTTTTTAACCAATATACATGAGCAAGAAAACTCCAAATTCACCATACAATTTTCCTTTCATATTATTAATAAGTGCAAATATCAAATCACAGACAATGTAATCAATAATTACTTGGTTTTGCTGCTTGCTTGCTTCTTTCCAAAATGACAAAAATGGCATTAACAAAATTTCACCTCTAAGTTGTAATTTTAAAGACATGAATCTGATTTCAGGCCCTCAGAATTTCAACCTGAATGAAACACAGCTGTAACACCTCTGGAGGAATCTTTTACTGGAGGCTTGTTAAATTAATTTCTGATGGAATCTGGTCACTCTGCTACTGGCAAACATTAAAAAGCAGATAGGAATGCATCTAATTTGAGATAATTGCAATACCAAAGCACTATCATAGCATATCATATCATATCATCTCTTGTCTCTTAATATCATTACCTACAGGTACCAATAATCACAAAATCTACTGTATGCAAAATAATAGAAAGTCTCTGAACTAAGAAATCTGTAGGCAAATTTCTTCAGTCACCCAGGATAGCTAAAAGCATTTCATTACCTCTAATTTATTCTATTTTCCTGAAAACAGTACTGGAAGTACTTCAAGTAACAGTTAGTGAGCCAGTAGAAACATTATGCACATAATTAGCCACCAAATATGACTTAACCCCACTCTTAAATGAATCAGAAACTACAATTTTTCCCTCAGTATGGACTGACCACATGAAACTTAATGCTCTCTCAAAGTCCCCTTAGGAAACTACTGAAACCCCTGTACTAACTGAAATCTAGAATGTACAAGAAGGACAAAGGTTAAAAAGCAAAGCCACAAAAAAACCTAATCAAAACTAAAAACTGGGATTTCAATTCCCTGCACAAGTGATTTCCAAAATCTACTTTGCTTTTTGTGGATGAAGTTCTGGTCTCACTCTCTCAGAGAAAACAAACCTTGAAACTGAAGCCAGAACTGCAGCTAAAACAATGCTTCAAATCCCAGCTGGATTCTTCTAAAATTTACCAGAGGCTGAAGCATTTGACTAAATTACTACTTGTATTAGATACCCTTTTTTAATCAGCAGTTAAGTTTCAAATATGAGACAGTAATAGCAACTTGCATTTGATTTTTTTCTGCTTAACCCTTTCCGTGTACATTTAATTTAAATGTAAAAAAAAACAAACCCTTAAAACAAAACTGTTGTGTTGAGACTTGAAAAGTCCTAAAACTAAGACTAGATGAGAGTTTTTTCTTGATTTTTTTCTAAAATAAGATTTAAAGCTTGGCAAAAAAAGAATGTTTTTCTGCAAAAAGCCTTGGTAGAGCTAAAAAGAAAATCAATGAGAAACTAGAAACATGGAAGTGAGGAAACTTCACCAAAGATGAGCAGAGAAAAAAAACCTAGGGGAACTGATCAGAAAAAATAAATATGAAAACAGTAAAGAATCTATGAGAATACACATTATTAATGAGTTTTTAGTTCACTAATCCTGAAGGGAGCGAAGTTTTCTGACTCCTGATGCACAAAGTAGAAAAGGGGGGGGAAATGAGGATAGGAAGAAGCCAAAGAATGACTTCTTTGTGAAAATGCCTTCATGAGGCATAAGAAGATTGACAATTTGATTTGTTACTGAGAGGCGTATAAACAAATAAAAACCAGCTCTGTGAATTCACAGACTTAGCATCCATTTCAGAAAAGTCATTTTCCTTTCATACTTCTAATGGTTGAAATACAGATTTAAAAGCATTAAGTGAAGGCTGAAGTTTTAAAAATACTGACCATAAGAGATAAAGTTCTTTATCTTGAATGAACAGACTTTCCAAAGCAAATGAAAATGAACAAAAACATAAGCATTACAATACATATCGATTTTCCTAATTAAAATAAAAATCTGTCAACCCATTTTCAATGACAAAGAATGATCCAATAAAAACAACTGGCCTCTAAATAGTACGAAATAAAATTAAAATGACTTCAAATTACTATCTGCTGCATAATGCAGAAAATGAACTGAAGAATACAAGGCAGTGTGACCTTTTATTATCAAAAACAGAAACACTGATATTACTGCCCTTCCAAATAATATCCTGAAGAATAAGTAACATTTAATTTGACTGAAATGAGAGAGACAGAAAAATAAGAACACAGGAAAAAACTGTTTTTGAAATGGAGCTGCTGTAATCTCTTCTAGGTAGCTTTTTAAAAATTATTATTCCATTGCACTTCTATTTTGATATTTTCTCATGTTTGATATACATAATCTTGAATGGAGGAGATGTGCAATGGATGAAAAAACATATTATGTCTTTTTTTCTCTGCCGGACTGAGGAGACAACCACTACCTGAAACTCTTCTTTTTATGGTACTCGTAGACTCCTATTAGGTCAGCTACACATATTTTTTAGTGAGCAGAGTATTTTAGTTTCTCATAGTAAACCATAATCTTTGGACATTAAATATTATTTGCAGCTTTTTAACTTTCTTCAAGTTGTCAACAAATCTGAACTAGATGTTCTCTCCTTAGAAGTCAGTTTATCACAGTGTAGGCATAGAGAAACAAACACTCATTTTTGTATTTGTCTCTTTTGTTAATAGAGAAATTTAAAGCTCTGAGAACAAATACAGTCATCTTTATATATCTGATGTGTAAAACATGAGATAATTCAGAAGTGTTGTGTAACAAATGTAAATCAACACCAGAACCAGCCTGTCCTCTCTCTTTAATTAATGCTCACAGAAAAACACAACCAGGTATCCACTGACAGTTACCACTGTGAGGAGTCAATTTACCAGTGGCCACTACAACATTAGATCTCTAGATTACACCAGCTACTTATCATACCAATCTAAAGAAATATTGCTAGTCTTGATATTTCTCTAGTAAATTAGGGTATTTCAGGAATAATAGCCTGCTATACCTGAATGAAACACTGGCTTCAAAAATTAACAACAGCATTTGTAACAGAAATACATATAGGAAAAGCTAAATAAAAACACAAATGAGAAAGATAATTAAGCAAAATGATACAGTAAAAATTACATCAGACCATGTAACCAAGGACTAAAAACAACTAATGAAATTTTAACTTTGGAGACGATTTTTCCATTCTCACATTTCAGTACTTTAAGATAATGGTTTTCATAGCCCATTTTTTAAAAGTACCTTGAAATATTCAGCCCTTCTGAAAAAAAGCCCCCAACAACATCTCCGTATTATACAAGACAAATAAATTAATAACTGCAAAGAAACAAACAGAAGACAGAAAGCAGGCCACTGCCCCACATGAGTTAAAAAGAGAAAGGTAAACCTTCAAGTAAGAGGCAATATTTTGGACTAACCCTATTAGAATCTTCTGTACAGTCTTCTCGTGATGAGCCAACAGACCTGGTGAGTGACTTATGCTGCACCTGTGGAGATAACAGTTGCAGGCTGTTTGCTCTGGCTGCCATCCCTTGCCCTACGCTTAAGCCACCCTCTGAGCCCTTTGACCTCACTCTGTCCCGGCTCACATACATAGAGTGTCTATGAGGGCGCTGCTGGGAAGAAAAAGGACTGGTATAACCTAGACCATAGGAAAAAGATTCATGTGGAGCAGACAGAGAGTGGGAATGGCTTCCATCCATGTGATCTGGCAGTTTTAACTCCTCCATTGTTTTGGAGTGTCTGGTTGGTGGCCTTCGGGTGTCCAGGGTGCCCTCGCTGCGGTTGTTCCTGGCCGATGGACTGAGCATAGTTCTGTTATCGCTGTGCCGGGGAGCGCTCGGACTGGTAGGAGAGTTCAGGTCCATACAGCTGGATGGAAAATACCTACTGGTGTTTGGTTCTGCAGCTTGGGCCCTGGCCTCAGAAAGGTTGCCCACGGATTTAGAGTCTGTCAGAACTCCATGGCTCTTGGATTTTGTCCGATAGGAGGGACTCTTAGAAGACTGTGGGATGGTGTCGATGTAGCTGTGGCGACTGTGCTTGTCGCCAGGCTGCAGCGTCCCAGTTTTGCTTTGAGAAGTTTCCATAAAGGAATGCCGGTTCTGCTGAGATCTGGTGTTAGACTTCAGGTACTTTGTGCCTGAACCATCAGAACTTTTGGTGTCCACATTAAAATCAAACTCTGTTTTTCCCTTTGGTTCCTTGGGGCTGAGAAGATGTGGCATGTTATTATTGGCTATATCCTTGTTGCCAGATCCAGGTGTGTTGCTTGGTTTTTTTGCGTGCATTGGACTAGGTGCAGGTCCAGGAAGGTTTCCATTTAAAAAGCTTTCATTTGCTGGAAGCCCCTCTTCTCTTGGCCCGCCAGCCCCTAGTGGCATATCCTTGCTGTTTGATCTGTGGTGTGACTGCAAAGCAGAACTTTTGCTGGCTTGATTTCTATATTAAAATGCATAAAGAAGCATTAATATATCAGATTACTTATTCATGTATTAATAACTTCAAAAAAGTACACCCATTTCAGTTGCCATTTAAAACCAAAAATTTAACTGCAGTAAGATCAAATATTGCCAACTAAGGCAGCAGAAGGTTCACTAAAATAACAGATTTGCAAGTGTTCGTACATAGTTGTTTCTGGTTATAATCTGATGGCAAACTCTGCTTTGGTTAATGATTTTGCTGACAAAAACCCTGAAGATATCAAATCTAATAATAGAAGTTCCATCATATATTTGCCCATTTATGCATGTGTGTATGATGTGAGTACATCGCTAAGTGAAGCACTGCATTATAAAAATTAGCTGCATATCAATGGAAAAAATCTTAAATACACCTGGTATATCAAAGGAAGGTAGAACAATCATGTATGTCAGCACTGTCAAAAAGCCCTGATACAATCAATGCTCCAGGCTATCTTGTGTATTCCTGGTTTGGAGGAGGAGGGGAGAGGAAAGGAGGGGAAAAGATGGGGTGAGCCTGAGCTAGCCCTGGAACACCAAACCCAAAGCCAGGTCTACCACAGGAAGACAGTTTTTGTGGAACTTGGCACTATCACAGCTTTTGGTACATTAACTCATTCCAAAGCTGCAGCTGAAAGGCTCTGCAACCAGACTGACTTGGTGCAGAGCTACTTGGTTGTGTCCTTATCCTCTACTCTATTTCCTAGCTCTTCTGGTTTTGGGACTACAGGACTGAGATATGAGTTGGCTCTGCAATACCCAAGACTGATTTTTTTTGAGCAGGATTTATTATCTCAGGTTTTCTGGCATTAAACCAGTTCAGCTTCTGGATTTAGGCTGGCACTGCAATAGCCAAGACTGAACAGTACTGGAGCTGTGTTTGTTTGCCTTCATGGACCTAGGCAGGCTATGAGCAATTAACTTATTTCTGCAATTAACTTATTTCTATGATGTAACTCAGATATATTACTGAGGGTTGAAGTGAGAGCTCACTGTACTTTTGTTGATCTTTTTGTTAATTATAATTGGATAATGCTAGCTGTTTATATACCTAGGATTTTTGTATTAATCACTTCCAGTGGTCTCAATCTATTTCATTACACTTCCTAAAACTCAAACAATTTTAATGCTGGTTTAAAATATTTTTCTGTTAACAGCAAGTACATTTTTGAAAACTTCAGAGATAGAGGAACCTAGTATTTTCACTAGGCAAGCCTTTTGGACAAGTTTCCAGTGGATGTAGGTCTTTCTTTCTGCTGCCATATGTCTAATGGTAAAACTTCTACTCTAAGCATCTGTAAAGGCAGCTAAAACTTTTTGGTGTCTATCTTTGCAAAGTATAGATTGTGAATGTCATCCCAAGTCTTAAAATAGAGGAGCAATTTTTTGAATCTCACAGGATAAGCTAAAGAAAAACATGGCCAGGATTAAAAGCCTGCATATAGAATATTAAAATATTCTGCATACTTCAGAGGGTGACCTTTATGAATGCATTTATCAGAGCAATAACAAGAAGCTTTTTGTACTGAAGTATTTCATCTGGCAGTAAACCTGGTTCACTGAGGTATGAAAATTATGTGGCTTCTCTCAAGCTATGTGGGTCCAGCAAGGGAGTCACTGAGCAAACATATCCTGCTATGAGTCTGAGGACAAATAGACGAGACATGATCCACAACTGCAACTGTAGACAAAATTCTGTTCATCTCCAATTTGGAATGTGATCAATGTGCACAATTTTCAGGACATTTAGCTGCTACAAGTCTGTGTGAACTTTAAGCTTTTAAATATCAAAATCTTGGACAGATTTGTACATATACAGCAGTGGTAGCATTCCAAAGAAAAGAGCATTCCTTTGGAATCTTGGGCACCTTCCAAGCCATAAAATTCCTATTGTTCAAGAAAAAGGCTAACATTTTTTTAAGGTGGATCAGCCAATTATTTTTCTTTGTCATACACAGAAATGGCTTCAACATTGTCTCTTTTTTTTTTAAGACACATGAAGCCTGATGCAGAAAGTAAGCAAAAATTTCAGCTTGTGTAGCTGTAAATACTCTGTCTGCTTCCTTTACTCAGTGAGGCAACACAGAACACAACTGCAACACAGAACAGCATACATGTCTCAGTGTGCCTAAGCTGTCAAACAACCACTTTTCTTGTAGGTGATGCTGCATGTGAGCAGGACAACTCACTCACTGGCAGAGCAAATGACAGTGGTAACAGTGACAAGACTACATTTACCTGTTAGATAAAGTGTTGCTGTCTGCATGGTAGGGTTTTCTCTTAGCTGACCGTGAAGGTGAACTTCCACAGCGATCCAAGAGTCTTTGGGTTTGAAACGAAGGGTGGTTCAAACATTGTTCTGTCAAATATCTATCTGCTGGATCCAACTTCAGTAAGTTCTTCGAAAAACAAATGCCAAAATTTAAATGTTAGTATCTGTATTTACAGTAGCAAAAACCCCGCAGAAACCTAAAACAAAAAACCAAAACCAAACCAAACCGAAACAAAAAAACCCACAACAAAATAAAGAACATTAATGGGTAATTTTTTGATCTCCAGAGTTTCTGTGATTAGATGTCACTGCTAGAATAATTTCATGATGCATTAAACTACATATGATACAAAATAAACACATGTGTTTATTTATATAATGCCATATGTGTTATATGTATATAATTATATGCACACATATGTGATAGTATATTTAAAATACAAAGATATCTAAAACATTTAAAATATGTTTTATATCTATCTATATACGTTTCAAATATTTGTATTTTAAACATATTTTTCAGGATAAACATTACAACATTGTTTTGAATCAAAAATATTAAATTTACCAGTAATAAAATGCTGCAATGAAACAGGCTTTACAAACAAACAAAACAACTATATGGGAACATTCTTATTCAAAAACAAACATTATTTTAACATTTAGTATTTTTTAAAATACACAAATATAAGAGTTCTGTTCTTAGCTTATAGAGTTCTAGTCCACCCATATTTTCAAAGAATTCTCTAAACTGTTTACAATGTATTCAGAATAACACTTGCCTTATAATTCTGTTAGACCAGTTGTGATTCTAAATAAAGACACTTCCTGACACGTAGAAAATATTTAATCACAAAACTTGAAAACAGGAGCTTGAGTATTTTGGGAAGTTTGAAAGGTTTCTTGCAGGAAAAGAGCAATACAGAGTTTACACTGGAATATTCAAACAAGCATGACTGTTAGCAAGCTTAAAAGTTTGAATGGCTATTAAGTAGAAAAACCAGCTACTTCTTAAGGGTTGTATATATTTAAGAGAGAAGAAATCAATGTGTGTCTATACTTACACACGCATAAACACACACACACACACACACTGCATTAACACCATATTCAGCCACTCGACCACAAACTGGCTTTCCCTTCACAGGATCCCTGCACTTCAAAATGGAAAATGCTCAGGAAACAAAGCAAGTGGCAAACCAAACTCCTATGCAGTTTGGTCATACAGTATGCAGCATCTTTCTTTCTCAAGGGACACACTGAGATGTATGACATGCTGAATGATTAACAACTTCTTTCCCCCTTTTTTTCTGGTGCTCATCACTACAGTGGCTCAAAAGGCTGAAGAAACATGAGGAGGAGGCCACATTCCCCCTCAGGAGAGAGGATGTCCAGAGGCTTCTCTCAAGTGCCTGTACACTACATTACACAGGCGGGATGACAAGCAAGGAGAACTGGAAGTCCATAAGTTATCACAAGGCTGGGAATCTGCTTGGAGTCACAGAGAGGTAGTGGGACAGGCTTCATGGCTGAGGCATGGTCACTGATGGGTACAACTGGTCTCAGATGGAAGGGGATGGACAGGGAGAGGAGTTACACTCCACAAAATTGACTTCCTGGATCATATCCAATGTCAGCATGGAACAAAAGATTTATCCATGGACCTTCTCTAGGTCAGGATTAGAAGGGAAAGCAACATTTGGCATGTTATGATGGGATTTTGTTACCAACAATGCATTGAAGAGCATGAAGGTGATGAAGAGGAAAACTCTCTATAACAAGAAAAAAAAGCCTCCTGGTCCAAGATCCTCATCCTCACAGCAGACTTCAGCTATCCTGACACCCAACCTGTGTACATGCTCCAGGAGATTTCTAGACTCAGTTGGTGGAAATTTCCTAATGTAGATGCTGGAGAGGCAAATTAACCAAGGAGGAGACTTCAGTTCACTTAAGCTGCTGCTCAACAACAGTAAAGTACTGGTGAGAAATCTGATGAGAGAAGACACTCTGAGCTGTAACAACCATGAGATGATTACAGTTAGGACTGAAAGAAGAGGTGGGAAGGTTAACATCAGGGATAAGACCCAGGACTTCAGGAAAGCAAATTCCATTTTCTATACAAAATTACCAGGCATGATCTCCTGAAAAACTACCATAAGAGGAAAGATGTCCAGGACAGCCACTGATTTTTATGGAAAATTTATCTGGAGTTCAGGAGCAAAGCATCTTACTGTGTAGAAGACCAAAATCTTTTTCATAGGTTCAGGCTGGCTAAACAGGGAATTTCCTAATAAACAAAAATGCAAGGAGTGGGTGAGAACCAGAGTGAAGGACAGGATACAAAGATGGACTATAAAAGCAGTGTATTAGCACAAAGGTTAGGCCACTCTTCAGAAGGCTGAAGTCCAACTGAGGCAAGTGAAAAAACCAAGGGCAAAAAGAAAGGGTTCTACAAGTATTCTCTTTAGCAAACAGCTCAGAGGAAATGCATGTCTGGTGCTGAATGGCAGAGACAACTGAATGGCCAAGTCATAACATGCAAAACCAGTTCCTAACTCCCTAATACTTGCAAACCAGCATGACTTGTGAAGGAGAAAAGAGGTCTGGAGCAACAACAAAGCAACAAGGTCAAATTGGTGCCTCATCATTAATCTAGTCCAGAAGTGCTCTCTAAATAGATATATGTTAATAACTCCCTACTTCAGCTGGCATAAATTGAAGTGTGCGTTATTCAGTAATCTAGTAATCTGACCTGAGGTCCCTGGGAATGCAGATAATGAGGAGCACAAGTGTGGACATGTGTCAGACTGTCCCTTGTCTGCAGAAGAGACAGGCACACAGCAAAGTATGTGCAGCATTTGCAACTTAACCACAAGTCCCTTCTGTTCTCTCCTTGTAGGCGTCTGCACATCGCTTAACAAGGTTCCAATTCTTGAATTAAGAAATGCAGATCAAACACAAAATAACCCCTCTACAGAATTCCTGACCTTTCTCACCTTGTAGGTAGAAATGTCAACAGAAAAGATGAAAATAATGAAATTATTTAGAAACCTGTGCTTCTCTAAAACTCAAGTGCTTCATTTCACAACTTTGCAACTTTTAAATCATATCAAAAGAACCTAAAAGACACTGAAATATTACATAAAACTTAGGATAAAATGAAAATAAACCCTCTCCCAGTACATACAACAATGGCCTTAAGACTGATCTTGACATTTCTGTTCTGCAATATATGCTACCAGATCTTGAGCTGCAGCTAACTATGAAAAAAAATTTACATGAATTAGAAAATAGAGGAGAAAGTATAATACCAAAACAAGTAATTATATGCACTGGAGTGTATCATATGGCAGACTCCTTGAAACCAAGATAAAAGCCATGCTGACTCTCTTCATAAGGCAAGGAGATCAAAGGGATTTGAACTGGCTGTGTTGAAGAAGCGTAGAGCAAATTTCGTGGATTTCTGCTGGCTACAGCAATACTACTAAAAGCAAGTAAACACCCAAGTATTTCCCAAAGCATCTCTGTTTTCCATGACAACTGGTGCAGAGGGGTTTGGGATCATACAATTCATTCAGAGTTGATTAGCCATATCCACACTTCATGTGTGTCCCATATTGCCTTTAATTCTTCGGTGGTTCTATGATTATAAACCTAATTTTGGATACTATGGCTTCTTTCTTCAGCCCACTGGGGATGAAATGATGTGAGGGTTGTACTGCAGTTTACCATGGGAGTATTTCTATAGTACAGTAGTAAGGACAACAACATGTGTTCCACACCAGGAACACAGCACAAATGCAAAGCACAATGTTTTTGTGGGGAATGAGCTTCTCCTGATCCCACATAAAAAGAACTCTCAGGACTATAACCTAGTTTGGCCATGTGTGACTAGCTTACTTGCTCCAAAACAGGACTGAAGAGTAAACTAACATATACACTATGTACAGGTGACAGCAAGCAGATTAAGAGTTTGGATAAAAACCCAGAACTCCTGTGTGTCAACTTTGTTTTTGACAACTGTCCTCACACTTACCCAACAACAAATGGAAAACAACTCAGGTTAGCCCAATACTCTGTGGATGTATCTAAACATGATCACACTCCAGCAGTCAGTGCATGGATGTCAGTATGAATGCACAACCCTGCAAAGGATGGTGATGATGCCTTGTCTGGGCTACATATTCTTTATCAAATCAGTTAAAATTGAACAGACTCTCCTGGCATTTGCAAGGGATATTTTCCTGATTTCTAGGAAATACCAAGTCTTACTACAAACAATGGTGGAATCAAAGTATCTCAAAAGGGAGGCCTCAAAGTCCTTCTAAGATGCATTATGTAAGAAAAAAGGTAAAAAGTTACTTATATATATTCCTACATATCACAGACAGAGAAAAAAAGACATTTTCCTACCTTCATAAGATCAAGCAATACACCACTTAAAATTCCCAAGTATCTTCTCTCTAGAGATTGTGGATGATTGACTGCTGGAAACTGTAAAAAATACACTGTAAATATACTGATCATGAAAACAACGTAATGCATTAATAAAATGTTTAAAAAATAGAAACTAGTGAATCAAGACATGTAATTAATGGCAGTCCTAAGCACTGAAAAATTCAGTTGTTTATGAAAACTGTAAAATATTATAGTGAAACAAATAACTCTAGATGTGTGGTAAGCATCTAGTCAATCAAGGAAAGTATTCTTGATTCTTAGGGCAGCCAATAAATCATTCTCAAGTGAGAAATAATCAACCTAACTTTTTTTTGTGGCACTATGATTGACAGGAGGTTTAAAATAGATTCAGAACTAACATAAGTAACATATTTATTTTAAAAAAAGGTTAAAAATAGCTCAGAGATAATTTGAGAGTGCAAATACAGTACTACTCATTAATAATACTTAACATTAAACTAAACATACTAAATAATACAAAACATTAACATAATACTAAACATTAACGAATAATTCCCAAGTATTTTTAGTGAAAAAAGGCAAAAGCTCAAGGATTTGAGTTTCACGGTAACTGCTGTGGTCATGCTGCTGGCAACACCATGAGAAGCAGTGCACACTGCTGGGGGCATCCATTAGTTGTACTAGTGTTACTTTTCATAAATTACATTTCGTGAACTTCGAAGAAAAATGGAAGAACATTAGTTTGAATGCTTTTATTCCTAAATAGTCTCTGTATTTTTCTTTTGACTTTGCTTTATTTTGAAGTGGTTTATTAATAATTGAGAATTTTTTACAGCCCAAGTCTGCTATATTGATCCTCAACAGTAGCTTAGGTAAAACAAGGCTTCCACGCTTCCTCCAATTTTAACATAAACCAAATTGTAAAATGTTTGTGTCTTCCTGTGGAGTGACAATCATAAAGAAGCTTTTATATCTATAATGATCAGGGAAACAGGAAAATGTGCCAAAGCCATGCAAAGCACCAGTGGCTTGTCACTGTAATTGTTCACATTCTTCATGTAACTTATTGGTAGAACAAATATTTATAGCCCTACATTGCCACTCACACTTTTCTGTAAAGTCATGAGCCTATTGGTAGTTTCTGATCCCGTATTATTTTATTTCCTTATGTCTTCAACATACCCTGGATGTTTTCTTCCTCAAAAGAATTGAAGAGAGATCACTAAATACTCCCTAAATCTCATGAGCAAGGAAAAGTGTGTTATATACATGTATATGGAGGGTATGAGTAGAAAAAAAAGACAAGTTTGCAAATGTGCATCTGCATCCATGCTGGAGTGTTTGAAGAGAATTTTTTAAATCCTATTTTACTATAGGGTAGTATTCACTTAGGATAATGTAGAAATTCACAAAGTCTAAGCATTTGGACAAAAAATTTCACATCCTGGGCCAGTTTCTACCTTGAGATTATCCAGCACCAAATCCAGCTTGTAAGTAATAATTGGCTTGCCAATATGTAAGTAAGAAACAGCATACCTACTATCTGCTCTGCAACAGGAAATCTTTCACTATAAGCGCAACATTCAGAAAATTAAGCTACATTCAGAAAAAATGTACTTTTAAGGCTGTCTTATAGCACAGGATAATTTTTTCCCACGAATTAACTAATGAATATAATATTTCAAACAAATAATTTTTGTATTTTTTTTAATATATTTAGGCCTTTATTCAGACTTTACTTCAATTCTAAAAAGTACTCTCTATGAGGAGCCATCTGGCCCTGTCCACATCAGCAATATCCTGACTTTACAGATGGGACTAAGAAGGCAGGAACATGTCTGAGGCCAAGCACTAAACCACTGATCCGGGATGAGAACAGAGACTCATAACTCTGAACCTTGTGCTAATCACATTAGGTCTGTGCTGTCTTCTTGAATTATTGTATTTTAAAGCTACAAAACAAAGATATTTCATCTTAAGACATCACAGAGCATTTATCCAAACAAGATTACACTGCACCATCAGAAATGCTGTAAAATGATGCTGAAGAGGCAGTAATTTATTTTGCTTACAATTTTTAAAACATTGTTTTCCTGAGAAGAGGTTATAAATTTCTCATACAAAAACACCATCCAACCCACTGTTTTAAACAGGATGAAATACAAACAGGACCTTGCAAGAAATGCTTGTCTAATAATTTTTTTAAACCCTCCACTCTTGAAGAGTCTACAAACGTCAACAAAATCTCTTCAGAATTACTTATTCTTATACCTAAAATAAATACCCTAACACCTTAAGCCAACTCTTTTCTTATCACTGTTAGCTAAAACAAATTTGTGGCAACTTTGAACATGCTTTAAGAGAACTAGGTCCCCATTCCTTCCCTTTCACATTCTCACGTTTTCTCTTTCTCAGAGTAAAACCCACATCTTGAGTCTTTAGCACAGATCAGGTCTCCTAAAACCTTCCTGTGTCTCTTTATATGATTTACACTGCCGATTTCAGAATATTATCAAGATCATAAACTCACCTTTCCAAACAACATTCAACAATAAAGAAAGGACAACCAAAACTGAATTACAAGGAAACATGAGTACAATCACTGACCAGGTACTGTTAAAAGCAACAGAGCTATTACTTATTTATTGATTCTGGTATTTTGCCATATTGCATATCCCAGCTTGGGTAGAACTTCACACTAGTAAGTCTCTGTGATTGTATTATATTGGCAAACCCTTGAAGAGAATGATGCTGTCAGTAGGAAGAGCTTTTTTACTCAAGAGACTTACATAAACTCCCCAGGAATGTAAGTGAAAAGGCAGAAAGTTCTTCTGTCATGATAGTAGCATCTACAGCTACAATTTTCCACTAAACATGGAAACTAAACTGGAACATTTAGAGCTTTGCCACTAAATGTTCCAGTGCAAACCCGGCAAGGCAATGTTAGATTGGGTACAGGAGGTAAATTGCATGCCAAAAATATCAAAGAAATGAAAGAAAATCTTTCAACAACTTTTAACAAGAAAACAAATGTACTTAAAATATTGACTTCTGGTGTAATCAGAATTTGATTTATGAATGCCTTATAATCTCTACATCCTATACTTACCCAGAAACGTAGGCAGCAGATAACGCACAATGCAAACGTAAAGAACCTTTGCAGCACTTCACACAAGTAAATAAGAAAAATGAGAAAAAAGAACAAAGCTTTCCCTTACCCGCAAGCCATGGAAGCGTGGGTTGCTGTAGAAGAGCTTCATCTGCTCGGCTGGCAACGGGCCCAGCACCTTCTGAATGGTGAAGAGCTGGTCAATCTCACTCTCGCCAGGGAACAGCGGCTGCCCGTCGCTCAGCTCCCCCAGGATGCAGCCTACAGACCACATATCCACAGCCTTGCCATAAGGGGCTCTGCCAAGCAAAAAGAAAATGTTTGTCACCCACTGCCACTGCCTTCTTACTGAGCCGCTTCAATTCATTGGCCGTATTTCCCATGGCACTCCTCCTCACAACACAGAAAAACAAACTTCGTTATTAAGCAAACTACCTCAAAAACCAAGCCCTCTGTTTCTGCCCTAGATTTCCTGATGTATCTATCGCTGCTTGAAAAGGTAGGAGATGGATTCTCAAGTGCCCCCAGGGATCTTGTTCTTTCTGGAAAGTCTTATATACAAGAATAATCTTTTTGACTACAAAGCGTATTAAACTACCACTAACTTCCCTTCTCTCTAGAGTTCATGCCTGCACTCTGTTCCTGCATTACATCTCTTGTTTGATTGTACTTAATAGGTGGATGGGCATGCTGGGTCTGGCCACTGGGAGAACAGAAGGTATAAGAAATCTTTATTTCAGCATTTATACACAAAAATTTTAATTAGCAAGAAAACAGAGTTCTCCTGAAAACTATTTGATAGAAAAAACAAGTAAGGAAGCAATGAAAGCATTATAAAGTAATTCCTGTTTGGGAGCAAAGCCACAGGCTGGGGTTTGGGGAGAGCTCTTTTTTATACAACCAAATTCTTGCTTGTTGAATTTGTAAAAAAAATTTGTAAACACCCATATTATTCCAATAATGTCTTTCAAATGTTTAGATTTTGAATAAAATGACTGGGGAATGCTTTTCATGTCAAAAAAAGGCATATAAAACAAAAAAGACTGGAACAAAGATTGAACTGAAAACATATTTCACTGAGTCTCTTCTTTTTGAAACTTGTAATTCAGTAACTGAAACTCTGTTTCAAGAGATTTAAGTTACAGCTGGCTAGCCTTTTTCTGGAATAAAACAGCACCAAGAGCTGCAGGTGACAAATCCTATCCTAAATCTGTGTCATTCACTCCTTCCTTATACTGCTGATTAATGATGTTTAGAGAAAGAACATCCTCAAACTAAAAAAAAAAAAACCAAAAAATTTGACTCTTCCCCACTGATTACTCATGATTATTTACTTCACTTGTGGGGAGTGTGGGAAGGACACTTGGCCAGAGGAACAGTAAACCCTTTAGGTGAAGGTGAGAAAGCATTTCTAGCTGGACAATAGCCCAAGTGAAACTGCTGCAGGACTCTATGGCAGCTGGGAGAGCTGAAGTAAGGCAACAAAATTTTAAGAACCACTTGCCTTAGAGAATGTGCCATGAGACAGTGTACTCTTCTCACAACAACCATCCCAAGATCAAAGGTTTGCCCCACTGGAAGAGACTGCGACAGAGAACCACCAGAGGCAAAGCAGGCCATGTCACAATTCCTCAACACCACTACTGCTCAGTGGGGTTCATCATTTGCTTGGGATTCATAATCCTGCACAGTGGCTCCCTGTGGATTTGCTGAGACTCAGTGTTTGACCCTTCTAGGGTGCTGCTAGTCCAACCCACCCATTAGGTCAGAATGACTGAAAGCAAGGCCCAGTTTGTCTTCTCAGTGCACAAGACAACACAGGCAAAAAATGGACTCCAAAGCCAAGGCTCTGTAGGCAAAACAGTGAGAGTATAGGTAGAAATCTTCCCCTTTTATTATGACAAAAACCCAAATACATCTTTGTTTGCAACTCCTTTAATATACGGTTTTCTCCACTAAAATATGAACTGGGGAAAAGGTTGCTGTAGACTGGGGTACTGTAGAACAAGCTAGGGTTACAACTGAGGGATGGGCTAAAACTTCCTTGAGGCATGGACCATTACCTTTCCTTGCTCTCCAGAATAAAGGAAGCTGAACTACAGTTAAGAACTTTTCACTCTTTAGTCTGTAGTCAAACAAACAAATGAGAAAACAGCCATTTCTTAAGGCAGCACAACCTGCAACATTGTTATTCGAAAAGGCAAACTCGAGACTTCTTTTCTGCTGATTGTCAGGATCAGTCTGGTCAGATCACAACTCGAAAAAATGCAATAGTGACATGGCTGGACAAATGAAAATAACTCCTATAGCACAGACAGACCATACTTGAGAAGCACTACAGTCTATGCCTGAACATATTAGATTCTCCAAAACATGTTTTCACCTAGTAATTTAGCATGCTTTAAAATCTACTGGCTTTTAGCAATATTTTGTCATCAAAGGGTACAGTGTACTCCACTAACAGCACTTACCTAAGGCTCTCCAAAATGAGTAGATTTTAGATGTTCTGTGAATAATTATGGACCAATTTCTTTCGTCTCCTGAAATTTAAGTCTTGAATGTTATCACTAAACAAAAACCTCTCTGGGACACATTTTCAAAATTGAAAAAGTAAAACTGTATTTGTTAAACTGAATGTAGTTAATGAATTTTTGAATATTAGATGCTTATAAAAATTTGGTAAATGTAAGGAAAGGGGGAATGGGAAAGCTGAATGCCTGGGAAATAGAACAGGACTGCCAAGAAACAGGCATCACTTTGCCAGAAAAGCTTGGCTTTAAAAACATACACCAGCACAATTGAAACATTAAATACACAAATGCCCTCCCTTTCTCTACAAGCTAATCAAACAGATTTAGTCACCTACAAACAGACATAATTCCTGCTAAATTTCCTCTGCCAACAAAACAGTTTCAGAAAATGCAGGTCAGACTAATACTATGTCTGTCAAGCTTTTCATGTCTTTCCTCCTAAATCCTCATTACTACTAGAGACAGAAAAAAAAATGGTTTGTATCTAAAAAGGTCAAAATTTATCCTATTTTTCCAAGTCTTTTATTTATACTTATAAATATAGGTACACACTTCACTGGAAGCTTTACTGTTTTCTCCAAAACATGAAAAATTGAGCTTAGAGTTTTTAATAGCGACTTTAAGATACTATTATTCACATAAGAAAACAACTGCCAACAAATTTGATTAAGATTAGCACAGCTCTGGGAACACTGGGATGACTTTATTGACAGAGTAATTATTACTTAATTATTCACCTGTTCAAAAAATATCTAGCTCAGTGTTAATCAAATGTTCCAATAAAGGCTTGTTTCCCAGGAGCACTTAACATGGTGCTTAAAGACTCTTAGGAGTGGCCAGAAATGTTTTGAGTCATCCTGTGGCTAACAGTTCCTTGTTTTAAGAATATGTATATATAAATACACATGCACTGTATATTGGAATTGTATTCTAGGAGAGCGTTCATGTAGTTTAGATTAATGCTCTGTTAAACTTGACTGTAATGGGAAGATCACGTATCACAGATCTCCAGGCTTTTTCTTCTTCTTCCTTGGCCCTTGAATTTGTTCATTTAGTATCTCATGAATTTGTTCACTTAGTATCTCATAAATCTGTTGATTTGGTATCTCAAAATCTGCTTTACCTTATGAGGTAGTAAAATGCTCATTTTATGGATGAATAAAGGAGCAATAGTAAATTTTCTGGCTGAGGCTACTCATGTAACTAATACTTTTGCAGTCAATGCAATGCTAACATGATTTATACAGCCTCCTTCAATAAATTCTTCCTAACTAGTAAAAAATCTAGCACCTTCATTTTGAGAGACTTCAGCAGTGCTGGCAAAGGGTAACTACAAAAGAAAATCAAAGCACAGAATCATAGAAAGTTTTAGGTTGGAAGGGACCTTTGAAGATCATTCATTCCAATCCCCCTCACCTGGGCAGGGTCACTTTCCACCAGATCAGGACGCTCAGAGCCTCATTCAACGTGGCCTTACACTGCCAGGGATGGGGCACCCACAGCTTCTCTAGGCAACCTGTTCAGAACCTCACCACCTCTGAGCAAACAATTTTTTTCCTAATATAGTTCTGACACAAAGGATGATGATAACAAGGAATGTTGCATTGTGAAAGCTGTCCTGCCATTGCTATGTGATGTCCACACAGGGCTGATGGAACATTCCAGGCTAGAGCACTACCATGGAATCCTCTTCTGAAAGAACTGGGGATGGGGTGCAGGAGCTGGACATACATCTTTTATAATTCAGCCTAATATTCTGATCAGTTAAACACTGCTCAGCTCAAGACAGGCCAATATGTTGATGATTCATACTGACTTACTGGAAATGAACAAAAATTAATGAAAATCTGGAAGCTCTTGAAACCTTGCCTTTAAATCAAACTCAGTTCTCCACAGGCAAAGCTTACAAAAGGTACTGAAAACTGATACAGTCAGTAGAGGTTTATTATGGCAGCTCTCAAAGTGTTCTTACCCAAGCAGGAGTTCAGGTGAGCGGTACCATCTGGTAGCCACATATTCTGTATAGTTGGCATTGCTTCCTTCAGAGAGATTCCGAGCAAAGCCTGTCAGAGAGACAGTGAGAAAGACTGTATCCCATTTTAAAAACGATACCTGCATCACCACTGATTTTGGCAGGAAGAGGTCATGTTATTTATACAGAAGCAAATTGTTTACAACCCCTGCTGCAGAATGATGTCTCCAACAACTGCCTGTCTGCTGAAATGCAAGCTTTTATTGATACAACAGTGAAAGTCAGCATGTCTGCTTTATTGACTCCCTTGCTTGTGTACTATCTCACAAGTCAGTGGGGCTTTGCTATTACTCTGCATGCTATTATGTAATCAAAACAGACTGATAAAAGTTAACTGTCAGTATGCCATGTCAGCCATTGAAATATTACACTAAATCTCACTGAGGTGCTGTTTGCAGAAGAAGATTCGTAACTTTAGAAACATTACACACGCATGTGTACTACACTCTTCTGGTCATTGATCCTAACTACTACTGTCTTTGATTTTTTAAACTGGTCCAAAAAATGACCTATTATTCTCATCTAAGGACATTCCCTCCTGGGCTTGGCAAGGAAAATGGCCATGTCCTCAAAAGTGTAAAATGCAGGAGTCTAGGAAAACCATCAATACTGTTTGTATCTCCACTTGGCTCACTCCACAGGTTTTGGCTTCCCAACTGCTTTAGCATCACATTCACAACAAGATTCTTCATGAACTAGGATGAGAAAGCATGTCCAAAGTAACTTCTTTATCTACATAATTTTGTTAAGAATTAAAAAAAAAATTAAAATGTATACTTATTTGCAATTGTACCAAAACTTCCCTACTGTCCTAAGGTGTACAATTATGACCACTGGCTGACAGACAAGTGTCTGGAAAATCTGTTTGTGGGAATAATTTTAACTTTTATTTTCATTCTCCTCCATTCATTAAAAGTCAGCCAAGCACCACAATAATGTTACTGAATTTTTCATGTAGAAGTACTCCAGGACAGATATTGGCACTACTTCCAAAAAGTATCAAGTCTTACTGTTTTCAAATAAATAATTAACAATTAGGTGAGACAGGACAGACAGATCTCAGCAGCAAGGCTCCACATAGGTCAGCTCCTCACTAAAGCTCAAAGTGAGACAAACTTTTGGGACTGAAATGCAGAAGCAGCATTTCCAAGATGCTTTCTTATTGGGATGTGGCATTAAAACACAGTTCAAAATTCCCTTCAATTAAATCACTCTAAATCTTTCCATTATTGCATGAACAATGAAGAAATAGTAAAAATTCCAAAGTGTTGCAGAAGAATAAGGCATAACTTTATTTACTGACTCAGTAAGTCCTACTTAAATGTGATAGATGTTTTTCTTTATATCCGAGTTCCTCTGCAGAAGCTGCCAAAATTGCCTTTTCCATTCACCTATGCTTTGTAAGGTCATAATTTAAAAAGTTTTAAAATTCTTTTTAGTATTCTGAAAGTGTAAAGCTGAGCGTGAAGAAGCCCAATTCCACTCACCCCTGTGGGATACCAGTTTACTACAAGATGAAGTAAAAATTTGGATGCAGATTATTATTATCATTAGACTAGTGATGATAGAAAACAATTATAAATTTGTTAATGACATAGGTTACAGCTATTACTTTTTACAAGATACCTCTGACTTCAAGTGTTAGTAAACTAAAAGATGGGATGAGTATGATGAGAAATGGATATTTCAAAGCTATTCAAACATAAGAATTCATATCTGTTCCCATAAAGTCCAATGACCATAACTGGTGCGGCTGCAGAAAAGCTGGAATGGATTTTTTTCAACTTCTAACATGGGGATTGATTGAATTTTGAAATATTACTATACTTAGAACTGCTTAGGCAGCCCCATTTCTGTTTCAAATTACAAGCTATCTGATTAATCTTGGAAGTGGAAAATCTTTCATTTATGTGTTTAAAGAACAGAGGGAAGATAATCAGGAGCTACACCAAAGAAATGGGACAGTCAAAATGTGGGAAACCCCAGGCTGAAAGGGGGAGGGGAAGAAAGGAAAAAAGTTGTCACATAATGGAAATAAATACATGTGCTGATGTAACACATGAATCTGGTAGCACATGAGCTCCTGTGCATCAGAAGAATAAACAGGTGAAAGTTTCATCCTCCTCCTTCCAGGCCAGTCTGTCTGAACTTGGTCACAGACAGGAGCTATTATGTCCAGAAACAGCTAATGTAGCCTGAAAAATCAACCCCTAAATTTACAGGCCAGGTGCAGCATGGATTTGATGTGGCAAGACAGAAAGCAAAGTTATCATCGTGACCTTCAGTGTCATCTCTTTACTGTCAGGTGATGCCGTTTATAGATGAAATTTGCTCTGACCCCATGACACCATGCAGAAAGATGATGGACAGAACTAACAGTTCAGGAAAACACATCTTTCTATGGGAACAATTATTTCTGGTTATGATGGAGTTTGCTTATTTCTCCTTCTCCTCAATTGTGCTGAGGTATCAGGAATATAGAAATAAGAGAAGGAAGCTAGGGAGATTAGATCAACTCTAAACAGTAAGCAGGAACAGATTAGAAGATGAAGATAGGAGGAGATTTGGCTGAGAGCAACTAGGAAAACAATAGCATTTGCAAAGGCATCACACTGCAGAAAGAAAAAAGCAAAATCAGAAATTTCAGGAAAGGACTTTAAACAACTCAGAACATGGTAGGAGAGATGTCAAGGAAAAAGATGTAAGAAAAAAAAAGGAAGAGGTCACTTTCTTACAGAGAAACAAGGTACATTTAAGTTAGATATAAGGTAAAGCATTCAAATCTTAATGACATCTAAGTACTTTAATAGATGCCTAGGAACACTAGGGGACCTCTATTATTCAGAATTTTAAGAATATACTAAGCAAACACCTGTCAAGAATGACACAGACATTCTTAATCCTTTCTTTGAGTAGGTGGAAAAACTAGAGGATTTCTTGAGGTCTTTTCCAGTCCCTTGTTTCACGATTTCTATGCTTACACACCATAGAGAAATTAAGAGGTTGCTAAAACAAGCAATTTTGAAGCCCTGGTGTTGAAAAAGCAAAACACACTAGTCAGAAAACTGAATTATTTCCAACAGTCAGATGCATCTCCTGTAATCAGCACTTTGTACTGTTCTCTTTTTCCACTTCTATGGGCAGAAATGACACCCACACAACATGTGTCCAGGCAAACACAACAACCAATCTCAATTTTATTTAGCACGGTATGTACAGAACACATGGCACAAGGATTATGAAGAATTATCTCATTAAAAATTTATTATCTTTTCTGTTCAAACTGGTGTTGTCCACTGGGCTATTGCAAAGGGATGCATTATCCTATTCTTTGTATTTGTAATCACATGAGGAATGCGACACTGTATGTAGCACAAATGTGACAGTGTATATGTTCCAAAACATGAATGAAGCAAGGTAGTCAGACAGCATATCATGTCATGCTACAAGGCAAATTCTTATATCCTAATCTCTGCATGTTTAGGAAACACTTGTGGTTAACACCATTCTGACATGTACTTTACAGTAATAGCTTAACCTACTAGCAATTATGTCAATTAGTAATAACACTAAAAAATTAAAACCGATTCCATCTTACAAGAGTTCCTCAGAATTTTAAATTCAACTAAAACTGAAAGGCCAATTAAAATTAAAACTAACCCACATGAACATTAAGAACCACAGAAAAACCCATAACAGTTTGCCTGCCTTGATATTGTGCTGATCACTCTGAGTACACTGTGACTGCACATCTTTTCCAGCAGCAAAAAGAGAATGTGGCTGGAGCACACAGCATGAGCAAGCCAACAGACCACACAGAACAACACTGCTGGCAGAATTCACATCATCTCTATCTGGTGCAAAAACTGAAGTCCAAAACATGACCATACCATTTGTCTGGCTTTTTATTTTCCTTCAATTCTGCTGCACAGTGGATGTTGACACAAGTTCTGTCAGCTGATGTCATGTGACAACTCCAATGGCATTACTTTGAAGCAGGGACATCCCTCACCCAAAAAAAAAGGAGGGAAGGAGGGCATGGGGTGCACAGCTCCCACAAAGACCCACTCCTGCCCCTTACTCCCACTGGCTGCTCCTGCTTGTGCTGAGGTTAGCCCAGACTGGGGTGCGCACTGTGCAGGGCACAGCCTGTGCTGGTTGCTCAGCCCTGTACAGGGCAGTGGGTTCGTTCCTCAGTGAGGTTTGCTTGGCAGGGGCAACACCCTGATAATCAGTGTAAGGTGAGGGAGGGCAACCACAGCAGACAGGAGGCCTGTGGGTGCCAGAAAGGCAAAGGCACCAAGGGCACCACAAAGAGTATCCTGATGTTCTGTCAGATCTGGGCAGTACCTCCTTACACTGCAGAATAAATGGCACAGAATTCAAAGAACTTATGGACCAAATATTCTAAGGTTTTTCCTAGAATGGCTATTGTTTCTGAATGTTTAAGTAAAAATGCCTGTAGGATTAAAAGAAATAAGCAGCACTGCAAATGACAAACACCTTTCTTGTCTTCCTTAAAAACCATTTTGATTTATTTTGTTAGTGGCTCCTCTTTTCATTCAAAATTGCAGAGGTTTGAAATGACAGCTTTCAAACTGTTCTTACTGAAAAGTGCCCTTGGTGTAACACTATGGAATTGGCTTTTATTTACCAAGCCAAACTGTAGGCTTTTCAGAGGGAACAATATTTTATTCTGTGTTTATGTAGCATTTAGAATAAAAATACAGATTGTTGGAACATTCTGCCCTGTTGTCTTCTTGGATTACTCACGTGGGCAAAGTTAGCCTTGTACTTGGGTGATGATTCTTCAAAGCCTTAAAGCTGACATTAAACAGGCATTGGTAGGTCAGAAAACATCAGAGTTAACCTAACATGTACAGCTGTGACTCTGACCTCCAGTTATTCTGTCATTAATCACAGCTGGACATATGACTCCTTAGTTAGGGTAACAAAAAAATCTACAACTACACACATAACATTCCACAAAAGCCAATGGTTCAAAAATACATAGAAAGTACAAGTTTACTGTGTCTTTACTAAACAAGTAATAATTATCTTTTCTTTTAATACGCAGGCCAGGTAAACCTATAGTTTTGCCAGCCTCCTGATCAGCTCATCATCTGTGCTCCTCTCAGCGGAGCCTCAGCAATGTCAGAAGCAGAAACCTTGTCTAATACAGGAAGAGAGAAATGCAGTGTTTCTCTAGACATGTTAACACAGGTATTTCACAGTGTATGCAAATTACGACCAGAATTCTTTCAAATTAAAATACTAGCCCCAAACCTGAAGCAGTAATCAGTTTTGACTGCTAGAAGACTTTTAAACAGTACATACTGTAGAACTCTTACAAAATAAGGCAAAATTGCACTGCGAGAGATTGTCTTTAAAAAGGTAAGTAACAGGTATCTTCCAAACTTACCAAAGTCACACAACTTCAGAACATCATTGTGGCTTATTAAGAGATTCTCTGGCTTGATATCTGAAGTATCAGAGTGGGCGGAAAGAGAAAAAAGCTATTAACTTCTCTCAATTTTGGACTTTGTCAACAAATATTATTTCATTATAACTTATTTAGAGATATTCATGCAATCATAAATGAAGCATTACAAGAGCAACTGCTGAAACAGCTTCCAGCAATTCAGTTTGTGAACAGGCAGAATTAATTTTCTGCCTTTTGAAGTCTTCTAAAGTGTTTCCCAACAAAATATGGAAAGATAAAATGTGCTTACAGATATTCCTGGGCAGAAAACCAATATCCATCTTTCATATTGCAAAATAAAAGAAAGGACTGATATTCAACTACCCAGTTAACCAATAAAATATTAAGTATGTTGTGCTCAACATTTTCAGTTTTAATGACCATTTGATCACCTCTTGTAATTTCTTTAGAAAAAGTGTCTTGCCCAGTTTTAAGCCCTTTTTTCATTCCTCTACTATACATATGGTACATTTTTCAAATTACACTTTAAAAATATTTTCAGAATGATGCTGGTCTTAAATATAAAAAGCACACTATGTGAGGATTTTATCTTATTGGAAATACTAATTAAAAATGTTACTCTTGCAAAGTCACAAAGCAAAATACAATTTTACTGAATCAGGATAAAGTACATAAAACTAGATGAAGTAATTCATCAAGATGTGTATTCTAAGTGCTTGAAGCTTAGGGAGAAAGTAAATATGCAGAGCTGAAACTCAAGGGAGCTGGGAGGAACTGCCTCAAGAAGTAAAACATGATTTTAGTTTTAGGTTATTTTTCTTCTAATATCCTATTATCAGATTCAAATGTGAAATGACTGAGTGCCATGAAATGTTAAAAAAAAATCCTTTTTCTTAGACAATGTCTGTTCCTGCAGTTACAGTTTGCTGTGCTTATCACTTCCCAAAGACAGTGGACAGCAAACTTTTTATGTAGATTAATTTCATTTTAAAACAATCTGGAGCCATGCAGCAGACTTAAGACCCAGCCAAATTTAATTTTTTTTTCTGTTGATAGAAAGCAATTGCTTATATTTATGGTAAATGCAAATTACTTCAAGCTGTAACATGTTTCCCTTTAGAAAGAGCCTTATTCCACGTGGAGAAGTACTCACCTCTATGAACAATATCATTCTTATGGCACCAATGAATTGCTTTAATCAGCTGGTAGATGTAGCTTTTCACTTTTTCTGGTGGAACTCCATTTGGCATTTCTTCTAGCAATTCAAGCATATTCTAAACATTTAAAAGACACATCATTTAAAAGAGCTAAACTCTAGCTGATGGAAGATAACAAGCTTTCAGCCTTCTGAAGCAACATATTTGGGCTAAAGAGCTCAGCTATGGACAATCAGTAGTTTAACATTCAGGGAGTGAATTTTAATCATAAGCACTAATCATAAGCTGTTTTCATTCTGAAGAAAACACTTGTGAAGACAATAATCCTAAAAGGTGAACCACAAATATACCATAAGTCCTTAAAAGACTGCCAGCAAACCACTTTACCTGAAACACCTGAAGAGTCATTGAGCTACAAAACATTGCTTAAACAGAAACACCAGGTCAGGTGTGAGGCCATACAAAAAGTTTAGCAAATCAAAGCATTTTGTAAATATTCAACAAGGGTTTAAAACATTGCTCTCTTCATTAGGTTAATTCTGCCACTTTGACACTATGCAGGGCCACCATGAATCACCATCTGTATCTGTATATGGATGGGTGTAAAACAACACAAGCCTCTTAGTGCAAATGAAGTAACAGATATAAAAATGCCTCACAGGGGCATAAATAGAAACCTAGGGAGTATCCTATAGCTACAGATCAGTTATAGTGATCTTGGACATCTTGGCACTACAGCAACTACGGCCATATCAACTATTTTGTGGATATAAATAAGAAATTAAACTTACTGTTTATACTAGTAAATTTCCTCTTTGAAAAAGAACATTTAGATTCCCATTATGTTAACAGTTGTCTCTAATTTTGCACAATTAGAAGTACAATGAAGTTTGTATGCTGATTTCTGAAATAACAATGGGCAGCAGCAGCCCACTTGAAGAGAGGGAAAAAAGCCTTATTTACTGAACACTGAAATAGGAGTATTTTGGCTATATTGCCTTACACAACTCATTGAATTATGGATCTGAGCATTTGTAGATTTTTCATTAAAAGTAAATTTACCTTGTCTTTGACAAATATTTTCTTTAGCTGTAAAGTAAAAATTTTTGAGGTTTCTCTTGAAAGATGTTTTAATGAACAGTAAAGATTTTGATGATATTTGAAAACATTTCTAACTTTTGCAGTTTGGGAGTAAATATGGTTTGGAACTTGTGCGCTTGAGCATGAGTTTTCTTACAAACACACTTCAGATCTGAGGGAAGGAATTTTCTGTTAAGAAACCATATTGATTTTAGTTAGATTCTTGTCCACACAGAAGGCTGTGGATCTGGATAAGTAAGTCAAGAAGTTAGTGTTACAAATACAAAACAAAATAATAGCATCAACACAGGAAGATATAATCCCACATGAAGACATTAACTAAGGGGATGATGAATAAAGGAGATTAGACTAAATGTGAATTTAAGTAATCTGGATTTCAGTATTGCAGAGTTAACATGCCCTGAAGGACACATAGTGCTCATTACCAGTTAAACAAAAAATTAGTCTACTCTACCACATTTTATTTAATTCTTTCTACTTTTCCCTCATACAAAGAATTCAGAAACATCCTGGTCTTCAAAGAAACTATGGGTGACACTACTTAAGATACCTGAAAATAAGAAATGTTCATTTATTTCAAAGTTTAACTGAAAAGAAAGGTGAACATTAACACAGAAATGACATTATGTACAAAATAGACATGGTGCCTATCTTTATTGCAAAATTCTTTTATTCTGAGGTAAATAATGATAGATATTGCAGCCTGGTGTTTTTACTGATATTAACTGGTTTTTTAATATATACCCCTTATCAGATCAATTAAATATCTTTTATTTATGCTGCTCTTTCAACCCACTTCTCCAGATAGCTTAGTCAAGTCAACTACAACAGAAAATTAAATATATGCTCTAAGTTGGTGCGTGATCAAAGACATTTCATGTGTATGGAACAATTACAATGAACATGGGTGAAACAAGTTAAACTTTGAATGTTAGATCCAAGTAAGATTCACCACATTAGAAGTTTCTCATCTGCTGGTGAAAACCAAAACTGATTTCTGCCAAATTGTGGGCTAATATAGGTCACCTCACATTATGTAGTTAAGTTATACCACAAAAAAGGTTGTCAACTTGATGTAAAAGAGACACCATTTTAGGGTGAGAAATTTTTAGATGAGAAAAAATTGACTGCAGAGGACTAGCACTCAGCTAGACTGCAACACCACACTGGCAGGAAATTAAATGAAAGTTTCAGTCAAAAGAACAGTATCTCATGAAGCCTATAGATGTATTTAAACCTGCATTTTCTTTTACTCTGTGTATCTGAATACCATCTAAGTGTTTCTATGAAGAAAAAATGGTTAGAATTCAGAGGGAAGGTCTACCTTCATCAGGAAGGTTGCAAAAATGACAAAAGACCAATCTGTTCTAGGTTGTTTCTCCCTGGAAACAGATCAGGATGCTTGGCAGCAGTAGGCCAATCTAAAGAAATTTTGGACTTGTTTCAAAATGAGGTCAGGACTGGAGTTAATGACAGTGGTCTTTGCCAAATCCCTCTAAGCAACTATTGATAGTGGCCTTGTTACAGAAATACACAAACAAATCCTATTTTTAACAGGGAAGGGTGGAGAAAGTTGAAAGAGATTCCAAGGTCAAAAGTCTGTGATCTTGTTTTAAAAGACTACGTCAAGACTCATTACACAACATAACAGGACAGTTATCCAGCTTTACAATTAAACTGGATTAAAGAGTTCAGATGGAAATTTTTCATCAAATCATATGTATTCCAGTCTGCATAATTTTTAACATGTTGGCATTCACAAATGGAAGAATTTTTAAAAATAAATACCAAGACATGACATAAAACCACCAGTAATCAGTGTTGCCGTCTCACAACATATTGTATTAAAGTTTCTGCTGCTTCTCTTTAGTGATTAGGATAACTTAATTTTTTTTAAAAAAAGCAATTTTAAAGACATTTTTAGTAAGCTGATAATATAACTGCGGCAAGGATACTACAAACTCAACTCACTTTTTCCACATATTCAAACACTAAGTATAATTTTCCTCTTCTTCTGAAGGCTTCCTTCAGCTCCACAATGTTCTCCTGTTTCAAAGTGCGAAGCATTTTAAGCTCTCGTAAAGTGGTTTCTTTGACTTCTTCATTTTCTAGAGTGTGAAGTAAAAGTGACAGAGTAAGCTGATTAAAAAACAAAACAAACCCTCCAAGTAAAAAGTGTTATAAAGATTTATTTTGAACCACTGATTAAATTCTCTGGTTTTAGACACTACTGGGAAAAAAAAGCTTATTTTCCAGTGTGGACTCTCTGTTTGCATACTTCTGCATTGGAAGAGAGGTAAATGATGACTGTGCTTATTATACAACCCTCACAGATTTCTCATCACTACCATAAAGGTTTTCTGTGGCTGAGAAAGTCATAAGAAACTTCTTTGCATTTCTATCTTTTTTTATTATGAAGGGAAGTAATATGCTTAAAAAAACCATTCATGTGTGTGCACATGCACAGACCCCACAAATACACAACACACACATTAACTACTGGGAAGGCTGTCCTCAGCAGAAACATGGGAATGCAAAGCTCATCTTTGACCAATACCAAATAAATGCATTTGATTCTGAAATAATTTTATTTTCCAAAAGCCATGACAAATTTTAAGACTAAAGATCTTTAAGTTCTGTACGTTCCCCACGTGGCTGTCAAAGAAAATTCAGCAATGCCAGACCGGTGTAGCAGCCACAGGAGGCAGTAGAGTAAGTATTGATGCAACAAAGTCTTGAATCTAATTCAAAGGAGTCAAGAAATCTACATGTTTTGTTAATTTAATTTAATTTTAATTTAACTGATTTGACAATTTAATTGTCTGAAAGGTGTTCAAGAAAGGAGGAGTGCTTCACTAATGCTTCACACACTGCTTATCATTAAGGAGCTCTGAACTAAATAGGTTCTAAAGGATACTAACAATGATATGTGAAGCAAACCTGACTATTAGGTTTTATTTTTCATTTAGTAAAATGAAATCCATTCATTCAGTAAATTTGCTCATGCACATAGAAACAGCCAACTTAATCACATAGGACTGTTATCTACAACAGAGTTACTAAATGGGAAATGCTTGTTTTGAATAAATTCAAAACTAAATCACATTTGCAGGTTGTGTACCACAAAGACAGTTAGAGACAGAGGAAGAAGAAACAAGAAATTGTTTTCCCAAGGCAAAAGGCCAGAAGGTGTTTGCAGCGGAGAGCCAATAACACTGGTCAGGCAAACACACTAATCATCATCAGAAGAGAGAGGGGGAAAATAAAAAATTGAAGTGCAGCAGGAGGGAAAAGGAAAACAAAATACTATAATCACAAATGTTTTGATTAAAAAATATATAATTTAGAGCAATCTAAATCTTTTCATTTTAAAACTGAGTGCTTGATGTTGGCTTGCATCAGCCTGATTGCATAATCTCATCTATAAAGAAGACAGTCACTTTCCAGCACATTTAGTATTCATATGTCAAACAATGGCAAAAATTCAGTGAAACAAAAATGTCAATAGAAACAATTACAGTATATTCAAACTTCTAATGAACGACCATATTAACAAGACAGATGTGAAATGGGCTGAATCAAACCCATCAAAAGAACTTCTGTCATATTTCCAGAAACTCGTAAACAACTAGCTACAAATCTGAAAAGCAGTCATCAGTCATGTAAACTGATATTATGTAACACCCTTGGAAAGCCAGACCTAATGGCAATGCTGTGGTTTTTGTTTTCATTTTTTGGTAGACATGCTAATACAATAATCTTGTTTAGGGCTTAATACTGAGATTGACTTCCTAGGATCTGTACTGAATAGCCACAACAAGTTCCAAAAAGCAATTCTGAGATACTCTTGTGACCTGGTAAAGATGGTCACCACAATTAAACTATCTTCTACATCCCTGACAGGGATTTAAACCAGATATCTGAACAGCAGAGCTAAAACATTTATCAAGTATACTCTTCAAGTGTCTGGGAAAATGACACGCCAAGCAGAGATTGCACTGTGCAAAACAAGATGCAAATCAGACTTTGCTGCATCTGACTGACTGAAAAATATAGCCCTTGTAACCAACACCACCTTCGTGGCCACCAGCAATCCTGTAGGATAGCAAAACCAGAAAGTTTGCTAAAATAAAGTGTCTGCTGTTTCTTTAAACACCATTGCTAACTTTTGGCTAAAGCCTCGGTACACAGCAAACCACAGCAGCATCACCTCACACCAGGATCACTCCTCTCACACCTCACACTTCTGTTTGTGCAGGTCTCTGGGACTCAAGGCTGACTTTTAATGCACACAAGGCACACAGCTGTTCTCATGGCTGACTGCCAGTGCAGCCTATGGATAGAGGATATGGATATGGTGATTCCCTGACCCCAGCAAGCACAGGTCAGAGAACCAGCATGGTCTTGTACAGTCCTTTGGGTTTGTTACTGTTGGGTGAGGAATGTGTGCGTGGAGCACTCCGAGTAATTTCTGTGTGTCCTGCCTTCCCTCTCTGCCAGCAACACTAATCCTTGCAGAAATAATCTCAGCAAACTCAGCAACGCTGCAGAGTACTCAGGGTCTGCTGTGAAGGGGCAAAGAGCAAGTTCCTGAGGAGAGTGAAGCCCACTGAAGTGAGGACACAGCTGCTGCCTCACCACCCAGCTCCCTCCATGGATCCTTGAGAGCTCCCAGATTTATCTTCCTGTGACTGAACTTTTCAACAACTTCTTTCAGTCTCCTCCATTTACAACTTCAAGTTACCCTAGCATTTAGATCCCCTCTCACAGATGAAGGGTGATAAAGTCCAAGGACTCTGCAAGTCACAAGAGGACTTTTCACATTTTCAGGTCACATCCAATCTCCAAATGGCGCATCTTACTACCATGTACAACACCACAATCTCATCCACATTAAGGCAGATGAATCAAATGTAGTTATCTAATTAGAGTGTATAATGCAGTCTCTAGGAAGGTATGAAAGATCAAGTGCCTTGAATATTTACAGAGCTAATAAATCATTATCTTTTAAAAATAATTTCTTGTTACATGAGACTTTTCATTTTAACTAAAAAAATAGATATTAACAATGTAGTTACTGACATTAAAGATCATGCAGCAGAAAATATTACCTTCACTGTCTTTGAATTTCTTGATAGCCACAATTTCATGTGTCTCCTGTAAAATAAAAGCAAATAAATGGAAATGAGCAAGACTTTTTGTGCATTTTCTCTTGCCTTTTTTTCCCCTGAGAATCAGAGGAAGGAATAAAGAAGCATCCAAAAGAAATTTCACAACACAAAGAAATTAATTTAAAATCTGGAAAATACCTCAGTGATCAGGCCAAGTGCAATACAAACCCACACACAGCAGATATGTCACAATTAGGATCCCCAGTACAAAAGCAATAGAGTTAAATGGCAAAAGTTCATATTTGAACACTTTGTGATATATAGCAGAGAAATATTCAGAAGTGTTTTTCCTGTGACTCTTGTTTCTTAGTTATTCTGAAGCTCTAGCAATCCTTTATCTAACCACAGTAAGAATATGGGTGCTTATCTTTATGAGGTGAACTGAAAATACTGTGCCAGTATAAGACTTATAGTTAGACCTGTGATTTTGGCTGCCAAAAGTTTTTGGGCTTCAAAGTTCAAACATTCACAAAAAATACAGTATTAGGAAAGTAGCTCCTCTGTGCCTCCTTTTAAAAATTTGTCACCTTAAGGGAAATCTATCCAAAATGGAAATCAGTAATTGCATGTGGCAGTGTTCAACCATGCTTACTGAACAGTCATAAGGGATAACTTCCTGATGTCCACCTGCCTTTGCATTCCTCTAGCATTCTCTACTCACTAAAACATTTTTCTGTTTCTCTCCTGTGTGAGCAGGAATGCATTTAGCACACGGACAAAAGGCAGCCAACAAATGTAGCCTAGTTCAGGTCTGTTCAGGAGGCTACCTGAGTACTTGATGTGCTAGATCTACCTTACACACCTTTACATCACAGTTTTTAAAAAAACAAACAGCAATATCCCACTATTTATAGCATACAAAGGCCAGACTGGAGGACAGTAATAAAAATGAAGCCATTCTAGAATACCTGAAGACATGTGCATAACCAGTTATGTACGTTTGTGTTACCAGTTGAGTAACACAAATATTTACTCCATTTTTCATTTCATATCATTGTGACACATGAACCTGTAAAATACCCGATCCCAATTAAAATAAAAGCACATGGAAAGAATGGTCTGAAATAAACTGAAAAACTTATTTTACTAATTATATTTCTACTACTGAGTTATAGTATTGTTATATTTATTAATTCCAGTTCTAGCAATAGTAGTAACAGTTACTAGGACTATGAAGGAACATTAAGAGGGTGAGAAAATTTAGTTTATTTGACTTCTGGTATCTACTGATAGGTGGTCTAGCTAATTAAGCCACTGAAAGATTTTTCAGACAAGGAACACTGTAGATGCCCTAAAAAGTCTCTGCTGACTGTATTATGCCTATGCTTAGACAGCCTGCATACCCCACTTTGCAGATGAACCAAATTTATCCATTACTATTACATGTCTATTTCACATGAGGTAAAAGAAAAATTTCTAGATGTTTCAGCTACCACAAAAAGGCTGTGTTTTCATTGTCAAAGTAATAACTGAGTCCACTGAAAGAAATATAGGAGTTGAAACATGTATCTTCACACAGACAGCAATTCTGATTCATTCAAGAAAACCAGTCCACGTGACTTCTCTGCCATATCCTAACATGGAATGTGATTACTTTGGAAATTAAGTTTTAAAAGATCTTGGGTCAAGGTCTTTCAAAGACTTGGGTAAGATATGCTATCAAACATCCTGGACGATTCTAACTATTTACAGTACTTAAAGCATGAGTGGTTCTAGGAACAAAAAGAACAGAACGACCTCAATAACAAGGATGAAAAAGTTACCCAAACAGTTAAAAAAAAAATCTAACATTTAAGAAATTTTCATTTACAAAGCTTAAACCAGTGAAATGATCATTAATGGTGTCATAAACAATTAAGAAGTTGTATGTGACACTTCCCCCGTCTTTAAAAAAACCCCAACAAATAATATTTAAATAACCTGAAGTGAAACAACAGCAAAACGAGACAAGACAATAGGTGCCTTAAGGAGCTGCCCTAGTAACAATATATTCCATCTTATCAAGGAACATTCTTGTCTAGGTTTCTTGGAGAATATCATCCTATGTAAATTATATTCTCTAGGAAAGTGCTACTGGTGAAGCAGTCAAGCCAAGGCTAAAATGGACACAAGGACACTGAAGATTAATATCCATAGATTTTAAAAGACATTGCACCTGCTTGATGAAAAGTCTGTAACCTCCCTATGATGCAGAACACCTCCAGAAGAGCTGGGGTGCTGCATCAGACAGAAGAGAAAATTGCAGCCAAGTGCACATTTCTCAGTTCTTGCTCATGTGCTTTAAAACAACTAAATGGTTTATATGAAGCGGCATAAAAAACAGGCACTCCTGAAAATTTTAAACTAGTTTCAAATGAAAGAACCCATCTGAAATGCCCTGTTCCTCTATTTCCATTACTCCTGCTAATTTTGAACTAGATGTCTGGTTTCCACCAAATTTTAAAAAAGAAATGTAAGAAATAAAAAGCAGAAATTAAAAAAAAATTGTCTCAAATTTGTCATCTAGAATATCCTTCCTTGGGGAAAGGAACCAGCAAGAACTCAGTCTTGTGTACCCTGTATGATTTTGCAGGTTAATAGCACATGTAGACTGTGCAACAGATTCAGCCATTGCACATAATTTTCCTTAACATAAGCTAATACAGAATTGAAAACATGGAATAAATTTTGTATATGGATGAATACAGTAGGCATATAATAGAGGTGGTAAAAATACCCTTCCTGGATTAGGAGAGACAGGCTGGTCAGACACAGGCCAAACCTGAAGTTTCAAACAAATACTGACAGGCACTTGGTGAAAAGTTAACAGACACCACATTGCTTAGCCCTGAGAAGATGGACAGAACAGAGGAATGAAGAGGAATGAAGAAATTCAATAGTGATAATTCAGATTTCTGGGCAAATCTGAAGGGTTCTTTACAGATTGAATTTAGACTTTGTTACTTAAATGTCTACTTACGAGACATCTTGGAGATCTGAACTCTTTTGTGGATCTGGTTTTCTGCTCTTCAAAAACAGGCTAAATTGGAATTCTCCAAAATAGAATTGTCATTCACTAAAGTATATTTTTTTGCATTTGAAGGGGTGTTCTTCCAAGATTGTGCTATGAAACAGAACGCTACTGAAAATAATGTTCAGCCTGATTGTGGAAACCTACTTATACAATAGCTCAGTATCCAACTCCTAGCATGAAAATTGTCATTGAAAATTCAATGTATCACCTAGGTAGATAAGCTGGTACTAGTTGATTCCATGTTTCATTTCAATGAATGCCAAAGAAAGAAAAAACTCATATAATCCTTTCTGATCTCTACTACTTACTACTACCAGCTTATATCATGAAGTAGGAAAGTTTGAGTTTGCTTAGCTGTAATTTTGCTTCACTCAGCTACATCTATTACTAAGCACCTCATTACCATATTCTAATAAAAAAAATATGGCCTCAATATTTGACTTTACAACAACAGCAAATTTGCAAACACAGAAGTCAAATCTCTCTTAACACTGGTATTACCTCTGATTATTGAGCATGTATATTATAAACATGCTGTGTTATAAAACTATAGGAAGAACAGTTTTAAAATTAAACATACAACAACAGATTGGTATTGCTGAAAAGACTTTGTGTAAAAGTTAAGGATGTACAGGAACTGGTTATTCAGACTACATGATAACATGCGTCTAAAATGGGGCAAAATATGTCTCTTCATATTTTGTACAAACCTGCAAATGTCTTTTAATGAGACTAAGACAAAAATTTCTGTTCCATTTTCTCCATATATAAATATAGTGATAGAGAGGAGGAAGGAGATACCTGCTCATGGGAAAAGGGTACCTCCAGCCCTGGAAAGAGGAATCACTTCATATTAAGGTTCAGTCCTTTCCTAGACCTCAAAATATCTGTGGGAATTGCCTCTGGAGAAAGGACATGCCTTACTCTCTGCCCATTTAACCACAGAGGGAGTATGGCTATGAGAGCTGAGCATTTTCACTGTTGTGCTCCTTGCCACCCACAAGTTTCTCTCCGAGGTTTCCTCACAAGATTGTCATAGTTGATGTTTCCTGTCATCACTATCAAACTAGAAGAGTTCCTAATTCAAAACCATTTAATTTTATCTCATTTAAAGGACAGAGGTCCCCTATTTTTCCACTGTCTCTACAAAATTTATATGACAGAAATCACTTTTATTATATGTAATTATATATAGCACAAGACACAAGTGTTAGAAGAGCAGAGTAATGTATCTCTGTTGTTTTCTTGAAAGATCCTTGATGGGAGTACTCAAGGAAAAAGATGCTGCTTAGCATAAATCAACATCTTAGAACTAGAACCACTATTGTCTGGAAGGAGGAAGCATATCCTATTCTTGAAAATGTCATGTTACAAAAAGAAATTCTAAATGACTGCCCTTATTTTATTTCAAAGTTTCTGTAACAGGACTTTTCTTCCTTTTTCTTTTGCAAATCATGGAAAATCTGACACATAGCACAGGTACACAATAAGATTGTTGAAAAACAGGTAAGACTCCAACCTTCTGAAAGTTACATTGTTCACCTCTAATTTTACTGTCTCACCCTGTATGAGTACAAGAATTTCTCAAGCATGGATTTTTTAAGCAACTGAAAGAACAAATGTTTATAAGTATCAACAAATGTGAGCAGAGATAGCAGCACTCAATGCTGAGCACATGCCATGCACAAGCTGCATATTGCTGCCTTTACTCAGGGGGTGCTGCTCAAACCCTATTTAGTACTTCACACCAGGATTTTACACAGGATTTTTACAGGATGTATTAAGTGAAACAATAAAATATGATATGGCAAGTTCTGTGGTTGGCTCATCATTTCCATCTGTACAAGTGTGAGGCTGTTTAGGCCCAAAATCAACTTCAGTTAGAAAAAGTTAAATCAATTGTATTCTCTAATCACAGAGAGCATTCACATGTCAGAAAAATTATTTAGAAGTGAGCAATAACCTGGTTTGACCCTCATTGATCCATTATCACATTTGTACAATTTAGTTTGCCACAACAAAGACACACATTAAAAAAAATCAACAAAAATTCAACCAAACATATCCAATGGCTAATTTCTTTTCATAACAAAGTAGTACAATTTTACTCTGACTTGCATAAACATTGCATAATATGTTCTACAACATTAAAGTATGTAGAACAGATTTTTCAATGATCTTGATTTTGCAAAATCCCAGAACATTAAGCAGTCAGCCACAAGGCAACAAAAGACCAAAAAACCATTACAAAATAGTAAAGTATTTTTCATCAGTTGCTTAAAATGAAGCTTAAAATAAAAAACAAACAACCAAATATTTTTTCAAATTTACTCTCAAAACAGGAACAGAAAATATTAGCATTTTAGTCAGATCAATGTATCATAAATGTGACATCTGTTATAGAAAAGTTTTTAAACTAAGTCAGGAAATGAATGTTCTGAGAGGTCACAGGCATCATTATCTGCAATTATGCCAGGTCCTTAAGTCACTGCCCAGACACTGTCCTGACTCCATCTCCATTCTGCCTTACACCACCACCACTTTCCTGCTGTCTCAACACTTTTGCTGGCAATTACTTTCAAAATCTAGTGGAGTGCATTAAAATATTCTCTAGAGGGAAAGATGTGCAAGATGATGCAATTTCTTTTTTCAAACAGTTTGACAATATGAAGTCACAGCATACTGTGTCTTCTTCTACACATAAAAAACTTTAGAGAACTTCCCTCAAGAGATGCTTCACTGTTTCAACCTTCTGTTTCTCCCTTGAGAAAATTGCAATTCTTCTGTTTATCAGCTAAAACCCTCACACTTGGTTTATCTAAGCAATATAACTCTTAGCATAGGAGAATTTTCAGGAAATTACTTTCTAACCTAAAAGTCCTATTTATTTTTAGGAAGAGACAGAGTCTTTCACAAATAATGACAGAACTGTATGTCTGAGTTATCACAATGCCTTTATTTACTGGAAAATCGCTTAGAATTTTTCCAACACATATATGTTAGAGTTTACTTGAGAAGAAGCACCTAGAGTGAATCACCACAAATCAATTTTTTATCTCTTGAAAGCAGAATGTTATTTACTAACCATCTAAGTGCAGGAGAGGACTCCTAATGGAACAAAGAGTTCTATATTTGATGTGCTACTTTAGGGAAGATGGCCACACTGTCTACTCAGGAAGAACAAGAGGACTAGGGAAAGCTTAAACCACTCTAAAAGATTTTCAAGGGGAACAGCCATATAAGCTCAGCTATTCCACTGGGGAAAGAAGCACAAGAAAAAGTCAGAACCTTGAGCTACAAGTCTGACAGGAAATTACCAGTAAGTGCAGGTAATGATGGAAAGAGACTTTAAAAAAAAAAATCATGCACATTGAAACAGTTTCTCTGATTTCTTTATCTATGTCCTTCAGAAAAACTTGCAACAACTTTACTGTTTGTTCAGATGCCACGAGCAAATGCTTGCATTACCAATCTTACTTATTTGTTTTAAATCAGGTGTGGTATAACAGAGTCATAAACAGCAGGCTTGTCTCATCCATTTATCACATGAATCCATAAGCCAAATGAGGAGCTCATCTGTGTCCTTGGACTCCCAGACTGGGGCTCCAGCCCCAGGGGCAGGCTCAGGTGACAAAGGTGCTGCTGCCAGGTGCTCTCCAGACTGCAGGAATTTACAGGCTCACAGGACAGACAGCTGGGGCTGGAAGGCACTTCTGCTGATTTTGAATGTCGCCATTTGTAGGGATATCCTGAACAGCCTTCAAGGCATTCAAAATCCACCAGGATGAGATCTGGAGCAACGTGCTGGAGCTGATTCTGCTTTGAGCAGTTGTGAAGAGGCACACCTGAATCCTAAGGAGTCACTACAAAGCATGCATTTTACATTCTTCAAGAACTTGCAGTCTACTAATTTATGGTGTACATACTACCCTGAAAAGAACACTTGAAAGCAAGTGAACCCACTCAGTATTTTCTACCAACTATTGGGATGATGATAGTGGTTAGCATCAGAACTTCCATTTTTCCAAGCATATTTTTCATATTCATTCACTATTTTCTCCAACCAAGAAAGTAAATATGCATCTCCAAAGAATGTGCACAATAATGTAATGAAAAGGATCTGGAATAAAAAACAGCTTTAAACACTATAAATGTAGCTATTCTAGCTTTTCATTATAAACTAGTATTATTTTAGCAATTTTAAAAATAATCTGTGTTTCACTTCATTCTGTTGTAGCACAAATCCATATAATTTTAAAATTTGACAGTATTGTTTAATCCAAACCATGGATGCAAAACAGAAACCAAATTCAGTACATGTCTATAAAATTCTTCCAATGCAGAAATGTCAGTAATAGTAATTTCAGTTTCAAACCTCAGTCTTCTCCAAGTTCTATTTGTTTGCAGGTTTTGGGTTTTTTTTTTGGTCTGTTAACACTGGAAATTGTGAAAAGGAAAGCTATTTATAAACAGCATAATACTGCATTGACAGATACCAGCATTATTTAATTACTTTTTATAGCATAATCTTGACACTTGTAATACAAGTGATAACAAAGTAGAAAATGCAGCAAGGCAAACTGTACTTGCTTCATGGCTTCCTTTAAGATATCACTGACTCCACAGACTCAGAGGTCAACAAGACATTTATAATTACATTGTATTTCCTAAATTTTTTTTTGTTATTATAATGCAATGCTCCTTTCCTGGGCACCTTGTAAACCAAGAGTAGGTAGAACTTATTAGAAAATAGTTACTTTGGTTGATTGGTTATTAAAAAATATATCATTGCCAAAGTCCTCAGTGTCAGAGTCAAAACAGTATCCTAAGACTCAGAGTCAAAATAGTTCCAGCATGATTGGCTGAAATTCTGAAGTTTATCACATCTCAAGCTTTAGTTTTGAAATCTTTATTTCTGCAGTGGATACAATTTAGTTTTTATCTGGTACTTTCACATTTAAAATTTTTGGGGCTTGTCTTTTTTCTCATCAACAATCTAACAGGCATTTTCTTTAAACTATAAAACAAGACCTACTGTGAACCAAAGGCAAACTTACCAAGCAGGTTCCTGAGGCTGAAACTCTTCAGATGAAATTCAGTTTCAGATTAAGATATCCATATTCAGATCCCTGTATGTGAGTTGTGTGCTCAAACTTCTAAGAGCTCTACATTGATCAGTCACTCCAGTCACGATTCAGTAGCCTAAACATAGGCATCTAGAAGCATTTAAGATTGCTGAGGTATCTACACCCCTCAGATGGGAATGTCAGAGAGGCCTTTTAGAGCTGCCTCCCTTGAAATCTCCACCTGTCAGTTTTTTGAATACTCTCTATTCAAGGTCTGTACTTTCTAACATATTCTCCTCAATGTACTCATGATCTTGAGCTCCACTATTATGCAAACACTGTAGCCAATTATTCTAATAATCTGGTTGGCCTTTCCATGCATCAAGAAATTTCCCTGATGCCCTCCAGAAATCTCTGGGACTGCTTACATCCCACCACACTGCCTGTCCAGGAAATGCCAGGGAAGTTAAAATAACCCCTGAAAACAAGGGTCTGAGTTCCCCCCCTGAAAAACAAGTGCAGAAACATCATCGGCTGCGTAAAAAAGGCTTTGCCCATTTTTTCACTTTGATCAGGTGGTCTACAGCAAAGACCCAAAATAATGCCACAGTTTCTAGTCTCACCTCTAACTCTGAACCACAGGGTCTCAACCACAGTATCATCCAGCTGCTATGACCCACTTTTCCCTTAAGAGTGGGTCATCACACCATCCCAGAAAATACCACCATACATCTGAGACACTCTTTCTCACAAAGGGAAACTTCATTCCCCTTTCTCTCGAGCTCATCTTTTCTGAAATATCTGTACTCTCCATCCATCCATCCATCCATCCATCCATCCATCCATCCATCCATCCATCCATCCATCCATCCATCCATCCATCCATCCATCCATCCATCATAAAGTACCACTATTAATTCTATGTTAACAATTTTTATATACCAACTAAATTTTTGTTTTAGTGTGCAAGCTACAACAGGATTTCTCAAACTTGGATAACTCAGCTTAGCACTATCTTAGAAAAAAATTGGCTCTCAGTGCTGAAAGAAAAACACCTAAACATAGCAGCAGCTACTGTCATTTCCTTGCTGCACAAGGAGACACAAGGTTTGCCCTAACTTTAACACCTCTCAAGTGCAAATGGCAGCAACAACTCGTCTGTATTCTGCAGTGGGCCTTAAAGAACCAGAGGTGGCAATTGCCTATTCAGATACCAAGCAGCCATTCCAGATCTGTTCTGGAGGAAAAGCAAGAGCCAAGGTGGAGGTTATTTTTGGTTTTAACACGTTAATTAGTTAGTAATGGTAAGCACTCCACTTAGGCTTGGGGGAAAAACCTAAGCTACATTGATCTTCCTGTCCAGAATTCAACTTTCATGTTTATTGCCTCAAATTAAAAATAAAATAAAATATAAAGTTTTAAACTGAAAACTTTTTCTCCTCACATTTTGGGCACACAAATTAGTGTACCACTGTAACCCTGTCTTCTTCATGCAATTTGGTATGTAAAAGGTGTTACCTAATGTAACCATCACTGTTGGTATTTTGATATCAGCTCATTGTTAGGTCTGGCTATGGAACATTTAATAGGTGCCTGCATTAACCCTAGGAATCTGTCATTCCCTTTCACTTATTCCAGATCTTTAATGAGAATATTTTTTGTGTTGTTCTCCAGGGAATGATAAATTTGAACAGGAAATGCCACTTGTATTTTCAAGCTTCAGTTCACATTAGACAACAGCATTACAGAAAGAAAACAATACCCTCCTCTGCCTGTAATGATTTTGTGGCATTTACAAGACATCTTTTTGCTCTCTAGGTCTCTTCCATCAAGAAATATTTTTGTTGACATTACGCTCATACCAAAGCAAATTAAATTTTAGAAGTTTTTTCCAATCTGTATATTGATGGGTAATTAAGTGGAGACCCTAATTTCTTCTCAAAGTTTCTACATTCAGGTTTGCACAGAAAAAAAAAGACTTTTCTTGTCTGGGATTATATAGACAGTGCACTCTCTGGAAAATAAGAGAGAAATTCTTGCCTTCTAAGAAAACTGCAGTTTTTCTCTGTGAAGCATCTAAAAGTGCATTCCTTTTAGAGATTTTCTCTTCTTCATAGAATAGCATTAAGATTAAAATTTATTCTAAAGTGCTAAAAGAAAGACAGCAGGCAAAATTCATAACTCAAACACCCCCTGATCACTGCTGCAGAGGTCAGAGGAACAGGAGGGCTGCCTCTACACAAGACGCATGATAATTTAGCTAACTTGAGAAGCCATCCATACATGTGGAAATAAAGGAATCTGCAGGAAGATTTCTGCTACTACTAACAGATGAAGAAGAAATGGCAGCTAAGTTTTCATAAAAATAGCATTTTCTGCAGATGAAATTTCAACTTAGGAGCTAAATCAAGAAAGAGAGTTTGTGGACTTATTTCAGACAGTTTCTTCAGCATCTGAAAAGTTGTGGCCAGATCAGTGTATCTTCCCTTATATTTCAATAAGGAGAAAAAGAGTCTAAACATCACAGAAATTCTGGGAAGACTAAAAAAAGCTCTTCTAAGAAAAACTGCCCCTACGAGTAAGACCAACATGCTGCCCTTTTACATCTTACACACAACACGTACTTCTGATCCAGGAGAAAAAAAAAAGGATAACCACACAAAATTTAAGTTCACTGTGAAAGTTTGCCCAAGACGACAAACAAATACTTCTTGGAAAAAGGGGAAGGAAAAGTGACCTGATCTCACCAAGTTTATTATCACAAACACTGGAAACACTATGTGGGGAGAAAGGATAAAAAAGTGCAGAGGGAACAGCTAAGGGCCAGGGAATACATGGGCTAAAGAAACTGGGAAAAGAAGGCAGAAAAATGCAGCCTGAGAACAGATTGGAAAAGAGAACTGGGGTAAGGCACCTCGACTGAGAAGTTAGTGCTAAAACCAGCATAACAAATAAATGAATCTGTGAACATTAAAATTTTAGTGGAACCCGATTTAACTGAAAGCAGAGGAACAGTGAGAATTCAGAAATAGCTGCAAACCCACTAAAAGCACAGATGAGTCTCATTCCACAGTGTTCTGGTATGCATGGGGGATGAAGGCAACAGGTTACTAGCTATGCCATCTCAAATACTAGAAGCTGACAGCTGTGTGACAACTGCGTGGGTATCCATATGGTGTTCCATGATGAATTTTGTATTTGAGAAGTCTAGAAAATTATGGGGAAAAAAAAAGTACGTTTATCATAGTATATATAAGCAAGGCAGCATTTGAGGGGAAAAGGCAGCATTCTTTCATTAGAAATACTGGTGTATGCAAAAGAAACTGAAGCCCTTCTCCAGGCCTAAAATAGAAACAGCAACCTCCAAGGCTAAATTAAACTGAGAACAATTATATTCTGTGTTTTAAAAGACTCAATGAATCTACATAAAAGGCCAGATATTTCATAAGGTAGAGCCCATCTCATTTAGCTTTAGCCAGCTAAGAGTTAGATATTCCACGTGAATTGTCATGGCTTTCCCCACAGTCAGTAAAAGCAGGGGAGGGAGAGAAGATCTGGCCAGAAGGTTACTGGTTTTAATAATTTCCAGATGGTAAGAGCTGCTTTTTGGATTTTGGACTCTCTCAACTTATATAAACGAGGGAGATTGGTTATGCAAGACCTAAGCACTGAAACAGTGGGTGAGATTAATTCCACCCAAGTAACTTAACTTTGCAGCCCTTCTGTCTGTATATTTTATTTTTGCATGCACAAACTTACATGCATGCATGTGTTTTTAAGGTAGATTTCCAAATCTTATCAAGACTAGTAACCTCAGGGATATTACTTTCTCTGGATCATTATTCTTTGAGTTGCATTGCTACATTAAGATCATCACAGTTCATTGGATTGTACTTGTAATTAACATGCTAGAAACACAAAGTATTCCAAACTGTGCTACTGAAGTAAGAACATCTCCATTGCCAACGTAACTGCAGCGTCAATTCTCACATCCCACAAAGCAATCTGGCATTAACTAGCAGCAAGACCAGAATTTCTGAAGCTCATCCTTCTTCTTTCACCTGCATATTAGAGAATAAAGTAAATGTTCACTGGTGAGGATCTTCATGAAGCTATAAATATCCCTGCTATGAGCTTTGCATTTCCTTTTCTGGTATAATTAAAGGTACTACCTGAGATCAATAAAACTTTAAATAACTTGCAAATAAGGCCCCATTACAAGCTTCCAGAAGAATGCTTTAGATCAGATCCTTGAGCAAGAGCTCAAATATTTAACTTGAGAGGTTTTCATAAGAAAATTCTGAATTTAGAATGCATGTTGTATATTGACCTCCTAGAGCCCCACTTCTCTCAGTTCTAAGGCATTATAAATATTCATTTAAAAAGAGGTGAAAGAAAAAGTGAACAAATGGAAAAGCTTTATGATTCTTTGTGGAGTAAAGGTTTTGAACCTTTTACTTAGCAAAATTTCTCATTAATGTTCAGTAACAGGACTCCTACTTCAGATTCGATTTAAGATTACTCCAAAAATCCAAAAGCTAAACCTGCGCAAGTAAACTTGGAGCTTCATTGCAGCACTCGGTCTAAACTAGATGCAGATATGGAAAACAAAGCTTCCCCAGAGGAAGGGTGCCTTCTGTCCTCTGTAAACTGATATAGTAGCAAGCCTTCTGGTGGTACAGAGAGTAAACAATAGTTCTAACAGCAGTTTGTTGACTAGCATTTGTGCTTGAATGTGCTAAATCTGACTTGGTTTCATCATAACATGATTCTGGGTGTGATTTCTTTTTTTTTTTTTAAATCCACAATATTGCAGTATAAGATTATATAGCAATGGCTCTGGATATGTAGCAATAAATAAAAAAGTTAGCAAATGAGAAAATTTGTTACTTTAAATGCAGTTGAAATCTTCATAGAAAAGAAAAAAAGAATTAGTCTCATCACACAGGTTTCATTCAGGTAGTACTGTTTGAATAGTAAATTATCATCACCTCTTCAAAAAATGAAGAGGTGGCCTTGAAGAACATTAATTGTTAACCTATCCCAGTCTAAAAATCAAGATAAAAACCTCAAACAAATCCATAGATAAGAGATCCTATACCTAATTATTCCTTTACTTTTGTCTTTCCACATATTTGTTCTTTGCAAGAATAAACTATGCCCTCATAATTTGATTCCTAGCCAGATTTGTTCAGGAAGGGCATGTTCTCCCACTGAAAAATTCTAGGTCTTATTGTTTACTGTAGATACAGAGCTATAAAAATAAACAGAGCTTTCATTTCCATTTTTCTTTTAGTAGCTCCGAAGTGCTAAAAGATGGTCTTTGTTCACACAAACATATTCAGGAAAAAACACAAGACACTTTAACAATAAGGATGAATTTTCAGAAAGTTCTTGAAACACAGTCTTCCGATGAAGAGACAGGTGAAAGCTGAGAAAATATAATCACAAGACTTGGGCTGTGAAATTTTTATTCATATTTCCGTTAAAGCCTTGTACATGCCTGTTCTATACTTTGATAAAAGAAGAGATTTATTGCCATTCATATTTTATACTGAGACACAAGTGTTCAGTTCTCCTTACATCCATAAAAATGAAAAGTGCAACAGTGTGCTAACCAGTACATACAAATACCTTTGCAGAAGCTACAGAAGGAACAGGCTAGTAGCATTTTCTGAAACTGACCAGAAGAGACCACTATGCTGTAACTCATTAATTAAACAAATATGCATATGTGTGTGTGTATGCACACCTGGGCACAGCTCTGTACGTGTGCACACGTGTAATTGGAAGGATGCTGGTAAAGGAAGAGCTCATCTACAACAATACATATTAAACATTATCCATTTCAATGAGAACCCTACTAAATAGAACCAAGAACACTATAGACAGGCTGATCATCCTTGATCTGCTTCTCTGATCCTGCCATCATCTAGACATCTACTCTGCATTCTCTTTTATGTTTTCTGAGGAATATGGATGAAGGGAGCACTATACCCCAGAATTTCTGAGGAGAAATGCCATTCCGTCACTTTTTATTTTTTTTAAACCTGCTAGAGCCCATGGGATGGACATTCTTTGACCTAGGTTTAGCCTTTCTAAAAGACAATGGGGAAGCTTCTACTGATTCTCTTTTACTCCCCAAATAATTCCTTAGCACTGCAACAACATTTATAGCAGTGGAAGCAGGAAGGACTTACAAAATTAGAACAGGTTCAGAGCCCAGGGTGCAAGTCCATCAGATAGTATCTTGTATGTTTCTTAACACCATTCGTCACTAGCTGATGCTTTGAGGGAGAAAAAATGGTAGGCACCACTTGGATGAGTTTTTCACACAAACAGTCACAGAAAACTTGATCCTGTAGAAGCAGCAGCTAGTCAGCTCTGCTCTGCAGATGGCATTGCCTGCAACATATTTCTGTGCATAAACATGGCATTACTCTATCTCTGTTGGAAATGTTAATTGATTTCAAGAAGATAGCTTGCCTCCTGGTCAAGATGCATACTGTCAAAAGAAGAGGTAGGTGGAACCAGTAAAGTTTTTTAAGTCCTACAGAATTTCATCTTTCCACATCTCAGTGCATTATCACACTTAAAAATATCACCTATCACTGTCATACCTCAAAACCACGTTTCTTTAAAAGCCCATCTATAACCTAAAGGAAAATCAATAATGATGATAATCCTGTTCAGCCAAAGTTAAGTCTAAGAAAACTGTTTTGCAAACAATTTTCAGCACACTGGAATCTGTGGTAATCTTCTGTTCTTAGAACTGTATGAAAAATATACTTCATAATATGCAATTGGGAAGGAGTTCTCAGTGTTGCAAGGATTCTTTCTTGACTGAAAGATTAGGAGAGCTGTTTAATAAGGCAGCACACTTCTATGCCAAAAACTGAACAAAGAACAACCACCCTTTCAGAGACATAGGTATCTTGTTTCTGCTGCAGGAGTGTGTAATAGATCAAGGTATGAATAGGATACTGGAGGAAGAACTGAGTGCATGCACAAGCATGCACGAGCATGAGAAGGAACTGCACAGGGTTTCAAGAAAAAACACTGTTGATAATCAAGAATATTGTTCATGGCATGGTGCTTCAAAAGTAAAATTGAGTAAAACATTATGCCAAGCCCAGAAGGTTGCAGCACAGCTGATTCACAAGCAGACCACGCATCCCCCAACAGGAGGATGGCCACAAGGTTGCAGCTTATGACATATGAGCCCATCTTCTGTTGGCCCATCAAGGATTATGAACATACTTGTCAAACTCCAAACAAGGAAAAGCAGAAAACAGACCCATGGAAGTTGAAGAAAGCAAGACTGAAGCTAAGGAATATCCCATAAAAACAGGCAACATCCAAACATTACACATACACAAAAGATGTAAGAACTAGTTTGTCATCAATACCCAGAGAAACTTCAGAGATGAAGTGGGGACATGAGAGCTCCTTACCCTTGTCCTCCATCCTGCATGCTGGAGATACTGCCCAAATCAGACACCTCTCTCTAGCACACACACGTCCCTTTATACTTCCAAGTGTGTGGGTACAAGGGTACAAGAGAATGAAACCATGAAGAAATGGGCATCCATGAGTACAATCAGTTCACTTCAAGACCTGCAAATATTCCCTTTATGCAAGACTGACACTGAACTTCATTATACTGATCTTTGTACACCCAGTACTGTACAGAAATTAGTCTTGAGGAAGAAACAGAAGATGCCTTATCAAAGCTTTTAAGGTGCAAGCAACTATAAATTGGAGAGCAATGCTGGTGGTATCTGTTTCCAAAAAAGAGTTACCTGTTCTGTTCAGAAACAAATCCTCTCTTTGCTACATGTCTGAAAAAGTGAAAATAAAATTGCATAAAATGTGTGATTTCTCATAATGAGCAAAGTAAAGCCATTATGTTCTACGGTGTTAGGGCTTAAAAGGGACTTGTATAAAGATTGATCTAATTTAGCAATTTAAACAAAAATGAATCAGGGATAGCAAAAATGCAAATAGTCTATAAAGCCAGACAGTGTTTTCGTTTTTATCTTAAATAAGAAAATCATAAATAGATATACTTTAGAAAACGAGAAACTAGCATGCAATTGGACTATTCTTGAAAAAAAGCAAGCAGCAGACTCATCGAGCTTCATTGTCCAGGTGCAGGTGCAGCTACACACAGCAAAAAGAAGTGTTTTGAAGAGTTTCAGAATTGTAATATGTGTATAAGGCATAGAGCTCATAAAGAATGACTCCAGTTCTCTGCAAACATTTAACAACTGCTGTTGGTGCAAAAAAGAGCAGAAAGCAGTCTTAGCAAAAGTGGTCCCTATTCAAGAGCTCAGCCTGCCTTCCCACTGTATCCAAAATCTCTTTATCACCACACTCTGATGTCAGGTTTGTCTAGTCCCTTACTTAGGCTTTTAGCTATGATCAAACCACACATTAAAAGTACAATTATTAGGTCCTCTGCACAAGAACTTACAAGTTTGTACAAATTTTAACAGCTGTAATGGTATAAAAGGAAACCACTTTCCTTTTTCCCCATTTATTGTTATCCAGGCTTTGAATGAGAAGTAAATACCACTATACTTCAAAAGAAGTTAAAAAATCCAAGAATTTTTATTCAAAAATAATAAAAAGGGGTTTTTTTTATTTTAGGAGGGTATTCCATGAGTTAGGAATTACGCAGAAGTGAGTAATCAAGGAAATATAAATTGCTTGAACCAGGACATTCAGAGGGACATCTTACTATTTAAAAACACACTGTAATCTTTACTGATGAAAAAACGGAGTGCCAAGAAGAGCCTACAGTTTTCAGAAAAAAAAAGGAGATTATAGGAAAGTTTTCACTGTTATTGTGAATGTTTTACATACACTCTCAAAGCTCATTTTGCAAGACTCCTGAGTTTTAAATAAAAGGACTTTAAATTCACAAAAAAATTTAGGAAAATAAGGTAATGTGAATGGCATATTCAAGACACTTTAGTGTATTTAAATTTTAGATCAACTTGGTTAATATAAATAATTTTTAAAGACAGACAGATGATCCAGACCCATTTTTACTATGGTACATTTAATAATATACATGAATGATCTTCTGAAACACTGAGTTATGCTCTCAGCGGCCTTTGTTTAAATACAGTGTGTCCAGAAATCAATTATTAACCTAGTGCTCTTAGAGCTGCTCATGTGTCCTAAAAAAGTTTAAAAACTCTTCAAGAATCCCTCAGAGGAAAACAATTAGCCTAAAATTTAGAAATACCATTTTGTTTGCATCAATTATGCTACACAGTAATTTGCAATTTGATGACAAGACCAGATTGTAATCCAATATTCAACCAAGTTCATACTATTACAGATGTAGTCCTATAATTAGCCATATGCTGTTCCCTCTCCCATATAATAATGTGCATTAACCGTAAATTCCCTCGCTTGCACCACTACTTTCCTAATGATCCAAAAGTCTACATCAGGTCTCTAAAACTCATCTGTTTAAATTTCTTCTGCTATTGCTTCTAAGAAATATTGTAGTCATGTTCTTAAACTTTAATTATCAGCATAAGATTTTAAACTTTTTGCAAGAAAAAATTATTTGTACATATAGCCTTGCTTGGGGTGCTCATCACATCCACACTTAAAAATAAGATTTCACTTACAAGGACCTTAAAATGAGATACAGCTCTACAAGCTGTTTGCAATTAAGAGCCATTAAGGGCAGCCACAGAACACACTGCTGCAGGTCTGAATATGATTCCTGTATTATTACAAGTGTAATGATATATAATCCCTCTGCAGATGGATTTTGCAGCAACTACTAGGGGGCTTGTTTATTGACTGGCAATCTTCCAAGCAAAGTTCTTAGTTGTGGCATAAGCAGTAACCTTTCACTCAGCAACACCAGCAGCCACAGCAATAACTCATATAAAAGATTATATAAAATAGTATCAGAAATACATATAATTTGTTTAAGAAACAAAAGAAAAAGGGCAAAAGATGTTTGGTTTATCCAGAGATCTTAGCATGACCAACTGGAAGAAACTGTCTGATTAAAAGAAATACTGATCTGAGATACTGTGACTGCAACAAATTGCTTGTCTTTGACTTAATTTAAATTGAAAACCATCAGTAATACATTTTACATATTCTTCCAAAGCAAGATGAATCACTCTTGTTATTTTTAACTCAGGCTTCTATGCTTCTTTCACCTACCTCCATTACTAAAGTACAAGGGTGATTCCCTGTTTGTCTCCCTCACCCTTCTTGTTTTGAAGATCTTCAACATCAGGTGCCTCTGCACCCCAGCTTTGTACTGCATGAAAAGTTATAATGGACAAGCCAACCTAAGCCATCGTAATTTGTGGTACTGAGAGCAAACACTGTACTGCTTTAAACTGAACACATCTGAAAAAAAAAAAATTTAGTATCCCCTTCCACAGAAGTTAATTTCTCCCCTCTGAAAGCTCTGTCTCTTATCTTTGCCCTGCACCTTCCATTTCTAAATATTAGCCATGCGGAGCAAAGGAGGGATGGAATGAGAATTTTTATTACTGAATACCATCCATATCTGAGCAGGGTTCATAACATGACAAGCACAAAGGAGGAAGTATGGGAAAGGAGTATCCTACAAGGGAACTTTCAAACACCAGTCTGGATTGTTAGAAAGGACTCAAAGGGAAACAACACAGCACAACTGTAGACATCAAAGCAGCATCATTCTATCGATATGGCTACAAAGTGACTGATGTTATTAACAAAAAACATTAACTTTCACAAAATCATTGAATATCCTTAGCTGGAAATGACCCACAAGGATCCTGGAATCCAACTCCTGGCCATGCACAGGACACGCCAGGAATCACACCACGTTCCTGAGAGTATTGTCCAAATACCTGTGGAACTCTGTCAGGCTCAGTGCTGTGACCACCTCCCTGGAGAGCCTGTTCCAGAGCCCAGCCAGCCTCTGGGTGAAGAACCTTTTCCTGATATGCAACCTAAACCTCCCTTACCATTCCCTCTGGGAACTTAATGCACTTAAAAATGCATTCAGGCCCACTTTGTTGAACTCTGGCCAGGTCCTCTTATAGAAATCACTGTATGTGATTGATAAGGATAGCAAGGGTTTATATAAGATCAAATTAAATAAAACCCTGAAACAGAGCATATCTTAGCAACATATAGCAGAAGCAACAGACAGAAAACAATAAAAGAAATGAAAGGAAGATCTGGAACTACCTTACTTCATCCCCTCATCCTACATAGCCTTACAAGTGTGAATCCAAATGTTTACTTCAGTTAATCCCAGGACTCAGACTTTGGGAAAATTAGGATAACATCAAAGATCTTTTTTTTTTTTCAGTAGTGTAGGTAAGTCATTTTAGAATCTGATAGTTTCCTCAAAATTAGTGCTTCAATGGTTTTTATTAAGAAATGTATTATGAAAAAACTATTTAAAAATAATTGAAGAACAAGAGAGACTTGGGAATAAGATTTTGAGGAAAAGAAATAAAAGGCAGCAGTATTGTGATATAGAGAATGTTATAGCCCACCTTGGGAGAGAGAGAGAAAACTGAATTAATAGTGGTCTGCTCGAGCTGTGGGAACTCAGCAAGTTCAGTTTCTATGCTCCATTCTGCAAAACTATCTGATCTTTGCAGCACTAACAGTACACACATGAAACTTCCACTTCCTTGAATGTAAATCAGCACTTTATTGACATCAATCATATTAAAAACCACATTGATATAATGCCATCTGATTGTCTGTTTTCCCCTGCCACAGGGGACTGAGAGGACTATGGAAGAGGTTCAGGTGAAAACAAATGTCACAATGCAGCAATGAAAAATGAAAGCTCTACAAACTGCCAATAGCAGATTCACATCTTCAGGCAATGCCTGAAGTGAATCAGCACTAATCAGGTTTGCCTCTCACCGCTGCACTCAAGGAAATGCCATGGAAGTAGAGTTTGGAAGTCCACAAAACAAATATTCTGTATCTAACATTTCACACCAGAATTCTGTAAGGAATTCAAAAGGTAATTCACTGCCTCATAGTGAAGTTGAAGCAAGTGGTTATTAAACAGTTACTATGACTCTCAGCACTATCACTTGCCTAATAGCTCTATTTTCCTCAAGTAATACTTAGGACAGATCTCAACTCTGACTACTGCAAGCATTTAATATTGGCAAACTATTTATCCAGAAGGTCCAAGAAGTCTCATATTCATTGTATGTGTTTCACACAAGTTTTGGCACAAAAAACTAACAGTGATATGATGCTTTAGCCCAAGGAACAACAGCATTAATGGAATAATCTTCCATAGGTAAGCTGCCATTACCGAAAGAAAACAGTATGCTGCACAGAGATTTTACCCTGGCAACAATTAAAACCAAAAATCTTGCCAAAAAGTCAAACCAAATTTCATTAATTAATTGAGAAAATTAGCATATTGCTTTTAATTACATACAAAAAAAAAGAAAAAAAAACCAAAAAATTTGAGGATGAGGGAAAAAACACGGGCAGCAATCTGGTCTCATTTTGAGAACTCAGATTTTTCATTTACTCATCATTTAATTTCTCAATCAACCAAACAGGAACTACTGTCAAATCAGTCACATCCAAAGTAAGACAAAAAAGAGCTGTACCCATTTCAGTACAAAAGATTATACCATAAAAGTTAAACTGCAATGACTGTATTCTTCAGTCCAAGTATTTGACTTAACACAGGCTGGGGAGCTGAGGAACCTTGAGAGCCAAATCTAAAGAAAGTACATGAAAAAATACAACACACTGAAAAAACCTGCAACTTTTACAAACAAGTACACTTATCTTTTAACACTAAAGGGGAACTCAGCAACATAAAAATGGTTAGCAGATTTGAAGTGTGAAGGTATTAATAACATCAGCAGACACAAGAGCTGGAAAAGGGATTCTAACATCCACCAGGGAAATTCAGAACTCTGCTTTTATGACAATATTAGAGAAAACCCAAATGTTCTCATTTGCTCTATTTAAGCAGCATGACCAGATTCCTGGTGCCTGTACATAAAATTTCTGAGAAAAGACCAGGAGAAACTAGGAATGAGTGCACAGTTCTAGAAACATGCATTATCTGAACTACCTGTCATCCTAGATGATGGAACCACTCTTTAGGGGTACAGAAAACATAGTGGAATAGCTTGTGTGATAAGAGCTCTGCCACAACAGACACAGCTCATCTTCTGTTAAATATCCTACAAAGGCAAGGACATCCTTGCAGAGGAGAAGGGGGCTTGAATGCATGTACATTTGCTTTCAAATAGCTGAGATAAAAGTCAAAAGTTCTTGCTCAAGAGTTGGAAGACAGAACAACACAGGTTACATTAGGGGCAACACCTGCTTCAAAGCACCTTGTGAGGAGAGCAAAATAGAGAAAGCCTTTTTAAGGGAAGCCTTACAATAAAGTCCAGTTTTCACAGAGGACTTGGAGCACTCCAACATTTGCTGCTAGGGTAATACAGCATGATGGAGACAATCAGACTTTTGGAAAACAGAGAAGGCAACTGCTTGACACTGATCAATGAACCAACAGGAACATGAAGGCTGATGATAACTTCAGAGGCAAGTGTGTGTGCAGCCTGACAGAAGACCACTGTACAAGGAGGAATTAGTGATGCACATCAGAGCTCACCTGAGCTGGCCCAGACTCAGCTGCCTGGACTGCAGGACAAACTCAGCCAGGTCACTGTAGCAGAGGAGCCTCACTCAGCATCTGAGCTACATAACCTGCGTGGCCTTGCCTTTATCCAGGGATGTAGCAAGAAGTTCTCCTGAGAACATCTTTCTGTTTGACAACAGAATTGCTTAGGAGTTTTCTTTTAAAAGAATTCTGCAATAGCTTGAATAATGAAAATAGTGAAGAAACCCTTCTTACAGACTGGTCTTCACAGTATGCTGCACTCTGATCAGAGGCCATTTTGATGCTGCACAACTGAAGATTCCCAGAATCTGAAGGGATATAAGATGACCTGCTTCATTTTTACTTTATTAGAGTGAAGTTAATACTCACTGAAGAAGCAGTACTTTAAATTACAATTTACAGAGCCTGTGTTCCTTTCTTATAGGTATTACAGCAGACCAGCATCTCCACCATGACAGTGGAATTTAAGATTTTGAAATAATTGAGAGGGGGAATAGAAATACAATCCTGGACTTTCAAAAGAACAGATTTCACCTTGTTCTAGGATCTGCTTGGAGACAGCCCTGAAGAGCAAGGGAGTCTATGAGAGGTGGTTGTTCTACAAGAATTACCTCCTCTAAGCACAGTGATGGCCATGGGAAAATTTTCTCAAGTTGGCCAGCATTGGTAAAAGGGGAATTCCTGACTCTGCTCAAACACAAACAAATAGTGTGACGTGTGAAGAAGTGGGTTACCTGTAGAAACATTAAAAAACCAAAAAGTTTTCAAAGGAAAACTAAGAAAACCATGGCCCTGGCTAGTCCATAGGGATTCTAATAATAAAAGACATGAAAAAGACTGAGATACTCAAAAGAAATGTAATGATTCTGCTACATATGCATATTCACTATACTTTCTAATGAGTAAAATGTACCTTTCTTTAAGGGGTCAGCAAATATTTCTTTCATGTATTCTGAGGCAGACAAACAACTTACCAGAACACAATGCAAAAGTATTACAGAAGTCTCAAACAAGACAAAATTAAATATTAGGCTAAGAAGACATTGCCTGGAAGTATTAAACCTATTCCAGAGGTTATTCTTCATTATTCTTCAATGCACTGACGTGCCAAATAATTCTAACTAACATTTCTTTTTGTTTCTTTTTAATATGGGAACTGAGTTGTGTTTATCTCAAAGAAAAAGGTGTAAAAATGCCTCATGCTATTAACAACCACCAAAACCAGACATATTCCTGAAATAAAAGACAAAAAACCCCTTCTCATTAGGCAGGAGATCCTGGACTTATAAGAACAACAGGCACCAAACTTCCAAATCATTAAACTGTATACCCTCAGGCTCCAGACCTTTGGTAACACACAGCACACTGCAAGAGAAGGAGAAGTCAAGGAGAGTTCATCCATTTCAACTATGCTTTTAGAGAAACTGCATCACCACACACCTTCCTGCACACCTGGCTATCCTAAAAAACCACCATCAATTTATACACACAAATATATGGATACAGGCATAGAATCATAGAATGTCCTGAGAAGAATCACCAAAGTCCAACTCCTGGCCCTGCACATGACACCCCAAGAATCAGAGCATTTGCCTGAGAGCCTTGTCCAAATGCCTCTCATGGTCTGAATGCCTGCTCATAGAACCCATCTTCCTCTCCAGCCTGGCTGTGTGGTGAGCTCTGCCTCATCCTAAGGAACAACCCCTGTTCCAGCATCATCATCTTCTCCACTCACCTCAGGCATCTAAGGATGTATTTACCTCATTTCTATAAACTCTACTTGCAGCTGCAATTGCCAGCGCTCCTCCTACAAACACAGTTTATTATCTCACAGTGCAACATTTCCTTTTCACACTGGTTTTTGGCTAATTTTTTTTCTTTAGGCTTCCTTCTCCGTGTGCCCATCTTTGGAGACCTATGGCTTTGCCACAGCATCTTCCTATCTTATTACTGCCCAACAACTCTGCATGAAGCAGGAAGACCACTTTGTAAAGTAAAAGGGATATTGGTTTTATTTAAAGGGCAAACATTTGACAAGTCTTAAACATTAGCAAAGATTCTTTTCCTCAGCCATGATCTCTGACACTACTGAACTGTTCAAGTGGCTGCTGTTTTCAGAAAACAACCAAAATACAAACAAGCCAAGACAGCCTTTTTAAATAGTTTGTAACTATCAAATGTATTTCCAGTATTTTCAAACACAATGCACTTCAGTGTATTTCCTTAGGAAACATCCTCTGACTAAATGAAAAAATAGGAAGAAGCTTTTCAGAGCACCATCTCTGCTTTTTTCAACATTATTTGCATTAGCTTAGCATCAGAAAAAAAACCCTCAGACAAACAAGTAATCTTTATGCACAAACCACAATTAGCAATGAAGGATTTTGGATAAAAACAGTCTGTATAATAATGTAAACACAGTCATCCTAGAGGACCTAGTTTAGCTTTTCTGGTAATGTTCCTTTACCAAAGGAAAAACACATATAATAATGACAAGGTATTTGTTCCTTATGCCATTCTCTCCTACTTAAATCTATATACATATGCCAGTGAAATGCACTGAGGTAAAAAGCTATATATTTACTGAAGCACTAGTGGATTATATGTTGGAAAATTGCTGCAATTAAGGGCTGGCTCCTCATTTCACACAAAATTTACCCTCTCAACAATACAGTGGAGATATATTGACTTAAAATAGCTGAGAATTTGATCCTGGCATATTACCACTATTTATAAACATTAATATAAATACCTCTATATTCAAAAGTATGCTCACTAAAAAATTAAAAAAAAAAATTAAAAAAAAGCAAAAACAACAACCGAAATAAAACCCAAAACCCACACAAAAAAACAAACAAAAAACCCCCAAAACCCCCAAAAACCACCAAAACCCCCAAAAAAGCAACAAAAAACCCCAAACCATACATCTTTGCATTTCCAGGTAAATCTGTTAAGACTCTATGAAAGTTTATTTCATCTTTGTATTCCTATACAAGTAGGAAAGGCCAACATTTAACTTTTAGACAGTTACTCTTTTTTTGGTAAAATAGCTTCTAAACTCATGTGCTCTGAGAAGCTTGGTGCAGTTTATTTTAAGTGAGAATCATAAATTAGTTACATGAAAACAGCAACATGCCTCACCTTTTCTTTAGATCTCCAAAAACTGGAAACCCTAGGTCTTAGTAACCCACCTGCTAGAAGCTTAAAGCAATACCACTTTGTTTTAAACCTTTAGCACAGCTGTTTCCATTAAGACAAAGCTGCAGAAAAAAATGGTGTGACCACCAAAAAATTTAGATGCTCACAAGGAAGGCAGCAGTCTTACACAGGCTGTTGGAACATTTTCCTCTCCTAAAGGAAAGACTTTCCTTTCTAGATATCTGGTGTGCTGCAAGGTATTCTCATAGGAACCTGGGCAACAGATTACCCTGCCAATATACCACACTTTTAGAGTACTCAACTCTTCTGCATGACTGTGAATAGACATGCACAGCTTAAATATCACTCAGCAATGCAGGAAATCTGAGAAACTTACTGAGTCTGGGTGAGGTTACTTTCCACAAAGAATAGAGATGCCTAGTACAAACTGCATCATCACTACCCAGGTATTCTCTAACTACTCACCCTGAACTTTCATACCATAAATATCTAAAAAGACCCAATTTACCTAAGTCACTCTACTGACTGCTATACAGCCCCAAGCCCAACAAGGCTTCAGCTAGAGAGATCTTAAGTTCCAACTTATTTTTCCTTTTTTAAGTCAGTACAACAGTGTAAGACACACCAGATAGAACCACACACTGTGCAAAAGCCCTTCGTGCGTACACGCTAAAAGCCACCCTGGGAACATAAACCCTCTGCACAGTCCTAACTTTTTCCAGAAAAAAGGTATGAAGTACATAAAAAGACTTGTATATATTCTTGGATCACTACAATTCTGTGATTCAGAAATGTTTTGCTTCAGAGAAGTTATTTTGTTAAATGACTACACTGCAGCTTCAAAGACAGCAAAGTAGTTTGTTTGTGTCAAATCTGTGTCGATGAGCAGCAAGTTCAGATACATCCAACTTACATACTAGTTAAAATAGTGTAGACAGGTTGTCAGACTTAATTTTTGTATCAAACAGTGGTTTTTCTTTCCTTCTTAACTTCTTCCCTTTCCAAATTAAAATCAACAACCAAAAAAGTCACTGCTTTCTCATTGCTACTTGATCATCCTACAGATGTCAAAATCCCTTGTGGACTCCCCTTTCTCTCCCCTGCCCCTTCCAAGACAGCCAACTGCTTCTACAGCAGCATCTGGCAAATAGTTTGGCATTCTAAGACTGTTTGAGCAAAACTATGATCCAAAATATTTTTGGTCTCTTTTCTTAAAAACTCTCTAAGTTGAAATGAATTAAATATTAGTAATATTTCAGACAAATATTAAACACAAAAAATTGAGATCTGGTACTAGATATAGCCATTTCCCCTGAAACTTCCAGTTAAGATTGCTTTAAGTAACTTAGTGCAAGAAAAAGTCCACTACAGATGCCATGTCTCATACATATTAACATGTTAGCTCTCATCAAAAGTCACTGCTTCACTCAAACACCAACATTTCCCTCTGACTTAAAAGGAATTCACTTACCTTGTGTCTGCATTTAAGTACAACGCCATAGGCTCCTGAAACAGAGAAGATGAGAGATAAGCCATCTCAAAGCAGAAAAAAATTAAAAGTGGCAAGATAAAATAGTGTTCAGCAACTTCCTAACTACAGAAGTAACATTGTTCCCAGTATTATTATTCAGAACTTACATATATAGGTTCTAAATCTCTGTACACTGAAACAATTCCATAAAAATTGCTCAAAATTAAACGGATTTTAAAACATTGAAATTATTTTTTTTAAAAATACACTTGCATGTAAGTTTGATAACTTGCATCTCTCTAGTACCACTAATGAGAAATCAACACATTAAACTTTTAAAAGGAAAAAAAACCAAAACCACAAAAAACCCCAAGCCTCCACAAAACTGTTCTATTTCTCTTCCCTTCCTTTCAGCTTCCAAACTCCTTCATCCATCTGACAAGGAAATAAGCAGAAGCTCTAGATAATAAACACATACAGGAAAAATTTTGCAGTTGGTATTATCATCTAACTCAAATCTACAAAATTCTAATTAATCTTTTATTAAGATACTACTTACCTTCACCTACAACCCCAAGGATCTCAAATTTATTCATCACATTACCAATGTTAGGAATCTTCATCAAGACAAATTCCTCTTACGGTGAGAGCCACAAATCATGGCACAAATGGGACCCTCTGAAGATTTTGCAAAAGGCAGTTGTGAAAAAGCTCTTGGGGAAAAAAACTTCCACTTTGATCAATCAGACTTCTCTCACCCTCTTTTAATTTCTAGGCAATCAATAGCTTCCTGGGGAAAGAACAGAAAATAACATCATTAGTACTTTGATTTATTTCAGTAAGAGAAAGCAATGGTACACAGACATTACACCAATATAGTCTAACAATTTTAACAGACAATTAATTTACTTCTACATTTGATGATCAGGAGAGCTTTGCAGCAGTTATAATGGACAGAACCCACTGACACCATACATCTCAAACAACAGCTGGTCTTGTAATCCCATACACAGGATGTCTATTACAATAATAACTAACTGGCATAAAGTAATTTTCTACAGAACCAAGGCAAACAAAAATGTTGTCAAGAACTACCTCAGTAAGCAAAAATAAACTTGTAATTATTTATGGTCTGCTTGGTGTATGTTGATATCTAGGTATAGAAACAAATTTTGTTTAGTTATTTTCTCATTTGTCCACTGTAATGATAAAAAGGAAACGGCAGAAAGAACACTCTACAGGAGAAAATAGCTTTCTACTACTATTTTCTATGATTATTAAGAAAAGAAATGAAAGGAAATTTGCTAGACTAACTAGGAATGGGATTTTAAAATTATTTCCATTATCAGCTTATTTAAGAAATAATTCAGAAAAGATAATGTCTTCAAAGGGTTTTTTCCATGTTCCCCAAACACTGAAGTAGTTTTTCAAATTAAGCAACTATACATAGGGTAAAGAATGAAGTTTTTTGGCTGTTTTCAGCTTACCACTTCTCTGCTGTCCTATTAGAAGTTTGATTTTACTAATTCACACTGCATTTGTTCCCTTAATATTAAAGGCACATATCCCACATTCAAAAACGGGGAAAGAAAAACACTCAGTTGGTTTCACCATGAACTGGAAATACACCATCTTCACAATTCAGTGACTCAAGGACAGAACTACTCATGAAGAACAGGATGGCAGGATGGAAGTGAATACATTTAATTAAGTTATGTGTAATGGGTGAGTGTGACCCAATAATGCTGGGTTCAGCTCACACAAATGGGATGTCACTGTAAGCCAGGGGTGCTGGCCAAAAGCCCAGTTTTGACATGGTCATACACAACAAAAGGACAGCCCAAGGGTGGAGGGGAATCACAATGACATTTGCTTCAGCAAGACACAGGCAGATCATGTGGGGAGGGGTTGTTAGTTTAGAAGCAACTCCACAGTTAATCAACCACAGTGATTTGAAAATAAAGCAGTGAGTTCCAAATTAAAGGGATAGTTAGGTTTTTCTGGTTTGCTTTTGTTTTTTAAAAAAAGCTGCCCAGTCCTTTATTAATTATTTCAGTGGTTTAATTTACTGTTTTAATTAATCAGTTTTTTCTTCACTGGTGAATTGTACAAAATACTCTTTCCTTTCCCTTCCATATGTTCTCCTCCTATTTCATTTGGCATCTCCTCACAAAAGCCTTTTTGCTGTTTGTCCAGACTTTCTGGTTCACTAACGAACTTAAAAAAATGAGGTCCTGGAAAAACAGGAGCATCTGCTCAGCTGCACCCATCAACGTGAGAACAGAGCCCACACTGAGCTGCTTCAGCTTTCTACTGAAACAGGCTGGTGCCAGGCACAGGGTGCAGCTGACTGTCCCCACGCTGCAGCTGAGTGACAGAAATACTGCTACAGAGACCTTGAAACAACCACTGATGCCACTATAATGTAAGTGAGACACAACAAAACTGGTCAGCCAAGCTCAGAACAGCAAAATTACTTGCCAGAAAGAAAGGAAAAGTCAGAAAACATGTATTGTTTTCTATCAGCACTATTCAGTAACATCACCAAATCTGGTACTCCAACATTATTCACTGACAAGTCCTACCAGAAATTAGTTTGTGATAAATTGATTACTTATCTGCTAATATTATCACTGTACACTTTCATTCTGCCTAATAGTGTGCACAATACTTCCTAGATATATGATGAAACAGTAAAGAAACTTATGAGATAGTGTACCAAAAGCTCAAGAAGAAATTAAGATGCAGTTTCCTTTGTCCCTCATCCATAATTTCTAAATTTCTCATAAACTACTTAAAGCTATACAGGCCTGCAGCTTGTGATCCACTATTTTTATTTTCAGTTCTGCAAGTTTATTCAGTAAGAATTCTAGTTTTTTACTGGGAACAAAGGTTAGACTTGCAAGCAGCTCATCTTCCTTTCTGAAATTCCCCAGCTGGGGAGATTGTGGATGCCCAACCCCAGCAGTGCTAAAGGCCAGGCTGGATAAGGCCTTGAGCATCCTGTCTAGTGGGAGGTGCTCCTGCACATGGCAGGGTTGGGAGAAGATGATCTTTAAGGTCCCTTCTAACTCTTAAAATTCTATGGTTCTATGAAATTCAATGCTGTATATCTTCTCCCCACTGATCACATACCACCTTCCCTTTTCACTTCATTAGAGGAGCCACAGAAAGCTGATCCCCTGCTACCCCTGAATTCATGGCACCTAGAGAAACTTTTGCAATTCCTTAAAGATAAAATCCTGCCAACCCACTTAGTGATTTTCACTCACCATTAGTGACACACTTCAGCTGGCCCAAAGAACCACACAAAGCAGCTTCTCTGATTCTCCCTAAAGTGCATCAGGAGTGACTGACACGACAGGGAACACAGGGGGGCTCCCAAAAGCAAACTGCACCCAAGTGAGCCCCTCTTTTACACTAGCTCCAGGCAGCTCTGTGCCCAATTCTCCTGAGGGCACTTCATGAGAACTTAATCTTGAAATTAAAAGGAAAGCTAGTGAAAGATGACTAGTGGCACCCAGCAGTAGTATGGATTCATACCCAAACACTTTTTGCCCCAACTCTTTTGCCTCAAACTGGGCTATAATTCAAACATTAGTGAAGTCAGACGAGTCAGACCCATTTAATCTCTAGACAAAATTTATATGCTTATTTGAGATCTTTGTCTTCAAAAGCTGCTGAAAGATTAAAATCAAGCTGCTAAAATATTTGCCCAGTGGCAGTACCCACTATTTGGGATTCTTCTGTTTTTCAAAATGCACTGGTCTTGTTAAGATTGTTTTGAAAATCACTGATTCTTGCAGGGAATCTGGGACCATGAACTCAAAACTCCATGAATGACACAGAGTCTTAATGAATGTCAGAGTGAGTAGCTGTAATAACAAAAACAAGGAAAAACACCTAGGAGTTTAAACAAAAGCTTAAGCAAAACAGAAGCTTAAACAAAAAAGTAACTTCAAGAAAGTTATCCATAGCAAGAACTACTTTATTCTGTAACTTAGGACAGGCTGGATTCTTTCAAGCTGAACACTGGAAATAGCAAGGAAAACCTCAGCTAATAGCAAGGAAAGCCTAATAGCTGCCACAATTTCATTCTTTGCACTGAGTGCCACACTGGTCTGTTTTCCTAAGTTGCTTGCTGTCTAGAATAACCCTTGCAGAAGTGGAAATAAGGCCATCATTTACCTCTCAAAGGCTCTCAGTATGGAAATAGAAGTCATTCTCCTAATGTCCCTTTCTAAGGCAGCCAGATTCACAGCACATCAACAATTTATGAATTAAACCAACAGATCTTTGAGACGCTCTCAACATTACCATGATATTCTACAAAAACCAGTGCCAACTCAGCAAACTGAACTGTCGTGAGATGAACACAAAAAAAATTAGTTTTATTTAATCCAGAACTGTAACAGTGTGAGACTTTAATACAAAAGTAGCTGTTTTGCAATAGCATGTAAGGCTTATATGTAAATCCCAGAAAACATACAAACATGTTCAAAATGAACATACAGAATACTACAGCATTATGGTACCTGATCATTTGAATTGAAATTAAAGCAGTGGGGAAAAACCCCAGCTTTTTTATTTTTCCCTTCAGGACCATTAAGAATTCTAGTGCATCACCCAAAAGCATCAGACTTAACCACTCAACCCAAAGCCTCAATGGTAAGTAGAAATGCTATTTTTCATTTCATAATCATCAATATCTATGTGGAGAGAGAAGCACTTTTTACAAAGATTTTAGTAGAGACAGTGAGAATAATGAAACATGTGAGGTAGATGTTTGGCTTCACAAAATGTAGAGAAGTAAAACTATTCTAGAAATACAGTTAAATTTGTATATCTATATCTTGAAAATCAAGTGTTCAGTTAATTTCACTTATAATGACAGAAAGAATGCAATCTGCATCCGGCTGAACTTAGTTACAAACTTCTACCTGACTTCAAAGCCATCCATGAGCTTTTAAACAAGCTTCCTGCCAGCAGATAATACACCCCTCTTGCTCTTCTAAAAAAGAAGTAAACCTAATCTGTTTTATTTATTATGTTTACCAACTAAGAGGCCACAACTAGGAATTTCTAGAGGCTGATTTACATTTTCCTCTGTGCATTAGCAAAACAGCAGGTGCCTACACAAATGTAAAGAACTTACACCATACCATCTTTGATGGTTATGCATTAATACACACCCTGGCATGTCTTCTGTCAAACAAGGTACATGGATGGAAGAGGAATTAACCACTTCTGTCAGCAGTGATGCATCATTCAGCACCTTTACTCCTCCTCCCCAATATACATGTAGCTCTATTCATTGAGGTTTTCCAGGAAAACCCTAGTTAGACTTACAAGCACCCAATTCGGTGTTATAGCAGTAAATACAAGTGACAGGGTAAAGAAAATAGGTGAGATTTTTTTTTTCTGGATTTATTGATCCAGAGGAATGTGTCAGGTTTATTATGAGGAATTACTGATCAGGAAGAAAAAAAAAATCAGTATATGAAAAGCTGTAAGGAGGAAGCCAGCAGTAACATTCTGACTTAAGGAATGGAGAGAAAAATAATCCAATCATACTCCTAGTGACATTGTACCAATCTCACTCCATAATTTGGAAAAAAAGCTACCACTTTATTTTTCTGTTTCATGGAGGAACAGTAGACCTTCTAAATGAGATAAGATTCTGGAGAAAGAGCCATCAAGATTTCACAATATGAAGAAATCCACAACAAGGAAGATGAAAAAAAGAAAAAGCTAAGGAGATAAAAATCAACAATAACTTAACAATTATAGCAAGCCATTTTTCATACTCAAAACTTCAATCTATCCTCCTCTGCTCATAAGAAAAAATTAGGAATGAAAAGAACAGCTGGTGAAAATAAATACAAAATTTAGAAAGCTGTCAAAGTTGAATGAATTATGTAAAAGCAAAACACCAAGGTTCCTTGCACAGGCTCACAGATTTTAAAATTCAGTTCCAGAAAGCTTTTCTTGACATTGCTAATATCAGCATTGGACCCTGACTTCACCATTGCTGGTTTTCGGAGAATTTGCTTGGGGTTTTTTGGTTTTGGGGTTTTTAATAGCTGTTGATACACTGAAACCTGCAAATGCATCTGAATGCTTACACATCAGTGGAAGGCATCATCACTTGCATGGCCTAAAGGCAGCAGCTCTCCATGGCCACAGGGCCAGGAGTGCATGGGGGAAGAACCTGAACAAAGTTCCCATCCTGCAGCAAACAAACAACTAGAAAAAGGGTGAATCAGTTCCCAACTATTCAAGATACCTGTTTGGTTAAATTCCTAATGGAAAACTGATCTTGAAGACCAGGGAAGAAATAATGATTTGGTTTGGTTTATCTTGTTCTATGAGTACTCTTTTTTTTTTTGTATCCAAGTACAGATTCAAAAATAAATTCAGCTCATCCTGGATATATGAACTAAATTCACTTTTTTGAGTTAAAACACAGGATTCACGATCTTCCCTAACAGCTGTGGCCAACTCAAAAAGAGTGGGTGCTTAGCAGGATGCTTCTAAGACCATACTGACAAATAAGCAGACTGATTATGAAAGCACTGAGCACAAAAGCAGCTCCCATGAGTCATAACAGGAGGACAGGAAAGACAATTTTGCTTCCATTTTAGTCTTGCTCTCCGGCAAGAACCTTAACAAGAAAGTCTATTGTGGGTGTGACAGCTTCTTACGCACTTGATGCCGGTCTCGGCGCACGCTGGGTGGGCCTCACTGTACCTGTGGCAGCTCTGAAGGAAAATCATCAGTGTGCACAGGATAAAACTCCCAACAGCAACCTGTGAAACCCAAAGCCTTTGCAGTTTCTTCTGGCACAAGGTGCCTGACACTTTACACTCTCTTTTCTATGCAATACAAGTGCCCAACATTTGTAGCTGAAGTAAAAGCACACTTTGGCTTAGTGATATATTTTTAGGCAAAGAGAAGGATTTTTTTTTTAGATAATAGGAGGTTTTATTTTGTAACAGAATAGCTTGCTGTGGAAGAAGCTAATATTTTTTTATCTGACACAATATTTATAGTGGTCTCCTTGGAAGTTGGTTCTTGATTTTAATCTCTCCTTCTCTCTTCTCAGAACACCAGTCTCCAGTAATATCCTATATTAATTTGTCATGTTGCCTATGATTTAGTCCCATATTATTTTTGACAATCTGCCATGGACTTTAAATCCTCAATATAACATTACAAAATAATATTACAGACATTTTTTCATCTTTAGAAGCACCAAAAAAAAAGCTGCTATTTTCAGTTACACATCAGGACTCACTTTTCAGCTAATTCCAATGTTTAAAGATACATTCTTAGGAATAAAAAGGGGAAAAAAAAGCACAAGGGCAGAGGGTGTTCCTGTCCAAGAAAAGTACAATATATTCTCTTGAAGGGGATGTGCTAGAAGCAGCCGGTCAGCTGGAGGTCTGCTCTGAAGTCTGAGCTCAGCAGGGCAGCTGTGGAAAGAATGGAGCTCCTGAGTGTGCCCACCACGCTCCAGGTCCCTGGCATCCTCTGGCATCCTCTGGCACCGCCAGCTTCCTCTGCACAAGGACAGGACCCAGCCCTGCACTGCTGCACTGCCATGCTGGCTGCAGACAAAACAACACATGCACAAGTGCTGGCCGCTTCAGAAAAAGTCCTCTGATGCATTCTTAACTGGATCAGCCACTGAATCTTTCGTAGGTGCACACACAAAGCATGCTCGTGATTTAGTGAGACTGAAATTCTGCTAATCTGACAAAGTTTCCCCCTCCTTCCAACCCAGTTTTGTCTTCATTGTTCTAAAAATAACTCCCATTCACATTCTAAAAGTCAGATGTTCCTCTCTGCACTGTATTTGGCTGAGATGGATCTTTCTCATAAGAGTACAGAAAAGTAAAGGTGAATAAAAAGTATTTATAAATAGCAAACAAGTGCCAAAACTAAATTCTGTGTGCATTGTAATGCAGATCAAAACAACTGTAATGACTACTCTTCTTGTAATCTTCAAGCATATAATTAAATATAGATGACTGGTTCACTATCTGAACCAAACAGGAAAAAAAGCCAACCCAAGAAATCCCTTTTTCATTGAAAAGGGCATGCCAAATAGAACAAACAAAATTATGAGGTGGGAGCCTCCCAAAACTTAGTATTAAATTAATAATAAAATACAATACATACAAATGAACAAAACTACATACTATAAAATGATTTATCATTGCTTCTTCATGAATTTTCCAAGCAAATAATTAGAAACATTTTATTTAAATAATAATGATCCACCGTATACAACGTTAACCCTGAAAAGAATGCCATCAAAAGTTTTAAAAAACAGACAAAAAGAAGCCACTCAACAACTAATGGTCCTAAGACAGGTCATTTCAAGAATAAATTCATATTACTATGCAGGCATATGTGGAGAAGCACATTGAAAGAAACAACTCAAAGATTTATCATAGGGTCTTCTGTCACTGAAGTCATTACGAGTGATTAAAACACGTGGTGGACAAATGGCGTACAGTGGGGTTTTTGTCGGGAGTGCTGGAGGATTTTGTAATAATTTTGTTCAGGTTTGACTTACTTTTTAATTCCATCAATTCTTCTCTAATTCCATCAATCCCAAAGCAGATTGGTTAAAAAACCCCAAAGAAATTAAAACCTATAGAAACATCTCTCCATATGAAGTTTCATCTGAATTTGAAGATATTGCTACAATTTCAATGTGTGAAACTCTATACAAGGTATTTGCTCCAGTTTTACCAGCCAGGAATTGAACAGAGTATGATTAATACTAGAAGTGTAAAAGTGTACTAAATGTGCTTATTTTACACTCCATAGTTGGGGCTTTTTTAAGATGTCTATTATCAGAAAAACTGAACACTAACCATGTTTAAATTCAAGGTGAGTTTTGCTATGCTTTCTAGTTGGGAAAAAGCCCATTAAACTTACACAGGTGAATAAATCAATTAAGTAAAACCCAAGTCAAGAAGACTAATCTCCAAAGTGGCTCAGACTGCATTAAGAGGTTATGACCATCACAATAAGATGAAGTTCAATAAAAAAGAATCACATTCCAGATGATGAAGAAAAAAAAACTTAACCAACTAACAATTCCTCTAAATTGACATTATTTCTTAATTGTTAACTGTTATTAACATCACAACTTATTAACATAAGCTTCCTTGAAGCAGAGGATAAAAGCTTAGTGTGTTCTGGAATGTCTCACCACAGAAACAGCAGCAGCAATGTATCATGGACCAAAGACAATTTGAGGGAGGACTCTGAACATTAAATGGAAAACTCTGAAGTAAAGTTTGTGTTCAATGCAAATCCACTGCAGAGAAAGTGCAGTAACAGTGTTGACTCGTGCTGTCAGGACAGATGTCCCCATGCTGAGCCACCTAGAACACCTTCAGGTAGGGGAACTTCAATTTGCTAAATTACTGCAAACATTTTTGGAAGATATATTAAGGTGACCCACTCAATTTGCAATATGTGCAAGCAATTTTCCAGTAGAGAAAAAAAAAAAAAGGCAGAGAAACAAAAGCACAAATTTAATGTGGTGATCTCATCCAAAGGCAGCAAAAAATAAATATTCATTAGAATATCTCTCCCCTGTCCAGCCAAGAACACAGGTAGGGAATTGGCTGGCTGGAGGCAGCCAGTGGTCAATGGCTGCATGTTCCAGTTGGAAGCTGGTGATGAGTGGTGTTCCTCAGGGCTCTGCGTTGAGTCCAGTGCACTTTAGTGCCCTTATCACTGACACAGTCAGTGAGATAGAGTGCACCTCGGCAAGCTCACAGATTACAGAAGCTGAGTGGTACAGCTGACACAACAGAAGGACAAGACAGCATCCAGAGGGACCTGGAAAAACTTAAAGTGTGGGCCCATAAGAACCTCATGAAGTTCAACAAGTCCAAGGACAAGGTGCTGCACCTGGGTCAGGGCAAACCCAGACAGGAATACAGGGCTGTGAGAAGTCATTGAGAGCAGCCCTGCAGAGGACAGGGGGGTTCCTGTGGATGAAGAGCTACATAGGAGCCAACTGCAGCAAAAGCAGCCCAGCCAGCAGGTCACGGGAGGGGACTCTGCCACTCTGGTCTGCCCTTGTGAGACCCCAGCTGTGCAGCTGTGTCCAGCACAAGAGAAACGTGAACATACCAGAGCAGGTACAGAGGAGGCTGCACACAAAGATGTTCAGAGAGCTGGAGCACGTTTCCTACAGACAAGCTGAGAGAGCTGGGGCTGTTCAGCATTGAGAAGACTCTGGGGAGGGGGGGTTGGAACAAGATAGGCACTGAGGTCCCTTCCAACCCAAGCCCTTCATGATGCTCTGAGGAGCTGAGTAGACAGTGATTTTGGTGACAGTGGATGGCCAAGGTCAACCCCCCAGAGATTCCTAGTTGTAAAGACATAATCATGATCATGTTGTCTTTTCCTCTCCTGCCTATTTCAACTGTTAGTTGCATTCTTAGGTCTTGTGTTTGATTAGATGTTAAGTTCTTTGATGAGGAAACTTTTTGCTATGTTGAAAGCCTCTGGTGCTGTTATAAAATAACTAAGATATAATGTTTGAAACCATGCTATGGTAACAGCTCTTTGCATGAACAGCATGCTGTGGTAAAATATGAGTCTTAAGGTAAGTCTTACCAGAAAACTCAGGAAAAAACTTCAAAAAAACTAGGAGAAAATTTGATTCATTTCTTGAAACAGGATGTGGTAATTTTTTAATTTTTTAAAAATTAAACAATGTCTTTTCAATGCCAGCTTCTATAATCACTTCAAAAGAGGAACTATTACTTCACTTATTTTTTTAATTTCAGCCTAGTGGTTTTTACTTTGTAGTTAAAAGAAAGAAATGGGAAATATTCTAAATCTCACACAACACAAAAACTATCCTCATAATTAAAAGTACAAACATTCAGACTAACTTTCTTAATACAAATGCAGTCTGTACTTGCTCTATACCTTCATCAACCATCATTAATACACTGGTAAAACATTCATATCCAATGAATTTTGCTTAACTAGTATTTTTGTCCACACTATTAATCTGACAAAAATGTCTCTAAAGTAAATCAAGAAGTTTACTACTGAAGGCATGAACTACCACCCCCCCACCCCCGAAAATAAATAAAAGGTAAAAGGATATTATTTACACCTTAGTCTAAAGAGAAGAATCATCCAGATTAGAAGCTTAGGTAACAATGGAAAAATATTGAAACATAAATAGGAAATGGCAGATCCACGGCCTTTCTCCCACAGAGAAAGGCAAGGCAAGCAGAGTGTCTCCTGCTATGCTGACAGCTTCTTGCTTGAGAGATTCCCATGACAGCAAAAGCATGTCTGGATATGTAAGTGACCCGAAAGAGGACCTGAAAAACAGGTCGTGAGAAAAAGGACATACATCTAAACAGTAAATAATGCTGGCAGACCTATGAGAAGAAAGGTAATAAAAAAACCTCATAATCCTAATTTTCATCCTTCATTTGTTTTTCTATCCTTTGAGTCTTCCAAGTTTAATTATGGAGTGTGGAAGGTGGGAGGAGGAGAAGGGAAAAAAGAGGGAAGGCAATGCTCCTGGCAAAGGACAAGAAGGGTGGTGAGGGAGGAAGAGAAGGGAAACTACTGCAGGGAGTCACAAGAGAAGACAGTAAAAGACTGGCATATGGAGAAGTGCTGAAATGAAAGATGAAAACAAAATTCTAAGGACAAGATGCTTCAGGCATGAGCAATGAGTTCATCATGATATTTGAGATTTATATTAGTTTATAAAAAATACAGACTTGCAGTATCCAAAAGTCAATATTTGCATAACTGACTTTCTTGTTTCTTATAACTGACTTTCTTGTTTCTTATCTATCTAGTTACTTCTTGAACAAACAGGCTTCTAATAGTCAGGGAAATAAAAGTAACTTGGGAGACATGAATGCAGAAAAATAAACCCAGAAAAATACTGTCATTTATTTCCTGCAAAGGAAAAATAAAAACTACTAAGAAAATAAGGACTGGCAACAATATAGGGCATACCATGTCTCAGAGGGTTAAAGAGAACTTCCCAAAGTTCAGTTACACCTATTGACAAAGGCTGCTAGGGAGATGCTGAAGTGAAAGACTCTAAACCAAAGATGAAACAGTTGTCTTTTGCTTGAAGGTAAGCTGTACAGAACCATATACATATATTGACAGGCTTGAACATTGGTCATCAGGGAACTAGATGGATGCATAGCAAGACATCTCCTCAGTCACCATGGGCAGCAATCACAGAGCAGCAGCACACTGAGCCCAGGCCTAACCCAGCACATCCAGCCCCAGCAGCCACTGCTCAGCAGGCAGGGAGCCGAGGCAAAGATTACAGTTTTAACCACACCAAATCACTCCTTTCCACTAATGTTCTCTTTGTGCCTTTCTAACATTAGAAGAATCATCTCCACCTTCCTTTGGAATCCAGATAGAATGGGTGATATGCTATTTGCTCAGACAAAAAGTCAGAAATAATGCATGTAATCTCCTTTGGATTATATCACTTTCTCTGTTGCTGAGGCTGCATATGAAATCAATTTAAATGCAAGTTTAACACTTAGGCCTTTTTATGGTGCTAAATATGCATTTTATGTTCCCCTCCACTAAGATGTCAAAAAGCCCAACTAAACACAACCCACCAAAACACCAGTTTACAGAGCTGAACACCTACTGCTGGAGAGAGATTTTTCTAATATATGGGAGTCATCCCCGCACAGGTGCAATGAAGAGAGCTAAAAGCCAATAAAGTAACGTAAAGAGTCTCCCTCCTGAGCAGAAATTTCAAATGTAGATGTTAAATGAATTTCACAGTCTATTTGCATCCATTTTTCAACTGATCAAAATACTTCATAGTTCAGAATAACTATTTCTCTGCTTGTATGGTCAGATATCTTTTAAAAAGAAATTACTTTCAAAGTAATTTGCAAAACATTTTGCAACAAAATGCAGCTCAAGTACTTCTTCCCACTGTAAGGTATTTACTAGACTGCAGTAATTCTCTTAACACTTTTAAAGCTTGAAACACACCTTCGTTGAATGCTATGAGTCAGTTTTAATGACAGTGTTATGTTCTATTGCTCTGTAGCTTATGCAAGAGAAGGAATTTGCATTAAGTACCCAACTTTAGAAGCCACCTTCTCTTCTCCTTTGTTAATACTGAATAAAGGTAAAAAAAGGGCTATATTCTCTGCCTGCTTCTTATTGTTTTAAAGGAATAAATCTAGTTAGCTGCCTGTAGTGTAAAATGGACATAAAATTTGTTATTGTCACTCTATGAACATGGAAGGGGGGGTGTTTGGGGGAGGGGTGTTGTTATTAGTGTCGTTTGGGGTTTTTTTTTCAGAAAGCCAGAATACAGAAAAAAAGAGTGAAAATTTTCTAATTTTGTAGTATTTCAGAAGTTTAAACTACTTTTTCTGCATGGAAACTAACAGTTAACTTCAGAAGAAGGAAAATAAAACAGTCTAAAATGCTAATTCAAAGGAGGGGGGAAAATGAGGGAGCAAAAAGACTATCATTAGGGTGAGGGTGTGCAATACCTTTGTCTTCTTTAAGAAATTCATCAAGAAAAAGCTGTAGCACATCTCTTTCCACTATGGGTGTTTTAGTCCAGACAATGGTCCAGGTTTATTATGATTTTCTTTCATTTGCTTTGTCCTCTCATTTAAAGTTCCCCAACTCCTCCCCCCTCCCAGCACAGTACCTCATACTTATGTTGGGGTATTTTGGGGAAGTTTTTTGGGTTTTTTTGGGTTTTTCAAACAAGATTACACTTCTCTCAGCTCAACAAAATGAGGGTTTGGCCAATTTTGCCAGAGATAAGACTGGCAAATTTTGAACTGGTTCTCATGCAAACTGATGCCCAAAATTCCTTGCAAATACCCTTGCTGTACAGACATACAAGGTCAAACATTTTTTTTCTTATCTCTGCAGGTTATATATATACACACACACAGAGAGAAATGTACATATGCATGCACCTACTTCTAACAACAGGGAACAAAGTCTACCTTCCAGAAAATGTAATTTCTTAGAAGTTCAACTAAATGACCACCTTTCTTGTCTTTATTGAAAGTATTTGGGAATTAAATGGATTATCTTTTCTACTCTTTCTGCTTTCTAGAAATGAATCATACTTAAGCCAAAAGCTTCACTGAAATCATAACTTACTCTCTTTTTAGCACTTTTAAACAGATCCTAGATTCCCAAGCAAGAAAAAGGTAATCTACTTCCTACTTTTAGTCTAAGTTCATAAGGTAAACTCTACAAAAATGAAGAAATGGTCTGATGGACATCTTCCTCCATGGCTGGAAGATCTCCTATAAAAGGCTATGCTATTACAGTAACAAATGAGATTTTTGCATTGCAGAAAAAGCACCAAGAAAATCACATTTCTCGTATACCAGTGGACTGAAAGACTGCTACAGACCACTGCTTTCTGAAAGCTCTACACAGAAAACACTTGTAAAATAAAGCAACTCTTTGGATTGAAGAAATTATACGCTTTACAAACCTGTAGAGACAGCAGCTGATGAATTAACAAAGGACCGTCACCCACACGAGGGTAAAACAGATCCGTGGATCACGCTTTGCCCAGCACATTGGAGAACAATATTCACTTTTATGAAACAACTGTAAGGAAAATGTCAACTGTCTCCAGCACTAAGAGAGTCAATTTCTCAAAATAGAAGGTCTGTCATTATTGCCATGAGATGTGAACACAAATTATACTGCCATCTTTATTAATTTGCAAGTAAAAACAGAGAGAGGCAAAATCTAATACCATTCTGATCTTGTTTGGGGGTGTGAGGAGGAGGTATCAGCCCTCTTCTTTTACTTATGTAAAAGCAAACCTTTTTTTTTCCTTCTCTTAGAACTTCTCCATATAGTACTTGAATCTGCTCCAATAACAAGCTCTCAATTCATTTCAGAAATATATTCTAGCTCTTGAAGTTCAATTAATTGGGGGGAAGGGGGGAGGAATCCATCATCACATTTTCCAACTATTAGAAACTTGTTTCTTGGCAAGCTGAGAACTTGGCCAACTGAGAACTTAAATAATTTTGTACCCTTAACTCCAGTGGCAGTGAAATGCAATGATCTTACTTCCAGTTCAGCCTCTAAGCAGCAGCAGCAGCAGCTAAGTAACACCAGAAATAGACCTCGCAATGCAGCTAACTTCAGGCATTTTGAAAGTCTCCTCAGCACACATTTACACATCAAGCAAGATAAAGGTTAATGAAATATGCACAGATATTCACACTGCAAACAAAAGCAACTATTTTAAGCCTGATGAAAGTGTTGATGGACTTTCTCTAAGTAAGAGTGTGGTAATTTATGTTCAGTGTATAGTTTTATTAATAATTAAAAGCTATAATGTCAAATGCAATTATTAGGAAGACAAATACATTTGCATCAAACACCTGAATCAATGAGATCTTCCAACACTTGATTCCAAAAACAGAAATAAGACTTCTTATCTCCACACAGTTTTTAAATGCAGCATGCCATCAAAAATAGTTTGCATCCTCTTCTTTCATATGAGAAAAGGGAAATCCCCTCCCAAGACACAGTACACAAGCAAGACCTCAGCAAAGCTGCTTGAAAACTTGTGTCTACTTAGAGGAAAATACTGAAATAAATGTTTAGTAAAAAGAAGAAATACTATTTAACCCCATCTGAAGTTTCCAATTAAAGTGGGAGAACATTCAAACTTTCAGAGTTCAAGAATATAGGCGACTAGAGGTTTAAGCATACTAAACACTTCTTTTACTTGTAACAGAGGCACTGTCAAGTGCCCACTAAGCAAATGTAATTCATTCTAAAACCCAGGGCTAATTTATTCGGTGTCCTTTTAGCAGTTCTTTGCCCAATTTATATTTATCCTGCTTAGTTTATGTAAACTGTTTGGACACTGAATGTGCCAGCTTGAATTTGGCAAGGAAAACATGCTTTTACTATGTAGAGCCTTATTTATTTTCATTTCTATCTCATGAGTTAAAAATAAGTGTTGTGATGGGAGATTTATGCTAAACGAAAAATCAAGACTTTCACCAGTAACATTTATACCATGTTTGAAGGAATCAAGAGTATTTTTTAAAAGTCTCCTGCCATGAGAAGTCACATTTGTCTAGTACTAAAACAATTATAGTAAGTGTATTATGCTTTACAGGAAGATTATGTAAACTACTTAGAAGAAGTGTACAAACCAAAGCCACCCCAATACAAAGCACCAGCCACTGGCGGTGTGTTCCAATCAATTCACAGGCATTCGATACAGAATTCCAACCCTCAGTACAGTAAGGATCCCAGCATCTACTCCCTATCAAAGTACATTACCATGCTGTCCTTACTCACAGCGATTCAACAACTGAAGGAAAACAAAAGAAAAAAATCCACAACAACCAATAAAAAAACCACACACACACATAAAAACCAAACGAAAACCAACCAACCAAAAAAAAACCCTCCAAGACTACTTCAGTTTTTCTTCTGGATATAACCCAAATCAACTTTGGACGTGATAAAAATTTTTCACCCTCAAAGAAATCTTGACACAATGAGTGTCACGTACTCTGCACATAAATCATCCAGAGACCACTGAGGATTGCCAGCAAAAGACCACTGAGGAGCAAAGGACTGCTGTGTCACTCTGTTTATTAAATTCACACACGAATGAAGCCAAAACCTTGACAAGCCTTCAATTAACACCAACCAATTAACTTTCACATAGCAACTCAAGAAAACAGGAAATAAGAACACAAGGCTTTGTCTCTCTGCATTGCCTTCCCAGCCCCAGGTCCTACCTTATATATAACCTCCTTTTTTTTTCCTGCAGTAAAGAAAAACAGCTTCCAAAACCTGGCTCAGAGGAGCCATATAATCTTACTACTCCCTCCAGAAAGTTACCTTAAAAGAGAAATATAAACAGAAGTTTTGGGTAGTGGGAATACAACAGTGGTAGTCTTACAGCACCTTTAGAGATACTGTCCAATCTAATCTCGTGTCATCCCTACACAACAGGTAACAATCTATCATTTCAGTAAAATAAGCAACGCACATTTTCCCCATGGCAAACCAGGAAATTCTTTCTACATCTGGCAGTGAGATCACACCAGAGAAATGTCAATGTGCCAAGGACATCTTCACCAGGAGTAAAACAATTACCTACACTCATGCCTGTAACCACAATACTGAGCTTCAAGAGCTCACCTGAACCGAAAAGAGAAGAAAACTCAGATAAGAGATTTTACAGCTGAAAGGAACAAAGGAATCAACATTTGCTAAAGGTTCAGCTTCCAGCAAAGCTACACCTCCACTGAGCTGCTCTTCCAACAACAGCTTTCTTTTCAACACTCATGGGTTATATATGTAAACCAGTCACAACCAAACATACTACCTTAATCAAAAATCCTCACCTTTATAATACATAATTTGACTCACTGGAAAGCACTAACCAATTTATTTACCAGCTTCTAAACACTCATATATGAAATTGCAAGTATCAGCTTTCATACAATAAACTCTTGACACCCTACAACCTATCAGGCAGTAGAAGCAAAGATGTAAGAAGCTCCAGATACATCAACGGAGTATCAGCAGCCAGAAACACACCGTTTTGTATATATACAGTGTATATTTTTATACACTTACATATATATATATTTATAAAGATATATACATACTATATTGCATACACAGTAGGAAGAAAAGATAATATGAGAGAAAATGTTAAGAAGCATTTATTTTTGAATGTCTCCATTGCAGACCTATAACCACACCCAGACTGTGAAAAAACCTGGTTTCCAGAAGCGAGCAGCAGAGCTATGAAGAAGGAGATGCACAAGATTAGAACTACAGAAGATGTGGCTGGAAGGGAGTAGAAGAACACACAAGCTGCTCTGCTCTAGTTCAAAATGGGACAAAGCCATTCAGCCAGACTGCTCAGGACTCAGGCTATAATCCTTATTATGTTTGTGAAGCATTTCGAACAAGACGAACTAGAACAACATGATGACAGATGTGCTTTCATTGCAGTATCCAGAGCAAAAAAAAAACCCACCAGAAATAACTGAACAACAACAACAGAACCTGTATCACATTTACAGCACAAATCAGCAATGACAAGAAAACAATTCACACAACACCCAAATCAAATCAACAACTTTAAGAGTGCAAGGATGAGCAGATAAAATTCAACAGTCTCAAGGGAGCTTCTGTACTAAACATGATTTAACACAAACATTCAACTGCCCAAAGTTTGCTACTTTTTGCTGGTTGGATTTTTTTAGTTGTAGGCACTGCCTCCCAATATCAAACCAACCTACTATAATATGCCTATATTAACAAAACTGAAGTCTACAGAAGTACTTCTAAGTTTCATTCCATTTCATCCTCTTAACTGCTTGTCTAATGGCACACAATTAGTTTTGAAAAATCTCTAAAGAAAAATCAAGGGCTTTTCCTCTTCATTAAATTGGAGTCTCATCTATTTTCTTCAGTGTCATGCTGGCTTATTAGCTTCTTTTTTTGCACTCAGGTAAGACCTCAGTAGTCAATTGGGAACCTCCTGAAATCTGCAAATTGAGATACAGAAATTATCATTCTAAAAGTCCTGTGCTTTCTTAGTTTCTCCTGCTTAAATGAGGTCAGTACACAAAAAATATGTTCTAGAAGGAGAAGCTAGGGTCCAGGTGAGTTGAATAATCAAAAAAAGATCAATAGAGATTGTGAGATGCATTCTCAGGTGTTGCCCCATTGCTAGCAAGACTTCCAAAGAACTTGCAGCTCAACCCATCTGATTAACCCACAACAGAAATGGATGACTGGAAACTCTGCATGCCAGATTTTTAAAGCCTGTGCTTTCTACAGGCCCAAGAAAAATAATCTGCCTTCAGTATTTTCGTGTTGATCTATCCAAAAGAAAAAAAAAAAGAATTATGTTCTAAAATAACTTCATCAATAGCCAGAACGACAACTGTACTGAGGGACTACAGTCAACTAAATTCATAGGTACACTAAGCAAAAGGCAATGACAAAGTTTCATTTCAAGAGAACAGATGATATTTTGCAAGACATATGGTATTTATTTTTATACATTAGTCATACAATAATACTACAGGCCTAATTTTTCTTTAAAATAGCACAGCATTTTTTTGTTGAGGTGTACTGCTGATATTAATTTTGTACAGTTTACCATTTATTTTTGCAGTTACAAAATGACTGACTGCAATTTTCAAATAATGATCATCCTCTTTATGGAAAGGAGCATTCAGAATACATACAGGTGCATACAGCACCTTTCAAAAAAGAACAAGCCTTGACAAAAACTGCTACTGAATTCGGAGAAGGAAAAAAAAATCCAAATGCAAACATATGCCAGTTTTTGAGTATCTCTTCTCTTTTCAATCAAATCTCCCAAAAATCTCATTATACATGAAATAGCAACAAATAACTAGCTTTGGATTGCTGCAGTGACTGTAAGGTCAGTACACTGTAGGCAAAAAGGCACTCAGTAATATCTGAACTGTAATATATCCCTGTTGACTTCAACTAAGAGAAAAGTGTTCAAAGACCCTACTATTTTTAATATTTAGTTTTTTAATATGAGCAAATGTGATAGAACATATCCGCTTTCTCAGTTTATGCAGGTTTTGATTGAAACCTACACGTTATTCTAGCAGTAATTTAAAGGACATTTATTTGTTCATTGAAATTAATATTAACTCTCAAGTTAATTCAACAGATTTTTTTGGGAGAGGGTGTTTCCTCTATGTAAATTTTCTGTAAGTTTTTTCATGTCTTACCCTTTGTTAATTGCCCTCCTCTTTCTCCAACATATTTTCCAGTTAAAGTTCTTCAGGGCATCACTATATGAAAACTTCCAAGTATCATCAAAAATAACAATGGAAAAAGATTATATATTCCTTAAAGGAAAAATAAAAATAAATGTCCTTTTAAAAAGACCTTATCCTGACTCAAGGCAGAAAAATCTAATAAAAATTTATGAACCTTGCAGATGCAGAAAACAGAGTTTCTTGGTTTGTGAAACCAACTCCTTGCTCTTGCAAGGGTCAGCCCACTCTGAGAGAAGACAAGAGAACTTGGCTGAGGCCTCACCACTAACAAGTGGCGTCTTTCATGGCAGGCCCAGCATGTTTTTAAAGAGTAAAACACCCTAATATTATTTTTTGGTGTTTGAGCATGGATTTGTTGTTATCCTTAGTGTTAAAGAAGCCTGTGAAGTACACCACAGGTTTGGCATTCACAGAACACCACTGAATAGAAAATCAAGGCTAACAAAAATAAGTGTCCACAAATATTTGCAAGACAATACTGAAATATTTCAGGATACGACCAGATGCTCAATTCTAGCTGCTCCTGATTCAGATAAAGTTGTCTGGAAATCCAACCATCCACAGTCGATCACAAATCCATATTTCTACCACCTCTACTAGTCCAGGGTCAAAAACCAGTTCTAGTTTAAAAGTTTTTAGACAAATCTATTTTATGTGTTTACATATAACTTTTTTTTTAAAGAAGAAATCCCCACACACCTCTTTAGCTTTCTTCTTTGAAATTAGATAGTACCTCCAAAAACCTTTGCAATAAACCGACTATATTCTTTTTTAGTACAGAAGATTTCACACAACGAGAATAGAGAGCAGAGGGGTTTTTTCCAAAAAAATTCTGCTCTCCCTTTAGGCCATTGTCACAGCAGGCTCAAGGGGACACTCTGGAGTAGCTTTGCCATCTGGATTCCAGGTTGCCAAATTATTAATGCTCTTTCAAACAATGACTCCAAGCAAAGACAACAGACCTTTTACAGAATCCTGCCACTGTTTTCTCTTGCTGGATAACAATTCCAGCCTCATGTCAGCAAAGACAATCCACAGATCAAGCTACCTAGAATACATGGATTCTCACACATCTCTTCTTACCCTAGCCTAGGTTAACATTTTAAGATTTCACACTACAAATTCAAGATTGTCTTCCAACTCTGTATCTAACACAGGTGACTAAGTCCTGTAGTCCTGTATCACTAACAGATTAGCAGCATGACAAACTTTTTTTCATAGCACGGCAATCACAATGGTAAAAGTTTTCTCTGTTGTGTAAACAAAAAGAAAAATTCACTGCTTGTTTTCCAATGCAACAGTGATCAGCTTGAATAAAGACTGAGAAAGACAGAAGCTCTTTTAAAAAGCAGTAAATCCACCTAGTTTTCTTAACAAATGTGTTTGCCATGTCACAGACTTAAGTCTGGGTATATCATTAACCTGTACTGCTTAATTCAATGCCTACAGATATTAAACATAGATCATTAAGTTACAGTGATGAGGGAACTGGAACAAACAAAAAGAAAGCACAACAACTGATCAGCATCCCCACAAAAATATACAAGAATGTATGTCTACAATGTCATTATCCATCCCTCCCTTCCTAGTGTAAAGGATAACAGTATTGTAATACTTGAGGTAGAATATTCCTATGTTAAGTTCAATATTTAAGATTTGTAGGATGACATAAATACACTGAAGCATTATGAATCATCCTGAGAAAATAAATATAACATTTTCTTTTCTTAAAAACCCTACAGCATTCAAAAAAGTAGATAATTATCTTTTCTTCATTTAACCATATGAAAAACCTGTATTGGGACCCCCATTCATTCAGGGAAAAAAAAAAAAAGATTAAACCAACCTTATTAAGGTGCAGCCAAATTTCCTGAATATCATCTAAGAAAAATTAGATTATTTCTACTCTCCAACTAATTAAATATACCCTCTAATAAACAAAGGAAATCAGTACAAATAAGCCAGTTGCGTGGCCAGGAAGTTTCTGGAATTAAGTTCAAGAAGTTCTAGCACACGACAAACAAGTCAATAAATTTAATTATTTCCAAATGGAAATACACTGAAACCCCACAAAACATGTGTTACCAAAAAAGCCTGTACAGCATGGAAAGATTCTTCTGTCATTCTACACTGGGTTCCCATCTTGATAGCTTAAGCAGGATTTTCCAACCATGTACAACACTCAAGGCTACAATCAGTTTCAAGAAGAATAAAAAGCTGAAGCACAAAATGAAACGCTAAAAACTAAACTACCTAAAATAAGATGCTAAACACAAAAACATATTTTAAACATTGTATGCACTTAAGTCACCTTTCCAAGCAGAACACAAAATCACAGAGCCGTACCAAGCACTTGTACCCTACAGTGATCAGGACACAGAGCCTTTGAGAAAGCAAACAAGTTTCCTTTCCTATCAGTGCTCAAACAAATACTGTTTTCTTTTTTATTTTGTTCACACTGCAAAATGTATAATGCTTATTTAATAATCAGTTATTCCATATTTCATTTTTTAACTCCTGTTTCTTGTGGGTATGCAATCACGTGATTTTTGATATCATATGAGCAAATACAGGCCACAAATTAGGAAGACTCAGACACCCTAATTTTTTTCTCTTTTATTCTATTTCAACACAGGAATATTTTTAACAATTTGCCTATGTGGACACATTCATACACCTCTGTGTAGGTTCTCCAGGTGGTGTGTATGGAGTGGAGGAGCAGATTAACTCATTCTGCACAATGCCCATAGAGAGTTGAAAAGCCAGGCAGAACCCGGACTGCCCCAGACCTATCCTGTCATTCAAACACTGCTCCCACTGAAATCTCAGGTTCCACAAGAAGTTTTCCAGTAGTGCTCAGCAGGAGGACCAGAGGAAATGGCCTCAAACTGAAAAGCACAAGGTTCCCTCTGAACCACTGGAAACCACTGTGAAGGTGACTGAGCCCTAGAACAGGTTTCTCCACAGAGGTTGCAGAGTGTCCACCTGTGAGGAGACCCAAAGTCACCTGGACACGGATCTGGGCAGCTGACTCTCGGGTGTCCCTGCTGGAGCATGGGGGTTGGACTGGATCACTTGAAGAATCCCCTTCCAACCTCAACCACTCGTGATTCTGTGATCAGATCCCCAGAAAGGTATAAGAGACACAGCTTGCCACCAAGCCTCACAGCAGAGAAAGAAGAAGAAAGTCCCTTTCAAAAAGCTGGCATTAGACTCCCTTTGCTCTCAGCTTTGGTCTCTTATATCCCCTCCTCAATAACTGATCTTTACCTTCTCCTCAAACACCATCTTTCTTCTCCTTCCCACACCATTATCTTGTATCTTGAGCTCAGTCACTCTAATAAGTTAAATCAATTTCCTAGTGTACTTGGGCTTTTCATCTTTGGCTCTCAGTAACTTCTAAATTTCAAACAGCAATAAGCACATTCAAACAAGAATTTTTAATTTTTTTAATGCATGAAACCTGGACAAGTTTTTATCATTATTTGTGAAATCTTGAGTATAACCATGAGAAGGTGACTCTTCCATCCCTTATTAGATATTCTAACAGCACTCTAAATAAGACTTTGATTTTTTACTTCTGAAGTAGCTTCTTTTTCAACAATTAGCTGTTTTGGCTTGAATTAAATAAGAGTCAGAACTAAACCACATGAAAATCCATAAAATAATAATGAGGTAGTCATCCAGTATAGAGAGGGTGGAGGGAAGAAAAAAAAAATAGCCCAGATGCATTTGGCAAAACTTATAAGCAATTTAAAAGTAGGATCCAAAGGGGAAGCTTTGGAAACCTTAATTATAGAGAGTTCCAGACCTGTGTACTAGAAAAAAACCCAACCCAAGAAACCCTAAAACATCCAAAGAGCTAGCAAGACCAGATGTTTCAATTTATTCTTTTTGCATCCTTGTTAAATAAACATCACTTTTTAAAAATAAGCTTAGAAACTCCCATATATATATCAACATCTATTCTAAACCAAAAAATCTCACTTTTTATCTCCAGATCTGTATATACCATCGAATATGAATACTGTTACAGTATTCAGTTCTCAAATTTACAAATTTCAAGCTGACAACCATGATGTTCATGAAGGCTTCATTCCATTTAGGGATGATTCAGTATATATATCTATAGTGTGCAACTGGTGTTGATCTCTCTTTCAGTAATAAATAAAATTGGCACTGCAAGATAAACAAAAGACTAAATTTAATTTAATTTTTAAAAATGACTGAAAATGAGTCTAAGGATTGTAGGCAGTGGTCTTGAAGGAAAAAAACAACAAAAAATCCCCACACCTTGCACAAATGCTAAACCAGGATCTTTTTGTTTGGATATTTTTGTTTGTGGGGTTTGGTTGTTTGGGTTTTTTTGATAAATTCCTTAAACTGTTGTCTGTCCACAAGTTTAAGGCTGTACCAATTAGCCCATTTCAGTTACCCAAGCATTTCTTTCCTGCAAAATACCACTTCTTCAGAAGTTTCACTTAGTGAAATAAAATAAAGTAGATTAAACCAAAAGATCAGTTCATGCAATATGGATATACCAGACTTTTTCTAGTTTTAATAAGGAAGAGAGGTCTGCAATCAATTGGTTGTTTCTAGCTCAACAGGAAAGACTGAAATGAAGGAGAACTGTAAACAAACAAAAACCCAACAACAGAAAAAAGAGGGAAATATAATGAGCTGTAAAATAAACAGCAGTTACCCAAGGAAAGTGTTTCAAATCCTACATATGGGTGTGGGAACCACTCCCTTCTGAAGTACTGCAATTCATTAGGTATTGCATGGTGTAATTTCTTTACCACAAAACTTAGATCAGCAAAGTGATACAGACTTAAAACAGATGTGAATGTAATTTAACTTGAAGACTGCCAGTTGCTTACTTGGTAGGACATTTGCAGGATTACCTGAAGGGAGCAGAAGTTTCAGAAGTAAAATTGGTATCGGGATAAGCCCCCAGAAACCCTAGCCTTTTATATATGCCTTTAGCACAGATTCCTGGACTTTCTGAAATATTTTACATTAACGAGGTTTTCTTCTGTCGCAAGAAAAATAAAACTACAGCTCGAGAAGAAACACTTAATATTGTTTTGTACTAATCAGAGACTTGGCACATTCTCCCACCAGAGCCTTCAAAACTCATTTCTGGGTGATGCTATGTTGCCTTTCATGACCCTGAAAAGCACTAACCAATTCTGCTTCATGGATTAACACTGCAGATTAATATTGATAATTGGATTTGTGTATCTGCCAAGAAAATGCAATGCAGTGTTCATCTACAATACTTATTTCTCTTAAAGTTTAGCATCACTCTCTATTAGCATGATCAGGAGGGATCACATAAGAATATCTCTACAGGAAATTACAAAAGCAAAATACTTGTGACTGCACATTTTCCTAATAAAATTTAGAAATTCTGCTTGTAATTATGTAATTAAAAGTTACCAGATTCAATTTTGGAATTACCTTTGTGTTCCTGTGAAAAGGGAAATGCTACGCAACCATTTAAAGAATGGTATTTGGGACCGGCATCCTCAGCTGTTCAAAAATTGCTTAAATATAGATCATGGAACCTGTTCAGCAGCTTAGTTAAATTTAAACTTGAAATATAAGCCTTGGAAAAAAGAAAAAGATATTTGATCATCTACACCACTTAAATACCAGCAATACTGTTTTTCATTAATCCAGATTTCAGCAAAATCCTGAGTTATATTTGTATCTCAATCTGTACTGCATTGATATCTCTCTTAGTTCCTATCTCCTTGGACCACTACAACTTGATAGGCAAAACAGTTTGCATCAGAGCACACAAGGAAATTGGTACTAAGGCTGCATTCCATCCAGGTATTGGTTTTTACAGAAGATTCTTCAGCACTAATATTTTTCTCTACACAGCTTTATCCTGAAAAAATATATAAATTGAGGGATCCAAATAATCACCTATCTTGTTCAAAATAACTACAAATTGCCCCTTTTTGGCATGATGTATACCTTTAAAACCCAGCATATAATAATAATCAATCACCTCAATGATTTCAGTACAGTAATTACTAATTTTACAGGTCAAACTATAAACTTCACAGGGAAGACATTAAGGGCTTGTTAACTTGGATAGCATTCGTTTTAAGAAAGAAAACCAAAGTTAAAAGTCTTATGTTTCTACCACACGTGCTGAGCTTGTCTATACAGAGCAATAACAATGAACTTTATGATAGATATTATTCCCCACAGCAACTCTAGCACAGCCTCTCAAGTCTAATTCATTGCTTCTATATATAGTAAGTATTTTTACTGTATTAATTCCCCTTCCATATGATCCAGTTCCATATACCTTTAAACCCTACTTTAGGGATTAAACAGCAGAGTATTGCATGAATAAATGGACATCAAGCAGATTAAACCAATGCTGCAGTCAGAGTAATATGAATTACTTCTTTCTGTACCAACAGCAACAACTGATAAACAGATGAGTGTACTACTCCACACTAATAAATACACCATGATTTGTAGAAACTGACATTATGCCTTGCATGTCAGTCTCAGTAATTAAAAGCAAATTTCAATGACAGCATAATTCAAGAGTTCTTGGACCAATTGCTATAGCAGAAGGAGGAGATAAAAAAATGCTCAACTGAGTGTAAAGAGTTTTTCTCATGTTCCCTTCATGCTACTTGGCTTGTGTGCACTTTAGAGGTACAGGAGAAATGGCCAAGAAGGTCAACTGGTAAAAAAATCATCATTGAGAAACTCCACAATTCCAGCAATGGCTATAAAGTCCTGTGATAAAAATCAAGACACTGGTAGAAGACTCCAGAGGTTTCCCAGCTACTTGGACAAGCTCCAGGCACCTGCAAACTAACAACACTCCATAAGCTCAAACAGGAGCAACCAAGAGTTGGCCAATTCCACCCTGTCAGAATAGCACTGGGGCTACTGTGCTCCCTCCCTCTGCAGTTTTACCCACAGGAGAATGGTGCTGGCAAGACACAAAAAATCCTGACAGCTTCAGATTAATGGGAGTTCCCAAATTCCCTTTTTCTTCTCAGCTCATAAATTGGGAAAAGGTATTTATTTCTTCAGTGTGCTTCACAACCCACCTGATCACCATGGTAATCTCACAAAAAATAACATGGCTTGTTCATGACTTAGAATCTTTAGCAACTCACATGTGTGAGATGAAAAACCAGCAGTCTGCTATCATGGACTCTCATTCACTTCCATCATCATGAACAAATCAGTAAGATTCTGATATACTTCTTTTCATTTTGTTAATTCAGAAGATTAATCCATGGAAACAGAAAATAAGCAGAAAGTTACCAATGAATTAGAGTGGAACTGCTTACAAGATAATTAACCAACTGCAGGCTGAACAATGCATTCATGAGACTGAAAAGGATAGGTACTGTGTTTGATCAGATTAGGAACTGCTGAGCAACGTTGTTTGTAACTGCACCAGCAACATCTGCGAACTTCACTCAAGGCTGAGGGAGGGAAAAAAATACTCAAAATTCTCCTCAGTTATCCAAAGCACTTGCAGAATCCAAGCAAAATTAGCAGGGTTCATCTCAAGTTGTAGATCAGAAATTTTCTTCTCCTTTGAATTTGAAAAGCAAATGAAGTACAGCAACCAGTTTAGTGATGTATAGATGCAGATAACTTTTCAAGGTTATTTGAAGAGAGTTTTGGGATTCTGTGAGGTACTCAAATAACAAATATCTTGAACTTCTGCTTTTAAAATACCTTTACTTTGTAAAGATACAAAACATAATAATGAGCTTTTATTTTTTTAATTGCTCTAAGAATCAAAATAGTCAAAGTTTTTGAATGGAAACCCTGAGAGGCAGCAGCTCCAGGAATGCTGGAGCTGTGTTCAGGGTGGTCTCATGAGTCAGCAGGTACTGCCACTTTCCATCACCCTACACTAGGGTGTCAAGGACTTCAGACAGGTGACCTGATGGGGATCTTCTCAGTGTTTAAGCGTCTGACACGAGGGTGTGAAGAAGATAAACCCAGGTTCTTCTTGAAGGTGTCCCTGAAAGGGCAAGCAGGAGTGGCGTGGCCTGCCCCAAAGGCAGCTCTGTCTGAGGCAGCACTGGGGCAGCGAGGAGGGCTCTGACCAGGATCAGGCTGCTCCAGGGGCTGCAGAGCCTCATGCCAGAGACACTCAAAACGTGGGTAGAACATGGTCCTTGGGCAGTCTGCCCAGTGTGCCCCTGTTGGACAGGGGGGTTTGGCTTTCCACAGGTGCCTTCCAGCCTCAGCTACTCTGTGCATGTTAGACACCTTTGGAGTTACCTCAAACTATAGTGCATGATGTGTCTGAGGGTATTACACAACAACAGAAAGTAACTGCCCAAATTCAAGACAAGAGTGCAAAATTTTTTTATCCCTTGCTTGTTCTATAGTGTCTGTGTTTAATGCCTACATTTTAATTTGCCACAATCCTCTTCAGTCCTGAGATATTCCCTCACTCCTGCCCACACTTCAAGGCAGCTAGCAGTTTTCTAATAATTATGTTATCCATACATAGTCCCTTCAGATGTGCCTAAATTAAGACAGTTCTTAAACTTTGTATTGCTAATCTTGGCTCACATGCCTGTTTTGCAAAATGTGAATTGCGTGCTCCCTCTTTCAACGCAACATGAAGAGTTTCCTGAATTTTCAGATGTCTTAATAGCTTTCTAATAAAAAAGAATTATAAAGAAAAAAATACATAACTTTATTCTTTATTCCCCACACTTTGCTACATTAAATTAACCAATTTGTTATGTCATGCAGCAGTTACTTTAGCGAACAGAAATACAAAAATGTCTGAGATTTTAAGAGATAGATCAGCAATTGTAACTTTTGTTTTGAAATAGTTTCAATGACGCATCACCAAAATGCTAATAATACTAAAGCAATAGGCCATTCACTTAAAATCCCTATCAGAGGCCCCAGGAATGAAATTATTTTACCAGGCTAGCTTTCGTTATTGGAAAAAGCAGTATGAGCTGTGTCATCTTCCTTCAGGACAATGAAATGAAACAGAGATACAAGATGAATTTTAACTCCCCTTGAAGAAATTGCATACAGCCTGAAATTACTCTTCAAGACATTCTAGGTTACCTGTGTTTACTTCAGCAGTGGATTACTCCTCATTTGTGGTTTCATTTGTACAGCAAATTATTGATTACCTGCTTATCCTCTACATCGTATTACAAAAAAAACCCTGTCAAGTCTAAAAAGCCAAGACAGAACAATGTGTGGAGTGTAACTAGGAGAATACAGCGATATAATGCAAAAACATCTCAGACCTACAAGTAGGAAAATCACACCTAGAACCAAACATAAAAATGCATCACTGACTCAGGTTCTCCATAGGATGTTAGCCTTAATTTCTGTGAAGACACAGAATGGATGTGGAAACAGAACATCAAAGAAAAGGTTTCAGTGAGAAGTTACTGAAAAGGACCAGAATATGTATTTCCATTCCCACAGGAAGGTTTTAGCCTTTTCATTGCTTGCTTAACTCTAACCATACTTATGATTTCTCTGGAATATACAAGTATACTAAGCAATAGCTGTTGAAATCAGAAAGGTTGATCTCCTATAATCAAAGAAGAAAGACTGGATTCTGTTCTCTCTCCTACTCACCACAGCGCATAAGACGAGACTCCAGGGAAAACTCTTTGCTTAGAAGGTCCCTTCCAATATCCCTCTCCCATTTCAGCATACAGGCACAGCCAGGCCTAGCATAGTAAAAAACACAGCCCTAATAAGATTAATTTTAAGGTTTTTAACTGTTTGAAAACTGATGCCTGTACTACTTACCTTTTACAATTAGACTGACATGGTACAATTCAAAGGCTCCCTAATTACATCCACATATCAAAGAACTGCTCAACAGCTTGTCCTCACACACGCTTGGGGAGGAAGAAGCCCTAGTACAAGCAGGTCCACTTGGAGGTACCATGTGTCTATTATAACATTTAATATTATATCAAATAAAACAATATAAATCATAGGAGACAGATAATACTTGCAGTCTTTTCCCCAGGTACATAATTGAGTACAACTGGCATTGAAACAATTGCCTCTGACCTGCTTACGGTTCTTCCATCACAATGATTTAATTCATCATAATGAATTTTAAAAATGTTCTCTCTTTCTCAGAGTTCCTGAGGTTTTCAGGAGCCTCAAATTCCCCCACTGTATTAAAACAATGGGATCTACTTATGGCATCTGCTAGGCGCTGACAGACAGGATGGTGTGTAAAGAATTACTTCAGTGCACCACAGTACCAATAGAAAATTGTGCAAGATCAGGTAGAAGCAACAGTAAAAAACCTCTTCACATGATCATCTGCCCATATTTTATGAATCTGTCCAAAACACATTGCATAAGTCCATGTTATAAATGCAGTATGCATAAAACTCATTTAAGAGTCAAACAACCTCAGTTAGGAAACTCCCTCTTCTAGAATTCCTCGAGGATTTTTTAAGGCAAATACACTATTCACCATTAGAAAATGGAAAGTACTTTGCTATCACACTCAGTCATTCAAAGATTTGGGAGAGATGAGAACAAACACCTAAATCTTCCCATTTAAAACAAAGCCATCAATAACCCAGTAATTCACATAGTGAACAGCATGAGACTCACAGCCTAAGCAAAGGCTAACATTAGTACTTGCAAATATCTCAATAAAAAATAAATAAAGCCAAATGGCTATTTATTAGCCATTTTCCAGTTAATGAGTAGGGAAATATACTATTACTCTTTCTCCTCTATTTGCTCCTAGTACTGGTTCTCCTACTTCCCCTGAGTTTCACCTTGTGCTTTACACAAGGCAAAAAGTTCCTTGCAGATACCAATGCGGATTCTAAATGAAGAAATTAAAAACCCTAATCTAAAAATGACACTAAAAAATGTACTTGCTAAATATGGAATCAGAGTACGTATCAACACATCTAGGTTACCAAATCCTTCTTCTGAAAATCTCTCTCTGCTGAGAAAGAACACGGGCAATGTCTTCAAAATAATTCTTATGCACTTTTCGTTAACTTGGAATCTGTTTCTTTAAAAGAAGGGGTGGAGGCTACCTATCTTTAGATACTCTTTATCTCTTTAAACCAAAAGTAAATCATTAACACCAGTAAGACCTGCAGACCATAGGTATTTCAAATATTTGTGGCACTGTTGACTGATCGTACGACTCTATATGAAGTATTGTCCAAAAAACGGAGCTTTACTATGATCCAATCTTCCAAGAACAGTAAAAAAGTTACACTTGACTAACCACAAGTCTACCAAATCCAGCATGTGGTTTCTCTAAACATCCAGGAGGTAATAACAAGGATAGCAAAGAACACTACAAGCAGGAAAGGACAACCCTTAATATTCTCCCAAAGACTCTCCCCATATAGACACAGCCCCCAAACACAGAATTGTTCTCACTGTCTTCGAGTGAGATCATCACTTTCTCAGATCTAGATTTCAGTACAGCCCTGTTTTGTACATTTTGACAAAACAATATTTAACAAAATACCTCAGAAACTAAAAGGAGCATAATATCATGCCATGTTGACAACAAGACAGTTGTAACAAGAAGAGTAATTTAATACAAGAATAATCTACCAAATACAGATTTGCTAGTAAAACCTAGTTTAGCTCAAACTTGATGTTATGATCCTTACACATAAATTTCTGGATAGATCATAAACTGATTTGTGAGAGACTAAAGCAGTTCATTAGAGTAGTTACTCAAGGTCTTAAAAACCTATTAGCTTTACTCGACAGTAAAAAGAGTATCACACCACAGAAGAGAACAGCTAAAAAACAAACTGCTTTAGCTAACCAAAAGTCACAACAGTTCACTGAAAATGACTGAGTAATAAATCAGCCATATGTTAAAAATATTTTTTTTCTAAAAATGTCACATTCATTACTGAAAGGGCACAAAGCATGTACCTTATTTGAAGAACCTAAAGTGGGTACTTGTCAACAGAAAAGGTTAGAGTACCAGAACAACTAATACAGGCTAAAGGATTTTTCACCCACAATAGTTCACATGAAGTGCAGAACAATTAAAGCATTCCATTCTAACCATCTTCAGACAGCTTTCACCGAATATTGAAAACACTGCTAGATGGTACCTGTCTGCTAGAACACAGGAACCCAGAAATTTCAAAAATTATTAAGTTATAGCTGTATTTGCAACTTGTCTGTGTTCTTATGACTTCATCTAGTCAGGAGTGATTATTCTCATTTTACCAGAGTGCTGTTTAAGTGTAGCAATCCAGCTATAATGACAAATTTGAACTGTGAGGGCAGAAGAGGGCAGGTAGGGAAGGGAAAATAGCCAGCTTAGTGCACTTCTATTCAAGGTATACAAAGTGAGCTCGCCCATGAGAACTGGGAGGAGCTGTTGACTTCTGAAGGCAGAGACGCCCTGCAGAGAGACCTGTGCAAATCAGAGAGCTGGGCAGCCACCAACCCTGTGAAGTTTAACAAGGGCAAGTGCCAGGTTCTGTACCTGGCCCAGGTGGGGCAATGCTGTGTGGGGAGATTTAGATTAGATATTAGGGAAAAGGTTCTTCACCCAGAGGGTGGTTGGGCACTGGAACAGCTCCCCAGGGAAGTGGGCACAGCACCAAGTCTGAGAGAGCTTGGGAAGTGTTTGGATACTCTCAGTCACAACGTGCGATTCTTGAGGTGTGCTGTGCAGGGCCAGGAGTTAGACTCTATGATCCTTGTGGGTCCCTTCCAACTCAGGACATTTTATGATTCTAATAATTCCCTCTCTTCCTTTCAATTGCTTCAAAAATCAACAGCTTTTAATGTTGTGAAATTCTCATTTAAGTTTACTAGCAGAAACAGAACATCCACTATCTGCTTACGCCTTCAAATAATTCATCTGCCTTTTTCTTTTTTTCAGATTTCTAACATCAAAAAAACCCTATTACTTTTGACATTAGTCTTTTAAAATAAGCTTCTGTAAAACTGATCTAATAGTTATTACGTGTAATTTTATCAGTTTAAATTGAACTAGAATGGAAATTGAATAGGGTGTTTTCAGTAGTTTAAGAAGTGCAGATTACTTGATTCATTCATCTCAACATTCATTAAGGGTTACAATTAAATTGTTTTAATATGGAAGTCTTCCTGAGAAGGCAAAGACATTTATTTCTGGTTTGAGAGCATTTCTTTATCTGACACAAAAGCATAGAACAACGTGGAACTACCACTCTCAGAATTCCTGATCTCCTTCAATTTATTTCCACTGATTAGCACACAAACATGATTAACAACAGAATCCTACACTCACCACCAACTAAAATGCCTTGTAAAAAGAACTGATTCTAAATGATATATTTTCTTTAATACAGCAGTCTTAAATACGCAGCGTGAACAAGTATTACACAGACCCAGTTGTAGAAAACATAGACAAAAGATTAATATTGAAGACACTGTCACATGATCTTCTGCTGCAAAATAAACCCTACAGGCAGTAACAGTGACTTTTCATTCTCAGGCAAGTAATGGAAAGCACGAGTTCACGTGTGTATGATTTCCACCTATGACATATACCTTTACAAAAACCAATAAGCTTTAAAACCTGCTGATGCTGATCTCATTAATTCCACCATGTATTAATTAAGATGCTAGCCACTGGGAAGTGCAGCAGAACAACAGTAGAACTTTCATATGCAGAAGATGACTTAACAAAATAGAACTTCCTACACCTCCTACCCACCAGCAGAGCCTAACAAATAGTGTCAGTTTTACATACAGGTATCAGTCTTCTAGAGAGGAATGATTTCCTGCCTGTTCCCTTCTTTCAGAGTACCTGATCAATGCATTATTGTCTCATCTGAAACAAGCACTTGAGCATCAGCATCTTCAGTTAATTTGGGATAGACACCTTGCACTGTTCTGTTTTCTGGGATATTTGACAGGAAATAAGACTTTGGGGAATAGTTATAGTTCAGTATTTCATTTTATTACTGTCACCATTATGGATAAGCTATCATAGGCACATCTTTCAACAAAAATACCAAGGCTAGAGTTTTTTAGTCTTAAAACTGTGACTGTATTGCAAATATCTAAAGGTAAGTGTTAGAACATCAGCTGGAATAAAAGACAGTTAGCTAATTAGTTTCAGTCCTTTTTTATTTTCTTTTGTTCAATTGATAAGACATAGTCCCCTATAAATTTCAAATGATGCTTTCTTAATACTTCAACTGAAGAGCTTCAAAACCCTATTTGAGGAATAAAACTAGGCAGAGAAAGAAAAAACCAAAAATTTTAAAACCCCACGTGGCATGCAAAAGAATTCTCTTAAGATCATCTTACATTTACAAACCATATGCACAGTATTTCTCTAACATACAGGCAGACTATTTATAAGAATGCAATGCTGTTTGAGGAAAAAATTAAGAGGTGGGCTTCACTTCAGGGTTACACAGGGCTTGAAACTTCAGAGAAACAGAAATTGACTGAATTGAGTTTACACTTTTGTTTTCCTCTAGTGAAAATGAACATAAATGAAGTGCAGACAGACTTTTTTCTATTTGATACAGCACACAGCTGGCATCTAAACATTAAGTTCTTAATTGGTAAAAAAAACACAGAAGTGTAGATCTTGATATTTTACCAGGATTTTTTTTCCAACCATATTTTTTTTCCTTCCTCTCTCTAAGCTCCTACAACATTTGCAGAAGTTCCCCCTAAAAATTTCAGAACTGTAGAAGCCTATCAAACAGAATAATCCATGCTGGAAAACCCAAGAACTACAGAGATCAAGTTGTCTGCAAAACAGAGTGGAAGAGCAGATCTCATTAAAGGTGTATTTCCCACTACTGAAAAAGCAAATTAGCCTGCTGTTTCTGCATTACAGTATTTTTAAATGTGTTTATAGATGTACTACAGCGACACACTTCCCCCTCCTCCCCCAGTCCCAAAAGAAATGCTTCAATGCTTCCTCTCTTGGTACTTCCACATCCTATCACCTCATTCATCAATTACTGCTTTGCTTTTTATTTTCTTTATTTTGCATAAGTACAACTGAACTGCAAAGCCAGGAATGTAAAGTTTATGCAATTATGACTTAATTACTACCAGATCTTTAGTCTTCAAGAGAAAAATACTGAAATCATAGTGGGGTTTTGTGTCCCAGTTAGAAGAGCAAATGCATTATGCAGTTGAATAGCTTTAATTTCTTTAATACAAATGGACAAAACAGTGAAGGACATTACTGGAACGTTAGGGAGAAATTACAATTATCACTGAATAAAAGAGCTCAGCATACCTCAGTATTCTATCTTAAAAGCAGTCAACAACCTAGGGAGACTTTTTAGGTTTCGTTTCTATTCAGTATTCTTAAATGCTGAACCAAGAACTCCATTATCAAAAAGGAGAAAATTAAGGAGTTCCAAACAACTTCCTGTGTGTAGAGATAGGAGCAGGGACACTGAGCAGTGCTCAGAACATCCCATCTTATGCCACTGACAAAGCTGCAAAATCTATCTAAAATGTCTTCTCAGTATAGACACCAGCAAAACTCATTTCCATTTAACCTCAACCTTCTGAAACAAGTAGAATAGATAAAAACTACTGCTGTTCACATCCTTCAGCTCTGATTCCATTAAGCTGTGCCTCTGCTGCAACAAATACTTACAATAGAGGGACAGTTAATAGCATTACCAGATAACTGGGGAAAATTATATTGTTTATTTTGCAAAAGGACTACTTGATTATTATACTGCTTAACTAAAAGAATCATTAAAAATAAGTGCCAAAGAAAATACTGACCACTTTTTAACCTTAGAATTGTATAAGCAACAGCATATGAACAGTGGGGAATAAAAGACTAAAGGTGCCACCCTTTAGATCAGAGCCAAGCAACAAAGGTGAAAACCACATAGCAACTTCAGATACAGCCCATAATGTTCACAGTTTATACCAAGAAGCATAAGCATGCTACAGATTTCTGTTTTCTCAAGGTTTGCTCCAGTTTGTATTTCTCCACCTTCTTTCACGAATCTCTTAAAGGAACACATGCAAAACAAGGCAATTAAATAAGCCCATTCATGGAAACCAAAGTATATTTTCAGGTCATGCTCAGCACAACTCCTTATACAGCACAGATTTTTTTTTTTTTCCCACTCTTTGAAAATTTAAAATATTTTATTTACACCCTTATTACTTTGAACAATTGGTCAGTCATTTATACCATGGTGCATAACGCTTTATTACCTAAACTCCTTGAAGGCACAGGGGCAGTGTATTCTATTCAATTCTAGAAGACTTCAAACAAAAAGCTTAGAGTACTAGTTTGGAAACAGGGACTCTCAAAAATGTGATAGAAAATACACAGTTTTTATGAGAGATCAAATGCAGGTAAGTAACTCCTATTTATCCAACACTTTAAATCTACTTCTCACTACCAAAGGACAAATTCCTGTTTTCATATAATTCTTCTGTTGTGAAAGGGAAGGGTCATAAGGACGTATGTTTAACAGTGTTTAGAGTTCAATTCAGGTATGCTGGGTTCACAGTATTTTAGGAAAATAGTAATGAACCAAAGTAAGCCTTAGTCAATGGCTGCACCCTAGAACTTACTCACCTGGAATTGAGTCAAGTTGCTACCTTGACTTATATTCCACCTTTTTTTAGCACTCCACTCACAGCTGTACCATAAATAGCTAGCACTGGCACATGCACAGTTTTCTGTCCCCCCACTACTGACATATTAACTTGAAATCAATTTGAAAACTTATATGTTTCTTCTTCAGAAGCATTACATTATTTCTCTTAGGTACTGCAGTGCAATTGATCAACCCCTGCTTTCATCTCTTTTTTTTTTTTTTTAGATTAGTTTGGGCTGTTTCTCCTCTTCTGTTCATTTTGCTTCTAATTAAATGGCAGTATTGTTTTCCTCAGATGGAAATATTAGAAAGCATCTTGAGTTATAATAAAAGTGATAAACACAACATCCATTACTTTATTGTGTATTGTTAAGGAACAATATTTTAAAGAGAATGTCTACTTGTCTTCATCTAATCAGAGAAAATGGGAAAAGACTTATCAAATTGAAGTATTTCAGTATGTACATATTCCAGATGACTTTCTTGAACACTATTTAAAAACAATTCTTCATGTTCCAGTAATCCATATACCTTTTGAACAATGTCTCTTCAGCTCATGTACTCTGGAGGTGTTTTTAAAAAACAATAACAACAAAAACCAAGCAAAAAAACAAAAAAAAATTACCAGGAGAAAATAAGCTCTTAGCATGGTATTATTTGTAACTTAAATATTCCATTAAGGCATTCTGTAATTTAAAATCTGATTTTTGTAACAAACAATTTAATAGCTTGATTTATAATAAAATTGAAGAGCATTAATGGTGTATTTTGTAGATTTTTGTATTCATAAAGTCAGCCTTAAAGCACACATCACAGGACATTATCTAGCTTGCAGATATTTAGGTGATCAGCACCATTTACTGTTCCACCAGTAACCCTACAGAACCTAAATGTGAGCACACACTACACTGCAGTAATATCCTCGTCTTTTTGCTTGCAAGATGTAACTGGACAAAAGCAGGGTTATCAAACATTGAAAAAGATCTCAGCTTTCATTATTTTCCTTCCAAATTGAAACTTCAGGTTAAAGCATACTATGATGTCACTTCTGCTGTGGTACAGTGCCAAAAATCTGTTCTGTGTAACTACCAGGCACTTGCAGACATTAAGCAATTCACATCACGTTCAGAATTATTTCTGATTTACAGCAGAGAACTTCACCACCACAGTCAGCCATATGTAATTTAATCTGTCCTGCAGTTCCTCAATAAAATGGCAAAGTCTATTAGAGAAGGAAAAGGAAGTTTGGAAAAAATTTACCATGTATCACACAAATGTAATTGATCCTAGAGGTCCATTTTAATCTTTATCTATCATTGCACCTCAAATAAGATCCAATTATTTCAGCTTCACAGGTAGACTGGCTTTTCATCCCAAGAGATATGAATGAGCCAGGAAGTGATTTAAAAAAATTTAAATTAACATTGCAAAAATATATATGCTACATACCAAGCTGTCAAATCCCACACTTTAAACATCAAACTGAATCTGCAGCTCCCCAGTTTAAATCTTTAGCACAACATATTCTCTCTAACATTAGCAACACAGCCCAAGGACTGCTACCCACAGTATAATGCCACACTTGAGCAGGACAGCTCACCTGGTGTTCCACCTCGAGCAGGAACACTCCAGGCCAGTGGGAGCCTTATCAACAGGGGCAGCTTCTCCCCACAGCCTTGTACCAGACCCTTCTGATCACATGGCCCAGAACAGTGCACACAGTCTTCCAGATCACCCAACACATGGCTTGCTCAATGTCAGGGCTCCACAGCAGAAGAAAAATCTCTAAATATGCTCAACAGAATAGTCTCACTTTCATCCCTGCTTCCATTTCACTACTGCAATTCAGCTTCCACTATTTCATTCTCAGCATTGTATGCAAAACCAGCTTTAAGGGTAGGAAATACACCTATTTTCCTAAGTATTAGCAACATTCCCAACAGGTTGTAGAAAGTGGAAGTGGTCAGGTCATTCATCTGTACAGCAACTTCCAGAAGCACAAATTAGGCTGGGGGTCCCATCATACAGCCCTTACCTTTGAGATTCAACCATGTAAAAACACATTCTTATTTTCATCCATTCATAACGTTACTTCCATGCCCTACACCATCAACCTTGTATATTCAATACCAGCAGTTATTCCCCAAATTTGGGGATTTGAATGGTTTTAGACTGCTAGAAGTGCATGGGACTTGGTAATTTGGGCCATTTGGTGGGAGCTGATATGTTGTAACTATTTCTGCATCTCACAAGTTACAAAGAGATTTAAATAGTCATTAAAATATCAGAAAGTGAGCAAGAAAAATTCCAAAATACTTTGATAGTCACAAAGTGAAAGTTACTACTGTTATTAATAAATTCTTTTAAAAACTGAGCTATTAAAAAGAAGAACTAGGTGTAAGAACTAGGTTTTTTTAAAATTACCCATTGATTTTAAAGTGGGAAAGTAAATTTGTGAGTGTAAACAGTTTATTTATTTTTTCAATAACTGCACAATCTCTTCTCACTAGCATTGAAGCTTTATGTAGACTAATTCTTTAAGGACAGCATACATCCTCTTGGTTAATTTCTTTGAAGAGCAGCGAGATAACAAGCTTGATCTGCCTTCCATTCTCTGTGAAATAGCCAACAATAGCTCAAATGTTATTTTAAGTGACTATAACTGGAACAGTCAAACAAAAGGTCACCCATTTTACTGGTATGGAAAAATACAGGATTGGCCTCCAAGGCTCCCAGGGCTGTTCAGTAGTTTGTATGATCAAAGGCGGGCAGACCCTGACCTTAATACAAATATCTTCCTGTCACCCCTCATCCATACATATTATTTGCAATACAATTTTAATCACTGTACTTTACAGTGATTTATATAAGCAAATGTGATTTATCTCAGAAAAAAAAACAACACAAAAATCTTCAAGCATCCAAACTTATAGTTAAAACAATCTTAAGTTTCAAATACATTAATTACAAATATTCATTGATTTTTTTTTCTGTGAGTTACATCACATAATATTGAGTCAGCAGAAGCAACTGAAAAACAACTAGGTTAATAGATGGAAGGCCATGCCTTTTTTTTTTTGCAGATATGTTGTTCACTCACAGAGCTTTAGGCAACTAAAATGTCAATGTGTACAGAATTTACTGAAACAAATTTAATGATCTCCAAATGACAGGAATAGCTATTTGCTTGGGAAAAGCAGAGTCACAGTTCACCTTCTGAAAATACTGTTTTGTTACTGTTATTGTGGGCATCCCACACTGTCACCTTCATGCTGAAATCTGTTTTTATTTATACCAGTAGTAAAGATTTTGAAGAGAGTCAAGCAACATATTTGCTATACTGAAGCTACAGATTTTTTAAAATCCTAAGCGGGAAAAAAAAACCAACATTTGAGCCCTTCAGTTTTTTCAATAAATATTTCAATTATTTCAATTTGATTTGTTGTGCTACAGCACCTCAATTCTCTCTAATCCCCCTCATTTCTATATATGAGGTTCTCTGTTTGAAGTTCCTCCTGGCTGGCTGACAGTCTTCTTCCTCCATCAAGTTCATGTTTTTGTCACTGACTTTACAGGATATGCACCTCCTCTTACCCACATACATCAGATGATGTTTTCTATGCCACCTATTCCTCCTTGCTCCTGATGACGGGTCTAAGCCCAGCAGGTCCTTCTTCAACTCCCTTAGAGACACAAAATTCATTAAAAACCTAGGCTAGACCATCAAACAGGTCTCCCACAGTAACTCTGGGTCCCATGACCACCCATGAGAATAGCCTTGCCTCCCACCTACAGTAACACCCCCAAATTATCACCCCTGTAACTTCCCTCCCATCCTGCACATGCAATCACCTACTGCAGCAGCATCACGGCTCTCCCGCTTTCCATCTGACCTTCCCTATGCGCACTGGCCTAGCGGAAGGCAGCAAATGCCGTGGTGGCTATTACTACAGGCCAGCCACAGACACACAGACTGGGGTTCCCCTTTTCTTGCCCAATCTCTTCTCCAACCACCTGCCTGTTTCTGTCAGACCTGAATATGCAACAGGCCTGGAGAACATGGCCCCTCTGCCAAAGTTGACTAGGAATTGGGCAAGCAGTTCAGAAGTTACTGGCAGGGTGGGAGGACAGGCTAATGGACAGATGGATGGACAGATGGCACAATTGCATAAGCAACCTTCCCTCAAACTAAAATAAAACTTTGAAGTCCCACCTGTTCCACAAAGCATTTCATCAGCACTAGCCACTCCCCACTTCAAGGTTTTCTGTTTTATAATAGGCTATACAGCATAAAGTAGTAGCTTTAGTTTGTAGACTTAGCAGATCAACACGTTCCTGACTGTACATCACGATGTACAGCCACAGCTCTCCATAAATAACTGCCTTTAAACACAAGCTGTACACAAACAAGATTTCACAGTTAAGGAGAAAAAGAATGGTTGCATAAAAACATTATAATGGCATGTAATTTGAAACATCCTTTATAGTAATAATGCCAGCAATGAAAAGAGAAAAAAAAAAAGCTCGAGCTTTTGGGGTGGTCTTATTTTCAGGTTCATTTCTTTTTCTTTTTTTTTCTTTTGGGGGGTGTGTGTGTGTGTGTTTTGTTTTTCAAGAAATACGAAAAGAAGTAGAGAAGCAAAAATAAAGACTACTACCAATTAAAGGATCTGCAAAGGCGTCTTGCATCTCAACAGCCCAAGATTGTGTGAAGGGATAGAGAAGAAGCTGTGCTAGATGAACAGATGGATCAGGAAAGTGTGAAGAGGTCCATAAGGTAGACTAAAGTTTTAAAGCATGAAACTTCTGAAGCCAGCACAGATTCTTGTAGGTGTTTTCATAAAAGGATTAGTTAAGGTGAGGCAAGTTGGGGGTTTCTTTGGGTTTTTGAAAAAGCTTATAGGTGTAGGTAGATAACAGCACACTATGTGTATACGTCTGGAGTGGTGAATTTGGGAATACTCCATCCTTGTCCAACATGCAAGGCAAGAAAGACTGGAAGCATTTTTGCAGAGGTTAAGCAAACAACCTGACGGCAACATTGTGGATGCCACAGATCCAGAGTAGAAACAAAAATAGAGGCAGATCAGAGCCAAGAGAAAAGGAAGGGAAAAAGCCTGCTTGCACCGAAGACATTAGCTTTGTTTTAGTTAGAATTCCTTTTTCAAGTGCTCAAAAGAAAATATAGCAACAGCGTCATTATGATGAGCTGAGCAGGGAAGTGTGTTCATTCCCCAGAAAAAGAAGAATTTAGTTTTACACAACTTCTTCCTACTGACATTTTAGGAATAAACATACTTCTAGGAAAACACTGCTTTTGAGCAGAAGGTCTACCTCAAAAACCTCCTGAGGGCCCTTTTCCATCACTGATGTTAATTATCACTTCAAAATACCCTATGCAATCCCAGTAAAAACAGCAGTAGAAAGTTAGAGAGGGAGTATTCTATATTTATTAATAGATATAGCCTCATTTCAGTAAACAGTCATCTTGCAATAAAAAAAGGTTATAATTAAAAGTAGTGTACATTCTGAGGTTCACAATTGAAAATTAGTAACAGCTACTGTCACTGCTATGACAATTGTCTAGTTTTTGAATAACAAACAGCTTTAACTTTTGGATGAATAATCCTATCTATAAATAACCCATAAACATAACAAACCATTTTTCATCTCAAATGGTATATAACATTAAAAGCAAACTTGCCTTAATGTATTATAAACCTATGCCCATCTCCTGCTCATCATCATTACATTTATATTTACACAACACAGGAAACACTGAAGAGCTTCCAGTATGCCTACCAACTATTTTGAACATCAACCTGAAATATCAATTAAGATATGTTAAAACCAGTTCCATATCCTATATAAGATGCTGTATGTTTTGACAACTTTAAGATTTCTTCACCTCTGAAAGGGGTCACAAAGTCAGATGGGCCTTAATCCTGCAGACACTCCTTTATAAGCAATGCAACTAAAGCCAAACACATGCTGAACTCACCATGTGCACAAATATTTGTAGAGAGGGTTTAAGTGACTCCAGGGAAAAAACAAGATGCTGCCAAGTGTTCAAAATCAAAAACCGAAAAGGAAACTTTTCCTGCAATTTATTTTTAGCTACTGGAAACTTTTATTGAACACAAGAGGTTAACAGGAATTTAGAACAAGTGTAATAGATCTGACAAGAAGAGCTCTAGCAACAGCTGACTACAACATGCCCTCACCTTCCATGCACCTCGGTTTTGCTATTAATATTTCAGGTAACAGCTAAAAATGCAGCCTAAAAACAAACACAAAACCAACCAATGCCAAAAACAAAACAAACCAAAAAAAAACCCCACTCTCACCATCTTGAAAGAAGCAGAATGACCAAACTACACTACATTTATTCACTGAAAATGCCTGTGACAAACCTGCCATTAACATGATACGCTGCAACACGCAAGATGCAACAAATCTCAGTGTGCCTGGTAAGACAAGAGCCAGCAGAGGGTAATACCCAAATCCTTCCAGCAGCCTTCCGAAGTTTGTCTACCACAGATCTCCCACCAGAACACCACCCTCTTCACCATCACCTAGAAATGCATCCAGATGAAAAGAGAGAGGAAAGAAGAGCAGCACACACCACCAAGCATCATGAGCCCCCAACACTCAGGGCACACTGGACCTTCTGCTCTACACCAGCACAGCGCTAGTGTATGCTGAGGCAAACACTGGGAGCTTTTGAGATGTAAATTACATTAAAAAATACACAAAAAATAAATATGACCTTCTTAAGATTAGGAAATATAGCAGCAAGTAGAAAGCTTATAAACAAAAATTTACTATGTTAACAAGTTAATTCAAAAGATTCTGTGCTTTAAAAACAAATCTATAGAAGTACAAAGTCCCACTTGCTAGTACAAAGCTTCAAAAGCTGGCAGTTACTTTGCAGCCATGAAATCAGATTGGTTTAACAAGTTAAAATATCACCCAGAATACCACATACAGGCCAAACAGAAGGATCTACCCTCTCAAAGTCAGGAAGTGATGAAACTGAAAAGCCCTCAATGATGTACACTGACTTACTTTGCATATAAAGTGGGACTTCACAGCTGAGAACTTTACAGCTCACTTCAGAAGCACTAACTCAAAGCAAACTAAACACACTGAAAAACTCTGGATGCTTCTACACCAGAGGAGATCCCAGAGAATAATGAATTTAGTAAGGACTTAAAAAAAAAATCAATTTTAGAATCCCAGTTTCTCTGAATGTGATGATATACTTTTACACAGCAATTATATTAAGTGTAAGCTGTTTCTCCAAATTCACTAAGAAATGTACAGGATGACTTTTAAACACTGACACCTAACTATGAAGAGGAGAAAGGAATGAAAAAAGTTTTGGTTTCATACTTGAGCTCCAAGAAAGATTTTTTTGATATTTAATAGTTGAATAAATATTTTATGCTACTGAACCTTGCAGCCACATGCTCCCCTTCCTTCAGGAAGACAGCAGCGTGTTACCATCAACATCTGTACTACTACAGCATCTGTAAGAACACATTAACAGAGACAGTGATACAATTTACCAAAACAATGGAGCTCTATGTGGCTGGCATAACGAAGATTCAGTTAAAAACTGATTCACACTTTGGGTTTTTCTCTCCCCTCCTTTTTTTTTTTTTTTTTTAATAATATTGCCAGGCAAGTATTTCTTGTAAGTGCCAACTACATCACCACGGTAACATTATATTCTTTTCTCCAAATAAGTGTCAGTGTTAAATTAAGTTATGTTATTATTATAAATAAATAACTAACTAAATTTCAAGACACTAGTATGCAATTCCAACACTAAAAGGCTGCATTAAGAATTCAAATTTGAAGCCAGGCTGGGACACAAAAACATGTCTCCTGAAGTGATGTTAGAAAAATAAATCTAATTACATAAAGCTAGAATTAAAAGCTTCTGGGGATCTAACAGTTCAGTATCACAGAAAGTCATCATATAATAACTATAGCTATTTCACATGCACTTTCCTCATTTTAAAACACAGCAATAGAATATTTTTACTCCACATCAGCTAAACGTATCTTACATCTCAAACTTCACATGACTGAGAAGAGGAACACAACTTGAGAGCTCATACATTCATTTCTAAAAGTTACTCTGCCTAAAGGAAACAGGCATGGAAGGTCTCTAAAGCTAACCTATTTCCAATGAAATTCTCACAGTTGCTTCACTGAAGGGAGGAAAAAAATGCAATATTTCTATAGCAACACAGTTTAAGACATGCAGCACCTTTTATATTTATTTTGTTCTTTCTTTGTGACTTAGTCAAGATATTTAACACAACTATTTCTGCCATGCTAAAATGTCTTCATTAACAGCGACAAAGAACTATATTACCATGTTCTAAATTTAAAAAATAGTTAAGCTGAATACATTGGTCTTGTGAACATTCAGAACTGTAACATTTTTCCTTAATCCACATTTAACATTATGAAACTGCATAGACTCAGCAATAGGGCTGATGTTGTATTGCTGATTTCCTCCATTTACGTACTGTTTTAATGTTTGTTTTAATTTATATGATAAAATTAATGCTTACTGCTCCTGATGCAGAAAGCTGTTATAATCATTCACAAACAAATCTTAATCTAGATAGTAAAGTATCAGAGTTAAAACACAGAATTTGGAACCAGGAAATGAAGTCTATTATTCATTATATTACAAACATTCATCATTCTCATGTTAGAAATAACATCAGAATGTTCTGAAGTAAAAATCAAGATAATACTCTAGAGTTTATAGGTTTAGCTCATGGGTAATACTAAAATTCTTTAAAATTCTCAAATAGAAATTATGACAAATATAAGGCATTCTTGTTCTTTTCACATGATGAGCACACAGTTCACAATGACACATTTATCCTCCATGTCAACACATTTCCAGGGTGGTTCTCTCTCATTATTGTTTCATGACCCATGTTCATGCTTCACACACAATAAGCATATAACCAAAAAAGGATTTCATAAATAAGAACTCATGTCCTAGTCAGAAGTTAAATAGTACCTAGGAAAAACTCTTGGTTAGGTCCTTTCTGTCCAGATTCCTACTGCTGTTATATGTTAGAGAGAGAGTGAAAGCCAGTGCTTGCTTACATGTGAGCAGTTCTCAAGAGCTTCCATATATAGTCAGTATTACAAATAGTTATTTTTATAGCAGCACTGAACTGACTTTTCAATATATACAGAGAGGGTGTCTTCTGCTTACAGAAATTATTCTGTTATTCTACCTTGTACTTCCAGTCTTAGCTCTCCTCCCACTCATGGTCTTGCCCCACACAACAACAGAAAGAGCCCCTGCTAGTATAAGGCCAGCCTGGGACTACAGTTCACAGAATACCAGGTTGGAAGGGACTCCAAGGATCATTTGGCCCAGCCTTTCCTGGGAAAACCACAATCTAGACAAGATGGCCCAGGACCCGCTCCAGCTATCTCTTGCATGTATCCAGCATTGGGGAAACCAACAGTTTCCTGGGAAGATTGGTTATTCCTTCAGCTGATTGCTCCTGTTGTGAAAAATGTTCCTCTCATGTCCCATTGGAACATCCCCAGGAATAACTGGTACCCATCACGTCTCATCTTTTCCAAAGGACTCCTTGCAAAAGGGAGTCTCCATCTTCTTTGTAGCCCCACTAAATACTGCAACATGATGTTAATTAGATCAGTGCTCCAGTAACAGCTTCCACCAAACTAACCCAAACCTCTGTTTTATAAGGAGGCTTTTATACTGATCACGCAGTTTTTTACACTTCCCTGTAGCTGCTTCATTGGTAAAGAAGGCTTATGAAATGTATAATCTCAAGGGTTTAGTTAGGAACATACAGCTAGAGCATGCATTTCAGTACTCAAATCTCCAAGTGTATTTATTCCCCCATTATTATTAAAATAAACTGATAGGATCTATGAGAATATTAAAAAGGATCTGAAATTTCTTTGTTTCAACACCAATTTTTGAAAACTAAGCCATGGCACATCAGCTACATTAACAGGTTTATTGTAATTCTCATTTTAAAGTCAGACAAAAGGAAACAAAAGGAATCAAAACAATATCAAGTTTCAGCTTCCATAAAATTCCAATCTAAAATGGTTAAAAAAAAAACTTTAACATAAACCAACCATGGATTATATATCAGGTTCACTAAAACTGTCCACATTAAGTTAAAGTTTAAAAATTAGCATAATGCAAATATTTTTACATGTGTATTTTTAAAGATAAATTCTTTCAACAGTAGGGAATGGCAAATCCAACACCCACTGGAGTTAATTCTAAAATATCTAAAACAAAGTATAGCATTTGCTCCTTGCAAGGTTTGATTTCTACAGCTTTAGATTTTTCCCTGCTCCTATAAAAGATGGTCTTTCACCAGTTGTAATGTGCCATCCAGTTCTTCTGCATGCGAGAAAAATCTAAGGAGCTAAATCAAGGCAACCAAGACTTTCACACAATTCTGATGTTATTATCTAAATACTACATTTTTAGGTAACCACTGGGAAACGAGGCCATATTCCTGAGAGTTATTCAATGCAGAGGCTTCTTGAGGCAAGAGATCTCTCCTTGAAGAACATCTTGCCAGAAGTACAAAGGGGGAGATTTTCTTTCCTATTGCCAGATGAGCAAAATGAGAGAAATTCTGAACACCCACACAACTAGAGGTAGTATTTAAGTCTGCCCAATAGAAAAGGCCAATACTTTTCTTATTCAATCCACCTATTAAAAATGGCACTTCGTGCTTCTACTACACACACATATATTTTATAAAAAGCTTGGGTTTTTTTTTACCAACTGCAGATCTTTTTGTTATTAAAAGCACACATGCTAAGACAGGAACAGTCTTAATGATCACACTGTTTTAGGCAAACCCAAAAGACAATTGAACTGCTAAATTTTCACACACACCGCATCTGGGAACTAAATAGTTAAGTGTACACATAGATAGTAAAATAAAGTGGGACTTGTAGATTGTACTAGCCAAGGAGCCAGAATCAGCTGGCCACATACAACTTGATCTTTCATTACACTGAAAGCTGGTGATGCTTAACAATTCTCTGAAAAACAGCAGAGAGGCATGAGGAAAACAAAAGAAACTAAGAGGACAATTTTAAACTTCCCTCATGCAGTACTGCAGAGGCACTTATGATCTGCGTTTACCAGTGTGCCAGTGGATTTTCCCAGCCCTCCTCTGTCGTACATTCTCTTACAGCCTGTTTGAGACCTTGCAAAGCTTTACTAGATAAACACCTATTAGTAATAAATGATTCTCCCAGATGTGACCGTGACTAATGTATTACCATCCTGACAAGCCTACTGAGTACAAGGCAGGTAATAGCTTCCCTCGCCCGAGGCACAGCACCAGGAATATGCACAATCATTACTAATTTCACCACGGCAGTGGCAGGCTGTTGCTGCCTCTCACAGCTACCTGCCGCAGCCATGCTCGGCTCTGCACGATACAGACAGCAGGAGGATCTCTGCCAGCAAGGCTGGAGTAGTTCAGCATCAGCAACAGCGTGCAGAGCCCTCACATTCACAGAGAGAACCGAATAGGAGCTGAGCTTCTTGCTCCTCCAGCCCTAGAAAAGGCATTGCTGCAGACACACAAAACCCTGCTTGAAAAAAATCCTTTCGCCTTCCGTATACTCCAAGCAGCCGAGGTTTCCCTGCTCACTCGCCAATATAAAAGATGAAAGCTGAGAACAGAAGCAAGGAAGAGCCCAGCGATGGGAATCCCGGCATCCCTCATCTTCCTAGCGGCAAGAGGTGAGGAGCAGCCTTCTCTCTCTCCTGGGTGTTGTCCCCTCTGACGCTCTCCATCACCACCACCTGCCTACCTCCGAACAACTGGTACGTCTCCTCACAACTGGCACCGACAATGCATAAGCCCAGCAACAGGGTGACTGATTAAAAAAAAAAAGCCAAAAAAAAAAAACCTCCCCAATACCACACACACAAAAAAACCCCAAATCCACCCAACAGCGAAACAGTGCCTCCGCCAAATCATAAAAACCTAAGGAGCATCTTTTTTAGAAAAAGCCCTAAGCGCTTCCAGTGCGACGGAATAAGGTATCGGGGAGGAAGCGGAGAGAGCTCGCCAAGACGAGGCACACGGGCGGAATCCCGCGGGCGGCATCCCGCGGGCGGCGCTCCCCGCACCGCGGCACCACCGGCGGGACCGAGCGAGGGCCGCGCCCGCCGGCTCTGCCCCCTCCCGAGAGGGGCGGCCGCGGACCCGCGACCCGCCGGACCCCGCCGGGCACCGCAGCCTCGCCCCCAGGCCCTTCCCGGCCCCTCGGGCGCACCTGGGCTGGGAGCGGAGCCGGGCGCAGACACCGACCGGCCCCAGCGGGATGGGAGGAGGGCGGCAGGCGGCCGCCAGCGGCGGTTGGGGAATCGCGGCTGGCCGAGAAGGAGAGGGACGGACAGGGAGCCGAGGGAAGGGGGTGAGGCGCGGGGCTGCCTCGCCGCAGCAGCGGCAGGAGCCCGGCAGCCGGGCGGTGACAGGTGAGGGCGGCGAGGGGCACGGGGCGAGCCCCCAGCGCGGCTCCCCTACCTGCGCTCCGGCGCCGCCGCTGCTCTCGGTGCGCCCGCTGGCGCTTCCCCGCCCGCCGCCGCCGCCGCCCCCTCGCTGCGCTCCCCCGCCCGCCGCGCACAGCCCACCCCGCTGGCCGCAGGCCCCGCCCCCGGCCCGCACTGACGTCTCAGCCCACCAATAGCAGAGGATTGAGGTGTCCTAGGCCACGCCCACATTCGCATCGGCCAATAGCAGGTCGCCGTGGGTCCATCTCCCCGCCCCTGGCACCGCCTCCCATCACCGCCCCGGCCGGGGCCGGCTCGGTTGAGGCGCAGCGGGCGCGGAGGGCGGCGGGGCCACGGGGCCACGGTCCCGGGGGTCGCGCCGGGCGGTCCCGGGGACAGGCCCGGTCATGGGGGACGGGGGGACACCTCCGCAGGGGGAGGGGCAGGGCACGGCTGTGAGGGATGTGTCCCTCGCTAACAGGGAGGGGGGAGGGGGCTTTTCGTGCGGGGGATTCCGCGGAACGGATGGGCTTCCTCTTTTTATTTTTTTAATTTCTTTTTTTGGCATGGAAACCGGTCCCCGCCTCCGGCGCGCAGAGCCGTTTGTCACCGGCTGCGGGGCGGCGAGGTGGGAGAAGCGCCGGAGGAGCTCTGCTGCTTGTGCTGGAGGGGTGGAGAGAGGGAGAGCGGCTGGAGAGAAGGGGATGTTAAAATTCAGTATCTCCGGTGAAAATGCCTCCAGCCCTTAAGCGTTTCTCCATCCGTTTCTTACAAAACTCTCATCTGGGCTTTCAGAATCCGTGGCTGGCGCCTGTAAGGCTTTCACCTTTTAGCTTTGCTCACACATAATAACAGTTTTAAAGTAAAAGCCACTTTCCAGCCGACATCGAATATCAGATGCATCACGGCAAAATGTAGCTCTGCTAGTTATGGATGCTCGAACTCGACTCCCATTTTCTTGGTATGCTTCAATGGTTATTTAAATTAGAAAAATATTATGAAGCCCAATGGACATAATGTGCTGCAGAATTCAGCAATGGTTGAGTATTGCAACCAAAACAATATTTCTTCTTTAAGAATATATACCCTAGAAAGATCTGCACAGACAGATAGCAGAATTTAAGGCATTGCAGTGCATAAAAATCAGGCATCTCATTTTCATTTGTTGTTCCACACAGACTGCTTCATGAGCCTTGGGGCACTGAAGTGTTTTAGTTTGGATCAGAGATGCACTTTTGAAGTAAATGCTGTCATCATCTCTGCTAGCAGTGCTGTAATTCAGAGTGTGGAGTGGTGCTGGAGTGCATGAAATAGTTCCCTTTTGTATAAAGCTAAACTAATGCATTCCAGCCACAAATGAGCCCTGGGTAGGACTCAAAGTGAACTAGTCAAACATCAGGAATCCCTGAGGTGAGCACAGCCTGAAGATCAGGCCCTCAGCACCAAGGGCTGCACTCCGCAGCTCTTAGAGCTTGGTGCTTGCCAGTGGAGTTGGAGATTTGGAGCTTTGTAGTTCAGAAGGAAGGTCCCAGGGGATCTCTAGTGTAACATCTGAAAGTAACATCTGATTCCTGGTTCACAGCTGGCAGCCAACCAATACCTAAAAACTTTGATGCTTAAAACTCTGCCAGAACTCCCAGTTCGTGTATGGATCATCCCATATTCTTGTGTCAGGAGTACATCACACCATCCACAGCTATAAGGATGACTTGAACTGAAGTAAAAAATGTGCTACCACTGCTGCTGATCCAGATATTGTCAGTGGCTTTTGTGGTCCTTATTAATCTCCCTACACCTGCAACAGATTCCAGGATAGAAGGCAGTGGTGGTACAAGTTTAAAATGAAGATAAATGACTGGGGAGTGGTTTAATGATTAAAAATAATTGAATGAACTTCCAATAACATATGTTAGCAATGAAAACATTTTTTTCTAACAGTGTGTCTTGTCTTTTAATATGAGGCCAGATTGTAAGAAATGTAGCACACAAAGTTTTTGTAAGAAAGCCTACAGAGAACCACTGTGGTAGCAAAATCAGAGCTGATTTTTTTCTTACAACATACACAAAATAAATTTCTTTTTCTTACAGTGCTTCTCACAGACAACCAGTTTGATGCACTAGCCTGATGTAGTTACTCCTTTTACTGAGATCTGTCTACTTTTGGAAGGTGTGTGTGAGAGAAATATCTTATTTGGTAGATAAGATAAAACACTTTCTTATAAACTTTAATCTTGAGGAGTTTGACTACAGACAGCCATCCATAATTTTACATGTCTGAAATCAAACATCATAGCTCACTTGTCTTCTAGGTTACTTCCATATTCATCATCATATTTTTTGCCCTCATCTTGTGGTTGTAACAGAAATGTTAGAATATAACAGATCTTTGTTTACTGTCTCCAAAAGTATAATTTAACTCAGTTATAAAGATGGAATTTTCTAATGTGAACCCTTCAAATCAGGCATGATGTGGAGGCCAAACCCTTTTTTACTGACATTCACATCTATTATAAAGATTTTCTTTTGGCAAGCTAGACTACATTTCACAAAGTCACTGAAACAAAATATAGGGAAAGATATAGGCAGGTGAAGCAATCACATATGACTCTGAATACAAATAAGCAGGTCCCATTCATAACAAGATATCTTTTTTTAGACAAACTTCCTGTTAAAAAAAGGGGAAACACCCAAGTTTCCTAAGAGCCACCTAAGTGTTTTCTCCAGGAACTCCTAAAGGAATTGTGGAGTGATGAAGGCCAGAGGCAAACACCTGAAGGCAGCAGCCAGATTGTCTTGACTTCCCTTTTTGGTCCCAGACACAAGCTGGCTCAGTGGCAGGCTGGCCCTCCAGTGCAGATTCGAGCAGTCTGATCTGTTCTGCTGGAATTGGTGAGAAGTGCCAAGTCCTACACATGTCCTACTTCTCTGGAGCACCTGTGAGTCACCCCTTCAGCTGGGTGCAAAGGCAGCTCCTGGTTTGGTGGCCAACCCATGTCATAGAGCCTGGAGAGAGACCTGCTTACCCACTGCATCCCTATTTTCCCTGATACTAAGAGCCAAGTAGGAATAATTGAGTAATGAGCATTAGTTTAGTGAGGTGTGAATGTATATAAATGGGCCAAGATATTATTCTGGCATTAGAAGAGCCTTTAAAAGGGCAAAAATCAATGGGAGTTTTTCTTAGCTGAAAAGTGCAGAAATTGGCACATGGATAGTAGCAGAATATTAATTTCTTCTTTCCTGCAATGACATTTCATTACACACAAAAGAAAGAAAAACCATGAAATAGTCAATAGATATTGTTTCTTTCCTAAGGTCTTAGAGAAAACAGTGTAACAAAAGGGAGTGATGCTGGGTTTGTTATTGTTCTCAACAAACTGGCTGTTGCTTTCCTGGGAACCAAGCTGTCAGTTGAGCAATCAGTACTTTTACAATAATTTTATCGTGAATTTCCTATACAGTGTTGCACTTTTAATACATGCAATAGTCACAATTCTCAGGTGGCAGAGTCTGCACTGACATCCTTTTACAAAACTTTTCCTAAAATGTATATTTCAAAATGTGTAATTTGGAAGTATTGCTCTTGATAGTTTCATTTTGAAGATTAGGCTCATGATCAAAGAGCTATGGCTTTATTCCTGCCTGCAATCATTTCTGTGCAAGGATGACAAATCAATTCTTTCTTCCTTCATTTGGTGGGCAATGCAATCAAAATGGCAAGTGGTTCACTCCACAAGATTTTCCTGGTGTGGGTGTGGTGTGTGTGCTGGTAGGGATGAGGGGTTTCTGCACATCCCTGAGACAGAAATACAAGCAGCTCTACTCAGCACTTCTAAGCTAGATGAAGTCCCTCCAAGAGCAGGAAAGTGACAGAAGAAATGGTACTTGGTCTTTAAGAAATAGTCTTACTGTCTTCTTTACCAAGACTTGTTTAGGCTATGAAAAGTACCAGTGATCTAGAGCTTACCTACTCTCTGCCTCTTAGTTTAAAAATAGGTTTTCTGTGCTGCTTAACCACCTGCTGTACTCTCCCCCTATGCATTAGCACTGCCCTTTCTGCTGGCTCCCTAAACATACGTGGGTAGATCGCGAGATGCACATTCTGCTTTTACAGAGGCAGGACTCAGCCTAATTATAACCTGCAAGATCAGAATGTGACTGTTTTGACTTGCAGAAGCAAAGATGAATAACTGAGTTGTTGGCATTTAATTTTAGATATTCTGAACTCAGTCCTCTTTTTACTGGAATTTATTGTACTTATGACAGTGGTAATACCTGAAGAAAATTACCTATATGTGCAAGTGATCATTTGCATTGTACTTTCCAATGAAGTAAATTGACTTTTAGCAAAGTAAAAACACTTTTGCTGTTCTTTTCTAATCTAAAATCAGTGTGGTTTTGTTATTTGTCTATGATGAGAAAATAATGGACAGAATAAAGTTTAAAAATATTTTTACCAGACTACAGTAAATTAAACAATCTGACATTTCAAGATCTTTATTTCAATATTAATGACTAGTTGTGGTTAATGGATTTCATTCATCCTAATATCTCTTACTGTGTGTAATAGGCACCTTCAGTGTTTACATAGGTAGCTTTGCCCATGATGTATTTCATCCTTGAGCATAATTTATAGTTCTATGTCAGCATTTGGTTGGAACAGACAGGGGTAAGATGACATGATTGCAGGGTGGTTTTCTGCTGAGGTAGTCTGTGTGTAAAGCTCTTGAGGGCAATTCCTGGTTGTCTAGACCCTTCAATGCTGCAGTGCTCACCTTCATCTCAGAACAATGGTACTGACATATATCATTACAGACTAGCACATCACTTTGTTTTCCACCTATTTTTCACCCATGGAGCTCTGCTGTCCCTAGCAGTGATGTCAGAATGAGTGTCCCTGGGGTGTCTCTAGCAATGATGACAGATTAGATGGGATAGCTCACATATTTTTGTAGTGATTATTTTCTTAAAATCCATCCCATTTTCAGAACATTTGTAGCTTTACGTAAACACTTTCCCAAAGCATGTCCCTTTCATTATATTTAAATACTTTACTTTCCTTCGGTGTCTGACTTCTCCTTCTTACTCCTTTCTCTCTTGATTGCATTTAAACTATGTAGTTACTATTGTTTTCATACCAGCAGTATCCCTCATTTGGGGGCTCATTTGACCTAATTTTTAAGAGACAATGTTTCCATATAAAAGAAGAATCACCCTTCCTTCTATAAGAAATATAATTTGTTAATTGTCTTTCTAAGCCAAGGCTCATGGAGAGTCCACACATTTAGTGTCTGTATACACAATCAAAAAACTTCACCTAATATATTAAATACTGCACCTAGGCTGATGTACCACTAAATGTACTCCCCAATTAAATCAAAAATACAACTTTGTTTAAATGTATTTTTAGTAAGGGGAAAGATGTGTATGTGTTTGTGTAGCCTGACATACAAAAGGTTATGTTCTGAAATCTGAATGTAAATATAGCAAAGAAAAAGGGGTTGGACAACAGTATGAATGCAGTTGAGATGTTTCAGTTTTTATTTATTGTAACATGTATTATCATCACAATTTTTCTTAAATAGAGTCTTACTCTTGGACAAAATTCTTATGTAGATGGATCAGGTTTCATACAAACACAAAATAAGAGAATCATCCTTGCTTCCCCTGCCTTATAATTCAAGGGTTCATAGTGAGAGACCATTGGAAAAGGATGAAGTAGTTCACACACATGATAGACAATTGGCTGAATGTATCCAAATTTGTAGCATTGTGGCAGAGGTTTTTGAGGAAAACACTGAAATGGCTTTCCTGATGTTTGCGAGGAACTCAGCAGGAACACATAGGAGCACACAGGAGATAACATGGGTGTGCATTCCTGAATTTTTAACACCCATCCATCCTGGGCAGGGTGAATGTGAGAGCTTGAGAGATGACATAGTGGGGACAAACTGTATATGGACTTCCAAATGAAGACAGTGTATCCAGTGCTGTACAGATGGAAGGAACAAAGAGAGGGTTGAAGGAGAGGAATATTTAGAACTTGCCATTTCCCATAGTAATGATGAATTATTAAGGTAGTTGGTGTCAAGGGTAAGAAAACAGATGTTGCAGCAATAAATGTGTGGCATAATGAAAATCTGGATGAGTTTTAAGTATGCATATAAATGCAAAAACCCTTCTACTGGAAATGTTAGGGGAAAGTCTTGTTAGGATTTCAGCATAATTTGGCTACGAAAAAAAGATGGAGGTAGAAAGTGCAGATAAGTGGCAGGCTAGATATGATTTGTCATGGTGATTGCAAAGGAGATGCAATTGAATCTGCTGTTTTAAACACATCATTCTTGAGGTCATGTCCCTGGAGAACAAACCTGAGCCAAATTTTCTGAGGTTTTCCTTTGAATAAAAACAGTCAGATCTGCAGTGAAGAGATGAATATTCAAAATAATAACTAAATCATCATAGGGTCACATTGTCATGAATACTGGAGGTGGGTCTTGAAAGAACGCCAAGTGACATGAAGTGGTAATGGGTAGATGCACAGAGAGAAAACAACAAAAAAAGAAAAATAATGGAAACTTAAGGAGGACAAGGTTTCAGTAATGGATTATTATTTTTCAACTTTATCTCAGTTCAAAATCAGTAACAGTCAAAGGTAAAAGCAGATTATGTTGTGTCTAAGGGTAGAAACCTAGTTTACAGAGGTTCTGGAATGAAACTGGAGAAGAGGTAAATTTAATGAGCTTGGAGATGGGAATGAGGAGCAGAGCAGTTTGTAGCTGGTGAGAAAAGGGGATCAGAAAAAGAATATTTTTGGTGGGAGCGTGAGAACTGAAGGAGGAGTGAACAACAGTTTGCTCAGGACGGAAGAACTGGAGGAGTTGGAAAAGAGAAATTCTCAAGATGTGACATGGAAGAAGGAAAGGAGTTACAGATAGGGAAGTGATGGAAAGCACATGCCTTCATGTAGAAGACATTGGTGAGATCCCAATGTGGAGAGTGAAGGAGATGCAGAGTAGAGAGGAGCAGAGTAAAAGGGAGGATGATTCAGGGTAGCTAAAATCCTACTTGAGATGACAGATGTTCCCCAACTGGAAAATGGAGAGTTACCTAACCAGGAAACAGGAAGAAATATAGAAGCATAAAAAAAGCATGCAATGGTGAAAAGGGGTGACGTGAAGGACGTAGAAAATTAACAACAATCCTTGGGATAAAAAGAGAAAGGAGAAATGAAGAAATCTGGGAAAAAGAGAAGGGAGAGAAATACTGAGAATTCCTGATCATCTGAAAATTGTGGAAGGATTGACTGACAAGGCTTGAGGGAGAAGATGACCTCAAGTATGAGGGTGCAAGGTATATGATCATTGTTTAAAAGGGAGGAACACAGCATCAGAGATTCAAGAATATGGCTGATGAAAATCAGTGCAAGGCTGTAAGCCTTGGTATAGGCTGAACTGAGGGAGGAATGAAGACAGAGGGAGACATGGCACTCTTCAGCCAAGTCTCAGGTGAATTGGTGAAGACTTACCTGGAATACAATGAAAATAAAATAATGCCTTGAGCAGAAATAAAAGGACAAGGCTGAAGATGGAGAGCAGACAGAAAGAAAATTATAGGGGGAAGTGAGTAGAGTCATATTTAATACCACTAATAATGGAGAAAGAGTAAAAGGGATGTAGCCTGGGAGGAGTATGGACAGGGAAAGAGCAAAAGTCCAGTGTGACTGCCATGAAATGTATCTGGGGAGATAGAAATGAATGGAAAAGAGAAACTTCTGAAAGAGAGGGAAGATAAAAAAAGACTTGGTGAGGGTGAAAGGAACGACATATGAAAAAGTCATGGATGACAGGGGTTTTTTACAGAGACAAAGAAAGTGGGAGGAAAGAAGGGTGTAGGTGTGAAATTTGAAGCTGCAAAAGAAGACAGGTAGAAGCAGTAAGAAAGGAAGATGTAGCATAAAGACAAAATTTTCAAACTTGGATGGTAAAAATAATGATCTTAAATTCTGTTTAGCTATCTTAGTAGAAGGTGGCTTTAAAGCAGAGTCCCTCAAAATATTTTTCTTTTTTCTTTCCAGACATCATCTGCAAATAGTTACTCAGATGTGTAGGCTTTTCTCTGGAGAGAGCAGTGGGAAATGAACTATGGATTCCTACTCTGTCATCTTCAGTGTGTGCATTAGGTGGTGGTGGTGGAAAGGCTGACAGAAACTATATTTAATAAAGTATCAGGTGATTCATTTGGCTGAGAGAAGGAATAGATGTTAATAGTGCCGTTCCTAAACAAGTGTAGATCTTTCTGTTTCATCACATTTGGCAGGTCTGTTTGGATGATGCCTAATACAGACTTCAGCCTGAATGCAACCTAAATGGCTGAGACCAGGTTCATTTCAGCACTCTGCACTGGTGGGCCCTGCTGCTTGATAATAATGTTGGCTTCTGTCTCAGGGACTTTCCTGTTTCTGCAGCTGCTTCTGCTTTGTTTGGAAGTGCACTTTTTTTTTTCTTGGACATGGGACTTGCTGTGCTTCTGTCACCTGGAGCTTGTGTTTCTGCAGAGAACAGTCCATAAGACCATGCATCAAAAAGGAGCTTTCCCATGTGAGCACAGAACACCCACTGGCTGAGTGAATTCCTCCTAATGCTGCTGGCAGGCAGCTTTGGCTCCTGTGAAATTCAGTGTGTGTTTTTACATGCAAAGCTGTGGGACGGGATCCATCTTGCTGGAATGCACCGCTCAGTCCCTGGGATGGCTCAGCAGCTGGGGCTCTTTGCTGAGGGGGTTCTGTTCTCACCTGTCCTGGGGAAAGAAAGGTCTGCTGGTCTCATGTCCTGCAGGCTCACCATGGTGCTCTGCACCAGCATTTGTATTTCAGTCATGATGCCCACAAAAAGCCTGCTTCCAAGAGAAGCTTTCTCCTTCCTGTTTTTGAGAAGGGATTTGGTTGTTAAGCCTGGGAGCTGCAGCAGACTGTGGTTCTGATTTGTTTTCTAGGAATGACTAAGAGAGGAGGAGTTTGTACTCTCTGACTAAATTCTGATGACTCTGTTAGCAACCACATTGCTTTAACTGTACATGAGCATGCTGAAGTATGTTTTTAATATTGCAAAACCCTCCTCAGTTTCTGATATTGCTTCTCACATACATGATGTTATTTTCCATTTTTGGCTTCAATCCTTCTGTGTTTGGCATAGAGGATTTTCCAGAAATATTTTCAAATGGATTTTCTCAACTTAGTAAACCAATTACTTTCATATATTTTCATTGTTGGCTAATGTCTGAAGATTTCTTATTTTGAGTAAAACCCCTTGACCCTGGTTAAAAACAACGTTTTATTTTACTATATAAGCATCTTAAAAGTAAAATATATTAAATCAGAAAAATTAAGAACTAGTACGGTGGAGATTTTGCTTTCAAGTTATAGCAAAGAATGCAGAGAAAAAAGTTCAAGTCTTGATCAGAATAATGGGATGTGGAATTAATGACTTGGTTGGAAGCTGCATCAGAAAAAAGGTGGTGATTTGAATCCTCAGAGGCAAAATGCATGAATTACACAGTAGCTGGTTTTGGTTCAGAATGATGGTTGTCCCAGATTAGATTCCCTGGTATCATTTTAACAGTATCCAACTGCAACAGTGAATAGTTTCTTGTGTTTAGTCCCCAACCAGGAAAAAAAATGTCTAAGAAAAAAATCTGGATGTGCAGCCTGATACTCACTGTTGAAAATCTGAAAACATAAGGCTGCAGTTCTCCATTGTGGACCACTCCCTGGTGAAACTAATATATTTTTCTCCAAAACTGTGTTGGAACTGGTTATCCTGTACTGCAGTGACATCTACTGAAGGAAAGCAAAAAAAGTCTTGGGAAAGCAGTCTTTGCCTTTCTAAAACATAATACAAACATCAGGGATTTAATATATTATTGAACACTGAGAGGTTTAACATTTTTCCCTTTGTCAATTTCAGAGCTATTATTGTCTGGTTTTTAGGAAGCACCCATCACCACTATGTTCGCAGACTTTAAACACATAACTAATGTATTCTGTGACCTGTTTTGTATGCAAATACTTAATTCCTGAAAGATTGTGGTTTAGTTTTAGTTCGTTCTCCATTTGAGAATGGAAGTAAAGGGACTTTTTTCCTCACTGAAGGAGGGTAGAGATTAGAATTTCGGGGGCTGGCAAGCATAGATATTGTTCAGACAGAGCTGGCTGCTGTGTGCCACAGCAGGCAGAAAGGACAAGAGAATTGTCACTTCTGCTACTAAGGTGAACTGCTTGTATTTTTATTAGCTTTAGGTAGAGAATATTTGAATATGTGCTTTCTTTATGCTCTCCTCTTGCAGCAAGCAAGAAATTAATTAATGAATTGCAGAAGACTAATGGATTGCATTGTGTACAGCTGCTTGTAGGGGAGACCTGCCTCATTTGCTGGCAAAGCTTTGTGGTCTGTAGCTGCCTCATCCAGATACTTCCATCTCTTTCTTCCGGGGAACTGGATTATGGGATCTAATCTTCTTGCCGTTGGCAGCAGTATATGCAGGTCTCTGGATGAGGAGAAAAATGGGATTCATGCCTGCACTTCCATCCCTCAGAAGCAGACAACATCTTGTCATTTTAGTTGCAAGATCCTCCTTGAAGGGATACCTCCAAGCAGAAGAAATCCCACCACTGTATGCGTGTGACAAATTATCAATAAAGTATAAAAAAACCCATAATGTAGCAATTCAAAATACTGTTTGATTGAGATTACTGTTGTTTAAAAAAGACCTGAAAATACCAGCAGGAAGGGTTTATGGTTCTGCTCCCTTCTGCATTTTTTTTCTGGTCTTCCATCATGCAACACTTACAGCCTATAATTAAACCAGCTTGCTGCTATTTGCATTTTCATGAAAGGGGCCTCTCCTAACATACCTCTCTTAAATCTCCTATTTGATATCGAGTGAAATTTAATTTCAAGGCTTTACTCTTTGCAGATCATTTAACTCTTAATGGCTTTTCATCCTAAATCTATCTCTGCTTCTGTCTGAGCATATGTGTCTCCCTCCTCATCTCTCTGTCTTTCTTCCTCATTATTTGTTCACCTTTAAGCCATTCCGGAGCTATTGGAAAGACAGATTGCAAAGACAGAAGCCTGAATTTTGCTATTATGCTCTACAACTCTGGCATAAGTTCCTACACATTCCTATCAGAAATATTTCTGGAACTGAAAACCCAGCGAGGGAAAAAATGAGCTCTAGGCTGCTTATTAGTTAAATAGTTCTGTATGGCACTATTTGCACATGGGAGTCATATTTATGGATTTAGCTGAACAGTCAAAGAATAGTGCTTTGCACAATATTCTTGGAAGTGCTTAACTTAAGGTCATATATAAAACTAAAATACAGTTTATATGCTCAATTCTAGGTCCTTTGTGTAAGGCATCCCTTAGAAAAGTAATAGCCAGTAGCAAAGCACGTCTAGCAAGTGGAATTTTCTGTTGATTCTCTCATTCCCTTCCCTATCTTTCCTTTTCCTGACAGAAACAGATGGAATTTTATTTTCTCACAATTACTATGAACTGAGACTAACAACTCTTAAATTAGCAGTGAGGGGGTGGAAAGGTGTGGAAAGCAATAAAAACATGCAAACCCTCTGTAACAGTCTGAACAGTGAAATGTAGAAATAAATCTTGTCAATCAATAAATCATAACTGCCCGGTGGCTTGTGGATTACACCCAATACATGTAATGATCCCTCAGTCCTTCATATAATTTGTGTATATTAAATAATAAAAAAATTATCTTGATTAGACCTTCCAAGCTTCTGTGTAAATAAGGAGGACTGACATTTTATTTACCTACTGATAAAGTCTGCAAAGGATTTTTTTTCAGCTTGGAAGTTGTTTAAGCATGGAAGCCTTTGACTTTCTGAGAACATTTCCTTTAGGTTCTTTGCCCCTTTTAATCTTTTTTTTTGCTCAGTTTCCTCTCTTCCAGAATTTGGTATTTTCTTTTTGTGACCACTATTTTATTTTTTAATTGTAGTATTTAATCACAAGAGATGGCACAATGGTAATAAGCTCAGTTTAAATCCTACTCCAGTTACCACATGGACATCATCTGAGAAAGCAGCCACTTGACTTTCTTGTAGGCTGGTTCTGGAGTGGGTCTGGATGTGCTGCAGGTACTGGCCACAACATGATTGCCTGACACATGCCCCAGGAGTCACACGAAGACTCCCTGTGCTACAGCCATGTTTAATTTTGAGAAAGAAGACTTTCTAAATGAACAGGTTAAATCACCCTCTAAGCAGGCTATATGGAAAGATGAGGAAATGGACATTCAGAGAAGTAGATGCTGCTGAGATGTCATTTTCTAAGCCCTGACTGAGGTGTGCAGGAGGAAGGCCTGATGCAATTCTCAGTTTTGTTCCTGATGAGGATCTCCTGGTGGAAAATGCACATCACTTGAGCTGGAGTGAGGGGTCCCCTTCAGCACCAACAAGGTGGGGATGTCCTTTCAGGCAAAGAGAAGTAAAGGAAGAAATTCTCAGTGAGGGAAAGAAAACACCTAAAGGTGAGGTATATTTCAAGCTCAGTTTTGTCTTTGCTACAGAATCATGCTGGTCCGAGTATGGGTTGTGGGCTGCTCTAAGATCAGTAAATTCCTTTTGGGTATGAAGGACTTTGCCATACTGATATTGCTGATACTGACCTGTTAGTTTGAGAACAGCAGGTCACTACATTCTTGGTAGTGTTTCTATTGACCATAACCCTTTCTAGAATTGATTACCAATGCCAGGTGATGAGGATTGCTGCCTCTGGTCTGCAATATGTGTATCCCTTCTTCTCTGCTCCCACACATGCATGATTGAGGCTGCTGTGTAAAACAATAGCCCAGAGGCTGTCAGGGATTCCTTCCTATCCCTGAGGAAGCTGAAATACAGAGGTTGCTCCCAGTTACACCCCTGCAGCTTAAGCAGAGTTTCCATGAAGATGACTCTGATGCATGGGATGAAAGATGTTCAGCACACTAAAATTATTCAGCTACATATTTTCTGCCAAGTAGACCCTGAAAGATCTGGGAGAAATGCCAAAGCAATGCTGGTAGATGAATTCTTCTAAGCCATCATGTCCTTGACTGCAGGAAGACAAAAATGTTCGATCAGGACTTTTTTTAAGGTTACCTTCTCTTTGTTTTGTTTTTCTTTGTATGGACCACCTAAATACCAGCTAAAAAATGGCATACTCATTTGATGATGCCCATTTTCTCATGGAAAACCATAAGTTAGATATAGCTTTTAACAATTTAGTTTCCATAGATTCCACTTTATTTATTTTACAGTTACCTCCTACCAGTATCCTACGCATTTTCCTGGGTTTTCTGGGTTTGCATTGTTTTGCTGATTCACTGCATACAGCACATTGAAAATTCTTGATAATCTTGCAAACAAAATCAGCCTGATTCAAATTCCTTATACTGTGTGCTCATTTCATGGAAGATCCAACTTCACTCTCCCTCAGCATATACAGCTGGGAAAGGTTTGACTTAAGTCAGATCTAAAATCTCCTTCTTGAACATTTGTTTAACAGGATTCTGCACTACATATTGTTTTGTATTTTGGACTTTTTTACCTGTGCCTAAAGGCAGGGGCTATTGACATTTCTGCCATAGTGGCCCATTCATACAGAACTTTTCTCTGAAATATGGCTTGGTTAGTTCACTGAACTACTTTTCTTCATCTGAAAAAAATTCAAAAATTACTGCCACGGCTATATCAATATTGTTTTAAATAAATTCTTTGCTCCTGCTAATTTTCATGAGATTCAAGTGTTTCTAGATAATGATGTATGTTTACTAAGCCTTTTCAGCACCTCAAATCCCTGGTATTATTTAACAATATAAGTATTACTACAGTTCTATGGTTTTCTTTTATTGATATGGAGAAATTTTCATTTTTGGTCTGACATTTTTTCCTACATTGTAACAGGAAGATATCTTTCTATTTTACTTCAATCATACACCAACTGATGTTTCTGATGCTCCCTTTCATGCCTTATTTTTAGTAATTGTGCTTATGCCTTCAATGGAACATTCATTTCACATTAGCTTCTTGTACTCTGGTGAGATTTTGTAGTCATGTAGAAAAATAGTATAGAAGCCTTTAAAGAAAGATTGTTGAAAATTAATTTTTTTAAAATAATTTTTGAAGAATTTTCTAATTTTTGACTCCTCTGAGAACTTGAGTAGCCAAATCCAGTATATACTAAAATAATAAGCATTTTTATTCTGTAATATATTTCCATGTGAACAGAGGGAAGAAAGGAGCTGAGCACATAAGTGTTCAGGAGGTGGTGGGTACATAAGGGTCAGTCAGCCTGTAGTAATAAATGTCCCATTTAATCTGCACAGTGCTGGATTTAAAGGCATGGTTAAGAATTCTGGATTACAAAGGATATGAACAGCTCTGAACAGGTATATCTTTGTCTGGGATTTGGGGATTTATTTGATTATGCTGCATATGGTCATATGTTCATGGCAACAGGGATGTGCAAAGAGCCTCTGTAAACCAGAAAAGACAGAACTATTCCTGTAATCAATGACTGGTGTAATTGGCTTTGCTACCAGTGGAAATAGCCAACAAAGTTCCAAGGAAGCCATGAAGTGTCTCGATAAATATAATAAAAGTATCAATATCTACAAAAATCTACTACAGCACATAAACTTCAAATGCAGCTAAAGATAAATAAAAAGAAAAATAAAAAAAGCAAAACCACATATAAAGGTTTCTTTTTCTTCATGGGCTTAGAATGAAGGTAGACTAAAGGTGGTGTCATCCAGACCTGTAGCATCATGCGTGCCAGGACTAATATTATGTGGAAGTTGTTCAGAGCAATGTAATTCACATTTAGTGTTATTTTAGGCAATGTTAACATAGTCCTGACTCACAAGAGAGAGAAAATTAATTTGGTCTGGATCCCATTAGTCTCCCTGAGAATAAATCTTAGTTGAAATATGTTTATTTATCAAATTCAGTATCTGATTTTCAGAAGCTACTTTACAGTCAGATTTACAGATTTGCAGTCCTAGTTTGCCTCCTATTTTTATCAAAACTAGGGCTTTGGAGGGGCTAAGCTAAAGCTGGGGGGCTTTCCAAAGTTGCAAAACAAATCAATTGTTCCTTTTGTTTCTGTTCAGTCTGCTGCTTTTTCCACCTGCTGGAGCATTGACCATCTCACAAGAGCTTGTAGCCCAATCTTTGGATTTGGTCTTTACCTTCCCGTTTCCTGCATTACTACTTTGCCCTTTTGGAGTAAGGCAGTTTTATGTCCTACTGCTATATTTTCCTTAGATCACTGTTTCCTAAAGTTATTGAAACACTGAAAATGCCCACAAGGACGGATTTCATTAAAGGGCAGTACACGGGTTTAATTGTAACTGAAATAAGAGAAATTGACCCTTCTTTTGTCATCTCTATGCAGTAGTCATTTCTCCAAATGCCTTGGGCATCCCGGACTGTCAGTTTGTTCAACTTGACTCAACAAAGAATTCTAGGGCACTATTTTGCAAACTATGTTTTATTAGTGAGTTGGCATCAAGAGTCATAAAATATAAAGGTTCCCAACTTTGTGTATTAAAATAAACTGAATTTGTAGGTTCTTCAGTAGTGAAAATTTCCAATTTTCAAAAGCAGTTCCCTATGATCAGGACTGGATAGAGCAGTGATACAAGGATGGGGATAGTGCAATGGCATTTCTGTTTTCTCATCCCATGATATCAGAAGTACTATTTGGGTGTTACAGCTCTCTTCTTGTCCTTCAACATCCCTACATTGGATCAGAAAAGTCAACCAGACAAATCACAACCATTTGCTATTCCATGGTGAGCACTTTTGAGCTGGAGGCATAAAATACCTCAAAGTGTTCATGTCTCTGGCCAACAAGAAAAATTGGTCATAGTCCCCATGGTTTCTAGGGCTTAATGCCCTGGCACAGTTCCAGCATGTGTGGGATTTTGCAAATGTATTCAAGGAACAGCTTTCAGCCAAAGGTTATGAAGGAAGAGGGTCCTGTAACTTCTCTGCTGTCATGGTGTGTCTGAACAGAACCAGCACCACCGCAGCCATCACCATAGCCAGCTGGCCAAGAGAGGCAGATGGAATAAATATAGCAATGCTGCCATGAACTGCAGTTTTGAACACAGGTCAGGGGCATAGAAGGCCCTATTCTGCACATGGAACCAGGCCACTTTGTAAATTAAAAACAAATTAAAAAGTGGGGATTTTCTAACCTTCAAATTATTTAGGTGATCATATGCATTCACTAATTATCACATGACTGGTGGTAGGGCACTAGGATGAAGTAGAGAGGTTTTAAAGTAACAATATTTTAAAATAATCATCTGTCTTTTAAATAATAAAAATAATCTTTATGTTAAATAATAATTTTTAAAAAATAAAAAATTACTAAGGTTTTTCCTTGTTGCTAAGTAATTTTAAGTAGGACATTAGTAACTTGCTGTTTGTTTACAATAGTAGTCTGATAGATAACTAGCTCAACTAAGAGAATACAAAAACCTCCCAAAACCAATCCTTAAATAGTCTATCCATACATTAGGTAAATAATCCATGTCCTCCCAGCATTACCTCAACCTGTTCTTCACTTGTCAGAGGTAGTAAAACAGGTCTTTGTCTTGTGCAAATAAAAAGACATTTGAGCATTTCTAAGTAAAACTTTGAGAGAAAAAATATTTGCTTAAGACAAACAACTGTTTCACGACAGACCTATTTTGGGTGAAAAGAATGTAAAAATCTTAGCAATGTGTCTCTGGTGTATAAATAAATGTCCTGTAATTGTCTTTGCTAAAAGTGGAGGTAATGGTGTTGAAACAATGGCCTCCATTGAAAAAATGAAATCCTGTAAAGTGATAAATGTGTAAGGTCAGCTGAACTATTTGAAGGTAAATCACTTTTCTTTCCTTAGCTTCTGACATCTTTAATCTGAGAAAGAAGATGTCCAGAAATTAACTCTGTGTGTTCCCCAGAGGTAGGAAAAGACCTATAACAGATATAGGATCACACCTGCCACTTCACTTAGCAGGAACCCCTCCATTACCCTGCCTCTTCCCTGGATTAGACAATTCCTAGCAGAAAAATCTCCAAACTGTGTTCAGACATGCTCAGCTCCTGCTCAGACTGCTTCACACAGATTGCTGGCAAGACTGATGAGGCTGATGCATTTCTGGCCAGCCTGTGGCCAAGGGGCTAATGCTTCACATTCCTCCTGAGGGGCTGGGGTCCCTTAAACAGGTAATGGGCAGAACTCCACCTGTATACACAAAGAACTGCCATATCAGTGGGCCCAAATCATACTTAGAAGTTCCATCTGGAGAGGAGAGGGCTGACCAGGAGGTAGTTGAGGGGTGCTTTGACTACTTGTACAGCTCACACAGATTTGCCGTAACAGGCAACAGGAAACACACATCAGGTAACATCACCAGGAGTGGAGAACATTTAGCACTGCAGAAACTAGTACCTTATTTCATACCAGTTTACACAATGTACTCATGCCATACTTTCTCCATTTCTCAGTTTCCATTGTACCTTCCAGCCATTCCTAATTCGGATGTCTCGCAGCTCCCTCCAGTTTTAGATGTACTTTACATATTGTTATATTGTGTGTGTGTATATATATATGTTATATTGCGTGTATATATAGCTGATATGTACATATCTATACAGCACTGCTGCTGTCCCAGCAGCAGCAGTATCCTGCTGTAAAGAATTCTCTCAAGGAGAGGAGAATGCACTTAAGTCAGCAGTTGAAGGATCCTTATTGCACGTGTAGAAACAATGTGTTTGTGATGGGAACATCAACCTCTGCACCAGTGACTGGGTGCAAGCATAGAGGGTTTAGTTTGAGAGGGTTTTGACTCTGGCTCTGTGCTTATATCCTCTTTCCTTTGAAGACATGAGAATTTTTCATTAGAGCTTACTTTGTGGAGTTATTTTGGGAAAAACCTCACAAGAAATGGAACAACAATAAATATATAAACACTGGAATAAAGAAAAAGCTGATAATGCCAAGTGTGTAAGAAATTACATCCCTGGCAAAAAAAAAAGAACTACTAGAATGAAAAAACATTATGTTCTGATAATTCCCATATGCATTTTCTTTACATCTCTGGTCCTTCCATTAGAAATATGATTCTCCTTCCCTGTGTCCTGCTCAGCTGGTATTTTGGTTGTGACAGCTTTTCATTTTTAAGAACAAAGGAATTATTTTTGGAAAGGAAACAGAGATTTATGAAGTCCCATTATTTTTCTCTGAAAATGACAACATAAACGATTGTATAAAAAGTACAAGCAATTGTTACAGGCAAAAAAAGAGTTTTCTTTCTTACCCTCAGCATCTGCCAGCTACAAAAGAAAAACCCAAAGGGATGTTCTCTATTTAAAATTATCTCTATTATTATCATCATAAGACAGTCAGAACTACTTCAGCCTTTACAGGTCTATCTCTTTGTGATATCCTGTTAGCTGTTGGTAACAACAGTGTTATATTGTGTTGAGGAGTCTCACAGGTTTTTCTATTTTAGCTCATCACATTTTCTGACATTCAAGTTAAGTGTACATTCTTATGTTTGTCTGTGAGTTTACATTATTTGCATTTTTCTTTTTTGAAAGTATTTATTTGTTGTCCCTCACTCATCTCTACATTAAACAGCCCCACATATACAATGTCTCCTTGCATAAAAGTCTCAAGAGAATTTTTAATTTGTTTCATCATCTGTTTTTGAAATAATTTTGTTTGCATTTTTTTGAGATGGAGAGAACAAAATAAAACACAATAGAAAATATAACTCTGATTTAAATCGTGCTTGGATATTGTGAGAGTTATTTTCACTGTTGCTTACAGACACCTTTCTTGATAAAGATCCTTTTATGCAGAGGCTTCCTAAGTGTGGCCTTAGGATTTGCCTTAGGGACCATGAGCATCTTTGACCCTTTCTTGTGGCTGAGGCAGAGAAAGTATTCCTAACAAGTTCCTGAGAAGTATCTCTTTGTCTGCCTAAGAGTGAGTGTGTATTATTTTAGCAGTTCCATGATTTATTTTAAAACTCTCTGAATGTACTGTTTAACCTGAGGACTTGTCCTTCACCTCATCCTGTTGTTTCAACAACTCTCCCTCTGATTCCTCAATCTCCAGTCTGGAGGTAGAACAGAAATGGTGTATAGGGCTATTCTGGCATTTTCTTACTGTTTCTATCCTCTTCTTATATCCTCATATTTTTATCAAAGAACATTTATATACTTTTTAAAAGAAGTAGGATATACAAAAATGCTGTTAAAATTGAAAAGTAGCAAATGGTTGGAATGCTTCATTTTTTTCACCCATAGACTGAAAGCTGAAGGTAAAGTGGTATTTCTATGAGAAAGGAAAAGTACATTATTTTTGTATCTTTGTATAAAATACTTCAACTGCTATAACATCATTTATTAGACTAAAAACTTATGTATTTGTTCTAAGTAATTAATAGTTATGTTTTGACACAGAGAAAATAAAATCCCATTAGCTCTATTTAGTGCTGACTTGGGGTCATCTATTATTAGGACAGGGACGGGTGACAGGAGATGACCACTCTTTCCTTGCAGAAAGGGAAAGACAGAGGTGTTAGCAGCTGCTGCTTGTGGCCTTTGTCCGTCCCCTTTCCCTGGCCACCTGCCCCCTCTCTCTCCCTTCACACTCTCCAGCAGCAAGGCTTCCCCTGGGGTCTTCTGCACTTGGTGGAAAGCTGAGAAAAGCTCTGCTTGACAGAGACCCCTGCACGCTACCAGTGCTCATGTTGCTCTGAAGGTGGCTCTTGAGGGGCAGAAGCATCTATTCTTAATAAAGCCAAGTACACTAAGCTGTAAATAAATGAGTAAATAAATTATTAGAAGCTGGATAAATGAAATAGCAATTTAAGTACCTATTTAAACCAAGGTATTCTGTTCATAAGGAATAGTGCTTTAAGGAAAGCAGAAGTCACTGGCATTTGTGAGCTTGCAAGCTGAGAGCTGCAAGCAAACTGCCTCTGTCATCATTTGAAAACATAATGCTGACAGATCCCTGACTTGGCAGTAGCACTAAACAGGATTAACCACTCTGGCATCTCAGGTTTCATTGCACTGAAATGGAAATAAGTGCTGTTCACACAAAGAATGGCATTTGTCATATTATTCATGCCTGTGGTGGCCTCTCAGGGTGTACACAGTTGGTCACATCAAGCCAAACAATGCATGACTTGAAAATAAACTTTCAAGAGTGCTTTACTAGTTAATTCTTCTTTTGGTTTTAGGGTACTGATTGAAAGAGATAGCAACCTGGCTCAAACATCCTGATACTCTTGGCTTCAAAGAAAGCACCTTTTTGGTTTGATTCTTATGCAGCACATTCATTTAGCAGTTAGCCCATTGCCCACCCATGGCACTCCCTGTCACCTCCATTTCTCCCAGGGCATGCTCAGCACAGGGTGTAGCCCAAGCAGGATTCTCACACCCATCACTCAGAGACCTGATTCATTTGATTGTGGATTTGAGATCCTGTTCCAACCAGGGCAGTGGCTCCAGCAGGTCACAGCTGCCACCCTGCCCCAAAGGCACCAAAGTGCTGGCCAGCCTGTCCTAAATCTAGCTGATGGATTTAGCCCCCTCCCTCCCCTCACTAGCCAGCTGGGCTCCACCTTGCTCCCTTGCTTGCTCCTGGCCTCCTCCTGCCTGCCCCACCATCCACAGAGCCAAGGGGCACAGCATGGGCTAGCAGGGAACTGTCAGCAGTAATGAGCAAATCCCATGGCAGAAGTGCTTGGTTCAGCAGCATCACAGAAACTGGACTGGATCTGGAAGTTGTGGCACCATGGGGTCTAAAGGCTACATTTGAGAGAAACTCCTGCCTTATGTGTACTTGTATGACTCTGCCAGGTTACCTAAAAATATTCTGAGACAACAATGCATTTGCCTAAATTTTTTATTTTCTCAAAGCTTTCTCACAGCTAGAAGGGCTGGAGATTTTTTTCACGTGGGACTGAGCGGGGCAGTGATGTCCCCAGACAGCTGGATAAGCCCCAGCAGCAGGGAGATGGCAGGCTTTGCAGCAGCTGCTGAATTCAAGGGCAGGGATTATTAGCACTTCATCTTGTTTGCTCTCACTCTTAGTGATGAGGGTGCTCTATTTTAATTGAATTTCCTTTCCACTTTCAAAGAGCATCCACAGGAGAAATGTCAGCACATTAAAGACACTTTGCTTTTGTTTGCCAAAATATGAACCTGAAGCCAGAATAGTTCCTCTCTGGTAATTATAAAAGCTCAAACATTTATTACTCTCCTGTTGGATGACACTTGTAGTACACCTTGGAGAAATTAATTCTTACCTAGGCATGCAGAGAAATCTATGGCATTAAGAGAAAAGTTATGCTACCTTCTATCCTGTTTTGTGGAGTGTGCCAACTAAATGACAATAATTAATCATTAATTTTTACTATTGCAAAATAAATTGGAATTTGAGTCAAGTGCATTGCAAAAATATTTGATGAGATATCAGGATTGGTGGCAGGATGTTTATTAGAGCTTTTGCATTTGGACCTCTAATACAAATCACTGACCTGGGTTATTATGACCCAGAAGTAACAGTTTTGTTCCCTGGTGCTGTTGCTTTATTTGAAATCCGATGTTTAAATTCATTTCATAAAATGTTTTCTCCTATTTTATTAATTTCCTTTAGCCTAGCTGGAAAGATTCCTACTACATTTACACAAGTAGTTTGGATTCAGTGAAATTGTCTCCAGTAGAGGCATTATTTTTCTGCCTTTCCTGGATTAAAAAAAAAACCCAAACCACAAAACAAGGTTGTTATTTTAACTCTCAAAATGAGATAGTTAGAGCTAGAAGTACTGAAAACATTGGATTTGCATAATTTGAATTCAAACACGATGCAATTTATATCAAAGCAAAGAAAGGGTCAAATGAGGTATTTAGAAATACTGAAACAAATAATTTCCATGTAAAAACTGGTTTTACTTTGTCAGTTTATAAGCATGTTCAGGATTCTTATACTTCAGCTATAGAAAAAACTACTGCTTAAAATTTTGTCTTTTTTGGTATTACAAATCTATTACATGTTTTTGCCCACAAGATTTTGGGAGTAAACATTTTTTTCTTGTTGTTTGTCATTGTGCAGAAAGCATTCACTTAAAATGATACAGAAAAAAAAATCTGCTTTCCCTTGCTGGGGCAATTTTAATCACCATTCATCCAGTGGCAAAAGATTAGCCATAGTTTAGGTCTGTCTTACAGGAAATTGGTTTCTCACTGCTTTTCCTTTAAAAATCAATTTTTAACTAACACAGTCAAGTATTTTAACAAGTTGTGTGGTGAATATTCTGTTCCCTCTTATTTCTGTGAACTTCTTGTACCTCAGAGAAGTTATTTTCAGGTTTGCAGCTATGCAAATGAAAGTAACATAACTCCTTTTCTTTCAGGGCTACCAGTTCCTACATGCATGTCTAAACACCTCATGTATATACTGTAATTTTATAGCATTAAATGAAACTGCTTTAGAAGGCCTGAATGTTTTTACTGACTCTAGTCACAGTGAGTGTTCTTTACACTTGTCATCTGAAATTATTCCTGCTCTTAATCTACACAGTTTAAAAATTGTGAAGGAGGTGATGGCATTTTCTATAAGCCAGCAGAAAAGGAAAAGAAACATTAAAGAAGATGTTATTAAAAGCATATGTCATTGTCACACTTCAGGCCCTGAAGGACTTCTGAGGCTGTTCTGGAAAAGGCAAACTTCATTCTTGAGAAAGAACAAAATGTTAATTTGCTGTAGGATAAAAATCTACAGTATCTGTAGAATTCACATAACTGAATGCTAAGGCAGACCTCTTTGGGTCTAAATTGCAGCTTTCTTCAGCTAGTGAAAGTGCACATCCTCTCAGATATCTTTGATATACTTAGTCACATAATCATATCGTGACAGCTTGAAAGGAGGAGGACTCAGAAAATAGAAAAGCATTTTAAAATTCTTATTGAAACAACTTATTTTTGGAAGACAGTGGCATGCAGTTTGCAGAAACAATAAAATCCTTTCCTTGAGGAAGCTGATATTTTCAATGGCCTTCAAAAAAGCTTACATTCATTGAATCATGTTGTTATCAGGGACCATGGAAGGTGGCTGAGCCCACTCTCTGCCTGAGGGCCAATCTACCTGTTCCAGTTCTGAATGGTGGTGCAAGCCCTTCTTGTAGAGTCTGAGGTTGGTGGCTGCACAAACACCCAGCCAATCTTCTTCCTATCCTTATAATTTTTATTTTCTAATCTTCTTGCTTTGTTTTAAACCTTTCTCCACTATGGAACTGGAGAGTGAATTCATCCTTTTATCTTTACAGTGCTTGCATATACCTGATATACATTCATGTCAGTACTACAGATATGTTTGTTTCTCCTTCTTTTACTTTCTCCCTTAAACCTAAATTCCACCTTGTGTTTTTTTGTTTTTTAATTTTCTTCTAAGTCATGTTTTATAGATACCTGATCATTCAGATTGTTCTTTTCTGCTCTTTCCATGGGCCACATGTTTACTGAAGCCAATAACATCATGGCTACTAAGTTTTCCTAGGGCCATGTAAATAAGGCTGTTTCACAGAGTCATCCTTTTTCTGTATTGTTTTATGTGGTTTAACTTTCTCATTGCAGCTCTGTGACATTATCCCTTTTTTATAGATTGTGGTTCACATAAAAACAGAACTTTTTTTTTTTGGTCACATAATTGCAGCTTTTTTCCCTGCAGAACACCCAATAGTTCCCCCTTTCCTGTTTGTATAGCTCATCGCATCTGCTGCCACCCAGTAGCAGGCACTTATCCCTGTTGAATAGAACCCTCCTTTTTCCAAACCAAACCACTAGTGTGCAAAAATCCTTCTAAACCCAACATCTGTCCTCCAGCATTCTAAGGACTCTCAGTTTGGTATAATCTCCAGTAATGTAAACATGTTTTCTGAACCATCACTGAGTTCATTAACATCCTTCTGACAACGAGCCGCTTGTATGAGCTCCCTAAATAACTTCTTTTACATTGTTTTCCTTGTTTGCTGAAAGAATATCATATGAAACCATGTCAAAAATCTACTAAAGTGACATTCAACATGACCTTCAATGTTTCTCCTCCGCTGATGATTCCTCTTACTTTGTTGCAGAAGAGATTAGATTTGACATCTTTTGTTCTTGACAAAGCTGTGTTGGCTGTCACTTGTTGTGTTACAACTTCTTGAAGATAGCTTGTTTACTTGCTCCAGTATCTTTTCTGTGTACTGAAGTCAAACAGATTGGTATGTAATACCCTCTTTCCTTCTTTCTTTTTCAACAATACAGTTTCTCCCCTCCTGTCCTGTAATATTCATTCACCGTAAATTATCAATGACAACTATTAGTTTTCATCATGCAGTCCTTTAAATTCAGATGATGGAAAAGCAGCAAATTGTGTTTGAATAATTTTTCACTTGGTTCTGTATTGTCAAATTTGAAATGTCTTTTTCCCAATTATCAATAATGCCTGATATATATATATATATATATATATATGTATGAAAGTAAAAATTAGATACAAAAAATTAAAAAGCTTGACTTTCCCAGTGTTGTCTATTAAAAACTTTCAAGTTCTGCTTGATAGGGGCATAATCATTTGCTTGATTCTTTTCCATGCCCGGTAGTGTACTTAAAATTCTTTCATGTTACCCCAAATATCCCTAACTAGTTGTGTCTCATTTTCTGCTGCCTTTTTTTACTTTATTCCTGCATGATCAGGCCATGCTTCTGTAGCTCCTCCAAGTAATCTGACCCAAATTCTCTTTTCTGGAAGCTTCATTCCTATCTGAGAAATGCCCAGGAGGAGCTTGTGACAGCCAGGCATATTTTACTCTGCCTGCTGCATTTTCTGCATGGAGAGTTCATTTACTTATACTCTTAGTGTTGTTTCTTTGGGGAAGTGACAGTTCTTCAACTTTTTTTTTTTTTTTGGTGCCTGCATCAACCTCCCAGAACATCATGTTGGAGTTTAACTTGTAGGAGTTCACTTGCAGGAGTTCATGGGAACCTACCTCCATAAAATGTATTTTTTGGTGTGTTTTGATGTTTTTGCTTTTTTCTAAAATCACAGGATCTCCCTGCAAAAAACTGCGAAGCCATACATTTATATATGTATACATATACAGATATATGTATACATATACAGATATATGTATACATACATGCTTATATATACATGCAGATGCATGTGTCTATCTCCCTCTGTGAAGAACACTGACAACGTAAAAAAATACCTGGTTTTTCTGACCCAAGTATTTCAGTTAAGTACCTACAAAAGAAAATGAAAGATGATGGGCGAGTCACCAGAAAACAAGCTCATCATTCTACTGGAAAATAGAAGCAGTCAGGATTTCTTCTTCCTTTTCTAATAATCCTGTAAAGAATTTTTTTGTTTTACATCAGCTATAGCTTGGAGGTGAAGGACACATGTGAAGGCATAATAAATCCATTCCTAGATTAGAAGAAAGTGTTAAAAGTTTTCTTCTATTCTGCTCTTTTTTCTGGGGATGTATCTTGTAGACATTTATTCTCATGACTATTGTTTATTCTGCTTCATCACATCAGGGATCTAAGAAGCAGGATTATTGTTGGCTGGACTTCCTGATTTCAGCCTTCAGGGACAATTACGAGCTGGTATAGGACTGCACCAGTTCATGTTGTTCTGCAACAACAGCTGTAGAAACTGAGATACGGTGTCCCACCGCCTCCCAGGAACAGATCCCTCAGATGTTGTATCTAGCACTGGCTTGGGTTTAAAGAATAGCTTAAAAATATGTTTTCATTTCCTCTGTGTCTCACAGGGACTTATTCTTTGACACTTGGCATGTTTTTGTATCCATCATTACAATGAACATAATCTCTCATTTTCCTGCAAAAGTTCAATATTACAAAAAGGGGAAAATATTTCAAATTAAAAGCAGCATTCATCTGCATTGGTGATGAGCATAACACATTTCACTATAAAGGCTTTCTGTAAGTATGTTTCAGTATTTCTTTCTCTTCCTCTTGCGTATTTTAATTACTTGGATTAGCATATTTTTACTTGTTTCTTTCATGTTGTCTTAATATTAAATATTTATAATTATGTCAAGGACTCATTTTCCTTGTTTCTAAAGATCCATTTACTGCTTATGACAGTGCTTAAAATAAATTGTTAGTAGTAACTTACAGTATATGCAGAATACTGAAGTGGGCTGTATGAATTTCACTGTCATACAGAAGAGTGTGAGGGGGGTTGGGTAGATATTTGGGGGTTTTTTTCTGTGGTTTGGGGGTTTTTTTCATTAAAAGAACTCACAGAATCTCACTCTGATGACTTTTGCATAATTTCGCATTTAAAATTTCACTTCCAAGTGATGTTAAACACCGAAGATGAAAATTGGGCACAAACTCCTCTGAATGCTGGTAGCATTTAAAGTATGATTTTTTTACCAGCTCTGCTTATGCCTACTCGCCTCTTGGGGTCTGAATTAAAACACTCAAAGCTTATAAAATCGGAATACATCCTCCCAAAAAGCCAAGGAAGAGCTTTTCCTATTATACAGTACTTATAAGCTTAGACGTCTGTCAAATAATTGTGCGATATTTCCCAAGTGGATACGCACCGATTACAACGTGCATTATTACCCGTTACAAGCGGTGATATATAATTATACTCCTATTCCGTGCTCACTCTTGCGCGTTCAATGCAGGGCACTGTTTACCACGTGTACGCTGGCGGTGCCGGCACCACCGCGCCGCGGCTGCCGCGTTCGGCACCGGCCGCCTCAGCTTCCCCTCAGAGCCCCTGCCACCGATCCCTCACGCCTTCTCCGGGCGTTCACTGCTCACACCCGAGTCTCCTACAAAAACACCTGCCAAGAGCTCCTTTTCCCCCTCGAAGGCGCTCCCGCTCCCGGGCGCAGCAGCCCCCGCCAACCCCTCCCGCCGCAGGTCCGGGCACCGCGCGGGGATTCTGACGGCGCGGGGATGCCGGGCGTGCGGAGATGCCGGCGGGGCGCGGGGATGGCGGGGGGTTGCGGGGATGGCGGCCATGAGGGGATGCAGGCGGGGATGGCGGGCAGTGCGGGGACTCCAGCCGTGAGGGGATGCCGGTATCTCGGGATGCCCGCGGGTCACGCAGCCCCGAGCGGTGCCGCCCCCGCCGCGGCGGGCGGAAGGGGGACGGCGGGGGAGAGGCCCCGCGCCCCCGGTGCCGCTGCCGGGCATGCGCGGTGCCCCCGGAACATGGCGGCGGCGTGAGGCGGGTGGCGGCAGGAGCTGCTTGACAGGACGCCGCGGACCCGCGTCCCGCCCGCCCGGTGAGTGGCGGCGGCGGCGGCGTTTCCCGCTCCCCGCGGAGGCGGGCAGGGGGAGGGAGGAGCGGAGAGAGAAAGGGAGGCGAGGTGGACGTCGCGCTCCCTACTAGGGCTCGCACCGCAGCCTCCGCCCGCCGTGGCCGCCGGGCGCCCCGGTCCCGGGTTCCCCTCCTCGGCAACACCATCGCGCTGGAGGCGGCACCGGGTCTGGCCGGGGCTGCCCCAAGTTCCAGCGCCGCTCCCCTCCTCTGTGGGCTGAACTAAGAGTGCAGCGGGTCCCGCCGACCCCGCCCGCGGGGACCCGCGGGTGGCCGAGTCCGAGCGCAGCTGCGAGGGTGAGAGGAGCGGGGCGGCTCTGTCTGCCGGCGCTAACAGCGTGCCTCTCTCTGTCCGGGGGTGGCCGCGACTCCCGGTAGCAGGAGCTCCGGCGGGCAAGGGCGGCACGGGAGATCTCCGAGCCGCCGGTGTCTCCGGGACGAGCGGCGGGGCCGGCGGCGTTTGACAGGAGCCCGAGCAGGACACGCCTCCCCTCGCCGGGGCGGCCCCGCTGCCTCCCCCGCGGCGGCGGTGGCGGTGGCGGTGGCTCCCCGTCCTCCCGGCGGGGGCTGCGCCCGATCGTCCCTGCCCGCTGACGGCCGAGGCTGGCGAGGTACTGGGGAACGGGCGTCGACCAGAACAGCCGGGTGCCTGTTAAAAATAATTTAATTCCGAGCGCTCGCTTGTGTTGTGTAAGGGGGCTGGGGGTGCCGCTTGAAGACAGCGCGGTGCCAGACGTGGCCTGTTGTGGGGCACTTGTCGGGTTGCGATGCACTGCGGCACTGTCCCCGTTTTCTTTACAGTTAAACTACGTGTGTGGCATATATTGATTGTCGACTTAAAAGGGGGTATCTTGCACGGAGAGTCCTAATTTTGGATGGTTCAAAGAAAGTAGTTCAAATATGGAAAGTTCTGTTGCCGTGTTGTGTGACATTGTTCTCGTTAGCTAGGCTCACCTATATACACGTTGCAGTGCTGTAGTGTGTATCAATATTCAAGTTAAATTTTATGCTCAATTGTTCTTTAGGAGTGAAGGCATGCTTTAAGTGTTAATGCAATTTAAGGTTGAAGTCTTTCCCTACAGTAATTTGCTGTTTCTCTCTGATGAGTTAGACTATAAGAGATAGCAAAAAATAATTCTAAAACATTAAAGGTTTAATGAAAATGCAAAATACTGATATTTCATTGGGCTCTGGTAATGTAAACTTTGCTTGTGACTTGTGCATATCCTAACTAACCTAGACAAGGTGATTAAAACTTAAAAGACGTAGACTGTAGATATGACAGTAGGTTTTCAGAGCATGCTGTGTCTGACTTGTAAACAGCTCTTCAAGTTTGACTGGTTATGAATTTTTTATAATACAGAGTAACAGTCTTAAACCTTTGGATTCTAAGATCATTCCTGCTTCACCTTACTCTTTGGAAGTGGCAGAGCAAAGCGGTTGGTGAGGCAGTCGTGCAGGGTCAGTAAGAACTGCAGCACTGGTGCAGATGGGAGCAGTATTGCAGGGAGGCGTTTGCTGGGTTACCCTTGGGTTTTGGGCTGTCATGTTAACGTTACAGAGTAAATAGGGGAGGGAATGCATTGTGCTCTACCAGCTCTCCACGGGCCACCATCGAGTGCTGCTCAGGCTGCAGCAACCCACAGCCCATGTGAGCCATTGCACTTACTGTGTCCACAGAAACTCTTTGTACAGGCAGGCTGTGCTTTAGGGGGCAGGGGGAACTGATTTTCTCCCTTAAGAGTACCATAAAATGTAAGTACTATTTAAGGATGATATTACTTGATCTGATGTAAAGAAGAAGCGCATTGGAGACCCTTCTGTTAGAATTTTATTTATGGGAAGTTGCGCAGTAATGCAAGTGGGAAGCTGCAGGAAACAGTGTATGCTGAAACAGAGGTTGAGACCGGGAAGTGTTTATATGGCTTTTAACTTTAACATTGTCTGGTATTGAATATGAAAATAGAGTTTACTAATTTTGTTTGAAACTCAGTTGATGGAGTCAATGCTCTGTTTTTCTATCTGATGTAAATAAGTATCAGTATTTGTGTGATATCTTTCAAGTTGCTTGGTATTTTATATTCTTGTAGTAATGTTCAGATTCAGCAAAAACAAATGTTGGCTTTTCATGATGTGCTGTAGTAAAAGCATAAACTACTTTCACAACAATTAGAGGCCATGTAGATATGAGAACATAACATAACTAGATTGTTCTTAACATTCAGACATATATAAGTTTTGATGTAGGAATTTTAGGAAACAAGCAATGGCAGTACTTGAAAATATTTTTCTTTTTACTTTGTGTGCTCCTACATTGAATATACAGATGCTTTTCCCCCCCTTTGCTGTGACTGCTGTTGCTGTGACCAGACAGTGCGCTCGTAAGGCAGAGGCATTGTTTTCTGGAGTAGCGGCCCGAGTTCAAAAGAGGCATTTTGCTAGTGTGAAATTTGTAATACTGAAAAAGTATTGATTCCATTACCTGTCTAAAATTTGTGCGAAAGTGCAGCTTTACTTGAGAGAATGTAAAGAAACTCTAAGCAAAGCTGCTTGTGCCTGTTGTACATAGGTGTCTATTTTTGTTTTCTTGATATTCCAATGGGATCGTGAGTTGTGAGTGAGTCCTGTTTACTCCCTTTGCTGAGTGAATGTGCAGGGACAAATGAAGTCTTCAGCAATTATATACTGCCACTAAATAGTGTCACTAACAGGAAATGACATTTGTCATTAACTGTTCAGGACACTGCAGCTGGCTTTCTTATTTGTCTGGATACATCTACCTCAAAGAAGAGTGAGTGAAATACATAGTTATTCTTTTAATGTTTTAAGGAAATCCTTAGAAATATAATTTGACAGTCTATTGTGATATTTTTTAAGTGTAAATATAGAAGAAATTACAGGTAGGGACCAGGACACTGCTTCAAGGAGTCTAGACAAGGGAGGTTTTTAACTAATTTTGTGAGCTCTGCATCTGCAAGGCATTTAAAGTTCTGTTCATTCCCATTTGAAAGAAATAGCCCTAGGCATCCAGCCTTAGTGCTGATTGCTTTTTTCAGAGATTAAAATCTTAAATGTAAAGGACTATACCGTTTGTATTCTTGAAACTGTAAGACATGCAACATAAATTCCTCAGAATGAGATTTTTCTAGTGTGTGGGAAGAGCCAGGAAAGCCCATATAAAATTGTCAAAGTGTAATAGAGCAGTGGGTAAATAAGAAGCAATGGAAATGTTAAATTTAAAGTTCCAGAATATTTGTAAATATTTTAATACAATTTGATGAATAATTCTTCTTTACTGTGATTTGTGCTTTTGGTATATGAGGGTGCTTTTCCTAGAAAATTTGTACATCTTTGGAGATTTCTTGTAAGATCCAACTGCTCTATAATTAAGTGTTAGGAAGCTTTAATATTAGTTATATGCAGTTAAGTGTGTTTTTGCATAGTAACAATGACTGATAATGTGTGTGTGAGCAGCTTTCCTTATGATGTTCAAGTGGAGGGGCAATTAATTTGTTTGAGGTAAAGTCACTGAAAAGTGAGGCAATTGAGTACTTAAGTGAACTGTAGAGCTTTTTAAGAGTATGCTTCTGTCTAAGTACTATTTTTATACCTTCATGCACCTGCTGGCTGACTTGCTCTGTGTGGGCAGTGAGGGCTGAGGGTGTGCACCCAGCTCCTGCTGTAGTGCTGGCCATGGAGCAGCAATGCTGCCTCGCTCCTGGGAGCAGCAGGAGATCATTTGGTGAGTCACCTGCTCAGTCCAGGTGTGTTTCTGTAAACTGAGCACATTGCCAAAAACTTGAGTTCTGTATCTGTGATCTCTTCAAGTAGATTGCCATCTTTTGGGATGGGAAGGGTGGCTTCAGGTACCTGAGCCAACAGTGAGCAGGCTCCCCTTTTATCTGCAGCAGATCTATACACAAAGAGTAACTGGTGCATAAATGGTGCTGATGACATTTGGAGGTACTTTTATCTTGTCCTTGTTGGTCTTTCTGCTTGGTCAATAATGGTGTAGGTCTGGAGGAAAGTCAGGAGCTGCCTCATAACCATTCAGAAAGCAGCAGCTGTCTCTATTACCCAAGTTATCACTTTTATTTATTTGGGCTTGCTCTGATAGTTTCTTTTGTATACAATGGACATTTGGCATAAGTGCACACAACGAAACCATTTGTAGTAGAGGATATATAATGTGTTACACCCTTAGCACTGTGTGTCTGCCGGGATGTGCTGTGTACATGCCCTTAGCAGCTCTCTGCCCAAGATCCCTGTCAGAAGTAGTAACAGGTTTAGTTTCTATGTCTTTTGGATAGGACCAAAAATTCATTATTTTCTTATCTTGGGTCTAAATGGAGTATGGATTTCTTCTTTGTGATATTAAGTTCCATGTCTCTTTTGTTTCAGCAGTCTTCTTTCAATACTGGTTCATACTAAGGCAACTTCAGCTAAGGCACCTGCTTTCTGGGTAGTGGTTGATCAGTTTGGATCCAAGCTGGTGCAATACTGATGGTGTGCTTATTGTAGTTCTTATGTGTGCTCTCTTCCTGCTCTTCTGAATTACTTACAGAACCTAATATCAAAGTGTTTCTGAAATACTACACCTTTAGCAGAATTTTAGTGCTCTTTCATGTGTTATGGCAGGGTGATAGCCTTTCTGCTTCACAGGTAGGATACTGTCTAGATATCTTATGTCCAAACTAATCCTGAAGTACATTTTCTTTTTTGGCTTTGTGAGAATAATGCTGTATCCAGTTTAAGCATGAGCAGTATTTTGGACTGATTACTGTTTTTGTTTTTTTTTTTTTAACCCATAAGTGGTTTATATTCTTAATATTTATATGTTGTCATCTAAAACCAAGTAAAACATTGTATTAAAGGTAGGTGTGCTGTTTAGATCATTTTATTCTTGGCCTTCAACTTCACAAATCAGGTCAAATTCTATTTAAGATACCAAGGGAATTCCATCATTTTCCTTTCCATCAATTTTCATAAAGGGGATGAACTTCTTTGATGGAAATCTAAGTAAGTTGTCTTCTCAAGGTAATATGAGACTCCTTTTAATGTAGGGCGAAGACGAGGGTGAGCCTTTCATCCTCTACCATACATTAGTGCAGGGAGCAGCTGAAGTTTATAAAACCTGTAAGAGAGTAGCACCATTTTAATGAGGTGCATACCTAAAATGGAGCATGTACCATTATTTATGTACTGTGTGGAATCTATCAGAGATTAATGCAGGCAGGTTCAGTGGAAGGAGTGCAGTTTGTGGGGCACTTTTAAAAGCCCACTTAAAAAGGGCAGTTTGTAAAAGTGAGCATGGAGGAATGTGAAAGGGTATCAGAGCTGCTAAATTTGGTGGAACTCTTTATTGTCACTAATGTCTGTCAGGGGCTCAGAGATTAAAAGGGCTGCTGCTGCATGTTTGATGGCACTTGCCCTACCAATCTCTTGTATGTGTACCCTGCACTGGAGGGCTGTAAGGAAGCAAATGATGGTTTTTTGGGAAGGTCAGGTGATATGAACTGGTTTTAATCCCAAAATAAGCAGTGTTATGGTTAGATGGAAAACTCTAAATATGGTTTGTAATTATTTTTCAGCTTGCTGTAGGAAAATACTACCTAGTCTGAATATTTCTAGTGCTCAATGGTGTAAGCACTGAGTGGAGGAAAGAGGGGGGCTTGCCTTGAGAAAGGGGGTCTCCAGAAGCAGCAGAAAGGGAGAAGTATACTCTGCCACTGTCCTGGGCCTGAGCCACATACACCCAGTGACAGATGTGCTGCCACACTGAGGAAGAGGTGGAGGAGATTGCTCTGTTATGGCTTGCTTCACCTCTGTGGTTTTTTTAATACAATGGGGAAGTTGTCATAGAAAGTGGGAAGAGAGATACAGATTTGCTGCAAATTTCCTGATGCTTTGAGTCTTTAGTCGTCTTCTGTTTTTGAAGAGTGAAGCAAATAGTACAGCGGGGTATTTGCAGCTGTCTAGTCCTTTGAGCATTTAGGAGTTGTTATATCTTTTATGACCTGTTAGTGCTTTGTTAGCTTCAGAAATGTCTAGCAGCACTGAATGGTCCTTTGGAATGGCATTTGGTGTGATTCTTGGGGTTGTTCTGTCCACGGACAGGAGTTGGACCTTGATGATCCTTGTGGGTCCATTTCAACTCACAATATTCTGTGATTAATGATAATGTTTGTCCAATAGATGGACAAATATTTTTGGTGGCATTTGCACAAAGATCCCTTGTGTAAGGGGACTTTTTGAGTTGGGGAAATAGCACATCTATCAGCACCAGCAACAGGTGAGTCTAGTGCATGTGCCTGGAAATTGCAAGCAGCTCTCTGGGTTTTTTTTTCCTGCAGAAACATTGTCTCAACAGAGGAGCTATCAGGAAATTGCTTTAGGGTTGATTAGTTCTGCTTGGTTTGGTTTTGTTCTCTGACTGGACACCAGTATGTGGGATCAGTGTAGTTATTCCATTACATGAGCCAGGCTGCACCATGGAGTGTTGCAGCAGCAGAAAAATGAGTTCAGGCAAATTATGTCTTTGTTAACTTATAGTGGCAGGGAGTCCCAGTCAGCATGATGTTGTTTGGATTCTCAAGAGGAAGAGAGAAACAGGTATTTTTTGCACTGGAAGAGGATGGTAGCAGAAGTATGTTGCTGCTGGTGTTGAATAGAAGTGAGAGGAGACAAACACATTGTTCTGAAGCTTCATCTGGGGTGCTGACAGCAGTGGGATCCTGTGCAGAATTTTCCAAAGGCTCTTCTCCATTCCTTCAATGAAAAAAAAATGTGCATGCTATTTGACTTCTGTATATTTCTTCATCAGACTAGAAGTAGGTGTGTTTCTCTGGATACTCCATTGTGAATAAAAAATCTGGACTTTGGGGATGAATTTGCTGACTGTGCGCTGTGTGGACAGAGCTCTGTTGGATCATAGCTGAACCAAGCTTTTACAGTCCTTTTCCAGTGTGAAGGCAATGTAGAAAGGAAGAAGCCAAAGTTGCCTACAAGGGTGAAAAATTCCCTTTCTGCCATTGGGCCTATGTTTGTCTTTTTTCCCCTTGTTCCCTTATGCATTACACACTCTGACTGCTGCTGGTGCTGTCGCTTCTTGTCTGCTAAAGACAAGCGCAGAAAAGCTGTATAGGGTTCTTTAGCACTTGCTATGTTTGCAACAGCAATTTCTTTTCTCCATTGCCTGCTGTATTTACACTATGCTAAAAGTAAGCTCAGAGCCTTGCAGAACGAATAGTTTGAGACCTCTCTTCTGTGTCAAGGGAGGCTGAGCTGAAGACAGAGGAGATGTATCTGAGTGTAGAGACAATTTCATGCAATGTGTAGCTCTTAGTGCTAATCACGCAGGTTTGGTTGGGGTTTTTTTCCACAATTTAATTAGTTTACTTTATGAAAAAAAAAATGAGTTAGGTATTTGGACAAAGCCAGGTTGAATAATGATGATGAGTGTTTTCAGGAAGAGTACTCCAGGCTTGAAGGGGGAAATAGAAAGTAGAACAGAGGTTTCAGTGTGCTGAATTCACCAAAATGTTTAAACAAATTGTCAAAATCTTGTGCTACTGTAAATATGTACTAGTAAACTGCTAAAACTGGCAGTTTTGTTTAAGATAGAAACGTAAGCTATGTTTTAAAATTTATTTTAATAAATAAAATTTCAATTTATTTTAATATAACATTAAAATACCCTTTCATGTGGGAAGATTGGCGTTTTAAGAATATTTAAAGCTGTTAATGGCCAGCCGCTTTGCTGAACTGCTGACTTCACACATACCATTTCCTTTTTCAGGTTTTTACAACCCCACATCTTCTGACTTTTAAAGCAGGATGGGGAGGGAGGGAAGGAGGAGAAAAGCTTTTTCATTTTTTGTTGGTAGCCATAGAGCAGCTCTAAACTGCAATTTTAAAAATTACTGTCAATTTAGTAAGTGTTATATCTGCATGACATTAATTGTTTCTGTTGTGCAGTAATACAAGTTGTGCTGTTTGATTTGGAGACCTTACTTCTCTGATGTTCTCGTGTATAAGTATTATTTCTTGTTTCAGGATTTTTTGGGACAAATCTTTGGTCTAAACCATGTTAGTGTTTCTTTTTAAAATATGCAATGCCTTACTCTACTGAATAGCACACTTAATAGGGTTTGAGAGTTTAGAGAGAGTTTTGCATTCTTGAAATGTATGACTTACTGTAATTACAGTTGCTCATATTCTAAAGCAGGTCGTAAACTTACCTGGAGAGAGAGCAGAACATTACAGGCAATATTTTACTGCTGACAGCTTAAAAGTTTGTTTATGCTAATCACTTCATAAATAGTGAGCAGTACACCACTGGTGACTTACCGAGCAGTTTTGCAAATGCAGAAAATTTCTGCTTGATGTTAAAGAAAATGACATTACAAAAACATATTTGTAAAGCACTAAGTACCCACTGGCTTTCTTTAACAACTTAAGAAATACTCAAGCTTAGTTGTTGTAGTGATATATATGGCTAGTTAATATTTGCTGGTTTGAAAGCCTGTGAATTTGATTAAAGTCTATCTGTCTAGCTTTGCTTTTAGTGACTAGAGGAGGTGTTCAGATACATCACTCTATTGAAAGTTGAGCTGTATGAAAATGTAGAAGTTTAATTTCCTTTCCTTGAAAGAATTTAACTTTTTTGGTTGTTTTTTTTTTTTTAATACAGAGAATGTGAACTTTAAAGGATTCCAACTCATATCAAATTTCTTGTCAGAATACCGACTGATTATGTGTTTGTGTGCATAAATGAAAGAAGACCTGATTTTTAATGTTTGGTTCAAAGTCATAAATGTGTAATGCTAAATAATACTGAGTTTATAAATATGAAGCTTTTGTTACATTTTCTAAAGTTCTGATACATTCATGCAATTTTTTCTTCCTTTAGCCTTTGAGATCTTACTTTTCCATAATGATGCCACATATGCGCTGAGGGGTAAACTGACTATCTTTATTACAGAAATAAGGAAGTTTGCTGTTGTGTCTTCAAGTATACTGGATGAGTCTATATGCTGGGTAGTTTGCTGGAAATTATTTTTAAGTATTACAAATTTTATTTAATACTGTATATTACTTTAAAAATCCTTTTAAGTTTTACTCTCTTTGTTTGCCTCTTTTCAGCCCCTTAAAGACTTTTAGAAATAGTATGAAGTAGGGTTTTATTTAAGAGACAACAGATGAGTAGACAGATGATTAGGTTTAAGGAAAAGGTGTTCCAGATTCATGAGGGATGGCTTTGAAGTAATGCAGTTAGGTCACACTGGTTTGGGAAGTGACTGGTGCCTGTAGGTACACGTTCCCCATATGTGGAGTCTGGAGTGGGAGCTATGGCTGCTGGGCTGTGTCCATGGGGAGGCTGTACACGTCCTTTCCTTGAAGGGCTCTGCAGCACTGGCAGTGGCAAACAGCAGGGAGGAGAGGCCAGCAGTTGTAGCTGATGTCTCGTGTGTTTCTAAATGTAATAGTGCATGAATGCTAATGGGGAAAGCAAATGTAAGACTTGTACAAACGACAGCATTGGCAGGGGGAAGTATTTCTTAGCTTACACTGTACCTATTTTCTGTCTGTAACTGGTTTTGCTGTTCAAACTGTGTAATTCTTTTTCACCCTTGCATATGGAATTTTAATCTTGAAGCATTTGTAGAAGAAAAAAGGGGCAAATATAACTCCTCGTTCACATTAAGCCTGAAAAATGTCTGCCTTTATTTCAAGCTAAAACTGAGAACTTCATTGATGCTTCCAAGTGGCTGTTTTGTTAGATTCCTCCTCAGTGCAGTGTATCTGTGTAAAAGAATAGTCTCAGTCCTTATCCAGCAGAGATTGCCCATTGATGACTGTCCCACCCATGAAGATGCCAATGGTGAGGTCTAAGTTACTGCATTTGTACCACTGGTAGGGTCAAAAAAGCTAATGGGCTCTAAAATTGCTGGCTCTTGTCCTGCCATAGATGCAGAGTCATTGAGAGAAAAACCTGAATCTTTTTTGTGCAGACTGAACCCACAGTCTCTTCTTTGCTTAGGCTTCTTTTAAATGTTACATTTATCTCCATAGTTCTGTTGTGTGTTTTTATGAGCAGGCATGCTGTCAAGATAAACTTGCACTGGGAAGCCCTAGATATGCATACATATTTTTTTTCAGGACATTTGGCTTACTTGAGTGCCTGGCTAACAGTGAGAAGGATAATGGAGATGCATGGCAGGCAAAAGAAGGAGCAATTTTGATATTTTCTGTAGAATGCTACCTTCTTGGAAATGCAGCAATGCATGCCCTTTGGGTAATTCTTTCAAAATAGAAAGAGAAAAGTTAGGCAGGAGAATGTTTTCCACCCTGTTTTCTGACACCTGGTATTATGTAGTGCAGAGAAGGTAAAGACTTAGGCTTGTCTACTAATATAATGCTTTCTAACAAAGGGCTTGCACAGTGGGAGGTGGCCAGTAGAAGTGATTTGGGGATTAACAATAAAAACTTCAGTAAGGAATTAAAGGCAGATAAATGCTTTCCGTCAGATTTTTTAAAAAGGAATCCATGTAAGGGATGGAAATCAGATAAGACTAAAACTCAGTTTACAGAATGAATTGAGACATAAGGAATATAAATAATACACTTCAGGATTGTGGATATCCTTTGAGTGCTCTTTGGATTGAAGATATTTTGATGATTAATCCAATAGTATCCTAGGTTTGTGGATTTTTCCCCCCCCCTTGCTTTTTCCTTAATTTGCAGCAAATGGTTTCTCACCGGATTCTGTACTGACAGTCCCTTAAATACTTTGGTCATTTTCTGTCTCTGACTGAGAACCTCTGTGCTCATCTCAGTCTTTGGTTTTCATTCTGTTGTTTTGTGCACTCTAATGCCATTGCACTTCAGCCTTGCTATTGCATTTCTTTGTTTGCTCATATATTCCTGACCTTGTTTTGTTTCATTTTTCCCTTTATTTCTAGAAGCTTCTCTATTAATTTCTTAACCCCATCTTTCTTATTCAGCTTGCTTGCCAAGGCACGTGTACAAGAATCTTGAGATCTGTCCTTGCTGTGTAATTTTACCAGAATGTGCCTGGAGGTGTTTTCCCTGTGTTTGCTGGTGATTTTCTTCTTTTCTGTGTTGGGTGTGCTGTGGGTTGAGCCAGGCTGGGGATGGTGAGTGTGACATGAGGGACTCTGTCTTGGTTAGCAAAGGACACAACTGCCTTGCTTAGGGTTTGCCACTTAAGTATGTGAGGTGATGGAAAATAGTTCCTACATCTGCCCCTGCAGAAGAAGTTGCGCTTTGTTTCAGGTCGACCCTGCTCTGTGTTTGAGGTAACTGGTTTTAAGTTTGCTGTGGCTCAGCAACATGTAGTGGTTGTAAGATAGAGGCTCAGAAATACCGTTCTTGAATGTTTTCTGTGACAAACAGTACAATCAACAAGCTAATTTAATAGCAGCTTTAAATGGAATACTTAGGTGTAACTGAGTTCTAAGTAGCACCTCTTTGAAACAGTAATATATTGTGTTCCTGCAGTTGGATTTGCCTCTTTTCAAACTGCTCTTTCAGAACTTTCAGTTGTCTTATATTTTTAACAGGCTGGTGGGCATGCTGTAAAACAGCCTATCTGGTACAACACAGGCTAATGAAAAGCTGGAATCCTTTTTATGTTCTCACAGACGCTCCGGTTGTGCTAAACTTGATGACTATCACTGCAGGGTTGGAATCTTTATTACTGCACCAAGTGCAATCTGGTACTTGGAACAAAAAGATAAAAACCATTCTCTGTTCTAAAGTAATCTGTAAAAACAGTTACTGTGACTCTGCATCACCTTCCATGATTTATTACTTGCAGTGGAAAAGCTTTGAATTTTTGGGGGAGTCTGTGAAAGTATAAAGTATTTCAAATTTATTTGATGGCTTAAAAGGATTTCTACTCTTAATCTTGATGATCACTTATACTATGAATGCTATTGTGTAGCAAAACCTGCTTATTTTATGGTTGTACTCAATTTTATTTATAACTCCTTTCAAGTCTCAGTCTTGAGTTTTTGTAATAACTGTCCAGCATGTTCACAGACAACACACACGTGAAATAAATTCATCAGTCACTGGCATTTAAAAAAACTTTTAATTAGCCTTAGCCATGTTCTTGCACTGTATAAAGTTTTCATCATCCAGTCCATCATCATAGTGCTTTGAAGTTTCTTGAAGTTTCAGTGAGGATCACGGTTTCAGGAAAATACTCAGTTGTATGATACTTCTCTTTTTATGTGTGATATAGATGACCATTTTATTTTTTTTTTTGCATGTGAGTAGAAGAGTCAAGAAATTCCAAGTCAATAACTTGCTTTTCAACTGTTACTTCTTTTATGTCACAGTGGAAAGATGTAGCTTCTAAAAATGTTACCTTTGACAAATTAATCATGGAAAGAGTATGCACATATTTAAATTTTAAAAACTCCTCAAGGTTTTGGTGATGTCAGCTTTAAACCTCATGGAAGTTGCTTGAAAGGAAATTATCCAAGAACATAATTCAGAAATTTGAATGTATTTACCCATTATTACTTGAAAAGTTAATGGAGAAGGATAATAAACTTGCTGGCTTTGTTGTTTCAAGGCTAGATGCTTGAAATGAGTTTGACTTGAACACAAAGTTCAAAATTCTAGATGCTGGAGTACAAAATCACAGTAACACACAAAAAAGAAAGCTTGTTTTTGCTGTTTTACACTAGTCTAACCAATCTGTCCCTTCCAGTTTCTAAACCCTACAAGAATGTGGCTCATTGCTTTTATCTGCAGTTAGCATTTCCCTAACACTTCTCTGTGCGCTGTTACAAGTCTGTTACAAATCATAGGGCAGGGCTATCACTGAGCACTTGGGCCTTGTACAGATTTTTCACATTAGTGTTTTGTTCTCTCTTCAACTGTAGTTGTGCAAGATAATGTGCTTTACCCAGAGGTATTGAAGTTGATGATTGTTTAACTCTGTGCAAGTGAGGCAGGGTGAGTAGGTTATGTATGAAGAGTCTTCCATTTTTCAGTAATGTTTCTTGGGGGTGAAAAGGAATAAAGCACATTTTACATCTTTCTTTGTTTTAGAAATCCACAGAAAATGCAAATCATTAGAGAATGAACTGTCTAAAACAAGGAAATGAAAGTTTGCATTTGGTATTTTTGCTACTTTTATTTAACTGTTGTTTCTACACTACTCTCCTACAGATAGTTTGTTAAACACTTGCAATTTAAAACCAGCAAGATAATGATATACCAATACAAAAAATCATCCTTTCCAAAAAAAGAAAACCCAAATGCCAACAACAACCTCCCCCCCTAACTTGTTGTATTATTGCTCCACAGGAAACTGTTGTGCTGAAAGGAAGAATTAACTGGTCTTTCAACTTCAGCCTTTTTATTGTGAGAGGGGAGATCACAGAAGTGTTACCATGGGGAGAACAGCAGCGAAAGGTAAGGCCTGGTAGCTTTAATCCAAGAGGAAAGAAAGTGGGGAACCTGTTAAATTTTCTTTTTGGAGCTGGTGGCATCCAATATGACAATTTGCTGTACTGTTAGATTAAGGAAGACAGTTTGTGATATCTTCTGAATACAGGTAAGTTCAAACTTCACATTGTTTTAGAATACATATGCTGAATTTGGCTGTCTTGAATTCTACAAGTTTAACGAAAAGAATTCTGTCCTGTGACAGCCTTGAAATCATTACTGCGCTCTGAAATTAAGGAATGTGTCTAGATGTGCTATTAAATAAAACGTAGGGGTTATTCTGGAGATGCCTATAATTTAGCAGAATAATAACTAAGTAGTACAAAGAACCAAATTTTATCTCAATGAATGGCATTAGCAACTGTCTTTTGAAGATAAAATGAACATTTTAAAAGAAATTCATCCACAAGTACACGGTGTACCGCAAAGGTGTGATTTCTGCTGTGTCATGTTGCAGATGTTAATTGTGAGTTCAGAGCTAAAATAGAGAGTGAGACTTAAGAAGAAACAAGAGTGTTTGGGCTTATGAAGCAAAAAAAGAATATGAAGAGCAAAAGATCCACTCTCTGAAACCATGTTGTTGCTGCTTTGGAAGCTTCCAGATTGGTAGTCATCCTCCATAAAAGGCTGCTAGCACTTTTGTACTTTCCTTGAGCTTACCACCTTCAACCCAAGCTGCTTTATGTGCTTGTGTGTTCCCTTGGTAAATAATTGTCTTTTGCTAGAATAGATTTTCGGTAATGGCAGGAGTCATCCATTTAATTGTTGCACGAGGAGTTTATGGAGGAAGTCTGACCCCTTCTCTTGTAGGTTTTCTGCATGGCTGTTGTCTAAATATAGTCAAAGAGACTGGCTGTTCCAAGCAGATAAGATAAGAATTTTGCTAGGGAAGCACAAAAAGAAAGGAAAAGAGAAATTTTCATATTCACTCTGTCTGGATATCCTCAGCTGTGTGCACTGAGGTTTGGGGAAAGGTGCTCACACCCCTGTGTAATAGGCAGTGAGAAGAAGGCCCCTTCCTGAGCAATGATAAGTCTTGGGCTTGTTTTAGTAAACTTCATTTCAGGGTGAGTAACAGTGTGGCATGGGAAGAGCAGAAGTTTTTGTCACCCAAAGGTATTTCACATACACCAGGAAAATACAAGGGGTTTGTTTGAGAAAAGTGGTATCCTGCCATGTTCTGAAGACCCAGAAGAGTTGAAGACATTGAGGTGGCTGAGGGATAGCTGCAGGAGTCTTGACAGCATGACTGTGACCTTCACTTTCCCCATACTGCACAACATGCAAATAACAAGTCTTAGAAGGCAGCACATACATGCCTTCCCTGCATGTAGCACACCATTCTGGGATGAAAACTATTGCTGTTAAAAGACATGATGTTTGCCATCCCTTAGACATAACAATCATCTAGTTTGCTGAAAGGTTAAGTCTTCTAGAAAGAAGTTACAAAGTTTTAAAGCTTCTCAGGCAGGAAACTGGAGTTCAGTATGGGAGCTTATAAAAGGAAATGCACATTTGTCACCAGGATTATCCTTGCCCAGAGTTTTCTCTGCCTTCTCTGATTATTTTTTATTTGGTATTCACAAGTCAGTCAGGATAACTTTGTCCTTTTTTTTCCCTTTGTCTCTAATTTCTTAAGTGATAGATGTGGTTGCTCTTGCCTGTCTTCTGTTGAGTAATCTTATCAGTAAAATTCTGTGGTTACTGATAGGGTGGGAGTAATGTAAACACACAGAGTTTTGAATCAGTAAGCAGAAAGCACTATGTTAAATAATCTTACTCTAATCTTGGCTTGTATCTAAAGCTTTAGCTTATGGAGTGCACTCTAGGAAAGAAATTGTTCGTGAACAATAGAATATGTTGCTTTTAAAATTTTAGTATATGCTTTATATGCTATAAAGGTATATGCTACACCTTTATATGGTATAGGCTAAATATATATAGATACATAGCAAATATATAAATGCTGTGTAATTATATGTAATACTTTATTTTCAAAACTTTTTTTGAAATAGGTATCCTTTTCTTTATTGTTTTTTTAGAGAGCTGAGTAGCATTTGATTAAGTCCATTTGATTAAGCAAAATTTCATTCCAGGTCTTGTTTTGGCAAATGATCTAACACATACTGTGTTTTACATTGAGAAATAAACTGAAACTTTTCCCTTTAAAAATGGACAGGAGAAGATAGATGATGAATTAAGCTGGCCTATTTTTTTTGTTTGTTACCATGAGCTTCAAGACTGTAGGACTAATAAGTCTCTTCTGTCTCCAATATATAGATAGAGTTCCTATTTTCAAGTCAACTTTCCAGGTTTCAAGGAATTAGGCATTGAATGTGGCTAGGAGCTGAATGTGCAATGGGAAGAAAAGAAAATACTCTCTGTACATGTACATTTATTTACAGGTACATATTATGTCTTTCATTACCTCATTTTTTGAGGTTTGACCTCAAAGCTTGACCAAGCTGAGGATCATGTGCAGAGAGAATCATCTTGTTCAGCCCAGTGATTTGAATTATAGCCTTCTGTCTGAATTTTTTTCTGTGATCTTTGGAAACTAACTTTGTTAAAATATAGAATATCAAAATTTCAAATATAAATTGGCATGCATTAAAAAACTCCATGTGTTTATAAAAGATTAATATTTATAAAATTGGTTTTTAACAAAATACTACTTTATTTATATTTTTTTAGGAAATAAAGTAATATTTTTTTATCCAGCCTAACTGTTAACATTGGAAAAAGCACACCTGAACAGGACTGGGAAGTATAGACTGTGAATAGTGACTGTGAAATACAGACTGGGGAAAGTTTTCTGGGGTGGCAATAGTAGATACAGGGTGTCTGATGTGGAAACAGGTTGGGAATTCTTCCTGCTAGTAGCTTTGCATCTATTTAGACAAAACACTCCAGCTTTGTAATGGTATTCCCAGCTTCCCACTGATGAAGGTTGGAATGCATAAAAGCAAGGGGATCCTTTGAAAGCAATCTTGGTTTTATTCAGGCTTGTTCTTGGATGCTTCTGCATATGCTGGGTGAGATTTATTTTTGTGCGTTTTAAAGAGGAAATTTCCTACCTTCAAAAACAAGTGATAGTGACAGTGCTTTGTGTTTCCTGTGAATGAAAATGCTTCCACCTCAAATGAAATAGTTGTTTAAAATGCTGTTGAGGAGTCCACTTATTAATATAATAATCTCTTCTTTTCTTGTAGTTTTCTAATGGCTGATAAGAAAAATACATTGCCAAGAGTGTTTTGTTTCAACTTTCATATTTGCTGTCGTATTTTTGAAAGAGGTACTATAGCTAGCTGGTATAGGGAATAAATAATTCATGTAGTGGTTGTCAGCAAGAACACATGTGGTGTCCAGGCTGCAGTTTTTCACATTCTTTCACCTGTTCTTGATATCTCTCAGCATGAAAAGCTGTCATTTTGCTTTTAATCTGGCACTGTTTGGTAGATACTCTTTCATGACTCTGTCCTTTCAAGCTTTGGGTGTTTGCAAGAAGCAGTTATTAGTTCTCTTCTTTCAGTGGAGCTCCACATAAGAGACTTATTGATTTCCTTTTTGGACACAGTCAGATTAAGAAGTTACTTGTTCTGCAAGCTGACAGCCTGATGTCTGCCTTAGTACCATGACTGTTCGTGGGAAATACTGACTAAGGTTATAGAATGTGGCAAAAGGTCCTGCCGTTGATTGCTACCTCCCAGTAGAAAATTAGCTCAATCCTAATGAGGCTGGATGAAATATATTTTCATAGGATGTAGGATGGAGAAGGTGAACATTAGCCTTGCATGTTTTCAGTGTTACTGAACTAGTTTTAGCATTATCCCTTCTGAGATTCCCACAGGTAGTTGTAGGGTATCCACTTGTATGGGTTAAAGCCCTACTGCTGAGGAGGTACTGGGGTTAGAGTTCTGTAGGCCCTGTCCCAAATAATTTCAGCAGTTCCATCTGAAGTTGACCTTCATTAGCATTTTTTTTCAGGAATCTATATAATAGAAAATTTTCCAAAGCAAACTTCTTCCAAAAGAAAGACCATGTAAGTCAAGCAAGAAGATTAAGTCAAGATGTAAACATAGCATTTTTTTTCTTTTTCAAAGGACTTGGAGTCCTGCCTGTGTCTGCTTTAGGAGAAAAGGGTGGTAGTTTTGCAGTGTATTTTGAGCAGTTATGTAAGCTGCGCATTGATTTTGTAGGACTGTGAAGTCTGGATAATTCTTGGAAGGTGTCGTGGTCCTGAGTACACTCACAGATTTTAGTGACCCTGACTCACCTGGGGCCTCCACCTGCCCTGCCCAGGACCCCATGTCAGCCCCTGCCCCAGTGGTGCTGCAGCAGGGCCAGTCTCCAGATCACCACAGCCCTGGCCCCATGTCCCATCCCAGCCCCAGCCTGTCTCCTGGGATGGTCCCCAGTGCTGGGGCTGCCCCCAGGGCCACCCCCCAGGAGCTCCTGGACAAGGTGATGGGGTGGCTCTCATCCACAGAGCCACGTGGATTGCTTATCCTCTCCTCACTGAGTGGTAGGGCAGGATTTTGGGTCTGGTGGCAGAGGCTTGTCATGACTCAGCTCTTGCATTAGGTGGCAATTTCCTGATAATGAAAGATGTGAGATGGAAGTGCTGAACACCATACCTTGCTTGTCAGTATATTTAATGAAATGCTTTACTTACAGAAAAGAAACACTGTTTCTTAATCTTTCTGCAGAACAACTCATTGTTTTTCAAGTGTTTCTGTCACCAAATGCTTCACATTCTAGGTCAGGAGTGCTTTTATTTCAAGAGCAAGCCAATCAGTAGCTGTAGACTTAAAAGCGAGTGAATACAGCTACTAATAATTGACTACTAATGCAATCTTAAGTAAAAGTGAGCCTTCCATTCACCTGTACCAGTTCAGGCTCAGTGGGGTAACCCAAGGTGTGAGCTAGGCGCAAGCCTAACTAGAGGAGCAGCCCCATTCCCAGTAGTGAGGCATTTGCAGACCAAGAGAGTTATTCTCCTATGCAGATCTTGGTAAAAACAAAAAAGATTTTTAGATCTGAAAATGCTCTTGCATTTTTGTTGTGAGGTCAATATCATGTTTGAATTGCACTCAAGTCCAGGAGTGTCAAAAGCAGGTCACCAAACAATGTATTTTAAAAGGAATGAGTGGAACTGTCTCTCTCAGTCTTCTCCATTATAGCTGCCCAGCTCTCCTGCATCTCTCATACATGCTGAAATCCATCCCAAATGAAATATAGCAGACTCCCTGCGTGTGTGCCAAGATTAATGATAGAGAAGGTAGATTTTTCTGAGTGATTCTTTTCAATAACTGATGTGTGCTTAGATAGCTGCTTTGAGTATTTGAGAATTTTATATTGAGAATATTGAGTATTAAAGAATCTCAATATAGAATGAAATCTTTAACTCAGAAATATGGTTTTAGGATGGGTTTGTTTTTTTTCCTTGTTTCTCAGTTCACAGTGATCTGTTTATAACCAGATGTATAAAGATATCCAGTGATCTTTAGGATCTCAAATTTTGTGTAGGTTGAAGTAAAACTGTTTAAAAATAGGACAGGATTGCTGTCTCTGAAGCTGATATTCTATATTCTGCAACTAGATATATTCTAATAATTGATATAAAGTAGTCAAAAGCTCTGATTTTCCATGCTGTGCTTTTCAATATACTTTGAAGGGAAAATAGTGTGGTGATTAAATTTACATACCTTTTTGATTATGTACCGAAATGAACAAAATAAACTCAACAAGGTATTTTGTATTGTTTGAAAGCATTCTGTGCTATGCTGGACATAGTTATGATGTGAATATAACATTTATTATGTAATGGAATCTTGTCTTTTAGATTCAAAGAATATTAGAAAAGAGAAAGATGGAAAGAATCAGCAGGCAAACAACCCATCTTTAAAAAGTGGTAGGTATTGCAGCTGTCAGGTTCTTAGTTAAGGTACTCTAAAAGAAAAAGTGTGTGTTTGGATTGCACTATTTTCTGACTTCTTTTCCTTTTTGGAATCTCTTGGGTTATTATGGTGGGTAGTTAAAAACATACCTTTGCTTTTGTCTAGGTGTTAGGAAAGTATGTTTTGATATAGAAAGTGATGGTTGAAGCTGCTTGAGTTGAACCTGCTAGTTTTACTAGCCAAATAATTACTCTTTGTGTGTATAATCAAAGATGTTGTGTAAACTTTATTATTTTTAAACTGTTACTGATTTGTTTGTTCTTCCCCTCATGTATTTCTCAGTCTCATGCCTTTTATGCTGCAGTTACCTTCTGTTTCCTTACTGTGTTTGCTGGTGCCAAAAGAAGGATTTTCAGTTTAATAGTTTTAAGTTTTTAGGATTGCTAACTGGATTAAATTGCCTGGGATTCTAATTTTACTTTAAATAATTGATGTGCAAGCAGAATTTGTGTTTTTTTTTTTTTAGTAAATGGAGGAAAAGTGCACTCTTACCAGAAATGATCCAGATTTTTGGCTAATTTAGCCTCTACTATGCACAGCAGGTGCCATAAGGCAGTGTATACATGAGATTGCTGTCAGGTAGCTTCTGTGGTGGCCTGCAGGAAGACAACAGCAACATCCTTAGATATGCTTTGCATGTTCACGTTTTTTGTTTGAATTTGGACAGTAAGAAATGTCATTAGTAGTATGGACTTAAGTACAGAATCTTTTCAGAAGTTCTTGATAAAATGACGCTGAATTATTTAAACTCTCACTCTGCTCACTTTTCTGTGCTCTCTGACTCCTGATAGATGGTCTGGTTCTTCTTGGGTACCAGTGGAGACAAGTAGCATAGTCAGTGATCAAACATGAAGGGATACTGGCACATTAGCTGGGTAATTGACGTAATTGAGGTATTGTATCTTTGCATAAAAGATACAATACCAGTCATAGTGCAGCCTTCAGCTGTTACATTTGCCAGAGGTAATTTTTTAATTTATTGGGATTTTGGCCATCACAGAATGGGTGAGGTTGGAAGCAACCACTGGAGGTCATCTTGGTCCAACCTGCTGCTCAAGCAGGATCTCCTAGAGCACATTACCCAGAATTGTATCCCAAAAATTTAGGAGTATCTCCAGAGGAGGAGAATCCACAACCTGTGCAGGCAATCTGTCATCTTTATTTGTCCCTGTTACTTTAAACCAGAAAAGGAAGCATATTTGTCTGTTTTTCCTTCTTCTGCACTGTAAAAGGAGCTCCAGTCAAACTGGACTCAGTGTTTCTGTTTTAAATAAGGTAGTCTGACATGACAGAGTGCTGTAGACACCCCTCACCAGCAAAGTGCTCTTCATATGTGGATAAGATAACCATATTTCATGAGTCACTGGAAAATGTCCCTGCCTCCTCCTGAAGCTGAGAGCAAGGTGTTGAAAAAGCTTTGTGGAGAAGCAGTGCTAAGCGAACAAGCCTCATTCTGTATTCCATGTTCTTGACTCGGTCTGTGCTGTTAACCTAGTGTCTGGGAACTGAACAGCCTCATGAAATTCAGGCTCAGCTTTGTCAAACAGAGAGGAATTTCTTGCAAGATCTCTGATTTTCTACAGATGAAATAATTTTTATTCTGTGTTGTTGCTTGTTGGTGGCAAAGGAGCAGAAAGAGCCTCTTGATGCTAGATGAAGATGCCGTACAATGCTTTGGGCTAGCAGCTAGGAAGTCTCCAGAGTTTCCAGGGCAATGTGTGATAGGAAAAGTCAAAGAGGAGATATGGAGGTGTGAGAAGAATGGGTTAAGAAAAAATAGACTGAAGTGAGTAGAGAAAGATATGAGGAGGATAAAAATTTTAATTGAAGGATCACAATATGTAGAGAGAGGTACACAGTATAAAGTGGAGTATGAAATACCTTACACCTAAACTGCTGCATTTGCAAGAGTGTGTGAACAAAAATTACAAGGAAATCTCATCTTTGAAGAAGAAAGATTATGGGATGAAGACTAGAAAAGAGGCATCTCCATGTCCAAAGTCTCAGATGGGTGCCAAGGGAACCGAGGGGTGATCTGAGAAGACATGACTTGTTCCATCTGCCCAAACATTCTACCAATCTGCAAGTGACAATTCATAGTTTAAATCTTGAGTTAAAATTTTGTAAAACTTTTGGCTTTCACTAAACTAGAGAATTACGTGTGGTGAAAAAAGATGGGGAGCACTTCAACAAACCAGGCATTCACTTATTCATGGCAGCAGATGTGACACGCCCAGGGGTGCTGAGGTAGGAGACTGATGTCACAGGGAGGCTTCTTGCTGCTTTTGGAGAACTTGTAGTGATCGAGGAAATTTCACCATGGCTGGAAAAGGTCAAATAGTGCACACTGTCAAGGAGGACAAGATGGGAGCACCTGGGGAATTACAGGCTGGCCTGCTCAATCTAAGTCTTCAGGAAGACTAGAAAGAAAATATTTCTGGAAACCATTTCCAAGCAAATAAACGACAACAATGAGGTTAAGAACAGTGGAGGTAGATTTGTCAAGTGTGTGAACTGTGCATGCCTTTTGTGCTTAGTTACTCTGGAAACCAGGGAAAGCAATGGATCTTGTTCATGTCAACTTAAGCAAAGCTTTCTGTACAGTTTCTGTAGCGTCCTTTCAGCCAAACTGGTGAGATGTGGTTTGGATTGGTGGATGAAAAATTGATTGGACTGTCAAGCTGTACAAGGACCACCTGTCAGATGGTAGCTAGTGGCATTTCTTAGAGGTCAGTATGAGGGCTGATGCTGTTTAAGGCCTTACTGTCAGATGGGGACGATTGGACAGAACCCACTGCCAGAGCAGTTTGTGGGCAACATGCGATGGGGAGGAGTAGACTGGAAGGCAGGACTGCCTTCAGATGGATTTGCCAGTGCTGGGGAAGTGGCAGGACCGGTGAATGCAGAGTCCTTCTCGGCCGCGGGCAGAGCGGAGCCCTGAGGCAGCCCGGGCGGGCAGGAGTTCAGCGGGAGAGGCCCCGAGGCCGCGGGCAGAGCGGAGCCCTGAGGCAGCCCGGGCGGGCAGGAGTTCAGCGGGAGAGGCCCCGAGGCCGCGGGCAGAGCGGAGCGTGGGCCAGCAGCGAGCTCGTGTGGCCAAAGAGCTCCACTGCAAAGGGATCCTGCAGGCAGCGGGCCGGGAGGAGGCGTTCGCTGCCGCGGGGAATTTGGGAGGCTGTCTCTGGAGAGCTCTCTTCAGTTTTGAGCTGCACAGTACAAGGAAGGCACTGCTGTACTGGAGTAGGCTGGCTTGAAGTCCTGCAAAAAATTGAAGGAGCCAGAATGCAAAAAACTGATACTGAAACCAGAGGAAATGTTTCTTTTTCAGCTAAAAGAAAAGAAAGCTCATGGGAGATGGTTATGCTGTCTTCAACTACCTGTCAGGTGGATGGAAAGGGGACAGAGCCAGGCTCCTCTCAGAGCCACTGTGGAAGAAGAAGTGACAAATACTGGCTGGAGCATGAGAAATTCCTCCTTGATGAGGAAATCTTCACATTGAGTCTGATGGAACCCTGGAGGAGCAGGAAGCTGAGCTGGAGACCTCCTGAGGTCCCTTCTAGCTTGAGTTAATTCGGAATTGGCAGGTTTGACAAGAAATGATAGGTTATTGATACAGCATTGAAGGGTCATTGACCCATGGGTCAGTGCCAGTAATACAGGCAACTGTGACATGAACTCAGTCCCTCCATTTTTAAATTAGTCAGGCTTTTTGCCATTGCTGCTTGTTTTGAATCACTATTTAAGAGCCTCACTTCTGTGCAGGTTTTAAACGAATATTTTTTTTCTTTTACAAAAGGCTCTAGTTACCTTCTGGTTTGGGTTTTGTCTTGTTCAATTTCCAGTATATGCTGGCTTGCTCTTCAGCATAACATTTTCTTTTTCTCTCTAGTTTTCACTTTCTTGGTGGGTTATAAAGTTGTGGTTGTTGCATAACGGTCTTTTCTTAAGCTGTTTTATTCAGCCTGCAGATTTGAGTGTGAAGAGAAGTACACATTAAATTATTTAGTATGAGCTAATTTTCTTAAGGATATCTAGTTGTCAGAAGCTGCATATTTTCAGGGTCTTTAAAATTAGAAATATGTATAACACAATTGCTTCTTTACCTGTGTACACTGAGAATACAGAGAAGCTTTCATGTAGATATTTTTTCAATGTGCTTATCTTTCTAGAGATGCATCTTACATATTGCAAACATACATGTGTCTCCTGATTCTATAGCTGCAGTAATTAAATGATAATTAGCACCATCTCTGAGAGCTTGGCTCTAATTTAATACAGTGTATCTTCACAGGTGGAGAGCTTCTAATTTTAACTCAGGACATTTCTGCTTGCTGCAAGAGCTCTTGATGGCTAGGATTTAAACCAAAGAGCTAGGCATTGTTGTTTTCCTCTTAGCTTTATTTGTAGCTGGCTGCTTACCTTCTCTGTCTTTCTAGTACATGTTCTGTTACCTTCTGTGTCTTTCTAGTAAATGTCCCCTTGCAAAAAACAAAACTGTTTCTTTCTTTCTGTGTTTTTGGTCACACCATGAAATCTTCCATCCTGTTATTAAAATTCAGATAATTTGGGAAATGTTACTATATAATTTTTTGGAGGAGGTGAATGGCTGTTTATCCTGGTAAATGCAGTGTCACTAAAGTATCTGTATTTGTACAGTCCTTAACACAATGAGGCTATGCATGACTACAGCTTTTACATCATGTTAAATCTGAGGCAGCTGGGACACAACTAATGTTTTCTTTTGACTAGATTTAATTATGTAGAATTAGGTACTTTACTAAGGTAAACTCTGATTTTTAAAAAAAATTTTTTTAATCAGAAGGCAACCTGAAGTGGCAGCTTTATTATTGGAGTCCAAGAAGAATTTTTGTAAGATAAAACCTTTTATTTTTGCACCCTCCTTGGCTTGTTAATGACAAGAGCAACAAATCTGGAGGCTGCTTTCTGGGGAAAGCTCTGAACAGCTATTTCTGCCTTCCTGAAATATAAATATATGCTTAAGTTAATGTATCCTGCCTTTTGTAAGGAATACAAAATCAGTTTTACTGTATAAATGTGTGAATAAAATTTTCATTCCAAAATAGGTGGAATTCCAAGATGTTGTGTAAAAGTGTCTTTCTCACCAGCCTGCATATATTGCAGACCACCAAATTAACAGCTTTTGATGTTTTACTGACTTGTTACTGACTTCTCACATTGCTGATAAGCACATGGCATCTGCAGTGGCAAGGACAAAGGACTTGTACACATCTGAGTCTGTTTTACCAAAACCCAGGACCTCAGCAGGCCGAGGGGATGGTTCCCTTTTGCTTGAGGCACTTGATATTGTCAGCTGAATGCTGTCCTACTGCAGGAAGACTCTGGGTTTGAGCCACCACACATCCTTCACAGAAGCTGTGTGCAAGTGCTGGAAAATGCTGCCATTTTCTGATTGTTTATTTGCTTCTCCTCTCTCCTGAAAACTGCAGAGATCTGTTTAAGTGTCTGTGCCCAGTGTTGTTTTTGGAAGAATTACTGGCACACCTGGAGCAAGCTCTCCATCATCTCCAAGGATTTTGCATTAGACTGTGAGTGGCTGTTGCTGAGCCACTGGGTGGCATCACTGCATCACTGCATCATTTTGGGTTCATCAGTGCTTTTTTCTTCAGGAGCATCAGAAAGATGTCAGCTGCCCAAACAAGAAAAATAAGCAAAAGAGCTCACTCAGATAATTTAGTAACAAAAATATTAGCTGTTCCGCTGTAGCTTTTCTCTTACACTTTATATTAAAAAAATTAATATGCTTGCTTTGTATTTTGGATGTTGGTACTTTGTATATTTCCATTCATGCAAAACTGGTAACACTAATTAAATTCAGAATCCACTTGCCCATACACATAAACAATGACACTACTAACCCTGGAAGAAAATACCATGATTTTGTTACTTAACATTGCCATAATATTTACCTATCTGTGCCATATTACATGATATTCTACAAAAAGAAACCTTTGTGTGACTTCAGATAAAAAGAGACAAAGATGCAGTTGGAAGGCTGTGCTAATTTTGTTGATTTCTAGTGGATAGTGCTCATAATATATATTCCATATGTCTGTGTTTTTCAATGTATATCATCTTGGTACTCATATGAGGTTATTCTGTCAATCCTGCTGTTAGGGGAACAATAATATAGCAAGGCTAATGTGATTTATATAAGAATACTTGGGAGATCCCTCTGCAGAGAATTGAATCTAGATATTCCGGCCTAGATAATTTTGCATGTGGAGCACCAAAAAAAAAAAAAAAAAGAAAAGGAAGTTTTATATTAATTTTGCCTATTGTTGTTCACCCCTGTAAATTAACGTTACTTTTGAAGCTCCTTCAAGGTCTGTATGTATTTCAAAGGTGGAGTTTTCATTGGAGAATGATTCTGCTCTTGAAAAAAATGTATTCTATAAAATAGTTGGGTTTTCTGTCCCTTTCTTTTCTCAAGTTTTCATTTAATGTAAATTCCTTTTTTTTATAACTGTGTATATGTATTTTTTTATCTTGTGTCTTCCAGAACAGTTTAATTGGGATGATTATCTGAAAGAGACTGAATCAGTAGCTGCCCCTCTGCATTGTTTCAGACAGGTATGCCAGATACTATTTTGCAAGTGTGTGTCTGTTATATGCCTGTTACTGGGTGATCCTAGAAAAACTTTCACATTTAGACTGCTTGCAGATTTCCCATTTGAATTCTTTTGATCTGTAGTTATCAGTAGCTTGCAGTTTTGGCAGTTACCAGCTACGGAAGTTTTTTCCTTCTTGGTTTCTGCCTCAAGCCAAATTTTGAGGGTTTCATTAAAATTGTTTCTTTGAACTCTGTTTTCCTTTAAAAAAAAGACTAGCTAATGAAAACAGATAGCCTTGTCAGTGTTCAAAAATGTTTTCTACTTTTTTTTCAATAATCTTAGCGCTACCATGGTTTTATTGAGAATTAAAAAATTGGCTGATTGTCAGAGGAGTCTGCCCCATTTTTGAAAGATTTCTTTCAATTCTGTTTAGCTGTAAGATGTGTGTGTAGTAGAGTTACCACTTTTTTTCCTTTGTCTCTAGTATGTTTAATTTTATCTCTTTCTGAGCAGAGTGCTTTCTACTTAGGGGTAACAGATACTAAAATTAAAAAAAAAACAAGTGGAATATATGGGAATACAAAGAAAATACTGGATTTATGATGAAGGGTGTTTAATGTACTATTTTGTATTACTCTATACCCTAAAAGTTTGATTCCCCTTACCTGATGGTTTAGTATGTATTTGCAGATGCAATTTAAATTTATCATCTTGTGCAAGCTAATGACCTCCAGTTGTTCTGCCCTCTGGAGACTGAGTCGGTGTCTTTAGGCATCTTTCTCTGTGTTTTCCCAAGCTGAGGTGTGTCTTGTCTGTGTAAAGTTAAACAGGAATCATATTTATCTGTGTGCCCTCACTGTGTTAGGAAGATAGTTGCTAAGGAATTGGATTGTTCAGGTTCATAGAAGTGTAATAGGTGTGACAGGCAGTGCATGTCTAGTTTAGTGGCTTGGGCATGCTCTGAAATTGTTTTCTAGGGTCTGTTGGTGGTCTAATTGTACTGTAAATGATACTGGCCTCCAGTGGGGGCCCAAATAAAAAGCAGCACAAATTGAATAGTCTGAGAAGGAGAGGAGCCATCACTCAGTGAGTCTGAAGAAGTTGCAGGAATGGAGAATTAGGAGAGAGAAACACAGGTGGTAGCATTTCCTCATGCTAGATCTTGGATCTTAGCTTGCTCTTTGCAGATGAGGATGAAGGGTGAAGAGCCCCCCTCATGCTGCTTTCAGTGAGAGGTGGCTAAAAACGCTGGTGTGCATAGCTCTGAGTGGAGCTGCAGAAATTAATTTCACAGTATGTGTTTTTCACTAGGCAGAGACATCTCAAACTCCTCCTGGGTAGAGGCTGAGGGTGGTGTTTTGTCCCTGGATCTTTCTGAGGTTAATGCCATACTCACAGACCACAAACCACCATGACCAGAGTGTATGCTCCCAAGGAATGTAACTGATGCAGAAAGCTGCTCAAAAGCCTTTTCCATGTGCCTTTCTTGCATCTTCCTCTCCCCTAGTAATGCTCAAGAAGTCTGAACTGAGCAACCAGTGCCTTGAATAGAGGTGCTTAGGTGACGTGCATTCACAGACATAAATCCATGTGACCTGGATTGCTTAAGTAGTGTGTGAGTTGAAAAGAAGAGCTTTAATTTATGTGCACAGCAAATTTCAAAACAATTTGCATGTGCAGATTTTCATTTTTTCTAAGAGTTGATCCTTAGGTAGAAAGTGACATGCAATGGTGATAGGTGCCGAGCTAGATCCTCTCACTACATAATGTTTGCAGATTTTAGAATCCAAAGTGCTCGTGCTTTGCCTGGGACTAATTTGACTTTTATTGGGTTGCACATGGATTGTACATGCCATTATTACTCTGTGTAATTCAAGGAAATACACTGCTGTAGCCAGCCAGAAAATAAAGTGCAGCAAGAAAATTAATTTGACAGTTACATCCACAATTTGTGACCTGTGGGAATTTAAAAAGTTTAAATTTTGTAGTAATTAAAAAATACCTGGGGAACAATAAATTAAAGCCTCTACCATAAATTAAGACACAGACAGATAATGGAAATTGATTAAAGTATTTATCTTAATTTAGAAGGTATTTTATCTGTTGCTTTAAGTTGTTTTTAATAACTACTTAAATTTTCAATGCACTTCATATTCCTTTTTCTTGCCCTAAAACTTTTTCCCAAGCAGTTGAAAATTTTAATTGTAAAAGCTCAGTCCCTTGTGATTTGAGCAGAACTTAAAGGAAAGCTCTTACTGAGTGAGGTTTTGTTATTTTATTTAAAGACAAACTATCATGGAGGACTTACCTTTTTAGTAGAATGTCTTGAGTTGTTGGTATTTAAACAAGCTCACCTTTTCCACAAAGAAATAAACTCCCCACTTTCTCGATTTGTGTTGCTTTTCCCGCTTGTACAAAATAACAGCTTGACAAGCAATATCCTGAAATTGAATTGCCCTTTAAATTTAATATGCTCGGGCTCCCCTTTCAGCCAGCCTGCTGTCTGAGTTCAGCGCTGGCAGATGCTCTCTGAATTCTGCTCGCCTCTTAGGCTTTTGGGCTCAGGCTCCTCCAGGGCTCCTGCTGTTGATCTAGGGTGTGTTGCAAATAGTGCACCTGCACAATATAGCAAGTACAGCAAGATGTATTTTAGACATTTAAATGCGGCAGAGAAAAAATATCACTAACACTTGTTCCAGGAGCAGATTTCTCCTGTCTTTTCCTGGGCCCACAGACAGGCAAGTTATTTTGTCTACCTGCTGTGGGATCCCCACCTGGCCTGGTCAGGCAGGCACAGGGGGACAGAGGAGTCCTGTGAGACTGAATGCCTATGGTTTTGTGTATTCTAACATGCCTCCTGTATTAGAAGTCAGACTGTGTTAGTCTGAACAGGATAGCTACTGGGGTTAAATGTCGTGGGGAAGGCTGCTTACAGTTCTGGGTGTCTGTATTCAAAACGAGCTTTGTACTGAAGAGTTGCAGAAAAGAGTTTGTGGGGTGATAGGAGAATAGTCATCATCTAAGAGAAATTTCAGTGCTTTACTTATTTACATTGTTGAAAAGTACTGAAAAAGAGTCAGTTGTAGCTTTTGGGTTTATTTGCTTAAGTGCAAAAATAAATTAAATTATAGTGTTGGCCAAAAATTCCATCAATAAAATTTAGGCTGAAAATGAGGAGACAAGTAAGGAGAATAATGAGAGTCATTCCATTCCAGTTAGTGTTCATACAAAGTTTTAAACATCATTACATGTCATTTGCCTGCAATATGACAGAAGGCAGGTAATCAGACTGCAATCCAGTCAATCTCTGCCTGTAGTGTGTTGATACATGAGTAAAAAATACCCTCTTTTGTTCATCTTTAGCATGTGACAAAAAGTTCTTCCTAACAACCAAATTGCATTTGTCACATTTCTTTTCCCTGTGCTAATTAAATTGGCATTGCATTGTATGTTTGTGATTATATTCAGTTCTCTACAAATAAGCACAAACCAGTTTTTGTCTTAGCATGAAAGTTTCATGCGTCTTTAGGACTATTTTCTTTCTTAAAAATGTTAACACTAACTCTTTTTTCTGTCTTCTTTCTTTGTAATGAAAGCTTTTTTTTGATACAGAAGGGTCCAAATTTTGTTTAGATTTCCAAAATATTATTACAATGAGGATGATTGTTTCTTTTGAATTGGAAGCTAATGAACCTTGTGGTTGGGATTTTCTTTTGCACGTGTCTGTTGGTTTGCGTTTTGGTTTTTTGGACTTTTTTGAGTTGAATGTCATGTTTCCTAATGTCCTTTTATTCCTTTCACTTCACTCTTGTGTTCATATCTTCATAAAGGTTCCCTTGTTACCCCATCCTTATCTTCTTAGAAATCAATCATGCTTATGCAGTTGGTAGGTTATCCAGTTGCCTTTTCTGACTTGCTGCTAGACACTGAAAAGTTTAAAAGCTTCTTCATATTTATCATTTTTATGCTAAGTTTGGAGGAAATAAAGCTGTCTGTTGAACAGGCTGGTAAATTTAGCAGTATTAACACCTTCTATTGTAGTCTAGAATTCCGCCTACGAATGATTTCAAAGTTGGCATGAAGCTGGAAGCCCACGATCCTCGCAACGTTACCTCAGTTTGTATTGCTACAGTCATTGGAATCACTGGTGCCAGGCTACGGCTGCGGCTCGATGGGAGTGACAACAAAAATGATTTCTGGAGGCTTGTGGATTCCTCAGACATACAGCCCATTGGGACCTGTGAAAAGAAAGGGGGCATGCTCCAGCCTCCACTTGGTAAGTAACAAAGCTGCTGAACAAATGTGTGTGGAGTATTGCTTTCAGAAAGTCGAATTTACCCTTTCGTCTTGGCAAATTCAATGGTATGAATGGCTCACCAAAACATTACTTAAGTGAAAAAGAGGTAAGTAAACTAATTCTGGCAAAGTGAACTCTGGCTTTTTCTTATTTTTTCATTCTTCTGACATAAGAGTGACCAGTTTTGTTTGTTGTTGGTTTTTCTTAATAGGGCCTTAATATGAAATGTGCCTATTCTGTAAATGTTCTTCACACACCCTGTGCGTGTGTATACAGTGTTTTGTTGCATGATGCCATGCATGCTCCTTGTGGGAGCCCTTGGAAAGAACTGGAGAAAGCCAAATTGCCCCTTACTCTTCATCAGTGCATCCAAGCAGCTCACAAGAGGGCAGTGGCTGCTGCAGGCTTGGGAAGATTCTGCAGGGCTGCAGAAGGCATGACCCTGCAGGGCAGTCAGGATGTTTCCTTGGGCAGAGAGCAAATTGATTTGTGTTCTAGGACAGGCAGCATAAGGTGGGTTAGTGCAGAATTGCAACATTCTGCTCTGAATTTTTACTCTGAGGTAGTAAAAGCAGCACTCCAGAGCTCTAGCAAACTGCAGGCTTAGACTGCCTGATATTCTCATTGCCTCAGATCAGCATATGTTCAGCAATGTCAGATCAGTTTGTCATGGCTGGTTTGTGAGCACAGCGAATGCTTGTGAACAGGGTATAGCTTTCTTAGGCTTAGAAATATCGTGCAGAACTTCTTTTGCCTTCCATCAGCAATATGAGTGACAACATTGTGTCTCCTTACTGAAGAAGTTTATAAAATTGGGAATTCTACAAAGCAATTCCTTGTTACCCAGGGAATGGTCAAAGGTAACTTTGGCTAAACTGCTAGAGGTAGTAAAAATGTGACACTGCCTTTCTTTGCTGTGATTAACTTGTATACTTAGATCTGCATTCTTATACCATATTTGTCAATAGCTTAAACTTCTATGTATGGAAATATTTAAAGACTTCACAAGGATCTCCAAATAGTTTTGCTTTTAAAACAGAGGAAGTATAATGACCAAAATTTACCTGAACGCTCTCTCCCCTTTTATCTTATTATCTTCTGTGATTTTTAGGAGATGCAAGAAATAATAAAAATAATAAACTATAAAATAATAAAAAAACTACCTGTATACAGAAATTGGTTGCTGCTGCTTTTCCATCTTACAGCTTATGAACCTACTTCTGGTTTGGTGCCATCAGTAATTCTTAGAGAATTCTTACTGGAGGTTTAGTGAGGATAGGTATGCTTTCTTTCAGTGGCCTCTCAAAAAGCTTGTCATTCTGCTTTGGAAGCAAGTTCCAGTTTTTCTGTTTGAAAGATGAAGAGAAAAGTATAATTTCACTACAGTATGAATCTTGATTTGCTTGTAGAGAGACAGACACAGGAACAGTTGACGTAACCATTAAGACACTTCACATAGATTATAAGGGCAGATTTTTGTGCTATTGTGGTCCTTCAGAAGTACAAGAAAATTAATGCAACCAGAGTGCCAGTCTAGGAAAATATTACTTATGATAGATACAGTTTGAGCCAGAAGGGCTTTTTTTCCCCCTTCTTTCAATGAATATATAGAGGGTTTGACTGAATACACTAGAAATTCCTGACATCAGGGAAAAAGTTGGGTTTTTTCTTTTTTTCTAAGAAGTTTCTCAGTTTAACCTCTCTGAAGTTCTTGATACAACCTTCTAGAATGAATGAAGTGATACCAGTATAAAAAATGGAAGAATATGGTGGTTCCTTCAGCTGCACACATGTACAGGGTTAAAAAATACAGCTTTGGGAACACAACAGTTTTTAAAATGTTTCTAAGCCAGAGTGATGAATGGAACAACTCTGGTTATGTGTGATGGGGGCAGTTGATTGGTTAAGAGGAGAAACTTTCCATGACCATCAGTAGAAAGGTTGATGCCTTCTCCTCAGATACTGTTTCTTACTCTGATGTGGTCAGGCTGCCTGCAGTGCAGCACCTAACAAGCAGCTGTTTCCCTGCGTTCAGGCATGTAAGTTTACCTGCCCTCTGAACAATTGCTGATTATTCAGAAAAGAATGTGAGTGCCACTATTTTGGCCCTCCTACCCTAGATTTTTCTAGAGATAGGCTGAATTCCAGCAATCAAACATTTTGGCTTACCTAGATAATTTTTTGAAAAAGCCTTTTTGGCAGTTTTACAGCATCCTGTTCCTGGGTAAAGCTGGGAGCTAATTGGGTGTATAATTACCTCCTGTTAGACATTTAACCAATGGATTTTTTTTCCTTAGTAGTAGGGAACCTTCTGGATACTAATGTTCCACTTCTATCATAATAACTAACTAAAATAGTCCCTCCTACCTGATTTTTACATGGCTTTAATTATGCATGTTACATAAGGGTTTTGAGAAAGTGATTATTGCAGCAAAGTGTTCCTGTTCCAGCCTCTGTTTTCCATAGCTTTTCCATCACTTTTTGTTGTTGAGAGCTTCGTTTTCTCAGCAAATTATGTTGCAGATAACATTTTCTCTGGTTCTCAGGACAGCTTAAAGGCCAAATGAAGTTAATTGAAACTGTTGTTTAGTTGTCACTCCTCTCTCTTGCTTGTATATATTTTCTGAGCTACTGAGTTGGGAATGTTGTGTTTCAGTAACCACACGTGTTCAGGTTTTATGAAGACTCTGGTATGAAACCAGGCCTGACAATGAGCTCAGTGGTCCCTGAATTATGACACCATATATCATATAGGAGCTCTGTATTCATTTAGGTGTTGAATAGGTAGTTCTGGCTTGAAAACTGTTTATTCTACTGAAGATAGCTTAAAACTATGAGCTCAAGAACCACTATAGCATATAATAAAATTTTAAATAAGTGAATTATTTAAAATTCACTTAGAATCAAGAATTGCAGGTATGGTCCACCTTTCTAGTTACAGATTTTTAAGACAATTCTTAAAGATCAGTTATGAGGGAACTCATGAGCTCTTGGCAGATTATGGTACTGTTTGCTTTGTGGAAAAAATTCCCATTTGCTGTACTATATCTGTTTCTCTGCAGAACTGTTCCAGACATCTAACTGCTAAAGAAGCAGAAAAAAAATGTCCAGTATGTCTGTTATCTTACTCATTGCTTTAAAGCATTCATTTGGAAAGCAAAGAAAGCAAAAGGATTTTTTGTTTGCTTTGTTTTATCTTTTAACTGTAAAGTGGTTGATTGTGAGGGAAGATTATCTGGAATAAGAAGGTTTTCAGCCAAATCTTTGTTCTGTTTGAATAAGGTAGTTAATCTAAACAAATTTGATAGTTGTTTATGATTTTCATTCACTTGTTAATGAAGAATAATGAAATAGAAAGACCATCTGGTTTATGTTTTTCAATATGATACATGATTTATTACAATTTTTTTTGTTCACTCTTAGGTATGCTTTGTTTTTATGGCTACTTACGTATTTATTTTAATGAGAGAGGGAGAAAAACCAATTGCACTGTTTTTTTGTCTGTAGTTTGGTGAAACAATAACAAGATTCTCAAAAATAAAAAAGTATCTTCTCAATAAATGAGTTAGAACCTGAAGAGAAAGCTAGGTGCTTGTGCCAGGGAAGTTCTACTGGACCAGAGACTCTGTGGGACAACCTGATGGTCTCCTGTACTAGGACTTACATATCATTGAATCCCAGAAATTAATCTGTAGTGCCTGATGTTATGATGAGTGATTTTGCAGGCATGTCACTCAGAATGGAAATGAATTGCACAGCTTTCTGCAGTGACAGTGGCCATGTTCATTTCTTCTTAGCTGCTTCTATTTTGGCCAAGTCTGAAATAGAGGGAAGGAGCATTAGTGAAAGAAATTTTTTTCCTATTGTATTTTACAAACTGAAAGTAGGGCTGTTTGTTTGGTTTTTTGTTTGTCCTCAGGGTTCCAGATGAATGCATCCTCTTGGCCAATGTTTCTCTTAAGAACTCTCAATGGAGCTGAAATGGCACCTGCAGCATTCTTTAAAAAGGTAAGAAGAAAGGCTTTTCTAGTAAACAACTTCATATCAATTGCTCCATGGTTACATTTTTTTTAATGAGGATGCTAAGATATTACCCTGTTGTCTGCAGCAAAGACAGGGAAGGCAAGACTATTATTTAATATTACTTTGAACTGGATTGACATGCTATGGAACTAGACAGAAAGGAATCTGCTTCTAGTCCTTAGAGAGGGCCATTTCTTTTCCTGAGCTGAGACTTCAAAGTATGGTGTGTTATTTAGAAAAATTGTGTTTGCTCATTTTTTGTCTTATGGATTTTAGATAAAATGCATATCACATTTCTTAACAGCACTGTAGTCATGTGAATCTGCACAGGAGTAAAAAAAAAATTAATGGGGAATGAGACCCACTGGAATACAGTAGTGCTTGGAATGGTTGTGTTAAACATTTTCATTGGGCACACACTCATCATTTGAAATGTAGTGAGAAAGTAGTTGAAAATAGCAGAAAAAGCCATTCAGTTTTTTAAACATGACTCTTGAGTAAGTTACTTTGAAATATGGAAAATTATATAAAAATAACAGTGGTATTAAAATTACTTCCTTCAATTTTTTGTTGAGGAGATAAAACCCTGTTGTCATACTGAGTGTGTTCTTTTTGGATACTGAGAGTGATACTGAGAAGTATGTCAGCAAATCAAACAGTTGGGTTTAGACCTGCAATCGCATCACTTGGTGTTAACTTCATATAATTATAATTTTTTTAGATAAGATAATATAAATTTTCTGAGGCATGATGAGCCATGCTTCTCTGTGCTAGCCTGCAGCACATCTGAGATGGGCTTGGATAATAAGTTTCTTCAGGCTGAGGTGGTAATTTGTGTTCTGTCAGATCACAACTCCTGCTGTGGAGGTACACTTACACCAGTCACATGCACTTGATTTTTGTTTTTCTTTGTCCACTTGGAATTGGTCTAAGGCCAAGTGAGTTAACAGAGGCCTATAAATAATGTCCAATGCTAATGAATTTTTCATGGATTAATTGAGAGGTAAAGCTTTTACCAGACAGTTATCAGTCCCCAGAAATATCCATGCTCTGCAAACCTCTTCTTTATTAGCATGTAATAATTTCATTTTAGTGTCTTGGCTGTCTTGCTGCCCAGATATAATGTATTGTTTGCAACCTATTGCTTATGTAAATACTTTTATCAGAGTCTTTCTGTCATGGAGAATTTTACTAATTATCCCAGCTGTGTTTTGGGGGAATAGAATCAAGATTTTTGTTGTGCAGAAGAGCAAAAGCAAATTTAAAATTTGACTAAGTTTCCTTGAATGTGTTTCTATAGCTTCCTGAGAGTAGTGACTATAAATAGTAAGAATGTTGAGGAAAAAAAAAGGGCTGTTACTTAGTTTTGGTTTTTTTTCAAGAGGTCATAGAAATACAAATATTCTACCTTGTTTATTTTTGTAGGAGCCACCAAAACCTGTGCCAAACTGCTTTAAAGTTGGAATGAAACTTGAAGCTATAGATAGGAAGAACCCATACCTGATTTGCCCAGCAACCATTGGAGATGTTAAAGGAGATGAAGTTTTTGTTACATTTGATGGTTGGAGAGGAGCATTTGACTATTGGTGCAGGTGTGATTCTCGAGATATTTTCCCAGTCGGATGGTGTAGCTTGACAGGAGATGCATTACAGCCACCAGGAAACAATGGTAAGATGACTAATAATATTGCTTAATTGTTTTTCTCCTTAATTACAGCAGAATTTTAAAAACCAGCTGGCTATATGCAGATAAGACTGAAGATTTGATTTGTGGGCAGCAGACAAGGATGAAATGTTGTTTTCTTTATGCAGCTTAAAGCTAATAGAAATTGCTGGGAAACAGTTTTTGCCTGTTCATAGTATCTCTGGGAACATGTTTTATTTAATACTGTTAGGAGGACTTCTGATGACCTCTAATTTTTGTGTGCTTGTAAAGAATCTTGAACTAGATTTGCTGTTTGTATTATTGATAGATACATGCTCCTGTTTAGTGATACTAATATGTTGGCTGCTGCAGCACTTTATGTTATACTAAGTAAAGTAAAGTAGTGTTTGCTTCTGTGATGATTGCAGGTCTAAACTATTGAATGTTTCTTCTTTCATACTCACAAAGTTCTATCTTGCAGCTGCCTATTCTGAATGCTTTGTCATCCTCTTGCCTTTAGGGATGTTTGTTGATCAGGTGATAGTGCCTCTTTAACTAATGGCTGCTTTATAATGAATAACTCTCTACCTTAGAAAGAAGGGAACTAGCATGAAGAGGGATATCCCTCAGTGTAATCCCTTTGCTCCTCTGGAACTGCTTGTCAGCTTTCTGTATGTAAGGCTTTTCTGTCAAACTGTTTGAGCTTTTCTATCCTCATTCCATAAAAAAATGTCAGGAAGAGATGTTTTGAAGGATGGGAGTAATATTTTAATTATTTCTTTATTAACCAGAATTATTTGTTCTCAGTGAGAATTTTCATAGCTGGTGTTAGGTGAGTAAGGGACAAATAGATTGGTGTCACAGAACTCCCACGTGGAAGTAGGAAAGGAACAGAAGCAAGAAGGCAAGAAATTGGTAATGTTTCCTGGCCTTTTCCATTATTTTTCTCAGTCTTTGGCTAGCAGATCAAGAACTGTATAGAAAATCTAACTGGAATTAGCTAAGGGCACCTCTGCATCCTTGCTCTCACCTGCCTGTCTGAAGTTGCTGCCAGGGATCATAGTACCTGGAATGGGGTTTAGTCCATTCTGGCAGATTTCAGCAAAGGAATAACTCTGTGTTTAGCTGTACTGTCCAAAATGATCTGCTGGTGAAAACCTGCAGTGAGAGGGAAGGGGAAAGGCAGGTGAGAATGATGGACATTGGATCAGAAGTCATCTAATAGGTACCACACTGACCTTAGTCTTAATGTTTCTGTGCTCCCAGTCTCTAAAGTGTCTTTCTCAGCTTCTTCAAAAGGTTGACCTTGTCTTGGGAGATCATGAATGACATGTGTTATTACACTTAAGCTAGTTATTTCTTTACTGTGGGGGTGACTGTGCACTGGAACAGATTGCCCAGAGAAGTTGTGGAGTCTCCCTCACTGGAGATATTCCAGAGCTGTCTGGACACAGCCCTGTGCCATGTGCTCTGGGATGACCTTGCTTGAGCAGAGAGGTCGGACCAGATGATCCCACTGTGGTCCCTTCCAACCTGACCCATTCTGTGATAAACAGGAGGGGCTGTGTAAATAAGTGGCATAGAAGTTTAAAACATATTTTTCTGACAGTTTAGATTACTGAGTCCAATTTCATCTTCTGGAAAGAATATTGTTAAATTGTTTAGTCTACTCCAATTTCATGCTGGAAAGCCAGCGATATTTTGAGGTAAGACATCCAGAATTTTTTCTTGCCTGACTAGTGCTTGATAGAGCTCAAGGTTGTTTGACCATGAGTAAAGCTGGTTATGTAATCCAGTTCTTCAGGTAATAAACCAAATAAAATTCAGACTTTAAATACCTATCCCGTTAGGATACTATTGCTTTGTAATGAGAAACAAAAACACTCCAGGCATTAATAAAATCTGAAGCAAGGTTCCTGCAGACTTATAGTTAAAATTGAGAATTTTTGACATGTAATAGAAACTGAGTGCAGAGAGATGCAGGCTGGAGTGGTTTTTATTTTTGTTTCCAAAAGTGAGGCCAAAGTTAACTGCAGTTTTATTGAAATTGTGTATTCATTTTTCCCCCATTCTGAGCATAAATAATTTGTTATTCCTATTTTGCTTTGTGTTGTTATTTTTATTTATTTTATGTTTTATGTTTGTATGTGTTATACACACTTGCTGAATTTACATATCTGGATGAAATATTGTTTGCTCTCAGGTTAGGTTTTTCACTGCTATTTGATTGCTACTGAGCCACTAAAGAACTGCAATGACAATCCTTTATTAAGATTTAAATAATAGCTTCAAGAAGAGTATAATCAAGTCGTTTGAATTCAGAAATATGATGATGTTGTCAGGATTTTTCATTATGTCACACTAACAGTGACTGCTCCTGTTAAGGGAAAAAATATTACAGGTACTACATTGTAGGAATTTCCTTGGAGTATTGAAGTGTTATTTTGGTCTGGACCTTTTTCCTGCTGGTTACCACAGTATTTCTGGCTTGAATTTCTGCAACAGAAAGTGAAAATAATTGATTTAAGAGTGGCTTGAATTCCAGAGTAAATATGAAAAGTATTCTTGATTTTTGTAAAGCTGAAAGCATTTAAATGTGTAAAATCACTACTTAGAGGGCTGGAAAAAAAAAACACCCTCAGATATTAGTGAACATGCAAAGCCAATATCCTGCAATCTAAGTATGAAAGAGAAAAATAATCCTTTAAATTTCATTCATACCTAGGACAACAATTTCCTGCCATGAGATGTATTTTGAGGTCTAATTTAACCTTTCGAAAGAGAGATTAAATGCAGTAAGGGAGACAGTATGCAAATTAGGGAAGATTGTGTTTCAACTGTCTACTGTCTCAGCCTTTTAGGATACCCAGAGAGAATGTAGGGCCTCTGCTGTGGGAGGTGTTTAAGAACAGGCTTCTAGGATATGGGTTATTCAGACCAGATTATGTGTTATTTTTGCTCTTTAAAACTGTATCTTCTGTCCCTCTCATTGGTATTAGCTCATGAACTAAGATAAAAGATAATACAGAGATGTTAGGTGAAAAGTTGTTTTGGACCAGCTGTTGATAGCCTTCAGGCCCCAATATTTATGTTTTGTCTTTGGTCCTTATCAGAGGTGTGACTTCAGTGGACCTGGCTGGATGTCAGGATATGTGCACAGTGGTATGAAATGTGCCATTCAGTATTTATGCTATCAGAAGCTGTGCTTAGCTAACATTGTAGTTTGTGTCATTAGAAATAACTTCAATAGTACTAATTGGTTATGTATGGTTTGGCTTCAGTGCTTGATGTTGGCTTGGCCCACTGCCTCAAGGTTAATATTTTAAGGATGCAGTAGATTGTTTTCTCTGTGTCTCTTGGTCACTTAAATGCTTTTAGAGAAGACTGAAAAACACTGTTGTAAAAAATGCCTAATGAAAGAGATCGACATGGTAATGTCTGTGCTGGACCAATCTGAAGGACCATCTGCTCTTGAAGGTTTTCTCCATCACTGGCTGAAAGCAGATGTCTGAAGAAAAGCATAAGCACATAGGAGACAGGTTTGCTCAAGTCTTCCTAATATCTGTCCATCTGCAGCCATGGTCCTTCCAAACCCTGAATAATGCTTTTATGCTGATTGCTATCTCAGGTACTCAGCATAAAAAGGGAGGAACTTGATCTAACCTGTTCTGTTATATACCGGAGCATCTGAACTTTTAGCACCTACAACATCCTTTTTAGCACCTACAATGTAAGGCATTCTCTACTTGAGTATACTTTTTGTGGAAAAGGAGAAATCCTTTTCCTTGCTGGTAGTTTCATTTGTTGTCCTTGGTTTCTTGTACTGAAACAGGTTCTTGTACTTCCAGTACTTGTACAGGAAGATTTTGGTGTTGTTGTTCAGGGATCAGTTTTATTCCTCTGGTCACCTTTGTACTTCTGTACTGTTTCCTTTTCACTGACAGCATTTTTGAGCCACTGGATCCAGAAGTGCACAATATATGGAAACTTAGTGACATAGTGGTGCCTTCTGTTATGTTTTCTGTTCCTTCCATGACTATTCATTAATTGGTATTTGGGATTTTTGGACTTATACTGATATTGTGTGCTTCCTTGGAGTGAGTATGAATGCAAAATAAATTCAGTCTTGTTGTTTTAGTGTTACCTTCTGCATTTGCTCGTTCTAAAATTTGGTCATCTCTTGGGTCCATGTAACTTATGCTTTTGATATACTTTAAGAAGGATTTTAAAGTTTTATACCTTCTGCATGTTTTTTTATTCACTCTTTTTCTAGGCCAAATGTATTGTACTTTTCTATTTAACCACAATAAATTGTAATTTTTACTCTGTTGAATAATAGAATTCTGTTACTATATCCAAGAATATTCTTGATATTTATGTATTGCTTTGTGGCTTGTTGTATTTTGAGGCTTATGATTGAAGTAAGCAGCAGGTGACTTCAGATTGTCAGAACAATTTCGATTTGCTGTTTCTGTAATAATTCATTTTACTGTTTAGTTATTACATGTAAATGGCAGTTACTTAGGTAACCCACCTTTTTATTTATAATAGAAGTGAAACCTTTTTTCGTAAAAGAGAGAAAACAAAAGAACAACTGGGGACAAGCCATGTGGGAAACAATAAGCAGTTTCACCTGCAAAGATTGATTTCAGTATTAAGTACTATCTATCATTTAGATGTGAACAGAAAGAGGGGCATCAGTTTCTACATATTCATGATCCCCCCAGCCTTATGAATCTGGATTTTTGAAGGACAAAGGTGATGCACAGAATTCAAAAAGTTGGAACTGCTCTCTGTGCCCTAAAATTTGGGAGGCCAAAGGAAGATGATAAAATAATTTTTAAAAACCAACCAAAACCATGATACAATGTTGTTTTTACCGTTAGTCATATTCTTTCTTTCACTTGCCTGTCTCCCCCTCTTCCACAGCCTGTGTCCCATCATTGCTTTTCTCCTAATTTAGTGCATTTATTGTCAGTGACAGCAAACTTCTTTCATTATGCTAATCAGCATGTTGATGTTAAAGGTCTCCTTCTAAAACTGTTTGCAGCAAAAGAGCAGTACAGACTCAAGCAGAGATTTAAAAATATCTTACTTGTCTGTTTTATGATTTCTTAGTTTTATTTAATTTTCAGTCATTTTCTCAGTGTTTACTTTGTGCAGATTTTACTGAGCTAGATACTAGAGATGGTCTCTGTTGTTGATGAAATTATGTGAAAATAAGCTCTGGTATGTTTTCAGCTGAGTTGTGCACAAATGTGCAACATCGGTACGAACCTAAGTATTTGCCCTGTTTGCAGATAAAACAAAAGAAGTTTTGAAACTTTATACAGAGCTATAGTAAGATCTGTGAGGACTCTGTGATGTTTAGAGTAGCCAAAAAAATCAGATAAGCATGGTAATTAAGTTTCATTAAAGAAAAAAAAAAGTGAAGTGGTAAAATTTCATACTGCTGGAGGTTTTATTTTTCTGTCAGTGCAGCCAGCTTCTCTTCATGAGCAGATCACAGTAGTTAAGTCAGGCACACACAGTAAGCAGATTTATGCTGTCTTCAGAATTGTACATGAAAAACTCCTCAGTGCTTCAGTCTAAAACCTGATTTGCCACATTCTCTCAAATGTTAAGCTTTTTTTATTTGGTGTTAATGTTTCTTGACATCTTGCAGCAAGGCTTGGATAGTGCTGCTACAGGGCACTAATCACTTAAGAAAGAATAAAGGTTTTGCCTTTCCCAAAGATGTGACCTTATTGTAAGTCTGGATTCCCTGACATCTTACCATGTTTATTTATAAGGCAATTGTAATTTTCTTGTAAATTGGAAGTACTCCAACACATGTATTTTTGACTGCTACATGGACTTTTTTTTCTAATATGCTCTTGTTTGTGTCTTATGGACACTGCAGGTATTTCAGTATAGTCAAAACAGAAAGTTGTACTACTATACAGACCTCCCACCTGCAGCTTGAGTAATAAAACACCCTACTCCTGTGGGGACTAAGCAGTAAAGGGTTACTAACCTAGGTGTGCCAAGCCACAGCCAATGGTTGTGGTGCCCTGCTAGTGGATGTGATTTAGTAGGTATTTTCCAAATCTGTGTTAGTAGCTATAAGCTATGTCCAGAGTTCAGTGCTGTCATTCACATGCTGAGACAAAACAAATTGTTGCATTGTACTATCCATGTACTACATGTTCTGTGTCTTTTTTCTTCCCTAGAAGCTTGTTGCATTGTATTCTGTCATTTTGGGCCCACCTTTCATCCTGTTTATGCTATTTGGGGAAAAATAATGGCAAAACCAGGGCAGAATCAGTAATGATGGGGTCAGAAGTCAGGTTGTTAAATTTGTACCCAGTGTGTAGAGCTGGGCCTTGCGGGGCTTATTGACAGATTCATCACCAGCACATCTAAGTTCACTTCACGTAACTCAAGTTGATTCTGTTTTGATAGTTCAAGAGACTTCCTTACCTTCCTTCCTTTCAAATTATCAACAAAGTATAGGATTTTTTTTTGTTGGGGTTTGTCTGGTTTAGATCTTTTGCTTATGTGGTTGCAGTGGCAATGCTTGTTGAAGGATGAGGCTAGAAGCTGGCTTTTCACAGTTCTTGGTTTCTGGGGACTAACTGAAAAGATCTTCCAGGAGTCTTTCTTCTGTTTTGCCTGTAACCCCCCAAGTCCCACATATTCCCTGCCCCATCTTAGCTCATAGAAGTTGGTTTTTTCGGAAGTGATGAGTGTTAATTTGGTTAGCAGCAGGTTTTGATGGATCTTAAATGGTATTTTCAGTGGTTGCTTCTGTAGGGGCTGGCTTGCCTACATCTTGAAAATGTGGCAGACTGGGGATGGGGGTGAAGGACCGAGGGAAGGCAGGTGCTACAGTGCTGCCTGGGGAGGTCACTGGGAGAGGAATGCTTTTTTTTTCTTTCATCCATTTCTGTCTTACATTGCTTGGCAGTCTCCATTTTGCCTTTCAGTCTTGTAAGATAGGCTAAAATTTTTCACAAGGACTTCTTATTTATTATATTAGTAACAGAAACTAAAATGTAGAAAGAAGAAAGTTTCAAGCTGTAGTGTCCATGTCTTGCCAAGGTGGTTGTTGAAGTTTCCAAGTGTGATGTTGCTTTTTAGATAGCAGAATAATGACTTATACCTGATTTTGCATCATAGCAACATATCAATTTGTATCTCACAGCTACCTCATGACCCGAAGTCATCCAAACACAGATAGGAAGAGGTGGAATGTATTACAGATAGTATAGTTATGCTTTTGTATGGCTCTGTTGTTCGATTGAGACATAAGGACATAAATTTTTATAATCCTTGGCAGTAAGCTGTTTTGAAAAAATTGCTAATCTTTTCCACTTCCTTTGCCAGTTGTCAAAACTATCATGATAATAACTGACTGTATTAAAGAAGGTTAGTTTTATAGTTAAAACTCCAGGCTAGAACTCAGCAGATATGATTCCATTACTTCTCCTGTGGAATGCTCACATGGATTTAGGGTAAGTTGCTAAACCTCTTTGCCTCTTTCTTTTTTTTTTTTTTTTTGGTCTGTGCATGACAGGACCAAGCTTTTATATTCTCAGAAAAACATTGGGTTTATATATTGGGGGGGCATAGGAACAGTACTACAGTACAAATAGAATAATTTATCTCTTGAAAGAAAATCTGATTTTAAAAGTGAGCTACTTTTTTTACTGGCCTAATTGGCACCTTCACCTCAGGTAGTAATTCTGTGTTCACAGAATGCACAGCAGTGACCCCCTACCTTGCTTTGTGTAATTTCCCATCAGTTGTTTTAAGTCTTGTAATTGCTGTTCTGTGGTACTAACCAAATGGGAGATTTATAATGTTTAAATATTACAAATCTGAACCTTTTTTTTCCCCTGCTTTCCATAAAAACATGGAGTGAAACTGTCACTGCTGATTATTTGAGGGAATTTTACTAATTAGAATTGCATGAGAATTCAGGCTTTTGAGCTGTCATCTGTTCCATCCCCTTCCCAAGTACTGGAATTTTCAGTAGCTTCAGATTTCACAGTTGTCTTAAATATGTTACTTATTCTGGCAAGAGATCTTGGAGATAACGTTCTGGGGTCAATTTTGCAGTTCTACCTGTGTCTGGAAGTTTTTCTGCTTCTGCAAGCAGAATTTGGCCCTCGTGTGAGGTGTAACCTTTTGGGTCCTTTTCATACAAATGGGCTCAGTTGATTGCAGTGGATCTGCTTGTTTCAGTGAGGGACTGAATTGTGGCTGTGCATTTGCAGGTTGTGAGTTCCAAAATACAGGATCTGGGGTTTCTCTTATATTAAATGCAAAGTTGGCAGGTGTTGGGATTCTCACAGAACCATTTGAGGGGGAAAAAAGAATGTTTTGAATGAGAAGTATTTGAAAGCTTGAAAGCTGTGAGTTGCATGAAGGGCTGTATATCTATAGCCCACACAAACGTGGCAGTATAACTAGAGCTCTGTGAACTCTGAAAGTGCTGCTTAGTTGCTAACATTTCTATGGTAAAGTGTATCTGTGTAGTGTGACCTCTGTTCTTCAGTTATTAAGGGTGCCTGTACAGGTTTTGGCTCTAAACAAGGTATTTGGGAAGGAAAGCTATGCAATGCATCCCATTCCTGAAACTGGAGTGGTGGATATTTCTGTAGATGAGCAACATGACACAAATGCTTGATTTTGTTTGTGCAAATGAGAGGGCCTTTGTGATGCAAAGCAGCATCCTCAAAAGGCAAATGTGCTTTTTTGGTTGTAAATATCCCAGCTAAATACTGCAGTAATTGCAAGCAGAGCTTGGCATTTTTCCTCTCTATTCTCTTCATCGTTATATTTTAACAAGTTCTCATGAGACTATTAAAGTGTCTTAGTTTTTGGAACATGTGGCCTAGTGGGGATAACTCTGTCTACAGATGCAGTGGGTTGGCAGCTTGATTTTGCATGTCTTTTCATTTCCCCCCAGATCCTGTGACCCAGTGTAACCTTTGGTCTCCCTCTGAAGGCCGGGGTGAGGGAAGTATGAGCAGGTGACTGATGATCACTGTCAATACAGCCTGCAGACAATATGGGAATTACTTTAGCAGTCTCCCACTCCCTTGTGCTCCCCCCATCCTCTCTTAAATCAACAAATGCAAATAGCAGCTTCCTCATTTGTTGCTATCTCTGGGATGCTGCCCAGGCAGCATGGGCTTTGTTGCAGTTCTGCCTATTAAAAAAGGCAGCTTCAGCCCTAGGCAGAAGGAAAAATACCAAGTGAGACCTGATTCCCCCCACCCCCCTAATGGTTAATGCTGCTCATATTTGTTCCTCTGGCATATACAGGTAGGAAGATGCTGAGATAAGGTAGTGCTTGATGTGTGTGGTTCAAGAGGGCAGCAGGAAGTGGCTGGAGCTGTTTGCATTGTTACTCTTTGTCTGGTAAATGTCCTTCTGGAAGGGAATAGGGATTGCCCAGTGTCCAAAACTCATACCTGTGCTCCTAGAACTTGTTGCCTTGAAAGTAGTGTGTGTTTAACAACAGCTATGTCTTTACTGTGGGAGACTAGAAATGCATTTGCTAGATTTCAGCATAGGCAGAAGCACAAAGAATTTGTTAAACAACATTTCTTTCCAAGGTCATGATTATTTTGTTCTGTGCATGGTTGTGTGGCACAAATAAATAAAATAGCTGCATTTACATTGTTGTAAGTATAATATGTAGTATTGCATTGTACAGCATACAGTTGATATTGTTTTACTTTCCAGATATGCAGCTTAACGTGAGTTGTCGTTCAGCAATTCAGGAACATAAGAGTAATGCTGTGCCAGCATTTGGTTAGAATTCTGTTCATCTTATTTTGTCATCGCATATGAAAAGATGTTTTGGCATACATAAATAAAAGGAAAGTGGTCACTTTGTACATTCAGGAGGTGGTCCTTCTCAGATACCCCAGGATATCAGGTCTGCATTTGATGTATTAGGATTGCAACCAGCCATAATGAAGAGATTTCTTCTGAACTGCCATTAAGGAATATTAGATTAGTAACTGAATCAGGCAAATAGCAATGTATGTAAATGCTCCTACTGCTTTAGAAATGTGTGTCAGTAGTACTTGTATTTTATAAGAAGTCTGTGTGCAGTGTGTATTTAATCTTAGTGAATTTGAAAATAGTGACATTTTCTATTGCAAATACTTAATAACAGTTAACTCCTGAATAAAGATGCAGGGTTAAAGGAACAGTTGTAAAGCAAGGTGCTGGACTGTTAAGTTGAATATGATTCATAGAGCTTGACATTAAAATTGTTACTCAATCTTTAAATATTTTATTTTCTCAATCTCTCATTTCAAAAGTATGTTTGTGTTTTATTTTTTGTTTTACTTCTTACCAGAAAGCTTCAACATACTAATATCTTCAGAGAAGAAAGGTTCCAAATTCACAAAAATCCAGAATTAACAGCCCCCCATGCTCCATTTCCAGTATGAATTAGTGCTTTGAATCAGGCACTGATGGCTGATACAGTCAAAGCCTGCTTTAACTCTAACTTGCAATACTTCTCCAAGTTATGTCACATTAAGTTTATGGTATTTAAGGTTGGGGTGAATCACATGAATTTCACAATCAGCAAGATACAAAAGGCTGTGATAGGGGCAGTTTGACACTAGAAAGCTGTCTGATTTTAGTGTAAAGGTTTCAAATTATTTCATATATGTTGTGTGTTTCTTTCCCATACCTCTCAGCAAAGGTGGTTTGATGTCAAAAAATTTCCCTATTTCATATTCTACTTACCTGTCCTGCAATTTCTGCATCTGCCTGCCAGTGGTTGGGCCAAAAGAATGGAGTATTTGTTGGCCACAGGGACTTAATATTTGCTTTTTGTTGGCCACAAGTGCTGTAGCAGGTTCATTGAGGGTATGTCCCATGTTCTGTTGGCATCGTTTTGGTGTTCTAATCTGTCCATTGGGAAGGGAATTGTTAAAATAAAACCATCATTATTTCAGAGAAGAGCAAATTGGGTGGAAACGACCTGTTCACTAGGAAGTTTTAATTTAATGAAATCTGGTTACATCTTAGAGCCTCACACCAGATTACAATGCTATCACAGCATATGCATATTGGAACATATCCAAGTGGATATCTGTTGGGATCCCATATTGAATTGGAATGGGAGATAAACCCATCTCATGGGAGAAAATCACTTCAGTGTTAAGAATGAAGAAAAATTATACTTGATGTTTGATTTTTGGAATCCCTTCTTCGAAATGGCACCAGGTAGAAAAATGTGGGTATGATTATGTGAGCTTAACTTTCTAAACCAGCATCTCAGACAAATACTCATTAAAGACATTTTGCCTGTCATCAGTTTCTTCTTGTCACTGGGATGATTTTCTTTGCTGCTCAAAGTTGTTTTGTAGCTCCCTAGAAGTAGTTTGCATGTTTTGTGGTTGTGGAAGCTGCTCTTAGCAGAAAAGGGATGTAATATAAGCTGTATAATTTGTGAAGTATTTTTGAAGGCCTTCTTGATGAATGGCACTTTATAAATACTGTAATTAAATTATGGGAAGCATTTATAAGGTGAGTAGATTAATTCTTGGGTTTTTTCCCCAATTTTTATTTGAATGTTTTTTTCTTAGGAAAGTCCCTGTAAAAGAATGGGTACAAAGAGTTCTCTCTTTGGCGTCAATGAAGTTCTGTAGTTTCATGCCAGCTACTTAAGTTCAAAGTAAAAAGTATATTCATTTTACAATGTAAATTGTGCAGTACACTTTTATTTTTTTAAGCCTTTGTTAGAAAAGTTGCTTTCCATTGTTCATTTTGAGGTTTTCCCCCCCTTCCCTTTTGTTTTTGTTTTTCCTCAGTTTCCATTACAAAGAGCAGTGCAAAAATCCAATCTTCCCCTTCCAAAGTGACCCGGCGTTCAATGCAGTCTCCACAGAAATCTGCTCCAGTTCCAGCGCAGCGGAGCAGGAAACCAGGTCGGGGCAAACCCCCTGGACAGTCTGCAGTTCCCAAGAAGGGCAGGTCTCCTAAAAATATTCCCCTGACAAAAAGCACCTCTCATACTGAAAATCTTAAAACAAGGAAAAAAAGTTTAAAACCTGGAAAAAAGGTTAGTCCTTATCTACTACTTTACTTTATATTGCAAAATTTTGCAGTGAGATTTTTTATTATTATTACTTAATTTTCTATCTTCTCTTCAGCCTTCAGGGCTTTACTGTTTTCAGCAACTGATTACACGGAAAAGTTTAGAATAGCTCTTCTGGAATATTTTAGTGTAAGATCCTGTGGATTATTTTATTCCCAAACAAGATTACTGTTTTATTTATGGGTGAGTAATTGGTGTTGAAAATGCTATTCTGAAGTAGAGAGACAGGGAAGCATTTAAGCTTTTTAGTTTGGGTTAGTTTGTTTCTGAACCATATATATAGCTTGCATTTTTTGTTTTTTTTTTTCAGGTTTAGAAACAAAGAATTAAAAACAGTGAGGACTTTATTGCGTAATTTAGGCTTCTTAAGCATACAGCTGGATTTGCCAAATGAATCTCGTGGATACTCCCTAATCCTGGAGCTTCTGCTAGCATGAAGCAAGAAGCTTCTTTTTCTCCAGATGTGGGCTTAATTCTGCCCTGGTCTGAAAGGCATGATGATGCCTTTCTCCTGCCTAGCTGAGTCAGACCTGCAGTGTTGGCAGCTGCCTCCAGCTTCAGCTCTGGTGGAGCTCTCTGGTCAGGTACACACTGCTGGAGCGCTCTGGTCAGGTGCACACTGGAGCTCTTTGGTCAGGTGCACACTGGAGCTGTTTGTTTGGTCAGGTACACACTGGAGCTGTTTGTTTGGTCAGGTACACACTGGGGCTGTTTGTTTGGTCAGGTACACACTGGAGCTCTCTGGTCAGGTGCACACTGGAGCTGTTTGTTTGGTCAGGTACACACTGGAGCTCTCTGCTCAGGTACACTCTGGAGCTCTTTGGTCAGGTGCACACTGGAACTGCTGTCCCCTCACCCCACTGTCACTGACAACAGCACTGGCAGATGAACAATCTCCAAGTGATCCAGTTCAGGGAGCTGATCTGGTAGACAGCTAGCACAGCATCCATCCCTCCTACTTCTTTCTTTGTCTGCTCCATCCCAAAAAAAGCACAAATGCTACAGCTGCTGCAAGGAAGAATAGGATCACAGCAGGGCAGGCTTAGGGCAATTTGAATTGCCATGGAAGTACAGTCTATTTTCTGAGGCTTGCTCATGCACAGCAGGCTGTCCAAGAAGAGTAGCAATGCTGCAAAATCTTTCCTCAGGCAATTTGAGTCTGTCCTTGTGCTCCTGCCTGCTTTGCATTAGCACTAGTGAGGAGGTGTGGGGCAGTGCTTTTTCCTGGTGTTTTTTTTGTGTCCATTCCCCTTTCCTCCGAACAAGAATAAAAAAGTAGAAGTTTTGGGGCTTTTCTCTTCCAATCTGTATCAGTGTGGGTTGTGGGATTTATTCCTAATGATGCTTGGGAAGAGGTGGAATAATGGCAAGGTGGGGATTCTCCCTTCCTGTGACCATGCTGATCAGTGTGAAGTGCCAGTGAAGTAGCATTACTAGAGCATAGCTGGAAGCTCTAGTATGAAACTGGAAGCAGCACTTCATTAAAATGATGATCACAAGGTAAAAAAATATTTCAGGGACCATAAATTGAAAGCTGAGCACTCTTCTCTGCTGCCTGCCCCTTGCAGTCAGACATCCTAACTGGTAGGCTACTGATGGAATTGGTCTCCAGTTTTGTTTCTCTCTTACTTGGTGTATAAAAATGCACAGTGACAGGGATTAAAGAGGAGAAAGGTGCTCCTATCCAGGCTTAGCTGGTGGGTGGGGTGCTCTTTGTAGGTCTGGACAGGGCTTTAAAGGACACCATTGAACACAGGACTGTCATATCTTGAGGTCTTACTCAGGTGTGGCAGGATGTGCACTTGCATGTAAGAATTTTGTCCTTTAGCTCTCATTAAAAAGAAATTGAGAGGCTTTGTCTATTTTTGAAGCAGTAGCTGGAGGCATCTTGCATTTAGAAGAGGCATCTGGGCCCTGGGTGTCTGAAAATGTCTGCTTGGAGCATTTGACACGTGATTTGTGTGAAGTGCTTGAAGGTACTGTTTGGGGAATGGGTGTTAGTGCTGACATACCCTGTCCTGAGGCAGCAAATCTGAGGTACCTCTGTGCACTCCTGATTTCCTCTGTGGCACCAGGCAACAGAGAGGTTTTGCAAAATGTAGGTTTGATACATCTAATTTGAGATTTTTACTTTGTTAACTTTAGCATTAAAAACTTGAAAAATTAGCTCCTTTCGAAAACTCACAGAAGGCTGTTATTGCTTTGCTAAGTGGTTAAATTGCCAATATGTTATACATATGTGCAAACTTTTCTTTGGACTATTACACCTGTTAGCATAAGGATAAAGAGAGGAAATGGGGCTTTGTGGGAGTTCTGCAGACAGGGTGTGTCTGACAAGAAGTGCAGCCATACAGCCTGTACACCTCACAGTATGTATGCAAATATGCAAGTGGTATGTGCCTAGAGGCTTGAAAGTGCTTTTTTTCTTCCATCCACCCCCCCAAGACTGATGCAAAAAAAACCCAAAAAACCCTCTCCAGATGTTGCACTAAATGGTTGTGCTTCAAGTGTGAACTGGCTATTTGGTGTATTTAGGGACATTGGTATCTGCCTGTCTCTCTGCAGAGTTGTTTGAATTTCTTTGCCCCTTTAGGTTTGTTACGTTGCAGTATTTATCATTTTGCAGATGCTAACTTTTATTATACAGCTAGAAGTGTTGAGCTGTTGCATCATTTTTCTCCTTTATTTAAATTTTTTCTAAGCTCTGTAAGTATGAGATGCATGTTGGATTTTGTTTTTCATTTGTTTCTCACAGCTTGCACTGTATGTTTTTACTCTTCCATTATAAAGAAGGAACATCTGTACATTTCTTTCATTATATTTTAAAAGTACACTTTACATAACAGTGCAAAGAATTCCTTTCAGAATTTCTTGAGGAAACCCCTTGGTCTGAGTGTGGGTACCAGCCCTAAATTCAACCCCACAAAAAAGAGTTTTTGAGCATGAGGATGACACTGGTGGTGTTGTCCTGGTGGTACAAGCTGTGAGCCCTGCTCTCTGTAGGCAGACAGAGCTGGTGTGCCCTCCCAGCTGGCAGGGGCCAGCCAGACAAAGCCACTGTGCCCAGCCCTGCTGGGATTGTGGCCTGTCTCATGAAAGAACACTGCCCATCATGGGGGGGCTGCAAAATGAGAGCCTCAGCTGAGCAAGCATAATGTGCTATATTCCCTTCTGAGGGAGAAGGTAGGAAACAGCCAGCTAGTCTCACCACATGTGTGCGTTGGTCTGGAGAGTGGATGGTTCCTCTTAGTTTAGTGTTTGTATTTTGTTTTCATTCCTGCATTTTCCCCGATTTCCCTCATATTTTCCCTCAATTTGACCAATATCAATACCAAAAATGGGTATTTTTTTAGCATGGTAAAAGAAAACTGCCCCCCTGCAAGAATCCCTGCTAGAGGGGGCCTTCAGAAATGTTGGACTTCAGATCAAAACCTCAGTCTTCCCAAGTGCTTTTTTTTTTTTTCTGTATTAAGGATGGAGACCTTTCTGCCAGCCAGTGTTAAGATAAATGGTCAGTTCCTGACAAGTACATCACTACGTGGTTCTGTGCCACCTGTGCCACCTCATCTCATTCACAATGCAATGCCAAGCCTTGGCAGTCTATTACTTATGTTCATGGTGATTCCACCCAGTGCCATATTGTCAAGTGCTTTCCCCAGCCAAACCTATCTTCTCTGAAATATAAGTGGCATAGAATTTTTTAAGTGCCCTGGATTTCAGAAGAAAGTTAATTTCTTCTTTCTAGGTTTTGTGAAGAAGTTAAACACTGCTTCTTTTAGGAAGGTGTATATTCTGATTGCTTTCTACATGGTTTTCAATACATTACTTCAAAAATAGGCTGCTTCTAAAAGTGTAGAGGATGAATACTGCTAATTGGAATAGGGATTAGCCTTCCTTAGCGGAAGTTTTACTTCCCTATATATCAGTTTTAATGGTAAATCCTTACTACATTGCCAAAGTCTCTGCTGCATTCAGCAGTGGCAAGACCTTGAGTAATCTCTTACATTCCTAATTTTTGTTAGGTACGAGAGTCAAAAAGTAATCTGTTCTCATGCAGGAATAAGTGGTGAAGGGAAAAGTGATGAACTCCAATTTATTATTTCTTTTATTTCAATGTATTTTTATAGTGTGTCAAAACACATCACCGATCTCCTCTCTGCTGACCAGTGACCGGACAAAAGGGAATGGCCTGAAGTTGTGTCAGGAGAGGGTTAGGTTGGATATCAGGAAAAGGTTCTTCACCCAGAGGGTGGTTGGGCACTGGAAGAGCCTCCCCAGGGAAGTGGCCATAACACCAAGTTCTGACAGAGCTTGAGAAGTGTTTGGATGCTCTCAGGCACAAGGTGTGACTCTTAGGGTGTCCTGTGCAGGGCCAGGAGTTGGACTCAATGATCCTTTTGGGTCCCTTCCAACTCAGGACATTCTGTGATTCTGTGAAATGTCTTCCATGTGCACATTTCTTTTCTAAACTCCAGTCCAAACCAAATTACAACAAAATTATCTTTTCCTCAGGTGGAGAAAGTAATGCACATGGATTAATCTGTAAATTGCTGTGCTCTGAAATCTGATTATCTGTTGTATGATAAGCTGCAAATAAGTTTGCTTTGGGAAAGGAAAAGGTTTTGGCAACCAGCATGACTGGATTGTAACTACAGGCTTGTTTGATATCCTGCATGAAACACCTGAAAATTCCTGGAAGTGGTTATTTGAGAATTTCAACCTCTTTGAAACAAGCTGAGGAAAAATACAGGTGCATTGTGATGTTGACACCTAGATGTGACTTAGGTTTTTAATGGCAGTACATACACAGCCCAACTAACGTACTTGAGCTGTAATAAACCCAGCTGGAAGGGCATGGACAGGAAAATACCCTGAAATACCTCTTCCTAAGATTTTTAGAAGAGTCATGAAGTAGTATATAAAGCTCTTTCTTTTCCCACTTTTTAGGCAAAGGTGGGTTCTTTTCTAAGTCATTTGTCTCCCACTGCATTACTAAAGTAGCTGTAACTGCAAACTGACAGTTTCCGGTCTTCCTTTCCTGAACCTTCCCTTCTCTGCTGCGTGTGGTACTTTTCTAATAAGGAACCACACACATTCATTAAGATGGTAACTGATAGCAGGAAGGTTGTGCAGACTCCTTAAAAAACATTAAATGTTTTGACTCTGTTTTTTTTTTTCTCTTAACAGAAAAAAATCTTGCCCGAACAACTGGCTCCTACATCTCTTTCTCCTCAGTCATCTCCTGAGGGGGAAAATGGCACTGCACAGATACTTAAAGATGGAATCAGTTTGTCTGGTGCAACTGCAGCAGTTATATCCACAGGTAAAAAACAAAGTGTGTGAAATGGCCTCCATGTCAAGCAGTTTCACTTTTATGAAGAATGTGCTGCAAACTTATTACTGTAAATCATTATCCAGCTGCCTTATTTTTGAAAGATTTTTGTAGGAGCCAGAGTTACTTTTCAGAACTGGTATTTTCATGCCCACATTATAGCAGTAAGTGCTGGACACAGGGACTTTTGATAGATCTGCTAGACCTGGCAGTTTGTTCCTGTGTGAAGAAGGAAACTGTACAGTTCTTTCATGTTCTGTCCTACTCCTTAATGTATGAAATGGGAACAGTTGTAGCTAAAAGCCCATATGATACTCTGATCCCATGCAAGCTGTACTGTAATGTTACATAATGGAGATTTTATCTCTATATAGCCTTACATGAAAAGAAACAACTCTGTTAAAACCCAGTAATGGCAATCAGAGGAAAAATATTCCTCTTTCCTCATGTTTGGTTTTTTTTTGCCTCTAAATATAATGAAATGTGTCTTGAAAAGGATTGGCAGAAAAGAAATTAGCCAGTAGATGAACTAACCCATTGAGGAACTGGTAACCCTATAGTGAAACAATTCATATATTGTTAGCCAAAATCTCAGAATTTTCTAAAAACTCCATAAATTACCATAATTTTGCTTGTAGTGCTTTTTTACATTCAAAATCTGTTTTTACAATAGAAGTTGTCAGGCTCTTCTCACGCCCAGTTTCAGTCATGAATGAGGGGAAAACAAGTACCTTTTTCCTAGGAAAATAAACCTTTTGCAAGGCAAAAGTTGTTTGCTGAGCCCAGACAGAAAATGCCATATTGTTGGTTTGTAGCTTTGATTATTTGTACAAATAGGTTTCCTTCAATTTGCAGACATCGGAGAGTAAACAGATATGCACGAAGACATTACATCATTAAAACTCTTGTAGAAATACTTTATTTTTAAATGCTTAGGGTTTTTATCTAAAATCAAACTACAGTTCAGAAAATATGTCAGTTCTTTGTGTAATAGAATGTTTAGATTGCTCAATCACCAGAGAGGCACATATTTTCATTAATCTGTAATGATGTCTTGGGTGCATTCATGGTCATGTGGCAGCCAGGATGAGCAAGAAAAAAAATCATCATTTACATGTTTCCCATGTTCTTCTGCCTCAGCAATTGTTTTGGAGGACTGTTGCACATTGTCTCTTTAAAAAGTAGTTACAAAAGTACTATATGATTGTTTTGTGCTACACTTAAACCATCATAGTGTTTGTAAGGAAGTGTTTATTTAGCAGACAAGCCGCGTTGCAGTGTGGAAATCCTGTGAGTGGTTCAGGTCTTCTGAAGCTACAGGCCTTTGGTAGACATCTGTGTGATGTATATGTTAGTGCCATATGGGTGCTGCAGAATGAGCATCAGTGGCAGGTATATAATACAGGGTTCTCTTTGTTGCAGCTTCTCAAATAGGAAAAAAATTAGGCAGTCACTTGGTAAGGCCTGCTTTGTAGAATTGTGACTTGATAGTTTGGAGTACCTGCCAGTAATTTGTACTTTACTGGAGCTAGTGTATGAGCAGAGATTAGTCAAAACGCAAGCACAGATCATGTCAATTTTGCTATATTAGTGAGGTAGAAGAGGGCTTCAGAAAGCAGGAAAAAAAGTGAGTTTAGGATTCAGTCAGGAGAACCTTGGTAGAAGAGCACTTTCTGCATGCTCTGAAAATATGTATGCATGTTCAGCATCTTGAGTTGACCAGTATAACTTTTCTGCAGGATTAAAACAATGACAAAATGACAATTTGCAGTTCTAACTTGGAAACATGTCTTGGTTCCTTGGCAATAAATATGGCTTGTACCTTTTCAGTGTGTGTTTATGTGAACAAATGTGGAAATTCTGGGCCTCACCTGGATAAGAAGAAGGTTCAGCAGCTTCCAGACCATTTTGGACCAGGTCCTGTAAATGTGGTACTTCAGCAGGCTGTTCAGGCTTGTGTGGATTGTGCCTATCAAGCCAAAACAGTCTTTGGATTTCTGAAATCTGGCCATCATGGAGGGGAAATGATAACTGGTATGTGAAGATGCTCTGTTTCTTTTGTTTCTTGTTGAACTTGAGGTGGGGCAGAAGAACTGAACTAGTTGCAATGAATTTTTATCACTTTTGTAGCTGTGTAAACACAGGTGTGAACATTGATGATGTATGATTTATCTTACTCTGAGTTCAGAGTTATTGGAACAATTCTTTAAATTTGAATTAAAATACAGCAATAGCAGTGTTTGAATTACAAATGCACAATACAGTTAGTTTCTTACACTAAGTAGAGCTTGTGTGCCTCATTTAGCAGCTGTAGCCAAACATTTGTCAAGTAAACTCACTACAAGTGAGATAATCAGCTTTATTAGTTCAAGTCCTTCACATAATCTTATCCATGCACTGCGTTTGTGCTCTTAAAGCATTAACCAAGTGGGTGACAAGTCTCAAACTAATCTGTTTAGCTTCCAGGCAAGTGATTCCGCATGTTAAGGTTGCTGCTGCTTCCCTTGCCCCATTCCCCACAACTGCAGCAGTATCTCAGGTCACTCTTCATCCACCGATGTCACCTGTTATGGAATAGGTTTATTTCTATGACATATTGATGGCAGGTCTGTAGATAAATCATCTCTGTGTCTCAATCTGAATAGCTGCTGCTTGACATTTTTTTCCTTCTAGACTAGGAAATATTCTATGTATAACAGTTTGCACATCAATTCATAAATCCGTGATGGTAAAAGACCTGGCATTACTTTAATCTCTTTACATTAAACCAGATGTGAAAGATGATTAGTGGAATAGAGAATCAGTTAAGTACTCATAAAGATGTTGCTGTCTAACTGTATTTAAAGAGCAGCACCCTAACCTGTGTATGGCAGAACTACAGTGAGCCTTGTTCAGGCATCCCCCTGAGTTTGTGCACAAAATGGATGCTGCTTCTCTGCTGTGTAGTAGAGGTTTAGTGGCATCGTTTGAAACTGGTACTGCTTTATTTTTTCACTATATATGAATGTTTGTTATATTATTAATACCTTGCTGTACCTGTTTCAGACAAGTCAGTTTTCTGGAGCAAAATGCCCTGAGATGTTCATTGCCAGTACTCTCTTTGTGATTGTTTGATTGTTTATCAACAAGGGCTAAATTCCAGGCCAGTGGCATCTCTGGGCTGTGACTGAGTAATTGAAAATAATATTTCTGAACAGGAGAGAGAAATTTCAGATTCCTTATGTAGCTGTGGCTTGTTTGCATTCAAAAATTCTGTACAGAAAGGATTTACTGTTGTGCATCTGGCTTCACCCCAAGGCCAGTATTCTGGATCTGAGGACTCTGGTGATGTGCACTGCTCCGGAGTCCTGGTCTGGCTGATAGTAAAGCTACAAGCCCCCAGTGGGTTTCTAGTGTTCTTGAGCTCTTGCTTCTTCTTGGCTTGTCAAACAGGTAGCTGAGAAGTGGCTGAGCAAACACTCCTTGTCATTTTATCAAAAATTTGTGTGTGATAAGTTTTGTGAAGCATAAAATGTGACTTAGATTAATGTAGCACATTACATCTAGCTGTGCACATGAATAGTAAGGAAGAAGAGGGAAGCAACAGTAGAATAAAATAAGGAAATACAGTTGTAGCCTTTTTGTTTTAAAGTGGGTTTGGAGGGTGGCTTGTTGTTCAGGATTTGATTGGGGTTTTTTTAACTGTCAAGAAAAAAAATGTGGCAGAGAATAAGCAAAGAAATCTAAGTCTTTTGTGAATTGATGCATTTATAGAAAGTATTATACCTTCCATAGGAGGCAACAGTGTGCTGATGAGGACATGGATAAAATAATCTTGCTAGAATACATGGAATAATTAGTGGGTTCTTTTGGTTCAGCTACCAAGGAAAATAATTGTTTTGAATAACATTAAATTTAGGATTTTTCCATCTTTCTCAAACAAAAGCACAAAGTATTTTATTTTTGCTTAATGCATAAGCTTTCCATTCAGGCAAATAAAACAGAAAGGAAATTAAAGGCTTGATTAGCAAGCCCACTAATGGTGGTGGTGTCAGCCCCTTTTTTCTCTTTGTAACACAGAGACTATGGTGTTTGATGGGATGAAAAAGATTGAGGCTCAGATAAATTTTCTCAATTAAAATCTGACTCTAGGATGAGTGTCATCACTATCAGAAAAACACATTTCTCTGATTGTTTTGTTCTCAGCCTTTTTCCCAGCTTGAACCTGGTATGTAAAACATGCTTAAAGAATAGAAGGTGAAGCAATGAGTATGACTCTTCCTCCTGAGGGCTGGGGTTGCACATGCAAGCTCCAGTTCCTGTTTATATATTGTTAAAATTGAGGTTATGGCACCTCAGAGGTACTCCTTTTTATTTTTTCCACTAGCATTTATCTGGGAAGTAAGATGCTTATGTTTTTCCCAAGCAGAGTAGACAGCTGAGCCTGTGAATCTGGATCCCACGCCCTTGGCTGGAGTTTGTATGGGTGCCCTCAGGTGTTGAGAGTCTGGGGGAGCTGTGTTTGCACTGATTGTTTATTTGTGGATTTTTCTCATGGAATGTTTTGCTGGGGCAGTCACAACACCTCAGCTGTTTCTTGCTTTATTCTCTTGACAACTCCTGAGTAACATTGTTCTTTTCGATGTTTTTTTTTCAAAATGAGAAATTAAGGAGTATAGAATAAGTCATTTCCCCAAAGGCTGTATAGGAAGATCCATAAGGCTATTATAGAACATTTTAAATTTCTGCTGTAGTTGACTACTACCTTGCAGTTAATTTGTCAGGAGGTCAAGCTATGGTAGGTCTCACAGCCCATTTGCTCTCCAGACCTGGTTAAATTCCAAGAAAAAATTTGCCTTTGGAGACTCCTTCCCCAAACAGGATGTAGAGGACCTTGTGTCTGAGCTACATGTGGGACTGTTAATCATTAGCATTTCATTTGGACATTGGAGCCTGGAAAAAACCTAATAGGCCATGGAAACACTTCAGCGTTGTAGTACTGACTCTTAAACTTCAAGCACTTGCAATGGTCAGTCTGTCATGAAAGCAAGTGGGAGAGGTAGCACATTGTTGTTGGTGCTGGCTGGTTAACTCACATTAATCAGAAGCTTCCTTACATCAACAGTGAAGTAATTGACACTTCAGATTTCCTAAAGAAACCTAAAATATGCTAGACTTAGGCATTTTCCTTGGTTTTGTGTATATTATCTGTCTCTTTTGTAACACAATATGGAAATATTCCTGAATTCAGATCTGTGAGTAAAGGCTCTAAGGCTCTTTCTTGTCATTTCTGGCTCTTTTTTTTTTTTTTTTTTAAAGCATCTGCCACCAACAAAATGTGATCCTTTAAAGCTCTGCTTATCATTTGGAAACTTATGTTAACAACAGAAAGCTGCATGACAGGCTGAAAACCAAAAAGACAAATTGATGCATAAACCTGGTGTTTATGCCACTTCTTTTCAGCCTTAAGCTTAAGCTGCAAGTTTGTTCCTGCTTTGTTCTAAAGTCTTCCTAATCACAAGTAACTAAAGTTTCAGCTGATGTAATGGTAATTATTTATCCATGTATCTGGAGTATTGATTCTTTTCCAAACCTTACTAATTTTCACAAAAAAGAAAAATATCCTCAGCTACCACACTGAGGGCAAGGAAAGAGATCAACAAGGAAAAGACATAGGCACATGTCCAGGCTCTTTGTAATCACTCAGTTTAAAAGACAACAGATCCATTTGTGGCTGCTGTGGTATCTCTGCCACCTAACTCCTGTTGAAATAAATGGGTGCTTGACCACTGTAGTGTTGACAGCAGGATAGATTTCTCTAGGGATAAAATAGCAAATGGCAAAATAATTTCTGAGTGTCAGAATGTCAGTGGTAATGGATGCCAGCACCTTACCACAAGTATTCTCCATTCAGTTAGAAACTGAGAAAAAATATATTAAAATTGTTTGTTTCATTTCTTTAAGGTTTTTTTTGGGTTTTGTTTTGTTTTTGTTTTTTTAATAAGTGTTTGGGCTCTTCGTTGACTTTTTTTTGGAAGATTGTGGGGTATTTTTTTAGCAAGTATTGTAAAGGGTCTTCCTTGTGCTATCTCCTGTAAATAGGTGGTGGAGAGCTTGCTGCTTTATGAGCGATGGAATTCCACATAAAGTTTCAGTGATGAGGGAGTAGTTGTAAGTTTTGCTATACTGGTGTGAATCCAAAATTATTTTATTAAAATAAGTTCCCATAGAACAAATTTAAACAGACATGGATCCCATGGAAGGCGAAATGATTGGATAGAAATTTTTTAAACTATCAGAATGACTGTTTACTCCTCTCATGTCTTGCATGGTTTAAATCAAGTCTGGATGTCTTCTCCTTTAAGTTAATGATGGTGTTTTACTATACTTCATGATGCTTGGGGGGTGTTTGACATAATCTTCTTATTCACAGCTTCCTTTGATGGGGAAAAGCATGCCATCAATCTTCCTTCTGTAAACAGTGCATCGTTTGTCCTACGCTTCTTGGAGAAGCTCTGCCACAGTCTGCAATGTGATAATCTCTTCAGTAGCCAGCCCTTCAGCCCTTACATGGGATGTGCCCACAGTCCTATGGAGTACGATAGGAATAAGCCAGGTGCTGTTAATCACTTGTTATTTTCAAGTGCTGATATTTCTGAGAAATGTGGGGGCTTTATGAAATGCAACTTTTTGGTTTTTCTGTGACATGAATTGCTTAAAATTTATACACTTCAGTTCTTAGTGAATTGGTTCCAGTGTGGAAGTGCTTTGACAGTAATGGATAGGTCATACCACATGTGCAGAAATAATTTTGTTCAGCAAACTCCTCCTTGTAGGTAAGCCAGAAAACATATGTACCTTACTACTGTGATACTGCTAAAAAGACAAGCTCAAAACTTCATATTTCATTTGTTAAATTTATGTTTGGCTCATAAACTGAATTTACCAAAATATGCTTGCTGTCTGTGAGAAGGCACTTCCTCTGAAAGGGAGTTCAACAGTCAAGTCCAAAGTCTTTTCTTTCTCTTTTTACCTTACTGAGGGGTGGCTCAAAAATTTTACCTTCTACTATGTACAGTCCAGTGATCTAGAAGAAAAACTTGTGAAATTGGCTGCCTGTGAAATTTTGTGCTAGTTCAAATACCTTTGCTGCACCAGGAATGTAGAGTGAAGGGGAGATGCAATTACTTGCCCAAGATCTCCCAACAGGTTTTTGTAGGACCTGGTACTACAAGTCCCAGGTGAAGCCAGGAGTCACAGCTGAGATAGCTTTGTTGTCATTTCACAGGATTTATATTGGGAATGAAGCCTCCTCAGAGCTCTTTGATAGCTGAGTCTGTGTTCTGGGTGCTGCTCTGTAGAATTTTTTTTCCTCTTTCCAATGCAGAAATTATGTTTATAATTCTATCTATTGTATGAAAGTTCTTAGTTTTAACTATTCAGGAAGGTAGACAGGGTCAAGATTACTCAGCTTTGAAATTTTGTATTGAAGTGACTGAGTCTGTGTTACACAAGAAATGGAGCTCTAACATGGTGAAGGGCTGATGTCTGTCTTTGCTTTTGTCTCTGGACTTAGCCCATGAGCAGCTTTATGCTAGAGTAACAAGTAGTGGCTTTTCCTCTTCACAGCCAAAGAAGAAATACCTGAGAACAGGAGTGCTAAACGCTACCCTCAGGACTCTCCACCATACACTGCTCCTCTTTCCCCTAAGCTTCCCAGAAATGATGCTCATCCATCTGAAGGTAATTACATTATGTCAGAATTATATATGAGGATTATTTATGGTTTCAGTATTTCCAGTCAAAAAGGACTGAGTACAACATATGTATCTGGTTTGTCTCTAGCCTTTGGCAGGTCAGGGTGGAAGTATGTTAATTATTGATCACTGGCACTTAGCACTTAAAGAAGATCTACTGCAAGTTCCAGCAGTGCTTCTGCTAAACCCACAGCCTTTTCTGTGGAGGGGCTCAGGCACACAGGTGACAGATGGAGCCTCCTGCTCCATGTAGGGCTACTGAGCAGAAAACCAATTGCGTTGAAATTGGTTAGGAGATAAATTGAAAGCAACTCTTAACTCCAGGCTGGGTTCATTAAGTGAGTAAGGGTGCAGCTACATGATACAATTCAGCTGAGTTTATGGCTAGCTAGGTGCCAGTGGAAGTTGTGCTGCTCCTGCTTTCCTTGCCTCCTTGTCCCTGCACTGAGTCCTAGCCCACCCCCTGCTCCCTTTCCCTGGCTGGGTAGTGAGCTGAAGCAGTGAGCAAAAGCACAGAAAACATTCTGGTGTGTAGGAGCGGTTGATGGTCTCCTGCGCAGTTGGGATGGACGGAGACGAGAGATCTCTGAGGCTAGGTTGTGGACTTGAGTTTATTACAAGGGCGTGGGTGCAGGGCCCTGCTGGGAGCTGCCAGCCACAGCTCAGAGCAGGGCCGAGAGGAGAAGAGAGAGAGAGCGAAGAAGAGCAGGAAAAAGAGAGCAAGAGAGAGAAGTTCCCGTTACAATAGATTAAATCATCTTCTGTGTTGAATATTCTGATTCTCACTAACCAATGTAGTACAAGATACAAATCTTATAGCATTCACATACAGCCTATAGGAATCACTACATTACCATACTGTGTTACACTTTAAACCCTAAAAACTACTCTTTAGACCTCTCCTACTGAGCAGGCAGGGTCTGCTTCTGACCCTTGGACCTGCTTGCTTGGAGAGGGTATTGTTTCATCAAGAAGGGGATTACCTGCTCAGCCGCACCATTGTTTTCCTGTTGTTCATTAGCTAGGAGATCTCAAAGGTTGCCTTCATTTCAATCTTGCTTATAGTTTCTATATTCTCAAAATCTTTTGCCAAGCAATCATATTTATAGGGCTTCCCTGTTCCATCTTCACCAACACTGGTGAAGTCTTGTTTTACTTCCCTGGAGTGACTCTCTGTGAACTTGGATGAGCACAGGGAAGGATTGAGTGGAAGCCCCCCCTGTGACAGCTCACTCTTAGGCTGGTGTAGATCACAGATGAAATAACACTTCTTCCTGTGCTGCAGCTCAGCTGCAGTAACTGAACACATGTCTAGTCTTAAGTCTGCCTCAGATGTGAAGTAAAGCATCTAGGTTTAAATGTCAGTGAGAGAGACACAGCAGAATGGTTGAGTATTTGCTATTTAACTGGTTAAGACATGCTAAGTTGATGATACTGACTTATCCCATCTGATAAATACTTTCTCTTGCAGCAAGATACTTGCACATCATTTCCAAGGGCTTTTTTGAAGTATAATGGAGATTAGTAATTTTTTCCTCCTTTTTTTCTTTTTTTTTTGTTTGTGACCTTGAAATGATTTTGTATCTGTTGCCATGAGTGGAGGCAGGATATCTCTTCTGTGCATATTAAAAAGCCATAAGACTAAAGTTAAAGCAGAAAAGGATGTAAAATTAATTTTTTTCAAATGATAACTTATTTAAAATTATATGTCTTATTGTTTTGTATATATATAAAATAGTCACATCTTTATATTTCCTGTAACTGTTATTATACAAAGTTCTGCATTGATTATTGACTCCCATGTCTTCACAAAAGAAGTTCTGGTTTAATTCCAGAGATACATTATATATGTAAGTTATATTTCTGGTACTAACATAATAAGTGTGGAGCACTTAATAATGCTCAAATGAAGTTGTTTCATTTGGAGCAAAAGAAATGTTTAAGTAGATCTGCAGTATCTTGTAAGAAATCTTACTCAAGTAAACATGAGTACACATTCTGCTTTTTATTCCTTGTTTGCTAGCAGATCTTCTACAGATGGAGTCAGGGTACCCTTTAAAATACTTTTTAAGATCACTAGTTCGTTTTAAAATGCAGTTACTTGAATAAGAAGTAATTAAAGTAAGTGTTTTTCCATAGTTTCAGAGGTTTGAAATTGTTCTCTGTGTATTTTAACAGGCAAAAAGTGTTCTCTAGCATTGTGTGTTTCCCATTAGGACAATGTCCTCTGCTGAAAATCTGGAGGCAATTTTGTAGCGGTCAGTCATGGGTTGGTTAACAAGAAAGATCTGCCCCCAAAAAGTTCTGGTTCCATTGAGACACAGTTGTCTTAAAATAGTTGTTTTGAAATATCATTTGAAGGCAAAATGGAGTAATTGTGGGAAAGTCTTTCAAACAGCTCGTTTTCCTTCTGATCTGCTCAGGGATATGCTTTGCAGGTTTTGCTGCCTTTCTTGCTCACTAACAGTTTCTTCTTAAAGTTACGAAAGATAGAGAAGGAGGGAGTGGGGAATAACTCAGACTCCCTTCCCCTGAAAACAGAGTGTTCCTACTACTGTGTCCAATTACATCATTTTGTTATGTATGAGACAGAACAACTGGCTTCTAATTCCCAGAAGAGCCTCAAGAAAACAAAACATCCAGTTCCTGCTAAGGCTTCAGTGCCTAAACAGTCTGCTGTCAGCCCTGCATTTGAAACTGAAGGCCTCTAACTGGCCTTTCATTAATCTGCCCAGAGGTCAGGCATTCTGCAGTGGAACCTCCCATCTCCTTCCATACCCCTGTTATTCACAGCTGCTCAAAATGCCGAGGTGGGCGAACTGAGTCACTCCATGGATTGCAATGCTCCATTTCCTAGATGCCAGTTTCGCTGCAATGTGTTTGTAGAGAAGCTGGATGGATGGATTGGATACTATAGCTACTGAACAGAAAGCCTTACCTAAAAAATGAGGGAAATATACCAGCTTTTCCACCTTGTGTATATGAGTTTAGAATTTACAGTAAGATAAATTCAAATGCTGATATCTTGGAGGAAAAAAAGCAGAGTTGATCTTTCCCAAACCTAGTATTTCCTTCAGGATATTTAACATCAGAGAGAAACCTGGGATATAACTGGAATGAATACAATTAAGTTCTTTTGCAATACAGTAAATTTTTAACATTTTTTCCTACAGAAATCTCGACAAACTTAATGTAAACCAATTATTAAAAAACAAAAAACCCCCAACCTGCTACCAGATTCCTGCTAGTTTACCATAAAAACTTTAAAAATCTTTTTCCTTGTTATGTTACATGGAGTTGGTACATGCTATAATACTCCAGTTGAAACTCTCTGCTGGGGAGTGTTGTCTCCATTGTTCCATCCTACCTTTCAAGACTTCTGAAATCTGAATGTACAGGTTCAATCAGTTAAACCTTATGCTCCTTCATAGAGCTTTGCTGTAACAATTTAAGGTATCAGCTCTGCCTTTCAGCCTTGGACTGAGATGTGATTTCATTCTCTACATCTCTAATTTTCCCTTGGTTGGCTACATTTTAATTTTGTAGTGTGTATCATTTACTTCATCTTTTAAAGTGTCTCTGAAATTCTGTGGAATGATACCTTTTGTTTTTAATCTTGGTAAGTTGCTGTATGTACTTCTGAGAAATAGAAAGGCTTTTATTTTCTTGTTTGTTTTCTTCAAACAAATTCAGTAGCTTCTTTGCTTTTTCTGTGATTCGGGTCTGACAAACTAGAAAGTTTTGCAGCAGTTATTTTGAAAGTTATTTGTATGAAAGAGAAGAACTTGTATCCATAAAAGCTTCTTTATTCCATGACTATCAATGTGCACAAGTCTCTAGGACCATATAGAACCTGCCCAGGAGTACTGAAGGAGCTGGTGGAAGTGCTCACCTCCTTTCACCTTACTGTGCTCTACAGTTATGTGAAAGAAGGTTATTGGGAGGTGAGAATTCATATCTTTTCCCAACTAACACTTCTCCCAAGCGATAGGACAAGAGGAAATGGCCTCAAGTTGCACATGAAGAAGTTCAAATTGGGTATTAGGAAAAGTTTCTTCACTAAAGTCTTGTCAAGCATTGGAACAGTCTGCCCAGGGTTGAGTCACCATCCCTGGGAGTATTTAAAAGACATGTAGATATGGTTCAGTGGTGAACACAGTGGTACTGGGTTAACAATGGTCATTGTGGCTTTTTCCAGCCAAAATAATTCTGTGGTTCCATTCTGTGATTCTATGGTCTTGCCTTACTGAATTCACTAAGCAGGGAGCTGGCTCTCTGAGAGCCTTTAACTCCCTTTCAGGGTTATGCTGTTTGAAGGTCAAAATACTCATAACAGTTCTTCACTGTACTACACTTTAAACAGGATTGAGAAAGAGAACCTGAGAGAAGAACCTCAAGCAAGAGCTGCAGAAGGGAACCTCAAGCAAGTTAAAAGCATGCTTGAGAAGGTCACTGGGTTTTTTAGGAAAATACTCTTCCTTTGGTTTAAATTGGGTATTTGCCCAATAAATTCTTGAAAGTTTTCATATAAGAAGAGTAGTAAAAAAAGCTTATTTCAGGAACTTGTTTTGCAGAACATACCAGTTCTTATTCCAAAGAATATGCTGCCTCACTAGCATATGTTTTATAACTTCAGTAGAGTTATTTTCAAGATGGTAGTGTGGGGCTTACACTTCTGTGAACCTGTTAGCTATATTTTTCCAGCTCTTAACTCTGCTGCCAAAGCAGCATTTGTTTTATACAGATTTGTACATCATGCTTCCAAGTTCTTTCTTGTGCTAGATACTGGTCTGATGCAAACAGAGGAGAATATCTATGATTGCTAGAGAATGGAGTGGTGTTCCTGTTGATTTGGGTTTTTTTTCCTCCTGCAGCATGCTTCTCTCAAACATTGGGCTGAATGGGAGTGGAATTTTCAGTAATCAAGCAAACCTGGCTCCTGTCTCATGGCCCAGGGAAAGGGACATGCTGAACTACATTCAAGTGGCTTAGAATCAGTATTGACAGACTTTAAAAAGTTCACAGGTCTTCTGAGTGGATCTTGTTTTTCTTTTGTAGAGTATAAATTTGCTGAAAAGACATAAGAACTAGAATATTTTTATACTCTCCCCCTGAGACTTCAGGGTTTTTTTACTTGCTCCGTGGGTTCAGTAATTTACCTGTATCTTTAGCTTTCCAGAGCCTGCAGTTAGAGACCTTGAAACCCTGCCCTATGCAAAGAACTATGTGAAGATAAAGCGGATAAAGATGTTTTGTGGTCAAAACATGTTACATTAGTGTGCCATACCAGGCACTCACAGCCTTCTGTGGCTTTGTCTGTAACCTCTTCCCTTTTTAATAATGGCACCTCTGTCTGAACCTGTGGGGTCCATAGATATTAATTGTCCATTTATTTTCTTTATGAAGTTGGTAACTCCCTCTGCTGTTTAGAACTTAGTTAACATGAGGGAGTTTTTTGCATCAATAATGTCTTGCAAAATAAATGCTACATAATAATAATGGTTGGCTTTTTAATTATATGTTTAAAAAGCAATGAAAATTCTTGACTAAAATTATTTGATGTATCAATATTTACAGCAGATAATTTTATAAAAAAAAATTCCTCTGTAATTTCCCTGCTCAGAGCTTTCAGTAAGTACAACTGAAATGATTAATGGAAAAATGTCTCAAACTTGATGTATTAAATCTTTTGCTACAAAAATAATGTTTGAAAATACAATAAGAGCCCAATGGTTAGTTGAGGAAAAGGGACAAACATTCAGTCTCAGTGATTGTCTCACAAGAAATTTGTTAACAGGATTACAATCTATCAGTACCTTCAAGAGACCATAGATAGACCTTAAGTAACAAAGGTGTAATGTCCATCACTTTGAACATATTGGTGCTTGCTTTTTGTGTAGCAGAAACACTGCCTATAGAGGAAAACAGCACTTCCAAAGAACACCGATTTTCTGAGGATTCTATGGATTCTGCACTTAATTCTGTAAATCCATCAAACCCAGCCTGTCGGAATTCCACGGAGTACCGCCCTTCAGGAAATGCTGCATATTACAGAAACTCCCATCAGCCAGCAACTGCTACCTCAAATTCAGCCCCAGTCCTGCGCAGGCTGTCCCTGAGCTCGGCTGGGAGCAGTGGTTACTATGAAGTCAGCAGGAATAGGATACAGCGGCGGATTGAAGGTATGCTGTTACACAAAACCTTCCAGAATATGCAACTGCTTCAATTAACAGGCAAAGTTATGAATAAAGAAGTTCTTTGCCATTGGAGAGCTTGCATAGGGAGTGAAATGTGCTGTTGCCAAGCACGTCAGGCTTGCTAACGTAACTGCAAATATAGAACTTAAGCCTTTTAGTACTAATAGTGTAGTGCAAGCCAGGAAAGGTCTTTGCTGCTGCAGCTTCTTCTTGCTGTTGTGATGGACCCTGCAGCAAGCCAGAGCAGACAGGGATACCTATAAGCAGCTCACTTCCTGAGCATCTTATCAAATATTGCCATGTTGCTGAAATACAGGGATAGGGTTTCCTACTGTCTCTCCCTCTGTCTGCACAGCTTCACTTGCCTTTGCCTCATTCCCAGTTAATAGCATCTTGGGACCCAGGAGCCAAGTACAAGTAGAACTAATCCCTCTAGGGATGTCACAGTGCTAATTTGTGCTGCTGTAAATATTTGCAGTTACAGAAGTCATTTAAAGATAAAAGGAACAGTTCAGTATTATTAGAAGGAAAATAAAGCTTCTTTTCATTTTAATATATTGCAAACAATGCATAATAAATGCCATAAGGTAATATTAAAGTGTCTTACGTGAAATGTGTTATCCCTGTACAAACTAGTGATGCTTCTTCCTTTCACAATATTTCTGTATTAAAAGCTGCAAGTTCCACAACTGGACCGGATTTGAATTCACTAAAAAGGGAACCTTCAAGAATATTGAATAAGGATCCATCTACTTGGTCAATAGAGGAAGTAGTGCGTTTTGTGAAAGAAGCTGATCCACGGGCACTGGCTCCACATGCAGAACTCTTCAGGAGACATGTATGATGCTTGTCCATTCTGTTCTAGTAGATTGTATCATGTTAATCTCTTAAAATACAACTTTCATGTCTGTTTGCTGGTGGAGGTGGAGTAGACTTTCTTGATATATTAGAGAGAGGTGGAAAATTATTTTTCTACCTGAAACCCCTCCTGCAGTAAATTTTTTCTGTCTTTCAGTCTTGCTAGGCTAACATAAATAGCCACCTCTTTTCAGTGTATGTGGAATAATGTCAACCTGGCAGTGCCCAAGTTCTAATGGCCAACATCCATTGTGCCTCTAGAGACGATGGCATTCTCATGCACTGTGTGTGGCATTCGGTCCCCCTGTTTTGGAGACTTAATCTTCTAGAGCAGAGATTATGTTATCCATTGTTAGCTAGGCACTTGGTCATTGATACTAAAATTCACAGAACTGAAATATTTAATTAATCTGTTTGAGAAAACAAGGGTTTCACAGGTCTGACTAGATGTTATCTTTAGAGACAGAAACTGTTACCAGTTTGTGGTAGGTTTGGTCTCCCCTATTTCTTCTTGCTGTGCCTTTCAATGGTAGGCTGCTCAGTAAAGAGCTGCTTTCTTATTTTATTGCATATATGGCCCTCCAAAAAGAGATTGGCTTTCTCTTTAGTAGTATTTCATCTATGTTCTGCTCCAGCTCCTCCTAACAGTTTAATCTCTGAGTAAGGTGGATTGGAAGGAAAAATCAGAATAACTTCTGATGTAGATTCCTGTCTTATATTTTATTCTTAGTTGTATAACAACGGTAAATGTCACTTGTTTTGTCAGGTTTATGTTTAAAAAAGCAAGACAGAGTGTTTCTCTTTATGGTGCTTTATGGAACTAATTGCCTGTCTGTGGTATGTAATGATACTAAGAGCTTAGGACTGTCATATTTCAGCAGCTTCTCAGTCAGACAGTTGAAATCTGACTAGGTTGTCCTTGGTCTTGATCTTGACAATCTCTTTGGTTCAACATGGAAATAGATCTGTCTAATTTCCCATATTTAGATGGTCTCTAGCCCTTTCCTCCATGTGACCATTTGCACACGTATGCCAAAATCCTCCCACAGCTGTTTTCAAGGTTCAGTGCAAGGCCTCAGTGTTTGGATCATTTAATCTCTAACTGCACAGACCTTCCTTTGCAGCCTCTTTTTATTTTTTCCCTTGACCCATTCACTTTTTTTCCTGGTGGGAAACCCTAATTCTGAGGGCTGTTTGGTCAGTTTCTTTTATTTACTATTATTTTCTTTCTTTAACATCTCAAATACTTAATCACACATTAAAAAATACTAATTAAATTTCAGTGGTCATCTGTAAATTCAAACTTACAGGTGCTGTTTTATATATAGTAGATATATTTTTACTACAGTATAAACACCTGTAATGTACTTTCCCGTTTTCCCGTGCAGCTTGTTAAAGTAGTTGTCTGTTGTGTTTATTCTCTTCCTTCTGCAGGAAATTGATGGGAAAGCACTACTCTTACTGAGGAGTGATATGATAATGAAATATATGGGACTGAAGCTGGGGCCTGCCCTAAAGTTGTGCTACCACATTGAACGACTTAAACAAGGAAAGTTCTAGCCAGTGGGGATCCCACAAACGTGAGTTGGAGTCACACCAAGCTCTCAGGTCCACAGCCATCGCCTTCATTTGAAATGCTTTTGCTGATAGAAACCTTTATTTTTTGGAAGTGGCCTCGAATTGTAAAAGAGACATTCAGGATAAAAGGGGGGGAGGGATTTGTATTACATTCTAGTATTTTTGCAAACTCTTTCACAGAAAGTTGGCAGGGAGGGACAATTGATCATACCGGGTGTGGGCAGATCTGGTAACAATGCTCTCCGAATCCTGAAAAGTGTGTTCTGTGTTACAGGCTTCAGCCAATGTGTTCATATCCAGAACCAAAACAGCTGAATCCCAAAGGGAGATAATAAATTAAACCAGCATCAGGTGTTAATATTTTTTACAGGGGTGGCTGTAAACTTTTATATTGCAAGAAAATCTTAAAATAGAAGATTTCATCTCTGTAGTGAATATTCTGGTCTTTCAGAAGAGAGGAAGGGTAATGGAAGAGAGGGCTTAATACAAGTATAAGCTTTTATAAAGTGTGATTATCAGTCCTTTGGGAAGTTATGAGGACAAATGTATCATATATTGTCAGTTTAGGCAGGCAGTAAATATTTCTGTTTCATGGAAGGTCATATTGGCTGTATAAACAGCCATTTCTGAGACAGACTGATTTCACTGGAACAATGCATCCACATATTAAACATTCCATCTTTTTGCTAAGTTTGGCATGAATGTGTTCATGCTTTTTATATGTACACGTGTATGTGTCAGGGAAATACATACTATATAAAAATATACATACACACTGTACATATATTTTCAGTTTTTTAATGTGTACTTTGCACTGTGCCAGAGAGAACTGTACAATTTCTTGGGGTTTTTTACCAGTAAATTTAGTTGTGTATTACTTTCATTAGCACCTGTTTAATTTGTTCTTGGAGTCAGAAGGTGACAAACAATCAAAAGGTGTTTTCATTCATACAGGCAAGATCCCTGAACTATGCAATACTCCTGGTTATTCATCCCTTAACTCTGAGCCATATATTCTGATATATATTTGGAAAGACACATTTGGTTCCAATGTTTTGGGTTTATATTTCCTGTGAGGAAGTGCTACTATGTAACTGATTAACCTTTTTTGGGTAAAATTGGTGCTGTTTGTATAAGCTGCAAGAATGAGTGGTGATAATAAAACACTTTGTTGTCACTGCCAGTTGTAAAATACATCAGGGACAAGAAAATATACTTTCTGTTTAGGAAACTGAATGTACTGTATGTAATAGTCAAGTGATAAAACTGTTTGTTAGGGAAGGTGTAGTCCTAAAATGGTAGGATTTATTATATTTCTTAATGCCTTTTTATATGAAAGCATATAGTATAAATGTATTTTTTACAAATTCCTTTTTTGAAGATGACTTTCTTTACCCATAGACTGATACTCATCAGATTTCAGCAGAGGTACTGCTAGAAAACAGTGAATTTTGTGACTCACAAGTCCAAGTATTTTGTTATTTTAAGTGACTGCAATGCAATTTCAATTCAGAAAGTCATTTGGGTCCTGAGAATTGTTTTTGTTATTACATCATTAGACATTTGACACTAAAGTTTATCTGTATCGATTTGTTTTGCATATCTTTTGTGGTGCATGTATGCTTAGATGATACAATACAGGCGTGCTCTTAATAGTAAGAAAACGTCAGAGCATTGATTGAAGAAACAGTGTTTTCTCTTGGTGTTAGAAAAATTCTGGCTTCACTTTCATATGGTTACACCAAGAATTATATATTAATGAAAACATCATGCCCCACGTGTTCAGTATATTGTTTATACATATATATAATTGTATGCTACTACTTCTGTGCTTTATTATGCTGAATTTGGCTTCTTCAGCATAAAAAGATCCCGTACAATTTAAGTGGAAGTAATTGACTGAAAACAGTTTTCATTTTTTACATTGCCTTTGGCATAAGAAGAACAAAGATGTTTGAATTTTCTGTTTGGTTTTTTGTATATGGCACTATTATGGGTATAAATATTTGTTCAAGGCTTTCTGTGTACCCATGTGCACAAAGATAACTGTGATGTTGCTGTACCAGAATTTCTCCGTGTGCTGTTGCGTGAGTTTCAAGCATTCAGAGAATATATTTTTTATTCTTAATTTTCAGTGGGATGTTCTTATCTAGCAAGAAAAATAAAATAGTTTGTTCCTTGTTGTAACTGTCTGTTCTGTTTGATGTCGTGTGGATGGGTGAATGTTTTCTATGCAGGCAGGGGAGGCTGTCTGATCTGGCATTTGGCTATTCTTGACAGTTCATGGAAACATCTGATATGAGGAGGTTTTAATGAAAAGGGTAAGATCATTCCAACCTTGCTCATCTGAAGCAATTAATGTTTGAATTTGGGTTGTTCTATGCTTTCAAAGTAAGAACTTATCTAGTTATTCAACTATTTTGTTTTGTATATCTCATTTTGCAACTTAAAGCTTATAGAATTCTCATACAACCACTGAGGGAAAGAGGCTGATAAAAACTGTTTGTGCTGTGTTCAGATAAAGATATGAAGTATTTTAAATCAAAGTGGTTAATGGCAGTAAGTGTGAACTTTGTAGACTTCAAGCTTTCTTATTTCTGTGATACAGAAGTCTCTTGTTCCAGTGACTGTTATCAGCAATCAGTCAGTGCCTGAGAAGGAACTTGGATTGCGTTAATGGTAACCTCACAACTGTCACTGGCAGTTGATGGAAATTGGAAGTTTGGCAGTACCAGTAGTCCAGAGGCATTTGGCATCTGATCTCTCTCAGAACATACTTAGTATCTTTTTGGTGTTTATTTGATATACAAGACAATATGATTTAGTCTCTTTGTTTCTCCAAGTTGCTTTTCTATCAACATGGGTTCATCTGTTTATCTGCTTCTGTAACTTTTGGTCATCTTAGAAGACAGGGCCATAACTCCTCAGTGCATTGTGGGACTATTGGAAATTAAAATACTGCTGCCTGGGAGGACTAGCAGCTCTAAAAATTATTTTTGCAGAACACATATGCAACAGTGGAATTGAAGAAAGCTGGAGGGTAGGGTGTGGCAGTATACATATTGTAAGACTTTTTCACACATATGTAGGAATGACAGTGAAAGACAGCAATATCATGTTACCAATGTTGGCTTGAAGGATGGAGCATCTTCCCCTTTTTTGTTGCTTTGGATAAAGACATACCATTTTTTATTTCAGGTGGTAGACACAGGCACAAAGATGTTCATCTTATTACTCATTATATTGGACGAACTCTTCCTCTGCAGTAAGGGATATAATTTGCAAAAAGTGGTGTTAACCATCTCTGTAGCTCTGACAGTTTTATGTGAGTCTGTGGATGTGATTATGTAAGCCCTGAACATGATACAAAAATTCTGAATTTGAGTATCTCCAGTATTTTTGTAGAGGAAAAATGAGCCCTGGGTGGGGATGACTAAAATCTTGAACTTTTAACCTGATCAGATAAAAGTTTCTTTGTGCTTGTCTGTCCTTTAATTTAAGCTGAAATTCAGAGAATTGAAATACGGGTACACTGAGGCAAAGCTGGTATTCAGTAATTCAGTCTTTTCCATGTTCTATGTAATGAGGTCCCCCTCCTCATTCAGCAGCGGGCCCAAGTTTTCCACAGTCTTCTTTTGTTAGTTATAGAATGTTGTCTATTTTAATGCAGGATCATGGAGAGAAACACATTTTAAAAGGGAATGATAGCAGTATTTTTTTCTTTGATTGGCCAGCTAGTTACATAATAGAGTAAAATGGATGAAGAGGTGTGAACCTCTTCTAAGTAATGAGTGTCCTCATCTTTTTGTCGCTCTTTCTGCTGAGTTGAGACTGTGTAGAGTTACGCTGGCTTGGCTTGAAGGGGAAAAAAGAAAAAAAGAGAGACCTCCTTGAGATCAATTTCAAAGGTCATCTATTCCTCCTCTCTATCGTTATTACAAGTAAAACCGTGAGAGTGAGTAAAAAGTGCTCATTTGGAACTGCCTAAGAGTGATGCAGGGAGGCAGAAGCTGATTTCATGTCCATTTTAGTGGTGAAATGATTGCTGCTTTTTTTTCAAGCCTTGATTATAATCTTTCGCTCTGTAAAGCTTCCTAACTAGCCCATAATCCTGGGATTGTGTTCCCCAACTGTCAGTGTTCCTGTTGTTTCAAAGGTCATGCAGAGCCATTTTGAGACTTGTTAAAATCTGAAGAGTCTGTTGTAAACTCAGTGTTGTTAGTCTGCAACTGTATACATAACATTTTATATATATTTTTAGTGTGAAAACTGCAGAGATAAGGTTAGGGGGTTATTTAATGGTGAAGTATTTTGCTACTTTGTTCTCTGATGGTTTGTTCTAAATAAATCCTCATTATTGTGGCTGTGGTAGATGACGGGAGTCCTGTGAGCACTTAAAATATGCCATTACAGTGATCCAGCGGGCTTTTAAATTCCTCGCTTACATAATCATCCATCCCTGTCCTAGCAGATAATTTTGATTAGCTGTAATTTGTCCCATTTTAATCAGAATTAGCTTCTATCAGCTCCGGAATCTCCGAGTCCTGCTGTACATGCTGAGGAGTCCTGCACAAGCCGTTTCTCCTCATAGCTTTATAGACCACTGCTAGTTTTATTTCAGCTTTCATTAACTGCAGGGGAATTGTTTAGTGCTGATAGTGAAGGCTGCACATCTCTACTTCTTTTCTTTTTAAAATACACGAAGGCATTTTTATCCACAGAGATTCAATTTCCAGCTTCCAAAATCTCAAGGCCTTTGAGGACAAACAGCACAAGCAAACAGGTGCCAGCACAAGGGGAAGGGGAGGTTGCATCCCGTGTTGTCTGAACAGACAAGCGTGAACAGATGTACAGCTTGAAGCTGGCAGAAACCCTCTCTGCCAATGGCTCCTTTCTAGTTGTGACAGCTGGAAGAAAATGAATATGCCACAAAAGTACCATGACAATTGCCATTACCCTGTGTTGGCTGTCCCAGCTCTAAGGTCCAGATTAGGAAAGACAGACTCATGTACCCGTCCAGGCGGATGCTGAGGCCATTGGCAAGGCAGTGGGAAAAAATGTAATGAATGCTGGTACACCTTAGAAAGTCTGGTGTTCAAATGCAAGAGGTCATGATTTTACGGAATTTTTTCCCTTTGTCATATTTAGTTTTTTTCAGTAGTTATGGAGGCACTCTATTTCCCCAAGCAATTGGGCTAATGCCGTCTAGATTTCCAAGAGTGAAGTTTTCAGACAGGTCTGAACTCTTCCACAACTTCCATCTCTCCAAACTAGTGCTGCAGAACATGTTTCCTCTTTTTGAAGACCCTTTTGAGGGAAGAATCTTCCCATGTGCATTTTAATCCTCCATGTTATGAAAAGTAAGGGAAGGAGTCTGCAGTTTTTGCTTGGTTTATCTCTGATGTACCAGTGATTGCTACTGATTTCAGCCCTTGCCTGGAGATGTGCCCGGTACTTACTCTGTTATGAACAGATGCCTCCCACCTGCACAGTGTTACTCAAGGTGTGATCTACAAAGTGCTTTTCTTTTTAAGTCCCTGTGCTTAAATGAGCAAAATTGTGGGGAGGGAGAAATTAATAAATAAATGCTCAGATTTAGTCTACCCTTGGTTTATGCTTGTATCTTAGGGGTGAGGTGGAACATAATTGCTAATAATTGTTTTATTGGAAGATAATTGTTTATTAGGTTCAGTGGGTAATGGGACAGTGGGCAGGTTTTGCTGGTTGGTTGGTTTTAGTTTGGGGTGGGGTTTTTTTGGTTTGTGGTGGAGTTTTCATTGTCTTGATTTTTTTTTTTTTGGTTTTTGGTTTGTTTTTTTTTTTAACCTGACTGCTATCAGCTGTTCATTTGTTTTCAAGAGGGCAGCTCAGCAAAAGGAAACATATTACTTTCATACATCTTTGCATTAATTGTAATTGCCTGGGTGGTGTTTGGCTACAGGAAATGAACAGGTTGGGGAAAGTTTAAATGTTTTGAAAGAAAACAGAAATGCAAGGCTGGGATGAGTGATAGGGTTTGCTTGCAGTAAACATAGGAAGGAAAATACATGAAGAATGAAGTAATGGAAAATTAGGAAGGAGAAAAACAGGTGGATATATCAAGATAAACTGTTTCAGATTCACAGATGACTTGTGTCTTTGTTCATGTTAAGCTGGGATTTTTCAGGGGAAAGTTAGGAATAAACATTTTGAACCATGTCAGGGATGTGAAGTCTTATCTTGACATGCTTTTATCTGAAAACAAGGGATGAATCCTTGTAATTCCCAACCCAGTTTTTGGGACATGCACTCTCTGTCCTTAAATTGTTTCTTAGATGCTGCTAACAACTCACTATTGGTATGACTTCTTTTAAAGCCAGAACAGTTGAGGGGCCAAAACCTGGGAACACAGGCTTGGGTTTGACTTAATGTAACTTCATTTCTTGACATCACAGTTGTCCAGACTCTTTCTGACTTTAGTCCATGAGAGTCGAGGGTATGAGTGATCTGACCAAATACCAACATCTGCTTTAAGCGACTTCTTGACTCTACTGTTTTATTAGCCAGTTTCTATCATGGGAGACTCAATACTCATTTCAACTTTAGCACATGACCTAATTGCCCACCTAAAGTTCTCTTCATTGCAAGTAAGCTGGAACAACCCTCTTACTCAAGTCCTTCATTGGAAGACCTTGTTGGCATTGAGTAGCAAATGTTCAGGTGCACATTACAGTAACCAAGCAGTGTTGGCCAGGTCCCATGTTCTACCACACAAGAGGTCTGGCTTTAAAGTCCAGTTGTTCAGAATATCTAGCCAAAATTCTATCCACAGAGAATATTTGTGCTTTCTTAGATTTTTGTTGTTTCACAGAATGCTGTGGCAAAAAGCAGACAGCAAGCACTTAAATATTCTGTTGGTGTCTTTAAACCCCACTCTGATCCCTGTGTACACAAATGCAGGTGGTTCTAGGTGAGTGTGGCATATGCATCATAGGGCTGTAAGATTGAGTGTGGTGGCTTTTGCCATCATGGCTGAGCTGTGGAGGGTCTCTGAAGGGTAGGTACATGCTCTCTTATGCTGGATTGAGCTTTGTGGGCCAAGCTTTCAAAATACTTATTTTGAAACATTTGTTAAAAAAAAATAAAAGAAAAACTACTTGTTACCTTTATAACTTGGAATGCAGGTAAGGTTGGGTTGGGGGTTTTTTTCCTCCATAAGTGAGAAATTACTTTTTTATCAGAAACCTCAAAAATCAATAGCTTTCCCATGCTTATTCGTGGTACTTCTAGGGGTTTTCTTTATGTACATAAGCTCCACAAAGAAGCACCTCTTTGTTTTGCGTCCAGTGGCCTATCCTTGGTCTGTGAGATGCCAGTCTGGGACAAATAATTGAGTGACTTTGTTCCTAAGCAAAAAAAGATGGGAACTCTGTTGATGAGGATGTGGTGGGAAGGATGATATTGAAGCAATGCAGAAAATGTGACCATTTTGAAACAGCTGTGGCCTAAGGAACATTAGTAATCCCAGGAGCAAGGGGGGGCGGGACACAGGGTGATGCAGGGATGCAATGTCTGTTACCAGCGTTTCACTGGAAACACACTTCCAAACAGTGAAAAAATGATGTTCCACTTGGAAAAAAGTAGAAATAGTCCTTCCTTCCAGATACTTGATTAGATTGTACCCTGCTGTTTGCTCTTTTAATTTTCATATCTTAGTTTGGAACAATCCTAATAATTTCAGTACTGAGATGTTATGGTATTGTTCTAAGAGAGCTTGGGGTATATGGGCACAAAGCAGTACTAAATATTTTAGTGATTAGTAATATTTCTACTCAAACATGAAGAAATGTTTCAGATGGTTCAACAACAAAACAGATTTTCCTAACAGGATTGCAATACCATGAGTTTAACAACTGTGGAAAATAGGCTTTCCACACTAAAATTAGGGGATTTGCTTGTGTGTGTCAGACTGCCCCAGAGTACCCTGAATTGAAAACTTCAGCATTAGGGGTATGTAGTATAGTCTAAGAGAAATACAACTTTAAATAAGAAGAGTAGGAAGCATTGAGAAAAAAAAAGTGAAAGGTGAGTGAAAAAAGCAAATTGCTCAAATTAACATTATTAATGTCACTGTGTCAGGCTGTCTGCCTTTGGGAAGGCAGGAACAGACCCCAGAGGAAAACATGGTCCTTGACTGAGCCCTTCAACATGTTTTTATAAACTTGAGCACAAAAACAAACTAAAACATCTGGCACCAGGATATTGTGCAATGTTGTTTTATGCTGTTTTCATTGTCTAATATTCTTCATGAGAACTGTTAACAAGTCACTTACTGTTGTCGGATCACTGTCCCAAGTTGCCTCTGTGCAAGTGAAGGGGCACAGACTTCTCTGATTCATTCCCTTCCATGCTCAGTTTTCCCTGAAACCTTTCATGTGCATGTGTGTGAAGCTGATTCTTGAGTCCCTATGGGTCAAACCTCTGCAGATATGTGCAAGGTGGTGTAATCATCCCAGTGCTCTGGGAGGCCTGAGCAGAAAATGGGGAGAAGTGGTTTAAAAAGTGAGCAGTGATCGTGAGACATCGTGGCATATCAGTTTTATAGCAGATAGGAGTGTGGGTGGTAGAAGAATATAGGTCACACACGTTCCCTCAGGCATGGGAAAGGCAAAACCAGCTACCTTTGCTCTTCTGCTTCCCTTCACATTTCTGCTGGGATGGTTTTGCTGCCCCTTGTCCCCTGCTGTCAGGGCAGGAGGATCAGGAGCTTGCATTGCCTTGTGTGCTCTGCTTGTGTGGTTTGATACATGGTCTCCCCCAGCCCTGACGTTTTAGCTGCCTTCAGCCCAAGACAGCATTGCCCTCTCTGGGCTCAGTGCCTGCCTTTCTCCCTGCTCTCACCGAGTGGCCTGAGCCGTGTCTTTGAAGCTGACACCCTTCTTTTCTCTCTCTGTCAGCAGCTCACAGCCAAAGGCCATAGTTTTGCTTCTCCCTCCCATTCTCTGGCTGGCTGCTTGCTAACTTCAATAAAGGTGCAGTACTAACAGGCTTGGATCTTGTCTCAGCTTCCATTGCCTGCTTTCCTCTCCCTATTCTCCACCTTTTCCTTGCACTTACAGTTGTCTGTGCCTTACCTGACTACTTGGTGTCCTCCCAACCTAGAAACTGCCCAGTCCAGGTAAGTTCCCTGTCTGAGAAGCTGCTCATTCTTTTGGATTTATTTATTTTGGATTAATTTATTTTGCTAACAGCTAACTCCATGTGTGGAAGCCTTAGGTGTGCACCCCTGGTCCTGAATCTGTGTTTCGGGCAGCAGTGGGGAAAGGCTGTCCCTGTGTAGGAAAGCTGGTACATCTGAGCACTCCTGCCCCCAAGCCTGCCCTATCCCATGGCCTTCATCTGAGATGTGCAGCCCTTCTGCCTGCCTTGGACTTAGTTTCTGGATTCCCCCCTGCCTGACAGAAGGAAGAGAGCACAGGGAAAGGTAACACAACCCCTCAACTTTCTACCCTCTCACTCACTCCCTAATAAGACCCCACACCCAAGGTCCAAGTCACATGGAGACTGGAACCAAGAACGGGTGCCCCTGAGGGCATGGCTCCTCTCTCCCTCTTTTACCTCTTGCATATACTCATCATTGTAAAATGTCTTCCTCCTACCATTATAGCTTAATGACTTTCCCTTCAACTTCACTAGAGGTATTAATGTCTCCATTAACAGCCACCAGAAATGGAAGCTCCACATATCATGAGTGCAGCTCCATGTCCTTCTCCTCATACAGAAGTTTCAGCAGCAGTTAAAATGTAGCCCTGTAGAAAATTAATGGCCCAATATACAAAATCTGTAATTGCTGCTAGAGGCGAGGAGGAGGAGGTGAAAGTGCTCAATCTTGGTGTAATTAAGTACTTTGTTCTATGGCCGCTTCTCCCCCATGCTGATGGGATGTAGGACTTGTGCTTCACACACAAGGGTGGTGGGAGGCAAGTGGTCCCTACTTAGCATCATTTGCCCAACAGAGTTCAGCAGCAGGAGAGGTGCCAGTGTGGGGCTCCTCTTCCCATGGCACAGCCTTGAAGCCTGGGGTTGCATGAAATGGCAGCAGGGGAAAGGATGCTGGCTGTCCTAAGCCTTCCTGGGAAGATGTCATTGAGAATATTCCCCCTGCCCCTGCAGTTAAAGCAATGGAAAAGCCAGGCAGCAGGGTGGGTGAGCCCCTTCTGCTCTGCTTTTCCATTTCTAGGGGAGTGGCTCCAGCCTGTGTCACAGGCTCTGGGGCTGTTGGTGGCAAATGGCAGTGCCAGGGAGCCTGCCCATCCTGGCCCTGTAAAGTCAGGGAGGCTCTCCTGGGGTGGCAGAGAGAGATGCTGGGATAATTGGAGCCTGCTCTGGTTTTTCTCAGACCTGTTTCAGAAGGAAAAGGTTGCAGTTACTCCTTCAAGGGGCAAGACACAGCCACATGGCTGCTGGTCTGGTCTGCTGTTACAACCAGCACCAGTTGGCTTTAAACTCAATTTGTTGTCCCCAGGCATTGGGTGTTTCGACAGTGCTTGTATGGGTTTATAATGTCATAAAGCAGATTTAGCCTAATTTGTTGTCAGGGTTTCTGGAGCCTGTGGTCAAATTCAGTTAAACCAGACCTCTCTGTGTGCAGAGTGGGCTGGGAGGTACCCTCAGCATTGATGCTCCCAGTAAATGCCTCTGAAGGAGAGGAGGGGAAAGCTGAGCACCGGCAGCCAGTGCCACCAACAAGCTCTGCCTGTCCCAGCTATGCCAGCAGGAGGGGCAGCAGTGGTTGGATGCCCTCTCTGCCTGCTGAGGATGCTGTAGGGAATGACTCACACAAGGACAGCAGGGATTGGGGCAGTTGGTGCAGCAGATGCCACCACCAGTGTGAAACACTTCTTGTAAGAAAATAAATGAAATTTCTTTTGAACTTGCTTCTGTCAACTGCAAAATAAAAATGACAGCAGCCAATTCAGCCTTATTTTACTGTGGTATAGCCCTGGGGAAAATTCACATTATCAGAAGGTTTTTTGATACTCAAGAATGGGCAGGCTGAAATAGAAGCAGACAGTGACAACTGGGATGGCCATCCCAAGGGACATTGAAATCCTCAGCCTCTGCACTGCAACAAACAGATGACATATTTCATTAGCAGTTTCTTGGAAGGAGAAAAACAAAGTAGCTGAGTATTTTAAATTAGAAAAAAAAATATTTAAAAAAATACAATCAGATGACTAAACATTAATGAATCCATCAACACTTTACGCTCTTCTGAACATTGTCAGTTCTGCCACCTCAGGGAAAAATAAAAGGCTTTAAAATACTTAAAAAGCAAGAGTTTGACAGAACTGATGCTATGCCTATGTGAAAGTCTTCCATTTCTGTATTAAGCAAGTGATCCTTCAGCCAAGGAAACATAAGAAAGAAACGTAATGCCCTTCCTAACCTCATACTGCAGATTCATTTTCCAAATACTGGTGTCTGCTGCTATCAAAACTTGCAGCAGATTTTGGCATGACACTGGTGCCTATGGGTATGGGTAGACTTGAGACACTGAAGCTGCTCCTTTGAGCAACTTCTCATTGTGTGAGCAACTGCAAAAACCTTCCCAAAGCTGTCCAAGAGGAATCTTAGAAATAGGCTGGTGGCAGCTAGGCAAAGGCAGGCACAGTTAGTGTGTGACAGCATCCACCTGATGGCTTTACAATGGCTTTTTTTACTTAGATAGTCCTGGTGCCCTGCCAGGAACATGTATTTTGAAATTGTAACTAAATTTTTCTACAGGAATAGCCACAAAAAATGCAGCACCCCCCCCCAAAACTGTCCTCCTGCTCTCACATTTGTCCTTCTGTCAAGATCTGGTTTTGCCAGTGAGCGGTGTGAACTCCGAAGCTGACAAGACAATAATTCACCTCCAGCTCATTTCCACAGACAAGTGCAGAGCTGTGACCTAGCAGAACTTTATTTTAATTGTACATTCACATTTCTGCATTGACGTGGGCGGCTTTGTACACTGCTGAGAGATAAAAGTTACACAGCTCTGCTCTTTTACGTGCATTGATTTCAGCCATCAAAGAAACGTAGAAAACTAAAATTAAACAACTTTTCCATGTAGCTGTAGTCAGGCTGGGAAAAATTATGTGATTCTTTATTCCCCTCCTGCCCCCTGGCAACCGAATTCCCTTGACTTTTAGGCTTTTCTATTTTAAATGACTGATAACATTACTTAAGATGGTTTGCTATGGGTGTCTCACAGTGAACCTGTCTTAGGTGTGCACTAGGCTGTAGCTCTCACTCCTCTGGTAGCTCATTGGGTGCACTGTTAGCAGCTGTTGTGACATGCTCTTTGACACTGCTGCAGGACAAGATAATTTTTCTTAGCCTGCTATTTTTTTTAATATTTTAGGCTCATCACAAGTCACTTGTGGCGCTTAACAGCTTACAGACATTTTGCATGACCTACTACATCTTTGTAGACTGAAAGCGATTCGGAAATGAGAAAAGAATGCTGCAACCAATTAGCACGTACAAACATTTATTTTGAAATTTCCATTCCGACTGTTATGAAGAGTTACATCATCAAAGCACTTTATGGCAGTGAAAATAGCTCTTACCCCTCTGACTCATCCATTACTCCATTAAAGCTGCAAAATGTGCAATCTGCTTGAAAAATAGGTTGCTTTTTATTCAGTTTCCCATGAAAAGTCAAAATTTGGTAACAAAAAAAAACCAAAACAAAAACAAAAGAAAAAACCAAACCAACCCAGCTTATAGGGCCTCTGCATCCAATCCTCTCCCTCTTCCCCCAAAAAATAACTTACAAAGATAGTTTAAAGTTTTAAATGAGTTTAAAACCGAGTGCATCTTTTTTTATTACTTTTTCTTCTTCTCATAATAATCTTAAAATTCTAAAAACCCATAATTTACTTTCTTGGAAAAAAGGCAGCCAGCCGTTGCTTCTTGATTGGAAGAATATGTATCTCCGGCGAGTTCATTTTCTTTAGCTTTACGCTCCTGTTTTTGACGGGTTTCCTGAGGGCCTCGGCGCTGTCCCGGGGCTCGGGCGGGCTCTTCACATCGTAGCACTGCAGCACCGAGTCCTGGGGCAGGTCCCTTTTGAAGGAAAAGTTTTTGGTGGAGACCCCCGACAGGCCCTTGATCTTGCCGCAGAAGATGGTGGGCACGGCATCCTTGACGGAGACGATGACTTTGGCTGTCTGCGAGGTGCTGACGATCTCGATGTTGTTGCCGGCCTTGGGCTCGCAGCCCGCCCTGCCCGCCTGTTCCACCAGCCACTTCTGCGGTTGCCGCAGCAGCTCGGCCGCGCCGCCGCCCGCGGCCCTGCCCTCCGCCTTGCCCGCCGCCTCCGGGGGCTTGCAGGGGCCGAAGGGAGCGGCAGGCCCGGGGAGCTTGTCCGGGGCGGGTTGGGCACCGACCTCGGCGGTGCTGGCGGGGCCGGAGCCGGCCGCCTCCCCGTGCGGCCCCCCCGGCTTGCGACAGGAGGCGAGGGACAGGTCCAGAGCCCCGTCCTCGGGCGGCGGCGGCGGCGGCACTGGCACCGCCTCGCTGGCCCGAAGCGCGGGCGGCCCTTTCATGGAGAGGTCCAAGGCCTCGTTCTCACCGCCCATCTTGATGACAGTGTGACGGCTCAGCTGGGGAAACTCCCGGGGGTGGAGGAGCTCGAAGGGCTTCGTCTCCTCCTTCTCCAGGGGTGTCTGGGTGCCCTTGCAGGAGTGGGGGGTGAAGAGTGGGGGCTTGGGTGGGTCAGGGGCCGCCTTGGCCTCGGCGCCGTGGGGCACAGGGATGGGGACAGGGATGGGGATAGGGATGGGGACGGGCAGGGGCACGATGACGGGGTAGGGCACCAGCAGCGTAGCAGGGGGCACCAGCGGGGACAGGGGCGAGCTGAAGGCCTGCGGTGGGAGGGTGGCATAGTCGGGGGGCGGCTGACAGGGGGTTGAGCCCAGGGCGCCCTGTGAGGGAAACAGATCCTGAAGCACGGCGGCGAATCCCGGGGTCTGAAAGACCGGAGGCAGGACGGGCTCCTGCGCCTGGCCGGAGGGTTTGGGGTCCAGGAGCTGGGGCTGCCCAACGGGGGTGGCGGTGCCGGGGAAGAGGCCGGCGTGCAGGGGGCTGGCGGGGCAGGCAGCGCCCGGGGGCAGCACCAGGGGCGAGTTCAGGTGCTGGAAGACGTGCTGCTCCAGGAGGACGGGCAGCGGGACCGGGCCCTGCGTTGTCATCACGTAGGGGGTGGCAGCATTGGTGGCTGGCATCTGTGGGGCTGCGCTGCCGGCGACCTGCAGGTGGATGGGCAGGACCACGGGACTGTCCCCCAGGCAGATGGGCTGCAGCACGGTGGCCGCCACCTTCAGGGCCACCCCGCTCTGCGACTCGGCCGGTGGCGTCAGGATGGAGGGCGCAGGGACTGTCACCAGCGGGGAAAGGGCTTTCTTCATCAGGTCGGCCGAGTTGATGTTCCAAGCCTCTGCTGTGATCAGCTGAGCCACCCCATTTTCCAGCTTGTTGTTGGCCATCGCCGAGGGTGAGTTGGTGACATCCATAGGCAGGTTGGGGGCATCCTTGTACAGCTCCTCCATGTCGCAGGGCTTCCTGGGCTCCACCAGCACCACCTCTACATCGCTGTCAGTGGGACCCGCGGCGGCTCCGCGCTGCCAGGAGCATCAGCACTGACATAACTTGGCCTGCAAGCCAGAAGCATATTTTAGGCACCACATAAATCTCTTCCCTAAAATAATTGCAATTGCCTTTAAAGACCCCATCACCAAAGAAAAGCCGTTAAACGTTTCCACACTTCAAGCCAACGGCTCCAGAATACAGTGTACTGTACATACAGAGATGCGGGATATACATACAGCCCTGAGTGCTGTGCGAAACATTTTGAGGATCTTATATTTAGCCATAAACATGGCCTTAAGGACTGCCTGCAGCCAAAAAACCCTCTCAGTACAGCCTGAAACAAGGATTCAGGATGCCCATTCCACATTTTTAAACACAGCTTCACATAATGACAATGCACATCAGAGTTGAGTGACAGCACGTTGTTTTAACTCAAGCCCCAAAACAAACATTTCTAAAAATATTGCAGCCAAGAAATATTCAACTATTCGTGATAGGTACTTCATTCTCCTTCAATACTTGTCCCTTTTTCCACCTGAAAATGCTGTGTGCAGGATCAGAAAGGAGCACAGCAATGAAATGGCAAAGCAAAACCAATGAAAATTCCAGTGTTTACCCTGCCACAAAGCTAGACAGAGACAGTAATGTGAACCAGGCACCTGATTCATTAAAGACTTGGGGGAAAAAAAATGAAAACAACTTAAAATCCAGTCTGACAGCCCAAATCATTATATCAACCAAGAAAAATGGCAATTAGAAAAGGGCAGGGATGGTTTCTGTTCATGATCGTGGTGTAATATGCAGCCTGTTTCCCCTGAAGATCAAAACTTCCCTGCCTTGGGGAAAAAAAATCCCAAAAAACTAGCAAATTAATGGCACTATGCATCCATTTATTTAGAAGGATAAAGAATTTCTGCCCTATGAGCTGCTACCAGCAGACTTTGGCTGATGCCTGGCTGCTACACCTGGTGCTGCCCGTGCCTCTCCTGAAGTGTGAGGAGAATCCTGCCATAGTAATAATCACCATGGAAACTTGTCCAGTTTCAACTCTGTTACCATGGGGAAGCACCAGCACACCCCAAATGTACATTTTTCACCAGCACACAGCTGAATCCTGCTCCCTATGAGCAAATGATGTGCCATCACCACTGCCCAGTACCCAGGACATGGGAGCAAGGCACTTCCCCATGTCCTGCAGGCACACTGGTACTGGGATGCCAGGAGATGCCAGGGAGGGCAGCCCCATCTGAAACTGAAATTGTCTGGGTGAAGGGTCCCAGCCTGGGCATGTGCCTAAGAGCACGTAAAGAACTCCTTGGTTCTGGTGCTTACAGAAATTGTTTGCTGGCAAGGAAGTGGGAAATCTACTAAATATCTCCTGACACCTGTGAGTCCTTGGATTTGGCAGTGAGATACTACAGCGAGCACAGGACTACCTACAGAAATGCCAGGAGTTGATAGCACAGGCTGGTTGGGTGAAATGCTAATAATTTATCAAGCACATCTGAGTTCTTAAAAAAGATTTTTAAAAGTAAACACATGAGTCATTTATTTTCCCCTTCTGCTGCTGGCTTAAGGAGAATAATTCTGGATTTTTCCCATCTCATGAAATGTTCTGCAGGAAATATTCACAAATATAGGGCTGGGGGGTTTTTTGTTTGTTTGTTTCCTTTTTTCCAGCTTTGTCTGAGACAAATTACAGGAAGGCAGAGATACCCAAGCATTGAAAACAGGAGCAAAAATCAAATTTCTTATTCAGAAAGTGACGAGTATCGGTAAAAAAACCATTGGGCCAGTGTTGTTCTGGGAAAAAAAAAAGAAAATCAATTGCTTATAAAAATAAAGACTAAGAGGAGAAAGCTCAGCAGATTAAGCTGAAAAAAATAGACACAGCCATTTCTGTTACGGAATTAAAAAAGCCATTTTCTCTGCTCTTACATAATCTTTCCCTCCCTGTTTTTCAAATGACCATTTTGTTGTCTGCAGTGCACACCAGCATCTTTGCTCCTCCAGCTGCTGCAGCATAGCTGAGTGTTCTGCACATGACACTGCCTCTTCCCAATGTTTCTGTTTGCTTGAGAAGTGTGAGATTGCGGTGTTTTCATAGAGAATTAATGATCTGATGGGGACAGGAAATGACCCCCTGTTCCCCTGGCAAAACCATTAAACACTCAGAAACAGAAAAATTAAGATGAAAATTATGCTGTGTAAGAGACTTGAGGGATTAGCATGCTGTAGGGACCCATGGAGAAAGAGACAGATCATGAAGATGAAAGTATAAAACATAATAAAATTCCCCCATTGCTGCGTTAAAAGGCGACAGGGCTGGAGGCAGAGGAAATACTGAGATGAGGGGGAGAAGAGCTCATCTATCACCCTCAGAAACCATGGAGAAAAGCCTGTAAGCTTGGCTGCTTTTTTTCAAAGCACAGTCAAATATTGTTTTCCACACTGAATCCTATATGTGCCTGGGATCTGCAAATATGCATTTTTGGGAGCCAGGTCACTACCTCTGGGAGGGCCCCTCTCTGTGACGGGAAGGACACAAGAAAGGTGAGGTGCAGCCCTTGACCCAGGTTTATGGGTTTGGGGTGGGTTTTTCCCTGCTAATTTTTCCGATGTAGAAGTGTACCCTTCTTTACTTCTAGTACACCTGCTTCTAGAGCATGTCATTGCTACAGAAAAAAAAATATGTATACATACTTAAAAATATTTCCTGATCCTGCCCACAGCCTGCAATTCAGCAGTAGCTGGCTGCCAGGTACAGTGGAGTCCAGCACAACTTGATCCTGCTCCCTGTAAAGCTATTTTTAGTTTCATTTGGGAGGGAATCCCAGGGCTGCTAAACACGTGTTAGACTAAAAATCTTTTATCAAGGTCAGTAAGCAGGCAGAGAGAAAAGGATCCAAGTCCCCAAGCCTCAAATGAGGAAACTTTGAAGATCTGAGATCAAGAGACAGACTGAAGTTGTCCAAAGGTGTTTTGTAGTTCCTGGACTCCTTTTTTTATATACTATATACACAGCATACACCATACAAAACCCTAAATCCTCACGGAAGTGACTGAAACAGAAGCAAATTTTCAGTATTGGTACTAACAGTGATTAGCTGTACTATACTTCTGTAATAAAAAATCAACCTGAAGCATGTTCTGGGGTTTGGGGGGCTTTTTTGTGTCTTTTAAAAGTGCTGCTTCACTACATGTAAATTATTCAGTTACCCAGTTTTTAAAAAAAGTTTCATGTATCTAATATACATAAAAAGAAGGTAATGTAATCTAGAGGAAATGCCTTAATGCCTTTCCTCTGCCTATCATACCTCAGTCCTGGACAATCAATTTCACTTTCCCTACTTATCTATTTTATATTTAATTTGCTGTTTGTTTTAACTGAAAAGAAGCTTGGAACACTGGAACAAGCCCTACTGTAAATAACCCGAGCTCTCCCATCAGGGTGCTGATAAGAGCCAAGTTCACGGCACTATGCAATGATGTGTGTGACTGTACAGGAAATGGTATCTTAGCTATACACAAATGCTTTGGAAGGGTAGTGATAACTCCAGCTTATTTTTTTATCTCCTGCTGATGGCTGTGCAAGACTTTTCTCAGGGCTGCTGTGTGCCTTCCTGTGGGGCTGCAGCACAGCTCTCCCTGCACTCTGCCTGCTCGTCTGTACCATGGCTTGTATCTCGTGTCTACACAGAACTCAAATTATACTGTGCACACCATGGGAAAGGATCAGATGCTCCCTTTGTGGGATGCCTAGCTCAGTATCTCCTGGAAAAATAGGGCTTCCCTTGAGTACAAACACAGTAACAAACAGAAAATTAGAAATCTTGACTTAATAGAGCTGCTTGGGGACAAAATTATGTTGGATATGGACTTCAGCGTTTTCCCAAAACTCACTGCTTGATGTCACTGATCCACAAATCATCTACAAATCATCTTCCATGCTACAAATTTTGGTCTCAACAGTTTCAGCCATACACAAAGGTTTTACCATATTATTATTGGTGTTTTGTTGCTAGAATAGAAAAAATGTATTTTAAAAAAGTGAGCTTTCTTATACCAAATACATGGAACTATTACTACACAAATAACACACAGGTGGGGTCTCCCACATGTGGAACCCATAAATGATTTCAGCAGTGTTTGCCTCTCACATTTCCCTCTGATTCACCTATTCATTCAGGCACCTGGGACTGAGAATGAAAGCATACACCTGGCTACCCTGTGTATGCTTTTAGTAGTGTAATCCTCAAGCATGAAAGGGCAAAGGAGTAATCAACTCACAGCTAGTAGTGAGCTTGCCTTCCCCCCCGTGCTGCACCATTTGTGGTGCTGTTTTTGATACACCACACACGTCAGCTGGGTGCAGAGGCACCATGAGGGCAGTGGGGCCTGTCCCCTTCTGCTTGCAGATGGGCTGATGGTGAATGCTTCCAAGGTATGGGGCAGGCAGAGCAGAGGAGACCCACAGGGTATTTCTTAAGGTGAGCTGGCCTTCATCCTCTTGCCAGCTCACAGCTGGACCCCAAACACAGTCCCACTGCCTCTGAAAAAGGGACTCAATGACCACTGCTTGGTCATCACAAAAAGGGAGTCACTGGGCATGCACTTCTCTGTCTCCTCTTAAGGGCACCAAGGGAACATCCCAGTTTAGCTCTGCTCTCTTCTGCCTCAGTCCCTTGACTCAAACACCCAACAACTAACTCCCTGTTAGGATTTAGGAGGTACCATTCAAAATCAATTGAGGGCAGGGAGAGAAAGGCATTGGAAAGATGGGCAGGATTCACTCTGGCACCAGCCAGAGAGAGAAGGGAGGACTACACCAGGGTATCACTGCCAGTATGGAAGTTATACCCACAGCCTTTGCTGCCCATCCCTCTACACACACATCTCCTGCTCACCATGCCCTGTGAACAGTACTGCCTCATGGTACTTCTTACTCTGTGGAAGCTACACCATGGAGGATAAGCTGAATGCTGCCAAGGAGCAGTTAAAATAAGCACCTCATCACACAACTTCAAAAGATGCTAGAGAAATAATGCTCCAATGCAAATCATGCAACAGGTTTATTTTCCACTGTTGCATTTGTGGATCCTTTCAAGAAGCAAAGCTATTTGTGCCAAGGCTCCCATCTAAGCTGTTAAGCCCTGGGGAAACAAGAGAGAAACGAAATCATTACAGCAGTGCAAAATGGCATGTTATAGATGGGACATGGACAATATGTATACACTGCTTCAGCACACAGCATGATCATTCTCAAATGCAGCAGCCTGACTAGCTGATGGTACTTTGGTCTTTTAAATAGTTCAGTTGAATAAATACCATGGCTGTCTGCCTATTGCACAGGCTAATTGCATGCAAAGAGCATGTTAGAGTCATAGATTTGCTAACTATATTGCTGTTGTCAACAATTTGTAGTTAGCAATCCATTCTGGGGAGAAGTGAACTCACTTTTTTCTCGTTTAAAAACAAATCAGAGCAATTGAAAAAAAAATCCTATCATGGGCCTGAAACCAGTGCCTTCACTCCCAAGGGCAATATATACAAGACAGACAGTAAGTGCTGTGGGAGGAATAGAACACTTTCCTCACACATTTCAACCTGTACTGAATTTTTATACCCAATTTGAAAGCCTCACAAAACCCCCTACATTTGCACTGGAAATCCTGACATACTCTAGGCATAAGGGAAATGGCACTTGCTGCTGTACTCCTGGATGCCTTTTCCCTTTTTTTTTACTCCATTCACAAACTATTTCACCAGCTGGTTGTAACACTTAACTGATGGGCTCTGCTTCCAAAAGGACCACTGGTATAGTGTATATGTTACACCATATATACTATTACATGAAAGTCAGGACTATAAAAACATGGCTATCTTGAAATTATTTCAGATTGATCTTGCTATTCCCAAATCTTCGATATTTCTCATATCTGCAGCATAGGCCTGTTCCTGGGGTTTCTGAACCATCATGCTTGAAGGAACCTTTCCCCAAATTTCTGAAAATAAAACCTTTACAGTCATAGTTTATCTTTTATCCTTGGTATTTTACAGAAACACCTGCACAGCATCAACTTGCTTAGCTTCCAGTGAGCTGAACACATACTCTGAGGTGGAGACAGTGCATGGAAATCTGCTGTATTAAATCTGACATGTGGAGGACAAATATAAATTTGCCAGCTGTAATTACTGTTGAGTCGTGTGTTAAGGGTTGATGTCCCTTCAACCCCACTGGGGCTTCTCACTCTGTGCAGCTTTTGTGCTCCCAACTTCTGTTCAAGCTGGGAAGACAAGTTTTTGTGACTGTTGAAGTACCTGTTTAAATCAGTTTTTCCCCTATACAGCAGGCTGTGTGCAGATGTCTCCTTCAAAGCATGAGGCAGTCCCTTGGGATGGGGACATCAGCAGCTGCAGCACTGTGCTGGCACACGTGTCAGTACCCAGCCCTGAGCACCTACCATGGGAAGGTGCTGCCTGCACAGCCCTGGGGGACTGTCTTCTCACCAGCACTTTCCCAAAAAACAAACTTCCTCCAGCAGAGATGCTCCAGCCCATCATTTTTGTGGCTCATGGTCAACGTGGTGTCCACCAGGACACCCAGGTCCTTTTCTGAGCTGCTTTCCAGGTGGGTGGCCCCTGGCATGTACTGATGCTTTTCCCCAGGTGCAGAGCTTTGCACTTCTCTTTGGCAAACTTCACGAGGCTCCTGTGAGCCCAATTCTCCCACCTGCTGATGTCCCTGGATGGCAGCACAACCCTCTGATGTATCAGCCACTCCTGCCAGTTTTGTGATCTGCAAACTTCTGCAGGTACACTGTGCCCATCATCCAGATCATGAATGAGGAGGCTGAGCAGGATGGGACTCAGCACTGACCTCTGGAGTACAGCCCTCATCACCCAGCCCAACTGGACTTTGTGCTGCTGGGCCTGTTCTGCCAGTTTCCAGTCCACTGCCTGCTCATCCAGCCCCTGCATCAGCTGTGTGTCTGTGAGGATCTTATGGGACACAGTGACAAAGGCCTTCCTCAATATCAACTGCTCTACTCTCACCTACCAGGCTTTCTTCTCATACAGTAGGTCAGCTTCCAACAGGGAAGGAAAACTGACAGTGGACTGCAAGTCTAAGAATGTCTAAATTAGAACTATATGAGGGAAAAATGGAACTTACTCTAGGGATCTGTCTTGCATCAGAGTTCCTGAGATTTACTATACCTTAACCTCCATGGCTTTCATGCATGCTGTGCACCCATGTATTTACTTTTGTAGTAGGATCATAGGAAGAATTTAATTTTTAGGCTCAAAAAGTGAAGTGCATGATTTTCCTATGGGAAAAAATATTTTGAAGAATTTTTCTTGTCATTAAATATCCCCTTTAACTGATTATTTAGTATCATTTTCAATCAAAATATTATATTCGCCAGCAAAGCAAAGAAAAATGAGCTGGTTTGAGTACACAGAGCTAAACAAAACAAACAAGAGAGCCCTTACTTTACAGTAAATTTTAAAACCCACACATTTTGTTTTCCCAGCAATCAATACACCAATGATAACAAGAGGAAAAGGATACCAATTAAACATAATTGCCAGCCCTGCTTCCCCCAAAACCTGAAACAAAAAGCACTCAGTGTCAGCGTAATAAAATATTTGTTCCTTTCCCAGTCAAGTGCTTTATTAAACAGCCCATAAAGCATCTCAGTTCTTACAAAGGATTTCCAAGTTTGATATCAGTGAAATGACTTCAAAGCCTCATTGGTTCCCCAGTGAAGGTTTGTTCACTGCTCTGAGACACTTGGCTCCCTATTTTGTCCTGACCCTCTCCACTGATCCCAGGCACAGATATTTTTACCACATCCACCTGATCTTCTCCAGCATTGGATGAGCATCAGTGTGGCAAAGGCTGCCATTCCCTGCTCATGTCTTCTTGCTGATGTGACTGTTTTACTCCTAAGAGGGACAGGGACCCTGCCATGGATGTGTTAACAGGTCTCAGCCAACAGCTTAGTGAGGTAAAGTTGAAAAGCAGTTCTTAAATTGCTGTGCCACTTTTGCAGGCAGAGCATCTGACTTTTTCCCTGTTATACAAACATGGTTTTGACCCCTTTGTCTGTCTCCCAACTAGCCACAAAAGTGAAGCTCACCAGACTATCCCTCGAGGAGTAAACAAGCCTCACCAGCTCAAACCCTGTAAATGATGTGAGGTGCCACTAGTACCACACCTGCCCTGAGACATCCAGTTCCTCAGACTCACTGCAAGCCCTTTCCCATCCACTCCTTACAGCACGCCAGCTCCAGTTAAAAACCACTTTTTCTTGGTGCAGACAGGGCCGGAATAGGGTTAACCTCAGCTTTATTATAAAGCCATGGGGTTAGAATAGCAAATTCCAACACTTCTGTAACTCATCTTAAATCAACTGAAAGCCACATTTTCACACAGCCTCTCATCGTCCTTATATAGCCTGGCTTAAAAAAATAAATAATGAGAAGAAAAGCAAAACCAAGTGAAAAACAGAACCTTCCAGCTCACAGATCCTTTCTGGTGACATATGAATGCTCTTGCCAGAGAACACAGTAAGAACATGCAGGTGATTACCCACACACGTGTGTGCCACCCAGCCTGCCACCATGGGCTGAAAGGGATAAACACTTTCTGCTGCCCATAGCTCTGGTGGCTCTTATGACACAGATACAGTCCCAAAGGAGAAGATGTAGAGATGAAGAGCTGGCAATAAACAACAGACTCAGTTTATCTTCTCTTGTGGGACAGGGTCTCACTTGGGAGCACAGGCAGATACAAAGGTGTAGAAGTATTGGACTGCTGCCTGGGGAGCCAAAGGATAGAGGAATCTTCCCTCCCTCTGTGCAAAACATGGTTATTTAATGCTTTGTCCTTCCCCACTAGCATGAGTAACCAAATGCTCCATCAGCTTGCCACTTCAAAATCAAGTTTATGCTCATAGTTTCAGATTTATTAGACTGACTCTCCTTCCCTCCCTCCCCATCACTTTTATAAGCCAAGCTCAACATTTCATCAGCTACACAATGGCACTAATCCTCAGCAGAAAGTATGCACACAGCAGATTTCAAGCACTCATGCACCACCCTATCTTGTAATGTATGGATGGAAAAAACTTTCAAGAAAAAAAGGCTTCTTATTTTCATCCTTGTAAAACTTTTAACTACTGCAAGAATTCTGTTTATAAGAGACAGAAAAATATAAGATTCCTGTGATGTGATTAAAAATGCAGCATTTTTTCTTTGAATCTCACATAATTTTACACATGCTTTCCTCACAGCATTTGTACCAGGTGTTTCCTGATTTGACTTTGAGGGGAAGAGAATTGCCCTCTTCTCTCCACCATGCCAAGATGCACAAGATGTCAGATGAATTCTGACTGAATTTGAAATAACACCAGCATGAGATGCAGCAAGATGGTGCTGATGGATGTAACAAGAAACCTCAAAACCTCTCAACAATGACCAGTTTTGTCCTCCTAGAAGCCTCTAGACTGAACTGGGAAATATGCCTCTGACAGATGGATCTGACCACAAATAGTATGCAAATAACAGAAAATACTGAAAATATGTCATGTTGCGTCTCAGTGCCACTGAGGCTTCCACTGCTCAGTCAACCAGTCCAGGTTATCACAGAATCATAAAATATACTGAGCTCAAGAGGACCCTTTAGGATCACTGAGTCCAGCTCCTGGCCCTGCACAGAACACTCCAAAAGCCACACCATGTGCCTGACAGCGTTGTCCAGATGCTTCTTGAACACACCCTGATAATCCCCTCCCTTGCCCAGCTGGCCATGCCCCCCAGGACACAGCTGCCCCTCCTGGCTGCCAGGGCACTGCTGGCTCATGTTCAACTTGGCATCCACCAGGACCCCCAGAGCCCTTTCCGTGGCACTGCTCTCCAGCCTCTCATTCCCCAGTCCATGCACAGAGCCAGGGTTGCCCTGTTCCAGGTACAGAATCTGGCACCTGCTCCTGTTAAACTTCATGTGGTTGGTGATTGCCCATCTCTCTAATTTGTTGAGGTCTCTCTGCAATTACAGATTGCAATAAATTGCATTACCTGTAGTGCCTACAAATGTCCCACAGGCACAGGCATACAAGCAAGCACTTCTGTAGTGCCTTTTTCCTTCATCCACTTGACTGTGCAGTTTCATGGGCAGCAGTCATTTTGGCACATGACTGGCACAAAGCACAGACCTCAGCTTGGATTCCAGTTACCACTGCAACCACTCAAGAGGATGAGTGGACACACACACACGCACACCCTCACTAAGGCGGCACAGGCTGCCTTCCCTTTCAGAATAGCTGCTAGCCACTCCTTGTGGGTGCATTCCTCCAGTGTGCCGTCTCCTCTCTCTTCATCATGTTTCTCTGCTGCCAGAACACTTCTGGTCAGCCTAATGTTGTCTGAATTGTACTAATTTGATGCTCTATGAATGAAGATGTTGTAGCCAATTCAATGAAGTCTTCTCCAGCTGCTTTGGTATCCGAGCTCTGACCGACATACTGCTCTCAGTGCATGGAGGTGAGACTATTCCAAACTATGCCAAGAGTACCAAAAAAAAGTAATAACGCTCTTTGTCATCAGGGGTTCAGAGTCAGACTACTCAGAGGAAAAGGGCTGTATTTCAGGAAATGCAGGCAGGGCAACCAATGCTGTAAAAACAGCACTGCTATTGCAGTAAATAGCATTTTCCTGATTCTGTGAACAAGTCAACATGAACATATTTTGCAGATGCTTATTGCAAGAGGAAACAAGGTCAGTCTTGCCCATACTTTCCATCAAACCTTTGGAGAGAACATACATCATGATGAGTGCACGATACCAAATTTTGTTATTATCGTCTCCCCTACCTTAATGATGGCTGCATGGTTCCAGAAGAGAAGCACACTGCTCTAGGATATAGAGCCCCTGACATATTTACTGCAGCATTTTTCACCAGTAATTTCCACTGCAATGTGTGCTATTATGTGTTCAGAAAAACTTAGGGAAACTGCAGGATGCATAACGACAATTACATCTCTCCCAGATGAGACTACTACGTTAATGGATCGGCGTCATCCATCACCATAGATCCTGCGTCCTCTGGGGAACGTCACCAGCTCACTCCAATAAATCTGACTGGGAGATTTCATATTTGGCTGTTCAGCTCAGCCTCAGGAAGCAGTCTAGCAATGCAGTCCACAGCATGACTGTGGCTCAGCTCTCCTGGTGAGGTGATGTTACTCTATGGCAATGAAGCTCTGGATGTAAGAGGTCCTGCACTCCAGCATTTAAGGGCACACAGGGCTGCAGCCTGGCATTAATTCCTCACACAGTCAGTTCTTCAAAGAACTGAATTTTGGTATACATGAACTGTAGACAATGGAGGAAGAAAGTTTACTGTGTAGCTTCATTCCTTTACCACCAACAACAAAGAAAATGAAATAAAAAATAAAGAAGAATAAAACTAATAGTGAAAAAACTCCAAACAGACCTGCCAGCAGGCTGCTGCAGCTCTGAAGTAATTTTTTTTTCTGTCAATCTTCTTGATTCTTCAGGCCACCTCAGCAGACAGAGCAGACTGACTGCCATGAAAATGTAAGGTGATGCTCTATTAGGGAAGAACATACTACTCACAGGCTCTCCCTTTAGGAAAGTCAAACAAATAACACACAAATAAAAACCTCCATGGCTGTACCATGTCCTACCTTATCCATGTAATAACAGGAGGAGAGGGCCTGAGGCTGCTTCCCCTTTCTCCTGCACTAATGCAAATACAGCTGCAGTGTAAGAGCAGGCTAGGGGGAAGGTCAGCCCCACAGAAGCCCTTTTGAGAAGCAGCTCTGAGCAAGGGGGTCTGAGGGCACTTTTGTCTCTCGTGTTTTTTGTTTCAGGCAGTGATACATTTTCCTGATACATTTTTCATGTAGCTGGAGCTAAGAGTTTTCTCGCACTGTATGGAGTGGGGAATGCCACAGCATTGCTACTCCCAATGGCTTAACCATTTTGAGTCCTCTTTTCCCCGAGGCACCAGCTCTTCCCACTGACCCCACCCCACACTGGATCAATGTCACAGGTGATGCACGTGGTCCTTCTTCCTCAGCCTGGGTATACAATGAGGTGGTGCCAATGCCAATGCCTGTTCCCATGAGGATAGGCCCCACCTCCAAACATAGCCTTGGAAATGGGGACAGCTTTGGGGTGCCACCTGTGCCCATCCAACCCTCCTGTCCCCAGCTGCCAGATCTTAAGCAACTCCCAGGCTCTTAACTCACCCCTAGGGTGAGTGACCCCGTCCCCTGTCGCTGGGGGTGCACTGGGTATGGCCAAGGGAACAGGGATGGGCACTGAGGACCTGAGCTACTGCAGCTCCTGCAGCTCCAAGTGCCTGACAGAAGCACAACAGGGCCTGGGAGATCAGCAAATAGGGAGAAAGCAGTTTAAATTATATAGTAACTTTAGGGAATAAAAACTGCCTATAGCCTGTGTAAGTTGTGAGAAATGGCACATTCTCATCTTGCCTCAGGCAAATGCTTATGTTGGTAGCAAGCTCGGCTATGAATATGACACTCTTGCAGATAGAAACAACAAGAGCACCCAAGACGTACAAAATATTCTGTATTTTCTTGGTGGGTTGTTAAAGAAAACAACTATTTTCATTGAAGAGCCTGCTTTTGGCAAAGGGGGTGAGCAGATACCACCTTCAAAAGCTCTCCCTCATCCCTTTCAGTGGCACAGTCAGCATCTGGTCTCTGCACTTACCCCATGCCCAAGGGCTGAAGCCATTGCTGACCAGAAGGGCTGCTGCACCTTTCAGGTCCTCTGCATGGAAAATGTGGCTCTGTCCCACACTACCCCAAGACACTCCATGGCTCCAGCTGGGCTGTTCTATCTGGGCACCCCACATGCAGGGATGGGGGGTCTGTGAGGTACCAAAGCAGTGTGCGCCAGGCCACTGCGCTCCCAGGGGCTGCTGCTGGCCTGTCTTTGCCCAGGATGGTGGCTGAGGGAAACCAGAGGCGTCTGCAATATGAGATGCACAGCAGGAACAAGCTGCACCACTACAGGGGTTGAAAAAGAAGCCCTGAGAGCCAAGGCAACAACCAAGAAAAAGCACTGTTTGCACTGCCTGGCAGTGGACACGCTCCCGCGCCAAACTGTTGGTCGAGCTGGGTAAACATCTGGGCAGCACAAACCAGAGGAGACAGCTGTCCCCTGGTGAGCACAAACCCTTTATGACCTCAGCTGAATGCTCCCTGAAAAGGTGTCACGGTTCAAGAAGCCAAGCAGACAGCTGCTGGCCATGGCTGCACTGGGGAGGGTGGCCACCAGGGCACGGATAGCGACCATAAACTCTGTCAAGATGTGCTCCACAACAAGAAGGCACCAGAACTGCCCTGAACTCAGCATCCACAATTCTCCCCATGGGGAGGACAGGTCAGGCTGCAACAACCAACTTGCATCTCCATGGCTGGCTGATGCAACTGGAAGGGTTGAATCTTTCCCAGAACACACTTTGTGCAGGTTGACTCCAGTGATCTCGAGAGATGGAAGCCCTTGGATGGACCTCACTGGTGAGGTCAGTGCCAGCCCCCATCACTTCACATGGAATGCTGCCATGGTGAATGCATCCCAGTGCACACACATCTTGCCACCCCCAGGCATCCTCCATGTCCTGTGGAAAGGCTCCCCCAGAATGCTGCAAAAGCATGAAGAATCAATAAAATACATTGACTTTTTATCTGACAATAGCAATTTTACAGCTCAGTGCTAACCAGAGTAAACAGGAGAGCATACTGCTACCAAAAATAAATTAAAGGAGAGGCGTGGGTCTTTCAAGATCCCAAAACACCCAGTACAATTAACACCCAGTAAACTCTGCCCAGTCCTTACAGTGATTAAGGACAATTCAGCCCCTGCTCTGGGTGAAGGTTTCTCCAGGACCCAGCCTCCAGCACATGTTTGGGTTTAGCTGTCTAAACAGACACTGAGGGATTAGGTCTCTGTGTGTCTTCAATGCTAATTAAAGGTTATTTATTATCCAATTTTTCCCGATAGTGTATATTTCTTTGTGTAAACACAACCGAGGCCAATGTCTAAAAAAACCCACAAAACCAAAAGTGGTGGAAAGGTTCTGCATTTTACCAAGTTATGGGGTGTGAGGACACCCCACAGGCTGCCCCGCCGGCGCCTGGCTCTCCCTGCCCAGCAGCCACAGCCACAGGGTGCTTGCCACCACACAGAGCTGAGTCTGAACACTCCTGAGCTCCATCAACGCCCTCCATGCTGTTCATGGCTTGGGCAGTAGTTACCAGGAGAAGTTCTGGTCACATTTGCTCCTGGAGCAGCAGCGTTTACATTCAGTCAGATCTGAACAAGGCAGCTGGAGCACCTCCAACAGCAGCGTGAAGTTGGTACCAGAGCATCCTGGACAGCATCTGTCACACACTGACACACAAAATGTGCATCTGGAACAAGGGGCAGCATCCCCTTGTTTCATCAACCAATTTTTAGGACTCTAGAAAGGGCTCACTCATACAACATTAAACAAAGCCCTTTGGCAACACCCTTGATACAGCCAGTGAAGTACAGTTGTCTTCCCCAGACCTTGGCTTTGTGTGCTGGTGGGCACTGGGGGGGTTTGGCTGGAGCTAAAGCCCAGACCTTACATCAAAAAGCCACTGAAGCTGCACTCAGGCACTGAGGAAAACAAAAATGCAACCTTATCCTGGTTGCCTATATGGTCCTGGCAGTATGGCTGCATTATGATACATTCTTAAACACAGTTATCTCTTTTTTTTAAAGGCTTTGTTATGATGCAAAAGGTCATCCACAAATGGAAAAAACAGGTTTTTTTATAGGCCTCTTTGTGACTTTTATGTTTCTGACTCCAAACTAAGCAACCCTTCTTTCACACAGATTTGTACAAGTAATATGAAAAATTTAAACTGGTCTATGAATCTGCTCTTAAAGATATAATGCAACTTGTTACCCTTGCAAATATAGAACTGTTTTAGTCTTCCTCTTGCTGCGTCTTACAAAGGCAACATACTGTAGTTTCAGTAGTTGCATTTTTAAATGTGTTTATCTGGGTCACTGCTACTTACAGCATAAGAAGATTTAGTGAAGCCAGTTTAGAATCAGTCTAGTGCAAAGGAAAAAAGTTCTTTAATTAAAACTGAAGGAATTATATTGTTTGGAGGGTAAAGATCTCAACATTATCAAATTAAAGTCTTTGGACTGATTCAAGAAGAAAACAGACCTATAGGCAATTTCATTCAAAAGGTGCTTGGGCTTTTGGGGACTTCTGGACTCATCACAAAATATTTCATGTAACTGGCAATTTCAGCTAGAGAAAAGAAAACCCAGAGCATTACAACATTAGGATTTTCTTCAATTGTATGATGTAAAATCAAGAATAATGAAGTGATTCCTGATTTTTGGTGGTCTGGCTCACTTGGAGCCCTGCTGGTGTGCCAGCTCACCCTGAGAGGCCACACTTCTATCTGCACAGTGGATGTCACACAAGATGGGAGAGAAGAAAACCTCTTTTGCTGGCATTGCTCCCAGATCCTTCTACTAGGACAAATAATCTGCAAAGAGAGAAAGCAGGGAGGGACATTCAGAGGCCAGAAGTGACACCAGTGCATTTCCAATGGTCCTAGCTTTCCACTGTCTTGGAAAATACCCTTAGGAAGATGTTGGTCAGGAAAGGTAAAGCTGCCACTCATGTAGGAAATGAAGTGGGAGGCTGAATGGCCTGAATGGCTGAGCACATCTGTGTGATGCAAGGCAACATCCCTCAGCATCACACTGCCTGTCAGTGACAGGGAAGTGACTCAGAAGACAAGAGCACTTCAAAGGTTCACGGAATACTGGTTTGTTTTAGCTGAAGCCCATCTGCCACAGAACAGGGAGGACTGCAAGCAGAAAGCATCCGCTCTGCATCCTGTGGCTGCTGCTGGAGTGGTTCATCCTGCAGGAACAAAAGCCTTCCCCCTCTTTTCCATTTCTTCTGGTCAAGGGAGGAGGGCAGGCTGGGAGAGAACCATCACTGCTGCTGGTGAACTGCAGCCAGAGGATCCTTACACTGCACCAGAGTGGGATGAGAAGTTCAGCACCAGCCCCAGCCTGCCCCATGGTCTCCATGAGAGAAAGCCAAACAACCACCCATCCATCAGTAGGGTGCTGGTGTGACAGCAGCTGCATCACTCTGATCCTCACTTAATTATTGCCCATATCCAAACAGCAGCAGCACAGCGAGGAAAGGAATGAGCACGTAGTCAACAGTTTGATCCTGTTATTGACAGGATGCTAACAGAGGGAAATAACTAAGTATAAAATATTTCTTGTGTCAGAAGCAGGTAGGAAGGGTGATGGATTTTCTTCAGATTATTGAAGGCAAAAAAGGGAAAGATATAAAGTCTCAAACCAAAGTTTTTATGTACTTTGTTTCAAACAGGGCCAATTTTTGCCGGGTTTTTGTGGGTTGCTTTTTGTTTGGTTTTTGTTCGGTTTTTGTTCAGTTCCTTCAATCTATTCCTTGTTGACAGACAACACACCAGTTATTCACTGGATATAGTGATCTACAGCTTCAGTTCTTGGGATTCCCATGTGACTGCAAGAGGGTAGTTTCTGGCACTTCAAGTCCTGCTGCAGCAGAAGTCATCTTACAGTCAGCGGGGCCAGCTACAGATCAAGACTCCAAGGGAGTAAAAAGCTCAATATCTAGCCCCCTAGTAAGAGAGGATTTATTTTATCATATTGTTTTTTAGAGATTTATCACTTCCTTTACCTTCCTCCATATGCACAGTGAAGAAAATCTGTTTTAAACATGTGACAGGAATGATTTACATTAGAAGCTAAAATTGGGGGAATAAATGAAGAAAAAAGGGAGCTATTATTAACCCAGAGACAATCATTGTGCTGATGAGTGAGCACTAGCAGCTGAATGTGCTTTTCAGCCTATTTAACAGAGCAGGTTGCCACACCATTCTCCAGATGATCTCATATCACTGAACCCCTTTCCTTAAAAACAGGGCTATAAGAAATAGTTAAATGTTGCCTGGGTTTGTGCAAGTAGGCATAATCACTTTCTCCACAAGTGCCTTGGAAGTCAGCTGCTGGTCCTTATGGAACAGCACATCTGGCTCTAACATCAGGTCCCGCAGGTTGTGGAGCCCTACATTCAGCTGGGTGGAATTGCGGAGCAACAGCTTCAGAGAGCTGGATTGGATCAACCCCAGAGATGCAGATACCTTTGAAAGCAGGTCAGACACCAGTCCTGTGGAGACCAGAGCATGCCCCAAAAACCTGAAGCAAGGAGCAAAAAGAGAAGGAAGGATGCAGAGCTCTGACATCTGTATCACAGAACTGTGGGGACCTCTGAGTTGTCTCCAGATCAAAGGACCACTTGATAGCAGTCACCAAACGCCTTCCAGCAGAACACCACCACTCATCTCAAACCTCACTCATCCTCCCAGGAAAGGCCACTATTCTGACATAGTGGCCTTCATGATTTATTCCTAGGACTAGCTGCAATGGAAGGAAGTGGTAGCACATGGAAATGTGCAATCAGCAGAGAGTTTGGGGAATGCAATTCTGGGGATGCACATGATGCTGCTGTGAAAAGTGGAGATGATGCAGGGTACAAGACAGAATTTTGGGCATTAAAAAATCAACCAAACAGAAAACCCAAATGAACACCTTCCCTCCTGCCCCCCCCAGACAAAAATATGTAGGGAAGATGAAGAGGTGAATGGAAGAAGAAAACCTAGAGCGGATGATCCAAGGGAAAAAATGAATGAAGCTGCAGAGAACACTAGAAGTAGAGGTGGTGGAAAACTGAATTTGTTAGGGAAGATACAGAAAGCAGGGACAAATGAAGAGCTGCTGGGCAGTGCCCTTATCTTGCAGACATTAGACTCCTTGAGGGATGTCTACTGTGTTTCTCAAACAGCTGACAAAGATGGATGACAAATCCTTCTGAACACAATGGAGGAAGTGATCTATTTTCTTAATTCTGAAAGCTGGAGAATAGGCTTGTCTTGATCATACCACAGAAAGCCAGACAATGTAAACAGGTGTACTTGGGCAGACCATGCTCTTTTTACAGGCCTCCATGGGCTCTCCACAATCCAGCTGTGAAGGTCTGATTTGGACTGAATGCTCAAACAACGTCACTGGCAAGCAGTGGAGTCCCAGGGCATCTCCACAGTGTGAGCTGCAAAACTGTTCTCAGCTAAAATTGCAGGGGCTGCATTTGTGTGGAATAAAAATATATTGAGAACAATGTTTAAGGCTCTTTAAAAAATATCTTACTTTCTGCCTGCAGTCAATCCCATACACAAATCTCCCCACAGTTTGCCTTCTAGAAGGAAAGAATATTCCACTGAAGCCATTCCTAAGCAATAGCATTTCTTGTGATGACCAGAAATCAACTTTAAATTTATGTTGTCTCTTACTAAGCCATCAAGAAATTTCTTATCATTGCCTTGAAGCCACAGATTCCTGTGGTCTGCTTGGACTCACTTTGTGCTTCAAATTCTCAAACAGCCACTAAAATAAAGACTATTAGAAAATGTGTGTTATGCTGCAGCCAGTAAACACCACAAGCAGCATCCTGAGATTTACGACACAACACTGTAAGATTTTACAGACAGCCTTCAACCTGAGAAATAAAGTAACTAGGGGAATAGAGTCTGAAAAACAAACTAAATTTATTCCCAAGTCAAAGCACAAAAGAACATGAAAGACCCAAAGAAGAGTCAATACAGATTTTCAGTTTCATCATTTTGATTTAATAAAATTCTTTGGATAGTGTTGCTGGCTCAATACAAGCATAGAAATTGTAATGGCAAATCCTGTACTGTGATTCATGGACTGAAAACTTGTCTGATTTCATTATGCTGGTAAATGTAACACTGCAGACACCTTCTCTTGGAAAGCTATTTCTAAATTGCTACATCAATATTAAGACAATCAGAATTGATATTTACCTTTTACAGGAACAGCATGTGTCTATATGTCCATATGGGCATATACACACAAACTTATATTTTTAACATTTATCCATTTTTTGGATCACAGGAATACATGCTACAGGAACTGCTGATTTATTCCAAACCAACCCATGCAGTTGCAAGGTGACCAATCCAGGACATTTTTACTGGTTGTACCCTAGTGTCCCACTGAAAGTAATTCAACAGAAGTACCCAGCAGAAGTTCACTTGAATCATTTGTTATCCCAGACTTTGGAAGGTGTAACTTCACCTTCAGTTTACAATGACACAATTGATGGAGAAATCATTGAAGTCCTCAGACACACAGTATCTATTAACACTTATGGTGTCTATTTATATTTTTCAGCTGGAATAGAGCACAGCAAATAATTTTTAACTAAACTTTCACTCATGGTTTTACAACAGAAGCACAAAGCAGTGTGTTAAGGCAGATTTCAGGCACCAGAGCCCACATGCCATTGTTGACAGTATCTGTGGGACAGGAGGCTGACAGGGAAGCAAAGACGTGAGACAGCACCAGTGAAGGGGAGAGAAGCAGAAGTGAGGAAGCAACGTGGCCAGAGAGGGACAAGGATGTCCCTCCACAAAGTGCAGCCTACTGTCCCTGCTGATCCCTGCCTTGAATGCCTTGTGCCACACATTTCTCCTGGCTGTCCCCAGAGTGGTGCCTCTGCAGCACATTCTGCACAGCCCACAGCTCACACAGCCCACAGCTCACACAGCCCACGGCTCACACAGCTCACACAGCCCACGGCTCACACAGCTCACACAGCCCACAGCTCACACAGCCCACGGCTCACACAGCCCACGGCTCACACAGCTCACACAGCCCACAGCTCACACAGCTCACACAGCTCACACAGCCCACAGCTCACACAGCCCACGGCTCACACAGCCCACACAGCCCACAGCTCACACAGCCCACACAGCCCACAGCTCACACAGCCCACGGCTCACACAGCCCACAGCTCACAGCTCACAGAGCCCACAGCTCACACAGCCCACAGCTCACACAGCCCACGGCTCACACAGCCCACACAGCCCACAGCTCACACAGCTCACACAGCCCACAGCTCACACAGCCCAAGGCTCACACAGCTCACACAGCCCACGGCTCACACAGCCCACGGCTCACACACCACCGCTCACACAGCTCACACAGCCCACAGCTCACACAGCCCAGCTCACACAGCCCACGGCTCACACAGCTCACACAGCCCACAGCTCACACAGCTCACACAGCTCACACAGCCCACAGCTCACACAGCCCACGGCTCACACAGCTCACACAGCCCACAGCTCACACAGCTCACACAGCTCACACAGCCCACAGCTCACACAGCCCACGGCTCACACAGCTCACACAGCCCACAGCTCACACAGCCCACAGCTCACACAGCCCACACAGCCCACAGCTCACACAGCCCACACAGCCCACAGCTCACACAGCCCACGGCTCACACAGCCCACAGCTCACAGCTCACAGAGCCCACAGCTCACACAGCCCACAGCTCACACAGCCCACGGCTCACACAGCCCACACAGCCCACAGCTCACACAGCTCACACAGCCCACAGCTCACACAGCTCACACAGCCCACAGCTCACACAGCCCAAGGCTCACACAGCTCACACAGCCCACAGCTCACACAGCCCACGGCTCACACAGCCCACAGCTCACACAGCTCACAGAGCCCACAGCTCACACAGCTCACACAGCCCACAGCTCACACAGCCCACGGCTCACACAGCTCACACAGCCCACAGCTCACACAGCCCACAGCTCACACAGCTCACACAGCCCACGGCTCACACAGCTCACACAGCCCACAGCTCACACAGCCCACAGCTCACACAGCTCACACAGCCCACAGCTCACAGAGCCCACAGCTCACACAGCTCACACAGCCCACAGCTCACACAGCTCACACAGCCCACACAGCCCACAGCTCACACAGCCCAAGGCTCACACAGCCCACAGCTCACACAGCCCAAGGCTCACACAGCCCACAGCTCACACAGCCCACAGCTCACAGAGCCCACAGCTCACACAGCTCACACAGCCCACAGCTCACACAGCCCACAGCTCACACAGCTCACACAGCTCACACAGCCCACAGCTCACACAGCCCACGGCTCACACAGCCCACAGCTCACACAGCCCACAGCTCACACAGCTCACAGAGCCCACAGCTCACACAGCTCACACAGCCCACAGCTCACACAGCTCACACAGCCCACAGCTCACACAGCTCACACAGCCCACAGCTCACACAGCCCAAGGCTCACACGGCTCACACGGCTCACACAGCCCACAGCTCACACAGCCCACAGCTCACACAGCCCACAGCTCACACAGCCCAAGGCTCACACAGCTCACACGGCTCACACAGCCCACAGCTCACAGAGCCCACGGCTCACACAGCCCAAGGCTCACACGGCTCACACTGCCCACAGCTCACACAGCCCACAGCTCACACGGCTCACACAGCCCACGGCTCACACAGCTCACACAGCTCACACAGCCCAAGGCTCACACGGCTCACACGGCTCACACAGCTCACACAGCCCAAGGCTCACACGGCTCACACGGCTCACACAGCCCACAGCTCACAGAGCCCACGGCTCACACAGCCCAAGGCTCACACGGCTCACACTGCCCACAGCCCACGGCTCACACAGCCCACGGCTCACACAGCCCACAGCTCACACGGCTCACACAGCCCACGGCTCACACAGCTCACACAGCTCACACAGCCCAAGGCTCACACGGCTCACACAGCTCACACAGCCCAAGGCTCACACAGCTCACACAGCTCACACAGCCCACGGCTCACACAGCCCACGGCTCACACAGCCCACACCCCCAGCCCTCAGAGCAGCAACCCTTCCGGGGGGGCATCTGAAAAGGGACTCCAGAGGGAGAGGATAACAGGGACAGCCTCTGAAGCTCCAAGGACACGGGTCTGTCCTCTGCAGCAACTGGAAGAGCAAGGGCACGTCCAGCCCTCATAAATAAACCAGTCCACATCCCCATTTCTGCTCACCATTGCCGGAGCCCACAGGGTGATCCTTTGCCTTGTCCCCCTCGATCACTGTCACAAGGAACAACTACTGGCACTTATCAGCACAGACATCTCTGAGAAGGAGCGACTTCAGGACACACTGTCCTTCCCCAGTCCCTTGAACCCTTGAGACAATTTACAACACTGTCGCTTGTACATATTCCCCCCTCATCTACACAGTTCTTGTCTCTAAATTTAACATTTTGCTTTCTAAACAAAAGTCCATAAGAGTTCTCACAAGACCTTGATGATAAGCCCTTTTATTGATATTCCAGTTCACTTTTCAAAATATTTGCAGATTATAGGATAAATGATGTTTGCTTTTATCCCCATTTCAGGAGATAACGGTTGGGTAACTTATGATATCCAGATGAAAATTTATTGGTTAGCACTGGGGAAAGCAAATCCTTCCCAAAATTAGCCTTTGACCCAGTTAGTCTTCCATAAACAAGCAATGATTTAAAAAATCCTCATCAGATAAGATGTTTGCAGCCCCATCATCTACTTGCATAAATGTTAGAAGGTGTAAACATAACAAAGATACATCAGCCATAATTTACAGCCCCAAGACTGAGGATGAAAAACTGTGGAAAACTTCCCTAATGAAATGTCAAAGCCAACTAGCTTCACTAGAGCTAATCCGCAAATCTTGATGACAACACAGATTACCCAGCCTGCTAAACTGACAAGTGCCCAAGGAAGCTCATCTCCCAGGGATTACACCTCCATTTCTGTTTGCCTTCTTCTGAGTTATGTGGATGAGCCCCAGAGGAAACAAGTTTCAGCTCATCTATTTCCTTCTGAGGGCTTTCAGTCCACTACCCAGTCTTAAAGCATCAAGCAACAACAGTACATGTACACACACAGAGACAAGAGTCCCAAATATTGACATTACTGTGCAACAGGCCAGTCACCCACAGATGCCAGGCAGAAAGCTGCTGACAGATGCTGCAGCATAAACCTCCCAAGAACCTTCAGGTTTGGCAACAAAATCCTCTGTTCCCCATTCACGCTGCCCTGATGCTTGGACCTAAATAACACCCAATATGAGAGATTTATTTTTTTCTCACACTGGCTATCTATAGAAAATCCTTTTTTGTAAGTCTCTGTTGCGCAGCTTCTGAATGTCAGGCCCAGCAAATCAAAACATTTTATTGTAATTTCATATTGTTTACTTTTGCAAGGCAGGATCTTGGCAAAGATGAGTGTTTCCTCCAGGGACAAGGAGGATGGGGCTGGGAGGAGGGGAGGACAGACGGATGGAAGGAAGCATTTTAATGCAGACTTCCTCACTGTCTGCTTTAATGGGGACCTGGCTGAAATACAAAGGAAGAGGTAACCAAGAAGACCTTGGCTACAAATGTAGAGATGCCAGAGAATGGGTGTGAGGATGCCCCAGGACCAGCCTACACAGGCAGTGACACCAGGGAAACACTGGCAGCTGCAGCCCACCCACCACTGCCCCTCAGCAGGGTTGGGAGGATCCTGGGGTCTCCATGGCAGGCACAGTCCAAAGGGCTGGGGCCAAGAAGGAGCAGGGAAGGACAACCTTGCCCAGGCTGCTCCCACTGTGCTCCCACACATCCCGGCAAAGCCAGTGTGACCCCCGGATCCACAGGTACTCCTGGCTCCCTGCTCAGACCCTCCTCCTCCCTACACAGCCCCAAACTATGAGCAGGTTTCCCTCCAGGAAAGATGGCTCCACCCAAGTACATATTTCTCCATGAGGATCCTCCCACTGTTCCAGGATGGAGAAGAGGAGGAGGTTCCTTACACCCTTCTGCCCATGGACACTGGAAAGCACCAGTGACTCCACCACAGACAGCTATGTTTCACTGTGTGTTTCCAGGGAGATTTGACACACAACTTTCAAAGGTTTGGGTAAGCAATATTTAAGTTGATGAGAGCTGATTTAAGTGTTTTATGTTCAGGGAACAAGGCATTTGAAACGCCACATGATGTGAGTCTCCTGCTGAAATGATGGTCCTCCAAGAAACCTGCAGGAGATGTGGATGGTGCCAGGGCAGCAGTATAGTTGAAAGCAGTTTTATTGACTTTGTGCTGTCCCCAGCTGTCCAACTGAGAGACCTAGACCACCTCATCTTCTTTAATCCTGGATTCTTTGGGCTGCTGCACACAAGACAAAGTGCCAGGACACATGGAAGGAGCATGATGCCTTGAATCCATGACTCACCCTGTCCCCAGGACCACCCGTGGCTGCAGGCAGACTGGCAGACCCTGGTGACAGCTCCCTGCTCCTGCTGGGTGCCTGGCAAACCTCAGCAGAGTCAAACTGCTAGCTCTGTTCTTGGCATAACAAATCTCCCTGTCCTTCAGCATCGCCTCTCCCTCTCCTTCTGAAGCTTTGTTTTGGTAGAAAGAGGTTCACAAAGACCTTTACACAAACTCACCCAATGACAACTGCTTTACTACGTAAAATGATTCACTGGTGTTTAAAAATCCCACAAACAGGAGCCCTCACTGACTTTATGACCGACTTCCCACGAAGGCACTGAGGCCAGCAGTGGCTAATGCTCCATCTGGCATCGACTCCCTGTGAATATCTCTCAGCAATAACAACTGATAGCAGAGCTCAGAGCCTACACATCATCCTCCTGTTTGTACATAAATTCCCTTTAAAAGGATTTCAGCATCCTCACACTGCTTCTTCCCAAGCGTTCAGGCTCTTAAAGCCAAGTCAGCCAGACAGAATGGTGCCACGCAACTACAAACAATGCAGGACAATTTTTTATTACAATACATGGCACGATTCTTTCTAAAAGCACTGCCAGTAATATGCAGTGTGTAAAAATACACATTCATCATAAAGAGGTTAGATACTAATTCCTGCAGCTTAATTTCTTCTTGAGGGCACCAGCCCATTTTTCAATTAAGGCAGGATAATATTATTAATCATAAAAAATTGCTGATGTGTAAAATTGTTTCCTTTCTGGCCAGCATTGGCTGAGAGATATCAGACACGATGCCTCTGAATTAGTCTAACTTTGTGGCAGTATGGAAGCTGCGTCATCCTTTTTGGTGAGGATTCATGCTGCTGCCAGCCTCAGCCATGGGGAAAGGTGTGTCCCTCGGGGAACATACAGACCAACATCTCCACTGCATCAGGTGCAGGCTGGTAGCAAGGAGCCTATGGATATAGATTCTCATGGAAGATACAGCACTGTCAACCATGAGGCACACCAGCTGGCAGCTCCAGACCAAGAGGGTGCTTCAATGGTCTCTGTCGCCTGAGCATTTCCAGGGCACCGTGTTTCAACACCCCCTGAAGAGAAAGAGGTTTCTGCCCACTCCCTCAATTTTCTGTGCTGAATTTGGTATTATGGGACTCTCTGGTGAAGTCATCAGTGCTTTCTGTTGAATGTTTTTTCTCCTTTCCTCTGCTGCTGAATGGGTTTGCCTAATTCTGACCAAAATAACTGCACACAGTACCTTCAGATGGGGCCACCAAAAGCAGAATGCAGGGAAGAGAAATTAAGAAACAACCCAAACTCTATAAAATAGTAACCTATGAATAACAAAACCTCTTCTTGCCATGTAGTCAGCAAGGGAGAATGCTGGACTGTGACTTGGCAGGATCCAAGAAGATGCTGCAGAGGTGTGGGCATGCCAGCATCCTGCAGAAGGACAGCAGCTCCCTGCAAAGGCACACCCTGGTACCTGGCCCCTAACCCTGCTGAACTGGGGGCCTCTCAGATCAGCCCTGCTGTGACTGCTCCACTCCACCAAGGCCAGATTATTTCAGGTGGCCAGGAGGGGACAGGCACATGCCCTGGTCTTGCTCCTGTAGCAGCCAGCATGACCTCTAGGAGCCTTCCACAGGACACAGAAGCACCCAAGTGAGGAGCAGGGCTGTCCCAGACCCCTCCCTGCTGGGGCCAGGAAATGAACCTGCAGCAGGTTTGCTCAGGATGATGGAGCTGGAAGGAGCCAGCCTGGTTCCTGGCTCCAGAAGTGCTTGTTGGTACTCTGGTGGCACAGATCCAGATGAAACGCCTTCTTTCCAGTCAGGTATCCAACCCCTTTTCCATCTATGGGCAGTTTCCCTTCCACACATCACAAAGTCATATATCCCCTGACTTCTGTTGAGACTTTGCATCCCCCTGCTCACAGGACCTCCCAGGAGCAGCTCATGGCAGTAATCTCCTTGGCAGCTCAACCCTTTGCCCATTGCCTGGAGAACTTCAGGCAACACTCCCAACTTGTGTGCCCCTGCCATTCATCTCTTCCCTCCCTATCTTGTTTCTCCCCTGTTCTGGAAACTGCAGCCTCTGTATTTTTTTCCCTATAGTGACCTATCTTCTCCCAGCAGCAGAATTCCCCTCCTGTTTTTCCCACACACGATCAACTCCATAATACTATGCCAGTTATCTGCGGCCTTATGTCTTTAGTTTTCTGACATCACCAAATAGTTTCTTATCTGCATCTGGTATTATTTATACACACATATATATAAAAGGCCATCTTCCACCATCTTATCTACTGCTGACTGAGAATAAATCATGCAAGGAGAACAGGCCAGACTTTGGGACCACCTTGGGGAATACCCCACCCCACAGTTGTTGCCTCTTGGCAAACACAAGCAAGAAGCACACATTCACTCTGAAGTCTGAGGAGGCAAATCACATATACAGAAATGGTGAGTTTCAGCCAAAACCCCTCCTTTCTGACAAGAGTCACTGCTGCTCATGTGACCAGGTTCATAAAGAGTGAGAACTGGAAAAAACTGCAGGATGGAGTCTGCGTGTGCCTCCTGGCTGGGATGTTCAGCTGTATTTTTCCTTGTGGAAGGAAAACTATCCCTGCACCATGAAAGCAATAAACAAAGTGGGATTACTGGTCAGCAGCTCAATGGATACTATTTCCAACAGCCCTATAGTAAGTAAATACTTACTAGTAAGTAAATACTTATACCACCTATAGTCAGTACTTATAGTTAGTAAGTACTCAGCGACAGTAATTGTTACAAGCAACCGAACCACCAGAGAGAGATTTCCATGGTATCTCTACCCATACATACATAAAATACCAGTTTGTACAAATCCAAAGTATGTAAGGTTAAAGCTAATGGGCAAGCTTTGTTGAACATCTCAAAAATCAAATTAACTGCAATCAAATTCATGGCACAACTCAGGGTTCATTTCATTACTATCAGAAAATTCAATCTCTGAAATCTTACAATATTAAACTAAAGCAATGATCTTTCTGTTAAAGTTCTCTCTTTTTTCATTTCAAGGTGAAAAAAAGCTGGCACGCCTGGGGAAGGTGAGGGTGATGATTCCCAGTAGATACTACTGAAAGCTTGGCAAACATTTAATCAATTACTGTTATATAAAGGAAAGGAGAAAAACCCCAAACATCCTTTCAAACACACACTCAAAGACATGTTACATTACAAATTCTACCTCTTGCATCTATTTCTACATCATGCCTTTTCCTGTACAAATGCATATATAAGCATAAACACATGCATATGTAGGCATATACATATTTAAATTCAAAATACAGATCCATTAGGGAGCTAGTTAAATCTGCTCATTGCTGCAATAACTAATCATATCTCTATGCTGTACTGCAGGTAGGAAAAGTCAGAAGTTCATTGCATTAAATTCAGGCATTTCCCTTTTTTAATGAAGCTGCATTTTTGGTTTATTTCACAATATGCACTCTTTAACCTTGCTGCAAGACCTAGCTGTAGAATACTCACTGCAATTTCAGACTCCTTTTTTATCCCTCCTCTTCAAGGTTTCCAACTAGGTTTCTCTGCAGGAGTCAAGTGCAGTTTTAATAAGGCAGATGAGGCAGGGCTTCTCAACTGCTTTTGATAGAGGTGAGGTGGTCAGCTCTTTATTGACTTTCTGCAGTACTGCAGCTACAGACTGTACAGACAATCTTGCTTTATGAGCATGCACCAGGCAGGAGGAAATAGGCCTGGAAATTTCCAGCCAGCAGTGTTTGATGCACTGCTTGAAAAGCTGCACAGTGTGCATATAAAGGAAACTAGGGACAGCCTTTTCCCTTGTTGTTGTTGTTGTTGTTGTTGCTAAACCATCAGCTGCAGTTGCTACACGTACCTAGGAAAGGCTGTTCAGGAGCCATTTTAAGAACTAATATGTCTCAGGAAAAGGAAAGAAAACAACTCTGGTTATTTTGTGCACATTAGAGAGTGCTGCATATCAAAGATCCTTTTATAAACACTTGGAAAAATCACATGGGAGGTAATAACCCGCTGAATTATTTTACTGTCCTTTTCTTGTGCAGGCAGCCACAGCACATCCACGCTGTATGCAGGGCACAGCTGCACTGATATACACACATCCTCACAAGGGGATGTGGAAAAAAGGAAGCAATCACAGGCTGGTATCATGTACTATTAAGGTTTTATTGGTACCAGCATGGAGCAACTGCATCACTAATTAATGGATGCACACAGGCTACACACATCCTTCCAATCAAGTGGCAATAAAGCCAGGTAGCCTTTTCCACCCTGATATATAGATTACTTGAGCTATTTACCCCACTCCTTGTTTTTCTGGACTGCACATTCCCCTCTTCCCTCACCACCCCACATCTACACCAGCAAGGCACATCCTTGAATTCTGCTCTGACACAGGGGAGATGAACATACATGGCCCCATTCATGAGCTTCCCACACGGTGCCACTCTGGACCAAGTTTGTAACAGCAGATGGGGTTCAAACTATGCAGACAGGAGGTTTGGAGCTCTCCCCCAGAGATGTGTCCACAGATGCCAACACAAAAATAACCATTAAAATCAGGTTTGACATCTCTCTGTGCCTCTTTTACTCCCTGCCCAAGGGGCACAACATCCTCCTGCCCCAGGGGAGCACAGCAATGGTGAGCAGATCAAAGACAGCAAGAAGGTTCAGACACTTTGGTGATGGCAGCCCTACAAAAGCCAGAACAGACTCCAGTCCCTACAAAAATGCACCCACACGGGGCTGCACAGCCCAGCTCACACCCAGCTGCAGCTCTAGCATCCTCTGCCAAGGACTGGCTGGGGGAGCCAGGTCCCACCTCCTGCTGAAGCACCACACCTGAGCAGCCAGCACTGCTGCAAGGTACACAGCACAGTGTCACTTCTTTCAGCTAATTGCAAAGCTCTTGGGGATTCTGAAAATAAAGCTATACACACACATGGGTTAAAAACCTTACAGCTACAGTGCTCCTATCAGAGGATATACCCATACTGCAAGCATGACTTAACTATGTGCTTAAATTCTACTGACTTCAGGGGACATAAGGATTTGCTTAACTTTCATCATACCAGCCATTTGTTTTACAGCTAGCTGGATAATATGTCTTGCCTTTTCATGTACAGCACTGAGCTCCTTCCACAGCAGGGTATTACTTCTTACACATAAATGGAAGAGCAGGTAGAAATTGAGGCATTTTTAGCTAGCTACCTGAAAAACATGGACAAAGACAGGGAGATGATTTTGCTGCACACTGCAATGCTTTCTGAGTGCTCCTGAATTTTCACCTGTGAGATAAGCATCAGTGAACAGCTACAACATAGTCCTTAAAGAAGGGTAACAAAAGGACAGTAACCCATAGCAAAGAACATTTCCATACTGTGTTCTGCATTTTATTTTTAAAAATGCAGCTACAGGGAACAGATATCCTATGAAATAACAAATGTTAGAATCTCACCACACATGCACCACTGTAATTCAGATGACCTAGCTGAATTAGAAAGCTAAGCCTAAGATAAATGTCCACTTTCTCTGCTCAATGCCTGTCTTGAGCAGGGAAGGGTTGTGCTGGTGGTTAGTAATCTGTTTCCTCCCAGTTCCCCATGTGCAGTTCTCCGAAGTGTGTTCTTACAGCACTTCAGCTAGCTTTTCCAAATCAGATGCTGCTGACATTGGGAATCTTATGAATTTTCTTTGCTGACAGGGATTAGATACTTCTTCACTTTAACCCCCCAAACTGGCAGAAGCTGGAGACTGGCCTGGAGCTGCTGCCAGCTTGTGCTCGGGCTCTACTCCCAGTAGGCAAGAGATGCTCAGGGCTTCTGGACAGTCATAGGCAATACATTGATTTAATCAAAATTACATGCCAGTCTCACTCTTTAAAGCAAAACTCAAACAGTCAAACAATTAATTATTGCTTTAATTCTTAAGATCTTAAGATCTTTTATTTTTAAGATCTTAAGATCTCCATGTGTTCAACATACTCTAAGAGAAGAAAGAGACTGGCATTGTCTTTTGGTCTTTTGCTGGTGGCAAAGCAGATTATTCCTATCATGTTCTGCAGGGGTGCTGTCAAATGCTGTTTCAGGCTATGGGCCAAAACCTACCCCCAGCCCATGTGCTCTGCTCCCACTGGCATCAGTGATATCTCCACCATGGACTGACAGTAGTAAATGGGCAGAGATGTGCTGGCTGCTCAAATAGCACGATCTATGTGCTGAATAATTCATTTTAAACTGTTGCACAGATGTCAAAATGTTATTGCTGATTTCTAGCCAGCAGAATGGGCGTTTCTTCTCCTGATATGAGTGTGTCACTGCCTGTAATGCCAGAGAAGATTTGGGGGATGTCTCAGCCAGACAGCAAAGCCCATACATGGCATGCCTATGAACATGCAATTAAAATGATCACTTAAGGTCACCTTTCACTCTCCTTATTAGGATTCTCCTGCAGATGCACTCACCCATTGCCTTCAAGAAGTTTCAAAAAAGCAGCTCAAAACATGGCATGGTTACCTATGTTTGAGGGTACTCTCCAACAATCACTTCAGCCCTTTGGATTTTTGCTGAAGTCCCATGGAAAAACTCTAAGTACAAACAACTTTAGAGTCATGGATGAGTTTGGATAACAAAGTAAATCCAGACAACCAAAAAATAAGCCCCTGCCTCTGTAAAGGGGAACAAATAAATGCATCCTACAGAGTTTGCCAGCCTAGCCATGGAGAGAACTCCACGGTACAAGCCAAAGATCCTCCTCCTCCTCTCCAAAACCAAGGAAGAGAAAAGGAGTTTTTCTGTGTTTCTCCTTTCACCAAACCTGGAGCAGCCTATATGGTGCACTCTGACATTTTCCAGGCACTGGCTTCCCCAGCCAGGTGGGCTCAGCTGCTGATGGCCAGCAGCCACCTCCAGAGTGAGGGGGGAGTCCTGTGTGCAGGTGGGCTGGGGTGGCTGGGGGTGACAGGAGAAGTGGAAGGGAAATGGGAGAGAGCCAAAAGAGTCATAGGGTTTGAGCTGAGGTCAGAGACCAGGGATCTCTCACACAAACCAAACAAGCACATGCACCCCTGCCAGCCCAGGAGCATCACTACTAGGGATGCATCAGCTAAAAAGTGGGATTTTTCATGCTCCTAGACGGGCTTCTTCATGTCTGCTGGTCTGTGTGGAAACAGACCTTGGCTTAATGAGGTCCAATTTGTTTCAAATCCATAGGTTTCTTTCTAATAATTAACAACCTCCATCACTCAGCAAAGTCATTCCTTACCTCTGACTACTTGCTATTAGGAATGAAATTTACTGTGAAATACTGTTAAAAGGTGGAAAGCAAGTGACATAATTCACATTTTAATTAAAAATATATATATATCACATGAAGCCGGAGCCATAGAAGGAATAATAACTGAATAAGCCTAAAAACCCCCCACCCCAATCCAACACCTACTCTTTCCTATTACCCTTTATTCTTGTCATCCTATTTGAATTCTTCTAATTGACTTCTCTTACTGGATGCTCTATGCCCAAGCCATATTTCAGTTTTTTGCTCTGCAATTCCAGGAACTAGAGAACGTGTCGGCATCATTACCATGAGCATTACACACCCTCACACACAAGGGTCCAGGAACTACAATTAACACATTAAGAAATAATAACTGCCAAGGGAGCAACAGAAGATAAACAGCATGGAGCTGATGTAGCAAGAATTCTGCTTGGGAAAGGGCTGTCTCTTGGGTAAGGGGCAAGGGAGAGGAACTGAAGCGCTGTGCAGCACTGCCCATTTACCAGAGAAAACCCCAAAAACAGTTGAGCTGTTCACACATTAATTTCTTGAAATTTAATTTTACTAAAGGTATTGCTGACTTTAAAGTAGATTTCGAAGGAATTTGAAGGCTCCTGTTATCAAAGAAATAATAATCATGTCCTGTTCCAAAGTTTAAAATTGGTATATGTTTTCTGGTATTTGAAAACCTGCCCTGAAGTGCTGTGGATTTGTAATTTTCTTTTTCTTTTTCAGTAGAAGTGAGAAATACTTTTCTTTTACCTATACATTAAGATGTATTTATTAAAAAAATAACAAAAATACCTTTTTCCTACTTGCCAATATCTACTTTTATGATTGCCTGGGGTTTTTGGCTAGTTTGTTTGGGGTTTTTTCAATAAATTTAAATAATTGAGCTATTTTCCCAATTTCCCCAAGGGTTTTTAATGAAAAAAAATTTAGATTCCACAGTCTTTTATTTAAAGCTTCCTCTCTGAGAATGTTTTGTGTGAGTAGCCCTGCAGAAGCTGCACAACAAAAGCCTGCAAGAGCATGCCAACCATTTAGATACCTATCTATCCTCACCAACAGAAATCATGGAGCACGCTGCTCCCTTTGGGCATCAGTCTTGGCTTTAGCTGCTGCTTTCAGCTGGACCAGCCAAAGGCCTTAATACTTTTCAGCGAGATGAGGAGCTGAAGGAACACGATGGCACGGGCAAGGTTTATGAAATGCTTTGTCTTGCGTCTCTCCCACCTTGGGGCTGCACAGTCACAGAAAACCCAACAAAAATATTGCCATTAAAATGACAGCCTTTCCTACATTCACCCAAATCCTTGTGCAGGAAAAGGGAGGCAGAAGAGGCGCAGACACACAGGGTGGGATTAGCAGCTCTGCTCAAACCCACTTTTTGGGAGAGAAGGGGGCAATGCCTGTCACCCACGTGGGGCTCAGGGCTGGGGGTCTGTGACAGGCGCCATCCCCCCGCTGCCCCCAGCACGGCTCATCAGTCAGCTCAGACATCTCAGCAAATCACATGGCACTTTGTAAAAACATAATTGTTTTTATTTTCCAATTTTCCGTGTTTTGTGTAGAGTGCTGCTGTGTTGAAGCAAAGTGAATAAAAGCATAAACAGCAAGCACCATCTGGAGAACATTCTTCCAGCACGCTGAGAAATAGCAGCCGCCTGTGCGCTACCTGCTATAAATAAATGTCATTAAAAAATGTCCAAAAAATTGTTTGTTCCTATTTGATGGAACTGTAGTCAGAAAAACATCTTCCTTAACCCTGTCTTCAGGTACCCAACACCTTCACAGAAAAAACTCCACATGGATGTAGAGATCTGTCTCTCTTTATGCTAATATGGGTATTACTAACAGAATAGCAACCCTGCACATTATTCTAGTAACACAACAGAGGTTGCAACTTAAGCGTAACACACGAACAAAGCACTGAAAATCCAAATGCTTCTAAAACTGTACCAGGTTCACAATAGGGAGATATCTCTCAGCCCACTAGCAAGAGAACAGGCAAAATTATTCATTCTCCAAACTGATAGTGTATCAGTTTGGAGGGGAAAAAAAATAGCAGAAAGTCCATAATTTATTTTCAGTCTACACAAAGCCACATCTCCCTCTCTGCTGACAAAATACAGACCAAGCTGGCTGTGGGGCTGTGATGAGGCTCTGCAAAGGGTCGGAGTTTGCTGTGTTTGTTTAATCACTGCAATTAGAGCTGTGCAAATAATGGAATTGTTTGCTATAGTGGCAAGGCTGGGGTAAAAAAAAAAAAAAAATATTTGGGCTGAGTGATTTAAAAACAATTTTGGTAAAATGAAAAAATGAAACTGCCTAGTCTGTTCTACTCAGATTCAACTCAGAATCCATTCAGTTTGAAATGAAAAATACATTTTCACACTGGAACAAAGCATATGAGCAATTGTCATTTTTCCTTCTTTTTTTTTTTTTTTGTCAGACAAACATTTTCAGCACCCAGGAAGGGATGCTTAGGAGAGCTTGCTGCTTCTTGGGGAGGGAGGAGAAGATTTGCCTATCCCTTATCCCAGCCTTGGACACACCTCATGCTGCTGTGCAGGGGCAGGGCTGAGTGCTGCATCTTTCTCCCTGGAGGCAGCTGCTGCCAGCCCTTCTCTTCCCCATGCTGTGCTCCGGGCAGCTGTCCTGCCCGTGAGCCCAAGGGTGGCAGGTAGAGGTGGGAATGGGAACAGCAGCACTGCCTTTTCTTGGTTCCACACGGCTCAGGCACAGCTGGCACTGGGTGGGTGACTGTTCCCAGAGCCACACAGCCCTGGTGGCCCACACGAGGTTGGGGTGTGCTCTGGGACATGGCATGGGGCTGAGTGTCCAGAGGCTGACACAGGACGCAGTCTGAAGCCTCCCTGATGAGCCACTAGCCACCAGTAGGAAGAAGGATTTGGAGAAATTTTGGGGGTTTTCTCCCTTGTTTTAAACCCTCCTTGTACTGGCAGATGTCATGAAGTGAGAGGAGGGAATCTGTCTTGCTCAACAGCATCCACAAAAGCAGGCTGGGTCCCTCTCACCAGAGAGTGGCTGAGATTCCTGAGGCACAGGGCATATCACCAGCACAGCCACCCACCATCATGGAAGGGCAAGAGTGGAAGTGATGGACATAACCAGATCCAGTCCTTCCCTTGAGCTGTGGCACTCTGTCCAAACCCAGAGCTGTTGAACACTGGTGTGGTCACAGAGCAGCTCTGCTAAAGCCTTGCTTTTGGCTGGGACTGGCCACCATTCCCACTGGAAGCAAAGGCATCATTCCCACCATATTTTATCCTCTGCTTTCATTGGGACTCAATGTGCAAGGAACTGCATGAATAGGGATGAGGGTCCAGTCCCTTCCTTGATGAAATCATCATCTCAAACATAGCAAGGGCAGGAAATGATAATGTGGTTGGAGTTCTCATTAGCCATGTTTTCCTAATATTTATATTTTAGCTACTTTTATTTACAGAGCCCACTCACACTAGTTAAATTATATACTTTGCAAAAGAATACAAAGGCTGTCTGGAAGTGAATACACTGGACTACTGATTTTGTTAGGATTATAATGATGATTATCATGATTAATCAGCCTTGATGAATAAGATTTTGCCAGACCAGGTGTGGAGGGAGGGCAGGTGGTGGGAGCATGGCTGTCTGTCCATGCAAGCACGCATGCATGCGTGCGTGTGTATGGGGGGGAGGGTTGTTCTTTGTTTTGTTTTTGCCTTTGGTCAAATTCAAACAATGTGCAGTAACAAGAAGTAAATGTCATTTTCCTCCCATCCATCTTAATTTGGCATCCATTTTAAAGCTTACCTTTGACCTTTTAAAATGTTAACATACTTAAGCAGATATAAAAACACAAAGCTCCTGGAAAAAATAATCACACCCATATCATGATGCTGATCTAAAAATGTAACATTCAGTTATTTTCCTATTTAAAGAAATGTTTGTCCAGTGCAGATGCAGTAACTATGCTACAATTACCTATTATTTCCTTTTCAAACAAATAACCACATTAAATGCTATAGCAAAACCCTTTCAGCATAACCAGTACAGCCTACAATAAATCTGTTTTGTTGAGTAACTGCCTAAAATCACGGGAAGGGTCCTGAAACGAACCTTGAGAAGTGTCCTAACCCATCCCTCAGCCCCAGGCAGGGCCAGCTAAATCTAAACCATTCTTGACAGGAAACCTTATTTAGATTTCTTTTAAGTAGCAGCCTTAACTAGAACTGGGGAAAATGGCAAAATTCAAATTATATAATATATATACATACATGTATGTATAAGAAAATACAAAGAGAACCCTGATCTAAATGATAAGTCTCCCTCCTCTGACCACTTCATACCCTCTAACCAAAGAGTCCAAAACAGGAAACTCTAATAAAAACACTTCCTTCCTTTTAAAAAATAAAAGGCTACTCAACTGAGAACCTCAGCTCCTTGGAAACATAGGGGCATCTCTTCTCAAGAAAATCAGAATTATCAGGTCCCAAAATATTTGGGTCTTCATGCTGCAAAGCAGAGAGCTCTTCAGTTCCACCAAAAAGCAAATACAAAGTAAAAGTGTTGACCAGCCTTTCCAGCAACCAAAGTGAGTTTAAGATGTCTGTAGCCTGTTTGTGATCAAAGGCACCCACCTTGTCTCCTGACCCAATCATTTCTGGTGGGAGGCTGCACTAGGTCCCTCCAGGGCAGTCACTGAACAGCTCTGGGGTTACATGAACATGGGGATCCATGGCACACAGCCTTATGCTGCTTCCACTTCCCTGCAGCACTCATGGCATCCAAATTGGTGGCTACCCCCATCAATTTAATACCCCCCTTTAGAGGACAGAAAGCTGTGGTGACAGCCAAAATGCATCCTAAAAGAAGTGATGATTTCATGGCTAAACACAGCTGTTACACAAGCATCTAAATAAATCAGTTAGAGACCTAAACATCAAACCCAATCCAAAGGCAGATGCACTTCCTTGGTGAGCAGGGAAGTAAATTCCTTGCATCTGTTTTCTTCCACCTACCAGCATTACTTTGGTTGCAGCGCAATTGGAGCATGGTCAAGCAGTTTTCTGCAAAATGAACACAAGCTTAGGCACAAGGGTGTGGGGAGATGTGAGGTACTGAGCTTGGCACCACCAATCCTGTGAGAGAACACAGCCCTTGATGTATCCTGCGCACACAATGCAGCAGAGCTCTAACCCAGAGCCCAGTTTCCACTGTCAGAGAAGCTTTGTAAATCCACCCTAAGCATACATGGCTTCTCCAGCCACGAAAAGGCAAGAGGTAACTCCATCCATCCCCCAGGGACCAGAGATGAATTACAAGAATGTCACACAAGAACAGAAAGGCTCTTCTGTGTGCTCCTTCCTCTAGGATCTGCTTATATGTTCCTACTTCCTTCTGGCCTCCCCTCAGCATCCCACAGTCTGCAGAGCAAGCTTTGGCTATGTCAGAAGTCCTCTTCTCCCACCTTTCTGCAGGGCAGACCTCCTGGCTGAGAGCTGCTTCAGACCTCCAGCCCCATCACCAAGGCTGGAGATGAAGACATCTATTATTCAGACAGTGATGCCTGACTTCTTGGTTAGGAAAACCCTGATTAAAAAACAATGTGTTGCCCTTCCTGTTTGCTTTGCAGTGGCCTTGTGTAGATCCAGCTCTACAGCAAGTGATCCATCACCAACAACCTGAAAGATGTGTATCATGCAAACACAAAAATACTTCACATTTCACTTTATTTTCTGTGTCTTCCATTCTCATTGCCCATCTATTCCAATGTTCCTTATTATCTTTTCTTTAACCTAATTATTATAGATACATATGGAACACCTAATAGTTGTTTTTTTCACCAGGGACCATTTTGTGCAATACTGCCACATAAGCTTCAAAGACCATCAAATTTAAAAGAAAATAAACACAATGAATTCACTTTTCTCACTTTGTCACTCCCAACCCTTTATTTCTTGATTTTTTTGCTTACACACCACAGAATGTACATGTGCCTTTGTCACACTGTCTGTGAACAGTGTGTTCACCATATTCTGATAATCACAGATTAGAACTTCAGTAATACTTCTCTAGTTAATTAGTTTATTCACTAGGCACAGATTAATAACTGATGAGCTACAAAAAGTTGCTATTGTCTGAGTCAGTCACCAAGTAACTAACTTGGCCATTCAGGCAGGGAGAAGTTTTCTTTTCTGAAAGGTGACAAGTAGCTATGTAATGACTTCTATTATTTTCTCAATAAACTCAGAGAAAATAGGACACTGCAGCTAGAAAAACACAGAAAGAGAAATTAGCTGCTACTGTCATTAAGGATTCAGAGACTGATAAAGAACAGTTGGTGCAATGCAGCTGGAGAGGCTTTTCAGAGTAAAGTGATTATTCTCTGGCCATTAACAAATTATTTTTTCCTGGACTGAAAGACCTGCACTCCTCCAAATAACCTGGCTTTGCTATGAGGAGCACACTGACTGCCAGGGCAGGCAAGAGCCATTGCCCTCTTGGCCCTCCTGGTGGCCACTACATTTCCACCTCTTTGTTTCCATGCCACAGAAAAAGCACAGAATAATTAAAAGGCTGAAGCACATGCAGACATTGGAAGGAGACTGGTTTTCAAAATTAGCCTGACCAAATGAATTTGGAGCTGCACCAGGATGTTCAGGGACCAGCCCTTTGCAGCCCCACTGAAGCTTAGTGAGGAGTCACAGCAAACTTCCCGCACCTCTCTTGTCAGTCAGAGCTCACCCCCAGTCATCAGCTCAAAGATAACACAAAGATAAGACATCTGGGGACACAGTCAGTCAGTTCTGAGGCTTGTTCTGACATCTCTGTGCCTGCCATGGGGGAGGTGGGGGGGACCAAAACCCACACCCAGCTTGTCCTACAAGTCAACAGCAGCTGCCTTCCTTTGCTGTAGTGGCTGCTCTCTAGCGACTCTGAGGGGAGTGGGAGCAATACAGAGACCTGGAAGCTGCTAAGCTGAAGGTCACTTCTCTGAAGAGCATGGAGGAAACAGGGGACCTACCCCAGACTCTTTGTTTAATTCTTGAGAACATTTAGCCCTCTGATATCTTTAAGAAGCATTTCCAAACAGCTACATGCACAAATTGAAATCAGTGATGAGTGGTGTCCTCTCAGATCCATACTGGCACTGGCATCCTTTCATAACTTCATCAATGGCACAAGCAGTGGAATCAAGGGCACCCTCCACTCTTGTGAGATCCCACCTGGAATACTGCATCCAGCTCAGCACAGGGGTCCTCAGCACAGGAAACATGGACTCGTTGGAGCAGGTCCAGAGGAGGGCCACAAAGATGATCTGAGGGTTGGAGCACCTCTCCTAGGATGACAGGCTGAGACAGCCGGGGCTGTTCATCCTGGAGAAGAGAAAGCTCCAGGAAAACCTTACAGCATCTTCCAATACCTAACGAGGACCGACAGGACAGACTACAGAGACAGATGTTTTAGCAGGGCCTGTTGCAAAAGGACAAGGGTTTTAAACTAGGGTCAATTTAAACTGGACATGAGGAAGAATTTTTTTACTGAGAGAGAGGGGAGACACTACAACTTGCCCAGAGAGGCGGCAAATGACCTATGCCTGGAAACATTCCAAGTCAGGCTGGACAGAGCTCTGAGCAACCTAATCTAGTTTAAAATGTCCCTGCTTACTGCAGGGGGGTTGGACTAGACGACCTGTAGGTCCCTTCTAATCCAGCTATTCTATGATTCTATTAAGTAGGAAATACAAAAGGATGCTGGAAATAGGTCCTGCTCAGAGTGATGCAGTCACTAAACCCAAAGCCAGCAACTGACTGTGGAGCTGCAGCTCACATAAGGGTCCCCAGGACCCACAGGACTGGCAAAATCCTGCAGCTGTGACCCTGTAAACTCACCTCATCCATGTTACAGCACAGCTCTGTACACCAAAGGACAGCATGGACAGAACTGGGTGGGGGCGGGAAAAAAGGAAAGCCAGAACTAACAAGCTACATTAAATCACCCAGCAGAGCAGCTCCTCCACAGAGTGGCCTATTTACAGAGTAGCTCAGTGCCCTGGGAGGGATGGGCAATACTGCAAACCCAGGAAAGGAAATTCCCTAGGAGAACTGGGACAGGCTAACAAAGATCCACACAGCCTAGGACCTCTCATACAGCCACCTCTTACTTGAAATCTAGAGTCTGGTGGGAGGCTTTAGGCCTGCAGCTTTGAATGTAAGATAAGGAAAACTTTTTCATCCTGAAAACAGACTGTGAAACTCAAGCAATGCTGGGAAGTGTTTCGCTGTATTGTTATTCTGTAGATGCTGTTTCTGGAGGCAGGACCCAGCACAGCCTGATCTCAAAACAAAGCCATCCATGGCTAGCGCCTCACATCACCAACCATCTCCTTCCTCTTGAAATAAAATAAAATAAAAGCAAGCACCCCCATAAATCATTCATCCACCCCAGTTTCATAACAAGAATATTTGTCAGCTCCCATTTTATGTCCCTTTCTCTGGCTGCCTGTTCTCCAAAGCCACCATTTCAGCTGCCTGTGCATAGAGACCAGCAAGCACACAGCACCACAACAGCTCCCACACTCCCATCCTCCTGCCTCAGAGGATGGCCACCTCTCTTCCACAAACCCTCACCTGCACTGCCATACATTTTTCAGGGGATTTTCAAAAATATCTTTCTTTTTTTTTTTTTTATCAGTAGCTCTGGGGCACCCATCAGAGGTACTTCAGCTACCGTAACAATCACATGATTTATGTAAAAGTAATTGAGGTTAAACTATCTGCCACATCAAACTCTTCACATTTGGCCCCATCTTTAGGACCTAGAAACATCTGAAATAAATAAAGCCATGTGTCATTTAACAGGGTCTGGGCTTAATTAGGATCATTCCGGATTTTATGGGAAAAGCTTTGTCCTGGCAGCTTTACATAGCTAGTCTATCACTTGTAAGGTTATCTGCTTTTTTTTTTTTCTCCCTTTAGTACCTACACCAAAATACTTTTCCACACAGCTTTTCCTTTTTTTTTTTTTTTTTTTCCATCCTCCAACCAGCCGGATGACAACCCCTCCTTATCTCTGGCTGTCTTCCATGCTAAAATAAGAATGCCGTTGTTAGGCCGAGGGAGCTGCACCCTTCCACCTCCGTTCCCTCCCGCGGCACGCCGCTGGCTGCGCAGGAATGCCCCAGCTCCCATTCGCTGGGCATTTTCATGTGACATTGTTGCAATTTACCCTTTAGCTATAATTTCTATTTCTAAACCACACCAGGCCTCTCGTGCCAGGCATTTTGTAGCCTGGAGTGCCAGCCTGTGTCCTGAAGAGCTGGTGCTCCCCAGCCCATCTCCAGTGCCCCTGCCTCCCTGGCACGAGGGTGAGCACGCAGCCAAACACAGCTCGAAGGATTCCATCAGCAGCAGGGAACGACTGGATTAGAACAGGGCTAGGATTAGAGATTGATGAGTTGCTGTGAGGCTGCTCCCTCTGTATGATTGGCTCCAGCAGCAGTGTTTGAATGTCAAACTGCATCCCCTCGGAGCAGAGAGGTACCACCTACCTCAGGTTTCACACTGCTGCGCGCAAGGCAGCTGGTGGAAGGCAAGGGGCTTGAGTTGGGGTCTGAACGCATAGCCCTGTACAGATGAGACCTTGGCAGGTCAGGCAGAGATGAGGAGAGAGGGAAACATGGAATGATATGCCCACAGCTACACTGGCAGCTTGAGTCAGAGGCAGAAACGGGAGCCAGATTTTTAAAAAAAAATTAGTTCCTCATGCAGGAGATGAGCCAGCAGCCTTTGTTACATCTAAATGCATTTTTCCCCCGTAATTCATACTGCTGCAGGCTCTGCACAGTGAAGTCAAGCATCCTGAAGCTGCAGGGTGCTCAGTGTGACCTGCTGATTGCACATGCCAAGCCTGCTACACGACCAGCTCCATTCTCCAGTCCATGCCTACAACGCAATCAGTGCATGTTGCAAAAGCTTAACACTTGCTTTCTTTTGGTAGGAAGTGACCAGGACCCTGCAAAACCCATCACTGAGGTGATTTCCAGCCTGACCCAGATAGCTCTGGCTGCTGGATCGCCTCCAGAATTTAGTGTATAACAGGAACTCAGCAGCGCTCTCCAGTCAACTCAAAGAGTTATTCCCTCTTCAAATTTGTCTTCAATCATCTCTGAAGGTGAAAGAGACTTCAGCTTCCCTCACTGGAGCTCCTCACAGAAATACTATAAAATTCATCAAATATCCCAAGGACAAAATAGTGAGGATGCATTAATTGATCAGGTCCTCTGGCAGAGCGGTGCAGGAGACCACCCTGCCTATCAGCAGCCTCCTCTGCTAGTTACTGTAGTTACATCTGATTAACCGGGGCCACTCACGGCGTCGTGAAATGGAAGGAAAGGCTTTTCAAATTTACATATTAAAAAAAACAAACGGAGGTGTGCTGATTTCTGTCCTATGGAGTGTTTCAGACATAACATTAGTAATCAGTAGCGTATTTGTGAGGAAATCTTTACTTTGAATGCCAAGCCGATTTGCTAATGATAAACGACATGAAAGGTTGCTTAGAAAAAGGAAAAACATTTCCTCATGAAGTTTAAACGGAAAATACCTGAAGAATTAATGGGCAACCAGATACTCTTTCCTCTTTAACAATACATCTCCATTAGACAATATATATACTTTGAATCCCGCATTTGAATAATTTTTCTTTCTAGAAAAATAATTCTGATGAAGAACGTGTGAGAAAACTACCATCAACAGCGGTAAATGAACCAAAGCCGAACCAATCTCTCAAAAAAGAGGTGTGTTGGGGGAGAAATGACAGAAGGAGAATAACTGCCCTGCAACTCCTGCCCAGGGCGCTTGCACCCCGCAGCATCCCCCCGGAGGGATGCAGAACTTCTGGAGCACGACACTTCACCCTGGCATTCACCGCCACGTACGCCCGGACCGCTGCGACGCCGGCGCAATGACCCACGCCCCGCGACAGCCTCCTCCAGCAAAAGCCATTAAGGGAGCCGCAGGTGACAGTCCCTCCGCCTGGCACACTCCGCCAGGAAGCCGGGCGACAGCGGGAGGGATTTCTGCCCCAACTTCGGAAGGGTAAATTCTCCTCCTGCTTCTCGCCTGCGACCGGCTACGCGAGGGACCCCAAATATCCCATTACCGCCCATCTTGAAATCCATCCTGCACGTTTCTAATCTCCTTTCCGCGGAGCGCGGGCCGGGCGCCGATCGCCGCCGCGGCCGCGCCGAGCGCGCTGCGCCGCCCGCGGGGCAGCAGGAGCCGCGGGGGGCGATGCGGGGCTCCTCCCCGCGCACCCACGGCCGTGATTTTGGAGAAGTTGCGCAGGCAGGAGGAGGAGAAGGAGGAGGAAGGGCGGGGGTGGGGTGGGTGGCTCTGCTCGTGCGGTCACGGTCTCGCCCCGTCCCTTTCCCCGCCGCGGTCCCTCCGCGCCCCCCACCGCCGCAGCCCCACCGCCGGGACAACCCGCACAAAGCCGCCGCCGCCGCCGCCGGGATCGCGCTGCGCCCGCTCGGCGCCACCAGAAACAATAGTCACGGGCCGAAGCGGGGACCGCGGGGCCGCCGCCCTCCCCGCGGCACCGCAGCGCCCGGCCGCCGGTGGCAAGAAGGCTCGGGGGGGTGGGATTCCCGCAAAACGCCGCCGCCCGGCCAACCTGTCACCGCTCCACCCGCCCCGGGCTGCCGGTGTGCATCCGCTCCGCGGCACCTACCTCCGGTGGAGGGTGCGGCAGCCCCTAGCTGGGCTCCATGGGGCCGCAGCCGCCGCCCGCTCTGTCAAGCGCGGCCGCCGCCGCCGGGGACGCGCCGCCCTGCCCTGCCCGGTACCGCGTCCCGCTCCCCCCGCGCCGGGCGGGCCGGGGCGGGGCGAGCGCCGGGGGCGGGCCCGCCCAACCTGCGCCACGCCCGCCAGCGCCGCCCCCGCCCGCCCGCCCGGCTGCGCGCCCGGAGCCCCGAGAGGATGCTACGGCGGGCAGCGTCAGCCTCCTTCATACGGCTCTTGGGTTTTTGCTCCCTGCCTGCTTGAAGTTTTGACCTTGTCTCCTCTGCGTTTATCTCGGATTGACCACTATTCTGACTTCCTGTTTTTCTTTATTCCCCCTCCACCTCTTTGCCCTTTTTAGTTCCTCCTGTCGCCCCCCCGCCCCCCGTCTTTTCCATCCTCGCTTTCCCTTGTTCCCGTTTTCCCATAACACTCTGAATATCCCAAGCCTCTTGACCTCAGTCTCTGGGCTTTAAAACGGTTTTGTCAAGGGCAAAAGAGTTTTTTGTAGGTTTCAAATCGCTATTAAGTGGCGCCAGCAGCTTATTGGAAGGTGCGGTGCATTAAACTAAATCCATGGCTAGCATTACATAATATGCCCTCGAATGTACATAAAAGATAATTGTAATTCCATCTGGATTTCTGTTGATATTAACAAACCGCTCAAGATTTCCTCTTGCGGTTTAATGGGCTTTCAAAACCTTTGACTGGTGCTGGATCAATCAGATTATGATTTAAGCAAGGGTAAAGCACACACACTCATGACATCCTAGGAATTAGTGAAAGAACAAAAAAAAACTTTGTAGGTCATCTGCCTAATCCATCTTCCAAAAGAGAGTAGGAATGTTCCCCATACAATAATTTATGGGCATTTGTCTAGTTTTCTTTCAAATGCTCCAAATATGTGGCTTCCTCATTGCCCATAGGAATTTAGGTCAAGCTGCCTGAGAGGGAATTTTGTAGCATCATGGGATTTAAAATCCACTACTGTTATTCCAAGGTGGCTTGTTTGGTTTTTTTTCCCCCAGACAGCACAACTGTACAGTTGCAGTTGGTCATTTATTTCTTGCCCATCATCATGGAAGGATTTTGGCCATCACTTTCCCTAGGTTGAGAGCCCAGGGACATGCACAGCTGAGAAAATGTCAGCTTCATGCTCAGTGTGGCCAAAAGAGTGACTCAAATGTCAGGACTTGTTAGGAGAGCAACGAAGAGGAAAAGATTTTACACTGGAAAATGTGTGCTGGACCTATGCTCTCAATACTGCTGGAATTCCAGTCTCACCTTCTCAAAAAGGACATAGCAGAGTTGTAAAACATTCTGAGGAGGCCAGCAGTGATAATCCATGGCTTGAAAGGGTTTTGTAGTTAGGTGCTTGCACACTGGCAGGAGGCACCAGCGGGGAGATGTGAAGAGGTTCCTCAAATCTCGAGCAGCATGGAGAGGGTGGGCAGGGACTGGTGGCCCTGGCTTCCAGCAGAAAGGGAGAGGCCATTAACAGAGCACCTGACTGTACAGAGGTGATTCTTCGTGGAAACACAGCTGCGGAGCCCTTTGCCATCTGACAGCAGGCAGCTGATGTCATTTTGAGGGGAAAAATGAATGAATTAACAGGAGAGAAATCCACAGAGAACAACCAAATCACAGCTTGCTCAGAAAGGTCCCTCCATGACAAATGGCTTGTGGCTGCGCTTGCTTTGGTTTTGCCCTTTCCCCTTGGTGTATGTTGAATATGCCTCTCAGATTTAATCTGGTCACACCTGGGTTAGTTTTGTGCTGCCCACAGCTTTCCTAATGCCCTCACTGCATAGATTTGAGTAGTAAAAGGGATGAGTGGCTTTCAGTGGGAGAATGTCACTGCTGAACCAACTTGTGGCATATCATGGAAGTTGGAATCATCAAAACCCACTGAAAAAAGCATCATTATGCATTGAGTCACTGAAGAGAGAGCGCGCTGGTTGCAAAGAAGTTTCTGTCACTCTTCTAAAATGTGACAGAAATAATCAAATCTAGCTGTGGCCTGGGGACAGTGACCTTAATTTAAAATCAATCAAAAATCCCTCTCTCAATGGCAGCTGATTGTCCCGTGTGCTTTCAGACTGATGCCCTCCCAGGCCTGCCATTGTCAGTGCTGTTATACAAGTGAGTAAGCATTGTGTTGTCTCCTCGTCTTCTCTCCTCCTCCATGTCTTTGAAGCTGAGATAGCATGGTCTCAAACTTCTCCATATCTCTGGCAGAGGAATTTTTTCTGTGCATTAATTTATAAATCTGTACGTGTATGCCTCAGTATGGCTGCTTTATCCATGCAGCTTCTCCAGAAATCTGCTAGTTCAATATTGTATCTTGATACAAGAAACTAGCTCTGGTGAGGTGGGTTGCCACACAGGAGGCAAACTACAGCAAGAATGAAAAGGAAGGAGCCCAAATTATGTATGTAAATGACCTTGGTCAAGTGACTCATGGTCGTAGTCTTTTATGGGACTGATCCTACAGACTGTTTTCACACTGTTTGTGCAGGATCATGTACTCAGGTGGATCAGGATACTCACCATTTGCCTGTGATGCTGCTCCACCTCCGCCTAAATCTCAGCACAAATTCATGTATGTGGTGCTCCTCAGCTCCCATATAAACAGTATTCTAAAGTTGGGGTCTCAGGTAACTCTGGAGAGAGGATCTGCATGAATCTGGTGTATTGTCTGTGTTGACAAACGTGACATCTTCCCTTTTGCCAAGCGTGTAAAGCAATCAGCAGTGCCATTCATCTCAGCCTATCACTTGATCACTCTTTGATCCCAGGATAGTACTATACAGTAGCAAAATTAATACTGCCAGGTGTGATTACTAACACAGTGATCCAGGATGCGTTGGAAGCTTTAAATTCTGCATAAGCAGCCACACGGCAAATGCTGGGTGGGGAGAACTGACAGATGAGTGCACACACACTGTCTGTTGGGAGCATTCAGTGCACAGCAAGAGCACTCATTGCACCTAAAATGGGGTTTCTGAGCAGATGCAAGATTCATAGTGACAGAAGTAATTTTCAGGTTTTCCTCTAATAATATATAGGCAGTAGTAAGCCTGTGGCAAGTCCAAATTGAGTACTGAGCAGCTTTTAAATTGTTTAAGGCATTATCTATTATAAGGAAGTTTATAAAGCTCCATCTCCATTATTTGAGTTTTCACAAGGTCATAATCCACTTGACCCTCGTGGTTTATTTCATCACTATTGTCCCTCAGAGGAATTATAACCTTTACCATTACCACTTGCTAAATATATCACGAGGTTTTAGTGATATTGTCATAAATCACCAAGCTCAGCTTTGTTGCTTGTAATGTGACCATAGTACGTACTGGTTTTGATGCAGTGATTGTCAGCCTGATCTAGTTGTTCTTCTTTAATTATTTTATAATGGGAGGACCACACACTAGCAGATATGAATGTGTATTTGATTTTCTTTAACATTTAAAAATTGCCATTTTCTAAGGTGGTCTGAACTTCAAGTGCGGGCTTTTTAGGCAAAGTTTCTGCAATCAAACATGGAAAATACAAACTCATGGATATTGAAATCAAGCACAGTGACTTCAAGAGCAGCATTCTCACAATTGCTTCTCTTTTCAATTAAATGTGTGAGCATTCATTAGAAATCATATGTAATTTGATCTTCCTGAAAGCATTTAGTGAGAAGAACAAAGGTATCACACGTAGGCAAAGTTCATTACTATACGGGTTTTTAAAAGGATAAGCTATAGGGAAGCTAAAGATAACTGAGAATTTTGGATAACAGTAATGCATATAACTATGCTGCTTTTTACATTTCGGTTAATCTACAATCTGTTTTCTAGCAGAAAGTTGGTCCCATGTCAGCCCCCCAAAAGTCTTAAAGAGAATTTGCCATAGCAAAGATGTGCTAAAGCCAATCTTCAGTTGCACTTAAAGATCAGCTTGCATCAGAAGAAGCTGGCCTCAAAACTGTTTTGACAAGACCTACCTTGTTAAGCAGTAATTGGGATCCAGTCAAGCTGCTTCTGACTCCAAGAAGGATTAACCATTACCATAAATCAGGCTTACTTGCTGGGACTGCTGGGATCCAAAACCTCTTTGCAGCAGCACCTGCAGAAGTTTATCTGTCTGACAGGGTATTGTGGGGCAGGTCTGGGCATACAATGCCCTTCCTGGTGATGTATGGCAAAACTCCTTGAACCAAAAATCTGTCATCTGATGAAACTGTGGAAATCTATGAGGAGGAAGAAGAGGAGTAGTTATCTGTCTTTATTCTTAGACCCTTCCACTGTGACAAATGGAAGAATAGGGATGCACTTCAGCATATCCCCCAGCCACCAACCCACAGGCTGGTGTGGCTGCCTACAGTGTATTAATTTACATCTGAGTTAGTCACTCTTCAACCTTTATGGTCAGCCAGGAGAAATAAGCACTTTTAGGATGCAATTCATTTGACCTTTCTTAGACATGTACTTTAGGAAGAGATAAATCACTCTCCGAAGCGTCAGTGTTTCTCTGTTGACCACAAAAGGACCAGAGAGTGATTAGTTCAGAGGTAGGTGTCTGTATTGCAGGCTGTCTACAGGCAATTAGGCAAATCCCAGACAGATTTTTCTATAATGCTGCTCTTAAATTCTTTCACAAAGATTTTTATTTGTATATCACAAGTGTATAAAGTGACATATTTTTCTCCTTATTTTTCACATTTTTATTTTTGAGAAGCATTACATTAACAGAGCCTGCATGCTGTATCAGAGTTGATTATGTTGGTGCTTTGTTCAGAATTGTTTTCAGCTACCTACTGATAAATTGGCAATTTTTGCACTATTTCACCCCGTGAGTTTCACCAAATATTTGTCTGATTTAATGTAAAGGTGGAAAAAGGGCACATTATACACCAAGAGAATGAATACAGCATTAGAAATACCTCCCATCACTGTATGTGACTAGAAAGCAAAGATGGATATGTGCACTTTTTAAAAAATTTGATCACAGGACAAGATTTTAAATGCTATTAGTAATGAAAAATCCACGGCAGTAAGAGTCACAGCACTGCCAATAAGCCCACTGAGGCCGTGTACAGTACATTGCAGAAAAGGCCCAAGGCTCAGATGTCTATCTCCATGTTCTTGTATTCCCAACAAGCAGTGAATAATGCATTAGTTTTGCTTCAAGCATCCTATTTTGAATATGCTTTAGCCAGAATTATTAGCTTTCATGTAGTGTATATTGTTAACAGAGGTCATGCTCTGTGCCCGTCTAGTGCTGTCTCCAGAAGTGCCCTGGCACAGCACACAGAAACGTTTTACTAGAAATTCTCATTGTTGGTTGTCACCATGAGGTCCCCTGAGATGTCCAAATTAAAAGTACTCCAGATCCAGCTGAAGTCACTGAGAATGTCCCTGCAAACACCACCTGTCTTTGGCTCAAGCTCAAAATATTTACAGAGCAGGAGGAGGGAAACTTATATTGCAGTGGCCTGGGAGGACTCCTAATTTCTGTGCTCATATTGCTCTGTGGAGGTCAGCCCTTAGACCATCTGCCTCTGCTCAGGCACTCCAATGTGTGTGTTGGGCTGTGTTGAGAGCTTCTGAAACTGTGCAAAACAAGTAAATCCCTGGGGCTGCCCATCCCCTCTCCCTCTCCTCACCTGGCCAAAGTGAGGAGAGCCTGAAGAGAACCTTCCTTAAACCCTTAGGTCTTGATGAGGGCCACCAGTGACCCAGTACTGATGGTGACCCTGCTCATCTGCTGAAACTCGTGTGAGAAGGGGGTTGCACAGCCCCGGCCTGGGGTGAGGCCATGCTCTTGGTTGCTGTGAAGCTGTACCATTCTCCCCTTCAGCAGCTGTGGTGGTCTAAAAAGAGAATTAGAATTTTAGAGTTATAAAGAGAGCATTGTTTAAGATAAATGGTATCATTTGCAAAGGAGTAGGCGTTTACTCACACAGATGTGTACACACACACACACTCACACACGCACACATCCCTCAGTTAAGTTTCCACAGCTACCCTTAGTGCAACACAGCCAGCTGTTAAATCCAAAATAGCAACGAGTGCACATCATACGCCCTCTCTATTACCATTTGAAAGGGACAGTTCCTTGGGAGGATGGGAATTTGACAGGATATGAATATGTCTGAGACTCTATTAGGCACTAATTCAGCAGGACTGGCTGAATGAGATGAAGAAGCAATGAGGAGGAGAGAATCTCTTCAAATTTGAGCTGATTGGTAATTTTGATGAAAGCCCTTTAGTTTCATTCAGTGACTGTTAATTACCTCTGGAAATTAACAGTTATTTTTCTCTTCAGGAAATGTTGTTCGCCTGCCAATATAAAAAGATTAATTAAAGTCTTCCATGGAGGAAGGTGAAAGTGGGGTCCTCGTGGTCAGTGCACATTTTGGCTGTAGATGCAGGGATATCATGACAAATTCCCTTTTGACAAGAGCAGTCCAACTCTTTCCTCTTGTGTTTCCACAGGAAAGTTAGGTGTCCTTGTCCTTCTGGGGTAAGGCTGGCTTTCATGTGCTTTCACCAGGAAACTCTGGATGTGGGAGAGTTGTAAAAAAAGGGAGGAAAAATGACTGGGGTTAAACAGCCTGCAAGTAAATTAGGGGAAGCCTCTTGCAGCACTCAAGAACAAATAATTAATATTGTGGACAAAGGTATTTCTGCTTCAATTGAAGGGAAACCCTCAGCTTAGACCCATCTATACAAAATATCACAAAAGTTAATTGCTTCCAAAAAGTGGTAACTTGAACCTCACATCCATAAGCTATGCCAGCTTCTCCTACCAGTTCTCATTATTTGATCAGCCTCAAAAGCTGCTTTTGTCAGCACTAATGATGGTCCTTCCACTGCTCAAGAGTTTATTTCCAATATCCACTATTATGCCATTCACTCCTGATGCTCAGAATTAAAAAAAAAAAGAAAAGAAAGAGTGAGGGAAGCACAGGGAAGCTCCTGTGCAGGGCTGGTAAAGGCTTTTGACTGAGCTCTTGATTTATAGCTATCAAACAAATATCTGGGCATAATTGTTTAAAATCACAAAACATCATGAAAAGAAAGGAATGCTTTATTCCTTGATCTATTTTTTTTCTGATGGGAAGACCTTGCATTAGCTTTTAATGATAGATTAAATAGATGGCAAGTCACTTGGAAGCCCAGTGAGCAGAGGGGTTTCAGGCTGCCTCTGTCAGGATCTCAGGGAGGAAATGAGGCAGCTGAGGAGAAGCTCAGCGTCAGGAGGGAGGCAGACAGGTCAAACAGACAGGCTTTCCAAACAAGCAGCTGCAGCCACTCGGAGGCAGCAGGGCAGCCAGCTCCAGAGCTGCTCCTGCTCTGCAGGGCGAGCCAAGCCGGCCCCGGAGCCGCTCCCACCCTCCGTGAGCCCGGGGCATCCCACGGGAGCCTGCCAGGAGTGTGGCAGCTCCCCTGGGGCAGGATGTCAGTCTGCATGCCAGCCTTCCTGCCTGCAAAAGCTGCCCACCCCAGCCCTCCATCCTTCTGCGGGGTTTCTCTGGGTGCTGAACTGCAGACCTTGGGATGTCCAGGAAAATCCAGAACTTTGGGTCTTTTCCTGGTCTCAGGGGGACTATTTTTCATGCATTTTCCAGGATCAGCAACAGGCCAATGCAGCCATGAAAAATGCAACCTTTGCCTACCTGACTTGCTTTGATCAGAGGGGATCCTGCTTGACAGAGGCATGGGATACCATCCTGTGGATTTATCCAGCAGCAGCATTGGATGGTTGAAGGGTTACACTTTGAAGGTTCTGTAATGGATGAAAGACAAGTCTATTTTGGCACTTGACTGTTCCCTATAGAAAGAGAAGTAGAAAAAACACTTGGCCCATTGGCAAGGGTCACACCAGTTACAGATTTTACCCCTAGTCCACTTTAAAGTGTGTTTTAATATCAATATATGAAAGCACAGCAAGAACCAGTATTTGTTACATTTTGCATGAGCTCTATTAGAGGTTGCTGCCAACCAATGGTGGTATCTTTTGGATGTGATAAATTTGGAGATTGGTAACTTAGAATCTGTTCAACTGAATCCATTGCTGGGGAAAAGCATTGCAAATTATGAAGACAGGAATCAAGAAGTAAGTAATAGTGATTTAAATAGAGAAGATGGGATGGAAAAGAGAAAAACACTCACATAGGAAACATCTGTTCAAGGGCCAGTCTGGAAAAAACAAAGAGAAAGAAGAAATTCTTCTATACAGTCTAGCCAACCTAGATCCCTCTTTATAGCTTTTAAATAATGTCACACATGGAACAAATATATAATTTCCAAAGAAAAACATGGGCAGTCTCAGTTATGTTCTTATGAATGCTTTCTATTTCTTTCCCAGCTAAATAAATCTGTTTACCAAGTTGGACTCAATTCTGCAAGTCGCTTCTTCAAAAAACTACATTTTTTGACAAATTTGTTGTTCACCAAAAACATTCTCCCAGCTTTAATAAAGAAACCCAAAACCAAACAACAAAAATTCAATGGATTGGAAAGAATCCAGTAGGCTTTGCTTCAGTCCTTGTAAAGCAGCAAGTAAACATTTTCTGCATGCTTTAGTAGAGTATATGACTTCTCAGTCCTCCACTGTCTTTCTGTAGAAGAAGGGAGCTAAGCACATGGATGAATAACTGGTGAGATTTGTTTCATCTTCAGTTAAGAATGCAAGCTAGATCTTCAGCCTCTGGTACTGACATTAATCTGCCATGATTATAGTCACAAGACCTTTTTCCTCTTCTATGGCATACAAATTCAAGTGTCCCAAAGGACATTAAAAGGTAAGTAAAGAACTTCATGAACAAAAGAAATGAATGCTCATAAGTGAAATAGAGAAAATTGAGGCTACCTGGAATAATTCTGTCCTAACTGAACTTGTATTTAGCTTTTCTGCCTTCAACTAATCATGTCATAGTAAATAGAAACACAGAGGTACTATGATAACAGCTCTCATGGTGAATGTGGTTTTCAGGGTGCTGAAGCTAAAAGTGGTGTTTGACATCTAATGGCAAGTGAGAGAGAAAACATCTGTTAGACATGTTAGATGAGCAGTGTCTCCAGTTCCTAAAAGATATTGGCTTGAATGCCATATTCTGAGACAGAGAGGAAGATACAGTGATACACACATATACATATGATGGAAAGGAAGATATAGTAAGCCAATATTGACACTGAACAAATGGTTCAGAACTGAGGCAGAGATGCACATGCACATGTGCTTCTTGCTGCACCTTTCTCCCTCCTGTCCAAAAGTGTTCACAATATTATTTCCTTGCTACTTTTGCAATATTACTTCTCTTAAAGCAGCCACCACACTCTCTTCCTACAAAATTCAGGGACTGTTGGCCCTTTCTGGCAGCTGGGATTTTGTGATAGCTCCTACAAGAGCAGTCAGTGCATGAGCAACACTGGGAGCCTGGCAGCCCATGTCACTATGAATCCACAAGACATTATTTTATGATGCAAACACATCCTGACCCCCAGAGCACTCGATATATCAAATGTGTAATGTATGCAGAAACAATCTCAATAAGGAAGAAGGTAAATAAATTTGTTATGATTTTAATGATATGCATTTTAAATGTCACTTTGCTGAGCAATTAGGGTCTGAAGAGAGTGACCTTTGCACAGTGCTTAAATTGTCCTGAGGCACAGTACTCCTCCATGCATTTATTACTGCCTTGTGTGATGAAGTGTAGGTGGTACAATGCAAGTCCATCATTTCTGGGGGGGATCTTTCTGCCTGAGACACAATAAAAGCAAGGTGATGCAAACTTTTTGCCACAGAAATGCTGTGTGAGAAGCAAGGGATGTTATTTATTGAAATGCACTGCACATGGGTGCCCTTCAATGCCCACATGCACAAGTGTGGGCTGGGGGGGTCTCTGTCTGAAGAGCAGAGAACAAAGGGGACCAAATCACCTGCCCAAAGTGTGGCATTCTGCCCTTCCCCTTGCTTCACAGGTGAGCAGTGTGGACATGGGCCATGCTGTCTGTCTGGGGATGGGAGCAAACTCTTCTCCTTACTCATCCCTACTGCTGGATTCTGCTACATGCCCAACATCTTCCAGAGAGTGTAGCACACCATCTATTCTCAGGTGTATCCACCCTCTGAGTCATGTTTAGGATATTTTTTCTACTTACTTACACCAAGAATAGATGTTTTAACCACTAGCATGTAGGCCCACTCTAATGGTTTTTCATTAGCAGTTTGAGAGGCAGTGTTAAAACAGAGGAGTGATCCCGAGGTAAGGCAGTCCCTGTGGGGTAGCTGCCACTGCAAAGGGAAAACAAAGCCATAGACAGCTGCTCCTACTTCCTGTGCATCTGCTGGTGGTGAGGACAGCTCGTGTGTGGGAGCTACCTACACCCTAGGTCTAAGGCTATAAAGTATTAGCTTTGCAGCTGAGGCATTTTAGTAGGTGACAAAATGCTAGTACAAGTAGGAGATATTAAAAGAGAGGACTTTGTTTTGGCAAGGAAGAACATTACAATAATGTAGCAATGGGCAAGGTCTACCTCCCAACTGTGCCTTTGTGAGCTCTGGACACTGTGTGGCATCTGTTAGTTCAAAGACAGTGCGATGCATCACCAGAATAAGCAGCAGCTTATACAGAGCCATTTTCTCTCTCTTCAGTATCTTTCCTTTAGTATTGGTAACAAGTTGGATTTCTTTGGTGGAGACTGCCAGGGTTGCAGGTCCAATAGAGGTGGGGAAGGGTGTCAAGAGGACCGATGGTTCTGCTTCATCAAGGACCTCCCTCTGCAAACTGGAAGGCCAACCCTAGCAAGGGATAGTCAGAAAACCTCCATATCTAATCAATTCTTGGTTTTATTGCTAGCACGGCTGTCAAGCACTGGGCAGATGGCTAATATTTTCTTTCACTATCAGGCTCTCTGTTGGATTCAGACCAATGATGTAAATATAAACAGCCCTGGCTCTTGGTCACTAAAGCCTCCTGCCATCAGCCCTCCCAGAGAGATATTATTTAAATGAACCAGGAAAGTGGATATCACTGAGTAAAACAAACCAATTAGCCACACAAACTGGAGAACTGATTTCTTTAACCGACTACTCAATTTTGCCATCACTAACTCACATCCAAGGGGATTCAGTTCCATGTTTACTGCATGCCTGGTGCTCTGTGGCTTTGCAGGGCAAGAGAGGTGTTGGAGTATTTAGGATAGTGTGTGTTTTAAGCCAGCTGGCATGTTTGAGCCACATATGGAGCTTCTGCCACATTGAAATATTGAACAATTGGAGCCCAAACCTGGTGGTCTTTCCAAACCTAGCTGTATTGCCATGATGTGAGTCCATCTCTGGGGCCAATTCCAGTGAGTCCAGGGAAAATTCAAACGATTCATTAACAGCTGAATAATGCTTTGTGCCACTTCTTTCCAGTGTGCCCATATGTTTGATTTGCTGCCATCAGTTCTGCAGTGTCCTTCCATTGCCCAGCTCTGATGCATTCAGCCTGTGACCACAGAGCACTAAAGCCTGGAACAGCCCGTGTGGGGACACATGTATGGAGGTGTCTGTCACTGCTTCCCCACGAGGGAGAGTCACTCGAGGGACACAGTCATTCATGTCCTCCTTGCCTGTCCTGCCCATGTGGTGTTAGAAAAAGAGGGACTGAAGTACCGCTGATCCAAAACCACCATGTGGTAGCACTCGTGGCTACACACCAGCTGAGCTCCCGGTTCCCAAGGGACACCAGCCCCTGCCATCATCCCACTCTGGACACAGGGTGTTTCCAATGCAGCATCCATCTGCCTGCCCCAGGATGTGTTCCTCCACATCCTGGAGACTGATCTTTCTTAAGCAGCATCAGCATCACCATCAAGCTTGATCCATTTGGGTTTGACCTTCTCATGGCAGTGGAAATTCCATTGGAGTCTACAACACATGGGGAGACCCTGTCAGGAGCTCTCAGGAACCCTGCTGTGTATTTATTTCCAGTCACAGAGTAGAAAAGGGGAATATAAGAGTAGATGATGAATGTTTCAAGCCTCAAAATTGGTACATTCTAGGCTTAATTGTTTAAAAAACGAGTTTCTGGAAAATTTGTTCCAGAGTGGAGAGACCTTATGACATCTTTCCATGCTGGAAGGGAGACCTTAAATCAGAGAAATATGTAGTATTAGTTGTCAAAATAGTTCCTCTAATCTGCAGCAGCATGATTCATCTCTGGAACGTTTGTAGGTAAGCATCAGTCCTGTATCTTACCGGAGAGGTATTTAGGTTACGTGTCTTTCAAAAGCATTTTTGCTAGCTTGTTTGCAAATTCACATGTCTCAGATCTTTCCTTTTGTATTTTTTGGTTGGTTTGTATATCAAATGGAAGTGCATAGGGATGGAACAGTGTTGGCATTGTTCTGGCTCTTGCTGCATCTTGGAGCCAGTGTGCACCTATTGTGGATCAGTGGCTTCAGGCAACAGGGAGGGAAAAAGCTTCTACAGATTTCTGGATCATGCATTAAAATTTATTCTGGAATATTATCATGGATTAGTTTAATGCTGCTGTAGAAAAACTGTATTTCAATGACCTCTGAAAAGAGAAAATAATAGTTCATAGGGCATAAATGAGCAGGGAGACTGCTAAAAAAGAAAGTATGCAAATTATATAGAAAGATATTCAATACTCTAATTTAAAATATTGAGTATGAAAAGGGAGTCTAGTCGGGGGGGATGTAGGGGAAGTTCTCATGCAATTATGCAAGGATATCCATGTTTTACATTTATAGTGTTCCATGGAATATCTGGAATTCAGCCTATGCTGCCTTTCAGAGGTAAAATAAATAGAGGTAAAATAAATCGAGTGAATACAATTAAACAAGGTTAACTTGCATTTAGACATTGTGAGAGCCTGGTATTTTCTTCACTTTTAGTCAGAAATTTCTCAAAGCATGGGCTTTTTTAATTAAAAAAAAAAAGCCAGACAGAGAATCTTTCTTCCCCCCTCTGGTAATTTTTCTCAAGCACTTGTGCTTTCGCTGTGCTGCTGGAGTAGCTGGGAGACAATTGGAGGTTATTTTTAGACTGACTCACTCTGTAAAGCTGACATTTGTAGGTTAGGCGTACCAGTCGCCGACTGCTTCTTCTTCTGCATCTTCCTTAAATATTCCCCTTCTAAACAGTTGGACATCCTCCTCCTCCTTCCCCAGTCTTTCCCCATAAGTATCAAAGTACTAAACCCACGTTCTGTCTGTCAGCATTTTCTGTGGAGCCGAGTTAAATGCAGCATTTAGGAGGCACAGTCAGCTCATGTCCTCTCACGCAGCTGGAAAAACACAACACGAAGCAGAGCTTCTGCACCTCAGGTCTGCTGCTAATGGAGCACAGCATGCTGAGCATCCTTCTAAAGCTCAGAGGAGGACCAGGACATGGGCCGTGCCTCAAGGCTGGATTCACATCCTGGGGATCCCCATAAGACCCACTTCAACACATCTTCTCTGCTTCCCATCCTCCCAAAAGGAATTTGGCTGTGCACAACCTACATCCCCAGAGAAAGGGATGCCCAGGAGCATCATGCAATGTGACCTTCATTTCTAGGGGTTGCCTTTTGACATCCTTGTCCACTGAAGCTGCAGAAAATGAGCTGTGTTTAAAAGTAAAACTGCTGGTGTGTTTTGCCTCTGAGGAATTACCTGAATGTGGGTGTGCAGGCAGCAGCCCATGGGAGCTGGGGGCAAATCCCTGGGATGGATTGTCACCAATTCAAGGAGCTGAAGATTCCCTGGTGTGTAAGAGATTCCATATTGCAGTTATTCATTGCTCCTAAGCCATAGCATTTAGCAGCATGGCAAATCTAAATCACTGAGCTTTAAACTCTGAACTCTTTCAATCTGCTGGAGTTTATGGAAACACAAAGACTTTCTAAGCCCAAGGAGGAAAGATGGTTGGTAAAATCGGAATGCAACAGCAGATTAGATTATGAAACTGCCATTAACCTACTCTATATTATAATCTCAAATCCTTCTAATATATTTGCCATGGAACAGTACAAACATCATTTTCCACTTAAATTAAGGCTGAACAGAAATCCTTTTTCCGGTGAACCTCTTTCTTTCCTGATGCTTTCCTTTTTAATGAATATCTTCTTGTAAATGGCAGTTTAAATAAATCCAGGCATGTAATCTTTTAGGACAAAATCCATTTTTTTTCAGTAGAGACCACTTGTGGGCCTCGTGCCAGGTGAAATCTAGTGTGCAGTCTAGTGAAATCCAGCCTTGGGCATCTTGTGAAGGCAGAGCTCTGCTGCTCTGCTCAGTGCAGTGCTCCTGATGGGGTTTATGAGCGCATGCAATGCTGCTGGGGTTTATGAGCACAGGGCTGACCACAGACCATGCTCATGCCGAGTCACCAGGACCACATCACCCTTTTCTGCTGGGATAATGCATATTACCACCATGGTCCATTCAGGAAAACACTGAAATCTGCTTCCAAAGAGCTGGCTGGGGGCAGACAAAACACATTGCTGCTGGATCCACACCTCCTTCCATGTAACCCAACTGCATTATCAGAGACAGTGCTATTGCCATGCCAGTAAAGAGGGAAGTGGGAGCACAACCCAAATGAGGGTGTCTGGAGGAAGGGCTGCTGGGAGGCCAGAGCAGTTCATCAAGGCAAGGACATCACTGAGGTTTAAGTAGTTTTTGGAGGAAGGCATGGCTGAGTGTGGACAACCTAAATCAAAAAAATCCCACCTCACTAGGTTCTTATTTTCTTAGCTCTGTACCTTCTTCAGAAAGGAGGTCAAAAAAAAATGCTATTACACTCTCTCTGTTTTAATGAGATTTCAAAAGCCCCTGCAATATGGTTCTCTTGGTTGACACAGGAGAGCACTCTGAGGGAAGCAGTTCATCACCCAGGTTGGTCAGAATGCCTTGGTTCATGCTTGTAGAAGCCCAGGGTTGTTGTAGCTCTGCCAGTTCGGAAATATTCTGTCTCAGGAAGCAGTTCTGTGCTGAAGCCTGGGAGCTTCTCCTGCTCTGGTGAACACTGGAGGGGAAACCTGAGCCCAGTGGTGGGAGTAGTGCTGTCTCTGTTCATTTCTCCAGCAGTAAGCAGGATTCTGCCTGTATTTAATAAATGTACACCTGTTCTTTTATTTCCCAGAAGTGTTCCCCGTGGTGCTAGAGACCCCACGAGAGCACAAACCTCTCCCTACAGTAGCAAAATAATATCATGAAGGTCATGTTGGTAAGGTCCCTCTCTCACATCACTACCACTGGTTGCCCAGTGACAAACCTCCTGAAAATTCAGATGCTAAAAGCAGCTAAATGAAAATCAAAAGCAGGAATTAAGAAGGAAGGAAATGTGTTAACTAGTTAATTAACTGATTGATGTTACTTTGTTGGTTCTTACTCTGCAGTCAGCACTGGTTCATTGAAATGTGCTTTCAAGAGAAATGATGCTAATTAAAGTATGTGACAGAGTGGCCCAGGTAATAATTAGCAGGGGATGAAGTGACCATTCCTTAGAAATTTTTTTGTCAGGCTTGTAGATAATTTGTATTTTTGTTTGTCTGCCCAAACCTTGGGCTACCTGGAAAGATCTTCACTAAATGTAATGTCCAGATCCCCCCTGGCTTAAAAAGCAGCAGAAATCTGAGATACAACCAGCATTCATTTTCTATTATGCAAATACAGCTTCACAGTATGACACATCTGTAAAGCTTCATTTGGTTCCCCCCTGGCACAGTAAGCATCTGCAGCTTTAATGTCTTTGATATACTGTTTTTGATTAGATTAAAGATGATATTTATAGTAATTTCAGTAATGTCATTAGCTGTCACTGGAGTATCCTCCAACATTTTGTTTCCTCCATATGTTTTGCAGAAGGGATAATGAAATTTGACTGTCCTGCAGCTTGTGTATAATAGCCTTGTTGGGAGCAGGGTTCCATGGGATCAGGCACTATTCTCCAAGTGAAAATGCTGGTGATCTGGTGCTCTCTGTGAGTGTGCATGGCAGTCCTGCCCTCTGCCTCCCCTGTGTCCTTCCTTCCTTCCTTCCTTCCTTCCCCATCCCTCCAGAGGTAAGGTCCCCTTTCCCGTGGCTTGGCTGAAAATGCACTTCAGGTCAGGAGGGACAGACGGAAGGATGGACGGGTGGGAGGGTAAGACATGAGGAGTGACTACAGATCACTATTCTATTTAGCAGAGAGGAAAATCCTGGGGAATATGACGACAAGCAATAAATACCTTCAGTTTAAGAGTTTAAACAAAGGTGGGGAATTATTTATAGAAGGACAGTGAGTGTTGGCCAAAGGTCAGGGAAAGGAAAACAGTTGAGACTCTTTTGGCGTGGGGAAAGTAACTGGTATGTAGCAGAGTTGCCAAGACCAGAGGGGCTGAGGCATGTGTTTGTGGCCATGCAGGATGAGCGTGACCATGGGTTGGGGTTATGTGGTGACAGTTCTGAGGGTGGGAGAGAGAAGCTGGAAATGCCACCAAGTGATTTTCTCTTCTATTTCTGATCCCCAGCCTCCTTCTGCAGGGCACAGATGCAGCTCTCCAAAGGCACTCCCACATGGCTCTGTGTAGAATAAACACTCCAGTTTTGGGATTGTTCTAGATTCACTTTCCTAAAGTCCAAAATATACTGTGTTACTTGAAAGAGTAATGCACTGGCATTTATGGTGGGCAGTGGGCACACTGGAGGTGAACTGTTATTGCAGAATTCCACATATAAACATTAGCTCCCCAAGAGGTGGTTACTGAAAGTGTATGTGTGAGTGACTTTGTTTAACTTGACTTTGCATTAATATTTAACATTAGTGGTGCTGAAAAAAAAATAATTAAGAAACTCCAGAAATATATCCCAAAAGCATTTAGAGGGACACAAAGAAATGGATAATTTGGAGTGTTGCACTTAAAGGTGCATTCCCAAGTTGTGCATGCTGAAGATCTGACCCACTGTAACATCACCATAGGCAGAGGGGTCCAGCCCCTGTGGGGAGGGCTGTGCAGAATGTGAGGGACAGAGGTCTCACTAATCTCTGGAGCATCCATGCACCAGGTCCTGGAGCATCAGGGTACACACAGCCCAGCAGCCTTCCCTGGACAGCTGGAGATGATGGAGTTGTCACCTGCTGGCAGCTGCAGTTGATCTGGGCATGGTGCCCTGAACCGTCCCAGGGTGGTGTCACCTTGATCAGCTTAGCACCAAAAGAAAAGACATTTTAATTCAGAACTTTGCTGTGCCCCACAGTCTAAGGCAAGTTTTGCCCCTAAGGTGAACAGATGAAGTCACTGATGGTTTAAAGGGGCATGGCAGGAGCACATCATGAGGGGATACCCACCACAGCAGTGGGTCCAGCCCCCATATTCAGCCAGTGTGCTACTCTGAGCTGAGAGCAATACTCTGGTCATAATAACCTTGGTTTGGTCTCTTTTAGCCAAGGAATAGAAGCTTGCCAGGTGACTGTAACACAGGTTCTTCAAGCCAATTGTCTTTCTCTGGTTTCATACCAGCTTAAGCTGAGAGCAAATGATTGTCTCATCGGTCTAATCAGAGCTGGAAAGTCCTTTCAAGCAGCAGTTCCCTTGGGAACAGCGTATATGTTGCAATCAAACTGTTTTTCACCACGAGATCTTTTTACAAAGGTAATAGGGCAAACAGAGCTTTTTTTTTTTTTTTTTTTGCAAATGCATTTTGCGTTTATGAAAAACAATCCTTCCTTAAAAATTCTGGTTCAAAAGATACGTGAATCATGCTTATATATTTTCATATGTAGTCACAGGCATGTGAAATATATTCATATCAGTATATTTGAGTATATACTTGTATTTTGCATATAGCCATTTTATTAACATTGTGAATATTTTCATTTATCACCAAAGTCAGTTTGTAGGGACTGTAGTAATCCATATATTTATCTAAGATGTGTGGGTGCATCTGTAGTTCTGTCTCCTGTGCTGCTGGCTTCCCCCTTGCACTCATCCTTTTAAACCTCCCACTCACTTTCTACTCCTTCTTTTATTAATTTTTACCATTGAATCACCATCCTAGTTTCATCCAGCTCTGGTTTACCCTGGTTCAGAAGCTCATTTCACTGGTCTGCACACATCTATCCTGAGCAAGCACCTTCCCTCAGTGGGCTTAGGCTGGCCATGTGGGGCTTTCAGCCCAACACACGCAGAAAATGTGCCCACCTCTGGTTAGCCCATGGCTACCTCACATTCTCCTGCATTCCCACCACACAGGGAGAGCATGAGCTCTTCACACTGAAGATCAGGGGTTTGAAAGGAGAAATGTTGATTGTTTTCAGATCCTTCAGTTCTCCATCCTGATTAACGTCTCATATGGAAGAAGTTTATGTAAAGCTGATGTTCACAGGCTCTGCATTATGCAACATCATTCCCTACTAAGCAGTTCTTGTCAACACCTATAGTCTGTTTCTTTGTTGGACTCTTGGTGAAAATTGTTGAAACTTGTGTTTTAATGTTCCTTCTCCTATTATTTATAATATAGTGACTTACAAGTGACAACTAACCAAAACAGTTCTTGGTAGATATTTAATTTTCTGTATATTTTAAGCATGAAGTTTCTCTTTTTAAAGAAGAGGATGCTTAGCTTAACAATCTCAAAATGTAATTAAAACATAAAAAAGAAAACTTTATAGCTGCCCTCCAGATGTTCTAAAGATTTCCTGTAGGATAAAAAAGATGTGACCTGTATCTGAAGTCCTCACAGCTTTCAGCAATATTCACTGTCTCAAGCTGCCAGAATTTACTGTCTGTTGAAGATAGACATTTTTGAGAAGAATAAGGAGATGATCCCTTTAACCTCATCTGTTACAGCCCATAGAGGTTATGAGCCAGTGTCCCAGCCATACCAGATGTTCTCTGTTGCATGAGCTTTGTCTGCTTTCAGTCACCCTCATCTTCTCACCCCTCATGCTCCTCAGTAGCTTGTGTCACGGGCTGATTTATGACTGTCCCTTCAGCAAGGCCACCCCACATCTCCCCACCCTGTTGGGTAGCCTGTGGTGCATGAGGAATACCCTGGTTGAACTCCCTGGAAGAGGCTGCTGTCACTGTCATATTTTCTGGAAAAACCCCTTCGCCAGGATTTTCCTCCTGGGAAGCTGAGAAGCCTCAGAGAAAAAGGAAAAGAATATTATCTCGTTTGCTTCTCCTGTGTTTTGCCGCTTTGGAATGTGGTTGGAGATTGTTTATCCAACATGTGAATTGTTTTTGATTTAATGACCAGTCATGGTCAGGCTGTGTTGGGACTCTGGAAGGACTCACAAGTTTTTCTTGTGAGTCTGTATCCTTTCTCTATTCCTTAGTATAGTTTTAGTATAGCATTCTTTAATATAATATAGCAACATAAAATAATAAATTGGCCTTCTAAGAACATGGAGTCAGATTAATCATTTCCTTCCTTCAACGGGGGTCTCAGAAAATACAACAGGCTGCCACCCACCATCAACTCCTGTCTCCATTTGACATCAGAATGTTCTTCCTTCACAGCCCTTTGAGCAGTAAGGCAGCACTGGCTGCCTGCCCCCAGTCTTCTCAGCAGACTCACCAGAGCACCACCGTTTCAGGGTTGCCCTTTACTTCCCCCTCAACAGGGTAAACCAAAGCTTTTTAGGCAGAATCAATTGCTTTTGCAAGGTCTGATGTATCCACACCAGCCTGCTCCCTGCAGGATCATAGAATCAATGGCTTGGGTTGGACCTTACAGATCACCTATTTTCAAACTCCCTGCCATGGGCAGGAACATCTTCCACTAGACCAGGTTTCACAGAGCCCCATCAAACCTGGCCTTGAACACTTCCAGGAATGGGGCATGCAGATTCTCCTTGCACCCCATGCCAGTGCCTTACTGCTCCCAAAGAGCAGCCAAGGGCGTTGTGTACGCAGCCTGTGAATCATAACAAGAAAACCTGCCATGGATAGTCTCAATCCCAGCTTGTGCCCACCCCGTTGTCTCTACCAGGGCTGCTCAGGAACCAGGATTTTGCCATTCTGCAATTTGCAGTGCAGGGGGAGCGAGCAGTCCTGAGCCCCACCAGGGAGAATTGCATCCTGCAGTGTCCCACAAAATCCAGCACCCCTCCAAAACAAATTGCAGAGCTACCAAGACATCACGTTTTGGTGTGCTCAATTTCCTTTTTGTTTTCACTCACACACCAAAGGATTTTTGTGTATGAAAACAGCGAAATACATCAAAATTACCTGAGACGAAATTGAGCAGAGAAGGAAGATTACAATATTTTCTCATCTCACCAATATTGGTAACAACCCTACTCCACAAAATATTTAGCTGAAACTACATTTTGCCAGAGAAACTGTTTGATCTAAAGAGCATTTTGCACATTTTTCCCCAGCTGTTAGTTTAGTTTAGTTTTTTCTTTTTTTTTTCTCTCAGTCCTGACTAGCATGTATGTGTTTGGGATGATAATAATTTTGGGATGAGCTCCTCAGCTCACATACGAGCATGTATGTGTTTGGGATGATAATAATTTAGGGGTGAGCTCCTCAGCTGCATGTTGCAGACGAGGAGCTGGGTTTGCACCTCGTGTCGCTGTCAGGATGCTCTCAGGGCCGGCCGAGCCCCCTTCCCCCGCCCATTTCAGAGCATCGCCCCAAACCCCCGCCCTGCAGAGGCTCCGCGGCTTCCCCGCTAATCGGGATCATCCAAAATCACACTGGGGGGACGAGAGAGGGGGCTGTGCTGCGGGAAGCGCTGGTGCCTGCGCAGCTTTGGCTCGTTCTGGAGTTACCCTCTCTGCCTGGGCATCCTCCCCACAAATTGGGGAATAACAGCACACCTCAGAGGGGCGGCGGGGCGAGGATTAACTGCAATGCCACTTTGGAGTGCCATATACATGCCAAATATTATAATCATCCTAAATGCCAGGCTGGGATAATCCACGTATTTTGGAATCCTATTTTGCTTCATCTGTTTTAATTAATAAATTTAATTTCGCATTATTAAGGAAAACAAGGATAAAAAATAGAGCCTGCATATGCTTTATTACAAATTATTGTTATCAGCTGCCCCGCAGGACTCCAGTCAGCACTAAATATGAACAATGGTTAAATTACAAGGGTCAGGGAATGAGCACAATCAAAATGCAAGCACTTTTCTTCTACGTGAGATGGGCAGAGAAAAAAAAAGGGAGAATCCTTGGAACCTCCTTGGAGCCACTAGGACTGCGGAGAAGCATACCAAGTAAACTGTAAAACTGATTACTGGGCTCAAAAAGGCTAACATGCAATTTGTGTTCTTTTTATGTAGATTAAATGCATTCACTGCAGTTCATAGAGCTTAGATACTCAGCAGGGATTCAGAGGGCTGGGTATCAGTCAACCACAGCCAGCCACTAAACCACAGGGCAAATTCTGCTATTGTACATTAGAATAGTCACTTAATCTATCTTAATGGGTGAAAACCCCATGGGACAAATGTATATTAAAATCAGAAAGTTAGTTGTAATGTTTCAGGAAAGTAGCTTTTTTTTTGAGATAACACTGTAAAACATTATTAATGAGTCTGAAATCTTCTTGAACATCTTTATGTTTAGCTTTTGAAAACACAGCTGCCCATCAGCCCAGCTCTGTGGACTGGGAGGAAACCCAAAGGCATGAGACATCCACCAAAGGGCTGTGCCTGGAATAAACCAGGGAGGAATCAAACAGGATTTCCTTTGGGTAGCTGCTGTCTGATGGGTTTCTCTTGAGAGCATAAAACATGCCAAACATGAAAGTCTGGGGACACGGCTACCAGAACATTGGTGCTGTAAACAATAGTAGAGACACCTTTCAGAAAATAACTCCAATAAAGGTAATTTTTTTTTTTTTGCCAGGGCCTACTGAAAGGTCATTCTGCATCTGCAGCAGAGCAGAGAAAACCCAACCTTCTGTCTGCCTTCTTTCAAGAACGCTGGGTCAGTGGAAACTGAGAAGAAATAACACAACCTTATCCTCTGCTTGAAAAGGTTCCTATTTATTTTGCTTGTGTCTGAGCTCTCCTTGGCCCCTTCTATCTTAGATTCCCCCTACAGAAGGTTTTCTCCCCCCTGCTATTTATATCCCATTTAGAGGTAATTGGGACTGCCTGCCATCATGGCTCAGAAATAATTACTTTGCCATAATTAGTCTTAAATGAGGGTTTTTACACCTGTGCTGAGGATGGCTGATCAAAACACTGGCATTCCTACATGTAGACCCTGAAATGGTGCCATGGGCATGGACCCCAGCCCCCATGTAAAACCCCAGGGGTACAGATTGGGGGGAGATGCTTTAGCAGTCATCCATCAACATTATTTTGGAAAATACTTGGAGAAAAACCCTTCTAAAACCTACAATGTCCATTTCCCCTCATCTGGACACAGGATGAGGTCTTTACCAGCTGTCTCAGCTGCCTGGTTACCAGCTGCACATGGATGCTGCAGCAGGAGAGCCATTTTTGGGCAGAACCTGCCTTATGGTAAACCTGAGCTCCAGAAGTACAATGTGAGTTGATTGGTCTGTGAATTAGAAGTGATGCTGTGAGATCCAAGAGACACACTGGGATCTAATGTCCTATCCTGACTCATTCTGTTAATCAGACATTTGCAGTAGCCTCCTAAAAATGCATTTCTGTTGGCTGGAATGAGGACCCCAGTCATTGTGCAGCACTTGACCATGCAGGAAAACTGAATGACCTTGAAAGCCAGAGCAAAGAAAGCAAATGACATTCAGTAGTGCTGAAGGTCAGCTCTTGCTCTCAGGGCTGGACAAGCACTGCTGATGTAAGCTGGAGGCTCCTGTGTCAGGAACTACAGGTATCCAGACAAGCCTGAGAGGGTCCATCAGGCACAGAATGGCTGAGAGTCACTGCTAGGAGGTGTTAATGCTCTTCCAAGAGCTGGGAGCAAAGGTGTTTCCAGCAGAGCTGGGGAGATAGCAGTGCTGCTGTCTCGTGTGTGGATGAGGCACAGGCCAGGTGAAGATGCATAGTTCTGGTTACACCTTCCTGTGGGGAATATGTTTTTATCTCTGGGCTAACTTCTGCATGATTTCTCCTGTGAAATCTGTGTGTCTCAGACAGGAGCACGCAGCACAAAAATCTGTTCTATTCACTCAGCTGCCCTGCACATCTATAGACAGATACACACTCTTCAAGGCATCTCTAGGTGTGATAGAGGGAATAGGGACCACTTACACTGCCTGGGTAAGGGACATCTTCCCATTTCTCCTGTGCAGTTCAGGCACCTGGCCCCGACAGGCTGGTGCATAGATCAGTCTGCTGGGGCACACAGGCTGCCAGCCAGGCTGGATCAAGAACAAGGGCAGATGCCAGCTCAGGAAAAGCCAGGCATAGTCCTACTGCAGGGAGGAGTCTGGATTCTGGTAGCAAAGGCACATGCTGCCTGCAGCCCTGGCACCTAACCAGGTGGGCTGGTGGGAGGAGATGGGATCTGGCCCCCTGTGTTGGGAGGCATGGGGGACAGAGTCCCCTTCATGCTCTGCAGCCAAGCAAACACTGCACTCCTGCCACTTCACTGTGATTTGCATGGCAGATCAGAAGGACCAATTTCTCTCTGGATGATTTATCACTCACACCTCAGCAAGTTTTTTATAAAGTAAAGAATTTTTCAGTGCCTCAGCAACCTCCCTTGCAAGTCCTACCAAAAGCAGGATGCCTAGGGTGCCTCCTGGGTCCCGCTGGTTGGCCTTACCTTCACTCACTGTGCCTCTGACATTTGGTTGTCCTCCAGGACATAGACATGGGTGACATTGTCAGTCACTGAAATGATTTTCCTGGCATCTAAGAGAGGGTTAGTTTAGCATGCTCTTTTCTCCTGGCTTAATTCTGTGTTTTCTTTAAGTGAAATACAAATGCAGAGCTGCCATAGCCCTTGTTTTCTGTCACAGTCTGTTGCTTACCTGCCACATGAAAAGCAGGTTTCTGTTTTGATAATTACAGGTTGCCTGTAGACTGCATGGCAGGGGCTACATGTTTCTTTCATTCAGATTACCCTGTTCTCAATATAACCTCCCAATCTTTTTCACCTGTTGGCCTTAACCTTCTACAAGCAATGAGAAGACCACTAAGAGTTGTGAAGTCTGATTTCCTCCTTGCTTCCATAAGGCCATCAAATTGCATTCATCACATATTGACTGCATCTGTTTTGCCATTTAATTTTGTTCAATAGCTCTATCACACATGGAGGTGAGGTATGAACATCTGCTCCAGTACAAGAGCTTCAAGACCAGTCAAAGTCATTGCTATAATTTCACCTTAGAAACTTGTAAAGTCTGCATCCACCATTCTACTGGGAAACAGGCATTACTGTAGTCTATGTTTAACAACCCACTGCTTAACCCATTGCTGCACACCAATGTGTCATGAAAAATATACTGGGATTTTTAGACTACAATAACTTTTCTACCCATGATGTTGAAGAAGGGAAAGAACTTGTAAAAGATTAGGTGGTTTTCAAAAACTTGACCATTTTTCAGGAAGCATTGAGTTTTAAAGTCCATTTTTGGAAAAAAATATTAAAACTGACCTTCTATTACACCATTCAAGCATTAAATGTGGTTTATGTGAGGGATTTTCTTCTGCATATTAAATTTATCTTCCAGACATCACTCCTTTTGGTACTGTAACTAGAAGATGAAATGATAAAAGACACTAAATTACACAGTCTGAGATATTCTGGCTAATGTCTCTATTTTAAAAGCCAATATACACAGTGGTATTTACAACTCTTGCCTGGAGAATGGCTTATCATAATTTTCTTTTATTAAAGATGTTTGAAGTATATCTCACCCTTCTCCAAGGACAAAGACGTCCCCAGCAGTAAGGAAATCACACAGCTCCATTTCACTTTGATCCATAACAGGGAAGAAAACTCCAAATGCCCATTGTGGTGCTAGGCAATTGTCATGACTTCAGGTCACAGTCGCCATCAAGCTGTTACAGAATTCTAGAACTGTGGAATAATTTAGCTTGGAAAATACCTTTAAGATGAGCAAGTCCACCTCTGCAGTGTGTCTGTAAGAAAGACATCTACACTTCCTTTAAATATCTCCAGGGAGATGGTGAGTCAACCATTTGCATGGGCAGCCTGTGCCAGTGCTTGGCTGCCCTTTAACTAAAGGCATTTTTCCTGCTTTCCTATCCAAACTTCTCCTGGTGCACCTTGAGGCCATTTCCTCTCATTTGTTACCTGAGAGAAGAGGCTGCTCCCCACAGCTGGTTACAACCTGCTTTCAGGCATCTGCAGACAGTTATAAGGTCCACCCTGAGCCTCTTTTGCTCCAGGCCAAACAACCCCAGCTTCCTCAGCCGCTCCTCATCAGATTTTTGCTGCAGGCCCTTCACCAGCTCCTTTGCCCTTCTCTGGACAACTTCCTTCCTGAAATGAGGGGCCCAAAACTGAACACAAGATTTGAGATGTGGCCTCACCAGTGCCCAGTACAGGGGACAATCCCTGCCCTGGTCCTGCTGGCCACACTATTGCTGACACAGGCCAGGTGCCATTGGCCTGCTTGGCCACCTGGGCCCAGCTGGCTCATGTTCAGCTGGCTCCAGCTCCTTTTCCACTGGGTAGCTTTCCAGCTACTCTGCCCTCAGCCTGCATGGAATTGTTGTGGCTCAAGTGCAGCACCCAGCACTTGGCTTTGTTGAAGCTCATACAATCGGCCTCAATCCACTGGTCCAGCTTGTCCAGATCCTATCCAGTATACCCATCCAGGCTGTGAGCAGCCAGTTTCTCCAGAATTCTGTGGAAAACAGTGCCAAAGGCTCATCAGCCTCTCTGTTGAATTATGCTCCATGCCTTGACTGTGATAGTCAAACACCCTTTTGTTGTGTATTTAGATGCAACATAGAAATAATTGGCAACAGTTTACGTGCATCATCACTTGTAAGGGATGATGTCAGCTCCAGTAGGTTCATGCAACACATGATTTGCATTATAGCTCATTGCTGGTTCTTGGGATTAATAGTGGTACGCACTTAAATATGTGATACTTACCTACATTGCTACAAATTCACTGCTACCTGCTTTTTCATGGTCATTGCTAAATGACATATCCTGCCCTCACAGACTTTCTGATCCTGGTAGCAATGAGGTCTAAGGCAGGAGTGTGCTGATTTTGGCTGGGGTAGAGTTAATTACCTTCACAGTGGCTGGTATGGGGCTGTGTTTTGGATTTGTGCTGAAAACAGGGTTGATAATATAGTGTTTTTGTTACTGCTGAGAGGGATTACACAGAGCCAAGGTCTTTTCTCCTTTTCCTACTGCCATGCTGGTGAGGAAATTGGGGGTGCATGGGAGGCTGGGAGGAGAGGCACAGCCAGGACAGGTGACCCCAGCTGACCAAAGGGATATTCCAGACCATCTGACATCATTCACTACAGGAAATGGGGGAAGAAGAACGAAGGGGAGGATGTTTGAAGAGATGGAGTTTGTCATCCCAAGTCACTGTTAACATGGTGGGGCCCTGCTCTCCTGGAGATGGCTAAACATCTACCTGCCCATGGGAAGCAGTGAATTAATTCCTTGTTTTTCTTTGCTTGTATGCCTGGCTTTTGCTTTCCCTATGAAACTGTCTTTATCTAAACCCACAAGTTTTCTGGCTCTTACCCTTCCATTCTCTCCCTGATCCTGCTGGTGGGGCTGTGAGTGAGTGGCTGTGTGGAGCTTGGTTGCTGGCTGGGGTAAACCACAACTAGGAGGTAAAATAGTTCTTTGTGAGACAACAAAAATAATTGAAACAATTTGACTTCACACAAGTAAATTACATGGGTTATGCTAAATTAATGTAAAGAAAATTATGCATACACCAGATAATGGTGATGCTACATCAGTCAAACATATTAGGGAAAAATGAGCAATGTGGGCTTGGAAACTTAAAAGTACTGTGACAGCTTCTGTATCCTTTTGCTGATAAAGGATACAAAAGGACTTGTCACGAATCCAGTTATCCATGCCCACAGAAAACCATAAAACCCCTCTGAAACGAGCCAAAATTGTGTTTTCAAAAACAAAGGTCTCTCATACTTAAAGTCCTTTCTGGGAGCTATTCCAGATCTAAATGGAGTGTCACTAGGAAACAGGAAAGCTTTCTTTCCCAGTGCCACGGCCCTTTCATTTCTCTCCCTGAAAGATTAAATTTGAACATTGCACAGTTGGATTCTCTGCTTTCCCTCCTTGTGCCATGCTTGTGGTGAAAGGCTGCCACGTCCAAACAGCAGTTCTTTGCTCCCTGTTTGCATTTCTCTGTATGGCTGCAGGATAAAAGCCTTAGGGTCATGTGATGTTGTGTTTAAAGAAACTGGTAACTGGTCCAGCACTACATCTTTCTCATCTTGCCACATGGCATGCAGTGTTTTGTGGAAATTTTTGTGTGTGCATGAAGGAAAAAAAAACCTCAGTGGGTGAGCAGGTTGGATTTTTTAGGTGATGGTGACCTTTCTGGTTTAGTTTTCTGGATTTAAATGGTGGCTGTTCAAAGGAATGTTAAAGTAAATCCTGAGAGATGGGATAAAAGTCAGAGGGCAGGGGAAGCTGCTGGGGGTGCAACACAAATTCATTTAGCACATTGCTCAGCAATTTATCACTGAGGTCTCACCTCCATATATGTGGTGTGTGCTGCATATTTAGGGACAGGGATGAAGTGCAGTGGGGAAAATGGCTTCCCTCTTCCTTGTACAGACAGTTTTATAAACTAGGATTTATTTACTGGCACACAGTATTGCTGTCAAGACACCTAGAAGTATTTTTACCCATAGATTTTCATTGAGATAGGAGTAGGCAGCTGGAGTTGTGCCTTCCTCAGAATGCCATCTGAAATGGATTGCCTGGTGGCAGCATGCTTGGACCTGCTTCACTGCCCAAATCTTGGCTTTTTCATGAAACACCTAGTGTTTTGCAAATAACAACCAAAGTAGCATTTGTGAGGAATGATAACAGCAACAGAACTTTGCAAAAAGATGGATATTTAACTGCTTGATTGCTGAGAGCTTGCCTGCAGAATGTGGAGGGGCACAATACGCTGCCAGGTTGCTTGCTCTGGCTCCACAATGGGAGTCACAGAGAAATTCCCTGTGCAAATTCCCAGTGGGCTCAGTGCCTTGTAGGTGGGTTGTGAAAGGGAGGGTCCCTTTACCATGAGATCTGCACATTTACAGGGTGCAGGGGTAGGCAAAATCTGCTTATAGCTGGATTGGGAAAGTGTGGGAGCAATAAAAGGAAGAGAGTTTGCAGAAAGACATAAGTCACAAGTCACAGCTTGTATTTGCCTAGCCAGCCCCAGATGGGAGAGATTTGTAGGTGTGGTTCCTAAGGAAAGTTTTCAAGAGAAATTTTAAAAGATGGTAACAATGGGCTTTGCAAAACCTGAAGGATTTTCCTACGCATGGGGGGATGTGTGAAAGTGACTGACAGGGAAATGCATTTCAGGAGAAAAATGTAGACCAAAGACAGAAGGAAGGAGCTTGAAAAGCTAAAGAACATTGAAGACAAATGTCTGTGCTTTGATATGATGAATGGCTGCACAGTCTGCTCTGAGCTGCACATGGCTGTAGCATTGAGGAGTGATGGCTGGCTTGCATCACTTCACTTGGTAGTCACTGGAGCAGTACCACCACCACCTTCCCTCCTTCTTTCTTGAACCCCTGCTCTTAGTAGAAAACAAACAAACAAACAAACAAACAAAAGTTTCCTATTATCTCATCTTTAAATATTTGTTAAGATGCTGGCTCAGAATCAGAGGCTTTTACAGAACAAAACTTTGTCCCTCTAAACTCCATTTAAATTCCATTTCAATGGCTAATGCTATCAATTCTTTCACTAAAAATTCAGAAGGAGCTGCCTTTAGAATAAGTTCCATTTTCTGGAGTGTGCTTAAATCTGTCTGTGGCTATATTTATTACAGTTCCTTTATTTCAACTTGAACTCTGAAAGGGGAAGGTCAACTGATACAACCTCATAAAATTCCAGTGCAAATGTAGGGACTGTCAGAAAATTTCTTAAGTTTAGGATTTCGGGCATTTCAAAAAGAGAAACTGATTGTCCTTTTCCCATTTGCCTGGAATAGGTGAATGAAGATACTTCTGAAGCAATAATTTATTGTGTCTTCAGGGATTTAGTGAAGCATTTATGAATATAGTCCAAAGTCTCTTGACATTGGCTGCTTGATATGTTATCACATATTTTACACAGGAACCCAAAGAGCACACTTGGCTTTCAGTATGAAGTCATAAACACTGGAAAGCCCTGTGCACAGTGTAATGGGCTACCAGGTGGTGCATCCAGGGGGGCTTTAAGCTCTTCTTTAAGCTCTCCCTGACCCCCTGCTACTCTGATCTGTTCCATCTGTGGGATATGCACCAACACCTGACCTTTCTGTGGGATCCTCCACTCTGCTCCACAGCAATGGACTCGTGTATGTGAGAGAGGAGATGGGGACAGGCTGGGCACACCTGTATGACCTGAGAAGGATGGGGCAGCAGCCCTCACAGGAGGCTGGAGGCATGTCCCCAGTTCCATTCTGAAGACGTGTTCAATCATTGGTCAGATGGAGGCTGCAAATTGATATCTGCAGCTGACAAGGCTCAGGAGGAAATTCCTTTAATTATGCTAGGAAGAGCATGATTAAAGGAGGTGAGAGGGGTAGGTGTGCAGGGTGAGGGACAGCAGGGGACTCACTTCTGTCATGTCTGGGAGCAATCCCACCGTGCCACACTACATCCCACCGTGCCACAGTAGTGTGTCTATCAGCCTTGCTTCTGTGAGGCTTTAATTGAATGAGACAGTGGAGTTACTATAGTATAAAAGTCTCCAGATTTTGGGGAAGATGATTCTGGCACCTTGAGGCAATAATGTGCTGGACATCTCCTGCAATGCAAATCAGTGGGACACACAGTGCAGAATCAAGCCCATTGTGTGCTAAGGTCAAACCTTAGCACACATATGTTGAACAAGACTCCGCTCTCTTCCTCCTTGCTGTGATGTTCACTTTTGACCATGATGTTGACATGGAAATGAAAATATACATAAGCATTTCTAATTAATGGAACAGTTTACGTTATTCATACTCCAGAGGAGCCTAGGAAATTTGGCTCTTAGATGTTCCAGGGTACTTCAGAACTGGCATCCTAAAATTCTCCTGCTAATGATTCTATTTAAAAACAAAATTACTTAAACCAGAGTATGGTCAGGTTCCAGAAGACAGTGCTGAAATCACAGTAATAAATGTCAGGCTGGTTCAGCAATGTGTGTGTGCTCACGTTGAACTGGTGCAAACAACCGGGAAAATTAAGAAGCAAAGGCTGAAATGGCCCCCTGGATGACTTGGAAGAGTCCAGCAAGAAATCTGTATCAATGTTTGAACTTCATCAGAGAGATATCACCTTATCTCTACATAGCATATACAGTCTGAAATCCTAGGCTGTGGTTATTCATAATCTGGAACTATTTAAAATCTGTAGTCCTAAGTAGCTTGCACCCAAGAGTAACTTAAAAAAAATGCAGACAAGTCTTCTGAACTAAATCTTTAAGCCCTGGGAAAATCCTGCAAAAATGAGAGTAGAAGAAGGGAATAAAAAGCAAATAAGAAGATGACCAAGAGGGCCTTAAAAGAAAGCTTTGGGCCAATAGTCTAGAAAGCCAGGGGAATGATGCAGGAGACACTGAACTGGTTATCTTGGCATTGATCCCAGGCATAGTTCAGGGAAAGGCTGATTGGGGATGCAATCCATAAAAAGAAATGGAAAGATGAGAGCATTAGTAATGCCAATCAACATCACTTTATGGAAAACAGGTTTTGTCAAATATACTTGATAGCATGTTCTTAGTAGAATCACAAGTCTGGACGTCACAAAAGATAGTATTGCCATAAAGTACCTATATTTTTGTGTTTGGGGAAAAAGAGCACTAAGCAAAACCAGTGCAGTTCCTATTCAAAGAATGAGTAATGTGAACAGAGAAATTAAAAAAACTTGGAAGTAGGGAAGGGTAATCCCATATAGAGTGGTTTTAGTGGAGTCCAATGGGTACCTATTTTTGATCTAATGCGATATAATATAGGTTTTATAACCTGACCAAAAGACTTGCTTCTCTGTTGATGAAGGCTGATGTAAACCACATGCACTTTCTTGTAGACATAGGTACAGTTATGAATTTAGAAATAAATGGAGCAGATCAGGAGTGTAAGATGGGTGGTTTTATTCTGGAAATCTGTGGCCTTAAAGCAGAGCTGGAAGTAATTTGAGATAAATTACAGAATATGTTTCTTCGGTATAATGGTTTAGCCACAAACAGGTTTCAAGAGCACTTAAACAAGTAGAAATAGAGAAATGGTATCATCCCTGCATACAATGAAATTGTCTTTCTGTGGCAGCATTACCATTACACTGCATCCACTAACTGGTGTCCAGACCTCAGCTGGGATCAGGAGGACTCAGAAAGGTCCAAGACAGACCTGTGTGCTCCCCCAGTACAGGCTGCAGCAGCATGAGCTGGTTTGTGTATACAGAAGTTTAAAATAAAAGCCTTTACGCTCTCTTTAAGGAGATATTTCTATTGGCAGAGAGAGTCTTAAGATGACAGAAAAGTACAAGATGCTCTGGTGCTTCATCTGTATTAGAGAACTGGATGGGCCTGAAAACAGTAGGAAGAAAGCAAGGTGGGTAAATGGTTTCCTCTCTGGAGTCAGCTCAGGATGAATCTGCAAGTGCTTGTGTAAACTTCAACTAACTGTGATAGGCATTTCCGGTGATGTAGCCAGAAGGTTCAGAAACAATTAAAAGAGGTGTGTTCTGCCCCTCCACCCTCCCACCCACACAGACACATTCAAAGTAAAAACCACTCTGTAAAATAGTGTTTGAGAGCAATGGCCACTTTTCCATGACTCTGGGGATGTTAACTCTACTGCCTTGAAATAAATTAACCACAAAATGTGGTGCTTTTGCAATGCAAAGTATTTTTACTCAGTTTGCAATGTGCTGATGAAATACTGATATACCTAGGGACATACAACATGAAGAAATGTGCTCTGAAATTTCTCATGACACAGCCCAGCAAAACATTGCTAGAGTGGCCTTAATGGGATCCATACCAGAAGGGCCCGTTCATACCATCAGTGGTTTGCAGAGCTGCTTCTCAAATGACTCGTTAGTTGCCTTTTACAAAATAAAAAAATCACAGTTCTACAAGTTATTGTTTTATACAAAGAATGGGCAAGAAACACACTGCAGAAAATAACAGCAAACAGACGTTGTGCTACGTGAGACACACAGCTCATTTTAAACACTTTGTTGTTGTTGGTCTTAAAGTGCATCAGTTGCTTTTAATGATTATTTTGGTGCACAAAGGATGAAGCCACAGAACATTGCTTTCTCTGGAAACAAAAAAATCCCCTGAAAACTCTTGCTGAGAGTCTCCTTCCCTGGCAGCCATGGCCATGGGGAGGGACACACCAGACCCACTACAGTGAAACAACCAAGGTACCAACCCCAGCAAAGGCAGCAGCCCTGCAAAGGGCTGGTGTCCCCAGCACACACCAATGGGTTACACTAGGCACCCAGGACTTCCCTCCACTGTTAATAAAATAGGGAAATGGTAATTGCTCTGGGCTAATTCCTGTGCAATTCATAAGATACAGAAACACATTACTCTGGAGCAGAGAGAGAGGAGAACAGACATGGTTGCAACCAAAAAGCATCTCCACACAACCAATCTTTATCAAACTGGAGCTAACACCTTCTGTATTTTAAACACAATACTTTTTTTCAGCATATGCATTATGTCAGATGACTATATAGGTGTAAACAAGCCTGCACTGTCTTGTTGTCCATAAATAAATACTTAGTAAGTTCAAAGCAGAGCTGGATTCATAAAGCAACACTCTCCTAATCTGTATTCGGGTCTCAAGCGTATTATCTGTAATTTACAACCAATTTAAATGGCATTAACAGCCTTCCCCTTATGGGAATTTAAATTTGCATCCTACCATTGAATTAAACACTGATTGCATATTTTCTATAGGGGACGTAATGCTCTTTGAAGCTTGTTTTGAATAATAAAGCATCTATTCATGCACATGGTGCAATGTGTTTCTTTGTCCTGAATGTAATTGAAGTAAAATGTGAGTTAAAGGGATTTTTCCTCTAGCCACAGGTTTGTTGATTACCATCTATTTTCATCTATTCAAGATTTTTAAAAGGAAAAGAAAAATACAGTAATCTCTTCCTGCATTTGTGACCTCATTTACCACTCAGAGCTTTCCTGAGAGCATCTGAGATGAACAATCAGAAGGTCAAGTTCCAGTCCATCTTTGAAGGAGGAAAAGGGGAGAAAGGAACAAAACAGTGCCTTACCCTTCTGAAAAGAAAAATATGAAAGAAAAAAAAATCACAAAAAAAAGCAGAGGGAGGCAGACAACACCACATCTAACCTCCAGGAGACAGATCCTGCCTACCTGCCAGGTAGCTGTCCTCTATGCTGTCAGTCACTGAGAGGCAGGAAAACCACAGCAACAATGACTTCAACATTAAGGAAGCAAATAGGGTGAAATAAAAGTGTTGACCTTTTTTGTTTGATTTGTAAGGGAGGAATAACTGAAACAAATAATAAACATGACTTACTCCTTCCTGGATGGGAAAAACAAGCAGAAAGGATTGAAGAAAAGGAATTGTAGCCGGTGAATGCGTGGTTTTTCTCAGTGTGGCTGGGTCCTCCAGCCACAGCCACCTTGACAGGGAGAGGCAGCATGGGAGGACTTTCAGAGGAGTGGGTGACCTGATGCCAGGAGTGGTGGAAATGTCCCCCAGCATGGCCATCCGTGTGACCTTCTCTTGTCCTATGCAGCTCACCAGGCTGGAAAGCTCTGCTTGCTGATGATGCTCAGTACACTCAGCAAACCATCTGGAGAAACTGAGTTGTCTGCTAGCTCTCCCGGTGCCAGGGTACAGCTACAAATGAATTAGGGAAAAAGCCTCTCGCAATCTGGTGGATTTGAAGAGATTTTTTTCTCCTCTTTTCTCCAAAAGGTGACCTTCATTTAAAGATGCAGGCAGGCCTGAGTCTAATAAAGCTTTTGTGGTGTTGATAGCTCTGATATTCATGATCCTGGCATTTATTCAGAAAAGACCAAGAAGACAAAACACAGTTGATATATTTGGCATTTATGCAGTGATATAAGTAATTGTTAAGAGTGATTTTTTAAAATTATTTTTTACCATTGTATGGTTTCTACATTCTTGAAAAAGCAGGGGTCACTTCTGCTGAAACCCTTGTTTTCCTTCAGTTCTCCTCAGGAAAGCTTTAGAAAAACCAGAAACTACTGGAAACCATAACTTCATGATGATTTGTGCCTTTCCCCATCTTAAAAGGTGATTTTATGAGTCCTTGAGGAACAAACACTGCTTAAGAGCTGCCGACTATGTTTTAGGAAGAGGCAGGGAGGATTGCAGACCATGGCCTTGATCCCATTAGGACGAAATGTCAAACCAGCAACAGTAACTGTATCTCTGGACTTAGCCAGTTGCTCAAGATTTCTTTACAGGCTATCTTCAATTGCCGCAGTTAATATTGAATTGGTGCTATAAAAGCAGGCACCGCCAACGCCTCTGTTGTGCGTGTAACAAACATCAAACACCACGCCGCCTGCAGATAGCGAGAGGGCCTCGAGATAGTGAGGGACATAAAGACTCTCTTTTTTCTTTCGCTTTCCAAAACAGTTTCATCATATCATTTGCACACAAGAGACCACAAATGGTCCCTGGGCACCTTGGGGGTAATTGCCATGTTGTTCAATTTGCCTCAAATGAACGGCTCAGGAATGATAAACACTCTTTATAATAAGCTCACCATCACTGGTACGTAGTATGGGTGGGATACCCTGGGCCCTGACCCTCTGCCAGAAAGTCATCCTCCCCCTTTATATTTGCAGAGGCAAGGAATCTCAGGGGCAAAGGAGGTCTATTAGCAGGCACATACCCATCTGTGGGCTGCAGCCCCACAGGCATATTCTGTTAGTGCTGTGCCCTCAATGCTGCCTGCTACCGTAGCATGACACAGAGAGTTGGAGCAAGAAATTATGCCAACGGGAAGGTCTCGTGGCTGGGAAGCCTACGTGGGTCAGAAGAAAACACTGCCAATTCCTAGCAAAAAATAAAGCTTAAAGTGAACTAGATTCATGATTTCTAGCCCTGGCTCAGGGAGAGTATAGGCAATGCTGGCTGCTCCTGCAAAGCTATCCATGCTTCTGACTCTAGAGGCTAACTGCAGCCTGCTGCTGTCCCCGAGCTGTGTGCAGGCTGGCACAGCCACCCAGCCCCAAACACCCTGCTGAAACTGCCTCTTCTCCTGACCACAAAGGGAACTGGGGTCCTCCTTCCTCAGAACAGGATGAAGTCATAATTTTTTATGGGGTGGATTCACTGTATTCCTTCCTTCAAAGGTCAAGCTCTGGTTTGCTTTCCTCTCCAAATGTGCTGGCCCAGTCCTATGGAAAAGAGGTGTGGGTGCCAGGCACTTGGGGCACCTGAGCAGTCCAGACCTTCACCATTTCTCCTTGTTTTTTCTAGGAATAAACAAGGGCTCAGGCCCAATTAGCTTCACATGTATGGTGAGTATGAGTCCAAGGCGGGGATGCTGGAGTACATATTGTCCATCCACCAGCAGTCAAGGACAGTGTGCAGTAACTCCACGAGAGATCCACATTTTAAAACAGCTTAACCTCAGCAATCCTACCAGAGCTGCTTGAGGAGCTTGTGCCTTGCTTCATGTTTGGTACACTTTGCCACACTGGGGAAATGCCAGTGTAGAGTGACATGTTGAGCAAAGAAAACAGACAAATCCTCAGGTGCAGAAGTTGCTGCTGGGGCTTTTCAGGGTGCCACACGCAGCTACTCCACAGCTTCTTCGTTAGTGATGTGGAAATAAATGTGAAATCACTGCTGATAAAACACCCAGAGAAAGGCAGGAGGGTAAATAAAGCAGAAAGGCTGGCTGAATCACACAGCCTGCTGCACCCAGACAAGCAAAATGCATTTTACTGTGGGCTAATTGCAAGTAAAAGCATGGTCCTGAGAGTGATACCTGGGAACGAGGGAGAATGGCAGGAAATGAGTCAGCCTTGAAAAAATGATGGCAGTCATGGTGGAGCTGATAAAAATTTGGTAGACTTTTTCTAAATCACAGAGAATTTCTAAAAGTTTGGATGAAATTGCACAGGATGATGATGGACTGATAGTTATGGGCTTCTTCTAATTAAGATGGGATGCCTTGTAGTACTCCCAACCAGGATGTGTGGTCTGCCATAGAGGGATAATTCAGTGACATTTTATAGGAGGATGGCTTCAGCAGATCTGATGAGTTCTGCTGGTGTTAGGCTTTATTCATCTCTGAAATTGCCACACTGCTTTAAAATCTGTTATAAATAAATAAAAAAGAGAAGGGGCTGAGCTTCCATAGCAAACCCTCTGCCTGTTTTCCAGGCCTCCACAACATGAATTTGTTTGTAAAGAAAAAAATAGCAGGACAAAGGTGACAAAGCAGACTCAAACATCACCATTACCATAGCAACAGTGGCATTAGCCTGACACAGCAGCAGAAGCCAAAATACACCCTTGCACAGAATACTGTGCAAGTTACAAAATTGCTAGCTCTGTATGGCACACAAGATAAACAACCAAAATATAAATTACTATAGATTGCTCAGTAAAATTATTAATTTCTGTTTTAAAAACACACTTTCTTCAAGTAATAGTATCTTTATTATCTCTAAAATTGATTTCCCTTGACACAAACAGCAGAAGAAAAAACAACTGGAAGTTGTGTGCATATGTACCACAATATGGAGCAGCATCTTTGCCTGGAAGCTGAAACCACAGAGGCAGCAATGTTGTAGGGGCTCCCTGACTGCCTTTTTGGCTTGGCTCCTGCCAGCAGTGTGTTTGGCAGTGTGACTAACATCTGTCACATGTGGTTTGCTCTCTCTCTCACCTGCTCTTTGGGGAAGGACTACGTGTGCAGGGGAGTGTTTTGCATGGATTTTCTTTTTTTTTTCTTTTTCTTTTAATGCACTCACCAGGCTGCATTTAAAATGGGCAAAGATGAAGCCAAAGAAATACACTATATGCATGAAGAAAAAAGGATTTCTTAGCCCTCTATGGGATTTCGTACTGCAGCCTGAGACATAAAAGGACTGAGAAAAGTCTCTCTCTTGCCCAGATGAGTTTAGAAGAGACAGCCTGCTCAGTGCAGAGCAAGAACTTGCAGAAACCACCATACTGGGCAGCTGTTCTTATCATGGGGCTTTGAGGGTGGGTTGAGATGATGGGTGACAGCAGTGCCTCCCATGGTCAGCCTGGCAAAGGGCACTCAGGGGTGGATGGCTGAGCCCCAGTGTCTCACCACCCTGCAGCAGCCACTCTGCTTGGGGGCATCAGGAGAGCAGTGCTATTGGAATAAAATCCCAATATGACCGATGGAACGTGCCTGGGCTCGTCTGGCCCTTGCTGCTTGACCAAAGGCGGCAGCTGTGGTGTTACACCCCAGAGATACCTTTGGCTGGCTGTGTGATGCAGCTAGGCTCTTGGAACAAGTCCAGACATGCAGGAACTCAGGCTTTACCTCTAATGGAGAGGTTTAGGCGAGGTGAAGGAGAAAGGAGACGGATCCGGCTAGAGGGTCTTGATCCAGAGTTTATTCCCGGGCACGCAGGCCTCTGAATGTTGCGACACCTCCAACTGAATCCCGACCACAGGGTCCTGTGTCTTTTTAAGCTCAGGGAAAGGGGGAGGGAAGGGATAGGTGTGCTACCAACCAGGTAGGAGGGGGAAGGCTCAGGGGACAAATGACACCTGGATGGCCCAATTGTCCCCAGGGCTGAGAGGCATCTTTTGAACTTCACCTATCAGACGACGGTCTTGCTGACCTTCTGAGATTGATGGACAGCTCTCAGCAGGAGGCAGGGAGAGGGAAGGGGAGGAGGCATTGCCCCACCTGGGAGGAACTGGGATAGCTAAGACTGGAAGTTGCTACACACTGCAACACCGTGCCTCTGCTGCTGTTCCCACACGACCATGGTGGTGTTTTAGGCACGCTGGACCAAGGCTCCAGAGATAATTCTGTACATCTTGAGACACTGTTTAGTCTTTGGGGTACCAGGACAGAGGGCAGAGGAGGGTGTCTGACGTGTTTGCAGCAGGCTGTTTTCTGAGGAAATGCTAAGATGCAGCCCTCCATCTAGGGAACATCCTGCAATCCATTGCCACATCCAGCTGGAAGCTGCATCACAGGGTGGGTGCTTAAGTAGGAAAAAACCCCAACCCAATGTAGACCAGTGTGAAATAAAATTGCTTTCCCCCACCTCTTCTGGAAGGCAGACACTGAGGGTTGCTGACAGAGCACTGGAGATGCAGAGCCCTTGTCCCTGTAGGCAAGTCAAGGGCGCTGTGGTCACTCAGACCTGGCAGGGCAACCACGAGCAGCTCCTGTCAGCCCACAGGGCCACTTGGCCTCCTGCCTGCATGTTGCCTGCCTGTGTTCTTGTCTGACTGCCCCTGGGCCCAGGAGCTCCCACACTGCTGCAATCCAGCATTTCTTGTAGCAGCAGCTGAGCACACACGGGCTGGGTGATGCAGGCAGTGTTGCAGAGCATTCCCAGGGGGATGCAGGATGCACTGCAGGGAGAGATGGGTCCCATTTCCCTGGAACATCAAATGAGCCCAGAGCTGGAGCAGGTAGCCAGTCAAAAAGCACCAGTCCCACCAATAAAACAAAGAAAATGTGGCAGTATAGGTAGATTTTCTCCCATTTCAAACTGTAAAATTGTCAGCCATCTCTAGGTGCTATTAATCACACACTTCACTCCTGAATTGTGTTCAGAAACAGCAGAATAACAGTGACTTGCTCTGCAGGACAACCAGCCACCAAGACTCCTGGGAACAGAGGGCTCTCCTAATTACTTTACAGGGATGAATAACACTTGTGCTAGTCCCAAGACAGAAAGCCAGACCCCCAAAGTTGGGCAACTCCATCACTTCCACTATGATAATGCCAACAGTACTGGGACAGATCCAGACAGGGAAAGGAGGTGCTGTCAGGTTTATGTGGCTGTTTTACATCCTCTTTTATGGAGCCTTTTTCCTACATTATGCATGTGTGTGTTTAAACTGGTTACAAAGCAACAAATGCTCTTTCTTTTTATTTAAGTTTGGCTCCATAACTAGAGACAATTCCACTTCACATGTGTGATGGAAATGGGTTAAATGGGTTTCAGCCCTCACAGACAGGAATTTATGTTGTCAGAAAGAGATGCTGAGGACAAGCTTGGCAGTGTTTGATGGAGGCAACACACACAACATTTGCAAAAGAAAATAGATTTACAACTTCTAAGTCCAAAAGATGTTTTTCTGAGATAGTTATAACTACTATACACATATAGGACTGTTTTTTTTTTTTTGTAGAATTGTTAGCTTGACATGTATTTTTATTGTAATGAGATTGCAACATATCACTTTCATTTGCAGTTAGATCCCAACATTGGTCAGATGTTCTTAGAAGCCAGCAGAAAAATGAAGAAAAGAACAGAATGAAAGCTGACTTGTACTATTGGCAGTAAGCTCCCATTGGTCACCAAACCTAATATCTTCTATACTTCAAAAAATTTCCATAATCAATTCATTCTGCGAAATTACTTTTTTAACCCCCCTTTTTAAAAATAGTAGATAAACCAGAGGCATTTCCCCCCAGGGGATATAAATTCCTTTAAAGACTCAGCTATCTCAGGGGCTTATTGCAGAGTGCTGCCTGCCTAGGGAGACAAACACCATGTCCTCTTCAAAGTTGCATGAAGATAATTTCAGCTTTCAATCAGGGAATTAGGAATCAGCCCATCATAGATGTTTAAGCTGCTTCCAGCTTTTTCAAAAAACATCTGTTTCTCAAGCAGATTACCACAGCCGATAGAAATGCTCTTTTATTTTAATAATCTAGAATAAAAAGGGAACATGAGCTGCTGGGGAAGGGATGATGGTTGCTCTTCCCCTCATCTGCATGAAGCACAGAAATGCCTGGAAGGGCTGGACATGAAAGGCCAACCAGCCTTTCCCACAGGAGCATGATCTGCTCTGCAGGATGCAACTGCAGCACAAGCTGACCTGTCAGCCAACAGTGACCAATGCCACTTGGAAGTGGAAAGACTTTCAAATGGAGAGTTATTTAAATCCCTTAAAATTACTAATTTTCTCCTTTTGTATGTCTGTCATGTCAGACATTTCCCCCTTTTGAATTGCCCTTTAGTAGCTGCAGAGAGCATCAGGTTGGTGCTGCAGGTAGTGGAGGGGCAAAGAGCCAGGAGCCAGCCTCCCTGGGAAGCAGATGATTTCCACCAGCAGCTGGGTAACACTGAGCAGCCCCTCCTTGGGTCCCACAGTCTGAGGTCTCTAATGTTCCAGTTGGCAATACAACCATGAATGTGGGACCTTTCCAACTGTCAGGCCAGGAAAGTGACCAGGAAACCAAGGCTGACTTGTTTTCTGTTTTGTGGCTGGGAGGGTTGGCCGGTTCAAAAAAGCCAATGCCATCATGGACATTTGCTTTGCACCCTCCAGGCTGTGGGTGTGGAGCTCTGTGCAAGAAGGGGCTGGATGAGAAATGACACATTTTGGTATTGCTGCAGCTGTTTCCAAGCAAGCCCATGAAAACCAGAGCCCACATCTGGTTGGGGAGAAGTGGCAGGAGCACCTCCCAGCCCTGGGCTCTGGGATAACTTCAGGTTCTTCAGAGCATCCCTGGATGGAGGAAAGATGCTACTTTCCTATGCAAGATTTGTGGAACCCTCTCCTCAGGTGTCTCAAATCCAAACCAAATCAGGACCTTTCTTGAAAACTGAGAGCACAAAGAAACCCATGTCCGCTGCTCACCACCTTCTGGTATGGGATTTCAAAATCACCTCTGATATGAGAGTTTAGATAGGATGCAGAAGACCACATAAATGGCTTTTTGCTGGTGTGGCATTGTACTCCCTACCCTAGGAATAGTTTATTTGGTAACAAAATCAGGTTTTTTACTTATAAAGAGAATAAAGGGTATTTCTTGAGCTCTGGAGAGCAAAATGCAGGGGTTTCACACACTGGATATACAGCAATGGCTTAGTACCCAGCCTGCCCTGAAAAGAGAGAGGTGGATGACTGTACAAATATTCCTGGTTCCTCATTCCTCTGCCAGAAATGATAAAATGGAAGAAGATATATAAATTATCTTTTATATACCTTTCCTATAAACCTTTCATCAGGGTTTCCCTTACTTTAATATTTTTGAACATTTTCACCATAATGTGCTCAGAATGTGGGGGGAATTTGACACAGGGTTTATTTTCCAATTATTTTTCCTTCTTTGTTTTTTTTCACAGCTTTTAAAATGTATAATATATTGAAAAGCTACACAGCCTTGTAGACCGGTGGCTGAGAAAAGAAGAAGCAAAAGGACATTCGCTCTTATGCAGAAGCTACCACTATAGGGTGAAACAAGTTTCCACTCCTTGCAGAAAAGAGAGACAGGAGAGCATTTTTCCTCCACAGCCCACTTTGGGGAAGATCTTTTCCATGGCCTGTCATAAACAAGCCATTGGGGTTCAACCACTCAGCCAAGCAGGTGTGCTCACATGGCTCCAGGCATCTTTTGGTGTCTGGTAACACACTGCTGCCTCCTCAGCCCCAGCTTGGGTACCATGTAGCCAGGGACTGAATTGATGCTGAGAGATGAGTGGCACCTGCCTACTCACTGTCCTCACTGTCTTGAAACTGGAGCAAATGGCCTGCCTGGTGTCTGGATCCCACTTAACCAAGTGTTTAATATCTCATGAGGCCATGGAACTCAGTCTGGCACAGACCTCCAGAAGTGCCTACCCCAAAGTCAGACTGGCTCAGGGATCAACACCAGACTGCTCAGGACTTGGTTTTCAAAACCTTCATGGCTGGAGCCAGCACAAGCTTGTGGGGCAACTTGCTTCACTGCCTGACATCCCCTCATACCAGCCTGACTCTCTTGTTTCAACCTCTGCTCTCCTACCACACCCCAGCACAGATACCCTGGCTCCACTCTGATGACCTTCCTGCTGGCACTGGGCAGCTCTCAAAGCTGTCTCTTCTCCAGACTGTGGAAGTCCAACTCTATCAGTTTTCACTTAAAACAACTCAGGGATGCAAAATACCACCATAAATAAAATCCAACCTCTACAAAACCCCAGTGGTTAATCTCTGGCGCCTGCATCAGTGTTTTTCCAAACTATCACAGTTACAGGTGTAGATCTGCTATGGTTAAACAAGTGATTTTAAACCTTCCTTGACCTGAAAACCTATGCTTCATCTTTGGATCTGTATCCCCAGCTGATTCAGTGAGCTAACAACCACTGGCCTTTGAGGCTGTGTAGTGAAAGGAGCACACTCCTGACTATTTCCTGCCAGACCCCATGGAGAGGGAGAACAGCAGAGGAGATCATACAATGCAACACCAGAAAAATTTTACATTTTTCATTGAGCAGAACTGTCACAAAACTCAATTTTAGCCTGAGAATTGCCAAGGCAGCCTTAAAGGGTTGGCTTTTTGAGCACATGAAATGACAAATCAGTTCTCAATCCAGCCATTGCAATCTGACAGAGATGGGGAGGATAACACATGTAAGGAGGATGATGTAAAGAAAGTATACCGGAAATAATCTTTAATTAAAAAATTAGCCAACAACAACAGACATCATGTCAAGTGAACCTTCGGAAGTGTATGCAAACACATGAAAAAAAGAAAATGAGACATAGCTCTGGAAAGTGAATTAAGGGAAGCCTTTAAATGGCTTAATAATAGGAACACGTTGAGAAGCAGTGAGGTTAATATGGAAATTACATAAAGCAGTGGGGGGTCTTGGACTAGATTTATTGTGCATACTAATTGGAGGACTCTGAATACCAGATAATAGCTGCAGGATGGGGCTTCTGCTCTGTCAACATCCTCTTCTTCACAAAGGATGATCCAGCAGAATTTAATAGCTTCACAATATCACTGAGCATGACACTCTAATAGGTAACAAAACGCTGTATTTCAGCATTGTGCAGGGGGAAACCACAAGGAAGTGAGAGTGGAAGGGGGTGACACTGGAGGCCTCACTGGCAGCTGCCAGATCTGAGTGCAGCACAATTCCCCCAGCCTCTCCCAGCCTGAAAAAGAGCCCAAGTGATATCTGAGGTGATATAAAGCAAGCTTTAAAATAACAGCACCAACAATCGAGACCACAAATGCCTTGTAATTCTTTTAATCTTTATAACCTTGCAATGACTGAGTGAGCTCAAGAACTAGCTCATTAAAAGCTGAAAGTTAATTGGAGCAGGAAAAGCAAGCAGCTCTTACTGGTCCCCACTGCCCACGCTGAGGTAAGGGCAGAAATTACACAGACAGCAAATAGATTTGCTTTTTCTGTGGTAGGGCTTTATTAACAATTCACACAAAAAATCACCTAGCATTCAGTGATGTAGGAGAAGTCATGGTGTGCAAATGTAAGTGTAAGCTTTGCAGTACTCAAACTGAGTTACAAGGCAGATTTCTGAATAAGGAAACCATCTGTTAGGAAAGGTCTTTCATGAATATTTTTTCCCTGCAGCTTTTAACATGCCAACACAAGAATACTGTTTAGAGGTCAAGTGGCAGTCTCTGAGCAAAAGCTCAATAGTCTTAGGAAATCTCATTCCTTAAAAACAAACTGTGGTGACTGAGGCAGTGCTTGCACACTTGAGGCCGGGCCCTCAATGAGAGACACAGGATGTGTGCAATGGCTGCTCTTTTGGTGCCATTGGGGATTCTCAGTGGGCTCTGCTGGGCTGGATGCTCTGCCAGAGGGTCAGAGGAAGGCAGTGACCATGGATACTTGTTGGGATGTGCTGCTGCATCTCCAGTGGCTCCAGGTGCCTGCAGAACACAACAGAGCACTACCAACCTTAGAAGCTTGTGCAGAAACAGCCACATTTTTCCAGCTGAATACACCACTGGGCTCCACAGAGGTATTCACTAGGTGTACACTGACTGCCATGAGACCTTAACCACCAGGATCACTTGTAGTCATCCATACAGTGAGCAGCTTCTGGATTTCTCTGTCAGAAACCCAATCTCATCTTCCCCTGTGCTCCTTGGCACGGGTCACCCTGGCACTGAATTAATGAAATAGATATTTTTCCTGCCACAGCTACCCATTCAGCGTCAAAGAACAAGGTATACTATTTTCTGTGAGGTGTTTATTTTTTTGGTATGCAATGCAGGGAGGCATGAGGGCATGTGTGCCTTTTGGCCTGACCTCAGCAGAACTCAGGGGTGTGTGGGGTGAGGTGTCATATAAGTCACCATAAATAAAGAGAAGGCAGCAGTCAGCACCTGTCTTAAAGAGGCCACTTGCATCTCTGCCCATCTGCCTAAGAGAGAAAATAATTTTTAAGTGATTTTTCACTTAAAAAGTGGCACATGGTGAGTCAGAGGGGGGAAGGCAACTTGTGTGGCTCAGCATCAGGAGCCCCTGGTCCTTTTTTCATCCTACCTCCTCCTCTGTGCAGCATTGTGCTCAAATCCCTTACCCACTGATTTTCAGGGGCGTGAGAGACGCCTGGGTGCACAGGGGTTTACTCCTGAGGGAATCAGCAAGCAGGATATGCTCAAGGCAGCAAAGAGGAACTTTAATACAAAGTACGTGTACTGGCAAAGGACGTGTCAGTATCATGTAAAACACACTTGGCAAGGTAGTTTGCCATGCAACTAGAAGCTGTCCAGCTAAAGATGATCAGATACTTATCTGCCAAGGCCCATTACCAGGGTAAGCTGAGCATGTAATCCAAGCAGATGCCCCACAGGGTACTTGCTTAACTGGCTTCATTTCTGTGAAAGCACTGGAGTCAGACAGTAAAAGAAACCTTTCCTCTTAGCTGGGATATAATTCCCTTGAAATTCAGAGCGCATCACCAAAATGGGTTTTCCTCTCAGGTTTCTTACTGAACACTGACTTTGCTTTGGTAACCACAGCTGTGCCCAAGCCTGTAAGCACAAGTGGGGACAAGATGATGTGCTGGGAACAAATTTCTTTCAGAACAGGAGAAAACAAAAACAAATGCTAGCAGAGCAGACCAAATTAAAGTCAAGCCCTCAGCTGTACCCTGAAGGCTGAGGCTGGTTCAGCTGGGAGTGTCCCTGGGGTGTGGAGTACCAGGGTACTTGAAGCAGGGGACTCTGCCCATGACACAGGCTTTGATCTTCAGGTCTGAGCCCTCTGACCTCACCAGGATTTCCAGTTTGATGTCAATTTTCAGGGTGCAGTAACTGAAGACTTCCAGGAAGCTGGACTGGATGATTCAATAATTACTTACAGTCTTATACTCCACATGACTGGAAAATATCCCACAAAATCCTTATCACAGTCTTGTCATGAGCTGGTACATGTATTACTTATTATGGAAATGGCAGTGCTGATAAAACTCACTATCTTTGGTCCCTGAAGCTCTCTTCTATCTGTGGCAAGATCTTATTTGCATTTTCTGTAGCTGGGATCCCTCCCAAGGGCTAACTCCTGGGAGCCAAGAGCAATACACAGAAGAAACTGGGGCCAGAGCTTGGTTTTTCTTCCCCAGTCTGAGATGCTGGCACACACTGCTTTTGCAAAGTGCCTGATCTTCTCGTGTCTCAGTCAGCCCAGCTGCCAAAGTGTGTAATAGCAGGATCTCACTGAGAGCCATATGATGCTGCTGGGTTGTTTTGGGGAAAATTAAATTAAAACAATCCACAACAGTTGTTTTAATAGCATTTCTTGTTTGCTTGAAGCCTTGGTCCCAAATTACCTTTATGCAATGGGAAGGTAAAGCCTATGGTTTCCAGTAACTTGAGGGACATGCTGGACACTCAGGAACGGCTGCTGATGGGCAGCACAGAGACTCCCAGCCCTGGGAGAGCTCTTGAGAGGGAAACTGAAAAAAGGTGAAAAAATTCAGGAAGAATGGCAGCTTTACTTGCTTTAAATTAACCTAAAAGCAAAAATTACATTGCATTACATGTCTTTCTCCAGGAAAACATCTTCAAGCTAGTGGTTAACTTCATTCCACAGATTTTTTTGCTTCCCCGGTCCCACTCCCAGTATTTCTCTGCATGTGTGGTTATCAAAATAGGGGTACATTCCATCCACAGGACTAAGCCTCATGCTCAGAAACCCAAATGAGCAGATTATCACTGCTGTAGGACATAGAGAGCTGTCAGATTAGCGATTGAATTGAAAGCACAGACCAGAATTCTCATGAAGGAACTGGTTTCTCTTGATAATGAGAAAGTGGGTAAAGCTCTGGGGTGTTTGTCAGACTGAGCAACAGCGTGGATGAGACACCCAAAGTGCTCTGCACTGCTGACTCCTGCAGCCTTGACCTCCTGATCCTGTGCTTGGCACAGGCAAAGAGGACTGGCATGTTCAGTCCTTTGCTGAGAGTTAAGGCTTGAGAACAACTAGTGTAACAAAATGTGTTTAAGGCAAATGGAGAAAAAACGTGTTTATTTGTTTTATGGAGACAGTGAGAATACAGACTTTTGTATTCTGATAACATTGGGGAGTTCTGAGAGTACAAAGCTCTTTCCAGGCTGGGTAAGAGACCTTCACTTTTGAAACAAAACCCAATATGATAACAGTTCCTTACACACATATTTCCCTCCCATGATTTTACACTGAATAAGTAAGAGAGAGAATGGAAAGAGCCCTACAGCACAGGCAGTAGCTGGTATATCCAGAGCCATGCTTTCTCTCTAATGCTGTTTATGAACATCACTTGTTTGTTTGCAGGCATTAGTGTAAGATCTCATTTGTATGACAGTGTTTTATCTCCTCCCTTTTAGTAGCACTGGAGCTGGATTTTGAGGTGAGAGCACTGTCCTCTCTCATTATTTGTGCAAGGCCCAGTGATAATAATGATGTGGTGGTGGATGCTCGGGGCTCCAGTGGTGGTGATGTGGGTTCCTTGGGGATTAGAGCAGAGCAGAGCAGAGCTGATGGTGCCCTGAACAACACAGCTTCTACCCCAGAGGCCATCTAAATCTGCTGGATTGGTGTGTGTTTGCAGTTCTCTGAGCCTGCCCTGGGGTGTTAGTGTGGGAAGGGCACTTGGCAGCCTCAGACTCCCTGGTTCAATGAGGGACCATGGGCAGTCTCAGGGATGCTGTGGGGGGCTTGCCTGGCTCCCCATTTCCCTCCTGCCAGCCTGCAGGCTGGGAGTGTTGGGGCTCCCAAGGGGACTCTTACACTTCCCTCTTGGAGAGTCCCCAGGCGAAGAGGTCTGCTTAGGCTTGGGTCATGTTTGGTTAGCATCTGGGAAGTTAGAAAGGTCATTCTTTAACTTATTATTTCCTTCCCCCAAGATTTCATTTCCACTAGAGGCTCAAGGCCAGGGAGGAGACACCTCTGCATGTCTGGTTCATAAGGCCTTCACCTTAGAGCTGTTTTCTCAACAGTGCTCCATCAAGGGCAGCCTTTGTCTGGGCTGGGATAAAGGCACTTCCTTAATTAAGTTAGCTTAACCACCACTTGGGAAATACAATGTTCACTAAACTCATCCACAGCCAGGCACTGACGAGGATCACAGCTATTCTGTGGGAATGGAGCACATGTCAATTATCCCCAGAATTTCAAAGCTGCAAAACCCAATAGTTTCCTTGGCAAAATCTGCCAGGCATAACAGGACTGCTACTCACACTCCACACATTTCCTAATGCAAAGGATTGGACAACCTCAAATACCGATTCCAAGAATAGCAAGGGCAAATGAACTGCAAATTACTAAATTCCTTTTATTGCTGGGAGCTACAAAGTAATTTAAATTAGTTTCAGTCTGAAGTGAACTGTGGGGCAAGCTGGGAAAATTATATAAGTGGTGACATTTTAGAAACACCTTTTATGATCATTTAAAGAAAATATTTCATCTCACACCAGGGTATTTAGTAGTCTTAGGAAAGATATGTTTGTAAAAAATTATGGCTTTCTGTACATGCATACATGCAACACATTTAAGTGCACATGTACACACACATGTATGTTTTAACCTATAATGGAAACTGAATATTTTTCATTCACTTAGCAACTAGCCTTTGCAGGGAAAGGGATAGCAACTGACCCCAAGAGAACTTTGTTCGTATGGAAAACTGCCATTAACATTAGACTTGATTACATAACACTCTTTTCCTCTTTCCCACATCCTCTGATGTAGGTGGGTTTACTAAATGCATAGGTAAAATAATGATCTTCTACATTCTTCAAACAGTTTCCTGCTCCAGGAACTACTTTTGGCTCCCTATGGTTTTGATTAACATCCTACCTGTGACTTCTGCAGATCAGCGCTGGTTTGCTTCTGCAGGCAAAGGGGAGAGGGGAATAAGCTCCAGCACCTGGCACTGAATCATTGCAGCTGGAGTGGAGAAGTCATAAAATGCACTGCCTTTTAATGAAATAGGATAAAGGGAATAGATGCTTCCCCTCTCTTGCAGCATCACTGCAAAAATAACTCGTCCGTGCTGAGTGGTGCTGGCTTCACAAGCTCTACATGTCCCAGCTAGAGCAGATGCAAAAAGACAACAATAAGGATAGTGATAATAATAATAACAATAAAAAATAAAAACAGAAAATTGTTGGAAATCTTTCACGCTGTCACGCTTTCTTTCAATGAAGGGAGGTTAAATCTTCAGCCAGCTGAAAAGCAAAGGGTAGGATTTGTCCCTCTTACAAATAATGGATCAGTGACTGCAAACACCGGACGCAATATGTAGCTGCAGAAAGCTTTCAGTCGAGTGGAGATAACTTCTTCATGGTACAAAGCACTTTCTGCAACCTCAATGTCCTAAATGTAAAGCAATACAGTGCTAGTGTCAGAAATCAGAGTGCTGCGGGGTGAAGGGCTGAAGGGAGCAAGGGTGTAATTTCAAAGGGGAATGTCTAGGGTGATGGAAGTGGCATGGACTAGCCCATGTTTTATTGGCAGGTTCTGTGTGCATGTGTTCATGAATTTTGTCTTTCCTGGAGTCTGAAACTGTGCAATTTCTTCTCTGCTTCTCCGTGTTACTTGCTTTCCCTGTCTGGTGTCTGGGCTGCAGGCAGGTAAAGATGGATGGGAAGAGGTTGATTAGTGCCTCCAGGGACTCCTGTTGGGAGGGGAACGGGCACATAATCCCAGTCTGGAAGCAAATTTGAAACAAGCAGAGGTGATATCAGGAGAAAAATGCTAGCACCTGGGTCAGTACAGGATGAGCTCCATGGCTGTCTGGAAGGAGATGGTGGGGCTGTGAGGCAGCTTTTCCTAGGCTGTGTGTTCTAAGAGGTTAGACAGAGCTCTGGACCATGACATCTGTGAACATCCTAGTGCAGAGGGTCACAACTTCAGCCCCTCACAGGCCTAGGGCTGCTGAGATCAAGAGGAACTATGACCAGGGAGCTTCCTTCCAGTTGGTCCTTAGCTAGGCCAAAGAAAGCCCAGAAGTTTCTGAGTTAAGACCAAACAAATGAAGACAGCAGAGGACAATATGCTCCAGAGGCAAAGGGGGCCTCGGCTCATCATATTACTGCAAGGTATTATTACATTGCATTTCTACTAAGTAATAATATTAGTAATACACAGAGGGTCAAAGCCTCAACTTTTTCCCAGGCAAATGTCCTAAGTCAGAAGTCCATAAGGAAGCACAGATAAAGAGATGAAAGGGCTATGGAACAGATGAATGAGTAGACTGGGAGAAAGGCATGAGGAACCTGGAAGCCCAGGTGAAGAGGAAGTATCACTGGGATTAATTTTAAGACGAAAAGATAAAGTTACTTTATCTTAGATGGAAAAGAAAATAGGGGTATTTGGATAAGAGTACCGTTTTTCAAGCATACGTGAGTCTTTAGCACCAACTGCTATAGAGCGGGCATGAGAGGGATAAAAAACCAATATGAAAGACCAATTTTCCTTCTCTCTGAATGGGCCTGGTGCATATGATCAACACAGAGTCACAGAATTAATTAGGTTGAAAAAGTCCTCTAAGATCATCAAGTCCAACCATTAACCCAATACTGCCAAGTCTAACACTAAAACTTCACCTGAGCTACCTGCATCACAGGGTGATGTTAACCCACTGGAATTACTGTATTCATGTCCAAGATGCAGCAGGCAGATGCTACAATAAGAAATATGCAAGAAAAAATGAACAGAAATATATTGGGATGTCCTAAGGGCACAGCCTGCCCTAACCCCAGAGTCATCGTGCACAATGCTTGCAAGCAATACTCTGCCTGTGGGTTTGCAAAGCAGCTGCTTTATTCTGGTCATTTAAGACTAGCAATGAGATAGGAAGGAGAGAAAAAATTATGTATATTTTGTCTCAAAAAATATTACTGATAGATAATGTAGACCAAAGTTATTTTGATTTCTTACCAGAGGTGTAGAAAACCCAAATTCTTTATGTTTTTCTGCCAGCTCTCCCCATAAATACAGAGACTTTGAATTCACCTAGAACTGACTGTGCAGACAATCTTACTTTTAGAGGAATCAAATTGCATCTGAGCTAGGGCTGAGCTCAATAACCTATGAGAAACAGGGCTGATAGGAGACAGCAATTTCACATAGTAGCCAGTTTTCACTAACTGCAAGATGAATTTGTGGTTATAATGGCAGAACAGGAAAATGCCATATTGCATTTTCAATGTCCAGACCCACCTCTCTGCTGCATGTTATAATACTTAAATTCATGCTGGTGCTCTTTTTAAAAAAACCTGGGGATATGAGTTTGTTTTAATAATATTTGCACATGATTAACAAACTCTTAGTTTAAATTCCAGTACCAAAATCAGTCAAGAGATATAGTGCAATGATAGTGTGTCTAGTGCTGAAGAGTATTGTCTTATGAAGGGAAAATCCCTTAAGACACACATCAGAAGAGGATGCAGTCAGAGCGAGTTACTTCCAGATGGAACAGACCCTTTGGAGTTGAGAAGAGTGGGTGGCTGGCAATGAATAATTTCATGGACTGAGTCTTCTGTTACTACGTGTGGATAGTGAAAGAGTGGGCTGCAGGTCCTCCAGATACACTTGATTATCTGAATGACATTGCAAATCTTAAATTCAGAGGCTCAATTGATTCCTAACACTGTTCTACAGGTGTTCAATATTTGAAAGCTGCAAGGTGGTCATCATCACCCAGAAACTGTAGGACACCATCCAATCTCCTGATTCCTGCCACACTGATATTTCAGCAGGAATTACCATTCCTGTAAGATTAATTTTTCCCTAGTCCTTAGGCACATCTTTGAATACAATTTCCATAAATGTCCATGCCAAAAAAAAGTGCTGTATGAGTACAGAACAGGGCAAACATAAGAGAAACCATGACTTATGCAGTTCTATTTGAAGAAATCCAGGTGTTGTTCCAAGAAATTCTTTACACAGTATGTGCAACATTTCACATTAAAACATTTTGATTATGTTTTTTAATACCATTACCTGTTTTACTGCTGTGTAGTTATACTTAGGCACTGAGGACAGATAGTTTTGAAAGGCAGGACAGCAAGGAGAAATCAAACAGCTTGGAAAGAGTTAATGCTCTCAAATAATGTTCATTTATTGCTATTGTGCTTGATAGAAATGCTTCCTGCTTGCTTTCTGAAACCATTAGAGCACACTTATACTTTTTTGGGTTATTGCACCTGCAGGCCAGGTAGAGGCAGGTATTTCTAGAGGCAGGCAGTTCAGGGACGTGATTTGTGGTTCAAGCTGATTTGGGACGCTGAACCTTCTGCCAACCAACTTTTTTGATGAAATCTTACTCTTCCTATTCATGGTTTTATTTTCATGCCCACTCTGTCCCACAGAGGACTCAGATCAGTGAGGGGGAGCCTGCATGCCAGTCCCAAGGGCAAGGACAGGTGGGGGAGGGAATGCTCGGCCAGGTGGGCTGGGCTGGGGTGCCCAGCTCAGGGACAAAGCTGTGGACAAAGCTGTCCCAGCTCAGGGACAAAGCTGTGGTCTGGTTGGGCTGCTGCAGGTGCCTCGGTGGGGTTAGTTTGTATTAAACAAAGCCAAGAGGTAGCAGTAAAAGGGCAGGCTCAAAAGGTTGCAGATAGAGGTCTGCTTTGGAGTCAGTGCTGCCCTGCTGAGCTCCTATGCTTCTGAATTTGAATGTCATGATAAGATAAAAGCAAAAGCAGGTTTGTATTAGGCTGAGCAAACAAAAAGAGAGCAGGATTTTCCATTTAAAATCCCAGCCAATGCAAAGTGTCTAATTTCCCCTACCCTTTTCAGGCTGCAGCACAAACCAAGCTATCTCAGCACGGTTGTTGACACCTACTGAAATAAAAATGCATGAAGTAATCTTTGTGAAGGTCACAGTGACCTTAGTGCTTAGCACAAAATTCTCACTTAAGCTGGGGTTCCTGGCACATCCTTGTCTGTAGCTAGGGAACCAGGCATTTTGCTCGATAGAGACATGATCTTCCCTTGGCTTTGCTCATTCCCAGCCCAACTTGGCTGTGCCAGAAGTACAGTTGGGCTGAAAAATGGCTGCTGATCAGACAAAGCAAATTCAAGGACACGGCTCAATGCAAACGCTGAGAAAATGCTGCATCACTTTCAAACAAGTTGAACCAACTTGTGCTTTCCTCTTTGCCAAATTAAATAAGGATCAGTTGCAAAGAAATGAATGAAGCACATTTTTGCTTGAGTGGAGACAGTGGGGTAGCAAATAAAGGGTGATTTCTGAAAGAGTCTGGAGATTTTGAATCGCAGCAAGACTCCAGGAACCTGAACTCTGCAGGTCATTTCAAAAACTTCATTGTAATGTGTTTCTCTAACTGTGGTAGAAGTGGAAACAGCTACAAAATTTGACATATCAAAACTTGGCTTCAGCATGGATTTTCCTTTAAAAATAAAAATTCATTTTGAATGAAGTGTATTAATTCTAATATTAGCATTACCAGTGCTCTTAGGACTACTCTGAAATATGAAGTGTTAGTGATGAGGATTGAAGTGCGTCTCTCCACTGACATTTTTCCACTCTTCTGAATGTTGTGCTGCCATTAGTACCCAATACTACCAAAAAAGCCTCCAATTTACCTCGCAGCACTGCAAAAAGACGGTGTTTCAGAGCAAAAGGGAAGGAGGCCTGTGCATGTTATGAAACTGCCCTTTGCAGCCTCCCAGCCACATCTTTGCCCTCTGCTGCCCAAGAGAAGAGTTCAGGGAAGAAGGCCGAAGGATGGAAAAAGATATGCACAGCTTTTCCTGCAACCCAAACAACAGGACCTGAGTGCTAAGAGAAGCCTTATCTATTGGGTTTTAACCCTTTCAATGTAGATGAGATGTTATGAAAAATGTGTGCAACACCTTCTTCAAACTAGTGTTGGATATTTTTAGCTTATTTTTAAAAAATTCGATATGAAGAAAATCTCCATCTCTCTTCATATATGCTTTAAATAATGAGCCCTGAGTCATGTCTGCAGCTCTTCACCTTAGAAAGGAAGTGTTTAACACAGTCACATAAAAATGTAGGATACTGGGAGATGTTACTGATTGTGATAAAATCCCATTAGAGCGACAAGCCAATACAATATAACAAGAGAGTTGTACAGTTAAACACAGCCAAATAACCCTGGAGCAAAGGAAAAACAGGCTTGTGGAATGGAGCATGGCACAAATGAACACAAACAACAAATGCAGTAATGAAAGCCACACATGAAAGATCAAGAAAAGGGTCTCTTTCCCAGGTGCAGCATAGAAAGGAGGGGGCAGAAATGCTGTGCTGCAGCACCAAGCCAAGAGCCACCTTAGGGAGGGCACAGCATCTACCAGGGTCATGAGTCAAGGCAAGATGGTCCCATCTGGCCAAAATATTAATTTTGATAATCAAAATGTTATTTTTCAAGTCACCACAGTGTCAGTGCAGACAGATAAATCTGCATGTGAGAATACTGAGAATACCACCTGACAGCATCTTGGAATCATCTTCATCAGGTCAAAAAAACCACCTTCTCAGGCCAGGCAAGGTTTCCCTGTTGAGTTTGATGAGATCTAGTTAAGATGTGAACATCCAGGAAAAAGAATGCCATACTGACTGGTAAGGAGAAACAAAACCCCAGATATTTTCAGAATGCATAACTTGGTGCTGAAGTGCTCAAAAAACCTGACTTTCTTTTATTTGTGTGAATTAGCTTATCAAACTGATGGTTAATGCAATTAATTGATCAAAGCCATTGCTTCTGGTGAATATAGAGCCATGCCACTGAGTAAGATGACATTGTTTACACAGAAAAATGAGACTTTCCACAATTATAGCCAAAATCTATATTAGAAGGGCACTGAGGCATCTTGTCAGCAAAATACTCCGTTTCTTGGTTAAAAAAAAGGAAGTCTTACCAGCTACAGTAATTAACATGCAATGAAGCTTGAATGGGTGCCAGAGGATCCACAGTAGCACAGTGAACAGTCAGAAAACTCAACAAGAACTTAGTGTTCCTGCCTCGTCATGCTTCTTTCCTCCACGTAGGTGGACAGACTGAAATGGGCTGTGCGACCTCCTTCTGTCAGAAACTATTATTCAAGTTATGCCACTAATGCCCCTGGCTAGCTTGGCTGCCAGATCTTACATTAGGAATAAAAAATAGTCATCGGGTCCTTTTCATCTCTCAGGACTGGCCACTGCCACGGGCCTTGAGATAAAACCCATGCTCAGTGATGGACCAGCAGGGCCAGCCCTGGGGTCCTGCTGGGGATTGCAAAAGGAATCACAGTGAGAAGTGCACTGGGAAATGTAAGGGAAATCACAGTGGGAATCAGAGTGGAAATTACACTGGGAATTGCAATGAGAATCACAGTGAGAAATGCGCAGGGAGTTGCATAGGGAATTGCAATCTCAGTGGAAATTGAACTGGGAAGTGTTCTGGGAATTGCATTGGAAATCACGCTGAGAATTGCAAAGGGAATTGCAATGGGAATTCCAGTGGGAGTTGCCCACCTGCAGCAGGGGAGCCCATAAAATCTCAGCATGGCTCTGAGCCTTTCCCCCCTGAGGGAAGGGGGCAGCATGTGACTTATTGCAGCACCTTTGGCCCCCAGTTGGTGAAACTGGAGGGCAGCTGGCACCACGATGAGCCCCCATTGTTGCCAGGGCTGGCAAGGCAGCGGGGTGGCTTTGGCCAGCACCAGGGAAGCTCAGTGAGCAGGGACTCTGCAGATGCTGGTGGCCAAGCCACCCTGGGGATGTGGGGGACCCCTCTGCATGGGGGCTGGCAGCTCTCCTCAGAACCATGCTCATGGCCAGCCCTGGATGCCTGGCCCCACATTAGCTACTGCCTGATCATCTGCATAAGCAATCAACAATAATTTAAAATTCAGGCTGGATACAGTTAAGTGTCCCATTAAGCACTGGATGTGTGGGACGTGGGGCCAGGGCAGCCTTTTAAAAGGTGGTTGGGATGGTCGTGCTACCTCTTGATGAAGGTACATAGTCTGAGCAGGAGTTAAAAGCAGACTTTTCTCATGAGTGAGGATGTTTATGGTCTGCTCTGGCATCTTGTGAAATGAAACAGAGGCCTACATGCAGAGAAGAGATAATTTTTGGTGCTGCAGCCATCTAGGACAGCAGAGGACTCGCACCTTTGAGAGGCTAACTCACTCCCAGTATTCCCAGTAAGGACATGTTTATCTTGTTTTCATTTGGGCTCCGAGTGAGGGAGGTAATAAAAAATAACTCTTCTGAGTGTTCTTGCACTTTGTGTGTGTTTTTGCAGGAATTTACAGACACCTGAAAAGGATATTTGCAAAATGACCTATGATCCTTAACCTGCAGTACACACAATAAATCTGCCACCCTAAGCATTGCCAGCCTTTTTGAAAGAAAGGCTGCATTATAACAACACATGTGTATGGCTACAGGGCTGTATATCTTATTGGACCTCATACTCCAATCCACATTTAAAAATAAAAGGAAAGCAATATCAAACTATCTACACATAAATTCTCTTGCAATGATTTGGCTCTCCCTTCTCCCTAGCCCCTTTCCATCCTGACTGATGACTTTATTATGCAGAGGACAGTAATAAACATCCTAGCTAAGCCAATGAACTTCTCTCACATGTAAATACCTCCTTGGAGGATACCAGGTATGACCAAGAGAAGAGTAATGACTTCTTTTCTCCATTTATTCCATGTTAATGAAATACCTGGTCATCAAACTGTAGGCTTGGATGTGATAGATTCCCAGTTTGTATCTGGACACCAAAACAGACAAATGGGAGAAGAAACCAGTTAGCATCTTTAAAAGGAAATATATGGAAAAGTGCTGTAGGCTTTTCAATTTTCAAAGATAATTTTCAATTTCAGTAAAACAACCTAAAATAAAACATGCTGATTTTTATTCATTTCACAAAAGCTGAGGGAGTAAAAGCTGGATTCACAAAACTTCAAACTCAACCTCACATCCACTGTCTGCCTGAGAGGACTGAGCCCATGCCCTAGGACTGCAACCCAACCACTGGGATCCTGTACTCTAGGATGAGCTCAGCCTTTTCTACTAAAGCCTTCTTTCATTAGTGACATGAATATTCATTAATCCAGAAAACTAAGCACTTCCTAACTCATTAGGCCCCTCTAAGAAGAAGATATTGGTAGGTTGTTCATGCAGCAGGTTCTCCAATAATAATAATAATAATAATAATAATCATCATCATCATCATCATCATCATCATCATCATCATCATCATCATCATCATCATCATCTAGTTGCTGATGCGACTTTCACTATCTTACTCAAAGCATTAATTTCTTCCAATCTTTCAACAAAATGAGCAATACAGGGTGCCTGTCTTCCCCTTGGCTGGATTGAGGTCCCTTTCTTATCTCTTACTTCCTAAATCTGGCTATATATTTGATGACATAACATATACACACACAGAGCTATGACAATACTTCTCTCACTTGTATGCAGAGGTGCACTGGATGCCCTGAAATCAAGTGCTCTAAAACTATAGTGAACAACAAAGAGAAGCCCCCAACATCTGATTTCATTTGATATCCCTTGGTTGTTATGCTGATATTTTTTACTTGAGCACAATTTTGACATAATGTTTTAATTCTAAAGACTTATAAACTGATGAATATTGTGAATTGCCTATAAATTTTTTTGAAACATTGAAACCATTTTCCTTGGAGACCACTGGTGATTTTGTTTTGACTATCCAAGTATTTTGCATGTTCTGGTATTTAAAATAGTTGCCTTGTAGGGGGAGGCTTTAGCATGGCCAGAGGACTGACAATTGACCACAAATAGTTGTAGTTTTTCCAAATGTCTCAACATTTCCCTCCCAAAAAACTTAGTGGCAATAGTCAATGTTTTCTATGAAACAGTCTGCTTCAGACAAATTCTGCACATTGTGCCAAAAAACTGTGCAACCAAATTTTTTAGCCAGCTGTCAAGGTCAGGCAGACTATTTCCCAGAAAAGAATGTGAAGGAAGAAATAAAAAGAAACCAATCATACAGGCAAATACTGCCCATATTGAGCTGTACCTTCAGAAGGTTTGGCCACAGGACTGAAGAGACATCCTCCTGTCCTGTCTGGGATTCTGGTGCAGCAAAGAGCTCACAGGCTCACCAGTTGAAGGGGTTACTGCAATTTGTGCTTTCACATGGGGTGAAAGCTGACAGGTGCCTTGCAGGGCTTCAGGGCATTGCCTCAGGTCCCTGTGCAGAGGGGATCCCAGGGGAGCACCCACCCCACCTCCAGACTTTGCCCCTTGGTGCACTTGTCCTGGCACTTGTCATTGTGGACAATTGCAAAGCCACCCCCTTTCTCCCTGCTGCCCCCCACCCCCCAGTTCCCCTCCTCCTCCCTTCTTGATTTTGAGACGCACATCTCCAGATGGGACAGGTTTCATGCCAGCCCTCTTTCCACACAGGGCTGATTAAACTGTTCTTTAGACAGTGTCTCCAAACTTTAGGGGATGAGGAAGGAGAAAGTAGGGGGTGGGATGGGTGGTCCTTTAGCGCTGGCTGGGGGGATGCAGTGTGGGGGCTGGGCAGAGCACCCAGGGATGATCCCAGACTTTGCCAGCACCTCTCTCATTTTCCTGCTTTGCTGAGAGAAGAGAAACGGCTGAAGAAACGTTTGCTGGAAAATAAAACAGATGAAGAGATTTCCAGCCTCCTCTCAGCTTCCCTGCAGGGTGAGACTCTGAATGCTGGGCCAGGAAGGCCAGCAGCGTGGGGAGGGCTGCCTGTGTGCAGCCCCTGGGGAGGGAGCACTTCTGGGCTGGCCTTCCCAGCATGCGCTTCCCAGATGTGCTGCATGGGCCGTCAGGATGGGGCTGATTTAGTGCATCTGTCCAGGCCATCTGCAGGCTGGGAGAGGGAGCCTGCGTGATAAACATCCCAGCCACGCTGGCCTCACGGCACGTGCACGCAGAGATGATTTATTTGCAAGGCCAGTGGCCCTCTGTCCAGCATTTCTGGATATGCAGCAGAGACATAATGCCAGCTGGGCTGTTGGAAAAATATCCAAAACCTTCAGTCTTATCTATGCAACATTTCCAGGTAGAAAAATAGCCATATGCACAGGAAGGCACTGCAGCACTGCTGTGGCTGTCAGGCTGAAGGTGTATTGCTGATACCTGCTCCTGCAGCTCCTGCTTGCATAAATGGCTTGCTGAAAGCGCTGAGGAGCCTCACTGGGGTCCTCGACTGCCAGATTTACATCCCATGTGTTTTTCTGTCCTGGCTCAAGGCAGACATAACTCACTAGCAAATGTGGCTTGACAATGGCAGACAGAGGAAACTGCTATGGGCCAGCTGTTATTTGGTGTGGCCTCTGCTTCCCACCCTAATTAGGATGAGGCAACACCCCAAAAAGTAAGGAAGCCAGCAAAGCAATCCAGGGGAGATATAGCAGACGGGGTTGTCTGTACGGATCCCTCATCCCACCCACAGCACTATAGGCTTTTTAAAGCAAGTGTTTTAAAATGCTGCAGGGTCCCAGCCCTGAGTGGCTGAGGATGTATTGCTGTAATTGTCAGGTGGATGATTCACAGCTTTGCACTTACACCATTAAAGGTAGCATTAGCACCAGGACCCTTTATGCAGCAACATTAGTGAATGCTGAAAAACATTCCTCTGAAAGGGCTTTGTCACCTTCCCTTGGTGGTGAAACAGACTCTTACACCAGCCCCGTACATTTCAATTACTCTATGCTGGCATTTCTACCTCTTTCTCCAACTCATAAAAATCACAGCCAATAAACACAAATCACCACCTGAAGGAGTCGGTGCTTTCCTCTCACTTTAATATACTTGCCCATACTTCAAAGAAACCCAGAGAGATTCCCATATCAGCAGTGCCTAGGCTGCCTAGTCCTAGGCAAGGATTAGCCATGTGTGCACTTGGAACAATCTGCTCTTGGTTTGCTTTAACACGGTTTTTATCCCTCTAAATCACACTCAGCCATTTGACCTGACAGCAGACTAATACATGACCTGTTCCAGGGGAAAAGGGTGCAGAAGGGCAGGAGATTTTGCTCTTTTCTTGTTCAAATTGGAAGAACCCTGCACCTTGCCAGGTGAGCTCTTTTCTCAAGAAAAAACATAATTCCCCCTTTGTTTCCCAATCATAGCTATATTGCTGTATTTTAAGATGGCAAGATAACGGCAACGACTTCAAGGCTCCATAATAAGAAGCTTTACTGAGAACTACCAGGGGAGAGACAGGCACCACTGAAAATACATGTAACCCTGCAAAAAGAGGGCAGCTAAGGGGCAGGCACTAGTAACAGGAGAGGTAATGTAAATACCTCAGTGCCAGACCCATCATCAGCCTGTCTCTGTTTTTCAGGGGGCTCTGGCAGGGTTTCCTAGGCATTGATGCAGCATTGATTTCACCTGCCTGCTGTGCTAGCAGCTGGGGAGAGATGGCAGGCAGGAGCCAGGGAAGCCTGGCAGAAGTGCTGCCTCCCCAGCTGGATTTCTCTCACTCTGTCCCAGCACTGTACTACTGGAGGGCTGGGGTTTGGACAATGCCAGTGCTGTGGAGCAGGAAAACAAAAGTAGCTTTTCATTCAGGGCTCTTGCGCAAAGCAGTGGCACTTTGAAACTTTCCAAGTGTTGCATGGGAGTTTAGCATGTGACTCCCATTAAAGTCGGTATGAGTCATGTGGCAAACAACCCCAAACACTTTGAAGATATACTGCAATTTATGTTTTTCTGATCTCCTCAAAAAAAAAAAAAAAAAAAAGAAAAAAAAAAAAAAAACTAGAAAAAAACTATTTTGGACTGGGACTTCAAGGACAGCTTTTCCAAAGCACTTCTCTTTCCATGTTTGCTCCAAGACATAAATCATAGTAGGAGGGAGCACAATCAGGCTGTTAGTTGGTGATGGCACAACAATGGCTGGGCAAGGGGGAAAAATAGGTGTGATAAAGAAATGCTGGTGAAAATGATATATTGATTCCTTAAGCCTTGTACTAAAGTACTGACTGGATCCAGGTGGATTTCAATTCAATACAATACAAAAGCTTTCCATGGAAAAGCTGAAGTGTTTAACAGAAACTGGAGGGAAGGTGTGCTCCTGGGTTTGCATCAGTGCCAAACATTCCTGGAAAGATGGCTAATCAGGGGAGCTGGAGGCATGTAGGTCTCTCTGCCCTCTTCCCAGATGATCAGATGTAGCAGGGCCACTTAGCTCTGGTGCTATGTTTGGGACTGGTGGTCCCACTGCATTCTCATCTCTTTAATAAGGATGAAACCCAGCCCATGCTGTGTGGCTAAATGAAAGCTCACCTTTTCACTAGTACAGGCTTGAGGTTCAATTTGAAATTGTTGGGAATATGTTCCTTCTGGGTCCCCACCGTCACTGGTGGGCTAAGGGACAATGCCTCAGTCAGAAGAGTGCTGGGATATCTCCTGCCCTTGTCACATGCTGCAAAAGCCTCTGCAGAGCCATAAATCCTGTCCTCCAGCTCTGCCGTTAGAGAGGGCCAGGGGAGGCAGGCAGGCAGTGGTGCTGTCCCCTCTGTGACACTGTGACACACTGCTACTGACCAGCACTCCCAGGTGGACATCACCTATGTGACCTCAGCCTCCATGTCCTGGCACCCCTCAAGAAATTGACCTCATACTGCTTCTCAAAAAAAAAAAAATTTTTTTTTTGCATCTTGCTGGCCCCTATGGAGCCACTATAAAAGGGGATGAAGGATTTATCACTGCAGAGGCAGAATGGCAGCTCAGTGTGTATTAAATAACTACAATAGAAGGAGACAGGATTTGTTTTGATGAATAGTAAGTAGAACAAATGAAAGATTCACTTTCCAGTGAGAACTATGCAATGACTGGTGTTAGATTTTATGGAAAAATGGGGAAAAATGTAGGAGTGAGACATTTGTGATACTTCCTTGATATTTTGCTTTGAGAGTTTCCGAATAAATTGTTTCAATGCATTATTTTGAGAGGATGTTTTTATTCTAAAATTCACCTGAATTAAGAAATAATGAAAAAACAATCATATGTTATCCTGAACCAAACTGTGGGGTTTTTTTTTCTTTTTTTAAATTTAGTTACTTAACTATTGAAAAATAATCCATTCAGGTAAGGCTGAGCAAAATCAAGGTTGATAAGAGGCCTGATAATGTGACTGCCATTCACTCATGTCCCTGCCTGGCATATAAAATGTTTTCAGGAAATTAAAACCTCCATAATAGTGTAAATGGAATATTGCCTCTCTGTACTCTCCTCCTCTAACATTTATTTTTCATTTTATCTTTGCTTGTCCTTGTCTCACTTTTCATCTTGTGTGGGATTCTTTTATAAAAGACATTTTGTTCCCAGGCAGAAAGCACAAGGCAGGTGAGAAGCAGCATCCAAGAGAAAATGCAGTGCTGCACTATAGCAAATTCACCAGGATTAAGTTGGCTGTAGTTTTCTTGGCTAGTGAAGTGCATCTGTCCAGGAAGTGAATACAACTCCCTGAGGCTTTGATGTAACCTCTACCTTTACTTCCAGAGCAGAGGAATTCAAGAGGCAAAAATCAAGACTTGTATTTTCCCATCCCAGTTATGCATCTCCATACATCGAACTTCCCAGCTATTTCCATGACAACAGATTACAGACTGACACTTTTTTCCTCCACTGGCAGTGAATTTATAAACCAGGGATTTATGAAGTATCATTGTTAAGAGATGCATCAGGATGGGAGAGACATGCCACGTGCTTCTGGAATAGCTCACACGTGGTTGTCAGGAGTGCTGGAGTGCTCTGTGCAACACCATGGTCAACATGCACACATTGGTATCTCCTGCTCATGCTGGAGCCCCAGGAAGGGGTGAACAGATCCAGTGGGCTGTCTTGCTTTTCTACTCTTGTGCTTTTATTGCTTTCCTTTAGCTGGTAGCTGTTGTCACCAAACCAATTAAAAGTTTACTTATCACCACCCCTGGGTAGGGAACATGTGGGTACTCACTTCCCTTCCCAGTGCTGGGATGGGGTAGGCTGTGGGGATCATCTCCAGCCCCATCCCAGCAGCAGAGTTTACAGCCTCTTCCCCTGTGGCTCTCCCAATGATGCACTCTGGGTGCTGGGCTGACATATGGGTGTCTTGGGGCTGCTTCAGAATCCAAATTATTCCCAGAGCTCCTTTCTAGCTCTTGCCACCATGAGCATGGAATTATAGAATATCCTGAGTTGGAAGGGACTCAAAAGGACCACCAAAATCCTGGCCCTGCATAGCTTGTCCCCAAGAGTCACACCACAGTCCTGAGAGCATTGTCCAAAAGCTTCTTGGACTCTGTCAGTCTTGGTGCTGTGACAACCTGCCTGTAGAGCCTGTCCTAATGCCCAGCCACCCTCTGGGTGAAAAACCTTTTCCTTGTATCTGACCTAAACCTCCCCTGACACAGCTTCATGCTGTTCCCTTGAGTCTTATCACTGGTCACCAGAGAGGAGATCAATACCTGAAGCAAGCAGAAAGCAAAGAGCAGCAAGCAAATAAGGAGCAGCAGCTGGAAATCAGCCCCAAAGACCCCCAGTGAGCAGAACTGTGGCCCTGACAGCAAAGTCCCATCATGGCCCAGGAGAGCCCCAGGACACGGGAAGCCCAGAGATGGAAGGATCAAGGTGCCATTAGCCTGGCACATTTCCACAAGACCCCTTGGTTCCAGTTCACCTATGCAGAAAAACAGTTCAAAGCGTGAAGAGAGGGTTCAACAGACCTTGGGAGAAAATGAGCCTCCTTTAAAAGCCCTGGGTTGATTTGCAGTTCAGCAAGTTCATAAGAATGATTGTTCAAAGCAGAAGGAAAGGTTAACGTGCAAATGCTTCACCCCTGAAAACTAGGGTACAGCTCCTGATTATGTCACAAGTAAAAAATTAGATTTTTTCCAATATGGAGAAATATTAATAAGATCTTTAACGAGTCCATAAAAACATTAGGATAGCTTTAGTCACTTTCCTTTAGTAACTATTAGGCTTGTACATTTTCTTAATGGAAGTACAGAGCAAGAAAAGTGCTTCCTTATGAAGAAAAACGAGGAAATGGCTGATGAAAGTGGAATATTCAAGGATGTGAAAATGTGGCTGGCTCCTCCATCCATGTGAAGAAATGTGAAGGAGGGTCAGGGGGGAGTGGGCTGCCAGGTGAAGGGGACTTGAAGAGGGAGGGCACAGCTGAGACAAGCCCATGACACTTCTGGGGGAATTACTGGATGTTTCTGCATTACAATTTTTCCTTTGGAAACTTAACTAATGTAAGGAAACCCCTTTTTTATAGGATTTTCTCTTGCCAATGAATGCATATTTTCTTTTCTAGGTCTACTTCTATTACATTACATTAATGTTAGTAATGCACATTCTGTCTTCAGAATCAATTAAGAGACAAAGGTAAAAATCTTACTGCTAAAATCGAAGGATTTTTTTTTAAATATGGTTACAACCATTTTTGGAAACAGTACCTTAAGTCCAGAAATATCACACTAAGGGAGATCCTTTAAACTGATTTTTCTGTTTTCCTCCTCCTTAAAATTCTTTTTAAAGTACATTCAACAGTGCTGACTAATAAGTGAGGATGCAGTCCCTGTGTTGACACAGCACTCATCTACATGGCTGTTGATGGTTATTTGCCTGACACCCTCTGCTCTTGCTGTCCCTGCTAGCTGCAAACCTGTTCAGCAGAAAGGCTGCATGAAGCATTTCTGAGCCTTATCCATTCTCCTGAAGCAGCCCTTACAACTCACTCCCCATGCAAAGAGGGGCATGGGCAGGTGAAGGCTGTCTGCCACAGGAGCCAGGAGCAAAGCACTGCACTCCTGGGACAATTTGGGTGCCAGCAGGGAGTACCCAGGCTGTCCAGGTCCCCTGGATGTCCATCTGGGAGGACAACAGAAGAAGCAGCATGACCTAGGGGCAAACCACCAGTCCCACTGGCAGTTCAACAATGCAGGAGGAGGAAATATCGTCACTTCTCTTCCTAGCAGTTCAACAACACAGGAGGAAGAAATATCATCACTTCTCTTCCTTGCACCTTAGGAAAGATACTGACAAAATTTCACAGCACTCTGGAGACACATTGACATTTCCAGATCTGCTATTCAATTGTTACCTGAGCCCTTTCCACAGGGCACCAGGTGCTTTTGCTAAGCATTGCTGTTGGATCTGAGCTATATATCCATAGCAGAGGTTCCTGCCACTTTTGGGGCATTTTCCCAGCCCAAAGCCTCCCTCAGTGGCCCAGTCAAACACGGGGAGCTGCACAGCGCTCAGGAAGCACAGCGCATCCCATGACAGCCATGACAGAGCCATGAGCTCCATGGTCAGGGTTGGAGGGCTGTTCAGGGGACACAAGGAGGGATCAGTGCCTCTTGTGAAAATAAGAATAAAAGCAAGAGCATAACCAGCCAAGACCACAGAGGGAGTCCTCTCTGCTGTTCCCCAGCACAGCTATCCCTGTTCTCTGAGCACCTCAGCTCAGCTGCCCCCAGCCACAGGTCCCAGTGCCCTCTGGCTCAGCCTGCCAGAGGGACAGGAGTGGGGCCTGCTGGGGCTCCAGGGATGCACTGCATGAGAGAGGTGACCATGCTCAAGGCAAAAAAGGGCAGACAAGGTGACACAGCTGCCGTGAGCACACAGGCATTTTCTGGGGTCAGTCACACCAAGCAAGTGTACATGTGCTGGAGTGTCCTGTGGTGTCAGACACAATCCATGGCAGTGCCAGCCCCGGCATGCAGGAGCCAGCAGCATCCAGCAGCAGCAGGAGCACCTCACATACCCACAGAGCTCTCAGCTCATGTGCACATCCCCTAGAGAAAGCTGCAGCTTCACTGGCAAGGCTGACCAGCCTCTCCCTCCCAAACATTCACTGTTTCCAGCCATTACAGTAGCTATTTAAATAACAGGAGTGATAGAACAGACCTTCAGCCCTGCACCACAGCTGAGACTGTAGTGCTATGCGTAGCCCAGGATACTGCGGAAGCCACATCTCTCTGTCAAATCACATTTTCTGCACATATCCAGGAGTGAGGGATATGGCATCCCTGCATGTATTTATAGTGCTCTCCCTTCCTTACACTCAGCCCCTGGGCATTAGCAGTGTGGGCTGCCTAAAGAGCAGGGTACAACATTCAGTCCATTGCTGCTTATGCCTGAGGCTCACGCTTTCAGAGCTGACCATGCCCCATGGTCAGTCCAACAGAGATGGGTGGGAGGGTGTCCAGCAAGATCTATGAGCAAACACCCAGCTCTGCAAGCACTTTCCACGGGTCCTGACTTCACAGAGGGGGCAGAGCCTGACACTGGGCACTGCCAGAGGCACTCAGGTCAGATGTGCTACTTGCTGTACAAAAAATCCGCCCTTGCTGCCTCACATTTGCTGTGCAGAGGTCATGCTAGTGTATAAGACCCTGCCATGTTCAAGACTCCAACCATCTCAGCCTGCCTCCCCAGAAGCCTGTGCCAAGGATGGCAGGCAGTGAGGCACTCAGGTCTTGCAAAGTGCAGCACCTGCAGATCTATTAAACTTTGGCCCTGGTTCCATGCAGAGAGGTGGGATAAGCTCAGCATGCTGCAAACAATTACAGGGAGGTGGAGGAGAGACAAGCACTGCTCGGCTCTGTAGCAGTCAGCAAGCAGATGGCTCTCTCAGCTTGCTTCGAAACAGAGCTCCAAGGCACAAAGGAAGGCCAAAACCCATCCACTTTTCTGAGAGCTGGCCTCTGAAAACCTGCGCTTTATGCACTACTGTAGTATAAATCTTAGACTGGCTTACTTTCCCACTTCCAGACCCCTAAGCAGAGCTGAGGCAGGTCCCTGCAGCCCCCTGGTACACAGAGCCCAGCTAACACATCCCATCTGCAGCAGTGAATCAGCAAAATCCATCAGTATTTCCCAGCAGGATTTTGGCACCTGCTCACAGAGCGAGTCGACAGCCGAACCTGTTATTCCCCACTGCAGTAATAATAAGCTTGCGTTTTCACAATGCTTTTCAGTGGAAAGTTTCCCAAAGCATTTCACAAACAGCATGAAGCATAGAAAAAGGGATTGTTCCTGCCAAAACCTGAAGCACAGCCATTCTGTTCTGGAAAACAGCAACTGCTAAATAATGGAGAGAAACAACACAGAGCTTTTTAGGAAGCAAAAACAAATGGCTGGAGGAGAGTAGAAAGACACCCTGGAAACTTAGCTACCATTAATTTAAAAAATAAAACCAATAAACTGGGTATATGTAACTGTCTTGGCTTTAATTTTCATTTCAAAAGGCTTCCTTTTGTTATTTGTGTGCCAGTCATAACCAGGCTCCTGTTTCTTTGGAAGACAGTCAGCGATCCAATTTCTGCCTTTATTGGAAATAATCCCAATGTTGAAGAACACTTAGATGTCCTCCAGTCAGCAGAACAGGCAGGGTCTGACAGAGGTACAGAAGAGGGTTGCTGGGGTAATTTCAGAAGCCATAGCAATTATCTTTGAGTGCTCACACAGTAAGAGGGAAATCTCAAAGGCACAGCAGGGATTGGGTCCAGGTTGAGGTCTCTGATGGGAGGTCTCCACATCAGAGCTGGGTGCCTAAATTTCCATTAGTGAAGATCCAGTCAGCGGGGGTGGGGAGCTGTGTGCCTCATTGTAAAGCACACAGCATGGGCAGCTCGGATGAGTTTCTCTCCAGATTATGCACTAGAGTTTAAACTTGGATAGCTTGTACCAGTTTGGACTCCCTGGGATGTCCAGAGTGTTCAGATGAGGCTGACATAGGAGACACGGCCAAGGGTGCCCTTTTGGAGTGGCAGCAGGAGGGGAGGTGTAGGAGGGGAAGCATCTCAGGGGACATGGGACAGCCCTGTTTACCAAACTCTCTCCCACCTTGGATCCCTCCCACCTACCATGGGAGTGCAGAAGCCCCATGCCCACAGAGATACCAAGGTGTGCACAGCTACAGTTCTCTGCCTTGAGCTCAAACTCTCTTCTGGCCCTCAGAGCAGCTACAGGCAGAAACAGAAGGACCTCAGAGCACTGTCCATGAAAGGCCCTGCCAGCAGGAAAGGGCAAGGAATATCCATACTTCAAAAGCTCGTGTGTGCTTGACAGCTGAAGCTCCAAGTAGATAATCACAACGGTCTGACACACACTTGGTGCCTACAGAACAGGGACACCAATGAGACACGGTGGAACAGAAACTGCTGAAAATACTGCTGGGTTTGCAAGCAGTGCCTTCAAATAGAAAGTAGAAAGCATTCAATCAGCCCATCATTATATATTTTCCAGTGAATTTAATTTCAATAGTATCTCACTGCACCTTGTAGGGATTGTTGATTTTTTTTTCCTCTTTTTAGGAAGAAATGCTGCACCTGGATCCCTAACACTGCAGGAAGAGCCATGTGAGAGCACATATTGAATGCATTTTTGCATTTCCTAGAGATTATCAGATTATGGTTCTCAAATCATGGGTTATGATTTAATTACTTTTCATTATCTGACCTGCAGAGCTCTTGAACCTGAGAAAACAACTCCTCCAAAGACTGAACAAAAAAAAAACTGTTACAAAATAGTATCCTCTGTAAGCACTTCTATAAGCCCTTCCGAAAGAAATCCCTTAGACATCTCCTGTGCTACAACAAGAACAAATTCTATTGTTCAAGGAAAAAACAGCATTATTTTTCTGAAATAAAATTCCACGTTCCATTCAGAGGCAGGAGCTCTATCCTGAAATGCAGAAGGGGGTTCCCATACTTTTGTGTACAGTTTTCTTATTTCAACAAGACCTCGCCTTTAAACGGCACTAGATAAAGTACCTGGGAAAACCTGTTTAATTACTGACAAAATGTCAAAGTACATTTCTGCAAAACAAAGAGATTTACAACTAAATGTGTTCTAGCTTTTATTTAAAATTCTTTATTAACATGTTCAAATATTTAAACTAATCCCAGGGAAGAAGGGGAACAGAGATTAGATACCAAATTAATTGATTGGCTTAAAACAAAGACTGCACTAAAAAAAATCCCCATCACATGCTGCTTTGTATGTCTGCTTAACTTGTGTAAATAATTGCAGATGCAAGGAATTGGCCTAAACCACTACCAACCAATAGCAACAGTGGAAGAGCAGGATCCCTCAGAGGTGCTGGTTTGAGATGACATCTCTTTTGCAAACTGCCTGTTTTTCATTTTGTAGAATTGTATGAAGGTAGGCTTAGCTTAAATCTCAGGAGGTCAGCTAACTTTAATCCATCCTCCTGTCCTCAGGCTGGAGTGAATATCCATTACTCCATGAGAGATATGTGTCTTGTGTAGCCCTAAACCACTCCACAGTCAGTCTCAGTAGTCCCTGCCAATTCTTAACAATCATTACATTTAACCTAAATCTCTCATGTTGCAACTTAAGCTGATAATTTCTTGTCTTGCCTTTGGTCATGTTGAAGAAATGAGCAAGATCCTACTTACAGCAAGTTTATACACATTTTAAGGCATTCAGGATCCTTCTTTTTTTTCAGTATTCATTTTCAGGAAACAAATTACTCAGTCCTTCCTTCCTTCCCTTTCATCCATCCCTCCCTCCCTTTCAGCCATCCATTTATTCACTCACCCATGCTGAATTTCCCAGATGTCTCACAACTTTCTTTTTTTGCTCTTTGTTTGCTCTGTAATGTATCTATCTTTCTTTACCTGAATCTCCCAGGCCTGGAAACAGCTGAGGTCTTGCCACAGTCAGGTAGAAAGCTATAATGGTCTCTTCTGTCATGCACTAACAAGGACAGGGATTGTTGAAGAGAAAGAGCATCACTTGCTAATGCTTAGATCACTTATCAATAATTCCATTTGGTTTTATTTGCTATAGAATCTGCAGGTTTCTCCTTCAGGTGTGATATTTTTCATTGTCTTTGTTCAGTGCTATCTATTGATTTAAAGTAAGTTTGTTAACCAGATATGTATCTCCTTTTCAAGGGCACCATTTAGCTCATGTCTCCCTTGTATTATTGTAAGTGTAGCATGTAGAAATACAGGGAAAACTGTAAATTTGACATCTACTGCAGCTATTGTGCATTTGCTTTGCCAGCCACCCCACCAAAGAAAACTATCAGGTGGCTTTCATGTGGTTCATTTTGAAGAGAGGTAGGATGGCTTGCCATTAATCCCCTACTTTTCCTCTATTCTAGCATCATGGAGTGTTCCAAAGGAAAACTATGTGTGTTGGCTTTAAGGGCACTCATGAACAATGATGAAGAGCTGGGTTTGTTAAGCCCTTGTTCTCAATCAGCAAAGTCGAGGATCTTAATGCTGTTTTCCTTCACCCAGGACAGACACTGCCACGTTGAGGCTCTTGACTGCTTTGGAGGAGAGGCTGACTGTTGTTTTCCTTCAGAGACAGTCCATCATGCACTCCTAACTCCATGGTAACAGAAAGGTCAGGACTGGGGAAGGCACAGTCAGGTCAGACATCTTCCCTATGTGCTAGTGGGAAGAAATGTGTATGTCCGTCTTTTTTCCCTCCGTTCAGTGTATGTCTGGCTGCCCACTCTGCATCTCTGGTGTTTCCCTTATAAATCCTTTGCTCAGCTTGCAGGATTAGCCTGGTTCCTGCTTTGTGGCTGAAGGTGCCCACAGCTTAGCATCTAGATGCCTGAGGTATTTCATAGTACTACAGAACTCTGCGTAACACAAACACTTGTTTGACAATCTTGTGAGGCCCACTTCAAGTGCCTTGAAAAAATTAATTCTGGAAATAAAAAAGTGTAAAAAAACTTAATCCAGAAGCATAGGAATACAATGATGCTTTGGCAAAGAATCACACTAGCACATCTAGGAAAAGCAAAGTTCTAGGCAAGATTAATATTTGCACGTTGTGTACCTACTGTAATTTCAAATGGTTTACAGTGTTTTGACTCAGGAGGATTTTTGCAAACCATAGGGCTTTAAAAAGTGATTCCTGAGGAAAGTCTGCTGGGTTACCCATGTCTCTTTTTGCTGAGTTTTGAAGCCTTTGACCTTGTAAGTATATCAAAATTTGGGTGTATGTGTATCTGAGATGGCAGCTATAATGAATATCAGGAAGCAGTTTTACATCTTTTGGGAGGACTGGAAATGATCAAATGAGTCTTTAACTCAAGTGTCTAAGGAAAAGTGTAATTCCTTTATCACCTTCTCAAGGTCAGAGTTTTCAGCTTGACCCATTAAATTTCAAATTAAGTTTTCTTTGATTTTGATTTTAAAATCCACTCTCTGAGGAAGAAAACATTCACCAAGCACTCAAAACCAGAGGCAAGCACTGAAGTATAGCTTTCTATTGCATTCTTATAGGACTCCAATCTGTTTTCTATTAAATTCAAGCAAGAATTGAATCGTGATCATACAAAATAAAGGACTGTGAATTGTGGGTTTTTCAGTGTTGTCAAGCAGCTCTGCTTTAGCAGGCTCGAGGGCAATGTTTGCTTGCACTGTGGTGGTGAGGCATTAGATGGAAGAGCTGTGGTCTTGCTGCTCTAGCAGGGCAGGGGATTAGCCCATTAGACAGGAGATGTATATTTCAAATGAACTTTCCCATCACCTGCCTTCTTCCCCTCCCCTGAAGTAGATAGCCATTTAAGCATAAAAAATAATGTCAAGGAGAGAGAAACATTATGATTTAACCCCTGGAGGCACATACCTTCCCATGTGTATAAAGTGCCTTGGCAGTCACTTAGACTAAATACCCACTAAAAACAGCCCATGTGAATCCTACTCTTTGTGCTTTCTTTTGCATTTGAGAACCTGATGGGATTCCACAGCCTGATAAATTTTAATGGATCCTTTCCACTGACTCCATAGGCTCAAGACAGACGAATCCATCCAATTCAGATGGCACACAACACCTTGAGCTGGAGCCACCAGACAGTTATTCTTTGTAGAGGGCCAGTGGGGTTTAGGGTCATACCTCCTGAGTGCCAGAGGTGATTTGACTCTGCAGAGAGCCTGCAGAAGCACAGATGTGATAGTGGGAGTGGTGCCTGGGATATGGGAGCCCAAAGTTCAGGGCCTCGCTTCACTTGATTCAAACAAGAGCCTTGAAACAAAGGATGCATCTATGCTGTGCTGTGGAGAGCCCCTGCCCAACAGGATCTGCCTCACTGCCAGAAAGGGTGGGTTTCACACCTGAGTCAATAAAAGCTGCACCCAAACTGCTGGCCCTGCTGGGCAGCAGGGCTTGCCAAGGTAGGCACATCAAACAAGCCTGTGTTTTAGAGAAAGGTGTGCCCACGGCGGCATTTCACACTGGCATGGTCTAACTGATCCTCCTCAAAGGGTCTGAAAGGCAGCAAGAAGCTCCACTCTTATCTAAACATTAGTGTTTGTTATCAGCTGAGATGCCATAGGGACAGTAGGACCCCAGCTGGTGGCCCAGAAGAGCTCAGGGCACCCACAGATGTGTTGCCACATCTGCCAGTTTCATGTGGATGAAACTTCTTTAGACACCCATGCTCAGGCAACTGTACCAAGCCCTGACTGACTGCAAGTGGTACCTTAACTATCCAGCTTACTTAAGCTGTGTGACAATTTCAAACTAATCACAACCACTGGCTCCATAGGTACTTTGGGCCAGGCCCTTTAGGCTGGCTTTGGTACATTCTGTAGCTCACTCCATCATATCAGCTAGAAATTATCTCAGTCTCCCAGACCATAGTCCTGACCTGGCCTTTGGCTATTCTGTTTGGGCAGAAACTCCACCTCAGAAGTGGCAAGTTGCACCTCTAGAACTTTTTTTTCAACAAAGCAACATGTTGGAAAACTACCATCTGGATTTTCCTGAAGATCTTTGAGAATGACACTGATTTTTCAGACATTACTGCCCATACTGAGATTGCTGTCAGGACCAGACCTCCATCCCTTGATAGCTCCCTTCACCACGTTGTTTTGGAAGGACACAGGAGCTGCTAAAGGCCCAGGGTTTTGTCTTTTCAGCACCCCCTTGGCATCTCCTGTGGGGTAGGAGTAGGGTGGGCAGAGATGATGGCTGCTTTAGTGGATGGGGACCTCCTGGAGAACTGGGAGGGGGGGTTGAGAAGAGCACACAGCCAAGGTGTTTGAATGAGAACTGCTCAGAAGGAATGATGCTCATACTGGCATCCTTACTAAAACTCCCAAGGAGTTTCCATTGTCCTTTTGACTGTAACCGGAGTGTTAACATTGTTGTCTGTTAATGAACTGTATCTTTTTTAATCTTGCCAGATATGTAAAGCTGATCCTTGAACTGCTCCTGGATGAATAGGTTGATAAGTGGTTACTTCCTTAGCACTTTACATTCCTTGGAAACCAATTACTTTTATTTCAGAAGCTGTGAATCCTAGAAAGCCTGTCCCTAGCTCAGAAATGTAGCTGAAAGCATAAGTACTCTAAATTAGGAGCATGATCTAATTGATTAATTTTACAAAAATATGAGTTCCAATACGAAGCAGGGTTTCATTGCCTTGACTGCTTTAAAGCATGAGTGTTTCCTTTTTAACATTGCTTCTCAATAAATATTCTTTTTAATGAATTCCACTGATGTCTTGTGCATTGCTAAAATTTTATCTGACTATGCTGAGACATTTTTGCTTTTCTCCTAGAGAGACTTACATGGGTGTTCAAGATACTTGATCATCAAATAGGGTGATTTGGGAGGCCTGATCTAATGGACAGGGCACAAGCCTGGGACAGTAAAGATGCACATGCTAATATCCATTCTGTGACCTTGGGCAAATAATTTCATCTTCCTGCATTTCTCTCCTACCTTTTATCTTTCTTTAACACTCTTAATTAAGCCAGAGTGCTACAGATAATACTGATAATAACCAATTCTTCCCTTTCATGAAATAGACATGCTCCTCTTAAAATGCCATAGAGGTTGGACTGTGGTGAATGTGTGCAATTACTTTTAGTGAAGACAGTGGCTATTGCACACAACCTCTCTGGATTCACATGAGCATCTGGATTAATTATATCCTGTCTTCAATAATCCTCTAGAGAATGAAAATAATGAAGGTAAATACCTTTTATTAATACAATTATGGAGTGTAATATGAAAAAAGCTGAATGCATCATACATTTCACTAACTACTCAATGGAGGACACGAGCAGAACAAACACCCTGTCCTCGGACATGCTCCATGCTGGATTTCAGCTGATGGGCCTTCTGGCAGGGAGGCAGAGCTGCCAGGCTTCCCACACCACCAGCAGGTGACACAACCTGGTAGTAAGAGATGGCCCTGTGATACTGAGACAGTGCTCTGGGAGCTCCAGCTGTGTGCCAGGAGAGATTGTCCCTCTCTTGCTCTGATGCTGCAGATGACAGGAGGACTGGGGCCCATGAAGTCTCCACAGGCAGCCACAGCACGCTGAATATTTCGGAGGAAAGGAGGCAACCGCCAAGCTGCTGAGCCACTATTCAGTGGCCAAGGATGTGTCTATGAAAGTCACTCAGCCATGATTAGGAAAGTAAAACTTTCAACAGAAAATAATATCCTAGTTGAGCACCCTTAGAGCCTAAAGTAAACACTGACATCTTTGTATTGAAAAAAAAAAACCAGGAGGAGAAATCTAACCTGTAAAAGCCATCTGGATGCACACAGTGGAAAATGGACCATGACAGTCTGAGTGCAAGAAGGTGTGATGAAAGGTGTATGTGCCTTCAAACAGATAAAGCAGATGAAATGTAAAAAATCCAGAGCCCTCCTAAAGCAGCACCAGCGTGTTCAGCTGAGGATCCCAGCAGAGGGGCACCCTCGGAGCCCCCCAGCAATGTTAATGCAGCCTCCCTGCAGAACCACACCGGGAATGGTCCGGGCGGTCTCTCCCTGATGCCACCTCTCGGACAGACACCACACAGAGCATGGCTGTTCCTCGGGAGCAGATGCAGGAGCACTTTAAGGAGCCGCTGACGTAGAGCATTATCCCGCAGGAAAGAATCGGAAAAGCCGAGGCCGTGTCTGTATAAAAGGCTCTGGAGCGGAGGGACAGTACTGCCCCCTGTCCGGAGCCTGCCCTGCTTTCATTCATGGAATACAATTCCCTGCACACACTTCACTAGGATGTATGGCTCACTGTATTTTAAGGAATGGCTAGAATTTCACCCTCAAACGAATCCTTGGGACATAATAAAATTTTCAGATTACAAAATCAGCTCTGTCTGCTTCTCATCCTCCTGGTAGAAAGAGAAAAATTAATGTATTTTTGCAAATTGGTGGGGAGTGTCTTTCTTTTCTCCCTCTCAGCTCATTTATTGCTAGAGCTTAAAGCCCTGAAAAGTGAGAAATACACACTTACTATCTAAAGGGGCAACTGAATAAGAGGGTTAGACTAGACAAATTCAGAGTTAGTGTGAAACATTGCCTGTCCCTTGTTCCTGTGAAGAAATGCACAGTCCTGCTGTCAAATAAGTCAAACAGTTTTGCTATTCCTGCGTCAGCAAAGCACATCAGAAACCTAGTCCAGTCATCTCTGGAGAAAATGTGGTGTATCTCTACCAAGGAACCTGTTGTGCTGTCTTTATTTTTTGGTTTCCTATTAGCTGAGCAGGAATTAAGGGAAAAGGAATTAGCTTCAAACCAAATTGGTCTTAAATTCTTTATAAGGGAATCACACAGACTTTCAAAGTTATGCAGACATGTCAAGCTCCAGCCATTGCAATGCATGCAAATATTTTATACCCTGAGTATTGCATGTAGCAATGGGACTTCTGGCTTTTATTTTTTAAGAAGCACATGTTCCCCCATCGCTGCATTGTTATAAACCCTCCACGTCCATGTAATTTTTATTTTCCACTCAATTAAGTAAAACGTATTCTCCAGCAAAATATTCAGAGTGTTTGGGCTGATAACTCCTCACAGAGGCAATCACAGCCTTCAGAGCTGGGGGAGGAGGGCTGTGCGTGCACGGCTTCATCTCCCTCTGCAGCAGACAGGGCTGCCTGGTGTCCCTCCTCAACTGTCTGCTTCCCAGCCCACGTCTGGGCATCCAGCCCCTCCCAGTCATCCCTCCTGGTCTCCGGAGCTGTTCAACATGAAATTTCCAGGTATCTCACTCTCTAAATGCCTGAGGTCGACATGACCCTCAAGGGCAAGAGCCTTCCCTGCTGGGAAGGTAATGCATGTTCACACACTATCATTTTCTTCCTTTGCCTGTGCTGCTATCCTCATCAAACACACAAGCACACACACACTCGCACATATGTGAAGCTTTTAAAAGCAAAGTCAAGAATGAGCTCTCCATTTCTGTCAAATAACATAAAATACCCCTGGTTTAAAAAACTATCAAAATTATTATTAAATGGAACTGCATATGCATCAAGGAACAACTAAGGTACCCAAATAATCCTAATTCTTAACCTGCTGAGAGCCAGCCATCTCTGATTTTGTGTACAGACTGCTGCAAATATACACCACAAAACCCTAGGTCTGTTTTTGTTTACATATATACATGAATATATACGTCCAGTCTACAGCACTAAATGTAGTGCTTCGTAGCCATGCCAACCTTTGTATTTTTCATGTAAGTGCTATAATTTTATTATCTGGACCCATGAGATCTGTACATAGGAGAGCAGAGCTGGTGAAAGGTCTAATGGCACAGGGTAATTCCCAGGAACAGGCCAGGTGCTTGGCAGACTGGAGCAGCAGATGAGGAGGAGGAGTAAGTAGTACCAGCCCCTGGGGGATGGGTGTGAGGCTTTCAGCCACTGTCTGGCCTCATGAACAAATGCCACGAGTCCATGCTGCCTCATAATGTTTCTGAATTCTCCAACAACCTCCATCTTTTCGATCAGAACAACCAGAGCATGGCAAATTGCACATACAGCTTCAATGAGGCTGTGTCTGAGACGTTTTTCAGAGTCAAGACAGCAGTGGCAGAGAGAACAGATCCAAAATGACAGAGGAAATAAAGAAAAAGAATCTGAAGGATAAGGGTGAGGTAACAGCATATCAGAGACTCAATGTCAAACCCTTGTCTTCCATATGAATGAGGTGTCAGGTCTGCAGTCATCTGCCCCTGTGCCTGAGGCCAAGGGCACCTCCTGCCTTCACTGCTAACCCCCACAAAGACATTTTGGCCCTGTCCTGTGGGGACAAAGCCCTCCTGCACTGGTGCTATAGAGTGAAGAGGGCTATGCCCAAGGGTCCATGTTGTAAATGCAGGTCCAAGAACTCATTCTACCACTCTGCAGCAGGTCTCACACACCTCACTGCCTGTGCAGCCTCACATAGCTGGAGTGAAAGCACACAGAAAGACTTTATACCAAAGACACAAGAGGAGCAGACTCACCCTGTGTCAAGGGAAGGCTGATCTGTGCATTGCAGCAGTACCTGGGGGCTTCCACTGCTTGTGAGAAAGCCCTTGCAGGTACACAGCTGGTGATGCAGGAGCAGGCTCTGGACTCTCTGATGACATTTCTTACCCAGGTTGCCCTACTGAAGAAAGACCAAAACCTCCCTCTTCTCTTTTCTAGTTCAGCGTCAATTGAGCTGTGCCCACTGCACCTCCAAACCTTGGCCTCATACACCATTTAAGACTCCATGTGCTCACATTCTCTGTTTCCAGGCTTCTTTCTATGACTCCAGGCTCACAAATGTTTTATCTGACAAGAAATATGAAAAGGCATTTCTGACATCACCCTGTGGGCAGTGCTGGGGCATCAGAGAGGGCCTGATGTGAGGCTTGTCCATAACTTTGTTTCCCTGGGAGGCTCAATCATCCTCTCAGGTTCAGGGGATCAATGCACTTGTGTTGGTCCCTGAGTGGCACATGCCATCTCACAGGGGAATTCACAGTCCACAGAGAACAAATAGACTCAGCCTTGTTCATGCTGCCACTAGCTCACGTCTGTGCCTCTCTGCAGTACCACTGCAGGACTCTCCCATAGCTGCTCCAACATCTTAACACCACAGACTCATCATCACAAGGCACAACACCCTTCACAACTCACAGAGAAGCCTCACCTTGCAACAGACCCCTATCTCAGCAGGGAAGCTGAGAGATGCTCACAAATTGTTTTGGATGTGTGTGTCCCAGCCCTTGCTGAATGTACTGAGGCCTTCCAGCCACCTTTTCCATGGGTGATTTCTGTGACATCCTGGACAGGGTTCAAAGAGCTGCAAGTGGGTGCAAGCCCTTCTATAAACTGACAGGAGCAAAATTTCTGAGTCCCAATCCACTTGTCTCTCTGCATTAGGTACTTCAGTGAAATAGGGTTACACAGGACATAAGAGTCATAGGCTCTTGGTGGATTTCATTGCAGTGCTCAGCCTCTGCTGTAATCACCTTCCACGCAGCCCCTGACAGGTTCCCTCTGGCAGATAAGACCCTTACTTGGCCTCATGGTGAACAGGAGTCTATGTGACTGTCAGAAATACCATTGAAAAGTTTGGAAAGTGCCACCTTCAGGCAAGTGCAACAGAATGTAAGCGAGTGTTTTCCACACTCAGATCTGCTTCTCAAAAGTGACACATAATGCTCAAATAACAGGGCTTAAAAGATGCCACATAACCAGAACATGTGTGTTGAACTCTGATATTTTGGAGTCACTGCGAAGTAGTGAGTAACACCAGAGTAGTAAGGTTGATGTTTAAACTAACATTCACATCAAAATAACTGTGGATTCTAGATTTGGGGATTTTCCATACCCAAGCTAGTAAGGCAAAATCCGTGCCAGCTTCAAAGACACTTCAAAGGCACCCTTGTGACTTACATTCAATCAGCTTGTCAACAAGTTGTCCCCTGGCAAGCCACTCATAGACATGGCAGTGCTTTCAGGATATGTCTGGTGAGAAAGGAATAGCCTCTGTCAGTAAGAACAAAGAAATATGTTGAACCTCTTGTTTGTTCCTCTGACTTCACAGAATCACAGAATATTCTGAGTTGAAAAAGACCCACAAGGATCATCAAGTCCAACTCTTAAGCGGATGGGGATCAAACACATGACCTTGGTATTATTTCCACCATGTTCTGACCAACTGAGATAATTTCAGTCTACCCTGTTTCCTGCTGTTTTTGCTGAGCAAAAGGCCTGGACCAGCTGAGGGCAATACTGGCAAGGCCCCATGGAGGAAAAGAGACAGAAAGATACCCCTAAATATATGCTCAAATGCAGACACTGATACCTATCATCAGTAAGTCATTCCCATCCAGACCCCAGAGGCCTGAAGACACACAACACAGCAAATGTGAAAGCTGCTGTCTTGCTCAGTGAAATTCATGTCTGCTGGAAAAAGAGGCCTCAAGCAGCCAGCATAAATTGCAGCAGCCCTTGTGACCTGTGATCATCAGCTCACACCAGGGAATAAAACCAAAGCATCTCGGCGTGAATCTTCCCCAAGATACGCTCCATTGCTTTTCACTCGCCAACAAGAACTAGGACATAACTGTTTTGTTATCTGTCATTATCTGTTTTCATGTTCTCACAAGCAAATGGGTAATATTCCCTCAGCAGGTAGCACTCTGCAAGGCTGGCCCAGGGAACAGATGAGTGTATTCATTGCAGGGATCTTTGCATTGAAACTGAACCCAGTGGATCTCTGTGGCACGGGGCTGCAAAGGCAGGCAAACAAACAGCAAAGGGGGCAGTGAGGTTATGACAAACATACACAGTGCAGCTGATTTCCAGATCTGGTTCACTATCTGTATTAGCAAAGAACAAAGGAGGAGAAAGACTTAAAATATGATGCATGATAAAAATATTTCTCAGTGGGACTGTTTTAAAAGTTTTCTGTTAGATATCATTTGCTCTTTAAGCCTTGAATAATGTTTCATTTTCAGAATTTATATCGCAAATAATAACCACATTTTCTTTCTTTTAGAAGTATCTGTGCAGGTCTCCAAGTAGTTGGCTATCAGTTTGACCCAAGGATACTGTACTATATTCCCAAAGAATACTGTTGGGAGATCGCTCTCCCAGCCAAGGCCTCAAGAAATGAGAGGATAATAACACTACACATTGGCCCTCAGTGCTCCCCCTCAACAAACCCAGCAACTTGTGCAGCATTTCCTGCTGTCCCTTTGCCACTTTCTCAAGAAAACTGGGATGGAACAAAATAGCTTTTGAGGCCAGAGTCGATTACCATCCCCAGATACTTTACATTCAAGATGCCATCTGTGTTTTGTTTTCTTGTTAAGAGGGTTTTGTAACATTTTTTATTATCTACTGTAACTAGAAACAACAGCAGGAAATCATGTAGTGCAAAGCAAGTATTGCAAATGATTTGGCTTCACAATCACTGGCCATCAATCCTCCACTTGAAACCTCTCCCCTGCAAGCCTTTTCCATCTTCTCTTGCACATGTACCTATAAGAGAGAGAGGATGAAAGTGTGGGGCAAAAGCATGCATATGGCAGAAGGGCAGGAGATGGTTAAAAACACTCCCCAAAAATAAGGCATAGCAGGGTTTGATGTTGTTGCAGATATCATTTGCAAACAGCATGCAAACTAGTTAGTTCATTTCTAATTTTTCTGAGAGGGACACAAACTTTTTTTTGCATCTTTATTCAACCCAAGAGATTATGTGACTGTCCAATTTACTCGGTCCTGTGCTCCCAGCAATTTGATTAACAGCTTCATTGATTAATAGTGATTAGTTTAACCAATGGACTTAACCTCAGAATTAATGTGTGGTCAGTAATTTAAGTGACTTGTAAAATAAAGTAATCCTGATTGCTGTCTTGCAGCCCATTTTCCATTAAATCTTTAATTTGTAACCTTCTGCTTTGTGTAAAAGCTCACTGTCTCATATAACTCCAAGTTCAGTGTTTGGACTCCTCTGTACACACTAAGTGGAGGAAAAAAGGAGGAAGGAACATGGATTATGATGTCCTAGTGTAGGGTTATTGTAAAATTGCACTCGCTGCATGCCAGGGAATAGGAAATTTCATTTTCAAGGGCTCCCTGGGGGGTGGAGATAAACTACAAAAGTCACAACTTGTCATAATTAAACACTCATGCCCATTACACACAAAGGAAATTATGCACATTTATCTAGGTCATTGAAACATTCATATGGCAATACTATACAGGAACGTCCATTAATATCCTGTAAGAATTTAGTGAAAGTGTTCTCCCAGAAGCAATGCAAGGCTGTCTCTGATGAAGGTGCTGTAACAGCATGGAGGAGGTGGGGGAAGGGATGGGAATGGTTAATGTATTTCCAGAAGGAATGTGAAAATACTTAAATGGGTATACCCACCATTCCTTCTCTGCCAAGTAAAGCATAAATATGTTAATTGGATAAGCTTTTCATATCATTATTCTATATGGTTATCAAGCAATAGCAATGAAAGTGGTTTTAAAAGTGATAAACAGCAAAAAAGTGATAAACAGCAAAAAAGTGATAAACAGTCTTGTGGTGCTTGGAAGTCCGCTTGGTTCATCTAGTGAAATTTAGTGTACTGGAAGTTGGTAGCTCTGAAAATATCTCCCACCTCTTCTCTCAGATTTGTATTTATTTTAAGTATCTACTTTCTGTGGGAATGTGTGTGTGGGTTAACAAATAAGGAAATATTTTTCTACAGATATTGCTGTAGTCATCCATATTCCCTTTATTCTTGCAATCTCCTCTATGGTAAACTGTAGTAATTTTGCCTGCCCTCCGGTACTTCCCAAAAGTCAAAAATATGTTTTTCCCCATTAAAAACTCAGCAAGGATTGTTAGAAACAGCCCTGATGAGTTTGGCTCTAGCATCTCCTGGGAAATTAATGGCCAGGTGTCACTAATGGCTCTCAGCTTTGTGTCAACACTCCAAGTTACTCTTAATCCCCAGGACAGGCTCTGCTGTTTATTGCTTAATTAGAACACAAACAGTTCTATGAAAATAACACTGATGGCCTGACTCAAACTCACAAAAGAAGATAAAATGCAGGAGTTAAGGGTTAAAAAAAATCCCAGAACTAACACGCAGCCATCTGTGTAAGTAGGTTTTGTTTTATGGCAAACACTGTTAATAGAAATGACTGATTTTTTTTTTCAAAATCTGATCTTTTGCAGCTAAAAGACCTGCATTCATTTGCTTTTATTCCTAGATTATGGTTTATGCTCTTTGGACCACTGCCAAGTATGTGACAACCCTCGTGTGGGAAAGTGGCATGAATTTTAAGAATGAATGAGTAGTCTTCCAAGTGTTTGTGCCAGAAGCACCTCATTCACTAGTGGTGTTTGTTTTTTACTTATATAAGATGTTTTATTCATCCAATCAAAGAAAAAAGTCTTACCATATAACCCCTGAAATTTGTACATCTCAAAGAGTCACCAGGTAGAAGAACCCACAATTTTGATATTCCATCAAAATATTGTGTAAAACTCTCACTCAATAGACATGTTCACAAGAAATTCATAATAAGTCATGAACTATTTTTTTAATTCAAAAGGACAGGAGTTTGTGAGAACATCTGAGGTTATTTCACTTTCGTTTGCTTTCAAAATGCTTTTTGAGCTCTGACATGTACAATAGTTTGCTGCTTGAAGAATTGTTCCATCCCCAGCTCTAGAGGTTGAAAGGTCTGTCTAAAGAAGGGGGTTCCTAAAAGGCCAAATCAATTTAACAATGAAAGTTAATTCTTCTAGATTCAAACTTTATTGTTGGAATGATCTAAGGATAATTTTTATGAATATGTTGAATATGTATAGGTCTTTTTTTTTTGGTGGATAAAGAAATTGAAGCCCCATGCTCTGTTTAAAATATATGGTTTGCAATGTTTGTCTGATTGTAGAAGAAATTTCCAGACCTGAACTAGTAAGACCCATGTCTGGATGTAGATTCAAACACATGATTTTGCTTAAGACACTTTGTTCCAGCTGCCAAAGAAAGAATTTTTATTCTTTAGCTATTTGTGAATCTGGATATACACCAGATACCGTCCTACAGTAAAGCAGGAACATGACCTTTAGACTTTTACAGAAAACCAATGCTAAAAAGCAATCCAAATGATTGTTTTACAATGCATTAAAAAACCCTTTCTCTTCCAAATTAGCAGATAATTCTACACTAAGTCCCATTTCCTTCAAGAGGATGTTAGTGAAAATAAGCCATTATTTTATTGTTTTTCATTGGTGTCTGTCCCTTGGAAAAATAAGGAAAGCAGTGATGCAGCCACCAGTGTTTTGAATGCATGTGGAATATGTGCCATACCTATTAGCAGTGCTATTATCCCTGTCGGCAGCCGTGCTGCTGCTAAGCTGCCTCGGAAGGCTCACATACATACAATGCATCCTGTTTCTTCTAAGAAAAAAATCACTTAAGCTGACTTCTGCTAATCCCCCTGGCCACACAGAGTGGGCTCAGTCAGGCTGAGAAGCCAATTTATAATCAGATCTATAGCACCTCTTGCAAGATAGACATTTAGCTTCACATTTGGAAAAGGTGAGAGGGGGGAGAAAATGTTGGAAGGTTTTCACAGCTCCCAGTAACAGAATCGGTATGAGCTCCATATTGGAAATTACTGTAATAGCACAGAACATCTACTGAGCAATATTAGTTACCCTGTTTTTTCTGTCTGTATTTAACACACAAGTACAAGTTTTAACAGTGCATATGCACTACAGACTTATGACTTAGTACATTCAAATTAAGAACTTTTGAGAGATGTGTTGCTTCATTTCTTTCAGCCAGTATTAGTTTTAGCCTTTTTTACCATGAGATATAAATTTTACATATTGTGAAATACACCGCACACTTGCACTATAAATTATTTCCCGAGGGTTTCCCTGGGGTAGAAAGGTTGATTTTAAGCAGATTATCTGTCCAAATGTGGCTGTGTGCATTTGTCACTTGAGTGTTCAATTAACTGGAAACTCTTAATAGCCATGTAGGACCTGAAACTTTTGTTCAGCTTAGCCTGTTTGGCTATACTTCATATGCTGGCAAACAATTACTTTTTTGCACACATGGTACTGTGTGAGGGAAATTTCCCCAAGTGAAGGGAAAAAAGTTAGGGCCCTCATTCTATGCACTGTATTCTATGCACATTTGCTAAGCATGATGTGTTAGGTGTTGATCTTGCATTACATCTCCAAGGCAAAGTGAAGTTATGGATGTAGTGTGCCTTGATCTATGTATGCCTCACTGAATTTGCTTAGCCTGGGTAGCAGGAGAAGTGAAAGGATGGTGTACAGGAATCAGGACAGCTCAGCAACCCAAGTGCCCTTCCAAGACTCATCAGTGAGGCCTGAAGCCTGTGCACAACATCTCTGCTATCTTGTACATTTTTATAAGCACACAATCATCTTGTTCTGGAGACAAGCTCCTAGAAATTGAGAGTCTCTAGGAAATTTGTTTCTCTTCTCAGAAATTGGAAAAGGCCACTGCCTACTTCTTGGCTTTCTTTTGGATGGATGGATGGATGGATGGATGGATGGATGGATGGATGGATGGATGGATGGATGGATGGATGGATGGTATTTCCTGGAATGAAATGTAACAGAAGTATATCTTCAGGAAGGAAAGCATCAGAGCAGGTAAGTAGTAAGAGCATAGTAGCCACCTGCAGGCAAGTTGCACCACATTCCAAGGGCCAAGGACAGAAACACTGTGGGGTGACACCAAGGCAACTGCATTGGGATGCACCTGCAGGGTAGAGGCCACAAATGGGTGATGCAACTCAGAAATACAACACATGGGAAAGTGCAGAACTGTGCTCAAGACTGAGGGTAAGGCAACTCCAGCTGAGATGAGTCATGAGAGAGTGGCAAGGGCTGAGGAAGTAAGCAAAGAGGACAAGCTTGGCCACAGATTTCTTCCCAGACTGGAAGGTGCAGTGCTCAAGACAGCTGGGTCTGGAATGGCCCTGGGATGAGGCAGCAGCACTTCAGCACAGATCTGTGGGTTGCTGGAGAAGTAACTGCTGTGTGTCTGCTTTTCAATAGCGTTCCCAAAGAGTTAATGTGCAGTTACAACACATGCCCTTACACATTTTCATACAGCATTGGTTGTTTAAGTTATATCTGCATAAAATAAGTGTTCAAAATACTGAGCGGCTGTGTAACCAAGAGTTGAACAGACCTAAACACTTCATGAAATACTAACAAAATAGCTATAAATCTCAAGCTTAAAATGCCCTGCTCAATACACTCAGAATATTTAATCTTACTTTTTCCTCAGGATACACATCATTAACTGCTAATCAAGTCAAGCTTCAGAAATCCCTGAGCACTCTTCTCAGTTTTCAAAAATGCAGGCACAAAACAAAGTACTTTTTATCCCACCCTCAGCAAGGGTAACGGGTCCCAGAGGTGTCCAGGTGCAGGCGACCTCACTGTGCTGCACACCGTACCACGCTGTGCTGGATGCACTGTGCCTGTGTTTTATGGGACTGACACAAAACCCTGAAAGGTGACAAACAAAACTGCCCCGTGGCACATGGTGCTGCCCTGCAGTTAGGCAGTGACTGCGAAGCTGAAGCCAGCAGAACTTGCCTGCTCCCAGTAAGTCTGGGCAGTCTCGGTGGGGCTGGCTGGGAGGGAGGTTGGTGGAGGGCTGGCTTTGCCAAGTGAGCTGAGCAGTGGCATCAGGCACAGAGCATATTCCTGTTGCTGGAAGTCTTTATTTCCTTGCTGGAATCCAGCCTGGGAATAGTCACCCTTTGTGCGCAGGGGCTGAGCTCAAGCACACCCTCTACAGTGCCCTTATTTGTAAGGGAGGGGCTGCTATTTAATTAGCCTGGCGGGATATGCTGTGCATTTCGACAGAATGAGAGAATGCTGCTTTGTTAAAATGCCTGCTTGCAGGTGCTAACAGGAGTAATTGGTGATTCCCCACAGCATAACGTTTCTGCTGGGGAATTTCTGCCTCAGATCCTAGAGCCTCTCACATCCCTTAGTAAGTGCACTGCAGCCTTGATTCTGCAAGGTTTTGCTCCAAAGCCTTCTCCCCATCTCTGTAAATTGTTTGGAGTATTTATACAGAATAAACACAGAAACCAGGTTGCCTTCATTTGAGTTCATATTGTGTGCCAGTGAGCTTGGCCACTTCCTTCTGTTTCATCCTCTTTCTCCTGCCTTTTCTTCTCTGCCTTTTCATTCCACAACTATTATTGCAGGGAGCTGCTGATTAAGGTGAAGGCTCAGAAATCAAAATATAGCAGGGTCTACTCCACCAGGTGCAAGGAGCCCTGCACTGTGTTGGAGAGAGATAGACACAGGATTAGATATGCAGGACAAGCACAAGCAGGGACACTTGTGCTGGACTCCTGCCAGGCCCCGAATCAAGCCTGGAGGAATTGCCTTTCCACTGACCCTATATTAAAAAATTCTGCCCACTGGGCTCAGCTGCCTGGGCAGTATGTGGGTCTGAGGTGGCACTGGTGAGTTTGCCCCTCAAATACTGTGTTTGGTTTTGGTTCTATTGGTTCAAGAAAGACACTGAGGTTCTGGAGCGTGTCCAGAGAAGCTGGTGAAGGGTCTGAAGCACAAGTCTTATGTGGAGCAGCTGAGGGAGCTGGGGTTGCTTGGCCTGGAGAAAAAGAGGCTCATGGTTGACATTATTCTCTACAACTACCTGAAAGGAGCACTTTGATGTAAGAGACAAGGGGAGAGGAAATGGCCTCAAGGTGCACATGAGGAAGTTTAAGTTTGGTATTAGGGAACATTTCTTCACTGAAAGAGTGAACAGGCATTGGAATGGGCCTGGAAGTGTTCAAAAGGTATGTGGATGTGGCATTTGGGGACATGGTTTAATGGTGGACTTGACAGAGCTGGGTTTATGGTTGGATGTGATGGTCCTAGAGGTTTTTTCCAACCTAATTCTATGATGAATAATAAACCTGTGCTTCATCACATGGATGGACAAGCTCAGACCTCCATGATTTCAGATATCTCTCTGCCAGACTAACAGGGTAGATCTCCCTCCCCAACCTCTGCCCATCATTCTGCTGGAGGGGTCTGCAGTTCCTGGTGTCCCACCTGATATAGCTGTTTTCCAAATCCATAAGGAGGGTGATCTGCTCTGCCAGCAGCCCTGGCCTCCAGGTCAAGCACAATGCAACATCTTCTGCCACCGGGCTGGGCCTGTCTGCAGCAAAATTACTGAATCCACACTATGTGATACACTGAGCTGTCCATCACAATGTCCCCATGGCTATGGGTTCAAATGAAAGAACTAGGCTATTGACCCAGCCATCTCTGCACAAAATACTCCCCTAGTAATGGCTGCCTGCTGCCCAGTGTGGAGAGGGATCAGGTTTTGACGTAAGTTAGCCCCAAAAAAATTAAAGACCTGGATGATTAGTACCAGGTACTTGAACTGAACCTTCATCTGAAGAAGGAAGGCGTGGAGGACTCTGGAGGGCTGTGCTAGTTCTGCTGAAGAGAGCTGCCTGGTGTGTAACTCATTTCTGTGCTGGTCTGAGCCTCCTCGCCGCAGGTTAGAGGACGTTACCATAGCTGGCTTTCATTTTTCCATTCTAGAGGGACCTTTTAATGAGAAGGCTTTGCCTCACAGATGTCCCCCTCCTCTGAGTCAGTCTGGTGTAAGAGAAATAAGGATATGGCCCAGAGGGACTAATCATATAAATAAGATTTTAGGATTCGACTCAAGTAATAAATGAAAGACTAGCAATTTGGTATTATGAAACCCCAGCTGCATGAACTCTCAACTTCAGCCTAGTGCCTGTGCCAGCTTCCAGCTGGCTATCAGAAATCATTTCCACTTCAGTGAGACCAGTGTTGAAATGTCCCCTTTATCCTTTTCCAAACCATGCCCACACATTCTAGCTGTATTTATTTTTACTACAATTTGAGCAGAAAAGGTGGCCTGACATCACTCTAGGAGTAGTGCAGCATTTGTTTGAATGCTTCAAGACTGACGCCCGCCCTCCTTCCCACCCCACCAGGCTCAGAGCTCTGCCACGGCCTGTCCCCTCAGCCCTGACCCGCTCAGGCATGCTGCATGGGGGCACAGAGCCCAAAACATGAACAAAAAGTGAAAACAGAAGGAAGGGGGGGAAAAAGGCTATTTCACAGGTTTTTACCACAGTTTTGCCAAGGCTTGCGAGATACGGGTCTGGCTGGGCCTTCTCACCTTTGAGCACATTGCAGCTCATTCATCAGGAGGCGATGGCGGGAGGCCAGGGCTGGCTTTTGCTGAGTGGCGTTGGCTCATGTTCACTGCCTGGCCTGGGCTTTCCGGAGAGGGGGAATGAAATTCTCCACCACCCTGTCCTGTGAGCTCTGATCACGACATTGCAGCTTTCCTGCTGAGTGTGGCTTGAAGGAAGGAAGGTGGTGCAGGCACCACCCTGCCGTGGCTCCATACCCCCGGCAAGTGCTGCTGGAAAGAGTTTTTTGTGGAAGTTTCTGGGTGACAGCAGCTGCAGGACATCTGCTCTGGGGGTGCTGTACTTTGTGTGGGAACCATATCTCTGTAGGGGTGTGTGGTGTGAAGCCTTGGGGAAGCCCTTCAGGATGGGCAGCCAGGCAAATCCTATGGCCACTGAGGGCAACTGCCCCTACACTGGGGCCCACTGTCACCACTGTTGGTCCTGTTGTAATTAATAATCATTTAATGTGGCCTTTTGTGACCTGGGGGAGGCACTGCCATTAGCAGGACCTGGGGAGATGGTGGTGGCCCAGGGATAGGGGGAGGCTGGCCCTGCTGACCCTCTGGCATGGCAACTGGCAAAACAGGGTGTCTGAGGGGAGCAGGGCCATGGGAACCTGCTGCTGGCTTTATTTTTAAATAATACCCCAAATCCCTAATTTCTGACGGGAGAAGTTCAGTGCTGAAGGGGGAGGAACAACTGGGCTGGGTGGGTGTGATCTGTCCCCCTCAGAGGGACAGAGGTCCAGACCAAAGTCAGGTTGGTGTGCAGAGGGGCAGGAAGGACATGACAGAGGTCACCAACCCAGCCTTTTGTGGACTGAGGCTGTCCAGGGAGGAGCGCGGCTGAGTGTGCAGCACCTGTGGTGTGCCAGGGTGTTCTGGGCATGCAGCTCTCTGCAAGCCTGGTTCATTTCTGTCACTGGGAAATGAGGCACAAGAAATCATTAGTCATTTTTAAGGATTTTGACCATCATACATAATCATAGATCAATGTCAGCATATCCTCAAATGCCAGCTCTTTTCTTAAGAGCTAGATCACCAACAGCTGGGTTTTTCAGGTTATTTTAGCTGGTCCAACCTTTCCCTCTTTTTAATGTCTTCCTTCCTTCCTTCCTTCCTTCCTTCCTTCCTTCCTTCCTTCCTTCCTTCCTTCCTTCCTTCCTTCCTTCCTTCCTTCCTTCCTTCCTTCCTTCCTTCCTTCCTTCCTTCCTTCCTTCCTTCCTTCCTTCCTTCCTTCCTTCCTTCCTTCCTTCCTTCCTTCCTTCCTTCCTTCCTCCCTCCCTCCTCCCTCCCTCCCCCCCCCCCCCTCCCTCCCTCCCTCCCCCCCCCCCCCCCTCCCCCTTGCAAATCTATTTGCAAGCCAGAAATGTGATACACTCACAAAGTTGCCTGTGACCACTTGTATCATTGCTGGTCTTCTTCCAATGGTTATAAAAAATCCTTCAGATTGATAGTGCTTTTTAATGAACCAACAACCCTCTCCCAAACCAACCTGACAATAATTCAGCTCTTACTTCTGCCATGTTGTGCCTGTTGTGCACAGAAACACAAACATTTGCTGCTTATGGATGCGTGGGGACAGCAGCGCAGTGGCAATGGCTGCATGGCCGTGCCACCTGCGGAGTTTTTTGTTCTGCTGCTCAGGTTGGCCTAGCTCTGCAGTGAAGCTGCCAGCAGCTCTCCTGCCAGCTGCAGCACAGCCCACTCCCAGAGCTGTGCTGCAGCTCGTCCTTGAGCACTGTGACAGCTTCCCCAAAATCTACCAAAGGATCAGTGGTGTTTTAGGCTTGGTGTTGTTTCTGCAGGGGAGAGAATTCAGCTGTTTCCCAGAACTCAGAACAGGTTCTCACTATCCATAACACCATTAGCTACAAAGCAGTGTCTTGCTAATAACTGGCTTTTGCTCATTACTATGAAATTATTATTCTGTGCCATATGCCATCTATATTCCTCTTCAAAAAATGTGGGACTCCATTAATGGCATCCACTGCTTACTGGGATCACCACAAGCAGACAGTACTTGAAATGTTGCTCTTCACATGGGCACAACATGTTAGAATTCAGAACTTCAAAACACATAAAGAAACAACAGAGGAGAAAGAATACTCCCTTTGTGCTTTAACATTCACTTCTTTATTGAAAAATGCAAAATCTTCCACAGTGAGATGCCATGAAAAGGCACAGCTACCAAACCTAGGGCACTAACACTAAATAAGAATTTCCCCTACACTTGCTTGCCTCTGACTAAGCCTGGCTAAAATCTGTAAAGAACGATAACCAAAAGCAAAGCCATAACCACTGTGATGCTGTCAGAGTCAATCTCCACTGGGCTATAAGGAGCAGAAAGAGATTACATGAGTCCATGCCAGGAAATTTAAAGGGTCAGTAGTTGAAAGTTGTGACTTGAAGAGAGACTCAACAAGCAACCAGGGAATAGTGAAAACTGGGAAGGTTCTTCCTCTTGTGGAGGAGAGCAGAACCAGGCTGATGCTTAAAAACAAAAAACAGATTAATTCCACCACAACAGTGTATGGACAGGCTCTTATCTGCCCTATTTTTTTCTGGCAGGTCTCCAGGAGGAAATTATTGTGGGGATCTTTGATGCTATCTGGCATCTATACAAGTTCATGTATATGGAAAAATCTAAAGCAGTGCAACCAATAAAGTGGGAACCAAAGCAGGACAAGTCCTGAATAAACCAGGTGGGAGACTAGGAGGAGAATTTGGGTGGCAGACTGAAGTAGCATATGCACTTTTTTTAAGGCATATGCTCAAAAGCAGAGAGACTTACAAACACATTTATGAAAAAGGCACAGTGCAAAAAACTTTATGCATAGGCTAGTGAAGGTTAGGAGGATATGCCACTTACACACACACACACACACACACACACACACACACCTACACACACACCCTCCCTCCAGGGGAGAGTTTCCTGTGCCCTAAGCCCTGCTGAGGTGGACACACACTTCCCAAATGTCTCTCATGCTCAGCACATACTTCCCTGTGCTTGGCACACACCTTTAGACACCATTGCTTCCTTTGCAAACTTCTGTCCACCCAGGGACAAGTATCTTCTGGTGGACAAGTGAAGGAGCTCCTGGTCTTTGGGCTTCTCTCAGCCTTTTCTGCACAGCTCACACAGCTCATGGGCAAGGTCTGCCTTACTCCTGGTAGAGCTCCGCTGCCCAGCCTGCAGTTGGCTGGCCACTGTCAGCTTTGGCTAGAGCAGAGCAACTTGACAGATGCTTAACTGCTAACAGAGCCAGAGCAGACATTTTGGGAGCTAAGTAGGCATGGAGAAATTTGGAATATGTCTTATTTCTCCCAAATGACTTGTCTACCACCTCCCTATTCCCTTATTCCCAGAGACTACAGGGCTGATGATGAATGGCCAAAATCCTTCCAAGAACTCCACCATGCTGAAAGAAAATCATGTTGCTAAGAAGTGTGAATGTAGTCAGAGGTGGGGTCAGAAGAGGAGCTCTGTTTTTTACTCATTATCAAGAATATGGCAGGGGATTTGCAAGTGCATTTTGTGCCTGGGGTGGCAAGCTCTGTGTCAGCCTCCAGTACACACTGCAATGGCAGATTGCTTGCTGTGAGGGAGTTTTGCAGGCTCATCACTGTGTTACTTCTCACGCCTTCTATCATCCCCCACACACACTGAGGAGCACCAGCATCTAGCTTAATCAAACAACGAGTAAGAGCCTTGGTTCCCTCCCAAAATAGTGAACAGAAGGTGAGTCAGATCCCCTCAAAGGGATATTCACCAAGGAGTTGCTTTCCCTCTTTTTGATAATAACAGATGCTATTAAATATAAATAACTAGCTCAAGTGCCCAGCTTTCAGATGACTGAAATGGTCAAGCAGGGCGAATTCCGCACACAATAGATAATATTTGTATATTTATTTTCTTGCTTTGCATAAAAATGTGTATCTATTATAGTGGGGGCATGTGAAAGCACACACACACAGAAGAGGAATGGGTTAATTGTGCAAGGCTAAAGCATCTCAAGCCTTCTTCCTCTGCACAGTGCTGGCCAAGGCACTCATCAGACATCAAGTGGCTGTGACCACTTTGTACTGAGGTGCAGACTTGGCCAAGGAGGCTGGGCTGTTTTCCTGATCTGCCTGAAACAAGCTCAGGGCCTATTACAGAGACTGTAGCATTCTTATTTGAAGTATTTTCTTTCTTCTTATGTCTTGGTTTTGTGATAAATCAAATTATTTGGCTGTTATCTCAATCCTCCAACATTAAACAATTCATTTTAGCGTTAGGCTTTTATGATCAATAGAAAGCTCTTAATCAGAGCTGCCAGCAGTGCTCCTTTTATTTAAGGCTCACGAAGATTAATGAAAATGTATATGATCTCAGTTGTGCTAATTTTTGCTAGCTATGGCAGGTACTCCCAACAGCCTGCGAGGGTGAGCGGCTCTGATCCCCTGCATGCATCATCATGGACATGCTGACCCATCCCCACAGGCAGGGATGTATTCCCAGCTCCACACCCACTTACCACATGAATGCCATCACCCACTGAGGACCATGGCTGTAGGACTCTAAGTGAATCCAGGATCTGGCCCTGAGGGAACACACATTACTGAGGATAACTCAATAAACAAAAAAAGGAAGCCCGGGCTGGCAACCAAAGCCCAGGATGAGTTGGCACATCTGGTGAACAGAGTGGGAGTAAAAAAGGAATTAAAAAAATGTTTTAATTGGATTTATTCATATATTTCCATGGAAGCCTGGAAGTGTGGGATGCCACGTGAAAAAAAGCACATTGTATGAGCCCATTTCTTCCAGCTTGTGGCAAGCAGCACTACCAGTATTAACAAATAGAGGGTTCACTCACTGTCACCCAAAATAGCAATAAATAGCTTAATACAAAACAGCTCAGAATAGCTTAATATCTCTTCACTGGATTCTTTTAAGTGAAAATTCCAATTCAAATTTCAGCTGTTTCTTACTGTTTTGGGGAGTAATTTGGTGAGGTTACAACCAAGGACAGAGCAGAGATGACATTACCACTGAGTGGAGATGATAAGCAGGGCTGGTCTGAGAAGGAGAAACCCAGGGTGGGTCAGACCACAAGTTCACATACATATACTGCAGCTGAACTCAATTCCTGATGGTGTGTGATGAATGTTGTTTAAATCTGTTCTGGAGAGATTAAAAAAAATAACCCCAAGAAGCCAGTGAAGTTGTGGGGGGAAAAAGCATATTTGCAGCTAATGTGTATGTGGCTACATTCAAGACTCTTGAGGCATTATCAGGTTTTTAAGTTAAATCTGTGCACTGTGGTGTGCCAGTTCATGGTGCTATGTACTGCTGCTGCTGCTGTATTTCCAAGGATGCAGACACTGCCATCCATTGGTATGAGTCCATCACCTCTGTGGAATTTCAGCCTCATTAAAAAAATTTGAATTTAAAAGATAAAGACACAAGACCAGTAAATAGAAAAACATCCTGGTTTCCATTTAGAAATCATCATCATCATCATCTAAAAATCATACAAAAATAGAGGAAAATCATGAGGCAAAAAGTTTTAGGAGTAAATGGCAGGGTAGTTACAGGGCATGAGCGGATGCTATGTGGTCATTAGGCTGATCTGAAAAACTGTCAGGTCTTGTAGAAAAAAAGCTTCCAAAGGCAGCAACACCATGTCTGGCAAGTGAGAGGAAAGACAGGACTGTATAATAGACAATGCCAACAACAATTTGTGTCTTTTTGTTTGTGCCAAGGAAAATTCACTTATTTACTTTATTCTCTCCACTGACTTCATACAACAAAGAGAAAACATTTCACTAGTAATTCCTAGGGAAGATTTTTTTTCCATCAGGAAAGGTGATGATCAAATATGCAAGTGGAAGCATAAATGGTACCCATGAATACCCACCCCTCCTGAAAAAGAGAAATAGTCTAATGTGTATAAAGGGTGCCTTGCAATAAAGTTGTTAAAGCAAAGAGAAAGAAAATTTATTCTCTTTTTGAAAACAACTGGGCCACTGACTCATTGTGTGGGCAAGTCTTAGGAATTCTTTGCATCTCATTCACTCCAGCAATTCAACTGGATGAAAGCAGAATGGATGGCAGCATGCTCCAATATTCAATATGCTGCAGATGCTGCTGCTAAAAGAAGCATTCCTGGCTAAATAAGCTTACAATGCAAACCGAAGGAAACCAGAGATAGCTGCAGGCAGCAGTGCAAACACCAGTGCTTGTGTCTTCTCTTGAAGCCTTTGTGCTGCTGTAGATCTTAATGGTCACTCAAGCTTATAGCTGAAAGTACAGTGGTTGGATTAGATGAAATTTAAAATGGCTTCTATCCTGTTTTTCAGGTAATCTTTATAATAAATTCAATATATGTGTAGGTAAAACAATATGAAACTCTTATTTCTTTACCTCACACATAGCCCCAGCATGTTTTGATGCATACATAGCCAAACCTGTAAACACATTGCAGCCTAGAATGGTCGTGAAGTGGTTAAGCAAGAGATGAACCTATTTTTAAAATATTTATATACTAAACCTTATTAATTATTCCCATTGCAAAATAATTCTGCAAGCTGGAATCATTAAAAGAGTGCATGTGACATATTTTAAAGTAACTCCCTCTTCATGGAAAAATATCCTTTCAAATAATAAATATTCAGGGCACAAAGCTGAGGTACACAGTAGACAGAAATATAGGTTAAAATCTGGCTTTGGGACCTGGTTCAGTGCAACATTTAATTGTATGTAAGTGCTTAGATCCTAGCGCAGCAGAGCACTAATGCACATATTTAATTGCCATGATGAATGAAGACCTAAATAGGAATGGGATTACACATTTTTAGCATTTGTAGTAGTTCTTCCTGTTCAGCAGACGTTTAATGCTTAATGTTTTACTGAGCTCGATCTAGGCTAAATTTATTAATAGAAAGATTTAAAATTTCTCCAGGAAATTTCAAGCATCTCCCTGAGGAAAGTGAGAGCTTTTTATTTTTTGAAAACACTGTAAATCCTGGAGATACTGTGGACTGTGGCTGAAAACCAAACTGTTTTTGCTGGGTTTTGATAATGCTTGTGAGGCCAGCCTGCATTGGAGCACGTGGAATCACCTCCTCAGTGTCTTACCAGAATGAATCCAGGAGTGTGTACCAGCATCACAAACTTGCACATTCTTCTTCCAGGACCAACATTCATGAACAACCTCAATGAGTGAAATGGAGGACAGGCTATACACTTATCTATCAGTTTTCAGCAGGCAGGGCAGAATAATTAGCACTCCTCTTGTGCTGTACATGCAGAAGGAAAAGTAGGCAATGCTTGTGCAGAAAACAATAGAGCACAGACACCATGGTTACTGTATGCAGCTCTGGTCAGCCTCTACCAAAAGGGATATAGAGGAAGTAGAGAGGGTAGAGAGAAGAATGAAGGGGTTGATCAGAAGCACAGAATCTCTTACATTTGAAGAAGGAATAAAGAAACCAAGACCCTGCTCCCTTAAATCAGTAGCAGAAATGATAGAGGCAATTTGTGACTGAGGGCAATATAATCACAGCTGGCATGGGGAAGGTGGCCAGGGAGCAAATTTTGTTCTCTTACCACAAGAGTTCAGAGGCACTCCATGGAACAAAGAGGCAGCAGATTTGAAAACTAACACAAGAAGAAGCTGGTTTCATACTGTGCATAATTACAGCTGTACAACTCATTGCCATAAATGGCTCAAAGCAACTAGAAAGGGGACTAGAAAAGTTCCAGAGGGAGGGCCTATTGTGATATATGAAATTGAATCACAAACACCACCTCTGGCTTGGCAGGTCCTGCAGTAGGTGGAGACAGAAAACATGGATGAGGACAAGGGTGGTGTTGCACCTGCCTTTTTTTCTGTACTCTTTCTAGGTGTCTGCATCTGGCAGTTCTTGAACTTAATAACTCTTAGGTCTGATAGATGATTTCAGGGACTTAGATTCTTATGCACCTCTTAAGTGAAAATGGATCCCACCTGCACTCCCCCATTGTGGAACCCTGGGAAACTGCCCCCAGAAAAGGCAAGAGATGGGGTTAATCCCCACAATCTTCTCTCCTTTAATAAAGCTATTCTTAAACAAAGAGCTGATTCCTCAGGCAACAGTGTCTCCCCACAGGAAAAAAACACTACTGTGTGCTCTGTGGCTTCATTGTCTTGACTTAAGATGGAGGAAAAAGGCAACTCATTGGTTGTTTGATGGAAACTCATTGCTGGTTTGATGGAAAAGCTGAATTTGCACAGATCAAGAGCAACTCAACTGGCATGCTGCAGTCACTAACTATGGTGACTTGAACAGGAAGATGGTGTTGCTGACAGAAGGTCCAAGTGTCAGTCCACAGGGGACACAACAGGTCTTCTGCCTGCCTTTTCACACACAGTCAGGTCCTAGAAGGACTTTACCATTGTAGATGCTTTCCACTCTTTTTTCTCAGAAAAGCCACTATCTGCCTCACTCTCTGCAGGCTTTTTCCTTGCCTCAGTATTTTGGTGTGCACTGAGAGGCATTTTTTTAAAGTTGTAACAGCAAGAGCAACCCAGCTATTTGGGCCAGTGCAACCAAGAAACACAGATTTGAAATAGGAAAGCATTATTGTGAAATCAGCAGTTAAACTCTTGCCCAGGTAACAGTGCAATAATTTTGGAGGGGAGACATATGGCTTCAAGTTTTAATTCTAGGCAGAATTGGGATGGGTGAAGCATGATGGTGGAAATTACTTACTGGTGCATTGATTTATTTGCAAAGTGCACTAACATCTGATCTGACATCCCCATTCCAGCTTGGTTTCCTCCTTCTGCAGCTGCTTCATTACCCCCTCCCCTCATTGAAGAGATGGGTATTTTGTGCTCTCATGACCTACTAAAGGACAGGACAAGAGTCATCACAACTGAGCAGGTTTTGCCTCTTTGCTTTGCTCATCTCTGCCCCAAAGAAATGTTGCACCAGGAGCTGTTGACATTAAATCTGAACACATTTTGCTGACTGTTGCAGAGTGCATGGGTGGCTGAAGCAAGCTTATAAATGCAATTTCCAAGAACAAGCTTGCAGGAACCCTTCTTTTCATCAAGAAAGGTGACTGCATATCCTGCACTGGATTCAAGCACATCACAGGTGATTTACTGTGGCAGCACCCAAGGACCACATTTTCAAGAGCATGGACAATGAGACTTTTCACTTTCACAGGAGCTGAGCATTAGGGGAGGCAGGTCCCTGGGCATTTTGCCCCCTGAAAGCCCAAGCCAGGGCTTTGTCCTTGCCTAAACCATGTTCTCTGGCAGTGCAGTGACAGAGGTGTCTCCAGCGCATCAGTTTCTGGCCCTGATATTGCCATGTGTCCCACCTCCACTGCTGGGAACACCCTTTTTCCCCAAGATCCGTGCATGCATAGTCCTGCCTGTGCTGCCATGAGAAAATCCATTTAAATGCCCTGAATGAATAGCACAGGAGCTCACTACAAAGACAGCAGTTGTTCATTACATTAACAGGGCTTGGTAACAGAAAAGAAAGATGATGAAACATATTTTGATGGATTTCTGTGTCTCTATCTGTGAGGACAGCAACAAAACTTTTCCATGCTGTGGGGCTTGTACTCCTTGGGCTGTGACATTCCCAGATGATGCCACTTGTAATAGAGAAGAAGGGCCCTAACTTTGCTGGTGGGCCTGAAGGGAAAGCTGTGTTTCAGGCAGTATTATGGCAGGCAACCCAGCTTGAGGAACACATGGTAAGGCTCTCAAGCTCATGGCAGTGTGTTTAACACCCTGCATTCTTTCCCAGCTTTTCCCTTCACTTTAACAGGAGATATTTTCTGTCCAAATTTCTTCACTGAAGAGAGACATAACAGATGAGAAAATGCTGTAGGGGTCTTGAGCTGAAATAAAGCACAAATGGCTTAGAAACCAATTAAAAATGGCAAAGAGGGACCTCCCTCTTCTGTTTCAGATCAGCGCACACCAGCAGTGCTGTGAAAAAACAGCAATCTGAGGGTCAGCAGGAGAGAAAGAGGAAACCCTTCCTACCCACAGATCTGGGGGTGCTAAGGAATCAGCTTATTAGTATTCCTCCGTGGACACATGTTATTGAGCAGATAGGCACTGCAGGGCTAGTGTGATCACGAGCTCTGGGAGAGCCTGGCACGAGCGTGCAAGTGGCAGCAAGGATGGAGCATGCATCCGCTCCTGGCTCAAAAGCTGCTTTCAGGGGATGGAGAATCTGCCTGAGTCAGGCACAAGCTGCACAGCTACCAGGAGAAGCAAACAGAGAGCAAAACTTGCTGGAAGGCAGAATTTTGAAGATTTTAGGCTGCAATTTTAGCAGTGCCTCTGGTCAACAGGGCAAGCCCACCTCCACTTCAGCCCTGGATGGCAACATTTATAAGCATGGCATGGGAAGGGGAAGGTCACTGAAACGTCTGTGCTGCACTGTGGTATTGGTACTGGAGGTACCATGGTGGCAGGGAGCTTCTCCCTGTGAGACATCCACATGTCCCTGTTGGCACTTGGACATCCCTCCCTGTGTGTCTGTGGTCACATCCCTCCCCTGCTGACTTGCCATGAGGCCATGGGCAGGCTCCATGACTTCCCTGGGCCCTGAAGAGCTTCCCAGCTGAGTTTAGCGTGCCCACTGCCATATTGTGCCTTAGTTATGGGTTGGGTGTTGGATTATCACAACAAAGGTCTTCAGGCTGAGAGCCTTATGTGCTGCCATTGGCCTTTGGCTCTCAAAGGAATGGGATCTAAATCCCAGAAGAGAAGGTAGCTGCAGGACTGCTTTTATGGTTGGTGATAGCAGTAAATAGGCCTGTAAGGTCTCCAGCCCAGTAGCTGCAGTGTTTTTTACCACAGAAGGTCAGGGAGGCATTAAAATTGACAAATGTTTGTCCTCTTCAAAGCATTCACTTAACACCAACAGAACACACACACACAGACACTTTAGAACAACACACCTCCTCCAGACACTTCAGAAAGAATACACGAAGGGAATATGCACACGTATGCATCCCAGCCTGAGTTTGAACTCTTCATTCTCCCATAGAACTACAAGTGATGTTAGGTGCCACATAGACACAAGAAATTTGTGTGGGGACTTCCATATGTGACCACACCAATTTTTACTTGTTCAGGTTTCAAAAGGTCCAAGGAAAGCATAAAAAGCAAATCCATGTGTAAAATACTCCGATAAAACCTACATTTTTTGCCCCCAAAGGGAAGTAGGAGGCAGGCAGTGGTTCCTGCAAATGTCTTTCCTCCTGTGCTTATAGATGCCTTGATGCTAAGAGCTCTTCAGTGGCTCATGCAACACCTGCTCTGACTCCATCTGGTTTCTCTTCACCATCTGTATCATTCTCTCCCAGATGATGGCCAGAAGCACTGAACTTGCCTTTGCCAGCAATGGTCTGCTGTTCTGCTCGTGGGCAAAGCAGCTCTGGAAGGATCATTTTTAACCAGCTGTTACTCTGTCCTTAAGACTGGGCACAGGACATTCCTGTCAGTCCATTACTGGCACATCTTTCCCTGGCCCAGCTGTGTGCCCCCAGCTCCTTGTTCTTGTCCTTGTCTGATTGCTTCAAACCCATTTCGCATGAGGGCAATAAATGCTTCTCTTTGCACTTACATTAATGTTAGCATGACATTGTCAAAATTGTGCATTCCACATCCAAGATGCCTTTCAAGAAGTATGGACAAATGGCCTATTGAAGCCTGACCAGCCCTGCTCACTACTTGTCCTGATGACATGAGAAACTTTAATTCTGCCTGGTGTGACCTGGCACCCATGGCCCCATCATTCCTCCTAGCTGGGCAGTACCCATAGGGGCTGCCTTGGTACCATCAGAGTGTGCTACCCAGACTCCAAAAGCCACCCGGAGATGGATCTCCATCAGTCCCATTTTTTCCATCCACTAAAATCACTAGCTGGATTTCATGAAGAACATGAGCCTGATGTTTTCATGCCGGCCTGTCACCCAGCAGTGCTATTCCAAGGTGGGAGGATGACTGAGCTGAAGTAAGGGGGCAGTCATACAGGTGGTGGGCAGGCCCAGCAGGGATGCCCAGGCAGGCAGAAGCTGCTCCACACTGCTATGCCTCATCCATATTTTGTGTGTCTCTCCTTTGAGTGACTTCCACATTCCAGTCAAGCTGGGTTGCTGTTGGCCCATACACTTTGCTGTGTTTAATTTTTTCCTCTTTCCAGCACACAGGGCTTGGGCAAAACTCTTGAACATTTTGTTTTTAAGTATTTACTTCCTCATAAGCAGCCAGCCTGGCACCCAAAATAGTCCAGTAAGGATTTAACTAAACTGCCTTCAGGTGTTGCCCAGCTGTTTCATTGTGAAGAAGTCTTGAACTCTACACTGGGCCCTCAAAACCAAGGAGAGACAGTGCAAGACTGACTTTTTTGCCAGTCTCATACTCTGCCCCTGCTCTGGAAGTGGGACAGGGCTGCCTAATTCTCCTTTTCCAGCTGCCTGCTGCTGCTGCCTTTTTTTCCACTTGTACTCTGAGATCATCCCCAGCTATACTGTCTCCAAGATATTTTGCCATCTTCCCTCACCACAGACAATGGAAGAGGAAAATGAAGCAATTCACAGTGATTCCCTCCAGAAGTCACCCTAACCAGAGGAAAGGGGCACAGCCACAGGGGCCTGCAAGAGTAACCTGGGAAGTCCTGTCCCCATCCAAACAAAGGGGCCTGAGAAGAATGGGGGTTTCATTCCCTGAGCAAAGGTCAGACAACCAGACTTGATGCAGCTGACCCTGGTCAGTTTGGCCCTAGGTCTGTGCTGGCTGTAACACACTCTGGGGCTACAGCTGTAATGGTGCAGTGGACTGGCACAGTCTTTAACCCACCTGGCCTTTGGCAGGGCAGTGTCCTGACACTGGCTCAGGCTCCTGCAGCTCTACCAGCCACAGCCCTTCTTGGGCTTCAGCTCACTTAGCCAAGCCCCATTCCACCAGGACGGGCAGTGCCAATCAAACCCAGGTTAAAGGAGAGCTGTAAGGGACTCAAACCTGCATTCAGCTACAGCTGAGCTGTAAACCCACTCCTGCTAATGCTCATGGTGGGAAGTTGGGCCATGGGAATAGTTCTGAGAGGTCAATCTCCAAAGCCAGTGTTTAAAAAGAACTTTGCTACGTGAAAGTTTACACATGCCTGCATGCTATTGAAATGATGTTAACCAGCTGTGTTTCTACATGCAAATAATGGATATATGTTTTCTGTGCCTGTGCATGTACACACCTGCAGTCACAGGCACAAGATCGGGTGAGGGGCATTAGATTAAGCTGACTGCAATAAATGTAAGAAGCAGATTCGATAATGACCCCAAATATGGATCCAAATGTTCCTTCTTCTGCCACTGATTGATCTAATGGATTTCATATTTGTAACCAGGCAGTGGTTTGTATTGTTTCTTTTTGTTTGGTGCTTTAGAAAAAATAAGAGCTACTAGAACATAACCCATACCATATTTGCAGATGTAATTGCTGTGACATGCCCCCCGCCCCCAAAGCAATCGCCAGTAGTGGGTTACTAACAGTTTGGAGCAGTTGCTCTGTAATTTATGATGGCAAACACTGGGGCAGAAATCCTCGGTCACTATACACACAAATACAATGATATATATGTATATTAATCTATTTTAAGAGCAACATATTCTAGATCCTCAGTCAAGTGCACAGTGCTGTCAGAAGGGAAGCATAATTTGCTTTTATTCGAGTGGGGGAAAACTGAGACAACATTGTTATCTGAGGTGGGAGTAGATCTGCCATGTCATTGTTGCATGAAGCTACTGTGGGGTCTGCTCCCTCTTTGCAGGCACATCCTTGCCTTCCCTGGCAGTGCTGTGCTTCATCTCTGTCCACCCACACTCTCTCCCCCGGCACTTTGCTGTCTCTGATATTTGTATTCCTTGTTTTCTTCTCCCCTTGGTCCCACCCCAGTTTCAGTGACTCTGCAACACTTCCCACTTGAGGGAGAAATTTGATTGAATCTCTTTTTTGAGTTTGCAAGGCACAGCAGGAAAGCTAATGACACAGCTGCCTGTGCCACAGTAGCTCTGGCCACTTCAATAAAAAATAAAAAGAGGAAAAAAACCGAAGAATTGCATGTTCTTCATCTCTCAAGCTGGCACCTTTCAGGACTGTTAAATGATCTTAATAAGTAAATAAAATGCTGGCTACTTACCAGAGAAATCAGAATGGCACCTTTGCAGCTGTTCCTGTCTCTTGAGAAAAAAAGATATAATTAGGAAGGTTTGAGGGCCTTTTCATTAAAAACCCCACTTAATTTGGAACTACTCTGGTCTGCTGAGTAAGTGTGTCTGTCTAGATGAACTTCAAAATACATTTTCTGTACTGGATAGAAGAAAATTTCAGAAGGAGCCTCCCTGGTTTATTGGATGGGTGTGTATTGGGTCGGGTTTAAAAACATTTTAGTGTAGCTGATGGACCATGACCTTTTAGTATCAGTTAAATGTAGATTTATTTTTTTAAGAAGTAAGCTATGGAAAGGTGCTGGCAGCCAAGTTAGAGAAGTCTGCCACAGTATTTTCACAGGATCATTCCAAGGTATTCTGTTGTTCATGCCAAGCAATAAAACCTTTGATTTTGTGTGCATTTCTGGACACTGCTGTGCTCTCAGCACAGGCAAATTATCTCAAAAAGGTGCTATTTTACAGAGAAAACTAGGTTTTAAAAACTTTTCAGCATTAGGATATTGAACAAGAAAAAAAGGATGGATTTACATGTGTTGTACATGTAAGATGAGAGAACAGGCATGTACTCAAATATTGTTTTAATTATTTTTCACTTGTAGTCCTCCATATGTTTGCACTGCAGTCGGTGAGCAATAGAAGAGCTCTCCTGTGGTTAATTTTACACCTGTAAAGTCCCCTGGATACAAACCAAGATTGCATGGCCAAGTGCATAAAGTATCCTGCTTATCTGGCCAATGAATTCATATGCTCCAGGGGGTTGGAGAAGATGGGGAGAATATGAGGAATTTATTATTTTTCAGTCTTTAGCAGATTTTCATTACTTTTACCCTTTCTATCTCCAACACCTGAGGAAATAAATCCCCACAGCTTCAGGTTTTCAGTGCAAACATGGGAAGAAATCCCCGCAATGTCTGTGCTCCTTGCAGGCACAGGGGAGGGGAGGAATCCAGGGCTCGCTCCAAGGGCTCCCCCACCCCGTGGGTGTGTGTAAGGGATGCCCCAGCAGAGCCTGCTCCCAGCACAGCCTGGCTGAGGGAGCACGGCGACACATCTGATTTTTGTTCAGCCCTGCCCATCCCTCCCACGTTGCTCCTAATGATCTGCCAATTACCATCATGGCTACTGGCTGGATGGAGACTCCTGGGTTTCCAGGCAGAGCCTTGCAAAAAGCTTCAGAGTGACCTTGTGCCAGGCACAGAGCCTGTGCTTTGCTGCCCCCCCGCAGCAAAGGCTGCTCCGGCTTGTCACCCACGAGATCTGGCTGTTCCATGTGGCCCTCGCCTTCCACCACAGGCCCACACCTCTGCTGCAGCCACCACGCATTACCGAATTTAATAGAAATAATTAGTGCTTCACAACCACGCAGAATTAATGAGGCTGGGAGTGTGACACTAAGGTATCAATAGCAGAGTTTACGGACATCGTTGGTGTTCCTTAGGAGCCCTGACCTATATTCGGATATAAAGGATCCTAAATGTTCCTTTGCAAATAAATGTTAATTAAAACACTTTTCTTCAAAAGGCCTATTTTAAAATGACATACAATTCAAATATTTGTTTCATGACACACACAGATAGGAGGGCTCACAGTCTCACAGGAAATATATTAATGTAGGAAAGAAAAAGAAAAAAAACCATAAGGAGAATAATTGCCTTCTATGGCACATCAGAATAAAGATTGTGGTGATGGGCTGAAGTGTGATGGGTAGATATTACACATTTGAAATGTTTTTAACTGCAGAAAAGGTTGGGATCAGTTTTTCTTTTTAGTGAAAGGGATGACTAGCATACAAAAATGAAATGTAGTCTAACATTTGCATTGTTTTCAAAATAGAGGCCTGGAAGTATTTTATTTTCACTTTCATAATTTTTTTGCTCCTTAGGAAAGATCTCTTACATGATTTATTTGAGACTATATCTTTCTGCACAGTCTTTTGCAGTTTATTTTCAGTTACATTCACAATGCACTTCAGAAGAAGAAATCACACCAAAAGCAATGCCTTTTGCAGACATAAAAAATATTTCTTTGTTTTTTTGCTGAACAATTCTTTTTTTTGTGCATTTTTTAGAAGGCCTACTAAAGCTCAACTAAAATATATGGTCTCAGTGCAATAACCCAAGACATTGCAGTCACCAACAAGTGTTCTTGCTTTATTAGAAAAAAACCAAAAACCAAACACAAAAAACTGAACCCAGAGTCTCCATGGAGTCAGACTCTGCTATTGTTGTTCCATCTCTGATGCAAGTCAGAAGATACCAGACAATACAGATTACCGAGTCACCACTTGTTAAGCTGTATTTTCTTAAACAACAGCTCTCCCAGCTGATCTTCCAAGTTAGCAGAAAGAATGTAAGAATAAAAAAGTGATTGGTGTTCAAAAAATCAAGTGCTTTTATGTAGCCAGGTATGCCGTGGAGCTGGGAAAGAAGGGAATCAGATGGACATTTTAGTGGGGCACTGCTCCAGTTGGGGCTGATTTGGATGGGTTCATTCTGTGACAAAGTGGGGACAGAAGGGTCACTTGGGGCTACAGGGTGTGGCAGAAAAGGGGGAGTCAGAGTGAGGAGGGTAAAGGAAATATCTGCAGTCTAGCAGATATAGAATATTTAATCCTAACATAAGGATAACCAGGGCTTCAGCAGTTAACAGGCACATTGGGCTGGGAAATTGATTTAGGACAAGGGGTTCAGCAGCAAGTCTGCTCTTTCAGCACTTTTTCTTTAAATATCCTAGAATTCATCAAACAGAAGATAGATTACACTTTATAATATAAGTCTCCCGAGGGGTTGCTGCTAAAAGGCTGTCAGCAGAAAAAAAAAAAGTGTTCAAAGTATGCGTGTAGGGTTAGGGACTCCACATTTCAACTCATCTGCAGCTGGAGATGAGATGCATTTGCATTTGCTCCTCTGGCTGAAGACATAATATTCATTACAAAAGCTATTTCAAAATGGTTCTAGCCTAATTTCTTTTATTCACACATAACCCATAAAAATTTAAAAATATATATTAAAAATACATTTACCTTCAAAAATTTTAAATAGCTACATTGCAAACAATTTTGTCTATGCCCAGTAGGATCTGCAGAGAGAATACTTTCAGTTTCAATTGTGTTTGTGTCAGACCTTCAAATAAAGACCAGAATATACTTAATTAACTGTAATGCTGATGGGTTTTCTACTCAGAAATCTCTACACAAAGCATTGTGGGTAGAAACAGAAATAAAATGACCCCTGGCCCAGAGAGCTTACTTGTCATGGTTTCAGCATCACTCTACTCTGCAAATCAGGGGCTTTTGTTAATGATCACTGTCATTTTCCTGACATTGAATTGAATAGACTTTCTTTGGAGAAATGAAGACAGACACTAGAAAGCATGTTGTTAGGTCCCTCTGTCACAGGGATCTAAGAACATGGTCACAATAGCAACCAGTGAATCCCCACTGCTTTGTAAAATGCAGAAATATAATCTTCAGTACTTTGGATTATGGAGATGTTTCTACTCCCTGTCTTGGTACTTTGGCTCACATTCCCTCAGCAGAGATTTGTGACAGCCTCAGGCATTGTCACTCCTTTTGGTCTTTCTTCTAGCTTCACAGAAGTCAGAAGAGCATTTGTGCAGGCACCTCAGCCACTGTTGTTCAGAGTCCAAGATGCTTGTGCAAGCTCCCATGCCAAATTACTGACTGGAGTGTGTTACTCAATTTGGAAGAGGTCAGCAACCCGAGGGATGAGGGAATATCTAAATCTGCAAAGTTTTTCTGAGTGCCCACAACATCCATTTCCTACATTCATTCCTTGTGATCATTTGATGAGTTACTACATTTTTAAAAAAAATTATCTGCATGATTTTTCAGCTGTGTTTCCATATGTTGATATTTCCTACCTTGAGGAATGATAAATAGGATGGAAGTTACACATCCAGATGCTTGCAGAATTGGGCCATAGACTCAAATGTAATGAACTCAAAACCAAGCAAAAGTTTGACTAGATCTGCTTTCAGACTAAGCAAGACTAGGTTTTACTCACAGTTTCTGAGAAAAGACTTTCTTAGGACAAGTGCATATTTAAACTGAACTTCAGAAAAGCCAGAAAATTAGAAAAAAATTCAATGCTTGGGATGTGGTAAGGATTTTTTTCCCTTTTAAAAAGAACATGCCATCTCTGCTGTCTTGTTATAGTACAAGTATCTTTTACTGTTTTTACAGTTGCAAGAGACAAAGAAAAATTACATTCAAAACCAAGTTTGCCATGGAAAACCACCTCACTGGCTACATGGAGGAAAGTAAAATTTTTTACAAATATTTTGTTTTATTTATCTCTGCTACCAATGAATGCTGAAAGTGTAGCTCTGTAAAACTACATTCCTTAAAAAAAAAGGGTGGACAAAAATGCTCAACTAGCACCTCCATGAGACTACACGGCAGAAAAATATTCCTCACTTATAATCCAAATACATTCAAGGATGGAAAAAATGCTGCATGGAAAACTATCTTAATGGAATTTAAGTGTTCTGCAATATGTGGAAAACAAGAATGTTTTAATAAATTGTTGCTTTCAGTGGCTAAATCTATTTTCAAGTAGGTCATAACCATAAAACAGAGTACTAATTCTTCCTTCAGAGCAGTGGCAAAAGGGAAACAGAAAATAAAACACTGAAGTGTTATCTTTGACCTCTTAGATGAACTGGCAGAAGGCTGTTGGGGTTTTTTGTTGTTGTCTTGGGGCATCTGTTTGGGTTTGGGGCTTCTTTTAAGGTTTCTTTAAAAAAACCCAAACCTGTATTTTTCTCACTTTTTTAGTTTAGAGGTAATGGATTATCTGGGAAAATATTTAAACCAAACCAATCATGTCAGCAATGCATTTCCATTAATTTCTTCATTGTTTCCATCCTTCTTTTGACAACTGGGGAAAAATAGGTACCTACCTACTTAATTTTCATGTCCAAGCACCTGACTGCGCTGTTCACTACTGTCCTATAGGCATTAAAATAAGCATAGCAGTGTGCAAGTCAGGAATGTAAAATATGAATCTACTCTTTGCCCCCACTGTCATCAGTGTCAACTTAAACAGCTTTCCCTTTCCTTCTGAAATTTCCTGCCTGTGGAGCTAGTAAGGGAAAGGAATTATCTTAGGATCAGAAACCTAGGCCAATCCCTTTTAGAACATTTTTTTTTTGCGAAATCTGAGTGAAGATTGGTGTTCTGGGCAAAAAGAACAAAAGTAGGATGCAAAACAAAAACCTCAGTCAAAATCCAGCTTACTTAGACCCTTTCCCTGCAGACTCTTAAACAGTAATTTGCACATCTCCTTATTTTGGCTGGTTTGTTATTCTGCCATGGAAATTTTCCTGTCTCTAATGAGGCACCCAGTGATATTTTTAAATATCTTCTAATATCTTCTATATTGTTATACCACCTTCTGAAACTTGACAGTACAGGCAGAAAGATATCCTTCTGGACTACCTGTGGTGGCTTCACAGAGTTAGGGAATTTCCCAGGCCTCTGGCTGCCTTCCGATGGCTCTGAATTTCATTTCTCTTCCTTGATGGTATGCTGGCTTTGGATGGAGCAGAGTTAATTCCCTTCACAGTAGCTGGTATGGGGCTGTGTGTCAGATTTGTGGTGCAAGCAGGGCTGATAATGCAGATACATTTTCCTGATTGCTGGGAAGTGTTTTTGCAGTAAAGACCTTTTCTGCTCCTCACCCCAACTCAGCAGTGAAAGGGCTGGGGGTGCACAAGGAACTGGGAGGGGACACAGCCAGGAGAGCTGACCCCAATGGACCACAGGAATATCCCACAGCACATGGCATCATGTTCAGCCTAGAGAGCTGGGGGAGAAGGTGGAAGGAGAGGATGTTCAGAGAGACAGCATTTGTCTTCCCAAGGCACCCTCGCAAGTGATGAAGCCCAGCTTTCCTGAGGGTGCCTGAACATCTGCCTGCCCATGGGAAGCAGTGAATGAATTCCTTGTGTTGCTTCACCTATTAAACTGTATTTAAACCCATGAGTTTTCTCACTTTTACCCTTCTGACTCCCCTCCCCCATCCCACTGGGATGAGTGACCTGCATAAGGCTTAGTTGCCAGTGAGGGTTAAACCAAGGCAATGGGGCCTATGAAGCAGACACCACCTTTGGAAAGTTCACAATACCAGGTTAAATGCCAAAGAATTTGCTAAGGCTGTGAGAAAAGACGATGCCGAACCTGGTGTTCCATCACTCCCACATTTTATTACTCTTACAAAACTGTATGTGAACAGTTGCCACATGCGTTAAAGATTTACAGATGATGTTAAAAGCAACTAAAAAAAAAGTAACATCTCACTGAAAAAACAATCCCTGCTCAAATTAGATAATTTTAAAATGGGAAGACTTAGCTTAAATGGATAAAGCAGAGATAGAAGTGAAACTTCAAATTTCCAGTGAGAGCACCAATCAAATTCTCAGAATGGCATCACTGTGTCAGAATATTTTGTGCTCCTATCAGTCAGGGAGGTTTTCTGTTTCTCAGAAAAACTTTTGGGTCTCGGTAGGTGGTGCTATAGCTCTTCAATCCATCCGAGGGACAGACCTGCTTCCAGCGCTGAAATGAATTGCATGGAGTGGTGTGACACACAGTGTCACTTCACCACTTGAGGTGGAAAGGTGGGGGGAGAATACTCAAAAAAAAAAAACAAAAACAAAAAAAAAAAAAAAAAAAAAAAAAAAAAAAAAAAAAAAAACCAAACAAACCCAAAAAGGAAAACGATGCTGAAATTGTAATTTAAACACTTACATAAGCCTGTAGTTCAAGTGACATTTAGAGTTCTTGCTAAGGCAAAGGTATCATCATACCATACACCAAACAAAAGAAAATTGCATTTTTGCAAGAGACTTACAAAATTATCACATTACCTTATCTATACAAAAATACAAATAAAACCCTGCACAAATATTTAGCTCTTTCTGCAGCCTATTCTAAAGTCCTGTGACTTGTTGGAATAAACACTTGAAGAAAATAGCAAGCATTGATACTGTTCTAAGGAATGAGTTCTGGCTACAAAAGCTGAACACAGCTCTAAGATGTTGTTTACATCCACTCTGTGAAAACGGCAGAAATTCTGATCAGAGCCTGCAGGGTGCACAAAGACCCCCCCAGGTGCCCTGGACAGCGTGTCCCTGTCCTTCTTGGCCACCTCTGTGCCTGGCCCAGGCCCTCACCTCTGCAGGGCTGTGCTGCAGGCTGGCCCTGCCAGCCCCATCCCCTGAACCCCCTTATGGGCAGGGGAAGCAGAGTGTCCCAGCCAGAGCCATGTACCCAGTCCTGCTCAGCGCTGGCTCTGGTGTGACACTCACACCCACGTGCTGCTGGGCTGACTCTGACTCGCCAGCCGTGCCCTATGGCCTTGGCAGTGGCCCCTGCTGGGCAGGGAGCAGCCCACAGCAGAGCCCTGTGCTCTGTGCTGCCTGTGCTGCTGTGCCCCAGCCCCAGCTGCTCCCTGACACCAAGTGCAGCAAACAACTGTTCACTGCTTAGATCACCTCCAGGGATCTGCAGCACCTGGCAGTGACTCCTCAGTGCCTCCTGCCAGCCCTGTTCTATGCCTTGAATCCTTATTCAAGAATTCCATTCTAACACAGAATTATTAAATTCTTATTCAGTTCTAACAGAAACTGATTCCACTGAATAAACAAGGCCTCATCTACTAATTCATCAGTTTAAAGGACTGTCTTAAAAATTTTACACAACTCATACTCTTTCGTGGAAAGCTGTTTTGGATAACTTGCACACAGCGGTAACTGACAGGTCAAGTCCAGAAGAGTTTGCTTTGGTTTACAATTAATGCAGTCTAAATTTCAAAATCATCTAACCTCAATCAGAAGATCTCTTAAAGTTCTGATTCTTCAAAGGACATCAGAAGAATCTTTTCAGATGAAACTGTACTTGAACTATAGATTGATGATGCAAGAAATACTTGAAACACACATACGTAGTCAAAGAGCTATACGGCAGTTTTATTTGTAAAATACTTCATTCCTAACAGCAAAATACTTTAATTGTACTTTATAAAAGTTAGCAAAACTTCATACATTTGAAACAAAACCAAGAAAACTATTTCTACTTCAATTCAATTTTCTTTTCAAGTTGGAAGCTATAAGTATGCACCACACTTAACAGATTTCAGTGCCAGACACGTCATTCAATAAATATATCCTTCCACCATTAAAATCTGTGAAGGGCAGTGAAAACAATTCATAAAACTACTGAAAAAATATAAGCATTTTTGTCTTTTTCTGAGGTTTGGAACTAGTAATATCTATACACAACAAAGTTCTTGGCATTTACAACAAGGACTGTATAGCAAGTAACAGAAGAGTTTGTTAATAGTACACCAGAACCACCAAATTTGCAGTACAACATTTCTACCAAGAAAACAAAATCAGAAATTCAGTCTGTTTCTTGAATCCTACAGAGGACTTCTGCAAGGTGGTGGCAGAAGGAACTTAAATTACCAACTGATTTCACATTTATAAGGCCATTGCATATCCTAAGTTGCAATTAAAAATCTGGTCCTATACCCTGTACAACAAAGACTGTCCGTTATGAACAGAAGTTGAAGTAAGAATGAGTAAATTCACTGTTTTACCCTATTACTAACAAATGAACTATGAAACCTTTGCCTTGGAGAGGACAGATTTATTTAAATCTAATTCTGCTATGTACAGGTGTTATTTTGGAAGCCACAGTTTCCACAACTCTCAGAGGTAAAATCCACTCCCTATGCCAGTCTTCCAAGAAGTTTCCTTCTGTGAAGAAATTGGACCTCTGAGACTGCACTCAGACCCACACAAGCAGCAAGGCAAGCTCACACAGAGTCAGCCAGTGCAGACACTGCAAGGACTGTGTGACCAATGCTGGAAAACACAGAACAGAAAGGGTTACACCAACTGCAAGGAGTGCAACAAGGGCCAGGGCTGGGCTCTGCACCTGGAACACGGGCAACCCTGGCTGCATGCATCAGCTGGGGAATGAGAAGCTGGAGAGCAGCTATGGAAAGGGTCCTGGAGGTCCTGGTTGATGGCACCTTGAGTATCAGTCAGGAATGCTCAGTCAGCCAGGAGGGTTAGCCGAGTCTTGGGGGGCATCAGGCACAGCACTGCCAGCTGGGAGAGGGAGGGGATTGTCCTGCTCTGCTCTGCACTTAGGCAGCCTCACCTCAAGCGCTGGGGGCAGTTTTAGGCACCACAATATAAGAAACACATTCAGCTATTCGAGAGTGTCCAGGGGAGGGCCATGAGGATGGTGAAGGGTCTGGAGGAGAAGCTGTATGAGGAGCAGCTGAAGTCACTTGGTTTTTGCCAGACTGGAAGAGACTGAGGGGAGACCTCATTGTGGTCTTCAGCATCCTCCCAAGGGGAAGAGGAGGGGCAGGTACTGATCTCTTCCCTCTTATGAGCAGTGACAGGACCCCAGGGAATGGCCTGAAGGTGTAGCAGGGGAGGTTTGGGTTGGATATCAGGAAAAGGTTCTTCACTCAGTGGGTAGGTGAGCACTAGCAAAGGTTCCCAGGGAAGTGGTCACATCACCAAGCCTGACAGAGTTCAAGAACAATGCTCTCAGGCACATGGTGTCATTTTTGGGGATGATCCTATGCACTGTCAGGAGTTGGACTTGATGATCCTGATATGTCACTTACAACTCAGCATATTTCATGATTCTATGATTACTTCCTTTTTTGAAAACAAACAAACAAACAAACCTCAAATAACAAAGAAACTACCCAACAAAAAACCCCATTCACTTCCGTACAGTTACTGTTGTTGAATTCTAACTTACAAATTAAACTGAGCGAGATGTGAAATTGAATATATATGGTAATTAATTCTTTATTTTTAAAAGTTCAACATCCAAGTGATTTTGAAAATTAGTTTGTTAAAATTAGTTAGTTTGCTATTTTTTAAAAATATGTAACAATGCACTAATAAATCTTAGTCTTGCGTAGACACAAAGGAAAGGCAAGGGCACAAACATTTATGATTGACAGGTGCTTTTCTGGGCCTCTTACACCTATAACAAGGGATTTGCTAAAATTTTGAAGCCTTAGCCACAGTAACCATGAGATGGTGAAGTTCAGGACTCTGAAGAAGTATTTTCCTTCAATTTCATTACAAAAAATCAGAACCAACCATTGAACTGTGTTTTTTTTTGTCCTTTTAGTAGAGCAAAATCAGTGCAGAGCAGTATAACTGATGTCTTGAGAGGCTACCTAGAACAGAGGCTAGACAATGTTAAAGGAATAAAGTAGGTATTTATGAAATGGCCTTCAAAGAATACACCTTGGGCAGAACAAGAGCCTGGCTGAGGCTGCACCCAAGATGGATGATGGGTAATGAGTTTTCACACTTTTATAAGTTTTGGTCCATTTACATACTGGGGTTAACTGTCCAATTACAGCTTCAGGTTATGAAGTCCCATCTTCCCAGATTGCTCTCCTCAATTCACTGCTGTTTATACTTTTTGGGCCTGAAGTTGTGATGGTGTCCTTGGTTCTTGGCTGGAAAAGGACTGTTTTGTCTCTTCACAGTCTAAGAACTGTGAAGAGAACCTGCTAACACTTTATATGAAGTTCAAAGTTATGTACTAATGCAGTACAGAATCTGGAAAATATGAAAGCTAAAACTTAAGGCATCATTCCCCCATACATTACCAGATGTACTTACATTGTTGTTTGCCTCTTACCCTGCAAAAAACACTGATATAGGAGGCAAAAATGTGAGAGATCATACAATCATTAAGGTTGGAAAAGAAGATCATCAAGTCCAGATACGACAGGTTACCTAAATGCAATTAAAAATATTTTCTCCTTTCCGATATTTTCACTGAAGATATTAAATTGTCAAAGCAAATTTCATTCCTCATACATAATGAGATAATTTAGCTGGCTGTGATTCACCCTCCAAGGAGGACCACTCTTTCCTCTCCTCTTTTCCATCTGCTTCTGCTGAACTGATGCACAGTGCATCTTTTCTAACCAGATTAATTTTTCAGATTCAATGAATCATGAGAAGAAGATGCTTTTAGGAGAGAGCACATTGCAAATGCTACAGGGAACACTGAAAATAATTTCTGAGGAGCACAAACACTACCTGTGCAAAGAGTTAGGGCTCCCAAGCCTTCTGCTAATTTTGATCTCATGAAGTGATGCTATTTAGTGCTGCTGACAACTCAGTTGAATAGGACAGCTCGATGTTACAGGCTTCTACACAGAATGAATAAAAACCTGCTAAATTAAGATTTGAGGCAGCTGCTAGAGAGCTTCAATCTGCGAGATGCTTTCCGCTGCCTTTACGGCTGTGGGATCCTCTGGGGGACTCCGCACTCGGGGCTCTCTGGCGCGTTCCAGTCGTGGCCTTTTTGAGCTCGTGTCTGAGGCTGCGGATTGTGCTGTTTATGGCAGCCACGCACGCCTTCCAATCAAATCCACTTTCATTGAGATCAAAGGATGGAAAATTCTCTTGAAGAAAGTCTAAAAATAAGCAAGTATGTAACAGTGAGTTATCAATTATTTAGGTAAGCTATGTACTCTTTCTGGATGTAATTAAGTTAAAACAAGTGCATGCTACCAAACCAGGACAGCTAGACATATTACAAGCCTTGAAAAGCAAAGCAGGGCAGATATTGCTTTCTCCCTTTCTGTCATATTTGAAAATGAGTACAAAAAGGTCTAAGCACAAAAACAAAATATGAAAAGAAAACGTGACCATGTGTGTGGTTTTTATCCTTTGAAGTGCTGAGTAACTTCAATTTCGAATGTGGTCAGCTAGCAAAGACAAATCTTGGGCTCCATTTCAGAATGACCAGAATTAGGCAGGACCAAGCTCTCCTTCAGAGGATCTCTGACAACTATATTCACTAAAATTAGTCACACCAGTTCAGCATAACACAGATGTACAGGAACAACAGTGACAGAAAAATTGTGAGAGCCCATTCCTTACCATACTGCAAGTAAGATCAGTAGACACTTGAGTTTGGTAGCAATGACATAAAAAGGGTAGGACTATAGTACCTTTTTTCCCTTCCATGAGTAAAATGAGTAATTTAAAATCAAAATTAAAATTGGTTTTTTAAGTTATTGAGGAGTGATTGTCCTGCTGAGCTGAACTACATTTTTCTCTAAGCAACCCGGTAAAAGATTTAAATAAACACCAAAAAGGAATTCTCATCTGTAATTTCAAATCAAAGCAACATTGCTTCTCCTTCTCTGATTAACATCTAGATTTACCTTCATAGTAGAAAGGCATAGCTAGTAGATATTGTATCAGCTTTGTTCTTCCACACACCAAAAAGTAAAAATCTAATATAGCATCATTGTTTACAGTTAAAATTTTAACTTGGAAACCCATTTTGCCAGAAAAACTTTGGTCTGAAGGAAAAAAGTAACTGAGATAAAAACTTGTGCTCTTGCAGTTCACTCTGCTCCAGAAGGAGAGGTGAAAGGGAGAGTAAATGTGCCTTAGGATGCTCCTGTTTTAAACTATGCTGACAAAGGATAGCTGTTGGCTGAAGCAGCAGACAGGCTCTCTATTTCCATCCCCAGCAGTAAATTCAAGAATACTTGATCTCAGAGGAACAGCACAGAACTGGAATTCTTCAAGGTCTAGAGAGCTTTTGTACATGGTCCACTAAACAGCTTTTAAAGTTATGTCTTATCTTTGACCAATTTTGGGGATTATAGTAAGGCTATGCAGGGCCCCTTCCTGCTCTGCAGGGTAACATTCAGGGAGCTGCTGCTGCCATCCAATCAGGCTGTGTTAAAGGAAACAGGGGCAGGGACTGTTCTCTGGCTCCAGAGCCAAGTGACAAGGTCTGGCTGCAACCACAACACACAGGATTTGTCACTCATCTGCTCTGTGGCCTACATGGTGTTCGGCAGTCCTAAGACACACTTACTAGATCTTCTGAATGCTTCTTAAGCTCAAAATGTCAAGAAATAAAATATGTCTACATGTCTATATGTGTGTGTGTATATATATATATATATATATATATATATGTGGAGATGTTTAAGTGGCAAAGTTTCCCAGGCTAGTGCTTGCCATACTGGAAATGGTTTCTGGCATCTGTCCCTCAAGCATGCCCAGACATCACCCCAGAGGGTGTGAGTCACAGCTCCATTTCATTGAGCATGAACACTGTTCCCTTAGATGCAGTCCTCCTTCCCCATTTCTCTCTCCCATCCCTGTGGGTGGGGCAGGGGAACAGGACAGGGAGGAAGAAGGTGAGCAAGCAGCTGTGTTTAGCAACCCTTAACTGGGTTAAAACACAACAGTTGCTAAATTCCCCTTCATAAGCTCTCCTTGTTTCCAATCTCTAAATATGGCTTTTTTTCTGCCGGGCTCAGTTATGAATTCCCTGCTTAGCCCAACCTGTCTCCCCATAACTCAGCTCTCCTAAGCATCAAGACGGACTCTCGTGTGCTTGCAGAAGGCTGTTCTTAAAGATCTGTCAACTTTCCTGAGCTTCTCTCCTATTCCAAGCTGTCTCTCACAAGCTCCCATCTGTGACTTTCCCAAACACGTCAAAGTGTGTTCTCCCAAGCCTGTACTCAGACCCTTCTTACTCTACCCAGGACCTCAGGGCCCACGATTTCATGATCTCTACAGGCAATGCCACCACCAATTATCACACAAGAACCCTTTTTGTGAAGGAAGCCATAACCTGCTGTACATAAGATCTCTGTCCTCTGCTTCATCTACACAGTCCCTGTATCAAGAAATTATCTCTGATGTCCTCCACAATCCTCAGGCACTGCTCCCATCTCCCACTGCATTGCCCTTTCAAGCCAATGTCAAGGTAATTGAGTTTTCCCATACAAACCAGGTTCATCATCTGGAGAATTTCTTGAGCTACTAAAACATAACTTTATCTACTTCCTCTCAATTTGTTCTCCTGCTTGCAGAAATGCCTGTAAGAATATTTTCACAGACTAATTTCTGAAGCTCTATGCCTTGTTCATAGGATACGAAGTTGTTGGTGAGGATGGAACAGGGAAGCCTTATAAATATGATTGCCTGGTGAAAGATTTTGGGAATATGGAAACCATAAGTGAGCTTGAAATGAAAGCAACCTTTGAGATCCCTTAGTTACTGAACAACGGGAAAACAATGGTGTGGCTGAGAAGGTAATCCACTTTTTGATGTAACAATACCCTCTCCAAGCAAGCAGGTCCAAGGGTCAGAAGCAGACCCTGCCTGCTTGGCAGGAGGGGTCCAAAGAGTAGTTTTTAGGATTTAAAGTGTAACACAGTATGGTAATGTAGTGATTCCTATAGGCTGTATGTAAATGCTATAGGATTTGTATCTTGTACTAGATTGGTTAGTGAGAATCAGAATATTCAACACAGAAGATGATTTAATGTAACGGGAACTTCGCTCTCTTGCTCTTACCTCTCTTACCTCTCAGCTCTTACTCTTATTCTTGCTCTTACTCTTAACTCTTTTTTGCTCTCGCTCTTTGCTCTCTCTCTCTCTCTTCTTCTCTTGGCTCTGCTCTGAGCTGCAGCTGGCAGCTCCCAGCAGGGCTCTGCACCCACGCCCTTGCAATAATCTGCATGTCCACGACCTAGCCTCAGAGATCTCTCGTCTCCGTCCGTCACGACTGTGCAGGGGACCATCAGCCGCTCCTACACAAAGTTAATACTCTTATCAGTTTCCCCACATTATGATTTAACAGAGATTTTCTTACTTACCTCTGAGAGCATTAATTTTATTGGAATCCAGTGGGCTCATGCCACGATCAAGACTACCATACACATTGCTTTTCACCAGCACCTCTTCAGGAAACATGTGACGAATCAGGAAGCGAGCTGACAGCTCTGGCCGCGTCTTCCCCTTGGCGACATAAATGACCGAGAAAGGCAACTGAACATTGCGCCATGGGCTCCCAAGGGGTTCTAGAGAAGATGTCATGGAGGGAAGAGAGATATGTTACTCATCCAACACTGACCATGCCTCAAATCAAAACTAGCACATAAAGCTCACCCAGAAACTACTCTACTTGCTTGGAAAGACCAAAGCAAAGCCGTAACACTACAGTTACTGCTAACATGAAACATGTTGCAGACATGTGGCCAAGCAGCCAGAACACCTGGTTTACAACCACAAACACTACTTCTGATATGTCTTCAGCAATGCAAGCTGCATTATTAATTACTGCTTTCTAACTTGTTTCATCTCAGGTGAACAGACGATGCTTTTCCAAGTAAGTAAGTAAGCAAGCAAGAAAATAAAAGTTCTGCTATTTCAGTGGTGCTTAGATTCTGCAAGCGGAAACAGAGTGAATATTTTTCAACTGCTTCTTACCTCACTTCACTGCAAACATTTGTAAGAAAAAATGTAAAATTTTTAGTACATACAGAGGTCTGTGGGATCTGACTAACAAATCTTGGGTGCAGGAACAGATCTGAAACAACCTCAAAGTGACCCTAATTGAATAAATGACTTCCAACAGCAACTAATCTCAGCCCATTTTCCTTGAGGGTCTCTAAGCATCACATGCTGTACATGAATTTTTTCCTCAATGCATTTGTGTATTGAACACTTACATTAAAAAAGTGAAAATATAAAGGCTGCTTTAAGATTTTTATTGTCCTAAAGAGTCAGTTTTGCAGAAAGGTGTGCTTTTTCTTCTGAAATTGCAATACCATTCCATAGATATTCTGAGCTAGCTTGCTTTTTTAAGGCAGAATATCTACGAAATAAAAGAAAAAAGCCAGGACAACTGAACAGAGTAACTGAAGCTGAACTTCCCAGTGTCACAGCAGATATGCATTCTGGGATTCTGGTAGATGCAAACATATATTCTGTTAGCCAGATATAATGCCCTTGCTCATTCCCAAAAAGACTTACTATGTGTACACCAAACGACTGCCTTAAGAGAAAAAGAAGACTCACATAGTTCAGAAAATCCCTTTACTACGTAATTATACCTACAGAACCATTGTTTGCCTCTCACTGACTATTTGAAATGTAACAAGCAATGCCAGAACACAAAAATTTCTTTGTTTACCCATAGGTTCCAAAGACTGTTGTTTTCTGACTGGAGATGTGTGGAAAGCTTCTGGAAACTTATCCAATTCTGAATTCTGCAACATGTCAATTGTGGAGCCAGTCATTTTCTGAGAATTTTGCGAATTGTCACCACTATCTTCATTATGATTTAAATCTACACAATGAGATGTATCAGGAGCATCAGACACTTCTTCTTTCCCCTCAGTTTTCTGCTGAAACATTTAATAAGGTTAGTACACACACTGAGAGAAGCCTACCAGTTTTCTAATTGGTGTTCCAGTTTACTTCATATTTCGTATAAATTAGATTTCAGATCTTTGCAATATAGTTACTCCTGAATTTCTATCATGAAAACTACCAGTAAAACAGTTAATAATTATACAAAGATGTGCAAAGAGCATTTTAGAAGTAAATGTAGTTGGAGGTGTTTTGGGAGTAATGTTTCAGTCAATATAAAACTGAATTGCACAGCTGAATATATCTAAAAAAAAGCCTGCGAAAACAAGCGCTAAGAGCTATTTGTTTAAACTCTCAATCAAATTTGACACTACTTCTGGGCAACATTTGCAATGTTTCCTTATAGCATCCTACGTATCCACACTTTTTAACTGAACTCTGGACATAGAAGCAAGAAGAGGCAAAGCAGAAAGCAGCATATTCCAGTGTTCCCCACGTGGAACCAGTGCTGCAGTCAGCATTGCCTGTGCTGAGCAACACAGAGACAGAACCCAAGGAATTTCCAATACAGCACTTGTACCATGAGCAGGTCAGATAAATAATCTGAGAAAAAAGTGCAAACTTAGTACTTAATAACTCATCACCTTTGCTTTGGTTTCGGAGCGTAAGGAGCGGATCATAGAATTGACATTTGTGATACAGGTTTTCCAGTCTTTTCCACGCTCACTCAAATCATAGGTTGGAAAGTTAGTTGCAAGAAACTCTGCATATAAAATATAGAAAATGTTTGAAGCATCATTACAAAGCCCAGTATCTAGAAGTATCCTAATTTACAAAGAGAGAGAAAGCTAACTAATGATTCATATGTTTACTGTTCTCCATTTACAAGCTTCAGACTTCCTTCGATAAATAAAGATAATAAACTTATGTTTTGAAAATAACCAGCATTATGAATTCAAGATGTTCTGTGATACATTTGGAGATGATGTGAATAATGCTTCTATTACATTAAATATTTCCTGGAAGAATTAGGGGAAATATGTGATTTATCATACTAACTTTTAGAAAACCCCCAAAACCAACACCACCACCATCCCCCGCAAAAGAACAGACACAGGGTAAAGCTGTTGCTGCAACTATTTCACATGGCTTATATAATCTCACACTCAATTTTAAGCCTTTAACACATACATGCCATGGAATCTGTGTAAATGACTTGACATTTATTAAAAAAATCCCCCTCCATCTTCACCACTTCTCACTCAATATAAAGAGTGTTTCAAAAACACCAGTTAATGTTTATCCCAAGTATACCATGGCCACAAATCAACCCAAATCAACCAAACAAAAAACCACTGACAAAATCCATGGCACACACAAACACAAAATAAACTGCAATTAAAAATACAGAGACAGCAAGCATGACTGATGAACACAATGTACATAAAACTAGAAGAAATTTGAATACTTTCATTTAAATTGAGGAAAAACGAACATTGAGAATTACAAAGCAGGACTTCCAAAACAAAAGGATACTGCAGAGTGGAGCACATCCACTACAGCATTTATCTGCTGTCGTGGTTTGAAAAAGAAGTGAGTTTTTTGAGATGCTGTAGTCAATCACTAGCTGCCAGACAACAATTAGCTAGAAACATACAGAAAAGGACTCCTTTTAAGTTCAAAACTTTGTTAAGTATGAAAGAAGTAAATCTGTGCATTTTGAAAGGTAACAAACCTCTTATTGCAGCAATCTTGTTTGGATCCAGCGTCCTGCGCCCTCGTGCACTCGCTCCCATAACGCTGCACAGTAAAGTTTTCTTGGGGAACAAGATACGAACCAAGTGGCGCGCTGCGTACTTGGGTTTAGTCTTTTGCCGAGCCTTCACCAAATGGTTTCCAAGAACTTTCACATTTCTTGCTGGGTCACCAACAAACTCTTGTAAAACAAAAACATTCAAAGAAGAAAAAATTAAAATCCCAAACGAGTTGTTAAAAACAGAACATTTTTTCAAACTCTTCCTCTTGACTCTCAGTGTATGTTCTCTACTACAGTTAATTTTACTATGTATTACTACTTATCCGTGCTCTTACAAAAGCACCTTTAAATTGGAATGATACCAGAAGTAACTTTTTGATTCACCTTAATCACCAGCTGAAATCAAAACACCCAAGAAAATACATCAGACACCCAACTGACCACAGTGTTCACAGCGGCCTATTTTACATATGCTCAGATACATATGTTCAGATATGTTTTCAAGATATCGACTCAAGAAGAGTGGCATATCCACACACAGAAGTGCTAAATCATAAACTGTTTACAAATTTGTAGATAGATATCTGAATATTTCACCTACTATTCATGCAGCTCTTCAGCTGTTCAAATGTATTTTTTAGACCAAATGCAAAGAAGTCATAGCTCAGCCTTGTATATAAATCAGGGCATTTACACTTTAGAAAGGCATCAGTTTTTAAGACATGGTGCTATTTGATATGTGTATTATAATCTAAAAAAATCTATAGAATTCTTGTTTTTATTTGGAATTAAGTATTTTGAAAGAAACCAAACACTGGAGGATTTGAGTATAGAAAGGATTTATAGAAAGGATAAAATAAGGACGGATAGAAAGGACAAAAATCTCATACAGGAAGAAAACAGATATTTCCTTCACACAGATCAGGCAAGCTGCTTTCTTACAACATGCATATAGGCATATGCCTTACTTGCTTTAGTGGCAATCTATTTGCCTCCTCCAACACATGCTGGGTAGCAAGCACATGTTACTTGTGAATTATATGCAGAATGAAAAAAGGTTACATTAAGAGAGAAAAAGAGAGTCTAGAGTTAAAAGAACCCAAAGCACCTACTATAAACCAGACATTTTTTAGCCTTTGTTTCTGCATATTTGTAAGAAGGAACTCACCAAAGCTAGGATTGATGAAGACTGAAGAAGATGGCAGTTCTTCACTAATATTCACATCCTCAGATGCATTTTTGTAGTTCAACTCTACAGCGTTATTCTCCTGACTGGGCTCAGATGGTGCTGGCATCGATGGTGATGCCACAGGTGAAGATGCAATGTTGACAGTACTTTCCACAATACTGGGAGCAAGATTTGATTGTGGTGAAAGGTCAGGCATCCCATTAGTTGCTGTGTATGATGAATGTAACGAATGTGTAGAAACTATAGTGGGGAGTGGTGGGCTCTGCCTTCCAACAGGCTGCTGAGATTCGAGCTGAAAACTCTGCGGGGCATGTTTTACCTTGGAATTTACTTGAACGTGGCCATTTGGTAAAGCAACCCTTACAACTGGGCTATGCCTTCCCTGGCCTGATGAAGAACGATGAAGACTTAAATCTCTTTCCATGTGTTTTGGTACTCTTATTTTTCCTGAAGGCAAATGACTGGAACTTCTGTATGTAAATCCAACTGGTTTCTGCAAATGTGATTCAGAAAACAATTAAAAGGTTAAATAAGACATAGCAGATAATTTTGGGAGGGTTTTTTGAGCAAATCGGGAAAACTAGATTTTTGTAATGACGCTATTAGCAGCATACTCTTCCTTGAAGTAGTCTCTGTCATCAACTCAGAGCTACAATGTTTTTTTAGCCTTCTCTCTACTATCTTCTATTCTCATTTGTATCTGCAGCACTAAGAGTTTATCGGTTCAGCCTCAATGTTTCTCAATTTTTTTTTCACCTGGGGGGTGGGGAAAACTACTTTCTAGACCTCTATTAAAAAGTAAATAGGCAAAATAGAATTTAAAATTTTTCAGTCATTGACCCAGTCATTGGCTGATGAGTTTTCAAGGAATGTGTCCACTGCCCTGCTAGCTCCTTTCAAACAAGAAAGAAAACCAAACACTTTCTCTTCTTTCTTTACTTGTTAGCTAAAAACATTAAATATTCAGATCTCATCTACAATGAAGATTCCAGAGACTGAGATGGACAAACTGAGAAATGGGCTATGTTTTCCATCACTTCAAGTACTTTTATTAGAAATCATACAGCATGCATTCTAGTTCAAAACACAAGTCACTGAGCAGGAGCCACCAAATGAAGGTTACACATGTGAATTTGTTTTTCTTATTTTGTTTAAATTTGGCAGTTTTGTGTGTTTGTTTAGAGAATCTCATTATATTTCACCCTTGTAACCTTAAAAAAAATCTATGACCTTCAGGAAGTCTTATGTATCTGAAAGTCTGTCAGTTTCTCCAGCTTTTGGAATTCATCTAATAAAAAAATGTACCTTTACCCTAAACCATTCCATTAGCCCTTCACAGGTACAGCAATGGTATAGCTATAAAAAAATCCAACAGCAGTCCTGATGCTTTTAAATGGAAGAACCTAAGAAAATAGCTGGCAGATAAAAGCCTTCAGAAAAAAAAATGCAAAACCAACCAAGCAAACAAAAAAACCCCAACAAAAACCAAACAAAAAAACCCCCACAAAAACCAAAAAAACCCAAACAAACAAACAAAAACAAACAAACAAAAAAAACCACACAAAAAAAAATCCCACCCAACCAAAACAAAACAAAACAAAAAAACCCAATGAAACCAAGGCAGGTCACTTTTAACCCAAAAATCCAAATATTAAAGCAGCTGACATCCCACATATCACAGGGGAGGGTAAGAGCACAGAGGTCTTACATGGTTTATTTACATTTGACAAGATCAGCTTATTCCCTGAACCTCATGGTTTTGGATGAGTAGCCAGCACAAGCTTGGAGCTGACAATAAAAATACATAATAAACTTAGTTTCCTACTGATAGCTGACAGGTGTGAGAAATCCAGCTCCACCCACCCTTAAAGCAAATGACCTTACTGCTCTCTTGACATCTCCTGACAGCAGAACCATCTCTGCCACATTAAAAGTTTTGTAGCGTTGATGACAAAAAAGTCATTATGGATTTTATAACCTTTTTTCAAAAACCATCTGTTATGTTTTCCTTTTAAATATCATTGTCAGAAGTACTAAAATTGTGTCTCCTTACTTTACAGTAGATTGACCATTTAGGAACAAAATGAATACTGTGTACTCAATATCAAACATTATGAAAAATGTTTAAAAAGGAGTTTCCATTAAAAAAAAATAAATTCTATACTGTAACGGATATGACAACATACTGTTCACATCTAAAGTTCAGCAAGCCAATTGAACCAACCTGACTGATGCTTAAACTCTCTTCTAACTGCAGAAACCAAGGAGACAACACACCACATGTTGCAAAGGTGCACAGCAATATACTGAAGTTTAAGATGCACCTACACAATTCACTTCTGTTCATGCCAATACAAATAGAATTTTACAGCATCTATCACAGCATCCTGAATTTGATGGCAGTCACTGCCAATCTGCGGCCACCAGTCAATAACACAGGAAACTGAAGCCGGCACATAATCAGAAATCTCAAGTAATTGAATTGAAATAGATTCTAAGTCTACTATTTTGCTCCTTATTTCCATCTTAGTGGAAGGATTGGGATTTTTAAAATAAGCATGAGAGAATTAAAGCAAAAATAAACATCTTAGGTCTTTAATACTCACAGGTTTGATCAAGAACGGCTTTATACATGTATGCTGCATTTCTGAGACCTTACGATGAAGCAGGTCAAATTTTTTATCCAGCTTCTGAATGGCATCATACATGGCCTGTCAACAAATATAAAACTGAAAATAGCACTGTTTCACAAGAACTCAACCTAAACCTGAAGAAACCAGGCAAGTTCAATTAAAAGCTGAACTCCCTCCCTAAAACTCAGCCAACTTCCTTCCACAGCACTGCTGAATCTTAAGGACACTTGCAAGGCATTAACACTTGGCTACAAATCACTTACAAATTGACTTCCATTAAGCATGGCCTGAATGACTCCAGTCAAACAAGTGCTTGCCTGAATAAATATGGGATGCTTTTAATTTTTAGTGCAGTTGTTTTCAATTTTGCCAGTTACTGCTTCAGAAATCAAAAGGAAAGAACTTACAAAACCAACACTAGCAGGATTTTTGGCAAGCAACATGTACATTCAATAGCTGGGTGTGTATCACTGTCACATCTTTCCCATTACTGTGAAACTCCTCCCAATAACTAAACTCTACATTTTGTATTAAAGCTTAATATTTGAAAATTATTCTCATGAAAAGTTCAGAGAATATGAAAGAGATTAGTTTTACTTTGAAAATATTGTAGTTATGTGGGCAATTAACAAGCAAATCACTGGAAAGGATCATGACACTGGTTGTCAAGTTTATAATACAACTCTTCCTGAAGTACAAGGAAAATTGTTTGAACACCATTTCAGATATAAAGGAAAAAATAAATACCTGGCAATAACTGAGGACCTCCATAAGAGGATTCTGTTGATATCCAGTGTAAGAAGCTTCAGATAAAATGCTTTCCTTTTTCATTAAAATAATAATTAAATATAAAAAAGAAAAAAAAAGAGAAAAAAGGAGTGTAAGGTACTGATATATACACGGACTTAGGATATCACATTAAGCAAGTAAATCCCAACTTCAAATCTCTCATGTTACTTCAGCCTATCCCAAAATATGCATCCCCAAAGCAGCTTTTCAAAGTCAGTCAAACAAAAGAAAATTCACTTACACATTCATAGTCTGGTTCATACTCATAAATGACACTGTCACTGTCTTCATATTCTTCTTCCCTGGTTCTCATCTGGGAAATAACGCAATTAACATTTAATGTTTTGAAAAGTTAAAGAATTCTCCCAGGAATCCAACTTGGACACTTTTGGTTGCAGCTATAGTTCCCTCCCTTGGCTAAACCAGGGCCCAAGAAAACAAGACTTACCAGAGTCATCTTATTTATGTACTGGTGTGTTAAGGAAACTTTCCTGTCTGACCATGCAGGAGACACTCTGGTGGTCACCCAGGGACTGTAACAGCTGGGGCTGAAGCCCCTTTGCAGTGGGTGGCTCAGGTGCCCTGCCTGACTCCCTACATACTCTACTTTCACAGTCAGACAAGGTTTCCTTACCAGCTTGACCCTGGATTTGCTAGAGCAGACTCTCAGACCTCTGGTTTCTTCAAGTAATTTTACCATGGTACAATAAGAGGACATATATATGTGTGTGTGTGCGTATATATCTATCTATCTATCTATATATCTATATATATCTGTGTGTGTATGTGTGTGTGTGTGTGTGTACATATAACTGAAAAATAACGTGCATTTTTGCTTATTCTAAGGCAGAACTTTCTCATCTAACTAAATGTACTATAGAGCCAAACTTATGCAATCATGGAATCACTTCGATTGGAAAAGACCTCTGAGTCCACATTATGAGACTTCAGTGGGTACAACTGAAAGCAGAAGCTGTAAAAAATTTCTAGAAGAGGCAATTTCCTCATGGCTTGCACACTGCTTTTAAGCAGGAAGGACAGTGCCACCACCTGGACAATCGTGGCATTTTCCTTTTACTGGATGCATGCCGATCCCATCCACCACTCACCACAGATTTACAGCGTCTGCTGGTGATACTTTATTTTTTTAAACCGATCAGGTTTTATTTTAGAAAAGGAAGGCTGGGAGGGGGGTAGATAATACTTCTGTTTTGTTTACAAAGGCAGAATTCAGTGACTGGTAAAATTTTTGAGATTATTCTGTGAGTTACTGAAAAACAACTGAAGGACAACCAAGTCATCACAGTCAGCACGGCTTCAGAAGGGTGAAGTCCTCCTTGTCAAAGTTAAATTCCTTTTATGACAAGATGACCCACCTAGCTGATCAAGGGAAGTCAGTTGGTACAATCTGTTTGGATTTCAGTAAAGCTTTTGATACTGTCTCTCACAGGATTCTCTGGACCAAATCTCCAGCACACAGCTGCTTAAACACATCACAGCTTGAGTGAGCAATTGGCTCATGAGCCAGGCACACAGGGTTACAAGGAATAGGGTGACATCAGACTGGCCACCTGCTCCATCCGGGGCCCTGTACTCCTCAACATCTTCATAAATGATCTGGACACAGGACACATTTATGAGTGAGGAGACACTCATAAATTATGGGGACATAAATGATGTAGACACAGAATTTTCTGACGACATGAAGTTGGGAGGAGCCATTGACTCCCTTGAAGGCAGAGAGGCCCTGCAGAGAGATCTGAACAAATCAGAGGCTGGGCAACCACCAGTTGTATGAAGTTTAACAAGGACAGCACTGGATTCTGCACCTGGGATGGGGCAACTCTGGATGTATGACCAACTGCAGAGTAGGAGGCTAAAGACTTGCTAGAAGTATCCATGCATAGATATCCTACCCATCTTCAGTAGGATGTCATCAAATCACCACACAGCAGTGAAGGAAAAATTATGTTCCAAGTAACACTGAAACTGGTCTCAAAAGGAAGGGCTATTGTTTGGTGAAACGTACCACATTGTGCTCCACTACAGCAGGAGAAAGTCGCTTTCTTTTATTACGCAAAAACACAAAATCCGTTTTTTCAGGGCTGTGACCATTTCCTCTCTGCATCATTGCAGAATGGCCCATTTGTGAGGCTGTTTGATCAGCAAGCACTGGCAAGCCTTCACTTCCTGTTGAAATAAAGAGAAAGCAAAGCTCATCAGAAAGTTTCCCAATGCATTAAACGTTTCACTACAGTAAAAATAGGCACAGTCACCCTTTTTTTAAAACTTTCAGACTGCTTGATTATTTGAAATTTGTTTACCAGCATAATGCCAAACAGTTATTTATCAAATTAATTTAGATCAGAAATTATAAATTCAATTTAGTATTGTTTTTTTCAAATGTAATGATATTTTTTAAAGTGCCAGTAAAAGTAATACTGACCTTGTGAGCACAAATGGCTAACAAAAAATTAAAATAAAAGGTGCTCTGCAGCTGGCAGGGAGAAATGAAGACCTAGATCTCTCCCTGCATGATGTTGAGCTTGCTCTGACAGCTTCTTATTGTAGGCAAGAAGATACAAGACAAAAGTAGAAGAAACTCATTTGGACAGACAGAATGAGATCTGAAGGAAAGGCACTGCTCTACAAGACACTGTTCTAAGATAGTGGTTGAATAAAACCAATCAGATAGAATTTCAGTTCAAAGTTCAATACTCACATTTGAGATAAACCTGTGATGTGTTTCACTCATACATCTCACTATACTTGATTTTAACTAGACAGTATCTAATGCTAATACACTCAAATATATCAAAACCATATTTTACCTTTTAAAAAACAATTGCTCTCATCATGATTAATTTATTAAAAATAAAATAATTACTTATGTCCTAAAACCAAGCAATTGTCTATGACAGCTTCTTGGGTAGAAGTTTTAATTTTGGTGGGGTTGTTTGTTTATTTCAAATAACAGAGACAAAACCCCAAGTAAACCATCCAAACCATCCTTCACTCCCAAATTTGTTTTTAGATGTAAACATACAACTACAGAATACTGTCAATTAGAAGACCAAAAAGTCTAAAGGTTCTCAGAAGCACCCAACAACACTAGGAAAAACACATGTAACTTGTGTCTGTGAAGAGAAATACTGATGTGATTCTCTGCAGAGTCAACTAGCTGAATTAAAAAAAAATATCCCCCAAAGTAGGAAGTGCTTTCACTTAGTTACAGTAATTTTCCTCACTGACTTGGTAATACTGCTACAGAACTCAATAAATGCTCATAACAGCTGTGAAGAATTTTTGTCTGGGCCAATGAAGCATTGGGTAAGATTTCTTGAGAGACTTTGATCTTGCATGTTGAAATAAATACAGTGAATTAAAGACAATCACAATGGCTACTTACTGCTAAAAATTTATCATCTTAAACAACCATCTTCTGTCATTACACATCAGCATCTCCAGTACTAAGTAACACTGGATAGATTATCTAAAAACCTAATTTTTTAAGCTAAGTTCTTTCATGACATTTATTTTTCAAATTGCTTCCTAATTTATTCCTAGGTATACTTACTCTTACAAGTAAGTAAAAAGTTGTCTTTTTAAAATGTAATATTTTAGCAGGCTCACCATTTATAAGGACCTTGAAAGTAATAACTAAAAGGTAATTCTCATTAAAGGCACTGCCAAGCAATTTCTATAAAGTAGCTTTCCAATAAAACGTGTTTTAAAGATAAGGGTAATATAGAAAGCACTGAATCCAAAAGCACAGAACATATGGCATTAAAACTAGCCATTAACTATCAGATCACAATAAAAATGAACAGTAATCACCATAGGCAAGTTGACTCATGTGGTGAACAGCACTGTTTGCTTCAGAGTTCTGCTGCACTGGCATGCAGCTTTGTGTGGACAGCCCGCTGCCTCCATGGTCCACAATCAGTGCTTCATCCTCCTCCTCAGTCTTCACACACAAATAATCTATTAGCAGGAAGAGAAACAGGTAAGATTGCAGGCCATTCTGCATATCAGGTGCCAACTGCAGTGCCTGTATAACACCTAGTGATCTCAATTGTACCACAGGCTATTATAAATTCGGCTTCACTTCAGCATCTAAATGCAAAGTCCCTTTTAAACACAGACACTGAGGTTTTAATGCACACTAGAAAGGAAGCAGCTTACTATTGTTTAGTTGGTGGGATTGCTGAAATTGTTCAGCACCCAGTTCTCCCTAAAGTGTCCAGCTTCAACAGGAACAGTTATAAGCCAGTAACAAGCACTTCTACAAACTCCACTGTTTACATATTCAAGCATACGAAAAAATGTATCAATCTGGTCTTGAAATTTTACTGTCATAAATTAAGACTTGCTTAATACACTTGAACAAATCAGTCTACAAATCCTAACTGTATACTTGGTATTCAGATCAATCCAAACGTTGGCTCCCAATGCAATACTGTCTAGAAACACTGAATGGCAAATCTCCAGTAGCAGATTTTTTCCAATTAAACACCCTACCTCAGAGAAAAAGAGAAAAATGGTTTCAGAATAACTGTATTATAGTTATTATTGTTAGATCCAGTGTTTTTGACAGGGTCAGGGAGGGAGCAGAATTTATTTTTGCTGAAACAAATTAATGGAAGGAACCTGATCAAGTTAGGAAATAAAACTGAAATTCAGCCAGCACATATGCATGACATTCTCACTATGCAGGACACAGGCTGTATTTTCCACATTGTCTCTGCCCTGTTCAGTGCACAGGATGGACTGAGCTCCAGGAATGAATCAGAACTGTATCAGTGGAACAGCAGTCTGGGTCTCCACTCTTAAATAATCAACTCATTCCAAATCCCGTTCTCTCCCAATTTCTTAAAGAGACCAAAAGGTAAGAATAAAGTTGAATTCCACAGGTCATCCAGTTTCCTCTCTGGCCAATGCTCGCATCTAATTCAAAAGATATAATACAGCAGGGCTTGGATTTGTCTGCCAATCAGATTAAGAAACTGATGGTCTGTTCAGAAACACCCATCAAGTGCTACACAGTCAAGCTTTGTTTACAGGTGTAAACAAAGCCAAAAAGCTACCTGAGGCAGAGCTGACCTGTACAAGGAGTTTAGCTGAGGACACACTCTAGGATATGCTGCTTAGGCTGCCAGTGGGAGAACAGTTCTTGGCCAGTTTTCATCAGCTGTATGGAAGTAAACAACAGGCTTACTCATGAACTTAATTTAGGTGCAGCTTTTAGCAAAACACTTCAGTGATATTCACTGACTGAAGTTCATTGCAGGCTAACATGAGTTATTAGCATGTGCTGAATTATTTAACTGCCTCACAGGCACAAATTTTTTTGTTGACAATCATTTAGTATTCTACCTACTTTGGGAAAGAATTAACAAAGAGTCAGTAAAAGTGCATCTGCTTCGAAGCAGGAGGGATGACAATCCTCTCTGCCAATTTCCCCAGCCAGGATGCCAGATTAGTGCATGGTCTGACAAATGCCCTACTTATAGCTGGGTCTCTGCTGTCCTGCAATCCTCTTTCTATCCCTAACTAGACAAAGCAATGCAAATTGTATGTTATTTATGCAACCCTAAAAAGCCCAGAATTTATCTTTATATTCATAATCTTTGCCACAAATCTCATGTCTCACTCAAATAACCACTAGCAAAACAACCCTACCTGATCAGCAACTACATCACTCAAATCTACACTTAAAAGAGTGATGAGTATAGAAGAGGGAAAATTCTGTGCAACCAGCAAAGACACGGCAAGGTCAGAGCAGCTCCATCTGTACTAGAGGAAGGCCAGTATGATCAGAAGTTAGGAGAGTTTCTACAAGTGAAACTGAAAGCAAGGCTTACTCTTCCAAACCCTCTACCACCCTCCCTTAAATAAGTTTCAAAATCAGAATTTCAACAGTACAGTGGACTCTGAGCAGAAAGTGTTTCCAAAGCCTGCAACTACAGCAACTCACAGCTGGAGAGCAAACATAAAGCAAACAGAAAAATACAGAAGGCAAAACCATCTCAAATAAAAAAAAGATAAACAAAACCACAACCAAACCTACAAACCTACATGGAAGCAATACAGCAGCAAGCAGTAATCTCTCATTTTAACCTTTCAGGTGATGGCCAGGATCCTCCTCATCCCCTGGCCTTTTAATTTCCATCACCCATTGCTGAATGTGGCGGCTTTCACACATAGAAAGGGAATTATTCTGTCTTCAGAACAGCATTTTTACATGACCAGCCAAGAAACTTGAAGATTAGAATACACCACCCATTTCCAGGAAGGCTTATTAGTATGACTGATCACACTGCAACAATAAGAAAAGCAGCTCCAAGAATGTAGACTCACCTGTTTCATACCAACCATTTCCTCCTTTCCCTAATGTGTTCTAGTTGCCTGGCCTCTAAAGTCAGTGGGGAAACTTAAATGTCTTTGCTATAGATTTGACTACATGCATCAGCAAGAGGAATAGATATGTGATAAAAAAATTTTGTTTATAAGACTGTTGGGAATTAAACAAAATTTACTTATAGAATATTAAATATAGAACATTATTCATATCTTCGAAAATTTGTGACAAGAAAAAAATCCAGCTATTTAGCCATAATCTGAAATACACTGCAACTTAGTCCTCTAAGCAATTCTAAATATTTCTGATGCTTCCTTAAGGTGCCCAGGAATAGAGAATATTACCATACATACATAGCACCAAACAGTATGAAATACAACTCTGACTCTCAAGTAAGAACCACAAACTGCCAAATTCTATGGATTAATTTGTGCTCCTGGAAAAAAAAAAAAGCAGCCATCAACTGTTTTTTACTTCTGACTTTGATGAAGATGCAACTGGATTTCTTGTGCCAAGTTAGTAATATATATACATTAACTCACTCCACTGACAGAAAATTTCAGGACATAGATATTTAAATGTTTCCAGTACGTCTTGAAAGGAAGTTATAAATTTTAAAAGTGTGACTAAGGAAATATTTCAGGTTTACATATTCAAACATGGCTTTCACTGTGAAGTGGATTGCACATTAGTAATACTTACTACATTGGCTGGTTTATCCAATCATTGGATCAAGTTATCAGTTTAGGAGAACTCTGAATTTCTGTTTGAAAATTTAAGTAACAGTCATGTAAAATTAGAAAACCTAACCAAACAAATTCCTTTTCAGACTCAATGCATACTCTGAGTTATGATATAGGCTATGACTTAAAACTTTCAGTAGAGCTGTAGGATATGCTAAAAGATCAAAGTTCATAAAAAATGTGTATTGTACAGAATGGCATTTATAGACAGAGCAGTCCAGTGAAATGGTCATATTAAAAACCAAGATTGGAGATAAACTTAAACATCTTAGAAGTTAAAAAGATCATAATTTAGTATTCTGTCATCAGGAGACCATCTTCCCTTCTGCACAAAATCATCAAGTTGAAGCATGCCAAAGGCACTTACATTTGAATTATTTGCGCCCAAAAATGTTCAACTCTGTGCCTAACCCTGTACTACATTAAATTACAGCTGTTTATGCAGCTCTGTGAAGCCAAGCATCACAAAGAATTTATTTCCAGTAACCAACAGAAACATATATTTAAAATTATTTGGGACTTGAAAATGTGTTGGTACTCAACGTCAAGAAACACTAAAACCAACCAACCAACCAACCAACCAACCAACCAACCAACCAACCAAAAACAAACTCGAATTCTTTCAAAGGCAGAATCAAAAGGAAAAACAATAAAGCTCAAAAAGCCTCTCCAGCAACTATGAATTGCACAGCAAAACAAATCAAGCAAACCAACCAGACCCAAATAAATAAAGAACTTACCTGGGTTGAAACTAAGCCACAAAAGGAGAGATAGCCAGCCTTAACTTGGATCATAATTAGATCCTGTACTATTTATGGCATGACACTTGTGCTGACATTCACAAAAAAGTGAACTAACACAGGGGAGAGCTCAGGGACACCAGTGCCTTTCAGAGCTAATATCATCCCATCACAACTCTAAGTAATCATCTGCCTACAAACTCAATTTCACTGAAGACATAACTGAGAGTTTTAAGCAGATTTATGATAATGAGAGCTAGAAGCACAGAAATACCACCAGATGTGATGCATCAGCTGAAGTCTGAAGACAACAGACTATTTTTTTCTTTCCCCAAGTATGTGGCTAATAAAATACATCACATAAACCAGTGGAATAAGGAAGGACTTGTACTGAATCAGACATTACCTGGTGAATGCTCTCACTAGCTGCAGAAACACAAATGTAAGTGATCATCAAGCACAGAATGGTAAAGTGAGGTTCATGAAAGAGATGACTGAAAGCACCAATTAGTACTAAAACCTATCTCAACCTCTACTACAGAGTTCCAGGAGAGCTTGCAAAATCACAAAAAACTTTTCATAGAAATCTGATGGGTTTTCTTAATTTTTTAAGAGTTCAGTTAGACACACCTCCATATTTCTGCAAACATTATCTCAACACACCCAGGTGAAAAAGCCAGCCATGGAAGGTCTGTGTAAATCAAACCAGATTTTACAAAGATTTTTAAATACTGCACTCAGGAAAAAATGGTAGCACTCAAGTCATATCCTTGAATTTAGCATACTTCTGATTATTTTGTCCTTCCTCAGGGATCACAAGCACCAGAATACTCTATCAGAGATAAAACACTTAGCAACAGCCTCTGAACACTGAAATAATTAATTTAGAGTACTGCTGTCAGAATTTACAACCTAAGAAGACAACAAACTAAGAAGACAACAGAAACTAGTATTTCAGCTAATACAAACCAATTACTATGGAGAGAAGCAAAATAATAAAGCCAGATTTCCTGTACCTTTACCTGTCATATTTAGATCACTGAGGTGATAAAGCCACTGAAAATCAAGGTAAAAACACTTTCACATAAAGACCTTCGGTGTTTATTAAGATTGGAGCTCATACTGCACCTTTTGATTGAACAATATTATTAATGTCATATCTTTTCTATTGCCAGGGACTAGCACAGGCTTAATATTTGCTAGGATTACTGAGTTACAAACAAAGCCAATCAGGAAACTGAAGAATTGAGGACAAAGGAGAAGCACCAACAAACACATCATTGTGCACGTCTATTTAATAAAGATTACATCACACTTGCTCTGCTCCCACCCTCCTGCCATCTCAGTCCTACCCCTTCCACTCATGTTGACACTTGCAGAACTGCACAGCGAACTGGCTATTTCCTCATCAGAAAAGTTCCTTGAACAATGAAATCATACAAGAAAATCTGGCATCTGAGCAAGACATAACTGGAACTTCTTTAGAGGGTAAGTCTGTGACAGCAACAACCTAAATGGGCATAAACTGATCTGAGTTTGTATAAACATCACTTCTCTAAAGGGCAAAGTGAAGCACGTAACTGGCGGAAATAGAGTTGTTTTGGTCCAAAATCAAGGTGTCTGAAGTCTAAGACCCTTAAGTTACGCTATGCATTGTGTCTTCTGATAGGCAACTCATTAGATCAGACCTCTCAATTCAGCAGAGGCATTCATGTCTCCCTCACTCAGGTTTCATATCCGAGTAACTACAGAGCTGGGGGGACCTGTCAAAGCCGAGACTCACGGAAAAGTCTCCCTAAGATTTTGGCATTATGCTCAGCTGCCATTTAAGGACTATGGAAAGCAAAAGCTTCCCCCACCATAACACTGCAACTGACGCAACCAACCTGTGGGCGGGCCACACTACTCCTGAGCAGAATTTCCCCGCGAGTCCTGTCTCGGGAGCACACATTCCCGGGAGAGCCACGGGCCGCGCCGGGCCCGCACGCCCTGAGGGGCGAACAGCCGCAGCTGCGCCCGCCATGAGCCGCGCCCCCGTGCCGCGAGACCCCGCCGGCGCTGACGCGGCGGCGACGGGCAGGAGCGCCAGCCAATAGCGGCGCCGGCCGCGCGGGAACGGGCGAATAGCGACGGGCGCGGTGGGCGTGGCGCGGCCGGCTCGGCAGCGGGCGTTGGGGCTGTTGCGAACGATGAGGGAGCGTTCCCCGCGCCGCGGCGGCGCCGCGTCCTTCCCAACCCCCTCGGCGGGGCGAGCCGCCCGGCCGGGAGCCTTACCCTCCTCAGACATGGCTTGCTGGGGCGGCTGAGCGCGGCGTCCTCCTCGGGCGGGCCGGGCGGGCGGCGGAGCGAGCGGGGCTCGGGTACCGGCAGGTGTGGCCGGAATGCGGCGTTGGAAACGGAAGCGGCTTCTCCGACGTGAGCAAGAAACTGTTTTGGAGCAGTGCGGCTGCGCGCTGGGCGCGGGGGCGCGCCCGGGAAACGGGGGCGGCGGGGCGGTGCCGCTCGCTCCTTCAGCAGGCGCGGCTTGCGCACAGTGGTCCTCCAGCCTGCCGGGGAGTCAAGGGGGCAGCCGAACAGCAGCTCCGCTCCCGCAGCAGCCACCGAGCGGCTGCTCCACTCCCTCAGTCTGCGGCCACGCCGTCCGCTTCCTCAGCAGCTCGCCCGCTCCCCTAGCAGCCAGCCAGCCCGCTGGGAGTCGGCCCGCTCCCGCAGCAGCCCTGGCGTTCCCGCAGCAGGCAGCCAGCCCGCTGGTTAGTTTTGGTGTTAAGTTTTGGTGGTCTGCAAAGCCCCCTATTTTTTTGATTTGGGGCTGAGGATCAGCAGATCCAGAAGATGCCCTGCCCATATGCCCCATGGCATTCCTCATGCTCCCCCCTGCAGGCACAGGAATCTCTCTGGGGGTATTCATTCAGGGAGTGGTGGGAAGAATCAAAGAATTAATTCGAGAGCATCCAGCCCAACCTATAGACCTGACATCATGTTATCAACTAAACTATGGCACTAAGTCATATTAAGTTCTGTTTTAAAACACCACCAGGGATGGTGACTCCCCTATCTTCCTGGGCAGCCCATTCCAATGTCCCAAATACAGTGACACAGTGTAAGAATATTGGGTGTGGGTAGTTATGGGACCTGATCTGCTCATGGCCTGGGGCAGCAAAGTGGCCTACGACAGCCTGCAGGATCAAAGAAAGTACAGTTCAGCAGCACTATGCAAGGCAAAAGGAAGAGCAATCCTTGCAGGTTCAACCAAGAACTTTTAAAGAAAGTGAAGGAGATGTGTGGAAAGTTCTGTTTAGGAAATGAATAAAAATCAGGGAAAGGGGTGGATTGAGGTGAATTGGGGAGGAACAAGACTCTGGTGATAGTAAATGTTTTTCTAGCTTTTCTTCTGGGATACACACATACATTTGTGTATGGGGGTCAGACATGTCGCCCATGTGCCCATGGTGTAGTTCTGGAGTAAGTGCAGGTGTGTGAGTAAATGTATGAGCACTAATGAAGGTAAAACTGGATGGCTTAGCAAGTGGAGAGGTGGCCCAGAGTCAGGAGTGTGTTTAACGGTGGGACCATGGGGCACCTTGCTACTGAGGACCAGGGGAATCCTGGCCAGATGCTGGAGAGACCATAGAACTGAAGGGATCTCAAGGGGTAGGGGGGCATGTGTCTGAGGGTAAAATTGAAGTGTTCTGGGGGAGCTTCAGTGCCCTGGACATCACTGGGTCCAGGAGCCTCCTGAATCACCTGCAGCCTGTGCTGTTTTTCCAGCAGAACAAGAGCATGCTCTGTAGCTGAAGCAAGAAGGCTTTGTCAGTAGGCTTCACTTGATCAGCCTGCCTGTACTAGACATCAATGACAAGATTCCCTTTGTTGCCTTGGTCTGCAATTTTTACCCATAGGCTTTCTTATTTCTTTTCTGATGGTTGTGGTACCTTTGGTGCAACTGGGCCTTTATTCTCTTCAGCTTTTGGCTGGCTTTCCATGTGCAAAACCTCTTCCTTTTGTGCAGAGGGACCTTGGCGAATTAGGTGGGGAAAAAAGAGTGTTGCTTGTTATCCCAAGCATGGACTACCCTCCCTTGCTCCATTCTTTACAGCTGCTACCTTCTCCTTGATGGGAAATGGATAGAGCCCCTTGATCTTTAATTATTTCTGGTGGCTGCTTTTGTCTCAGGGCAGTCAGACCTGGGTTCCACCAGTCTATCTCCCTTTCTGACTCTTTAATACTCCTTACTATTTTTTTTTTTGTAACATTTTTAATTGAGAATTACAGCTGTTTCCCTTGCATGCTTCAAGAGACACTATTTTGAAGTGTCTAATTCTTATCAAAGATCTATCTCCAAACTATTAATCACTTCCTGTAGCACTGTCTTTGGAGTCATCCATTCCTCAGCCTCTGCAGAAGTGAAATGCAGTTTTCTAATACTGATTGGAAAGGTCTGTCATCTTCATGCTCTACTCAGTGTTCAAAATGCAAATACATATGGGTATTCTGGTTCTGTAGTAATGTGCATCATGCTGCTTTTTTTCTCTTTTATGAAAACAGTAATAGTTTTACTGTAATTTACGCATGTAGATTTTCTGCAAATATAGACTGATGCAGCTCCATGTCAGGCAAATAAAGTTTGTCTCCAGAACAAGCACATTATGCTGATGAAGAGTGGAGTCCTGTTTCCTTAATTTGAGCTAAACCATCACATGGATGATTCCTAGAAATAGTTTCAGAAGAATTAGAGGTTTCAGTAGAATTTTATTGTATTGACATTCTGTGGATTGGATGCATTCTCTAGACCAGCTGTATCCTGCTTTATGCTCCTGCTTGCTGAGTGCTGCTTGATGCACTAACACAGGAGGTGATGTGGGGCTGCTGATGTTGGAGTTTCATGTAGGAATTCTGCGCTGTAGGCAGTAAAGGCTCCAAGTACATTCTGAGTAGTGTTTACTTGTAAATTAATTTGATGACAGTCTGGACACAAACCTGCAATATTTTAAGATAGGCACTGAGTGGTCTTGAAAGTTTCTCATCTTCAGGTTTGAGCATCTTGGCAGTAAAACCATGGAGTTCTTGTGGAATTTCAGCTTCTGTGTGCTTAAAATAGTGCAGAATCAGAGGTGCTTGACATGTAGTGTTCTGTTACCAGAATGATAGTGCCTTCATATTTTCCTGGTCTGCACAAGAATGGCTGATTCTGTCTTTGTATGTTCCTGATCTACAGGAGAATCCTTTATCATATTCTAGAAGTTGTCGGTCATGCTGCGTAGACACTGACCAAAGATTCTTGGAGAAGCAAGACTGAAGCGGATCACACAAGTTGCATCTGTAATTCCCAAAGACTGCAGGCAGTCATCTGTTAACACTAACGTAACAGGAGATCCAGAATTGCCTTTATTTTCTGTTATCTACAGAAACAGAGGAACTTTGTTATGTTACGTCAACATTTTGTCTGGGTGTAAGGAAGTAGTCGCTGAAAAGAATTATTTGGGAAGAGGTCCTTAGAAGCTGTATGCTGGGGTGCTTCCCAAAGTCCAGGCTAGCTAACAGCACAAGCCAGCAGTCAGTGGGGTGGCAGCCTGCAGGCAAGAGCATCTGCCCTGGATCCGAGGCTGGCTCGCCAAGGCTGCCACCTAAGGTGACCTCCCACGGCTGGTGATGGGGAGGCTTCACCCCTGGATGGAGCTGAGAGAAATCCCAACCGGCCAACAGAGAGGCAGAGGCAGGCAGAGGTCCGCAGCAGAGCTTTGGTTTATTAACCAAAAGAGAAACGAGCTGGCGACTGCCCCAAGGGGAGGGTGCAGGGAGGTTATAAAGGGAAGGTGGCACCCTTCCTCGGGCAAATCAGGGAACAGGGAGAAGTGATAGACTTGAGACATAAACCAATGGGGGTCCAGGTGGGGAGGGATTCCAGCTCCTGGTCCAATCACTCTCCATCCTGGGTAGAAACTTCTAGAGAAAGGGCAAGGACAGAGAGTGACGGACAGAGGACTGGGAGGGGAGAACAGAGCCGTTACCATGGGGATCTAGGAGGGGTTTAGGTGAAACCATAGAAACAGGGGTGGAGTAAAATAACTGACAGGAAACTTGTTACACTGAGGGCGGGAAGGGGAGCCCTGGACAGAACCATTGCAACTTAAGAACAGGGGGGAACAGAACATACCATTTGAACATTAACTTATACAAAGAACAACTTTGAACAAATAAATGAATGCACCACAACAGCTGTACAGGCTAAATGGGGTACCAAGAAACAGCTTAAGAAGTGAAGTAGCAGAGTCAGAGATAAGGGATACTTCAGCTGGCAGGGCATCTGACTGCTGCTGAGTAAGCCTTTAATGAGTACCGAAAAAGAGGTACTTCCTAAAAGGAGAACATTTAAAGGATGAACATTAAATACTACTAATAGTATAATAGTCCTGTGCCAGCCTTGTAAATATGTGAATCAACTTAACTACTTAGGCATCGAATACTATTTCCTTAGAGATTCTTAGAATGTCCTATACATCTAAAAATAGTTTTCTAGTTGATGTGAGAGATGAAATAGCATTTTGCTTCAGCCCAAAAGGAGTACAGAGTAGAAGTAGGAAAAGCATTAATTTTGTTTTCTATTTCTTGTTACCTGTAGTTTAGATGTGGTTTAATGTGTTTCTTGCACCTGTTAAGTGTCGTTGGGAACCAGTAAAGAAGCGAAGTTGAAAATAAAACGAAAAGAGGGAAAAGGATGCAGAGGAGGGGAAAGGTTTTGGGGGAAGGGTAGGCAGTTGGGAGAGAATGTATGTTCCTCAATACCCAACCAGTGGGGAAGGGGACAGCAACCCCCCATTGGCCGCAAAAGGGTATAAAAAGGTTGCCATTTTAATGAAGTGCGTGTGTTCAGCTGTTCGAGGAGAAACAAACTGGACTCAGCTGATTTGTTGATACTAATAATTTTGCTTCAAAACTTGGTCCCCTCTCAATTCTATTGGAAAATTAGTTATTTCTCACAATTTGGAGACTTGTCCAGGATCCTTAACTTCTTGCCCTGCAGGGTGGGACATCAAGATTAGGGGGAAAGTGCACCCTGCTGGGTTTAGCAACCCTTGACTTATGGTCATACCTTGTGGGACATGCAGGTGAGAGCTGGATAGGGCACTTTAAAAAGCAAAGACGGGAAAGGAAGAGAGGGAGAGAGTAGAGTTTATGTGCGATAGTTGGTAACACCTGTGGGTGCACAGGACCCACATAAGAAAAGTAACTGTTAAGCATTACCTGGGTGGCCTGGGGGGAGCAGGACTAAGTGAGTGCATTTGAGACAAGGAATTGCGTGTGAAGTGACTGGAGTCCTTCTAACTGCAGTTCCTTCATTCTGCAAGGGATACAGCCAGTGAAGAGACAAAGTGAGTCATATCTGCAAGAGTCCTGTGGGAATATTGTGAGATGGGAAATAGCTGCAGTGGGAAGACTAAGAGGAGTGGAGAGGGTTTGAAAGACTCCACTCTGAGCACACATCCTGACAGTCCTTTGGGGAGGATGCTCAGAGACTGGGGACAAGAGGAGTTGTCTTGTACTCAGGGGAAGGATAAGGAAGAGATGATTTAATATTGTATATTCGAATGGACTAAAGAACCAATTAGATCAAACCCATTATATTGGCCAAGATACAGGTCTTTGGAAGATGGGATATGTCAGGCTTTATATGTATACGTGAACACAAAAGAGCCTTGAGACCAAGAAGAGAGGGATTGTGCTGCTTGCTGGAAGGGATATTCGTCCATGTTTGTGACTGAAGACTTGAACAAGACTAGATTGTTGCCGTGTGTTTTTTCTTTATTTATTTGTTCCTTTCACCCTATATTTTTAGTTCATTGCTAAGGTGTATCCCCCCCCAAATTGTCAGTCCTGATCTGGACCTACCCTTTATTCCAGAATGTTCCTTGCCACTCCACTTACCCAGCTGTCAATCCCTCCTTTTAGCAGCCCCCTGCTTGGACCTCCCCTTTGGAAATCCCCTAATGATGATCTTGAAAGTTTAAGTAACCTGTATTAATTTCTGTCATTTCCGAGAAAGAAGCCATCCCCGAGGTGTCACCTGTTTTGTGGGTCCACATTGCCATCATCCTTTTGTGGCCAGTCTCGGAGGCATGAATCATCTCGCAACCCAAGAAGAATGTGTGGGTTGCCCTGGCAGAGACCCTTCAGCAGGATGGAATTTGAGATCTCTGCTGCCTGAACTTGTCATTGAAAAGTGCAGATATGCATGCCAGCCTGAGAAAGATGAGTGAAATGATCTCCAGCATCAAGCAGAAATCGCAGTACTGGTTGACCAACATCTTTCAAAGTGGGGACTCACGGGATGGCTCTCTTCTGTTCTAAAAACTGTCTTACAGATTTATTCAGTTATTATTGTTCTGGTTATGTTTTCCATTCTGAAAAATTGCTGCTTATCCTCAGTTAAACAGCTTCCCCTGAAATCAATGTCACCAAAACCCCTACTTCCCAACTCCCCTCTTCCTGGTTTCACGACGTATACCCCGATTCTGAATACTGCCCTGATCCCTCTTTCTGAAAAAGAAAGGGGGAGATGTTGGGGTTTGAATTTATTTCATTAATGCATTGTTAAATGGTTTGTTCTATTGTACCCCATATTCTCCCCAGGTTTGTTCATCCTGGACTTGTACCCTCCTTCCAAGCTGTCCCTCATGCCATTCCCTGCCCTTTGTTCCAGCTCTTTCCCTGCCTGTCAAGGCAGCCCAGCCCCTTATCCCTGAACCTTTCTTGCCACTTTCACCTTGGCCAGTCCCTTATTGCAACACTCCTTCAGAATTCCTCTACTCCTGGAAGTCCCAGTGGCTCATGTGACCTACCCTCTCCTCTCCCCTACCCTGATTGGTCCCAAACAAATGATGTCTCTCCCTTACTCATCCTCTGAAATCTCTGCATTGCACAACTGTTTGTAACCATCCCAAGTTGAATCAGTTTAAAAACCTGTGCACAGAGCTGCTTGGGGCTCTTTCGTCCTATACCCTTTGCCTGGAATAAACCCTTTCCTGTGGAACGTCAAGGCAGAGAGCTTCTTCTTTCTCCTCTACCTGGTCCCTGTCGTAGCTTATATTTGGCACTGTACAGCAAGTGGTTCTAAAGGCTCTGCCTCTGGTAAATCCCCATCCCAAGGCAGTTCCCCACACGTGGTGCAGCGCCGGAGTTTCAAGAGCTAGCCTGGGCTCTGGTGAGCTGCATCAGATGAGGAGTAGCCCAAAGAAGCCTTCAAGCGAATGTTAGGAGACCCCAAGGAAGAGGACAGGAGATGACCACTTGGTAGACAGGTCCCAAGAAGTGCTTCTATTGTGGAAAGGTGGGACATTTCAAAAGAGAATATCCAGAATTACAGAGGGCAGTTAAAACCTTTCAGATGATGGAATCAGGAAATGATGCACAGGATTAGGGGTGTCAGGGGCTTTATTTTTTGGCATCAAACTACCTTGAAGAGGCCTTGATAAATTTAAAATTAGGACCCTAAGAAGAAGAGTATGCATTCAGGAGAAAGTGCAAGTCCCTGAGTACCCAACCAGTGGGAAAGGAGGCAGGACCATGCTTGGTCATGAAAGGGTATAAAAAAGTTTCCATTTTAACAAGGTGTCTGTGTTTACCTCTTGGAGGGGAGAAACACCCAACTCAGTTGAATCAGTGATATCAATAAATAGTTCTTTTGGTTTGAATATTGTCCTATTTCAGTTCTATGGAAAAGTGAGCTGCTCCTCACAGAGATGTCTCTCCACATCAGTTAGATTTGTTAGCGGAAATTCTTTCATTCCTATGCACAATCTTCCCCCTCAAAGAAATCTCATGTGGGAAATAATCCTTTAAAACAAAGCCATAAAAAAACCTCAAAGCCAATGGAGCAGGAAAACCTAAGCAAAGGAAGGCATACATTGCTGAGGCTAAGTTCCACCTGGTTGTCCCCAGGTGATGTGCCAGTGACTCTCACTTCTAGCAGCGTACTCTGCCAAGCATATGCACAAGGCAAATACCCATGAACATGGTAAACAATGTAACTACATTTACCACCACACTTAGTATCAGAATGGTGATCCATAGTCCAGAGCAAAAACTTCTCATTTGTGGTTCCAAGCACTATTGCAGCAAACACAGTTCAACAAATGCACTGCAGCACAGGAGTGGTCTTCACCAGGGGCACCTTAAGTAAATTCCCAAGTCCCACTCTTCATACCTTGAGAGGTACCTTGTTTTAGCTGCTTCTGCTACAACAAAGGAGTGATGTCTCCAAGGGGTACCTTACTTTAATTAAATGTCTATGTTCAGTGGAGGGAATGAGACTTACTGTCATTTTGATTTTAGAGTCCTCCAGTCTATTTGACTATTTCTCTTGCATTTCCTTTAGCAACAGTTTCTCTGTGTGCTTTGCTGCAGCAAGCGGAGCCCAAATGTGGTCAGCCTCGGTCCCGAAATGATAATTTCCAATCCTAACTGTATTAACTTGGATTCTCAGGTTTTCTCCTTGCGTGTTGTTGGCGAGTTGCCTAATCCAGTCTCATCCCCTCCCCCATCTATGTGGGAGGAGGCTTCTAGTTTCCGTGGTAGGCGTTCTCCAGTGCCTTCTTGTCTCTACCCACGTCTGTCAATGGGGTGGTGCACTCAGGCTTACCTCACATTTCTCTAGTCACTTTTTCAGGTGTCTTAATTTTGCCATTCTAGCACTACTTTTGCTAGCCTCTCTGTGTGGGGACACCATCCATTAGCCTTTTCATGATTTCCTTCTGCTGACCCTGGCACCATAACACCTGTCTTGTGAAGGAGTGGTCCTGTCCTCCCTGGTTTGAATGGGTGGAATCCTAGGTACACAGTCTTGGGCTAATGTGGGTGTGTGTAACCCCACAAGTCTTGAGCTTGCTGGCTAGCAACTTAACTGCTCTGATTGATTGGTGGTACCCACCATGAGAGGGTAATGAATATTAAGAGAGCAAGAATATTTTGAAACAGACTACAGTGAAATCCACAATTGTGGATTCCTTCTTCCTTTCATCCTCTCCTAAAAAGGTCAATCCATGGGCTGTTCAGAAATATTTAAATCATTGCTGCGACAGGCTGATTAACCTATCATAAGACTTAAATAATTGCTGCCATAAATAAAACTTTTTGATTGATTATTTGGCATTGTTTCACCATAATTTAGCTCAAGGGTATCCCAAATGTACCTGAGTAGGCAGTCCATGACTGCCCTCTAGGATACAGCATTTTGTGGCTATCCCAGACCAGGTAGCCCAGGATTGCCCTCTTGGGACCTTGCATATATAAAAAATACTGGGCATATTTTATGTAGTTTAATGTTTAGTTTTCACTGAGCATGAAGAAATACAGATGTATAACAGGCAGATGGAAAACCAGCTTGTGTCTGCCCCTATGGGCTAAGCTTTTCCTGCAGATCTTGCTTACCTGTGGTTTTGGGATGGGAAAGGCACACAAGACCACAGGAAATTATCTACATAACCATTAACTATGTGAGCATTTGGTTAAATGTTATGCCAACTGAGTCACACTTGGAGACTTGGAGACTGCTCTAAGGGTACCACATCATCGAGGCAATCCTCATACTGTCGCAAACTATCATTGCAGATAGTCCTACAGCACCATTCCCCAAAGTTCCTCTGTTGTCATGCTTTCTATAACACCAGACCTGCACATTTCAGCCTTTTTTTCCATATGTGTTTTTTAAGCACCAAGTACAGTGTTTCAAGGCTACTTACAAGATAACAGGTGAAACCAGAGTTTCATGATGTACATTTTCATATCCATTTTCAAAGAGGCCTGTGAGGGGCTGTTGTTTAAACACTTAGCTTCCATGTCCTGACATCTCAATCTCCTGATAATTGAACCATTTTAAAATGAAGTAGTGTTTGCTCTTCAGAATTTGTGTTCATAATCTGTGGCCTCCCTTTTTTCCCCAAGGATTGCTTTATCTGATAAGATCCAGCTCCTGGGTTCTCTATGTCTTGAGTCTGAAGTGTTACGATTTGTTTTGTTTCCAGCTGAAGATAAAGTAGTGGTCTCTCCACCATTTTTCATGCCAGCTTTTTTTCTCTTAGCTTTTTCTTACCTGTAAAAGCAATGGGATGAATTCAGCAGTTACTGGATTCTGGCAGAGTTGTACTGGTGGGCAATTAAAGTCAATGACATTTTGGATAGACATTTTCCTTTACTCAATTTATGAAAAATCAGTAGAAGAGAAAGCAGAATTAAATAGATTTGAAATGGTAATGTGCTGAAGGTGACCTTGGGAAATAGCATACTTGTAGTCTGTAGATTAGATTTCACATCTTATTACAAGAAAGTAAAGAGAACATGTGATTTAATTGCAGTCACGTTTATTTGCAGTTTCTATACACACTTTCTAGGTAATCAAACTTTTCCAACACATTTTTTGAGAGGGGTTCACAATGAAACTGTCACTGTTTTTACTAAAAATAAATACAAGACTTAAAGTGTTGCACAGCTCTAAAATATACAAAGGCTTGGATTTAATGTAAACTTTGAAAACATTTTACAAAAGAAACCATATTTGCAACAATTTAAAAAGTTCATATTTACAAATATTACAAAAATACAAAATGGATGCAAGTCCATAAACCATTGTCTTTTCTGCCAGCATGAACTGGTGCTAGTACCAAAATAGTTACACTGTAACCTTCTTAAATTTTTTAAAATTCTTTAAGTCATAACCTACAGTATTTCTCTATCTGCCACCATTGCAGCAAATGCACTCAATCACTGACCTTTGGCAAAAGCAAACATATGCTTTATTTGCTACAACTATCCCTCGCCCTCTATGCTGCCACAACAACAAAAACAGAAATGCAAAAAAAAAAAAAAAAACCAAAGAAGAAAAGGGGAAGATGTTATTTTTCAGAACACAGCTGTATAACTTAAGAAAAAAATTTTCATAGTATCAGTGCAAGCAACAGAACAGTAGGTTGAAATGACGGTTCAGCAGTTACCTGAGGCACGTACTGTACCCTGTCTCAAGAGGTGAGTGATGTTCCCTTTGCTCTGTGGCCTGTCCTCTGGTGCCTTAATGGTACACTTGGAATGCTACAGGTCTCCCCGCCATTCATCTTCCTCTGACTCCCACGTTTGTTCTCAACTCTTTTGTTCATAGAGAATTTAGAATCTGTTTGGGTTTCAATCTGCTAAATATAAATTAGGAAATTAAGCAAAAGGAGACTATACTCCAGTGGGATTGTTTTGTGAAATATTGCCTCATTATTCTGGTAAAAAACCCTTAGTGTAAACATATTTATTTAGGGTGTCTGTGAAGTTATTGATTGGTAATAAACAATGGTATCATCAAAGTCAATTCAGCTGTATTCTCTTTACTGTGTTGAATGACTATTTAACTCAGGACTATTACACATTTTGTAAAAGTGCTCCTGGTAAAATTTTTGTGGAAAATGACTGAAGATCACAAACTAAAGATTTTCTGCCCATTATCTAAACTAGCTTTTCTCTTATTCTCCAGAAAGTGGTTTGTTATATGCTAAGCATTTAGTCCTAAAACATTCTCAATCATCCACTTCACTTGTATTCAGACTTATTTTCCTACCTAATCTACTCATGTGATTAGCCTTTTGTTTCCAAAACCTTTCTCCCATTACCTTTTTAAAAACTATTTTAGACGATTTTGCAGCCCTTCAACTGATGGATTATCCCTCATCCCAACACACCTATCACATGCACAGTGACTCTACCTCATCAACTGAATGCAACCAGGCTACACAGGAGGGGACAGTAGGAAACTGAATAATACATGTCTTGCGGTAATCACTAGACAAAATCAGATGTGGACCTTCTGGGAAATAAAATGTTTGGTATGTTAAGCTCTTCTGATTTGCTTTGACTCCTTGAAATTGTAACAGTTTTAGATAGAACCTTCCTCTTTAAAACATGATCTACCTTCTTTTAATAACTCTCAGCTTTATGCGTTACATGATTAAAAGAAAAAAAAACCCCAAAACTGAATTCACACATCCCGCCTCCAGTCCTTTACTTATGCTTAAAGCCAGCTTTTAGCTGATTCCTTTATACCAAAGAATGCTCTTTCTGCCATCCTACTTGACCTGTCCTGCTGCATACTCCATTCCTCCTTCACTATTTTCTCTGCACTAACCTTTCCTCTTTTCCTAACCATATACTACAGCAATCAATATCAACTGCATGAGTTTTGGCTAAAGAGGGCCTTGTCCTCTAAGTGGCACAGATGGGGCTACATCAGTGGAAATTGTGGTGGCCCAAAGGAGAATCAGGCCTGTTGGTTTTATTCTGTTTAAAAATTAAAAGTATAAAGCAATTAATGGGTTCTTGTGGTTTTAAGATGAGAATATTCAAGTAACTTCAAGTAATTCAGCTTTTATCTCCCTGCCTTCATTTGTATCAAAGCAGCTACTTTGATTTATCTCCTTTCCCACCCCAACCCAGTCCCTCACCCTGTTCTGTGTTTCTGGTAAACCCAGACAAGATCCCTACTGTACGTGGCTGGCACAATGAACTGGAGCTTTCCCCTCCTCAGCTCAGCAATGAATATAAATAATGCATACACATACCTATTTCCCAGCTACGTTTTCACAGTGTCATTTTTGTAAATATTTAGGTAGCATGAATCTCATCAGCACAAAGAGAAAGCTTCACTGAAAACTCATTGCAGATATTTACTGATAAATTGAAAGCGCTTCTTGCATGCTTATAAATTTATTTGTTTCCTTTATGAACCAGAAACTAATTGTGTTTAAAGATTATAGGTACCAGGTTATGACTGTGTTATGTATCCCAATAGCCTAATAGGAATATGAAAGTTAAGTACTGTTTCCTCTCACATCTATCCTCTCTGAAGCAATCCTTGCAAGAATAAAGGCCCAGGGGAGGCTGTGGGGTGGGACCCTTTGGGGCTTAGCATCAGACCCAGCTTTGTTCTGTCAGAAACACACTCATCTTCCCCACCGATCCTCACGGTAACCCTCCCAGCTCTGCTTTCCAGTTAGCTTCTTTAGAGCTGCCTTAGAAAGACAAATGGTTTCTTTAATCCCCTCACAGTCAGCCTTTCCATTTCCTTAACTAAGTTGGAAAATTCCTGCTTTCCACTGCTCAATGCCATTTTTCAGGCCTGTCACACTGAAAGTGGTTATTGGTGGCCATGTTTCATGTTTGATATGAAAATGGTATTCACAGAATACAGTTATTACAATTGAATTCATTTGTCTTCTATAAACAAAGCTGTTATGCAGTAAATCGTTTGCCACGTCCACTTTTTGATAATTCTATTTACAAATTTTTATCAAAAATATGATATTTACATATGTTTTGTTAATTTTTTCTAAAGTTTGTTTCAGCTCATTTTAGTGTAGAAAAATACCAATTCTCAAGAGCATTTTCTTTTTTTTTTTTTTGTTTTCTCCCTAGGGAAGCACTACAGTGAGGGATTTGTTTCTAGATGGGCAGCTTCTGGGAAAAAAAACCCACCCAAAGTCACCTTTAACTCTATGGAAAGTGAATAGTCTTGAAATCTACAGTGACAATGGAAATGAGAGTGGGATAAACCAAATGAAGCCAAAAGAAAACAGAACAGGCATAGCATATCTTCATCCTTTTAGAAAATGTAGTGTAATAAATAGCTACAGCTGTAGTCCTTTTGTTTCCCCAGCGTCTTCCAAAAGCAAACACACTGAAGCATTGATATTGCCCTGTGATTGTTCTCTTTTTCTTCTTTTTTATTCTTTTTTTTTTTTGTGATTGCTACAGCATTGGCCTCTTACGTTGACATCCTTAAGGGCTTGAGTGGTGTTGGCAGCCCGGTCCTGGCACCCACACAGCCTATGTAGAGCTTTGAGAAGAGCGATCATCGTGGGGGCTGCCGTCCGAGTTCTCGGTGTCCCCCTCGGAGATGGCCTGCATGGGGGTGTTGTAGAGCCGGCAGCGCACACTGTACCGGCTGCTGCTGGCCGCCGGCGGGGCCCGCGACCGCCCCACTCGCGAGGACGCCGACATGGGGAAGTTCTTGGAGGAGAATCCTTCCGTGTTGACCCTGGGGGAGCAGGGGGAGAGCGGTGATAATGCATCTGGGCTCGTTGTGGGAGGAGACTCTTCCGTGCTTTGAAGGGTGTCTGCTGTCAGCTCTCCGGGAGACTTCGGCAAAATAGGACTTTTCAGAATTTCTGTGGCAGACATCCTGTAGCTGGAATCAGATCGGCTGCCCTTTTTAAGGAGCAGTAGCTTAAACTCCTCATTGGATGTGTTGGACTTTTTGGCATTCCTGTATATGAGCCCGGGGGACCTCTGACTGCTGATGGGAGTGCCCACGTTGCTGGCTGGTGGCATGTTGCTGGTAGGCAGTGTGCTGGTGGTGGGAGGCTGGCTGCTGGTCCCAGATGAAGCTCTCAATCTGTTTCTTACGGAAAGGTCTCCAGAATCCTTTCTCCCAAGAACTTTCCTTTTTGATCTGTAAAAACACAAAGGAGAACTCTTTCATACATTATTTTTGTACTATAATGGTTAGTGTTCTTCTGGAGTTTTATAGATGCTTTCATATTAGCCAGTTCTCTCAAGTCCTCTGTATAATACTGGAGGCTGTCGGTGTCTAATGGCACTGAGCTCCAGAGTCCTTCTCAACATTATTACCCAGCTGTTCCAAGACACTGTATGCACAACCAGCTCTTTGTAAAGACAACAACACATGCAGAAATTTAGGCAATAAAAATATGCAGCATAATCTATTTGGTATCAGAAAATTTCAATTTCCGTTGTGATCCCAAATTTCAGCTGACTACAAAATACTCTAAAACTGAAGAGATGCCTTTTCATACCCTTCTCCCTGCAACAATTCATTCACCAGACTAGAGCTGGTGGACTGGTAGGCAGAAGACAGGAATCAGTGCTGGTAGTTTGCTTTGAAGACATGTATGTTGGTAAGAGAGAACAGCTTGATGTTTCTATCTGTAAAGCATCCCACACATGCTATGAAGATACTCAGACTGCACTCCAGGCCCTAATAAAACATGTTTTAAAGCTGCCTTTTAGGAAATGAAACTGAGTTAACTGAAGAATGTAGTTAAGACAGAATAACCATCCTGCAGCTATTGTTAGTGGAAAGCTGTGCAGGAATGTATGTTACCATTTCCCATTGCCACAAGGTTAGGTCACCTGTGAATGACTGCAAACAGATCCTCAGTAGTGCGGGGTTTGTTTGGAGACATGAAGGCATCCTCAGTGTCAGCCTGTGACTCCTCGCTCAGTGGAGACATGATGGACTCGTCGCTTGGAGAAGACTCTTAAAAAGGAGAGAAGCCACGTTATGAGTCAGACTCCACTGCACTTTCCAACAGTGCTGCCAGTTGGAGGCACCAGCTCCGCTCACAGCTGAGTGGGTGATACCACCATACAGCCTTTTCCCTCTAATCTAAAAGTCGTGTCTGTTCCATATTGGAGCCCATAAAAGGAGCACTGAATGCAGGATCTCCCATTTACATAATAGCTGTGATAATCAAACTCTTCTGTACCCAGGGCCAATGCTCCTCACTTTTATCTTTTCAGCTGAAATGTTGCACAAGGGAGGAAATAAATATCACAAATGCAGTCTGAATACTTTGGAAAAGTGTCAATAGCTGTGAGCTGGCTAGCTGGCCAACTAACAGACAAAGGGGGGGTCTATGCTTAAACCTCCAGAGGGAAGCTGATGTGCCACTCTGCTTTGATTCCACTACCATCCCATCCAAAACCGCCTGATTGGGTATGACACAGAGAGAATTCCCAACTGACCTTTCAGCGAAGGCTCGTCTGCGCCGCCCACCGTCTCGTCTGCCCTGCTGTCATCAGAGGCACTTTTGGTTGGGATACCTGATGTGATATCGTTTTCCTGCTTGCAACCCTCTTCACTGAGTGAATCTACTGCTGCCATCTCTGCTTCATAGTTGATATTCCCAGGCACATGGTGGCTTACATCGGGTTCATGCTTAAACTGATAGGTGATGGCTGGTTCCTCAGCCTGAGCTGGGCTTTCATCCATGGGCCCAGCTTCCACGTTCCCCTCACTGCCCATGGAGAGCTCTTGCTGAGCCTGCACTTGCTGAAGATCATGCACTGTTTCTGCTCCCTGGACAGGTTTCTTTGTTTCATCATCACTTGTGGGGACAGCTGAGCCCTTCTGAAAGCCATCCATGGGGACGGCACTTGTCTGATTCGGAGAGATTTCTGGTAAGTGTTCAGCGGCCAGGTGTGTTTGGTCGTTCCCAGGTTTGATTTCAACCAGACCCATGCTTGCTGAAGTTACAGCTTCTCTCTCACAGCTATTCTGCCCACCAAAAGAGGAGCTTTTCTCTAAAGGTGGTTTTCCAGCGCCTGCTTCTGCTGGGGAAGTGTCAATGTACAGCATTATGGTCTCATCTGTAGCGTATTGGCGTGATACTGGTTTCTTAGCTAAGAGTGGCCTCATTTTGCCTGGAGAGACCTCGGTTGCCATCAAGGTGGTCTCCTGTATGCAGAGCAGGTCTGGGGTGCTGCCTTTATGTTTCACTCCTTCAGGCTTGTTGACTGCCCGGAGGTGGACAGACTTGAGAACGGAGGGTGTGATGGCGAGGGCAGAGGGAGGGCCGGGCTGCAGGGCGTCCCCGACCGTGCTCTGCTTGCTCTGGCTAAAGGTATGCAGCTGGTGCCTGTGAGCGAAGGGCTTGCTCAAGACATTGTGAAGAGCACTTAGGTCAAGGTGAGTAGGAGGTATAATCGGAAGTTCGAGGTCTTTGCTCACTGAGGCAGTGCCATCTTTTGAGAGCGGCTGCTGCAGCGATGACTTCCTCTCTGGAACTTTCGGCTTCCTCTTGCTCCCCCCTGGAGACAATGGTCCTGAAAAGAAAGCGGTCGGAAAAGAAGAGGTGGGCGTCTCTGACTGGCTGGAGTACCCACTGGAGGGTGAGGCTAACCCTGCCAACTTCTCCGGGGAGGCCAGCTTAAACTCATTATCAACAGAGGGGAGGGATGGGGTTGTAGCTCGTGACCCAGACTGAGACGTCTGGGATTCAGAGCTCTCTGGTGACTTGATGCACTCGATGACTGTAGTACCCGTAGCAGTGCTTGAATTGGACAAGGACCTGTAAGGATCGCTAGATTTCAAGTCGTTCAGAAGCCAGAGGTCTGCATAGTGAGGTTGTTCAGCACCTTCATCTTTAAAGGAGGGGATACTGGCGGTGTCAAATGGAGTGTCCTTTAACCCACCATCATCCTGGTTTGGCCAGGGAAGCTCCTGCTTGGCTGGCAGGTTGGGGCCTTCCACTCGGGAAGGTGTGTTTGAAAACTCAAGGGGCAGCTTCATCTCCCTGGCAGTGTGAGAAACATGCTGCCCACCACTGATCTTTGGTTCTATCTTGTCAGGAAGGTCGGTGCTGCCCTCTGATTTCCTCAAAGACGAGCTGCGTTTTGGTGGGGCTGGCTTTGCCTTTGGTTTCTTCAGTGAGATGCACTGCTGTGCCTGCCTCCTGTGGCTCACGCACTCCTGCCAGGCATAGTCAGCTAGGCTGGAAGTCACGCTTCCAGTCTGGCCACTCTCGGAGCCTGGGGCTGCATAGTTGCAAATATAGCTTTTATTACCCTTCAGACCGCAGTCAAAGTGCATGGAGGTATAGTATCCTTCAGTATCCACAGAAAAGTGTGAGCTAGTGTCTGCCTTGTCAGAGGGGGTCTTCTCAAGGAAGCTGTCATAGGTGGCCATGCTGGTAAAGCTGGGACAGCCCAGGCTGTCTGCCTTCGGGCGCTCAGGGCTGAAATCCTGGCGACAGGAGGCGTCATGGTGATGGTGCAGGTAGTTCCACTCACTGTCGCTTGTGTTGCTGTTGTTGGGGTCATCCAGTAAATCTGCCACAGTGGATGTGAAGGAGCTTGCCCTGTGGCCCCTGACTTTGTCTGCATGGTCACCAAACTGCTCTGTGATGAAGACATTGGAGTCCTCGTTGGCATTGGGAGCGGTATTGAGTGACAGCTCGGAGTCACAGTGTGAGGAGCCTGTTAGTGGAGGAGAGGCAGCAGGAGGAATGGTTTCAGATGTCTGGGAGGGACACGTGGAGCTGCTCCCACTCCAGTTGCCACTGGAGGACTGGTGGTCATCTTTCTGGTCCATGTGGCTGCTGAGCAGGACTCCTGCTGTGGAGATGGAGTGAATTGGGCTCCCGAAGGTGTCTGAGTTGGATGAAATTTCACAGCTGCCTGAATCGACCATCCTTGACAGCCGCGATCTCCCCCTCTCGCTGATGCTGTGCTCGGGGCTATGCAGGTGCTGAGGACAAGTTAAACCAATGGGCTGGCACTCCTGTGAACCCTGCTGGCTCAAGATCTCCTTCCCCTTTTTTGGGATCCTCTCCTGACCAGCTAGGAAGTGCTCTGCTTCGTACCCTGCACTCTTGGTGGTGGCATCCTGATGGCCCTCGCTGGCCCGGGCGCCCTCGCGGGGAAGGCTCCGCGAGCGGATGCGGTTGCTCACAGCAGCAGCAAAGACCGCATCCCCGTTGTCTGCGAGCACCAGGATGTTGCCAGTGGAGTGGGAGAGGGAGGCGACAACGCTCTGCCCCCGCTGGGCACGGATCCGTCGCCGGGAGGGAGCAGCTATCAGGATTTCTTCCGTCTGGCACTCCGAATCCCGGGTCCCCAACCTCCTGTTGTTGGAGCCAGGGAATTCTGGGTTTGTGTGCACAATCACATTGCGCTCTCTCGCCACTGGCGACTCGTCTGAATCTAGGACACATGGAAAGCTGGGTGAGTGGGAGAGAGCTCCACATTTCCTGGCATGAGACAACCCGCAGAGCAACCCAAGAAGATATTATGCTCTGTATTCTTTATTTTTTAATCTTCCTGAGCATTGGACCAAATTTAGGTTTTGTATAAAGAATTTATAAGGCAGATCTCCTGCCGGTGAGGTAGGGAAATTCTAGTCCTACAACATGACTTCTGCAATGCATTCTCAATGTGAGAATAAGCTGAGCTTGCTGTGCTAAATATTACGACAAATACTAAGTTTTTAGTTCTTATGACTATTTCAGCTACTTAAAGTTTTCAGGAGTGGCTGCTGGACAAAATACTCCATAAGCTTCTAAAAATAATTCTGTTTCTCCTTCCTGTCTGTTCAGTATTTCCATTATCTGCTTCTTTACTATCAAGAATATTTGCAAGACAAAAGAACCTTTCATTCATAGGTTCTCTGATTACTTATTCCCTACGATAAACACATTTCTTCTGTTTCCAATCGAGTTTCATGGCAACCAACTGAAACACCAGAGCCATTTTCAGGTGCAGATGAATATTAAGAAATAGCAATTCTGTTAGTTTTGAGTGAATAAGAATTTCGCCCTGAATTTGTCCTCAACAGAGTTGCTCCTAATTTACCCTGACAAAAAGTGAGGTAATTTGGTAGATTTAAGGCAAATATTCTTGATGATAAAGAATAATAGGAAGGAATTGAGAAGTGTGATAAATAAAAGGAATGTTTAACAAAACTCCCATAGAGTACCAGCAGCTGTATCTCAGGTGGATATTCAACCACTCATCTATGTTATCCAGCTGTTGTGACAACTCATCATCACTTTGTGGAGTAACATCTGTCAGTTCTTTACCTTAAACTCCCCTGATGTAAGAAAAAACTTTCACTTAATCTAGTTACTTTTTATGCACATAACTATGGGTTCATAACAGAAATAAAATAAAAAAGAAAAAAAGAACTGATTAACATTTACACAATAAGAGCTGAACACGTACATCTATATTACTCAGTAAGGCCCCGAGTCCTTCAAGGCCATATGGAGTAATATAGCTTTTCTTACTGTAGTAAATCAAAAGAACAAAACATGTCATTCCTAAATTCTACAAGTATTTACACTTTCAAGGTTTTGTTTCTTTGGAAGACTAGCTACCAGCTCATATCCCTGCAATTTAAGTTGGTTAGAAAGCTATCTATGGAAGATTTGCATTTATACTACACCTATTTCTTGTTGCACTCTTCTGGGGATGCCAGAGATGGTTTTCCTCCTCCTCAACTTTCGTCTCCGCTGTAGTACAGATTGTGAATGAACAAGAGAGCAGCGTATACTAGCCTCTCTGTCAAAACCAACTCCTGCAACCCATAAATAGGTCTCATTAGCCTTTAGAAATAGTAAACAAATTTTCATGGCTGGAACACAGTGGAGGTATGTGAGCTTGGATTAAGCCTGTGAATAAACATAAGGGAGCCCTTATGTAGCTCTTATGTAAATTATATCACAGTATATCACAGTTTTACGTCTAATTCCAGCTCCCCCTCAGCAGCCTGGTCTGCCAAAAATAACAGAAGGCATGAAAAGAAAAAGAACAGAAAAAGGAAAGAAAATCAGGAAAGCAAATAGAGAGCTCTTGGTAGCAGGGCATCTTTCTTATAGCTATTTATCTATTTGTCATAGGGACAATGACAGTAACTTATCTGCAAAGCATTATCTGTTCACCTGTAGGCTAACTTATTTTAAGCAAATAAGTGTAAGAAAACATTTTAAGGTTCTAATGCCATATTGCAGTAGTTGGGTGCTTCTTAGGAGACCAATATGCCAAGGGAGCTAACATTTCAAAAAGGAAGGAGACAGCTAAAATGGGGCCAAGTCACCATGCAAGTTTAGAGAGCATTCTCTGTGACAATGACACATGACTGAGAGTGACATTAACAGGGAGCTGCCATTTACTTGCATACATCAGGAAGTGGCCTGATTTTCCCGCGTGCCCAGCACACAGTGGGAGCCTGCTCCAGTCACGCAGTCAAGATCCTCAGTTTAGACTTAGAAGCACAAGTTCTTGACTACATTTGTTTATGACCACCTTATACAGAATAGGTGAGAATTCATTGTTTTCTTTATGTTTCCACAGTATTAGCAAAGGGAAGTGCCTTTCAGTTTGATTTTACACTGTATAGTCAAAAAAAAGTTAAAAGGAGACTGACCAGAAGGCCAGTGCCCATCTGCGCTGGCTTTTTGCACAACTGTGCGCTCACTCATGCTCTCTAAAGTTGACATGGGACAGGTGGGAAAAAATGTGCCAGGTCCATAAAAACACTAACATAAGGATTGCTGGTACAGTGGTTTGTAATCTTAAGAAAAACGAACAAACTAAAGCAAACAAAAGGAAAAAGAAATCCTGATAAGAAGCTCTATTTTAATAGCGTATAATTATAGAAAACATAATTATACACAGACATACACATACATATTACATTACATAACAATGTAAAACATTAAAAAGTAACTTTCTTGTAAAAGTTCTTCTTGAAATCTACTACAGTGAAATAGAGGCTTCAGACAGATGTCCTGTAACCACCAATGCCCCTGGAATAAGCAGAGGAAGAACTTTCTTTATTATGGAACAAAAGTGCCATAAACTCCAACAACAGTCATTTTCAAAAAAGTGAACATTTCTCAGGGTTGGGAGAAGCTTAAAAAACAAAACCAGAGAACTAAAAGCAAACTCTTTGAAACAAAAAATCAATCAGCATCATTGCTGGTTTTCCAGCATCCGTGAGTTAGCTGAACATGCTCTATGTGCCAGATGCATGGGGGTCAGCTCCGAGAGGAAAGTGGAAGAGGGTATTTCTTCCCCGTGATGCATACAAATTATTCCCATTAGTGCTAATGAGAATGAGACACATAAACATCCAGAAGATTACATACCATTCTTGATCTGTAAAAGTGATCAGTGGAAATTTGGTTCCAATGTATGGCAGGTGGAGTCTAGGCAAAAATGGCTATTACTGGAAAAGTTAACATTGGTCCCAGACCTAACTGTCCTCTGGCTGCACTAGGTGACTATAGCCCTGTTAGAAAGCCTGCTCTGGTAAGGGTCTGTATTGAAATTAGAAGGAGCATCATTTTATTACCAGCTTTACCTCGTGGAAATATGCCACATTATCTCTGACTTTCTGTGGGGATTTCCAGAGGCAGTGCCCAGCCTATGACCTTGACCAGCTGCCTGGTGACCTGCAGCCCAGCAGGGTGTGTGCAGGCAGTCCTGCCACCCAGCTGCCAGTCCTCCTGTGGCCAGAGCACTGTCCTGGAGAAAGGGACACCCACTCCTGGCTGCCACCTCCACAGGCAGGCAGGGCTGGTGGCACTGTGCACTGCCACCTCCTCTGCCAGGACAGAGGGGAGCTGGCACTGTGTTGCTGTTGCTGGGAGGATTCATGCAGCTGATGGTGGAGCAGATGGGGACTTATGACCGTGATGCTGTAAGCCCAAAAGCCGTGGTTGGGAGCTGGTGCTGGACTGTGGGCATACAACTCTCTCCAGCACCATGGTGAATCCTACCGCTGGAAGGTTTGTGCACCACTGATAGACATGGGGAAGAACAATGGACGTGAGGGACTGTGACCTTACCCCAACCCCCCAGTTACTGGGAAAACAGAATTAAATACAAATATTTTTTCTGGAGAATGAAGGTTAATGGAAAGCCCCTTTCTTTTTTCCTGATTGTTTACATTGAAGTCTATAACTGTGGAAGTTAGCCCACTTTATGCTCTTAAGTTAATCAAAACTTGGTACTTGAAAATATTATTGAGGAAAATTCAGATCAACTTTACGTTTACCATAGCCCTCTGGAAGGAAAGAAAGAGAAAAAGAGAAAGAGAAAAACAGCCTGATTTTTGATTCTGGAAATAAGTAATCTATCACCATTTAATAAGTGATATACCTTGTGGTTCTATAAACAAGTTCTCCTTCAAATAAATCTAGTAAAATATATCCAAATGTTATAAAAATGAAAGAAAATGCCATTACTATACCTTCAGTATAGCTGCATGTAAAGAGATCTCAGAGCGATGGTTTGCATGCTACACATTCATGCCTTGCATGTTTAAAGCACTGCAAATAGTAGCCTACATTCTCTAGTTTCTCTTCTCCTGCTACACATGATAATCATATGATTAATTTTGGTGGCTTTCTGCATTATTTCACTCAACCACATTCAAAAAGTTATTTGAGGTCTTTGTTAATACAGATTGTAGGTTATATACACAACAGAAGTACATTGTTTATACAGGGAACTACGCTTATGTTACACCATATAACATGACTGAAAATATGGGCCAAATTAATCCTAGGTGCAGCTTCAGTGACTCCAGCAATCACGCATAAGGGATGAATTTAGCCCACTGTCTTTCAGAAACTAAATTTTCAAGCTAGGATCTTTGCCCAAAACTGCACAATCCCATGACTTCAAATAAATTAAACAAAATAAATACTTGACCTCCCTTGAACCATGCAATAAATACAAAAAGAAATAGAAGAGATTTGTACCAGTGACATTGATGGGGATAATGCAAGAAGAAATCACTTGGGCATCTTGTTTCATTTTCTCCTCTGGAGTTGGGAGAGGTAGTGCTTTACTCCAATTGGTTTGTTTATCCAGTGTAGAAGGGATATTATGTATTGGATTTTTCGGCCTCTGCCCTAACATGACATCTGTATCTTCGTCCTCTGGTGGATGGGACTGCAAATGAATACATTCAAAATCAGTGTCTCCCACTCAGGCACACAAGGCTAATTTTGAAACAAAGCAGACACACAAATCAGAAATCAATTACAGGGAAGCAGGAAGGAATTGTTCTCAGTCACACAGCACCAGCCATTCTCCAATGGAAACTTAGCATCCTGCTAATAGGAGAAAAACACTTCAGCATACTGGAACTCAGCACATTTACAGTGACATTTAGAGGCCATCTCCTCTGTCAGAAGGGGCACATCTTGCATTCGTGCATAGCCGTGGTGAGCGCGTCCTCCGTTACCACAAGCATTAGACATGTGGGCTCTCATTTGCAACTGCAACTGGCCTCATATAACCATTCATTCAAGCATCAGAAGGTCCAAAGTTTTAAAGAAGACCCATCCATATTTCAGAATAACCATTTGCATTTCATTTGTACAAACACAGGCCAAGATCAGACCATAGTACAGCCACCCAGCAGCTGTGTGGTGGGAAGTGGCAGGTGTTGACAGTGCTGGGACAGGGAGATAACAACCGAAGAAAAGAGTATCCACCACCAGAAGAAATTACAAAGATTGTTTAGAAACCATGCATATTTTTGTAGCATATTACAAGAACTAGTAGATGATGAAGATGAAGAAACAGAGAGAAAAGTAAACAGCATGAAAGAAACACAGACGGTTTGTGTTCTTTTGGAAGAAACAACAAATCCCTCAATACCCTGTCTTGCAAAGAGAAATAAAGCAAGTGCATTTTCGTGTGGTGCTGGCTGCCAGCTTGGGTTGGGGGGGGAGTCTCTTTGTTTGCAAAAAAAAAAAGTTTCTGTTTTGTTTGGAAGGGACGGAGGGGAGAAACTTACCTTTACCTTCTTCTGCCTAATTTCCCTCCCTTCTTCCATTAATACATTCTTCTGTAAGCTGTGACAACTGTTTGGCCAGCTCAGGACATCTGTCTTCCTCTCATTTTTTAAAAATGAAGTGCAATCCCTTTCAGACAGGCTTTCTCTTCAGTCTTGAATTCCCAGCTGCTTAACTACCAGCCTTCCCTCCTTCATGCCTGCTGTTTACACTTTATTTGCCAGTTTTAGTTTCGGTAGCAAACAGGGCAAAAATAAAATGTTGCTCTACATTGCCATGGCAGAGCCCTGAGCAGGTGGGTGTTGAACACTGCAGGATCATGCCCTTTCTGCCATTGTACTTTTGCCATTCCTCCGCCCAGGCTCCTCACAAATCCTGAGGGAATTAACCATCTCAGGCTTGCCAAACAGCATTTACGTCCCGGCCCCAAAAGCATTAAAGACCTTAACTCTGCAGCTACTGTTTAAACTGTCAGAGGCACTTACTTACCTGGTCAGTGTCACCTCCAGCAGCACCCCCACACCCAAGCCAACACAGGTTTCCTCTTCTCCCGCCCGCAGAAAACCCTCTTTTCCCACGTAGGATTTCAGTCAAACATTGCAGCCTTCTTTCTGCCTGCAGCTTTTGTGCCGATTCCCGGCAGGCAGACGTGAATAGCTCATATAAACTTCAAGCACAAAAGACTTTGTTTCCTAGGTAACTCCCCCCGCCCTAAGTTTGATGCATGCATGCAAAAAACCCACCCTTGCACATACACTGAGGCACATGGAAACACACACACACACACACACACACACACACACACACACACACACACACACACGCTGCATTTGTTGCCAAATTCATCCTTCCCTGGATGACAAAGAAGTGCTGGACAAAGCAGGCAGAGTGACTCTGGGTGCCAGAGCTCCTGCTCTCCAAGCTGTGGCATCACCAAATGGCCAGAGAATAAATACCTGCTGTTGGTGTGGCATTGTCCAAACCATTTCCTACCATTTAGGAAAAAAAAGGGGCAGTTGCAAAACATGGCAAGAGAATTAAATGCTATTGCTAATGCTATTGAGTCTGTCTGAGTTCAGGTTTTTTAAAGGAGGTGATAGGGGGAGGCAGCTTTGTGGCCTTGAACTCCTGAAACCTATCCAAGGTGTGAAGAATGACAGAATGGGGGAAAAAAGTTATTATTGTGTCTTACTGACATGAAGAAAACAGAAATGGCTTCTTTTAGCACAGTAAAGTTAGCAAGTGAAAAGCAAGCAAGAGGAAGGGTTAGGATCTGGAAGGGAGAAGAGTGAGACAGGGCTGTTAATTGAGGATTGCTTGTTTTTCCAGTACCTTTCTACTCCAGGGGGCCATGTGGCAACACTCAATTGGGGAGGGCGAACGGGTGCTGTTAAACTATAAATGTGAAATGTGAAAAAAAAAATTAAAATTAAAAACATACACAAAACAATTCTTGTAAAAGCACATAATTTTTCTCTGGACAAATTAGCATCAGAGCCAAAACGAGCAGAGATTTTCACCCTGTTTCCTATTGATGGGTTTATGCCCCACAATAGATTGGTTTGGATCCCTGTGAAGTCTGTACTGGTTTTGCTTACTTGAATTAGACAAAACTGCAGTGAAATTGGTTCAGCCTCCTTGTACAGACATGCTTGAATTGTCCCAAGAATTCCTTGTATTGATTGGGTAACTCAAACTGTGTTCTGCCTGGAGCTGAAGCAGTGCAAGATACATATCCAATTACATTATAAATGTAAATGATTTCATAATGTAAGGGATTTTTTTTCCAAATTTTTTCTCCATTTTTAAGCAAATGGATATCAATAATGATGCTGATGGTAATTTAGCAAATATATTGATTACTATGTGTTTCTGATTATATCACTATTTCTCTAAGTTTGCAATCATTGTGGCAGGGTGACAGCAACCAGTTGGCTTTTTGTCACTTTTTGTAACATTTGAAAGGACAAATAGCTATGGCCACAATGTCCTAGGTCTTGGTGAATCCGTACACCTCCAGAATCCTCTTCTGTAAGAAACTCTGGTTTGTTTGTGGCAATGTCCAGTTTTTAAAATCAAGGAGTGAAGGACAACTGACTTCTTTTGAAATAGGAAACAAAAAAAAAAGAGATAAAACAGGTCTGTTGACAACTCTGGAAATCTCTAGCATGTGTTTCTTGGTAGGGGTTATTATTTCTCCATGCATTAGTTAGACTAATAATGCCAGATAATTCTACCAATGTTTTTCCTCCCAGTCATTATCAATCATTATCAATACTACTGTGACAGATGAACAAACATGACTTTGAAACACTTTGCATTATATGGTCTCCTCTCAAGACAAAAAGTTGTAGTGAGTCTCAAAAGGCCTAATCCTGCATCTCGTCCTACTCTCTTCCTAGATATGCAACATCTCCTGCTTTTCCCTGGTTCCTGTGTGCCCTTGGAAGCCTCCAGATGAGGTGTCCATAAGGCTTACAGGAGACCAGAGGAGGGGAAATCAAAAGAGGGCTGTTCCCAGTGAACATTTCCAGCAGCTTAGTTTTTGCCCAGGCCAGTGGAAAACCAGTTCTCCCAAGATGCGAGAAGTCCTTATCTCAGGAGCAGCCCCTCTGTTCATGCAGTGAAGGCTGTGGAGATACTGAATCATCAATAATTTCAGTCTACTTACTCCTCAGATACCCAAGGATGGTCCTCTGACCAAGTTTCCAGACACCTGCCCTAAGCAGACTGACTGCAGGTACCAGGATGTTTGAATGGAAGGTGCTAGAGGATCTCTAGGGAGGGTCAGGACACAGGGAGACTAATGCAGCTGAGGTGATGAGTTCAGGATATGAAAATCTTTGCAATACCCCATGGCCTGTGATTGTCAGTGCACAGGGACCTCCTGCCATGCCCTTCAAGCACAGGTACATGCAAAAGCCACTCAGGGGCAAACCTGTCTATGAGAGCAACAGCAGGACGTCAACTTTGGTCTCAGAGATAGCAATGTGGGCTACAGTCAAGGCAAGCAAGATATGGTTACCCATCTGTCTGTCCCATCTGTCTGTCCCATCAGTGCAGCACTTCCCTACCCCACCATGTGCCACTCTGCCAGCTGCCTCTGAAGAAACGCCTGTCTGGTTCCACATACCTACAGCCATCCTTGGATGTGCCTGAGGCTCAGGTCCCTATTTAAGTTTGGCAGGACAAACTTCCTAGGTAAGTTCTTATCGTTAGAGATAGGACAAAAAATGAAGGTGACCAGCAAAATTTCAGTTTCTGCTGTCACAGTTGTGCTCCTGAGGAAGGTGTTCCTACCAGTGCCTTGCCAAGGGGTTCTGAGGTCACTTAGTGCCTGTTCCCATGTGGTGCATGTCACTGGGGCAGCTGAGGCATGCTGGCACAGAGCAGCAGCCTCAGCATTTCAACACCTCCATGCTGGGGGAGGGAGTGAGCTGCTGCTTTTCAGAAGTTCTCATTCACTCAGGAAACCGGAATATCTCTAAATGTCCTGAGAAAACACATAATTAAGCAAGAAATTATTATTATAAACCCAAGGCTGTTCTGGTCTGATGGGCAAATCTGAAGTTAGGCAGTTTTAAAAGTGAATTTCTTTTGTGTGGGTGTGCTTGGCAAACAGAAACAGTGATAATCATTCTGTTAAATACAAAGCCAGAATGCTTTTAAGTGTGCATTTTTCTTTAATGGGCTAAGATTGCTTTGAAACTAAACTGGTGCATAATTGCTTGAATAGGGATTTGTCACTGACATATGTGAGCATTTTTATTTCCTGAGCTATCCCATCAAGCTCACTTGCAGAGGTGCTATTGTGCTCGTGAAACGGCCTTGCAGTAAAAATCTTGTTGCATATGCACATGAGCTGATTCCTCAGTGCTCTGTGTCACTTCAGTGTGAGAGTCTTTGGTCTCTGTGTGCTACAACAAAATAGTCAGATGTCCAAGTCTGACTGGTCAACACAGCTTCCCCTGTAGAGAAAGAGATAGTGGCTCTGCTGAGGAGCAGTTCAGCTCACCTTCCTTCAGCACTTAACTTGGGCTGAGATGAAGCACCCCTGCACACTCACACCCTGATTTAAGAAGAGCATTACTAGCACATGTGTAAGTTAGGACTCATCATTAACCATTTTAATTAATTAAAACCTTAAAATATCATCAGGACAGCAACAAAGAAGCAAATCAGCAGTTGACAAACTTGCCAGCCTGGCAAATGATGAGTCTGCCCCATTTATTGTTCCAGAGCTGGAATCTGGAGAAAGAAATGAATGGGTCAATAACAGGACAAAAATGCCACTTCTGCCTCTCCTCTTTTCCATGCACCCAAGCTCTGAGACATGACTGTTGTTCAGCATTTTCAACATATTGGAAATACTGGTTCAAGAAGCAGAATTTGTGTTATATCATGTACCTAGCCTGCCTTACCTATAGTGATTACCTTACAGGAGATTCTGGGATTTCAAAGTTAGTGCACAGGGCCTATGGAACACAGTGCAATGGTGATAGGAAAAACATAAACCCAAGAATAAATAAACAATTTTTCCTCAGTTAATTAAAGATGGAGAATGCTAAAGCCTCATCAAGAGCATTTATCCTCAACATGTTTGTTGAATTTAGACATGGCTGCATTGATTCCTTCCCCCTGAGCTGTGTTTGATCAGGCAGGCAAGGCATTATCTCACAAGAGATTTAGGAGGCAGAGTCACAGCCCCCAGCAGCACAGGGCTGGCACAGCCTTGGTGAGGGCAGGAGGTGGCTGGTGCACACTGCTGCACAGTGCTATTCTCCAGAGGATTATTTCTGACTCCTGCTGCCTAAAAGCTGCAGCTAACAAAAAGCATAAGGGATCAATATTATTTCTAACTTCAGGCTTCTGTTGTAGTAGGTGGGGGAAATTTCCCTCCCAGGATAACCTTATGAATATAGTGGGTGGTATTCACCCAAGCAGAGCATCAGCATGTTGCTTCAGCATCTTGCAAGCATTATATATTCTGTTGTCTCCAGCAAACAGAACATACATACAATTTGCTCTCACCCTGTGGAAGCACAGAAATAAGGTGTACAGCACATCCTGACATCTCATTTAAGAACAGCCATTCATGCACTGAAAAGGCAACACGTAGAATAAGTGTGAGTAGTGTTCAATCCCACATTCACATGAGCACAGTACTGACTCCTGGGGCTCTGCTTGAAACCTCTGTGTATCCCTCTCTCTGTGAAAGGGAGAGCCTGCTGCTTCCTTAACTCACAGGGGTTAAGGAAAATGGTATTTATTTACATGGGAGAAAAACCAGAAGGTCTAGAGAAAGGAGAAGAAACACTAATAAAAGGCTACCAGCTTTCCACTATTTTCAAAGCACAGTTGACTACTTAATTAGAGATTCATAACTATACAGCAGTTTTTGATGCTGAAGAGAAAATAATGGGAATATTTCTGGCAGTGCTATTTTTGCTGCAAATCACAACCCTGCTCACCTGCCTGCTCCCAATGTTTATATTTCTGTATTTTTCATTCTCCTCAAGTTTTTATCTGCTTGTGGGTGTTTTCTTTTCTTTTGGAGCATCACAAATGCGATCAGCTAAAGTACTGACAATCCTTTAACAATTAATGTATGGCTCTGGTGTTTTGACAAGGTAAAGACAAAACTGAGATATGTTTCATGACTGAAGTCATATCACACGTGGCAATTTCAGCAGACAAAGGTACAAAATAAACACAATACAGGGTAGTAGTTATTAGGCTCATTGCACAAACGGTGCTATACAAGTTCAGTCTGATGAATAAAGTCAGGTAGGTTTTATTTCTGACAGCTTCAGGCAGGATTTGCATACAGAAAGTGCAGAGCCCAACTCATGCCTGTCCCTTAACTCAGTTGTTTCTTACTGAGGTTTCATCTGGCTTCAGTAGAAAACTCTGTGAAAATTAGTATATTCAGTTGTACTGCCTTCCCTTTGCTGTACAAAGCATCCTAAAGCAGACCACAGGGAATATTTTTGAAATGGCAAGGAGATGGAATAAAATTACCCAATGTATTATTTTCTCTTCCCATTTGCTCTAGCTGAGGCATCAGGGACAGAGAAACCCTGTCTGGAAAAAACCCTCCTGCTTCTTGTCCCTTAGATTCCTGCTCAGATTATAATTATGAATAAACTGACACTGAAATTTGTGCAATTGTGAATGTAGATTTCCAAATACTGAATTCCTTGCTCCATCTACTTGGTTTTATTATAATAGCTGTGCCACGTGGGGATTGAGACAGTGTGGTCCCATAACATTCTGAACTGGAATACAGAAATTTCAGAGCCTTGCTGGCTGGACTTGGGAAAACCCAAAAAGAAGAAATGCAGAAAAAATTAAAGAGAAGTCTGAAATGCAGTTGGAATGACACAGCATCTTCACACTCAGTGACTGGCCTCAGCAGTGTTACAGGCAGGGTTGTCATGGGAACATGTGTAAGAAATATTTTCCTCATTTTAGCAAGTCCATAACTTTCTCATACTCTCCTCAGATTATTTTTGGTTTAATTTGGGTTTTTCTTCTTCATTGGCAAAAATGCCTGAATGAATTGTACTTTTAAATGTGTCTGGTTCTATATTTCTTTAGTGTAGAAAGAGACTAAGTATGACAATTTTTCAGCTTTAAAAATGAATGACTGGAATGGATAGGAAAGTTAAGTCATGTCTGCAAAACCATGAGGAGCATGGAGAAAGGGAATGAGAAAGCAATGATTACTGTTTCTCAGTCTGAGGACCAGAAGGGATTTGATGAAATTATGCAATACTGGGTTTGAAACAAACAAAAGCTGGATTTTCAAACAGATTTTTAAAGTCATTGTCACAGGATGCTGTTGAGGCTGAAGGTGTAAATTTGCTAAAAAAATTAGATTAAACAAGTCTCACAGTCAATTCAGAGAGGTTCTTTGGTGACTATTATTCTGTGTTTGATCTCTGGCCCAGTAACTCTGTAACCAGTTTCTGTCTGAAACTGGAAGGATAAATCATGGGACAATAAACAGCATAAACCATGCCCTGTTCTTATACTCTGTTCTGAAGGATCCCCTTCTGGCCTTTGGGCTAAGAGGACATTTCATCAGCCATATCAGGGCATTTCCTGTAATGATAGTAGACATGAAAGAGACTATTCCACTTCTAGTTCTCTACTCTTTCTCCACAACAAAATGATCTTGTCATGGAACAGTCCAAAATGTCTTTCCAGACCCATTTATATTGGCATTACTTTCTTTGACCTTGAATTCATTTGTCCTTTCTTGGAATTTTTGGGACTTTGGCATCTTTCTCCCTGTAAACAGAGCTGTGATTAAAAGTGAATCTTCATATATTGTGATGATTTTCTCTAGTTTTAGTATACAATATGCAAGATTTTTGCAAGAGCTCATAGCCACCTCATTGGTAGCAGCAGCCAAAAGGTACACATAGGGAACCTTGACTCAGATTTAAGTGACCTCAGTAACTTTCAGGAGTGGTAGTTCCCACAGGTTTCACAGTTGGAATATGAATATTCCTCAAAATCAAGTTTCTTATTTGAGTATCTTAATATGTGCATTTAACTTAGATAGCCAGTTTGGAAAAGTCAGACTCTGTAACTTTCAAAAATTTCCCAGCTTCTTGTTGATCCCTTTCCTAATTTAAAAGAAACACAAAAAGGGGCTCCTTTGGTTGTGTAGTATTGCTCCCTTCAGCACCTTCCCAATGCATCAGAAGAGTGGAATACACACCATACTGCTGTGCCATGAATAAAAATTCTTGTGGATTTAGCATCTTTAGTTCCTGGATGATTTGCTGATACCATCAACTGGAATCAGATATCAAACATTATTGGCAGTCCCTGAAGCAGATAAACTTTTGCAGATGTCGGTCAAAAAAAAAGCTTATGCCAAAAAGAGCAAGCTAGCCAATTACAGCATCCTCAACTTTTTCTTGTAATGGTATCATTATATCATGAAGGCTGGAACTATATCAATTAGCTATTCACTGTTGCAGTGTCTTGTAACAATCTCTGATTAACCTCTGCCGGACAGAACATTCGTGTGCAGCTTCATCTTGCCTTATTCTCTTTCAGTTTTTAAGTTGTCCCATTTACGAGGGGTTTTCTCAGAAATCGGTCAAGGCACTTTGAAATACTCTGGGTGCAGTGTTTTTGCAATTTCCAAAGCAGAACATTGCCAGGTGCCTTGAAATCAACAAAACAACAGCCCTCCAAGAGCTCTTGTTTGCTTCTCCTTAGGGGAACGCTGAACCCGGTCAGCTTCCAAAAGGAGGTCTGATATGGGTGGGCACAAAGTTTAATGTTTTCCTTCTTGAAAAGAAAAAGGTGGACTTTCAGATATAGCCAAGACATCTGCATTCAGCATGATTTAATTTTGTCAACTAATACAGGGCTCAGAGAGTTGCTCACTATTTGTTATTATTTTGTGTTCCACAGATGGAAGTAATGTATAAAATGCACTGGTTGTTTTCCAAACACCATAAAGATTCAGGCACTTAAGGCACTCTGTATGCAATTTCAAAAGAGATGCCTCATTCCCCATCTGATACTAAGAGAGCTTTATGTTCAATAGCCTGTCCAAACTATCATCTGTAGCTAGTTTTGATCCTTAACATGGCATCAACTTCCCTTTACCTTTCAATGACCCTACCACAGCACTAGCTCTGACGATGACTTATCAAGAAGAAACAGGTAATCCTGTTTCTTCTTTCTGTCTTCACACTCTCTTCTGTGCTGTCCTTTAACATCAGGATATGTCCTTTAAGTTGAATCATAAGGCCTACAAACTTAACCTGTTCAAAGCCTGCAGTGATGGTGATGCTGTTCTCAAAATTAACCAGGTAAGCAGCCAAAAAGCTGAACAGTCGAACTAATGCAAATCTTATTATGTATTTCATGCATTTTAAATGAGAAACAAAACTTTTCCTAAGGACTGATTGGCTGATGTTTTGGTCCCTGGGCAGGTGTGACTTACATTGAGTCTTTTACACTGTGAGTGCTTTAGCATTATAGTATTTAAATATGGTTAATACAATGGATTAGGGTGAATGCATTTGGATTTTTAACCTAAGTAAGTGATGATTCAGTGTGGTGACCGAATCATCACTGAGCTTATAATGTACTCACAGGTGTAGCATCTCTTGAGATGCCAGTGTCCCTGATCTGGCAGATGCAGAGCAGATCTATTACAGCCTGACTGAGGGCTGGCATTAAACAAACACTTCACTTAAAAGCCAAGTCCAGGTCTGACCTGCACCTTTTAAATAATGCAATGGCTCTTAGTACAGGGCAAAATTAGCTAGTATGGCACTTCTGTGAGGAAAACACCCAGAGCCACAGAAATACCAAAGTCCAGCTGAAGCCAGTGGGAATTATGGACCTAATCAGAGTTAAAGTTGTCAATCTAGCATGTTTCCTTTAACAGTATTTACCATATTGCCAATACTAACTTGATTTCAAATCAATGCAGCAGTGGCAAGTCAGCACAGATATACAGGACCAGATCTTTAGCTGGAGTTCCTGCTTGGCTGGTTGCAAGGATGTGTGTGAGACATGAAACATCTAAAAAACTGCATGGAGACGAACATTCCCAAACAGGACTATGAAAAGTGTGGCTTCTTGTAGCTGGGGTCATGCTCCTGAATCTCCTGCACATACATAAGCCTCAATCTGGCACTCAAAGGCCTTGAACTCTTTGCTTCTGGCAATGCTAATGCCGGGGCTGAAATTATGGGAGGGTCCTCAAAGTGCTACCTCTACAGCCTGAGTGGTGAATGTGGAGGACTTGTGGAGGAATTTGTGAATGAGAGCATATGTGTGCTGGCCACAGGTAAAAAAGAAGAGGTTTCTGATTGAAAACTGCCACCCTGGGGTTTTGCCTTCCCCTTAATGTGCTGTTGTAGGACCATCCGGATGTTTGCATCTAGTAAATTCTCTCCATGGCAGGAATCCAGGAGCCTGGTTATGACCCTGTTGCTCCTGCTTCCTCTCTGTATTGCTTTGACAGTCTTTAAGGCCAGCTCTATTGTACTGCATCAGCTTGGGGAGGGGGCACTTGTGAAGCACTGCCACACCTGGGTCCCACCATGCCAAAAATGTATTTGTATGTGGTAGCTGTAGTGAAAGACTTACTGATAGCAAATGCCGGTCCTTTATCGCTTGTCTCTTTTGGCTGCAGATGGCAGGGAAGGGAGGAAAGGGGGGAGCCACCACAGCAAGGGGGCCTTGGACTTTTTGCTCCCTGTTATCACCTCGGCTTCGATGTTCTGTTTTGGATGAGAAAGAAGACACAAGTCTTTCCAAGTGTTAAAAACATACCAATATCTCTACAAACAGCACAACAGAGACAGGTACAGGACAGTGGACTCCAAAGACAAAGGTTCTTCTCTTCCCCAGTGACTGGTACAAATCATCCCTGTTGCAGCTGAAGGGGAGAAGCACTTACTGGACATCCATGCTCCCAGAAGAGCAATGCCCATACAGGGCACTCCAGCATATGCACTGCAGCTGAATTGCCCCCAAATGAGATTTACACCATTTATCCCAAGAGACAATGGACTCTCTTCTAGGCACTTGAGACCCAAGGCCTGATTTCCAACAGGAGCCTGCAGCTCCTATTGCCTTGAGATGCAATAACTATGCCTGCATCCTACCCATATAAAATCCCCCCGCTCTTAGGGGAAAAACCAGAAACACAGCTCCAGGTGGAATTTTATTCTCTGGCTGCATGGCAGTGCTAGGTCCTGAGCATTGGCTTGACATCATGAAGGTTGTTGCAGTGGTAATTCTCAGGTTCCAGCAAGAAGGAGATCATCCTGGGAAGGTCAAGATCTTTATCCACCCTAGGTGCACAAGAGTCTTCCTTCAGCATGGGCTCACAATATTCAGTCCTCTTCCAGCATCAGTCTCAAGTCTCTGGAACCTTCCAAGTGAATGGGAGAATGGACTCATGGACTTCCCATCTCTAATTTTAGGTGACAGATAGTTGCTGTTTGCATGGAGTGCTGCTGAAAGGAGATAACATATTCACCTGCTCCACTAGCTGTGGTCCAGTCAACAATGTTTGTTGCTAGCATAGCTGTTTTCTGACCTAAAATTTCAATTTTAATTGCTCCTGGTTAAACAGATAAAGAGATAATGAAATTCTAATAGAAGAGAGTTGAGACACAATAAAGATGTTTAGAGTAAATTTCAGAGTAAAATTTCATCCTCATATATGCAGTTACTTGGAAATAAGATAAAGCAGCACATGACAAAGTGCCTGCTGAACCTGCACAGCTGCCATAAAATGTAAAGGATGGGAAATTGCCAAAATGAAGAGTTGTAAATTTAAAACGATGGGACATTTTCTGGAGCTGCTGTCAGGATTTCTTCTGCCCACAAGATGGCAGGCAAAGATCAGCCTGGTTCTGGGACAATTGCAAAGCAGAGCTGCTGAGAACAGAAAAGAACTTCTCTACTCCAGCACTACTGTGGCTGCAGTTTGGCTGTATCACTCTGTGCCATGCCATGAAGACATACTGCATCCACAGTGTGTTCCTGACCTAAAACCTGCAGAGACAGTCAGATGTGGTAATTAATTGGAACAGCTTATCCAGCTAACAGATGCTCTGCAGTTCTAAGTTATCGATGATAATTATAAGCTAATAACAGTAATAAATGAGCGAGGCAATTAGAGCTGTTGGTGCAAAACGCTTCAAGACAGGAGGCTGCTGCTGGACATTTTAAGCGTGACCTGCACGGGTTTTGTCCCTCCTTATGGCACAGTAGAAAGACAGGCTTGTTTGCCTACTTTGTCTTAGGTCCTGGTAATAATTTTCCCTTGGTTAGGTTCCCAGGTAAACTGGCATTTCCCCATCTTTTGCCTTTCCCTTTATGTGCTGTTGTAGGACCATCCAGATGTTTGCATCTAGTAAATTCTCTCTATGGCAGGAATCCAGGAGCCTGGTTATGACCCTGTTGCTCCTGCTTCCTCTCTGTATTGCTTTGAGACTACTGGTCTGCAGTTTGTTAGGTAATGTCAGGAAATGTTCCCTAGCCTGGGAAGGGGAGACCTGCCCAACCCTTCCAAGCCATCCAGGACATCTGTCACCTGACTTTCAGCTGCCACTCCTGAAGGACACAGGCATCCTCCAGTATCATGCTTGGAAACCCTGAGCAGACATCCCAGTTTTTGTGGAGAATAATACCACTGGGCTCCCATTTCAGCCCTTGTAAGGGGGCTGGGACTAGATAATCTTTGAGGTCCCTTCAAACCCAAACCATCCTGTGATTCTGCAGTTCTGTGATTTGTTAGCACGAGTACCTAAGTCCCAGTGTAGATGAGTGCCCACAGTTCTGTGTGCCCGTTGCCTGAGCATCCCTCTGCTGCCTGGAGAGGAGCATGGAGAGGTGTTTGTGTGAGGATCTGGAGCAGGGGGAGCACCTACCTCTGCGCAAGGCTCGCAGGTGCTGCTTGGCGTGGCGGTGCAGCTCCTCCACGCACGGCGGCCTGCTGGAGGGGACGAAGATGTTTCTTTGCTGATGCCAAGGTGCTCGGTAATAGACACTCAGTTTGCTCTCTGCGTCAAGGTTGGAGACAGCTGTAGGATAAAAAATAGAGTACAACATAAGACTTCCAGTCTTTCTTCCATCAACCTCGCTGAAAAGGAAAGAATTTTGCTTGGAACTGTATTGTCAAGAACAGGCACCGGGTTTGTTATAGCACCGTCACTCTCAATAAAATAGCAGCAAACATTATCTTCTCTGTGTTTCCACATCATGTTATACTAGTTAGCCTTTAGGCAATGCCCTTTTACCAGATTGCAAATGGCTCTATGGAGGCAAGCAGGTGAAATGATACTATATCAGTTTTTTATATAAATGGACAAAGAGATAATAATTTTATAGGTAGCAAAACAAAAATGCTAAGAAGCTACGCAGTCTTTCCACAGTGACATTTTGAGCAAAGGAGGAATAGGTCTCCCATTTACTCATTCTCCTGCCAATGTGCTCTTTCACTACATCATGTTACACACAACTAGTTTCTGACACAGGTTGCTAGTTCACTGCCTGCCGGGGCGTAACGACTGAGATTAACTGCTTGCCCTGCTGAGAGACCTTGACTGTCACCTATCAAAAGAGGTTTCTTTAATAGACAGGGACTTCTGAGGGACAGGAACACTTCACTTCCTCCAAAGAGAAATCTCAGAAGTCTGCCTCTGAAAATTACATGAATCAAGTCCACTAAAAGTTTGAGATAATTTCTCAGGTGTGCTGGGACTCATGGGGGTCCCATGGACTATTCCCAGCCTCAGGGTACACAGTAGGTAGTTTTCCAAGGGCTAAAGCAGGAGTGGAGGGCCATGGGAGATGCCACCACTCTGCCCCAGCTAGCAGCAGGGAGCAGGCTCATCCTGAGCCCACATAACACAGCAGAGCAGGTGTAGCATCTTCGGGGGTAGCACTGGGATTGTTCCTTCTGCCAGAGGCACTGATACAGACAGGCTCCAGCCTAATGCCAAGGAGCTGCTGTGCTCACAGGACAGCACAGTGTGACACAGGCCCTGTCATGCACAGGAGGTACTTCCTGGGCTTCCCTTCCCAGTCAGCAGCCAAAGAACCAGTGCGCCTCACACTGGTACCCCCACTGGCCGTGCACTACTCTCCTTTCCATATTTGAGGGCTCTCATCTACTTTCCTGCTTGTGCACTCTCTTAGCTTTTTTGAGGGGTAGCCTGTGCACCATGGCAGAGAATTGCTCTTTGGTGGAGATGCTTTGGTCTTGTTTTGTGGCTTTCTTGAATGCAAAACAACATTCACTCAGCCTGAAGGCGTACCAGAGAATGAACTGGGAAAGTGCAGTTGGAGAAGAATAAAGGAGCAGACAGAAGAGGAGAAATCTAGGAACCATGCTGCCACATGTGGGATAATGAGAGACTATCAGTTTCTTTGATTAGAAAAAATCCCCACCAGTTCACCAAAATTTGTAGGTGTCATGATGGAGGTGGTGGTATGGTATGATGAACAGACCTGCTGAAGTTCAGGTTCTCAGAGCTTCAGCAAAAACGAAGGGACCCCAAACTCTCGGTCTGGTAGGGAGCCTTGCTTTGCTTATCAGTGGATTTTTGCAGGTGGGGTTTCAGTCATTTTTCAGCACATTTGTAGTGCTGCTCCATGCAACTGGCATGGTGTCAGTGCAAGGAATGGCACTGGGGGGAGAATAAAATGATAGAGGAGGAAGGTAGTAGGATGAATGATGGCAACCTGTCAGTGCTTGCTCATCATGAAGATTTACTAATTAAATTTTTGACATTGCAAAAACATAATGTTGCCAAATTGCAGGCAGAGCTTTTGATGGCTTGTCTGTCTGTTACCACTGCAGTAGGGAAATGCCTCACTCACAGGAGCTGATTTTGTATCTCCTTTACCCCTTGTAGGTAACAAAGCACTATGTCTGTTTTACATACAAGGTACTGAGACACAAAGCAACTTTCTCTGATCCTGTTCTGAGCCACACTTCCTCCTTGGGAATCTCAGCTCAGGACAAAAATTTGTACGCAATAGTAATGATATCCCACCCATTCTTTGTATTGCCTAGGGCATGTGATATTCATGATCACACAATGTACCCTGGAGGCTAATGAAAAGGCAGGCACAAGCAGTTCCTTCCTACTCCCAGAAAAATCTGTCTAGACTGAAGTGCTAGTAGTTGTCTGTGATGAATATCAGTAAGTGAGTGGAAAGTTTTACCTACTTACGAAATTTTCAGACATTTCATCAGACTAGAATAGATTTTGCGGAAAAATGTAGCTTGTAGAAAGCTCTTTTGGCCTTGGCAACAGTGTTTTACAAATAGGAGTAGGAGCTGGGTTAATATACTTTGTGTGAGACTTAAACATGAAACCAAGTTCATGCAAGCTCTGCTGCACACCTATTGTTGTAGACACATGTTGCTGTTGACAGATGAAATAGCACGACCTCTTAGCCACCTAACAAGTCTCCCTTAGCCAGCAGAGCTGTGCATAGTGCTGTCCCAGGAGAAAAACCACAAATACATTGCTTATCTTCAAATGATAGAGCATTAAGAAGCTTATAGTACCAGCCAGCACCCATCCATGTCTTCTCACCTTTCCCTGAAGGATCTCTGAGTCATGGTAACAGGGAATATATCCCCCTGACACCAAGAAAACAGAAATAAATACTCGCTGAACTGACCAGTCCTTTAAAATACTCCAGAGCTGGAGTGGATTTTCTAGGAGGTCCAGAATAGAAACTAAAAGTGCTGGCAAAAAAAGCTGCAAGGGCATGAACGTTCCCAGCCTGCAGTGGGGAAGAAGCTCAGAGGGAGGGAGCAGCACTGGGTAGGGTGGAGGACAATGCTGGCCCAAGGATAAGTAAGTATAAACCCACAATGAATGCAGTTAGTTTGGATGTTTGTGGAACAGCATCCCAACCTCAGAGCAGCAAAACTCTGAAAAAAACTCCTGGAAAGAGGTAAGAGGGAACAAGCTAACCAATGAGTAAAAGCCTGCCAAAAAAAGGACCTACTTCCATTTAATTCCTTGCACATTGTCCTTTTCATGTCCTTCCCTGTCCTTTGCACATTTCCTGTTCTTCTGCAATGACATTTTGCCCGGCCCTCACTGATTGCCCCTGGGAGCTGGGCACCATTGCTGGGAGCTGAAGCCAGAGGATGCAACCACAGGAGTAGACTGTGAGCTTTAAGGATTACTGAACATCTAATTTTCTTCACAGGACTGAATCTCTTACTTCCACTAAAAGAAAAAAGCCACCCCTGTGGCAGGGTAATTCAGCAGACAAAGACCACTGGGCTGAGATCTAGAAGAAATGTGCAGTCAAAGCTTTACCATATGCTTCTGCTAGGAGCTGGCATTAAATAGTAAGACTCCCTGTATCTCTGTTCTGTGAAATGAGGATAAGGTATCTCTTTCAGCCAGCACTTCCTTTACTCAGTGTTTTACACTGCAGGCTGTTTTTACAACGCTGAGCCTCCGCGTGGCTGTAGCCCCTCAGCATCATCGTAAGATGCATAATAAATAAAGCAATATAGAAACTGTAAAGCCACAGTCTTTAAATGATTAACAGCTGGACATCACACTGAATGAGAAAAAAAGCCAATACAGAGATAGGAAATGCTACATTTCAGGCATCAGATATAGTCTGTTAACATATTTTGTGTTCTTCAATCAATTTAGACTATACAAGTGAATCATATAAACTATCACTTCATTTCATTCCTGAGTTAAAGAAATTGTTTTTGTTTGTTGTTTCTGTTTTTGGTTTTTTTTTTTTCTTGTGGGATGACAAAATGACAAGAGACCATTTAAATGGATTCTCTATTCCATTCTAGGGATCCATTAACACTGGCTGGTTTCCTAACAACCAATGTCAAACAGATATACACTAATGGCTCTTCTCAAGAGAAGATTTTTTAAGATTTCCAAATAGCTGTTTTATTGAAGTTGATAATATTTATATTTACAGATCCTTCTCGTCTTCACATCCTCTCATTCTCTCCCTCTTTTAGCCAAGCAGAAAAAGGATCCTGCCATAGCAGAGCTGGATGTGGATGCTTGAAGGTTGCGCGGCTTTAGTGCACTCAGGCGTGGTTGTTCTAATAATAACACCATAAAGGCCAAGCAAGAAAGATTTCTGCTCTATTTATTTGATAGATCCAGGGGTTTCCCCCCACAACTCCGTCTGCTTCTATAGACACTTGCCTCCCCCCTTCCCAGACCCTTCTGTTTCTTAACTTTCTATTATTTCTGTGTGTATTATAGTTGCTATTATCTGTCAGTAGAAGAAAGAAAAAAAAAAGATAATTTCCTATATTTCCTGGTTCAGAGAGAAAACACGATTTGTTGTAAGGTGTGAAGAAGTGTGCAGCCTGGAGGGAATTGGAGCAGTGAGCAAAGAAGTTGCCTACATGTGAAGGGCCAGTACCCAGAGCTGTCAGCCCTGAATTCTGCACAGGCAAAGCTGAACTGGCGGCTGCTGAATCCTTGTTAAAGTATCCAGGTTCCAAAAGACAAAACCCAAAATTAAAAAGGATCAGACTAGTGAATAAACCTATTCCAGAGCCCAGTTATGCTTAAGAGAGGCTTTAATGAGCCAAAGCTGTGCACTTAGTAAAACCTCTTTGCACACCCTGCTGCAGGGGTGCAGGATGCACCCAAAGGTTGCTGTGGCAAGCAGCCCCATGCCAGGCTCTGCTTAGGAAAGCACTTCTTCTCCAACATTAAGGTGGTTGACCTGTCATTTTAGCATATGCCATTTTTTCTAGCTATTTCATGTAAAAATGGTGACTTTTCATTGTGTGGTTCAGTGTCATAAGAAAGCTGGATGTTCATCCAGCTTTGCATAAATAGGCCTATGCCAGCAGCAGCAGAATTCAACGTGATCAGCCTCTTCCTCAGCTACTGCCCAGGTCAGCAGTGAGTTAGTGCCTGCTGTGTTTGTGTGCAAAACATTGCAAGAAAATTAATTCTGAGGAAGACCAGATTATCTCAAAGACTAGGCAGCCTGGCAGCACATCCAACTTCATCATGCAATTTAGTGCATAAATGTTTCATTGAGGCAAGTGCTGAGTGTGATGTGAATTTTATTTATAGCCAGCCCTGTATGTCCCGAATGTACATTTCCCCCAATGTACTGGTGTAACCACTGGAGCACCCAGGGGGTTTAAGCCCACAACACTGGTAAAAATCTAGAGTTGCTTCTTTGCTGTTCATGTCCCACATCCATCAGCAAGCTCAGTACTTGCAAAGTAGCTCCCTCTGCAGCTGCCACTTCCCAGTGATGGCAAAGAGAGTGCCAGGCTTCCCCAGCAGGGACACCAGAGTCTGGAGCTCCTTGAAGGTGGGACAATCACTCTGTTTTCAACAGTTGTGTTCCCTCCCAACCATGCATATATGCAGGCATTTCCCTATTTGCCACTGGCAAACCCCACCAACAGGAACTGTGAGTAGTTATTTGGATGAGCTACTTTCCTGTCCCATCTTTATTAACAATTGAAAGATGCCCATGCAAAAGGAGTGTGTTGGTGGGATTGCGGTTCATTGCAAATAAGGCTACTGGCTTGTCAGCTTTTCCAGCACTCAGCTGAACAATGGCAACCTTACCATAACTTCAGTGACTACACCTACAAGCATGGGTATGCACACAATTCCCTCATACCTCTAGGAAAAAGTACCAAGTGACTGAGCTAGAAACTGGGAAGTTTCCAGTGCCCTTGGAAACCCTGGTCACCCTGGCAGGGGCAGGATGCTATGCTCCCTCCCCACCAAGTCAGTGCCAGAGCAACACCTGACAGCGATGGATTTCTCTTCTAAAGCTCTTTTGCTGGGTCAGGGACATCAGATGATGGGAATGTGACAGGCACTCTGGTTCCTTGGCACTGCAGAGGCTGCTGAGGACCCTGCCTGTGCTTCCCAGTCCATTTCTTCCCTGGGAAGCTGTCTGTGGGACAGTCCTTTTTTTCCCCAGGACAAGTGAGAAATGAGGCAAGTCTTCACAGAGTTTTCTAAGCACATCTTTCATGTGAGACAAGAGATGCTCAACTCAATGACAGAGAAAACTGCATGCCAAACCCTTGTGTCCTCACCAACCAAGTACATCTTTGGGATTTGTTCAGGGTCTGGATAGGATGTCCCCATCCTTGGCCACATCTTTTGTTCCTGTTTTCCTGGTGTATTCTGTCACTTGTGAGGTTGCTGTTCAGGGCAGACATCTCCCTTTCAGTCTTCACAGTGCCCACTGTCACAGGGCCATGGGTGACTGATGATGGACTTTTGGTGGTTTGCTCCTTGGCTACTGCTCTCTGGGAACCTGTGCTGGAAAACATGGTTTGTAATGGCCTTGTGCATCATTATTTCTTATTGCTTTTATCAGGGCAGAAATCCAGAATATTTCTGAAGAGTTTTTGTGTTGTGCAGCCTGAGTTCAGGATGGATGTGAATGGAAAGCTCCAGTGACACAGACCCCAAGAGATGGTTTGGGCAACTGGTCTGGACCTGAAGCCTGGATCACCACATCTGCCCTGCCACTGGCACTTGCACATGCAAATCAAAGCCAGTGCAACTGTGTCTGTGCAGGCTGCAGCTGCCCTCCCGGAAAACAGGAGGGGAGACATGACAAAACAAGTTAAGTCTTTAGCTACATGTGGGCAACAGCATGAGTACAATTATTATTCTGTTCTGCACTCATGGAAAGACAATTTAGCAAATTTTTCAAACTCAAGCAAAAAGGCAGAAACCTCACTGACAGCAGAATCTGTTGAGAAAGACCACAATCTTTTGTGCTCTTTGTATTGTTTTATTTCCTGCCAATACAGTGAAACTTCTCATGTTTCAATCACAGTTTCTTAGCATATCCCTGTGGCATTTTTCTGCCTTGCATTATGCTACACATGGGAAAAACAGCTATTCAGAAGAAAAAAGGGCAAGTGGGCAAAACCCATATTTGGCATTCAGGTAGCAGGAGAGATTAAGATACTGGAAAGCATATGATTTGGATGTCATTTCCATTAGCAGATCCCTGAATTTTGCATTTACCTGATGTTTGGTTGACTGGCACAACAGACATAATTCAAGAGGGCTGGGAGGCGTGTGGTTCTTAGACACGTAAGAAGATTAGGCTGTTAAGCAATATGCACTTATGTGAAGAGTACCACATGCTAATCCCATTCTTGGCTTTGCTGCTTTCAATCACTGCTGGTGGTGTTTGAACATAATTTAAACTGCTTTTCCTAACTCTGTCAAATATGTTACAGTGGCCAGAATGGAACTTCTTATTTCAAAGTATTTCAAAGCTATCACTGCAGGATAGACAATAACCTCTTAGAAATACAGAGTACTTTATGAGTTCAGGCCTCCATTTCTGTGAAGTTTCTCTAGCCAGCAATTTCTTCCTCTCCTTTTATTCCTGTTCTCAGGTCTATGCTTTACACAGCCTCCAAGATTGCCCAGCAGGGTAATGGTAAAAGGCAGACAACATGGCAGTCCTGCCTGGCAAGCTTAAGGCTGCAGTCAGGTCAATTATTCTGCAGGAATATTAATTTAATATTCAATTCAGATTGCTGTCATGCTCCATGAAAAAATAAAGGCCTAACTAGCCAGTAAAATCGTGAAGGCATAAACAGTCTTAGAGAAAAACCCAAACAGAACTATTTTAAGGTTACTGGACCTAATGATAAGGATGGATTGTTACAGAAGGGATGATGTGACATCCCACATACACACATATGTCTATGTATTTGTGTACACACACACACTCCAGAGCATGGAACTGAAATCAGTGTCCCAAGAGAGCCCTTTCAGCCCTACATGCCTAATTAGTTGAAAGCACTTCTTTCAATCTGACACACTTTCAGTGCTTGTCAACACAGATTTCTTCCTCTGTTGGCCGTTCACATTATTCCCACTCTGGAAATGCAGCAAGATGAAGTCTCTTATCTCCAGCAGTGTAGTGTGTGGTCTTGATAACACACTTTGTAAGTATGCTTTTAGATATCCTTTGCAATTCTCTCCCACTGCTCTGCTATTTTTCTCCTGTACTGACTCAGCCCAAATCACTACTAAGCTTGCCTGAGTTGCTCCAGCAGGTCACCATAATGCTTTCCTTTTTATCACAGAGAAGTGTGCTCTTCACTGTGATGTTGCTCTCAGATCAGTCACCTTGATTTCACATGCCGGCACTCAAGAACAAAGCTCTACAAAATTCCTTTACTATTCTACCTACCTTAGTTAATGCTGACTATCAGGATCTTGTGAAAAAAAAACATCCTATAGACAATTTTATGGTAGGTCAAACTGGTTTTTATGGTAGGTCAAACTAGGTCAAGCAGTTTTAGGGTATCCTGCCTATTTCTGTACTCAAAACATTCAATTCCCCTGCACACTTCTGTCTGAATATTTGCAACTTAAGTGGTCGTTTTCAAGTAATAGCCTTTTGAGTCTATGCTGAGCATCCTCTTTCCAAGAAGGGCAGAGATTTGGTCATTGCAGCACCAATTTCCACATCAGCATCCACAGTATGAACAACCTCTCCACATTTGCGAACACAGAGACCATCAGTAAAACATCATGAACCTTGAAAAAGCACACTGGAAGATGACACTCAACAAAGAATATGCTGTGCTTGCCATATTGGAAGGTAAGAGTCACATGACTCATTCCAAGTACAGCAAATGTATTACTGTTTTCCTTGATATTTTCAAAAACTACAACCTTCCATCTAAGCTCTAATACTTAGTCTCCATACTTTTTCTTAATTCTCAGAAGCAACAGTTAGAATCAAAGATGCCATTTTGCACAGAAAATGAATGAGCTGGGTCCCTCTTCCCTCCCACTGGCACTGCCTGTAGGCTGAGGAATCAACCCCCCAAGAGTCGGGAACAACAAGCCATGTGTGAGGAGTAGAGATGGTGGCTCATACTTCACACTTCTTTCTTCCCATCAGTCTTTTCCAGCATGCTTGGCTAGATGCCTTGGATGCCACTTAACTGCAAGTCGAGGTAAGTAGCAACAGTTTCTTCCAATTCTATTTAGTAAATAATATGCAATACTATGTAGATAAATACTATTACAGCATGTCCCTTCAGGGGAAGTCAGAAAGTCAAGCACTCAGGGGCACCAAAAGCAAATATTTTTTTTTCTTCCTCCAGAGAAATATTCTTGCTGCTCCTGTAGCTCCATAAATCCATTTTGCAGAGGGATTGAGAGACCTGGCTCTGTCTCTCTATCTCTATCTCAGAATAGCTTCCTCCCCAGAATGGTAAGGCAGTGTGTTTCTTGGGACAGGCAACAAAAATCCCACACACTCCTCCACAAGGTCTCTTTGGAGCCACCCCGATGGTGGCCCAGAGCTGGCTGGCACAGGGGTGCAATTACAGCTACAACCAGGGTGCAGGTCTGGGTTCTTTCAGAACAACTCTTCCCCAGTCTCAGAATATATCCAAGTCCTCCACTACCAGCCTCCTCAGATCTGGCTCTGGCCTCCCAAGCCATTTGCTTGAAGCCCAGTTTTGGACAACCATCTGAATCAGCCCACAAACCACAGAACCACAGACTGAACTGGGCTGTAAGTGACCTTAGAGATCACCCAGTTCCAGCTTCCCTCTGTGGGCAGGAACACCTTTCATTGGAGCAGATTGCTCTGGGCCAGGAGAAGGGTCCCCTTTCCACACTGTCCTTCCCCAGTCCCACTTCTGACAGGACACTTGTGTTAAACATTTCAGCAAACTGGGCTGTAAGAGATCAGAGAAGCACACTGAGAACAAGGCCAGCTGAATTGCAGAGTTCCATTTGTTGAAACAAAGGGAACACAGTCCTTTTGTTTGGTAAGGGGAAGGAGAGCTGCCTGAAAATAGAGATTTATGCCCCTTTCACTTCTATACTTTCTCAAGGGAATTGTTTTTAATGAAAAAACCTGATTAGGATTTAGGCAAGCATAGAATTCCTGTGAGTCCCTTCCACCCATCCTGTGATGCCCAGCACATGTTCCTGCACCCCTCACTGCCACAGCTCCAGCTCTTACCCAGGAATTGCAGCCTCTCCCCTCCAGATCTTTTGGGTTTGAAATTAGCCCTTAATCCATAAAGCATGGATGTGTTACAATATATGGAATGGCCTGTATTACTTACAGGACTTTCTATACACAGACAAAAAGACTTTCTATACAAAGACACCAAGATACACTGGGTGACTTTTTAAAGAAACCCATCCAGACAACATTTGGAAACTCTGTCAGTGATGTTGTATGTCTAGGCTGCAGGATGAATAACTTATGTCAAGATAAATTATTTTCCCACTGTTGTTATTATTTGAATAACATGTTCTCAGCTTACTCACCTTAGGCACTAAATCTTTTTTCTGCAGAACTTGCACTGTTTTTTCTACTGTATTTCAAGCCTTTGCTTATCTCAAATGGTCCACAAGCCTCAAATAGCAAATGCCAGCTTGCAAATTTAACCAGGAGGTGGGCAGGGGTAGCTGTATCCCCTTGCATGTCCCTGCAGAGGTGCAGACCTGTGACCATGCCAGCTGGGGAGCCCCTGTGGCTCACACTGACCCACTAACTCCCACTTGGAAGTGAGACATCACAGCCAATGGCAACTAGCACATAAAATGCAGCATGAATTAAGCTGAAATGAATTTTAAAGTGTTTACTTCTCTTACAGTGTCGTAGGGTGTTACTAAAGATCATAACATAGGCTAAGCTTCATTGTTATGGATAATATGGCTTTATGAGCCCAAACCATATCCTATTGTCTGTGCTCACATTTATACTATTAAGCTACATATTCATGCACAAAACCTAATTGAGTTCTGACGGGGATTCTGAAAAGCCACATCTGCTGAAGAGCTCCAGGGTTTGTCAGAGGCTGCAGGGGTGTGGAGCACTCTCTGGTGAGAGCTGTCATCCAGCACATAGCTGCAAACAGCTAATTCTTGCACATTTGTAACTCCTCTGCCTTTGTGCACGCATCAGACCCAGTACAGGGCAGCTTTCAACACATTGGCTCTAGCACAGCAAATACACACAGTGGCAAACAACTTAAAGCTCCCTTAATGTGCATATAAAATTATTACCTTTTAAGTGTGGGCAGACATTTTATGATGACCATGTACCAACCTCTGCACACGAAGAAGAAAACCAGAAGGCTTGGATGAAATGGCCACATCTCATTGCATCCAGTGAAAACCAGAGCAGAAATGTCAGGTGTCAACACCTACTGGCAACTATCAAATGCCACCATGGAATGACTGCACTGACAACAACACTGGGCAGGAGGTCTTCAAACTCTTAACTGTAAGCAGTGATGAAAATGAAATAGAACTAATCTGCAGGAAATAAGCTTCTTGGAGAAGAAAAACCCGCAGGAAAAGAAATTTAACTAGGAAATACTTTCAGGAAAGGAATAAGGCAAGGAACAAAGGAGAGCAGGGAGAAGGGCATTGGGAGAAGGGAGAATTGTCATTAAAGTTATAATGCAGAAAGTATAAGTTAAAAGTGGGGTCACTGAGTAGCAAACAGTGTTTGACCTTAATGTATCGTGTATCAAGTGGAATGGTGAATCAGGGCAGAGGGCACTCTGGGGACACTCAGATTTATTCACTATGAGCAAAGTTGACAATATTTCCAAACATAAAGAAGCAGACAACTGAAAGTAATCACAAAAGTTACTTTCCTCAGGGGAGATTTGCTTCCCTGGAGAATTTCTGTAGCTAACAGACAGGCTCCTCACTGATTTTGAGTACAAATGAGCCTCAGAGAGATCTAAAGAGTCCTCTAGCAGCACCTGTCCCCGTCTGTTCACTGTGGAAGGACCATGAGAAGACTGATTGTGAGTCTCAGGTTTTGTGTTGCTGAAATGGCTCCCGAGGTATTAAAGAGTTTTTTCCCAGCCCTGTGACCAAAGAAGTCGAGATTCTTCAACTCTGGTTTTCAAGGTTGTTTATTTTCTCTTATCTAATACATTCTTTCTCCACCCCGCTGAGGTCTGTCCAGCAGGTCAGGTTGAGGCACACTGACCGCCCTTGGGGCAGTGTTAGTTTTTTATACTAAGAACTACGTGTACTTTATTTACAATAATTTTCCAATACCTATCACCTATGTTAGACAGTCTGTCTACTTTAAACCAATCCAAAAGTGCCACCATCACAGCAGAAGATGGAGGACAAGAAGAAGAAGAAGGAGGAGGACAGGACACACCCAGATTCCTCCATCTTGCCTCTTGAACCCCCATTCTAAAAACCCCAAAATTCTACTTTTTCACCCTGTGATAGATTCACTAACATTCTACTCAAACCCTTGTGGCTTGTAAATCTTCACACAAAGTTGGTAACTTTTTCCATGGGCCAAGATCGAAGGCACAGGTGTCTTTGACTCCGTGCCGAGGTCTCTGAGCCCCTTGCCAGAGTCTCGAGTCCTCCAGGGCAGCAGGAGGAATGTCCTGGTTCTGACATGTGAGGAGCTGACATGTTCTGTCACCACCAGGCACCAAAAAGAGGAGACACCACCTTTATGGGGTAGCAGGGCTGCCTACTTGTAAACAAATACGAGTCTGCAAAGCTATGAATGGATCCTCACATTTAGTTGTTGAATATATTTAATGACAAAGTAAAGTGTAAAATTGGGTCACAGACAGGCAAGGTACCAAGGCAAAAGGTGAGTTTTAACTCAAAAGGTAAAGCATTGCCTGAGAAGCTGAAAAAAATATATTCATTTTTATGAAGGAAGGGATAAACACACTCATAAAAGTGACACCATAGGCTGGGCCAGGTGCAGTTTTGCTGTCCTTACTCTGTCCTTCCTGAGTCCTGACTTCTCTGGACCCTCCAGCTATGCCAGGACATCAGGTCTGGCCCTCATTACCCCCTCCCACTTCAGTGCCTTCTCTTCTCTCTCCCTCTTCTTTCTGTGTGGATTTTCCAAGTGGTGTTAAAAAAAGGAAGTGCTGGAAGAGGTGCCAGACTGCTCTAGAGGCTGAGATGCTGTACATGCTGAACAGTGAAAGGCAGACAACACCCACGGATCCAGCAGAGCCCTGATCTGGCAGGATCTGGGAGGCGGGAGGTGGCAATTGCTCCTCACATCCTTTCAGCTCCCAGAGCATCTGCCAGCACAGGCGGAGGGGGAGCCACCCCAGCCAAATTTTTTTCTTTTTTATAATATGGATCTTGTTCATAAAGCCAGAGACATTTTATATATAAATACAGATCAGTTCCCTGCCATCTGCTTATTTCTATGTAGCATCTAAAGTATCATAAGGGTGTTACAGAGAATATGAAAACAAGGTCTTAGCTCTGCTGCTGAGCTTAAAAAAAAAAAGGAAAAAGAAAAAAGGAGAAAATATAGGTGTTGGTATGCAGGGAAAAGCTAACAACTGAGACAGCATTTTCAATCATGGTTGCCTGATAGGTGATATGCTGTCACACCCCTGCTCTGGGCCTGGTGCAAGTTACCTCCTGGCCTTCAACAGCCATCTCCTGTCCTGCCAGGGACCTCCCAGCCTTTTCTACTGGTGTGTCTTAAGAGCAGAAATCACCCTTTTACACTAAGCATTTCCACATACAGTTCCAGGCCCTGCATTTCATGTGCTAGTCCGGGAGTACCTCACTGGTGGGTCTATTTAGTGTAACACCCTTACAGATAAAAGTAGTCCTTATTCACCACTAGGACATGCTCCAAAGCTTTGCAGATGAGCTGTGGTTTGTACTGCCCAGGCTGCAGTTTTGGACCCACAAAACCAGGGGGTCCTACAGCACAACCACCATGTACAAGCAGCTCCAAAGCACTGGTGGTTCACAACTCAGAATTCACCCGCCGTGGTCAGTATAGAAAAAAGAGCCAGGTTGGCTGGTCCCACCAGAGCCCAGACCCACACAGCACGGGAGGACACAAGAATTCACCGATCATATGCCAGAGTCATTATCACTCAAGGATTTTTAACTACTGCATTTAAATATAGCTAATTCTGATAAATCAAAATTGTTTCCCTCACTTGCCAGTTTGATAATTTCATCTTCATGTTTATTCACATTAGTAAGTATTGATTTCCTCTGGGAAGCAGAACATTTTCTCTCAGTAAGTGAGGGTGAGGTCTGCTTGGCAAGGTTTTTGTTACATTAAAAATTTCTGAAGTTTGGGTATTGTAATACTTAACATATTTTCATTGCATCCAGAAAAGAAGGGATTCTGTGCAAGAGCACAGAAGAAAAAATACCTAAAAAGTGCAACCACCACTTAGCTAAGAAAATGGCATTAGGCAAAGACTAATTTAAATGCTTTTCATTTGAGTTATCCTTTATCCCATCTATTAACATCCTGATTCCTTTTGTGTTTGTAATATTGCACAACAGCAACACTTTACAAATACCACAGTGCTTCTTCACTCTACAAGGGCCAGAGCAACCTCTGCACAGCTAGTAGGACTCTTCCCTATTTTTGGCTGTTACACATGCTTCTGGATGGGAAACCTACAACAAAAATTCAGCCCATCAGAATAACTTATCTAAACTTTGAAAATTCTCATTTAGAGTCATACAACAACTTTTGCAGATAGTTCTACAGGACAGTGGAATAACTTCCAAGGCTTTAAGAAAGTTCTATCACTACTGAAGTTACAGCCACATCCATGATAACTTATGACTATATGACAAAGGGAAATATTTGCTAAAGGGGTGGCTCAAAGACACTCATCTTCCTTCCCCTTTGATGCTCTTCTGTGGACACTCAGTGAGTTTAGGGTGATGTTGCTCCAGAAATACTGCAGCCAGAAGAAACCAATGATAACCAAAGCACCAGACGTGTCTCACAGAAATAAGCCTTGAAAAAAGACTGTGGGCAGAAACACCTTTGTCACCCTATTCATGAACCACTGAGACAGATATGTGCCCAAAGCTGAGCTTGTTCATATAATCCTCAGGGCAATTTTTGTATTCAGAAACTCTTTAATTTGAGAGCAAAATGACAATAATTTGTTGCCTACCACAAAAAGCACAACTTTGCAACAGCACTGTCACTGCAGGGTTTGTGTTGATTCATTCATCCCAAAAGGAGAAAAATGTCTCTTTCTCCAGCCATGTCCATACTCACCCCAGACCCCCTGGCATGAGCTGAAGCCCCACTGAACTACAGCTCTTTTCCAGCTCTTCAGCTGTCATCATGCCCAGCCATGCTGATGGGGGCTTAAATAATCAGGTAATTAATCCTCCATTAACATGAAACCAGGGAGACTTGGGGCTAGCTGTCCATCAGATACATACCTCAGCAGTACCTAACATAGCCAGTATCTACATAAAACTGGTTTTAAGATTACAGTTGGTGATGACCAGAGTTTCATTCTGCATTTCATACTAGCAATCTTCCACTTGGACTAGATAATCATGGTAGGAGGCTCCTACCAATTGAAAACTATTCTATTCTATTCTACTTTCTACCAACATGACAAACACTTCTAATTTTATACCTAAGCTTCAAATTCATGGTATCTCCCAGTCTGACAACTCACCGCATGCAGAACCCCTGCAGTACTATTTTGGGAGGTCATGAACCAATACAAGCCAGCGTATTGTGCATATGAGGCAGTGACTCTGGAAATAATTCAGGGTCTAGCTAATTCCAGCTGTGTTACCTGGGGTAATTTCCCACACTCAAACTGTAAAAGTTTGGTTTTAATGCAACAAAATGACCTCTGTTTTTATAGAGTACATTACAGTGGCAAAGCAGCTGCAGCCATGCTGACAGAGCTGCATTTCAGCAGCCTGTCTACCCTTTGCACCTCCATATTCTTCAAAAAGTACATGATGCTGATAAATGGTAGCAATGGCTTTGGCTGGCACAGTTTTACTGGTTAAAGATCACATTCTTTTCAGAGCTTTGTCCCATACATTTGCACAAGCAGAAATGAATTGTGAAGAAAATCAGCTTCAGTATATTCATTCAAATTTGTTATGGGGAACACAAGCTTTTAGATTCAGACCACATGAAAGGAATTTTAAAGTGTGGGGCACTAGAGCTTATACTCTTAGCTTCACTGACAGCAATTTCCTCCTCTTGAGCTTCCCCACTTGACCTACAGAGTAAATATGTCTTCCCAGGAAATATAAATTTCTACCCAGCAAAGCTGAAACCCTTTTCATGGGGTCCCAAGCTCTTCAGGGTTGCTTTGTTTGCCAAATCCTATTCTGATAGCCCACAGACCACAATTCATACTACAAATAGAGTTTATTGCATCTCTTGGAGGTACCACCAACTGCACAGTGCCTCTGTTTAAACAGCTGCCAGAAGATCAAGCCAGGGCCCTGCCTGACTCCAAAAAAGTTTCCAATAATCCCATGGAGACTTCACTGTGATGCTGGTACCTGAAACAGCCTGGGACTCACAAGCTGACTAGGTCATGTAATCACCTTCCTGCAGAGAGGATCAGAGACTGCAAGAAGGCCAACCCAGGGCAGGATGACTGGTTTGGAAAGCAAGCAAGGCTCACTGAAAGGATCAGGGCAGAGTAGATGGATTCCTGAAAAGTTGCCAGTAAGTGTAGGTGTTGTGAAGAGGCACCATAAAAATTGCAGAGGAAAAGCTGCATGAATTGTGGAAAGTAGAAACCCAGTGCAAATTCAGAGCATGTGACTAGAGTAAACCAGACTGACACATCAGCCAGCCTTTGAGTAGGCTAAACACTTTCTGCTACATTTATGCAGTTGAGTACAACTTACAGGCTTTTTTTAAATTTTGCCTCATATGAATAGACACCTGGCACTGCCAAGGCAGAAAAAGGCAGTCATATGCTGAGACAGAACAACTAAAGACGAAAGATTTTATCAAATTTGGGAGAACCCCTTTCCGCTCAGGTATTTGCTGGACTTCTCTAACATTGAAAGAGTGAAAAATTATAAAAGGAAGGTTTAGGATGTAAGCCAGGACAATCCTGGACAGATCCAAAGAACCAGTACTGAGCCTTCCATACATGCCAGAACTGGAGATCCTGAGGCACATTTCCAGGATGAACACCTTTTCTCCACTAGACCCAGGCTGGTGATACCAATCCAGTGACTGAGCCTCTGCTCTGGCAAGTCTTGATGCTTACTGAAAATCACAAGACTTGGATTGGACTGTGACCTTGGAGTTTTGGAGTTGTCTGAGATTGGCATCACATGCCCATGCACATCATGGAAGGAAAAAGAAAGCACATTACTGTTTGTGCAGGTTGAATTTGAGGAGACCATCATTTAAGCACACCTTGTGTTTAAAAGGCTATTCAAGGTATTACAGTAATTTTTCTCATATTACAGCTGCAGCATCTCCTATGTACTCTGCCTTCCCAAAATGCTCATTAACCCAGGCCTCACATCTGCTCTTCCTGCCATTCAACCTGCCCTAGTGCAAGGGAAGTCCCTTTATCACAGATCATGAAAGAACATCTTGAGACTAATTCAGTCACCAAAACCTGAGAGGAATTCAGTTCAGCAGGAATTCAGTCCATACCACCAAACCTTGGTTTTTTACATCGTTATATGACACACTCACTGTTTCACAGTTAATTGAAAAAAGTGTACAGTCACTGAACTTTTCTGATCTGTAGTAAAAATGCAACCATGAGCTACAATTAAGTTCCTAATCAACTGATGGACAGGTTATAATAATTACTGCAGGCTCAACTCAGCATTTGGAGTAAGACATTGAAAGTAAAAGGGCTTTGGTAAGGTGGAGCTGAGACAGGAGCTGGGACAAATGAAGTGCAAGGGAAAATGGATCCTTCCTGTAGCAGCCTCCCTTACCCTGGCTGTATTTGAAGCAGGCAGTCTGGAGCAGGGCTGTAGCAAGGTGGTCACACAAGCCTGGCCAGTTGCACAGCAGAAACCCTGGGATACAGGAGGGGGATATCAGCTGGCTCAGGCTGTCAGGAGCACAGCAGGTGAAGCTCTCCAAGGTCTGTGAGTGCTACCACAGCACAGGCAGTGAATAATACCTCGTCAGCAGGCCACACTATTGAATAGCAATAACTTTCCATAATAACTAATTAATGTCACATACAGAGCAGACACTTAGAGAAAGTGCTGTAGCTCTTCCTTCATCAAATTGCAGCACTGAGGTCGAGCTTTATTCATCTGCTGGATTGGTGGAAGAAGATACCTGCATGAGAGCCAGAACCTTCCCTTTGGCAGCCATGGGCTCAATCAAGCTGTTTGGCACCTCCCCCAGCTCTGTGGTGCCATTACTTCTGTGGCCATCCTGGCTGGACAGCAAACTCTAGGGTATTTGGATATCCCCCACCTATCCCTGACATGTCCTCCAGCTCTCACCCCTCCCCAGTGACAACCCAGCCCTGCAAAAGGAGGCTCCCAGCAGGCCCCATCTTGGGCAGGGCTCACACCTCCCAGGAAAGCACTGCGTTCCTTGGCAATCCTGAGACCCTAGGGAACCTCAGGAAAAGTTTATTTTGGCAGGCTCAATAGTGTGGGCATGGTCAGCACTCTATCCCCTCACTTTTGCTGTGTACCAACAGGAGGACACATCTGTGACACTCCATGTCGACCATGTTGCCTTTTCATTCATAAAAGGCAGCCTTGTATCTTTAATCACTTTGCCAGATAATAGCAAAGAAACAGTTGATTGTCTGTGTTATCAGACACTACTGGAAAAGTCTAGATAAGGATGCTGAACAACCTGGTCTTATTAGAATTCCACATGCAAACGCTTCCCCAAAATCCAGAGTCATCTGTATCCCAGCAACCCTTTAAATTTCATTCTCACTGAATTGCCAGATCTTTATCAAAATATAATTACAGTCTTAATTTGGATGATAAATTTTGATTGCTTGTGCTGTGCCAAAAAAAAAAAATTGTCAGGTACACAAAAAAACGAGGTGCAACTGTGAGATGTGAATCTGCATTTTCTGACATTGGTGCATCACCTTTCTTCTTATCAAAAGTTTGGCTGTGATAGCTAGCAATGAGGTTATGTAGGGATAAATAGGCAGGGACATGCAAAGACAGTTTTCTGATGCCATCACATGAAATTTGCACTAAAATCAGAGAAGAATTTGAAATCTGCAGTTGCTTCTGAAGATTATCACTATTATGAGGATTATATACTATTATCATTATGAGGTAAATTATGTGCAGCACTGCTGTGCAAAGTGGAAGAAAACAGCTCTTCCTGAAACAAGAAGAGATTGTGCAGAACTCATCTTTTCTCCCACTGCCTTGCCCCCCTCCTTCAGTTACTGGCAGAAAATGGCACACTGCTTTATAGTTACATCCAGATTATGTGGATAGTTACAAATATTTTCCCAAAACAAGTAGCCTAAAAAAAGTATTCCAGAGGAATATAAGCACTGCCTACTCTACCAAGAGAGCCCAAAGGAGAGGAAATGGTCCTGCTAGGAAGTCATGGAGGTTACCTAGTTTCTGACTTACCAGAGCACTGCAGTCCAAACCTACTTCAGTTTTACCCTGTTGAAATGCCAGGGGGAAACATAATTATTCAGATGACAATGGCATAAATGCAATTAGACGTTTGACCTTAGTGTTTCTTGGCCACATGCACAGAGTTGAACTAATTGCTAAATGTGGGGCTGGGAAGTTCTTCTTTTCCTTCTTTTCCACAAACACACACTGAGTTATTTGCACTTTTTCTGCATTCCTGAGAAGGATCCTTTCCTAGGACAGATGTGATTTCATCCCTTGAAAATTATTCCCTTGCCTCCTGTGGGGGCTTTGGGTACCCAGCCTTGGTCCTCTTTCTTATCACCATTGCATGCACCACAAAATGCCTCTCTGACACAGCTGTGAGCTTGAGTTCATTCTCATGGAGGGTATGTTGTCCTCCCCTGAGAAGACCATGCAAGGTGAGAACAACTGGAACAGTAAGTAAACTCCACCACACAAGCATGCAGAAGGGTCACAGTGTAGATTGGAAGTCACACTGGGTCAGAGTTACAGTATGAAAAACGTGCTGCTTCCTTGTGAGCAGTGGTCAGCTACATCACTCAGGTGAGGTCTGTTTCCCTAGTGCTCCAGAGCCCCAGCACTCTCAAGAGACCACTCCAAACCAAAGGTGATTTTGTCCAGAGCCTGATGTAAGCAAACACAGTTGCCAACTAATGGTAAAATTCAAAGCTCACTGAAGTCCAGAAAGATACTGCAACCTCTGCAGTCATGTCTGTGCCCTGGGTCCCATCCATTCCCTAACAATCATGTCCATCACTGACACATCAGTAATGCTTTTGCTGACAGTAGCAGTACAAGGTTTTACAGCTGAGTGGTCTGAGGCATTGAACCATTCTCATCCCTTTGGTGGTAGGAGCTCAATGGACCTAATACTGCAGTAGAAATGGAGGGCAGGAAGGAACCATGTGAGAATTGTCTGGTCTGTGACTTTTCCAACCCTAAAACACAGCTAAAATTAACAGCAAATGAGGTACCCACCTCCTGACACAGAAAATGTTTCCTATAGTGAATTTCAACTGACGTGTGACCAAACCTGTCCTAAAAATGCCAAAATGCAAAGCCAAGTGTAATTCCACTACTCTAAAGTGGACTAAGTATTTTTAGTTCACCCCAATTTTATTATTCTTAAAAAGCCTAAAAGAAGGGCATCCTACAAGCTCCATAGGAGCCTGTCCCAGTGCTTTATTCCTCTTTGTGCTTGGAAAGGTCTTGCTAACCTTCCCCTGCTGCAAAGTCAGCTGGCTCCTAAGGGGGCAGGCTGCAGAAGCGGGCATGCTGGCTGCAGTCACATGCAGCTCCCCTCTTCTTTGGATATCAGACTCCGTCCTTAGTGCCATAAATTTGCAACTTCTCACCTCAGATTAACTGAGCTGAGACAAAAATGCCAGAATTAGTGCCCTGGCCCAAAATCCAGAACTAGTTTTCATACCAGGCAGTGAGAGAAGTGGGAATGCCTAAGCCACCAGAGGAGGATGATGAATCGCTGCTTATTGCAGATGCACAGTTCTTTGCTCTCCTTCAAAAAAATGAATTTATTTCTTCCTGGTGAAGGGTGCCATGCTAAAATCACAGGAAAACCAAGCTGCCTATCCACAGCAGCAGATTCAGCCTGGCACTAGGGAGATGGAAATGTGCCATGGTGACTAGTTCAGTTCAGCCTGTTAACCATTCCCTCCACCTGCCAGGCACACTGCCCCCCACGTAAGCACTGTTAGTGAAGGCAAGCATACATCTGGATGAAAACCAAGCTGAGAGGAACATGCCATTTTTAAAGCCTGGCTTTTGCCTCTGAGTTACATGTTCCAACACCAAGGCTAATGTTGAGAGGACTGGCAGGAGAGGTTACCAGATTTACTCTTCCTCTGCACCATGGCATGTTGCAGGAGGAGGAGTCCAAAATGGCCCCTGTGATGGCTGCCGGCATCTTCACAGTAGCTGCTGAAAGAGAGGCTTATTCCTTATTCCTGAAGCTACTCTTCAGTAAGAGCTTTCTCTAGGGCAGCAATGGATTCCTCAAGCCTTCAGCCACAGCAGGAACTTCCTGAAGCAACATTTCATATTCAGAAGGAATCACAATGTTCCTATTTCTTTCCTGCCTCTTTCATTCTTGAGCCCAGATCTCCCATCTTTAAGCTCACAGTTGTCATGACAGACTACAGCAGCAGGTCTGTGGCAATCACATGAACATCCCAAGTTCCTAGTAAGCAAAACTGCAGTCTGGCTTCCTCAGCTGTCTTGAGTGTTCTTCTGGGTGAAAAGACAAGCAAGTCTCACCACTGGGAAATGGAATCCCAGACAGGAATGTGACAAGCCTTCCATGGACAAATGGACTTTTGGCATTACACCCTCTGCCTTTGGACCCAGCATCATCACAACAACCACAAACCCAAACTGTAGCAGTGATACCAGTAGCTGAGTACTTGGAAATATAAACTGGGGATGCTTTTCACTGCTTGCCATTTGGGCTGAGACACTTTACCCTTGAGGGACCTGTCTTGACAAACTTATTTATCTAAAAATGGCTTGACTGCTTCTGCTGATTCCAGGAACCAGAGACAAAATAACCCTCTGTCCACAGCACAGCCTGGCATCCCACTGATTTCTGTGGAAGACAGCAACAGGGCAGATGCAGTGGAGGGAGCAGCACACAAGTGGTTAATGCATGCCATGAAGAATTATACATACATATACTGTCTAACATAGCCAGAATCTTTTATGTTGACATTTTCCATTCAGTGCCACTAGAATTAAAATGCTCATAATAAAAACCTGCCAATCAAAAGCATAGAAATTATCACCCAAGCAAAATTCATTTCTGTCTAGATAGTTGACCAGAAGTCTTTCTGCCTCCTGCAAGCAACATTAATGCCATCCATTACAACAACAAATGCCAGTCAAGTCCCTTTCTTTCCACCTGTGATTTTAAAAGTACATTTCCTGTGCAGAATGCTGTGTGCTTGGCAACCTCTGCATCTCCCCTCCTGATGAGTAGCAGAAACGCTGCATGCTAAACTCTCCTGTAATGACATGGATTCCCACATCACTGAAAAATTCTCAAACTACCCAGGAAAAACTTCAAATAACCTGCAAGGTATTTAAAAAACCAGAGGCAACAGTGAAAGTCAAACCCTCAAAACATACAGAGAGAGAGAGAGAGAGAGAGAGAGAGAGAAAGAGAGAAAAAAAATAAATGCCCTCTGCTTGATCCAAAATAACAGAACAGTTCTGCATAGGAAAGAAAATTCATTACCATTGTGGGAACCCTCAGTCATTTAGAGTCTCCAGTCAAGGCTGAGAGCCATTCTGAGACTGCAGGTTTTTCCCTTTTACTTCACTCCCCAGCTCTGCGAGGAACCAGTTAAAAATGACATCACTGCTCATACTACCCTCCTCCCCCTCCCCATTCACTTGCTAAAAAAGCTGAGGCTGCTCCTCTCCCCCTGCATTGGCTCCAAATTTGGTCCTCACTGCTCTTCCACAAGTTCCTGGTCTGCAGTTGACTGTGCATCGGTGTCAGTGTGGGACGGAGGATGCGTCTCTGCGCTTTTCCAGCGTCCCTGCTGGCACCCACTTGAGAAATAAAATAGCCTTGCCATTAAGAAATCAGAAGAGGTCTAACCTTGCGCTGTATTATGCATTACACAACCAGCTCCGTTTACAGAAGGCAGACAGTCTTACTCTTTGAAGTGGAAGGGAGAGAGAGACCCTCCAAGGGGCTCTGCCTTTCACCTCATCTTCCTTAGAGGAGAGGACTCTCTCTGTGGTCTGCTGCATCCTCCTTGCTTGCATTAGGACTGCAATCTCTCTTTTTTTTCTTTTTTTATTTCCCTCCTCCTGAGTGTGACATCATCAGAGACCAACTCTACTTCTGTAATAAAAAAGAATCCCAAGCAGAGCTACTTGGGACGAGGTCATCTGGAGGACCCAGGTGATTTTGGCTTCTGAGCAAATGTTGCTTCTTACAAAAATACTTTGCTCTTACACACTGTCATCGGGATTTAATCACCCTGCGCTTGCTGCAGACCAGAAGACCCAGCTGCAGGGCTGAGATCAGTCTCGTTTCTATCCCTGCAAGCCCTCCTGGCATCACCAGCGAGCAGAGCAGGTAGCTCCGGAGCGCTCCCCTGGTACGCATCATTCACCTCTCAGCTCCTTTGCTCCCTGCTGACTACTGGGGAGGATGCTGCAGCAAAATCCCCCGGCCAGCACTCCCGTGTGCCACAAAGCGGCCAGGCTGCGAGCCCCCAGCGCACACGCTCCCAGTACTCCTCGGCTCTGCTCAGCCTTTTTTAAAAGCATCCCTGAGGGGGCCTTTGGGAAGCACGGTGACCGCTGGCTGGCGGCTGCAGGAGCCAGCAGCTCCCGGCCAGCCGCAGAGCGGGGCCTCTCGGTTGCCAAGGGCAATTTCCCCTTACCTGCATTTCCTCTCCCGGCAGAGCGCAGGGCAGCGAGCCGAGCCTGCCCAGCCCCGGCGGGTACCAGGGGGGCCGGGCTGAGCCCCTCGGCTGCCGCTGGCAGGGATGGCGGCTCCGGGGATCCGCAGCCTCCCTTCCCTGCGCGCTGCTCCCATGCTGGCAGCGGCAGCCACGGCGGTGCCAGGAGAGAGGAGCCCGTGTGCACATGCATATGTATAACACACGCCTCCGTGTACCTGCTGCACAGACACAGCATGGCTACATGGAGATATAAACACAGACTTGCCTTCTGGATCTGTCCCCGCTTCCTGCAAGGCTGCAGACGGATCCGATACTGCACGAGTAAAAGGGCCGATGGGATAAGTAATTAAAAGATGTGCAGATGTGGCATTTAGGGACATGGTTTAGCGGTGGACCTGGCAGTGTTAGGTTAATGGCTGAACTCCATGATTGTAGAGGTCTTTCCCAACTGAAATGATTCTGTGATCTTATGATACAACGGCATTAGCAAATGTGATCTGACTGCTTTTTGTGCCACCTGCCTACACAGCCTGCACACGAGCATAGCCCTTGCTGCAGTGCTGATTGCAGGTGAGTACCTGACACAGGGCTGCACAAGCATCACAAAACTTATGCAGCCTCCTCTAGAAGGGGTAGTGGTATGTCACACACATGATGTAATAGTACTGCTTTGTAAGCTAGAAATGTCTCACATGGAGGGGACTGGAAAGGTCTTTCAACAATGAAATCCTCATCAGCCCTCTGAATTAGGAACATGCTGGTGCATCAGGTCCCAGCAAAAATCTGTGCTAGAGACAGGGAGTCAGTGGGAAGTTGAAGGAAGTCAGTAAAAACCCAGCTTTCAGAGTTTTTTCATAACTCCCTCCCCATTCTTTTTCAGACCTGTGCTTTGCATGTGGGCTGGTAACACCTTCTTATCAAACACCAGAGCCTTTCTGAATGAGCCAGAATTAAAAACCTGACATTTCCTGTCACTTGGGACAGAACAACATTACACTCATGAAAACATTATACTCATGAAAGGCAGGATTTCCACTACAGAGTGTCTCACTCCATCTTTCAGCAACTATCTCTGTAGGTCCTCTTCTCCACATCACAGCCCCACCAGACTGCACTCATCCTCTCCAGGCATGCAGCAGGAAAAGGCCTCTGGCACAGGCAGAGTGAGCCAAGACTGAGGAGCAGTGACTGCAGCGCATAGGGATGTGGGACTATCTCAGAAGTTCTGCCAGTGTGAACATCCAGATAAACACAAAAGACCATGTCCTCTGCCATCACTCATCACTCAGTTTTCTATCTGCTCTGGCAGGGATATCACAGTTTTTAGCAAAGGGGGATCCTACATACACGTAGCAGCATCAATAACATCTCTGGAGAAACATCGATTATACATCATATACTAGATCAAAAGACAAAGAAGAAGAAAGTGTGCCAATTCACCATATTCATATTTCATTTCTAAATGAAGTAAGTGTTTAACCCAGTTTCTTAAGGAAAAAATGTGAACCTGCTGTTGCCTGTCCCCTGCATCTAATCCCCATAATTTTTGAGTTCCCTCCCCAAATTTGCTAGAATAATTTGATTATGTTCTATATAATTGTATACCTACAAATTTAAGATGAACAAAGTAATTTAAAAAACAAATCTGTGTCACTCCCATTTAGGACAAACAGGTAAAATTTTCACTGGGAATCTACTGGCTGACTGGCGCTGTGCCAGTGGTGGTCCCCTTGCCATGGGAAAGGGAAGAGTGTCCTCTGGATTTTCTGAAAAGGCAAAAAGAGAGTGAAGTACAAGTCTACAAATATTAATGAAGTTCTTCATTTTCTTTGGTTAATGTTACAATTTATTTAGAGTTTTTATTTTCTCTTCCTAAGCCTGCTTCTTATGGGTCAGCACTTTGGAGCTCAAATGCCTATGGACTTTATTTCCAGATGAAACCTTTGAACACAGCCTTCTCATTTTACTTTGGTTCTCCTAAGCAATGGCATTGTTTTAATCTGCAGACATTTTAATCTACAACATTGGCAGACTGCTGGCTGGTTATAACAGCTCCCAGACCTGACAAGTTCCATGCTCATTCCTGGTTGTGAGATGTTTTTGCAGGAAAGCAAACAAACTCATTCCTGTAAGAAAGAACAGGAAAACAAAGTGTGGGATTGGGTGATGGAAAGATCCCAACAGAAATAAATTAGGGTTGGAACTTTATACAAAGCTCTCAGAACTCTCAAAGAGGCAGAAATCCTTTCAGTCAGAAGAAACAGAACTTGACCACCTCTCCCATCATTTCCCCTCCTATTATACTGAAATTAACTGTTTTACTTGGTGAATGCAGATTGTTTCAAGTTTTTGGGTGACTGAGTTGAAGATCAGTGCTCAAATAAATGATCATCAAGTAGCACTACTGCCCTAATATATGCATTTCAGTGTACCTTGGGGTACCTCCAAAGCAAATGGGGCAGAATATGTTCCATATTATACGAATTCTCCACTTGCCTTAGCAAATGCGCCTTGTTTGAGAATTCCACTATCTTCTTTCCTCTAGTTATATGCCTCCCACAAGCACAGTTTAACAAACGCATTTTATCATATAAATGGGTGTTTCCCATTTTGAGAATCCTTCAGAGGGAAGCTGAGAGTCCTGGACTACTTTCCTGCTCTGACCAGTCTTTAAATGCAATCGAGTCTGGTAACAGACACGAAGGAGTCAGCAGATGAATGTCACACATCTATTTCCTCTGCTATTTTTAACAGCACAGAGCGTACTGAAAGGAAGAACGGAAAGTCCTCCTCTTTAATGATGTCCCTGAAATTTTTGAAAAAATCCAAATTTCAATACTCTTGCATTTCAACCCAAACTGTTACAAAGTAAATCAAGGTCACGGCTGTCTGTCACTTTCCCAAATTACTCTTGAGTAAAGACAGCCCTCAGCCAAATAATATCAGTCTAAATAGGAACTCAGCCTCTTCCGTTTCATTATCCCAGAGAGGTTTCAATTTCAAAGCTGACTTGGACCACATAAAAGGTAGCTTTTAAGCAGGAGCAGTATGAATATTTCTGCCTCCCCTCTATTTTACCTTCTCAAGGAAAGAAAGAAGAAAATAAGACCCAGTACCAGTTCTGGTGACCTGACACAAGAGAAGGAAGCAGAACACAGTGATATTCCTTTGACAGGAAATCTCAGTGCCATTATTTCATCATCTGTCTTCCTTCCTGCTCCACTTGGCTGCATGTACCCTAAAACCAGGCTGCTCCAGCCTGCTGCTCCCATTTCAGAGGAGCTGGCCATCGTTGCCAGGGGCATTGCCAAGCCCCCCACCATTTGGCAACAATAGGTGACAACTCAATCAAACCTGGAGGTCCTTACTGGTGTTACCCTTCTTTTCTATAAGGTGCAGCTGGAGCAGGTCCATAAAGATGATCAGAGGACTGAAGCACCTCTCCTACGAGGACAGACTGAGAGATTTGGGCTTGTTCAGCCTGGAGAAGAAAGAGAAGGCTCCAGGGAGATCTTCTATGTGCCTTTCAGTGCCTATAGGAAAGCTGGAGAGAGACTTTTTTCAAGGGCATGTAGGGACAGGACAAGGAATGGCTTTAGGCTGAAAGAGGGTGGGTTCAAATTAGAATACTGTGAGGGTGGTGAGCCACTGGGACAGTGAAACCCAGAGAAGCTGGGTAGTGGATGCTCCATACTTTGAATGTTGAAGGCCAGGTTGAATGTGCCTTTGAGCAACCTGGTCTAGAGAAAGTTGTTCCTGCCCATGACACAATCTTTAGGGTTCATTCCAGTCTAGGCCATTATTTTATTCTGTGATGATTCTAAGGAATGTGAGAAATGGAGACAAAAAGGAGAAAGAGAAAAGAAATGTAACACCTCAGCTGCTATGGTATTTGTGTGCCAGCTGCAAAACAAGAATTGCAGAACAGGATCCTCTCACTGACCCTTCTTTTGCCCAACAGCATCACTCAATTTGTCTGAAGCCTTTGTTTAGCCCCAGGTGACAGTGCTGGGGCTCTTAGAAGAACTAAGCCCTGAGTTACACAAGCTTTATATCGTAACTGTATTATGTTTATTGCTTTTCACTGGTGTTTCCAGCCTTCCTGATCCTTTTTCACAAGATTTTCTTCTTGTTTATTTCAGAAGAACTACTGACTGCATCATAAATATTGATGTTTTATTTAATGTATTTTGCTTTTAGCCTGGCAAGTCTATATTTCTGCTTGCCAGGGCTCTGCATTTCAAACAGCTAAAGACAGTTGTTATAATACAGACTAATAACTGCTTGAAACGACTGCAAGGTTTTTTAACACAAATAGAATACAAGTCACATTCAAGCAACCCACTGCCTAAAATAGTAACCATGACATTGTCCCAGCACAACTGGTATCTGAAAAGCCTGCAAACTATCCAGCAAGAACTGCCCTATTCTGACCTGTTAAAACAGAGCAGAGCTGCAATAATCCCATTGTATTTAATGTGCATTTTACAGCAAGCTCTACCCACAGGACCAAATAACAACCTAGGGAACTATCACTCTGTACTGACTGCATTGGCACAAATCATTATTACTTATCTAATAATTACTATCACTTCACGGAAAATAGTTGAGGAGTGTAATTTTCACTGCTTTACTTTCAATGCTGCCTTCTCACTTTGATATTGAGTTAAACCCTGAAGATACATCTGCTGAATTTTACTGACAAATTACATTCATCATCTATGTGCCTGTCTTGTCAAGCGTCTGAGATGTAATACATATTAAAATACTACACATGAATTTCCTGTTAGAACACTTTGCACATACTGTGCTTGATTTCCAAACCCTAAACCAATGCATTTAGTGACCCCCTGGGAGCAGCCAAGCTTCAGGATTAGTGACCTCTATAAGCAGTGGCCACAAATACAAGAATCCAATGGGTATTATCCCCAAGTGAGCTTGCCATCTGCTGCCCCAGGAGAACCACCCCAATTCCTTTCAACGCACACAGAGTTTGAGACAATTGCGGAAATTCTATGTTTGTTCTTCCATATTCATGTGCTTCATCCATCAGCTATGAAGGAATAGATTATCATTTGCCCTGTGAGTGCAGTGCTGTATTTGTGCTCTGACCAGAAAAACACTAGCACACCTTGGCAGGGCTGAGCCATCCATCTGGAGCTTCTGGCTCTGCCGGAGAGGGTGGCCAAGGAGGTGGCAGCTGGAGCAAGGATGGACATGGCTGTGGCAAAGGCAGGGAGAAATTAACCTAGAAAGGATATGTGCTCTCCTGTATTTCCCAGTCTTACTGCACTTGGCTGTGTGTCTCTGAAAGTTGTCTGCTCTGAAATTTCCCTTCAAAACTGAAAATGGGACGAAGAAAACATCTGAACATGTGCCTTTGATTGAGGGAAACGACATCTCTTCTTAAAAGCTTTGACCATCTTCTGCTTTTAGCTAAAAAATACCTTATAAACTCTGTGTCTGTTCTTGCCTTCGTGACAGTGTAATGGGAGAACAATTGTATTTTATCTCTGTCCTCATTGCTGCTATGGGAAAGAGAGGGATGTGCCTAATCAAATGGGAGTGAGAGATGTACTGATCCCACATGCTGTCTGTCAGCCACAAACAGCTCAGAGAAGGGAGGAAAGACAGAAAACCTTGAGCCTTCATCTCCTGGATATAAATGGCCATTTATTTTAGAGATGAGTAGCCTTCATAGGAAAGGGAGTTTGCAGTGGTCACTTCCAGCTGGAAAATAGTGAAATCCTGTCCCAGATGAAGCCCAAGATTCCCACTTGCATCCCAGTGAGGCCAAGGCTGTGAATGCCCCAAATATCTTCTACATGTCAGACATTTAAATGGATACTAAAAATGCTTAGTCTGAAAGACAGGAGCCTATTTGGGCAGGCTGGTGGCTGAGGTAGATGTGTGCAACAGCAGTGACAGAGCAGTGATTGTAATCCTCTTTGTGGATCAATCTTCAAAACCCCCCCCAAAAAAATTGCAGAGAGCTATGCGACACCATGACAACATGCAAGGGAATGTCATTGTACAACTATTTTCCCAGAGTTTCACAGACAGCCCCGAATTTTGTGAAAATATTGACAGGCCAAGGGAAAATCCCAAGTGCCATTTAATTTTGACAGATGGAAAAAATAATGCCTTGTACAAAGCATGGTAACTTGACGGTCTGCTTTGTCCCTTTTTATCAAGGACCAGCTCCCAGAGGCAGAAGCCTAGATAAAGCACATGTCAAATACAAGGAATGAGAACAGCAGAGAAATTTTATGATTAAACATGTACAAGGGAGAGTGGAAATGGGAGGAGGGAAGGATGTACATACAGTATATGAAGTAAATGGTGCAGAAGAGACAGACATGGCAATACAGAACTGCCTGATGTGAAACTGAAACCCAGGCTGTCAGGGAGCCATGACCTACCTCATTTACTCACCACAGTCTACAACTGGAAGTCATCCCAGCAATTTATCTCAATTCCTTACTCAACTACTTAGTTATTTGATAGGAAAATACTTTTTTCTGCTAGCATGTCTTAAACCTGCCTAAACTCCTATTCATAGTAAATCTGGGACTAATTTTAATAAAGCCCTTCCTTGTTTGTTGCACTCTTCTTGAAAAAATGTTGTGAAACAGCTGCACAGATAGTATTATCCCACAGAGACCTAGTGCCATTTCATTTGGTACTGACAGCAGGGACTGAAGTTGGTTAGATAAATGTGGTTGGGCATTGCTGTTGGTAAATGAGGAGTGCTGCAGTCTGCCTACTGGCTCTTCTGTTTCTACACTTCCTCAATTGCAAACACCCTTGTGTGCAGCCCTTTGGATGACTGAACATGGGCCAGTTCATGTCCTGGGGTGGAGCCAAAGCCATCCTTGGCACGCTGCTCCAGCTGCCTTGCTCCACCTACTGTGCAAGGTTACTGCATGAGGCCGGAACACAAGGTACCATGGATGGGAATTAGAAAAGGTGAAATAGTTTCTCTTTGACAGGATTTAAAATCTGCTTCCCTGGCCCTTTGAAATATGCTTCTCACTAAAGCTCTCTGTTCAAATAAAACGAGTGCACTGTGCAGTGGATTGGTCACAGGCGTCTTTGTTCTGCACCCACAAAAAATTGGAAGTGACACTTTACTTCCATTGCAGACCAAACATCAAGCAGAGTCGTGTCCCCACTTATAGTTTATTTAAAGCCATAGATGGCTTTTTAGGAATCAAAGAGAAAGGGGCATAGGAGGGGGATGCTGCTCAGGGGAAGACTGGGAACAAACCAGTACAGTTTCTTTGACTGCTTCATGTTTGCTTTTTAAATTGCTGCAATGTTATGTGGTAATGAAGTTACCTAAAGCCTGAGACACTGAGTAGTGGGCTATGAAGCTTTTTCAGTTTGTTAGTACTTACAGCTCTCTGCAGTACCTGTCACAAAGGTAAGGGATTAGACTGGTGTAAATCAGTGCTGTTCCATGAAGAGCAGCCACAGTGGGAAGCCAGGCTAAAGGCTCAGAGGGCTTCACAAGCTGAGAGTACAAAGCACCATTAGGATACAAAGCACACTGTCAGCATCTGAGCTCTGGGACAGGATGTTTGGAAAGGGCACATAGAACTTTTTATCATGACTTGGACTCTTTTTCAAAGGAGTCCCATTTAAGCCAGAAACGGGGCTCTGTGCACAGTCAGGCTGTCCAGAGCCAGCAGCTCACCTCTTCCCAGATCAGTACATCTGTGTTACAAGCAGCTGGATGCCCCAGCCCTCTCTGTGCTCCCTGTAACTGGGTTTCAAGTTTACAAGGATCACAAATTAGTTCATTTCCCCTCATTAACTCTCACAAGTAGTTGCTGCTCCTCTGAACTCTGTATTTCTCTGCCCCCAAATCCCTCAGGAGTCTCTGGGGCTGAAAGAGCCCTTCTTGATAAGAGAGGTTTCGGACGGCTGCCCAAGCAAGACGAACGAAGGGGGCCTCATTAAACTGGACACAGCACTCACAGAATGGATGGGGAGCAGGATTAAATCAGCAGAGAAACTTATAAAGCAGAAATCTGAGCAGCCTCATTTTTTTCAGATAATTGTTTTCAGCAGGTTTCTTACCCGATACAAGTCTCACCCAAAGCGGTATGACAAACGATTGAGCTCATGCTTCCCAATTCAGTTTATTCCTCTCTATCCATTCCAGGCCTCTAATTTTCTTACTTTTCTCAGAAGCCCACTAATTTCTCAAAATGACAGCTGAGATCCCAGGCTGTCCTGACTGTCAGCTATTGCTCCAAATATGCAGCATGGAAATGTTTCAGACTCCAGAAAGCCCCACACTAAACATCCAGTTTGAAAACATTACTGCATCCACTGGATGCCAGAGGAATTTCTGACTGTCTTACTGACACTTCCATCAAGTCCTGTGCCACACATGAGGCTGCTTTCATAAACCCCACCTCCCCACGGGGTTTTATTTCCATAAATAAAATGGGGTGTCTTTTCAGCTTGTTCTGTCTCATATGATTTTCATGCTGAAGGCTTTCATGGACTTTTTCCTCAAAAAGCAGAAAAACCCAAAGCAGCCACACAGTTAGGGTAAGGCACAGCACAAGGATATTAAACCAGCATGTGCATTTCCCTCCAAAACCCAGCACTGAAGACATAATGACATTGAAAGCTGAAATAAAAATAAAGAAAGCATAATAAAGGTAGGTGAAAATACTTTCTTTCCCTGTACATGACATACACTGTGGAGAAATGTTTGTTACCCACTGCAAAACTTCCTTTAATGACCCTTGGCTTGTCAAATCATTCAAAAATGAGGAAAGCAGAAAATAAATCTGACTGAACCCACTATGTGGATTTGTTAATTCTTGAGACAGGGCACATTCCAGTCATCAAAATGCTGGATAGCCTGTGAAGAGGTCTGGGCTTGGGTCCCAGTTATCACAGAGGCTTTATATATGATCTTGAGCAAACCACTTAGGGTGGGATTCATTTGCTTAAGCAAAGGCGTCCAGTGCCATTTGAGATGCCTTACGGTACGCAACATGTTTGTACAGGGCTGGCTGGTTGACACAAAATAGAACCCTGGTATAGCAGCTGGACACCAGGAAGGATTTAGACACCTGTAATGCATCCTGTACTGCTTTTTGAGTGTCTGCTACAGATACCTCATGCAGCTTTCCAAGCCTAGCAGCTTCTAAGCTGAAGCACCCACTACCCAACTCTCCTGAATGCTCCAGCCAGGCTCTGCACTCCCTGGCCCAAGGAACTGCCTCCAGCAGGCTGTGCTTTCACTGGAGGGCAGCTGGCAGGGCTGGGAACATCCTCCATGCTGCAGCCCAAAGCCAGGGATTGTCAGCAGCAGGACTCTCTCTCCCCAAGGGCAGTGCTGCCCACAGGGTTTGCCCAGGGGTCATGCTAGGACTGGAGGTGCTGCACTGGCAGATCTGCACTGGTCTCCCAGTCCAGCCTGTACAGCATCCCTGGAAAGCTCCATGGGCCAGGGTATCTCACCCTCATGACAGAGAGAGCCTCCAGACTGTCCAAAACACTCAGCAAAGCTGGGCTGTCTGTTCCCGGGTGCATTTCGGGAGTTGAGAATAGCCCCTCCCAAAACAACAAGCCCTCATTCCTTCAGCGGTTTTCCAAACCCAGCCAGGCACACGTGTGTGTGCCACCAGCCCACCAGCCATTGCATGTGGGGCATCACTGCCTCTTCTTCTCTACGTGGCCAGCACCTCCTATCATCTCCTCCAGGCTCTTTGTGTATGCTCCAAGCCAGCTTTACAGGACAATCACATTTCAAAATTCATCACTCAAGCCCAAACTGCTGCTGAGTCTGTCAGAGACAGAAAACTTTAGCAGCTGGGGCTGCTGGTGGCCAGAGGCCATTCCCAGTGAGTAAAACACAGACAGGGCATGGGCTCTTACAGTGATTTACTGTGCACTCAAGACATAAATCACAGTTTCTTCCTGACTACTTGTGGATGTAATTATGTAAGAAGGGAAATAAAGCATTTCCACAGTCTTCCTTTCTCCCAGTTTGCAAAAAACATTTATTTCCTCCATCTTATCAATGTCTGACATTTGCACTTGTGCTACTGAGAAATTGCAGCTGGATTTTGGAGTCCATCCCAAAGTCAGGGTGACTTCTGCACACCCCTCCATTTCTGTGTTTCTGCCTTACCATGAGATAGATGCACATGGTGGACACCATGTTCTTTTCTGAAAGCTTTGCAGGGGTAAAGAACAAACACTCAGGGCATGCACAACTACCTCCTTCCAGGTCTGATGCCAGGACTGCCCACGCTTCAGCCTCAGGTTTGTGCCATCCTGTGCATCCCACTTTAAGTAAGTGGAAGCTTTCCCAAAGTAGGGTCTGTAAGAGGCACCCAAAGGCCAGACACGAAGTTTTTTCACAGGGAAGAAAATTACTCTGTTCCTCATTTACTGATCATTAATGAAAGTGAGCACAGATCTACCAGGGGCAACACTGAGAGCATTTCTAGCACTCGCTGGCTGAGATGCCCCGAGCACCATCACCAGGACAGGCACCTGTATTCCTGTACTGCACCTAGCATCAAAAAGCTCCAGAGGACATTGTGTAGGGGATGAGGAAAGTGCCCTAAAGCCCCAAGGAGTAAGAGGACTGCAGCTGGGGCTCCTCCAGCACAAGGAGGGCTGTGAACTGGAGATCTTTCTCCATGCTGCCCTATTTCTTGGACACCAGCAGAGCAAAGTGGTGTCCCATGGCATGTGCTGCCATATCCTGCCAGGAGCTGCACAAGCAGCACAACTGCTGCCCTGCTGCCCTGACTGCATTAATACCAAACCCACCGTACACCAGCTGCTACTACCTCTCTGCTATCCAACAACAACCAGAATAATTGGCAACAGCAGAGTAAAGTATCAAATTGACTGTGTTTTTAGGGGCTTCATAAGAAGCCAACAAAAGCAAGGACGTTCAAAGCTCTCAGCTAAGCATAGCGAGAGGTCTCAGTGGAGCGTCAGATGACGAGGAACAGATTTGCTGCATTACACAGTCATGTCAAAGGGCTGTGCCAGAGCTTTAGCTGACAGCAGCCCTGAATTGCTTTGCACTCAATGGCTCGAGCCAGATAGAGGCCTGCAGACTTGTGTTTCATATTGTGCCCATCTTCTTTCTGAATTTCACTGATCAAAGTCTGATAGCTCCCTCACATATTTTATCCTACTCCACATGGACCCCACCACTTTTGCCATGGGGATGACTTTAGCACAACTGCTGAAGGAATAAGGCATCTCTTATGATTAAGGGATGGTCCACAGATCAAATTGCACCAATTAACATCAATATACATTATGAAATGGTAGGTAGTCATGGTACGAACCCTTCACGTTTAACTGGGATGCAATTCTTCCTTGGTTTGGAGCAAACTGATTTCAAAGACCTTTTTTAATATGGGGAATTTGACAAGCACATGCTATTTCTTTCTGATCTACACTAAATATATTTAGTGTAGATTCTCTATTCCATAGGAAAAGTAGATTTATTGAAGAGCCACCATTTTCTAAAATCCCTACTTGTTCTGGAAGACAGTTCACAACAGCAGGTACTCTGGAGGAGCTATTGTCAGAGAGTGCCTGTATTTGCTATGTATCAGTTCCACATCCTTAGGAAGACCAAACCTATCCCATTCCTGCTGAACCCAGAATGAGCTGCTAAAGAAAAATAGCCTGGTCTGTCTGTCCCAGGGTCTGCATCCCTTTAATTTAATGGTTTTATAATTACACATTTGTTTAGCTGAGAATATATTTTTTACATACGCATAGACTTAGAATTGAACTTGGCTGAACCAAAAGAAGTCCCTCTTATACAAAACAAAAACAGCTTCACAGGCTGTTTCTAGTTAAGGGCACACCCACAATGGGCTTGTAATAATTTAGCAAGTAGTATCTGCAGAGATACTTCAGTGTGTGCACTACCAAACAAATACACACCCATAGGGTAGCAGTGACATCTGTAACTCAAGAAATTAATGCACATTAAATTTTATCAGCATAGCAGGAAGAACCTTGCTGTGTGGGTGACCATGCACTGGAACAGATTGCCCAGAGAGGGTGTGGAGTCTCCCTCACTGGAGATATTAAAAAGCTGCTTGGACACAATCCTGTGCCATGTGCTCTGGGATGACTCTGCTTGAGCAGGGAGGTTGGACCAGATGAGCTGCTGTGGTCCCTTCCAGCCTGACCCTTCTGTCACAGACAGTAAAAGAGGGAAGTTTTAAGCAGAAGTAAGTGGAGACCACTAAACACAGAGATGGGGGGGAAGTAGCTTTGCTGGTAGTGGGAAACCTAGCAATTTACCATAACTAGATGGTATCTCAGTCTGCCCAAATCCCATTTTTTGCTGGTCTAGGAGAGTGAGACATATTTAAGTTGTATAAACCAGGTCTGTGGAGCCCCTGGATATTGCTAGCAGGTGTTGCACACCATTACACAACAGAGCAGGGAGATTGCTCTCACAACACAAACCTGTTAACAACAGCAGCAACATCTGGAACAGGACATTGCTTTCTTCCGTCACAGGATGTCATTATGGCTGCAGAAATTGCACCATACTGCCAAACTTTTGAAGACATAACTAGAAAGTACTTCTTTGCTTTTAATTCTTATTAATTAGGGGACCCAAATATTTGGGAGAGGGAGGAATGGGATGATTCCTGTGAAGAAGGCACCCACAAAGCTTGATGAATGTTATAAGGTGTCATTTGCACAAACACAGCACTTGGTTTCATGAGCCTATTAAGAAGCAGTTCTGTGTGGACTTCAGTGAAATGTTGCAGAGTGCCACTGGGAGGTGTCACTATAAAGCAATAGCGTCAGGCCAAAGGAAGGAGCTGTGCTGAACACAGCAGAAGGCACATGCCAGATTTTCAGGGAGACTATAAAAAGGGGCATGTGTGTGCTGGGGATTAAATCTAGATGCCTGACTTTTTTGTCACTGGTTGCCATCCACAGACAGTGTTTCAAAGTGGCCAACCCTGGCCAGAGAGTTCAGGGATATCTGTCAGCATCTGCTGTAACACAGCCTCACAAGCCTGCACAGACACCAGCCCCCAAAGGCTTACACATTAGCGTAATCTTTACCAGGCATCAATAGATTTGACACTAACAAGGTTTAACAAAACCAAACCTGATCCTACCAACCCTTCAAGTCATTGAGAAAAGTGCTGAAAGAGCTAACTGCAAAGCTAAACACATCAAACTTCACCCTGATACTTACACTCTAACCCTCTCTTCTACTATCTCCCTGCCTCTGAGCATTTAGTTGGATCTCCCTTATTAAACTGATCATGCATCTGATGCAAAAAAAGTTTGACTGAATCTGCATTTTGCCCTGGGTCTTATTCCTTTATTTATTTAATTTGGTGTTTCATTTGGAGGAAAAAAAAATCCTGCCAAGTCTGCTTTTTTTTTTTTTTTCTGCAAGGAGTAGACAAATAGAGCTATTTCTCCCTAGTAGCAGAACCAAACAAATCAGAAAGGGTTTACAGCAGAATTTAACAGCAAACCAATTAAGCAATATCGCGACTGTCATTTGAAAAACAAAAGATGGATACCCCCAGCAAAAATAACCAGAAGTGCTATCGGCTACCTCTGAAGGCCAGCTGAATTTCAGATGCTATTACATGAAGACCACTCTCATGTCTCTCCACCAGCCCATGAAGCTTTCCTTGGGGTATGAGTGGTGTTCGGGAAGGGCTCACACCCACAGCTGACCAGCAGCGCTGGGGAGGAGGCTCAAGGCCAGCACCGAGCCCGGAGCTGCCCAAGCTCCCTGAGCTCCCTGCTCCTGCCGGTGGGATGCTCCGGGTGCTTCGTGGACCACCCCCACTCAGGAAAAAAAAAAAAAAAAAAAAATACTCGAGCAGGTTTGCGAACTCGCAGAAGACAAACGCTGAGAAGCCTGAGCACTCTGTAAATCGGGTTTGATAAGAAATACGTGTTAGTGGAAGTTTTACGGCATGCTTTGGCTGCGGGAATGGAAAAAAAAGGAAAGGGAGGAGGCATCTTTAAAACGAGGTGCGACTCTGAGCAGGACGGCAGAGCTCGGCAGGGTTTGGGGCGAACATCGTTCCCCCAGGGAGCGCGGGCAGGGAGGGGCGGCCCCGCCTGCCCAGGTGTCCGCGGGCCCGCAGGCGCCGCTGTCCTAGCGGGCCCCGCCGGGGGAGGCCGGGCGCGGGCACAGCCGGCAGGCCGCAGATGGCCCGGCCCCGGGGCTCCGGCCCAATAATCCCCGCTCGACCCCGTCCCCGCCGTGGTGGGGAGCAGTAATCCCCCTGCCGCCCTCCGTGCCGGGTTAACGCTTTCCTGTCCTGGAGCAGCTCCGCTTTCCCGCTTGCTGCTGCTCGAACGGGGAAACATTCCCGCCATGGCTGGGAGAGGGGGAGAAAAAAATGGAGAAAAAACACGGCTGGTAAAATTTGCTAGGAAGGAAGAGGGGAGAAAACACCACAGATGTGATTAAAACCAGCCATTTCTAGGCTGCATGCCCCCAGCATCTCCTGCCCAGCTCTGTGACCGTGACCTCTTGGGCCGCGTTGGGCAGATCCCAGTGACAAACAGGGCCAGCCGCTCTCCTGGCCGTACAAGGGCAGGTCAAGGCCGCCAGAGCCTGATCACACCTTGCACACAAGCCTTGGCGCTGCCATGCTAGAAGGACAAACTGCAGCAAAGGGAGACAACCAGCCAGTGTCCCTCTGCAACACTTCCTTAGGCTTCCTGAGCGCTGTCAGCTGTGTACTTCCAGCCTCTCCGATCCTGATTCCCGCCTCTGGATGCGATGCTGTGCAGAACTGCAAGGAGGACGAAGTCATTTTCAGCTGAGGAGCAGTCCCCACCCCAAACCCACTGGCTGTTCAATAGTCTGCTCCATCATGTAATTGCACCTCCAGTGTTGTTATCATCGTGCAGCAGAGAGAGATGTTCTCCAGCAGCATTCCTGTTTTCATTTTCTGTGGGTCTCCATCTCTCCTCTTAAAAGTTTTTTTTTTTTTTTTTTTAATTAAAAAAATCCCAACTGCCTCTTTTGGTACACTGCATATGATCATTGATCATGGTAACTGGGTTATAAAATACAGAAAAGATGGGAAAACAGATTTAGGGAGAGATTTCAAAGATTTAAAAATAACAACAGTGATGGTAAAGTGAGAAATTTTCTTCTCTGCCTGAGAACCAGAAAGATTGTGATTAATGCTTGAGCTCCCTGGTCAGGTTACCCACCTCAGTGATTACATGAAGAGCTGAGCGATGCAGCTTGAGTTCAGAAGGTGAGCTGAAGCATAGCAGAGGCTCTTTGATGCATTAAGACAGCCCAAGTCAACAGCAGGTCTGGCTGTAAGGGAGGCAGCAGTCTTGGAGAACGTGACCTACATAGAGGCTTCAGCCTCACAAGCAGCAGTGAGGGAAATCAGCAGCTTGTACAGCCACGGACATTTCCTAAAAGACTTATAATTGCAATACTTGCTGGCTGCTCTGTCCCCTCCCTTTGTGTGTAAGTCCTGGCACCAAAAGGGAGCAGACAGGAAAACATATCAAGCATTTCTACAGGGTTGTATTGAGGTTTGACTTATGAATGAGCATTTTCATTAATTAAAAAAAAAGGATAAAAGGTAAAATAAATCCATACATTTATTCAAATCCTGTGCTCTGATCCCAAGTCAGTCACAATGCAGTTACCTTCCCAAAGCCAGCAATTTTTCCGTAAAAATAACCTCACAAATGGAAGGAAGAGGTGCTTTAAATTTTATTTTCTCTAGGAAGTAATAATAATTTTTAAAGGGGTGATATACCTCCAGCACTGTTTTTCCCTTAAAATGACCCCAAGCTGCACAGGAAAAATATTTGCTCTCAGTCCTTGAACAAACCTCAGTGAATTAAGTTTTTGTTGTTAATGGCAAGGCTGCTGTTTATCTGCAGAGAATCAAACCAGATGTGGAAAATAACTGAGGGTTTAGTGGCTCAGCAGCTCGCCCTTCAACCTCAAGGAGGAAGCCCAGTGCCCAAACCTGGTCAAGATTGTAAACAGCCCTAAAGCCACGGAGATGTTCATGTTTGCCTGCCACAGCCATCAGTGCACAGCTGGTTCCCAGTGGGGAGCAGGTGAGAAGTGGGGCCTGGATTGGCTCCAGAGGCAAAGCTGGGAGCTTTGGTGCCTCTGTGACCTCTGCACAGAAACTTTCACATGGTGCACTCAGCTTTGAGCTTGTGACATTATTGAGGACTGCTTAAAATTTTTAAAATCTGTCCTTTCTTTGCCACCCCAGAGAAAATAATGTGTTCAACAGAAAGAAATCAGTTGTGAAATCTTTTCTGCCATTGTAAAATTCCCCCAGACTCGAAAGACTCAGTGCTTAGAGAGCACTACCATGGAAAAACGGTGTGGGGGATGGCTCACAGCTGAGATCAGGGTGTCCCCTGCCCCCACCACCTCATTCCCCTGGGGATGACCCCTTGGCCAGGCTCCTTTGGGGAATGGGGCTCTCAGTAACCACTGGGGGAAACACCAGTACCCTCAGTAAGATGCACAGCAATCCAGCAGTTCCCACCTGGCCCTACTGTGTCACTTCCAAATTTTAGCTAGAGATGTGTGTCAGAAAACTGTTTGTTTTGTGGCTTTTACATTTGTGTTAAAAGTTCTATCTTCTGCTGTGTCTTTTTGTGGCTCCTTACCTATTAACATGTTATACAGCTCTTCATTTTGTTCATGGGACAGCCACAGGTACTGATGCTTTAATTTCACTGTTCCTTTATCCTTTAATAACCAGGCCTGTACTAAGAATATATCATTTCTTGAAAGAAACTGTATGTTTTGAACAAACATCCAACATGCAGAAAATGGAGGGTGGTACTTCCATACAGTATCTCTGTGGCTGCTAAGCAGTTTCCACTGAAATCAGCCTTGCTAGGCTTTCACATGGCTGAGACAAGGAGATGTACACATCCCAGTAAGGGATTGATCCTGTCCAAGGAGGCAAAGGCAGCAAAGGCACATTATGCCCATCTGATATGGGCTGTACTGATGGTCTTGCAAAACTGAACAAACACCCTGTTGATCTAGTCTTACTCATCAGAATATACAAGTTGGCATTAAGAAAAAGCAGGTGGGTTGAATGTTGCTGCAACACTGCAAGAAAAGTGTGTGCAGCTGGTATGGGGATTTGCACAGGACTGTCTCTCTGCATGTGGAAGAACTGCTGACTTATAAAATCAGGTTGCCTTTGCAGTGCTTCACACAGATCTCCTTCTCTCACCTCCCTGGAGAAATCAGGATGTGAAGAAGCAAAGCTTTCTTCCTTCTTGATGTTTCCTAACTAGGCCAGATCACTCTGGAAGATGGCCAAAAGGTAGTTTAATATTCACCGCTGACCTGTTTTATTCCTCTGAGGTTTCAATAAAAAGTTGGGTGAAAGCCTTTTCCTCTGTTTGTCTGTTAGTGTGCCACTGTTGATGCCAATCCCTGAAACAGTCTGCAGTGCACACATAAATGATTTATTCAGAGCTGCTGCTTCTTACTTGCTCCATCAACACACTCCTGCAGAAATTTGCTAGCTGCTGCTCAGGTAATATTCACTGGCAATCTCAGCAGCACCAGGAGGAAAAAAAAATTAAAAAATAAACTGCTTCCCTTTTATTTTAACGCCTTTCTTCACATCTCTTCAGAGTCATGAAAGAGATTTGGAAAACAGGTAAGAAATACCAAACTCCCAGCTCTCCTCGAGCTGACTGCGTATCACTGTGCTTCTTAGAGGGGAGATTATGCAGCTGTGTAATCTGCAATGCAAAGCTGAATCCCTCCTGCTAACCATCAGTACCTGTCTGCAGTACAAAGGTGCTGTTCTGGCTACTGGAAATAAGAGAGGATAAGGAGAGGAAACTGCAGAGACAGAGAGACTTTTTTCTATAATAGCACATGAAAATCCAAGCCAAAGTACAGTAACGAGTGCAAATAAATTTGAAGTGAGTGAAAATGGTGATTTTTTACTTGCAGGTGGAAGGTATTGTGATTCAGTGTTGCCTGTCATACTGATCACACCCACCCCTACATACGTAATTGTTAAACTGAATTAGGAGTTTACAAATACTATACTCACTTGCACATGTGTTCACATGCAGGATCACTGATTACCTATGAGGCAAATTCTGCTGGGCAGACAGACAGGACAGACAGACAGACAGACATAAGCTGATGGCTGTAAGTCCACAAAAACCCGCTAACTTTGGAAATTGCCCCAAATATCAAGCATATGTTATGTGTCACTAATCCTCTTGGTGCCCATTTTCTCCAATAGGAGCTGTGAGTGCTCAGCTCTTGTGGAGGAGCATATATTTCTGTGCTTGCTGCTACGTGCTCAGATACCTAATTTAAGTTACTGGTTGTGACAGGGACATTGAATTTAAACTAATGATTCTGGATTCAGTCTTTCTTCAGTGAAGGGATGAACTGCTGAAGTCCCAACCATAAATAAATGCTGATGTCCCAGCCAACACTGGTCATTAAAGATCTTGATGATATATCTCACTAAATGACTTCTGACTTTTTTCTTCAAATCAAACTGCCTTGGAACAACATACCTTTTTCATTTTAATTGGAAAAGTGAACTGCTATAGTTCCTAAACTAAAACATTGTGCTTCCAATGAGCTCTGATACCTGTGCTAAACACCTGCACTGCTGCTCCTGCCTTGATGGCTTTTCAGACACGGCAGTTTTAGGCAGCCGATCTTGCTGGATAAAAGCTGCTGCAGAAGGTGACGTGACATACATAATTTGATGCTTGCAGAACTGTATCAGAGGCAGATTTTCAAGTGGCTTGGAGGTGCATGCTGAAGGGTCCTGATGGATGCTTTGCAGGATACAAATATGACTATGGGTGTATTCCTCTCGAAGGATAGACATTCAGCTCCCCGTGATTTCAGGGACGCTCAGGTGACACATTACAGCACCTCTGGAAAACACCTGAGTTGTTTAGTCCCATACCTCCACAGGACTAAACTGTGTTGAAAACCTTCTGATGGGGTGCAATTCAATTCATCTGACACCAACTGTCTAAAAGTACCTACTCTACTCCAGTTGTCCAGACTCCTCTGAATCAAGAGAGAGACAGGCACCTTTGGAGGGCAGCTCCCATGGTACTCCTTGGACACTTCCATCACAGTGGAGTCAACATCCACCTGGATGCATCCACAGCTCTGTCCTGACTCTGGACCAAGTCCAGAGAACCCTTCACCAGATAACTCTCTTTCAGGGACCTCCTATTAGATGAGACGAATACCAGCCTTGGCAATTAGGTGGAGTCTTTTCCTCATTCTCCCTGTTTCCTTGGCAAATAACCCTGTTGAGTAGACTCTTAAATCCCCAAGTCCTCAGTTTAGGCTCCAGGTAAGAAAGCGTCTCTCCCAAGACCATTAGCACTGTTCCTCCCCCTCCCAAGTCCATTTTGCTTTTCAAAAGATGAATTCAAACAGAAACATTTAATACCCAGAAGTAGCCAGGCAGCACCTTTCTGTATAAACAGAAACATTTAACATTTGGTGTGTGGGGGGGTGTCTTTTCTCACAATAAATAAATAAATAAATAAACATGCAAGGCAACTTCTGCAGAATAATTGACACTGACAACTGATGATTTGTCTGGGTGTTTTCCCTCTTATGATAAGACTAGATAAGACTATCCTTGGCTCTGGATGCCAAACAACACTTCCCAAACAGCTCCCCTGACACCTGCACGAGCTCTGATGCTTGTGCAGGGGCTGCCAGCGAACACAGCCTCAGCAGATAACACAGAGCTCAGCTCTCCTTTGATTTACAACCTCCTTATGCTGCTGTGATGCAAACATCCTGCAGCCCAGCGTTATTGAGTAACTCATACAATCTGTCTCCTGTGATTTCCATCAAAAACTCTTGGCCTAAAATATTTTCATAGATCATAAATCCATGGTTTTATCAGGATTTCTCAAGTGATGGTGAGCAAGTTGTTTGCACCTATGGGAGTCTGTTGAAAACTTCCATCAGCAAAAGATGGCTTTTGAAAGGAATAAAGATTTTCTTGTGATTTCAAAATCAATACTATCACTCTGGGGGCATACTAAAGGGAAGAAGTTTTGCTTCCACAGAAAAAAAATTCTTACTGGTGAAGACATTTTTCTTTGTTACAAATCTTCCATAGATGAGAAACAAATTAAAAATCTCTTATGTCATCATTACCTCATGTTTAATTAAGCAAACAATCTTGTTTTTCCAGAAAGGCAGCAATCTATGTATTTGGGACAAAAAATTGCAGACATTACAATTATGAAGCAAAGCAAGAAATGGCAAACACACAATAGCAGGTAGTGGGGTTTTTCTGCCTGTGTGGAAACATTTCCTTTCAAATATCAAACACTGAATTCACTTCTTAAGGTGAATAGTTCAAGTGGTAAAGGCACCTCAGATAAGAAAACAGGACAGAGAATCACGCATGCACACAACTGCAAATCATCTTATGTAGTGTGACTTATTTATACTGTACATCAATAAAATAACAACTTTCAACCCACTTAGTGACTTTTTGTGTAGGGAGAGAAAACGAGCACACCTAAGTAGGCAAGGAATATTCAGGTTAAATGTACAAATTATTTATACCTTGTAGTTATTTTGGAGGAAGAAGGATTGGGGAAGGAAAGGGGAAGAAGCAGAATGTACTTCAAATAGCATTATTTATCATTTCCTGACTAAATATAGCATGCATCTCAGGAAGAGATTGATTTGGGCTTCCCAGTCAGTAGCGAGGGGAATTAACCCATGCTGGGTTTGGCATAAACTGGTAAATCCTTCAAATATGATCCACATCTTAAATTAAAGTCCAAGATGAGTTGCTGGAACTGGATGTAAGGAGAAATGTTCCACTTCCAATGGCAATTTGCCTTGAAAAAAATATGGTTTTCCCTTAAAACTTGCTAACCTCTGAGTGTGGCAGGATTTCTGTGGGATGGGGAAACAATCCATCCCCTCTTGTCATCAGCCAGCTGCAAGCAGGAAACGCACATCTCCATGTGCCAAGGAAACCAGCCCCGGATGATCACTCAGTTGGTCAGTCCAAACAAAAGTGAGCTTCCAAAAGACCCAGACATGGAGCAGTATCAGGTCTTTAACAAAGAAACCAACAATTTCTGAAGCTGTGAAGCCCTGCATTTGTGTAAATCCTGGATTTCCCCATTTTTTTGGTGGTGTCTGACCTTTGCCTTGCCTGCCTCCACAGTCTGAATGAACAAATTTGGCAGCACAGCTCATGGGAAGGATTAAGCAAGAGCACTATTTCAGTATTATGTTCCAGCACTTACCTCAAAAGCCGTGCAAATGTGTAAAATAATACATTCCGTTAAGTGATGAAAATTCACATGAAAATTGAAATAATGACCCCTTTGGAAAAGCAACAAATATTTCACCAAGCAAAAGCACACTTGCCTTTGCACTTCCAGCACCAGAGTTATTTTACAGCCCTCAGAATTGACTCCGTCATTTATATTTTATCAGCTATAGCACACTAGGGTACTATAAACATAATCCAAAAGAAGCTGCCAGCTCAGCTTCTAGAAAGCAAAAAAATCCTGCTAAACCCCCACCAAACCAAAGCCCTGTTCCAAAGGGAGACACAGAACAGTCACTGGGTCTCCTCCTAATATCAGGAAGGGTGAGTTCTTCCCTCTTGCTGGAGACAGCACCCCTTTCCAGGGATTCAGGGATGGGCTACTGGAAAAGTCACAGAATGGGATTGATGTCTCTTATTGAAAAGAGAGACAGGCAGACTTCTCAACTGCCTCAACCAAGGATACTTATCTCCCTTTAATCCCAAATTTATTCCTGGTCCAGAAATCACTGCTGTTTTCCCACATATGTTATTACAAGCTATATACATCAAGCATGCTGAAATGAAAGCCTATAGCTCTAGACAATGTTCTTGCCAGTACAGAAGTCGCTCACATGTTATCTGAAATAATTTGTGCATTTGGTTTTCTTTCTTCTTCCCATTACCTCTTCACCCACCAGCAACCATTCATGTTTGCATTGTTGTAACTTGAGACACAAGTATCAAAAAAGTCCTGAGCATTTATTTATAGTCTTCCTGTTATGGTGCTGCATTATCTGGTCTGCCTGCCTGGAGTAAAAGGAGGGAAGGAAGGCTGAATGCTTTGGCTAATCCTCAAGTGCTATCAAGCTTTTCCTCTAAATCACCAGTCCAAATGCAAAGTCAGCAGTGACCAACCATCCTTATGACTTGCTCCAGCTGCCTTGCAGAGCTCCTGAAATGCTGTTAACTCTCCCAAAACATATCTACCTCAGCAGAAATCCTGTTGCAGTGTGACTAGCAGCCATGGCCCAGAGGCTGGGCACTGAACTAGCATTTGTTTCTGTCTTGTTTCTAGGTAAGGCAATGGCTGTCACCTATGTAAGGCATGTGGGCCTCAGAGAACTTCCTCTTGGACTCTGTGTTAGCAAGTGGTGCAGGGCAGTGGGAGGTACTCTGCAGAATTGAACGTCACTGAGGACCTCGTGGCCACAGGACTTGCAGTTTGGTACCAAAACTCAAAAGAGGACCATGGGGAGCGCACTTCTGGACCAATCTCTGGCATCTGGGACATGGTCAGGGAGGACCATGGCATCTTGTTGTCCTGCTGTGCAGTCCACCCCATCAGCTCTTCCCAGGGTAGGTCATGCAGTCTCACTGTACCCAAGGGCAGGCAGGTCCCGCCACCACCACAGCAGTCCTGCCTTGTCTGCAGGAGCCATCTCCTACCCATCACCCAAATTTCACTTGGAAACACAGTCACGGGCACATGGATGCCACTGCTCTCCAATCCAGCCATAAAGAGCATGCAGCCTATGGCAGGTGTGGCCATAGTTATGTTTTGCCATAAATAGCAGAGAAAACGGGTCAAGCTGTGACTCATGCAGGGTTTTGTCCATTGAGCCGGGAGCTGCTCTGGTATTTTCAGTAGAGTAAACCAGATATGGTGTGGGCCTAAGAGGCTTTACACTCACTGATTGTTGCCATTTGATGTGAACTGCTCCAACAGCCTTGTCTTCAGTACTGCTTTTGGAAATTATTGCGCAGTACAGGAAAAATCAGGATGCTTTTTCCTTTGAAGAGCTGCTGGTTACTTCTGTGAGTATACTTCTCCTGCCTTGATCTTTACATGTTCTACAGACACAGACTATTGCATCTCTTCCTCTGCTGTGGCATTGCCAAGCAGGCCAGGTTCAATTCTTGCAAAGCACAACTGGCAGCCTAGCACCCTTCCAGCTCTACCTTTGTTGCCCTTTACTGAACTCTAACCAAATTACCTCTATTTTTCTGGCAACCAACAGATCAGAACTAACCCCAAACTTCCAGTTACAAATCAAGTCTCATGGAGACAGGAATTACTTCTTTCCCTGGGTCCTGAAGTCTGTCCATAAGGCTTTATGTTTTGAATCTTCTTTGAAGCCAGTCAGTGAAGCGCTGCCCACCCTCCCACATGCTCCTTTAGCGCAACCGTGTTCCACACTTCAAAACATCAAAACCACGTTTCATGTTTTTCCCTAGAGCTTAAACTTGTGCTTTAACAAGTCAAATCTCACTTTGTTATTTTCTGTGCATTTTCCCAACCTGGCAAGGCCTGCCTGTCTCCCTGTTCAGTACTGCCCATGGATCTCATTGCTTTCTCCAGTTCTTTCCAAGACAGTGTCTCCTCCAAATTCCTTGACTGGTGATTGAGAAAGGAGACTTTCTAATAATAAAGAAGAAGAAAAGAGGAGAGGAGAGGAGGGGAGGGGAGGGGAGGGGAGGGGAGGGGAGGGGAGAAGAGAAGAGAAGAGAAGAGAAGAGAAGAGAAGAGAAGAGAAGAGAAGAGAAGAGAAGAGAAGAGAAGAGAAGAGAAGAGAAGAGAAGAGAAGAGAAGAGAAGAGAAGAGAAGAGAAGAGAAGAGAAGAGAAGACCAGATCAATAAGCCAGCATAGCAAGTTGCAGAGTCTGTCCAAAGTGGCAAACTTTGCCATCTGTGGGAGCACCAGCCAGATAGAGAATAATGTCAATGCAAAGAGTTTATTTTTTGCCTAGAGAAAGAAATCAGTTGAAGACCTCAAAACAATGGTAATGTCTCTGCTCTTTCCAATAGCAGGCATTATTCATGGATCTTTCAGGGAAATTAAGACACAGAGATTTAAAGGGATTTGCCCAGTCAGCATGAGAAAAAAAATCATGGAGCGATGTCCTGATTTTTATTCTGTAAAAGTAAACCCAGATTTAATATCTAGATGCATGCAGTTGAATTCTAGACTCTGCTATCAGTGTTCTCAAGAGCATACTGCAGTTTGATGAATTTCAGCTAAATGTTCAGGAAAAATGAACATCTCTATATCATCAGCAATAGGGAAACAACAATAAAACTCAATTTGGTTTAGAGACAAGATTTCACTTGCAGTGTCTCATCTTATTTCAAGTTATTTCATTTCTCTTTCTAATTGCTCTCTAGTTACACAATCCCCCTCATGGTATTGAATTCTTAGCAAGTGCTTAATTAACAAAAACAAAAATTATTATTTTTCTTCCTTCTCAGATTGCTAGTTAAATCACTTCATTGACATATTTTCTAAAAATTATCTATTTCTGCTTGGCTGTGTTTGTGAGTAATGAAATGAGTGACTGCAAAGAACTTAAAGCAATCCTAAAGAAATGGAATGAGTTTTGAATTTAATTAAAAAAAAAGAAACACCACCAACAACAAAAAAAACCCCACCCAAACCCCAGCATTTCTTTTCATTTTTGGAACTAAGAGCAAATAATTTAGTTCTGGTACTGGGGTCTGACTTAAGCTTAATCTATCAAAATGACTACAGTGTATTTCAAAATAATGTAGCCAGTTTAAAAGAAAAAAAAATTAAACAACTACAGAGAAAGGTGGACTTCATTCTCTCTGGACAAAATAATCAAGAAGAATGACAGCAAGAGATGATTAATATTCCAGATGGTAGCATGGTCTGTAATTAAAATATGATATGCCAAAAGATTACAGCCAAGCAAGAAGCCTGCCCTCATCTGCTTCTTAGTATTACTAATTGTACTGTTATTAGGCCAAACAGTGTCTTTTCCTCATTACATTAATTCCTTTATTTGATGTGGAGCTCCTGTCTTAAAGCCACAGATGCCAGAAAACCACTTTGTGACACAAATGAGGCAGCAGAGGCAGAGAGAGGCCCTGGTGAGTGGTGGGGACAGAGATTGATGGATGGAGGAAGAGTGTGGTATCACAAGCCCCTCATCACTCTTCTGTTCAAATCTCTTTCTTACAGCCACCAAGCTGTAAGAAAGATACACACTTAGGTTTCCAGCATGCATGAGATGAAGGATTTGGGGCAGTTTGTCCTTGTGGATAACATGTGTAGTATTTGAATGCACAATAAACACATTTCCCCAGTGGAACTTTAACATTTCTCAACTTCAAGCACATGTTGAACTTAAACAAAACAGAGCTAAGAGAGAATGTGAAGAATTGGGGTGTCTTTCAGAGTCCCAACAGCCTGGCTTTTCAAATTTCAGACCACCCTTTATCTGATTATCTGTGGGCCTAATGAAGTAATTGCAGAGTGATGGTGTGATTTCCTTGAATCAAATGTCTACACTGAGGAACCTCCAGGAGTGTAGGGAGCCTGCTAACACAGTGACCCTGCTGCATGGGGGCCCCTGCATATTTTTCCTATTAGGGAGCAGATGGAAGCTGTAATTCCCTCTAGAGAGGAGAGATGCCTTTCAGCAAACAGTAGCAGATGACATGTTCATTTCTGGAAATTATTTCCATGTCTATCCAATAGATCAATGGGTTGTGGTGGAGAAGGAGCTGAAACAGGCAGACATGGCCAGAATAAATGTTGCAGAGGGGATGGGGAAATACATCTCATAACCTGTGAGTTCCTGTGTATCTGGTGCTCAGCATGGGGACTCACCACTCTGTGATGCCAAGAAATCCAGTTGTGGCACTCAGGCAAAGAGCTCTCCAAAGCTGCTGGGCTTTCAGAAACAGAGACTGCAGTAGCACGGACAGCACCACGCTATTTTTCACAAAACACACCATTTTTCACTAGGTGGGCTTTACAGGAGATCCAGCCTTTCTGTAGAGAAGACAGTGCAGCCACTGTGGTCTCTTTTCATGTTTGTCTTTTGCATTGAGAAGGTCCAGAATGCATTTCACTGAAGCCACAGGTTTGGCAGTCCTGCCTGCAGTAGAGTCAAGAAGCCTGTCAGCTGTCTGACTAAGGGACATAAGCTGCAAAATGCAAACCCTGGTTACTTCTTTAAAATGAAAATACCCAGGCAGCTGTCTTTCAGCCCTCTTTCAGGCATGCATGTTTGTTCTGCCAGCAAGGCAGCCACTTGGGAAGGCAAGGAGCACAGGGGACTTGGAGCATCCTCTGAGCTTGACTAGGAGACTCTCTCATGAAGAAAATGCTCAGGGCTTTTTAATTCAGCCTTTGCAACACAGTGCCTGCCAAGAGTATTTCCCCACCCCTCTTTTCCTTACTCCTAGCAAGGAGAGACCAAAGCCTGCCCTCAGGAAAATACATGGCTAAAATTAAGAAGAGCATGAACTAGCAAAGGGAGGATAACTGGAAGACTAAGAAAATACAGAATAATGTGGGATACATCACTGAATACAGTGGGATCTACATCACTGTACTTTTTAAAAAGGTGTACAGGTTTCTTTTCCATGATGCTGATTATATATGTTCCCAAACTCCATGGGGCTGTTTAAAATCCCATCTACTGCATAACTTGGATATTTCCACAGTCCAAGGTTTTTTTGCCAAGGTCCCTCTGGCAAGCTCTATCACTGCCTCAGCTCTGACCTACATATTCTCAGTTGCCCAATTCAGAGCTTCTCCTGCCTGAAGATTGGCCATCAAGGCGCAGAGAAGCTCCCTGTGACAGACTGAGCTCCTGTTCCCAGAGGTGAAAGGCCACCAGCTGTGAGAGCTCCCTTTCCTTCCTCTCTTCTGACTGACAACCCTCAGCAACAGCCCTCTAATTCATGCTACACTGCAGGAACTAAATAAACAACTGCATTAGGCAATTACTGCAGTAAATGCTTTCTTTATTCCCTCCTTTCTACTACCAATTTGTTGTTGGAGGGCTGGAGTGGTTTAATTTTTTTAATTGCAAAATAACCACTTCAGTGACAGGTGGGGTATCGTACGCGTTTAAAAATCCAATGAAATGAAGATAAAGTCAGATGGACGGTAATGTAATGCAAATTTGAAAGTCTTTGCTCTTAATTCTGCTGAGCTTTTGCCAAGCTCAGGCATTCTCTACAGCAAGCAAAAGATCCTCTTCCATGACACCAAAGTGTGGGTTTTTTAATCCCACTTTTATCCTATTTTTATCCTCAAACATTTCAAATTTGAAATTCATCTTGCCCAGTTTATTTAAGTGCCCAGGAATTCGCTCCTGATGTCAATCCAGCCTGCCCATGTCTGAATGCAAGGAAGGGAACCTGTGATGGCAGATGTGCTGTTCAACTATGGCCAGATATATGCTGTCCATTTAGACACAGATCTGCCATCTATGCATAGCTAGATCTTTTCCACGAATGACATTATCTGATAATAAGGCTCAGACATGACTTGCTTAAAGGAATTTCACTTGAAACTGGAAAATTAAATTCTCCTGGTAATCAAAGGCAAAATAACTTAGTAAGCTGACAACACATTTAAAATTAACTCTGATTTTTAGAAGAGATATCTTCTGGCAAGGTTGATTTTGCAATGACTCTGACTTTTTTTTAAACATGCTGCTCAGTATTTATGGAGCAATAACAATTTCAGGGGTTTGAAAACCTACGGAATGCTCCTGAAACAATTGAAACATTCAGACAATTAAGTGTGATTTGATACTGATTTATTTAGCATGAAAACAGATTTGTATCAAAGTAGATGTCAACAGCTGAAATTCGAAAACATCTGCATCTTTACACTCATTTATCTTCAGTCACAGTGCATTATAGGCAGACTTAAAAATGGACTTGTGCTTGCATTTTACTTATATTTAACATATGTGTAACTTCTCATTGTAGAAGTTTGGCTGTATTCTCATATGTGTTGAGATACATGTGCCACCAAGGGTTGTCAGCCCCGTTTCACAACCCAGTCCTTTCCACACCTGCAGTCCTGAGCCGCAGAGCATCAGCATCAGCACCATCTCCTTGCTTGGTATCATGAGGGCAGGGCAGCTCCAAAATGTGGTGCCCAAGCTGTGCAATGCAGCAGGACCCATGGGCAGCCTCCACCCTCCTTCCCCTGTCCCAGATGGCTGCTACCACAGCAAGGAGAGCCAGCAAGAAGGGAGATGTTTAAAAACTCATGTCATATGGCCAGAGATCTGGAGGGTTGTCAGTCCCATCTGCAGAGTCTGCATGGCCCCTCTGCAGCGTACTGCCCTCAGCAAGTGTGTGGGAGAAGATGCAGGCCTTGTCTTTACCTCCTCTTGCAACTTTCTCTTAGAGCTTGGAATGTAAAATGTGCACACGTGGGAACACAGGTGAGTCATTCAATGGAAAAAGCAACCCCTGGAGCAGCCAGAGGTTTAAAAGTCTCTGGTTTTGAAAAGCACCGCAGCAAGAGCAGGTGCTTCCACTCACACAGACAGGAGCTAATTGTAGGATCAGCTCTGGCCTACAGGCTCTCTTTTTTATGGTCGTGTCCACAAAGTCTTTGACTGTTCTCTGTAGTCAGTGGCCGCACTCACAAAGAGGTCTTTCATTAGCAGTGCTCTATAGGAAGCCAGGGCACAGAGTAAATGACACCTTAATGTTCCCTTTCAAAGCTGGAGTGCTTTGACAATGAGGCTTGTTAGTGAACCGCTGTATGTTCCTCCTGCCTGCCTTCCTCCAGCTTGCAATTAAGCTTACAGACGTCTAATATTTAGTTTGCCTCCAAAACTTTGGCAGTGATTGCTTCTAAGTTACTCTAGGAAGATGCAAGGGAAGAGCTTTGTTTTAAGGCTCCATCTGCACCTTACAGGAAGTGCTGATTAACACACTGCCCCAGGAGAGGTGCCTGCACCCAGTGCCTCTGGAAACCAAGCCCTGTGAGCAGTGAGCAGCCAGGAAAACCCTGCAACAATTCAGGGGGTCTGTTCATTTTTAGGGCAAAGAATTACCTTTTCTGTTTTTGGAAAGTCCAATGGGATTTTTAATGCCCAGCCTTAGGTGTGATGCTGGTTTAAACCTGGGGCACAAGTTAGCTCTGGCTATGGACCTCTGTTCCCACCTGCAGTATCAACGTCTGTGACTTAGTGGCACGATGGAGGTGGTGTTATCCTCTCCTGTTTAATTGGCAGCTGCAGCTTGCTACTTCTGTTTCAGAGGTTTCTGTGTCTTTGCTCATTAAATGCAAAGCAAAGAGAGAAACACAAACAGCAGCTGTCACAAAATCCTGTTTTTTCATTAACTGTGTGCTCTAGACTGAGCTATATTACTGACACTTCATGGTGGAGGAGTTACAGGCATTACAGCTGAAAGTATCCATGAGTGTGAAACTGAGCTTTGCCCATTTTTGAAAGCAGGGGTGGTCCTTTCCTGTGTGAGCTGCTTCCCTCTGGAAAGGAATCTCTGTTTACCCACATTAGTTAGAACAGAGTTGTGTTTCAGTGAGTCAGTCCTATTTTTATAAGAAAGTCCTGTTTTTATAAGGCACTGTACTTTTTCAGAGACTTCCTATCAAAATCCATCTTCCTGGGGGAGTAGAAGCAATGGACTGCATGAAAAACAGAAGGCAAGAATAACAAAAACTGCACTTACTGAGTCATATGCAAGGCATGTTAACAGCAGCAGACCAAATATATCTCAATATTTTCATCATTATTCAATTTGAGGCTTTACTGATAATTTATAAAATGCTCTTAGTTTTGACAACTTAGATTATTAAGAGGGATTTTATGTACCCAGCACAGTTTGAATGATGTGACTAAAAATGCTTGAAGACAACTCACAACACACACACACACACACACACAAATGCACATGCACACGCTCTCACAAAAAGGGAAAAAACTCACAAACTTACAAGTGAATATCATATCAACATATTTAAGTGAACACTAATTAAACATATTTAGAACCATGGAAAAAGAAGGTAATTCTTCACCACTTCTTCCATGGAATTTAGGTTGCATTCTGTATAACTGAAGTACGGGCTCTTGGAAATGTGATGAAAAATTTTTATTTTAGCTTTGGGGGAGAAACTGATGGGGGCTTTTTGAGGGTTTTTTTGTGTTTTTTTTTTTTGAATTTGCAAAATTAGCATTCACAAAGCCAGACAACCAGGTGTTTTGTCTGTAAGAGATAAGTATCTCATATCTCTCTCAGCTTTGTTTGACAGATGAGCTCTATCCCATCACTTTCAAGGCATATCAGCCAAATTGAGACCTTCCAGCTGCATCCTTTGGAGCAGATCAGTAAAATTATGTGTGGGAAGTATATGTTAGTAAGGTAGTTGTCTGAAGCATTGTTGGACATAGCTGTATTTGGGAAAAGCTAGCTACAAATATATGATACAGATCATTCTAAATAAGAGCTGAACTGTAGTTACATGACCTATTTTCTGCATCAGCAAAGCCAGCTTAGGAAACTCTTGCTTTCCTTTTGTCTTCCCCTATGTTCTCAGCAATATATATTAGGATTTTTGACACCTTTGAAAGGCAATAGTCACCCAGATGACAAACCTGCACCAGGAGTCAAAGTGCCAGAGAATTAAGGCAGTTATTGGAGATAAACCCACAGAGGAGGGAGCAAGTGCTGAGGCTGAGCTCTTTTTGGCCACGCTCCTGGTGGGTCCTTCCAGCTAGGCCAGTGTTGGATCTGTCAGGTGTTGAGCCTTTCACCTCAGCCTTAGCACTCCTAGCAGAAGCCAGCTGCCACCACTCCTGACTTCCTTGCAAAAGCTTTAGTACGTGCAGAATAGGTGGGATAGCTAGGAAATCTAATAAGTTTCAGCAGACAACAAACAGGAATGGTTCCAAAGTATTTATGCTCCAAGACCCATCTACAAACCACAGAAGACAGTACTGTGAGAGTCCAGATGACAGAACAATGAGTGATTTAAGCCCATGAGAGATGGGCTTTTGATTTCACTAGGACCAAGATTAACTGGGCTTCTGTAATGACATAACCATACCAAATTACATTCCTTATAACTATCCAACTAGCAGTGCAACATTTCCCCTGTTGAAGAGGTCTGGCACCTCAGCCAGAAGAAGGCATTATGCTTTGGTTCTGCTCTTATTTCCACAGTTTCAACACTGCTCCCTAGGATGTCCCTTTCCTCAGTCCCACCCTTCACCACTGTCAGGCTGTTCCTCAGACCCCTTTTTTCATCTTAACATTGCCCCACAAGCCTTGCCTGAAATCTTCATCTTAACACCTCCTGACACATCTGAGCCACCATAATAATGTCAGACCTTCTGGTCATTCAGAACCCATTAACTTGTGCCACATTCCTGTGAAGTGACACATCTTTCATGTTTTGCTTTGACAACTCAGCACTGGGCAACTGAAGTCTATTTTTAAAAGCACTAAAAATAATTGTTCTTTTTGTGAAAATCAGGATTAAGCTGTGCTTCTATGCTAGGAACGCGTAGGGCTTCCTGGAGAGAGCTGAAGACTTGCTCCTATAAGGCTATTTTTAGAACATCAGAGACAAGTTTCATAAACATGTACTAAACAGGACTTTTTGCAAGTGGAAAGCAGTGCTTTTTAGCACATTTGATTGCTCTTTTTTTCTGGGTTAGTGCTCCTTTGCACTTGAAGCTTTCTCCACAAAAAATGAAGAGCTGCTTGGTGGCAACAAGATCTCCACTGCCTCTCCACCTTTTCCCCTCTGCTTTGATGCTAAGTACACTCCTCTTGAATTTTCCAAAGATGTTCCAGGTCTGGATATTATGAACTCAGGGCTACTTTCTCTTGGAGTATTTCTTTCCACCAGGCTGCTCTCCTCCAGGAGCACAGGGCAAAAGACAGATGCAAAGAGGCTGCAGCAGAAGTGACCACACTGCTCTACAATAACCTGGCAAACAAGGTGAGCTGTGAAGCACTTAACACCAGGCAGATGCATCTGACAGGATGGCAGGACTTCCTTTTCAAGTTCTCAGTGACTGTGAGAAGAATCTTCTCTCTCCTCCTCCTTCCCCACATCTGACTTGTACTAAACAAATGTCCTAGGAAAGAGCTAGAGCACAGACATCCGGGACCAGACGTTCCAAATCTCACTTTTTAGCAAGGTTGAATACAGAGCTATACTATTTGCCCTTTCTTGAGGGGGAACAATTTTAAATTATTCCCCATGCAGTAGCAAAAGCAGTAGCAGGTTATGCTAGCTTCTGACTGGATGATTCCTGTAAAACTGCCAAGAGGCTTGTCTACAAAATATTTTGGATCTAGTAGCACCCAGCAGTATGTGCATCTTAGAAGAGGATTGCTTCCTGACAAGCTTTCCCACAGTGGTGATGTGAGCACTCAGTGCCTTCGTATGCCCATGGATCTCCTTCAACAGCTTTGGCTCCCTCAGACTGCTGTTCTCCTCCTGATGCTGCAGGCTCCAGCAGGGCATCCTTGAATTCCTCAGACCTTGAGGATACACAGGATAAAACACCTTCATGCCATTTGCTGGTAATTTACTTCATTACACAAGCTCTTTGCTGGGCTAACTGGGTGTTTTTCCCTCCAACACCTGTGGTGCAAATTTTGCTGCTGGCTGCAAGGCACTGAATCACGCATTTTTTAAGGGTGATTTCTGCTTTTGCAACCGGTCCAAACTCTCAGGAAGGATGATGGTTACATCTGCAAAGACAAGCCATGCAGTGTGGAAACTCCCTCCCAAAACCCATCAACATTTCCCTTCTAAACTGACCTGCTAACACTAGGAGTGAAAGGTGAACTGCTGCTCCTAAGCAGAGACCTCATGGGTGTGTCTGTGAAGAAGTGGTTTTGAAAGCTTGTCATCTTCATATCTACAGTTCCAGTTAAAGAGGTGATGGCAGAAGCAGTGGAAGAGAGTGGTCAGTAAATATAAACAGAAATAGAGGCAGCAGGATATAAAGGAGGAACAGAGCTTAGAAATGTTCACTAAAATTTTAGTGGCACTAGGAATTGAGGGAACATGTAGGAATCAGCAAGTCAGAGGTGGTGGAATAATTTGTTATGGCTATTTTGACTTTCTTTACTGACTTCAATATGAATACAGCATCACGAGGAAATTCTGGTCTGTTTTCACATCCCCATGGTGCCAGAGGGAAGACCAGAGCTTTGATTGTGAGCCCAGCATTTCTGGAAGGCTCCTGCTCAAGATCTGACACAAGTCAGAAAGTTTTTCATATAGCTGCAAGGTATGTTTCAGAGTCTAGGGACATCACAGCATGAGTTACTCTGCCTGGGCAGAAAAAGCAGTTGTGCAGCTCATGCAACAAGCACTGAAGTCTCAGTCTCCTCCTGTTTATTGATAAGGAACAGCAAGCAAGCTGTACAGCACTACTTTTGTGCATGTCAATAAAATGATATGCTGGATGTCTGTTCTTAATATCTCCATTGTTTGCTCTTGCTTTTTTTTTTTTCCTACTAGTTAAACACCTGATTCACAAATAATGCAAGGCTTGGGCTGGGATTTTTTTTTCATGCACACCTTCCTTTCTTTTTTTTTTCCCATCCAGCTTTCTAAGCTTTTTCTTTTAACACTTCTGCCTCAACTCTTGGCAACACCTGGATCACATACTTAACTTGCTTTTCATCTCAGCAGCTTGTAAGCTTTAAACAACTGACACACTCCATCAAAGGAAGAGAAAAACCAAAACAAGAACCCTATTAACCTCTGTTACCCATATAAACTAATTACCTCTAACCCCTCCCCAATTATCCCTGGAGAGGGGAACTGCTTTTATAAGCTTCCTGCTTTTTTCCACCCCTCCTCCTCATGGCTGCCTGCCTTGTTCCTGAGCAGTGAGGTGCTGACATGCCCCCATCTGTGGCTGCCTTCGCAGCCCCGAGGGCTCTACAAACACTGGGCTGCTGTGAGATGCTGAGCCCACATCCCTGCCTGGCCATGGTGCCCTTCAGGTGCCTGGGGAGAGGGGAGAGGCTGCCTTTCACTACAGCTCTTGGTCACACCTGCTTGTTCAGTCCATGGTCAAGGGTGGTGACCCTTTGTTTCTGACCTTGGATTATATTTCAGGTTTTAGACAGGCTTCCCTGTCTACTGATTAAAGCCTGTTTATTCAAAGCAAAAGGATTAAAAAGAGTAATTATAATCCTGCTAATTTATGTGATTCTTCATGCTAAACCATGCCTGCGTGCATAGACATCTGTGAGCACACGTGCCTGGGATGGTTTTTGTGTGCATTTGTTTTAAACCTGTGCCAGCAGTGAGGGAGACAAAGATTATTAACTGGCTGCTGTTAGTCCTCTCTGTGCTATATATATGTCAACACACACCATTGTTCTTCCTTTTTCATTAAGAACTAGCTAAAAGCCATGAGTTATTTCAGGATGCCAAGCTCTTGCTTCTGAATTGTTATTCAACAAGTAACCTGATGCAAAAGGTAAAGGCAACTGTGGCTATCCCATCCAGCTCCATCTGCCTTTTTTGTCATCTCTCTTACCAAGCAGGGTCACAGTTACACATTTCCAATGCCCTGCATACTGAATTCACATATGGAAGTGATAACATGGACTGATCATATGCAGGTGAAGGGGAAGGTCTCAGCAAGAGTGCAATAAAGCAGAAGGCAACAAGTGGGGGGAAACCCTGTTCCATGATTGCAGAAGGGATATTAATAGCAGATTATTAATAGCAGGTCTGGGGCTGTAACCATCCTAATCAGCATCACTCAAAACAAGTGGATCATTTCAGAGCTCAAAGCAAGAGGGAGGTACAAGGGTCTCTCGGGTCTCTTGGTCACTCTGTCTCAGTTACTTTGTGCCAAGGAAGGTGACAGACTAGTTCTGGGAACTAGTCCAGACTAGTCCTGAGCTCCTCTCTGCAACTGGAGGGGGCAGACAGACTGATGCAGGCCAAACAAAAACTCAGGGCATGATTTTTAGTTATTTAGAGGGACTTTGGATTCAGTCCTAACTCTGAAAGTTGCTTTAGGGACTTCTCAGTACTCTTTGTGACTTGGGCCAGGAGAGTTGTTTTGGATTAGGATGTAGCAAAACTCCAGGTGAGCCAGCAACTGGATCAGAGTTTGTGGTCCCTCTCCAGGTGAATGCTCATGGAGCACCCAGTGCTGCAGGACACAGGTAGGGAGGGCCCAAATGGCCATGGCCAAAGAACAGGATCCAGTCAATCTCATCCTTACAGTGTTAATCAGAAATTTTTCTAAATTTTTCTAAAATATCCAGTTAGCACATTTTGAGGGGCAAACAAGTATTCAACTGGGTTTTTTTTCTCCTGCCAAATACAATGGACTGGAACAGCCTCTATGGAGGTCTAGAGAGTTCACAAAGCTTTACTTTTGATATTGTTGCCTTCTTATTACCAGCTGAGCAGAAGTGCTGCAGAAACCTGCCTTACCTTCCTTTCTTTAGGGGTGAGTCAAGTTTATTTTATCCCAGGGTGCATGACACTTGAGTATTGCCACTTAAGTAAGTAATAAAACAAGAGAGTGTAACGTGCAGGCACTATAGAAGTGGCCTACATTCCAGGGAATCTGGCTTTGATGTGCCATCATGGCTGCAGCAAGTCTCTCCCTATTCCATCTGTGTTGGTGAATTTGAGTGCTTTCCTTCTGAGGATGAAGAACTGAACCAAACCCAGGTGGATCCACCCAGCCCACATGAGAGCATTCCTTCAAAAGATAGCTGCCAGCCTATCCTCCCCTGTTTTCTCATTCTTTCCTGTTCGTGTTTCCCCTCTCCTGCCCCTGGGCCCAGCCCTGTGGTGCTCAGCCAGCTGCTGGCTGAGGATGCTGAGGGAGGGAGCAGGGTGGTCCTGGGGTGGTACCACCACGACTGGTGCCTGCCTGCATGGAGCTCAGCACCCTGGGGCTGCTGGGTCTGGCCAAAGAAGCTCCCTTCCCTCCCCACTGTGGTCTCTCTGCAGAGCTTTCCTGGCTGTACCCATAGAGCAGCATCCCCATCTTCTGCTCCTCTCTCTGACTCCATGTGAGAGTGCAGCAGCAGCAAAATGAAGGCAGCGGATTAGAAATTCTAAAAAATTTCAGCACTCCTTCCCCATCCTCCTCTTTAGGAAGCTGCTTTCAATCACTTTATGTACTGAAAACAAACATGAAAGGAAAAACTCTCCTCTGCCTTCAGTTGTCAGAGCAAAAACCAGAATTCCCTGAGCTCTTTTCAGAAGTGCTAATATTCTCCCCTAGGCCTTCATTATATCGCACACAGATCTGCAGTCCTCTGCACACAGGCAGGGAGGAACGGCCTTAAAAAGTCGGGCTGCAAGATTTATTTATTTATTTATTTATTTATTTATTTATTTATTTGGTAGATATAAAAACAAACATTGGCCAGCACCAGTGAACAGCAGATCACAGTGGAATGAAAAGGAAGTTTATGGTTCCAGCACTAATCAAACAAGTAATATTGGGTCAGTGTGATGGGGGCCCCCCTGACCGGGCTCAGAGTGAACATGGCCAATGTGTGGCTGGGTCCTCTTCCTCCAGCCTGGCACCTGCATGTCTCAAAGCAATTATGTTTCTGTAGGAATCCAGTTCTCCTTCCCTTGTTTCCAGCACAAATATCAAATTTTTTCTGCCTCCTGCAACTGAGAAAAATGGTATGCTCCCTGTTCCTTGTTCAAGGTGCCCAGTGGATAAATTTCCTTGCTGCTCTCCCTGCAAACAGTTTTGTCAATGGCACTTACACTTCCAGCCTCAGGAATACTGTTGGTTTGAAATTTGATACTGCAATTTGTTCAAAGGGAACAGAGTCTTAAAAATTTCAATTGGGAGCCATTTATGATTGAGGAAACCCTCCTTTGATAGTTACCCAAAACACAGGGTAATTCAGCCCAAACATCAATGAGGACCAGGCAATGGGATGAGCCTGGTGGCAATGGGATTTCAGTGGGTGAAATTTCTCACTGCTCCTCCTCTCCTGTCACCCACTTATGAATGCCTGCATTATATTTTAGCACATTACAATCATGGGTATTGACTAATGACGGGACTGCAATGGCAGGACCCTCACTACTGGAATAACTCCAGCCAGAAATGACATTTGTAAGACACTGCCAGCAGCCATCGACATCAGCCCCCTCCATTTCTAGATCACAGTTTACAGCATACAAGGATTTTTTGTCTCTCACTGTATTCACACTGTCTAAGAAGAGAAATAAAAAGGAAAAAAAAACCCCACATCTAAAATGTTACTGTATTCAGCCCTTTTAAAAAGTCCCACCATGGAGCACCATTCCAGTTGGGTTTTTCAAGCACTCTGGGAAGACATTAACCCTATCATACCACTGCAGGCATACAATATGTTTGGAAATGAAGATTCATTTGGATTTCATTTGGTAGCCCAGAGCACCTCTTGGCTTTCTGCAAAGTAATGTGTGTTAGATGAGTCTAAAACGTCAGTGTCAACACTTCAGCATGGGGAACAGAGACAGGAGTTTGTGAATTGCTGGCTTGATTTGAGCCAACAAAGAGTTCACTAACAAGACACACCATAAGACATAATCCTACACTCATAGCAAGGCAGCTACATCAAGGCAACAGTAGATGTTTCCAAGCCCAGAACATCTTTCACCTACTTTTAACAGCCCTGTGGCTAAAAAATAGATCAACTGTCTTAATGTGATAGAAATATGCTAAGATATCAAACTATAAGCCTATGTTTAGGGGCAACCTTCCACTTCTAAAAGTTGAAAGCATTTTTAGTGTTGTTACTCTTGATTCTGTTAGTTGTACCAGTGCTGGAAAGCACTGGTTAATTCTAACTCTGCCCAAAGGCCTGAGCCATTTGTCCACTGTCTGGGGCCCAGAATTTGAGTAGTTTAGCATGTATTTGCATTAGTTCTTTTAAAACTCCTCATGTATTAGAAAGGACAGGATAAACTGTTTTGAAAACTGGTATTCTGCATATGGCTTGCTGTTGAGCGTCTAGTTAGAAAGCCAAGTTTGTTCACTTGCCTCACTGGAGTAATCCTGAGAAAATCAGTAATAAAGTCAAGATACAGCCATGTCATTCATATGGAAGCTGTAGTTCAGCTAGAAGTATAACATTGCATCCCTCAGGCTCTTTTCCAAGGCCAAAGAATTTTTAACCATCATTACAGCACTGAATGCATGCCATGCAACTCATGTAATACACCCCCACACTTCCCTCCCTTTTCCTTTTGCTAGAGACAAAAATGTCATTGAAGCTTAACAAATAACAAATAATATTGTTTCCTGATCTATATTATTCCCAGAATATTAATCCTCCATTCTCAGAATATGTTCAAGAGATGGGGCATCAATAAAAGAATCTGTTTTTTTAGAAGACTACACTTTGGCATGACCACCTACCTAGAGAATGCGGCTCAACAGATCATAAAGTAGTGATTATAATTTTCTCACTCTTCTGTTAGATCAATTCTGGCTGACAACTGCTCTCAGATAGTCTCTTCAGAGTTGATTAAGTTTGCTCTTGCAGCTGAGATACAATAGAGTTAAGACTCACAAGCTGAAGTAATTTCTTTTTGTATATGAAGGCTGACTGTGGACTGAGGCGAAGTGGATGGTCTCTGAGGGCAGCACACCACACTGCTTGCAGAAGTGAAATGGCCCCTGTGCTTCTACTGACCATGCAGAGCCCTGGCCAGGCATAGTGGCTGCCGCTTCACAAAAGCAATGGGCAAACAGGGAAGATATTTCCAAAGAAAGGAGTGACAAGCATTCTCTCCCCCTGATGGAACTGCTGCTTTCAGCCCTCCAGGCTCCACAGGGGTAGCAGATCTGCAGATCGCCCCATCTCAACTCTTCAGCCAGCTTTGGTCCCATTTTTGCCAAAAGTCTTTACTTCTGAAGCAGCAAAAATAATTTTTGCCTGTATTGCTGAACAGCTTGAAACAGCAATGTTAATTAGTCCCACAGACCAGATTTAGCACAAATGGACAAGCTTTCAGGCACTCAAGTGTTTAGTATTTGATTACACTATTTTCTGAAAGTGGAACACAGTCAAAGAAAAGAATAGCCTTTAAAATGGGCAACAAATCCAATTAACTGACAGGATATTAAAGGATAGGATGAGTAAGGGGAGATAAGGTAAAGTAATAAACTGTAAAACTGAAAAAAAAAAAGAAGCTCTGCATAAAAACAATGGATTTTGGGGGTCTCTCAGTGTGAAAGGAGTAGCACAGACAACAGAAATGGTTTCTCTATATGTTATGGCCTGCTCAGTTAAAAAACCTCTACATGGTTGTTGGAACCCAGGACATCCCTCTGGCTGTCCTGAGCAGCCAAGACCCCTGCCAGGGGGCTCAGAGACCCTGGTACAGAGCCCAAGATGCCTGTGGTTTTGATTATGATCCGTGCAGCAAATTACCAACCTTAGATGAAGATCTGCAGGGCACGACAGTTAAGTAGAATGACAGTGAATTTATCATGGGGTGAAAAAGTAGATTTTGGGGTTTTCAGAATGGGGGTTCACGGGGCAAGATGGAGGGATCTGGGCATGTCCAGCCTTTCTCCTTCTTCTTCTTGGCCTCCATCTTCTGCTGTGATGTTGGCACTTACAGATTGGTTTAGAGTAGAAGCTCACTGTCTAACATAGGTGATAGGTATTGGAAAGTAATTGTAAACATTGTATATGTAGTTTTTAGTATAAAGACATAACACCACCCCGGGGGCAGGCAGAGTGCCTGGACTGTCTTGCTGAATGGACCTCAGCTGGACAGGAGAAAATATTTTATAGATAAGGAACAATAAACAACCTTGAGACTGAGAACTGAAGAGCTCTGACTCCTTCTTCAAGCACTGGGCTGGGAAAAGAGACTTTCTAACATTTTCTCAGGGTCACTCTGACCAGCGAGAGGCCCCGAGACATGGTATCTGTTTAACAGGTACCAGTGGCAAAGTATGTCTGTCCAGTGGGTTCCCCACTTGTCAGTATTCAGAAATGGAGTGGTCTACATCATCAAGGGTGGAAGAAGCTGAAGCTGGATCTCAGAGTCAGTCTAGTGTCAAAGCTCATGCCAACCACCTAATGTGCCATCACATTCCTGCTGTGAGATGTGGGCAGCACTGCCAAGGACCTGCCAAAAGAAAGTTGTATGAACAATCCTTCAAATGCTGCTGCAAGGTCAGCAGCACAGGGCAATTGAAGGTGCAGCATGCACAGATACCCTTGCTGGAATGAAAAAACAACTCACATTTTTACTGCACGTAGTGCACAGCTTGCTGCCCAATGAAAAGACCAAAAGTCAAGATGTGATGGATACTCTTCAAGGATGCCACAAAGGAAAACAGGCCCAGCAAGACAGCTTTATTTTCCTGAAGCTGAGGGTAAGATAACTGTGATGTATCCAGCTGGCAAGGCTGTCAGAGAATTTCCCCAAGGCAGAGTCTGAGCCTACAGACTCCACTGGGCAAGATAAACAGATGTACCAAGCACATACTGAGATCTCTGTGAGTATACTAATCATGCCTTACACCATGTCTAGGAACAATCCCACTAAGGTTTTTGCATGGATGCAATGACCTAGATACTTGCCAGCAATGCAGTAGAAGGCAAGGAATTATTCTGCTTAAGTTACCAGCAGGATGCCACAGCCCTATGAAATCACCAGATGCCAGGTATGATAAATGAGCACAGCTCTTTACCTTTAGGTAAAGGGCAAGAGAAGAGGTCCAGTGAGAGAAGACATACCTAGGAGAAACACTAAAGAAATAATCTCAGCATATCTTCATATTCTCCTTATGCCAACATTTCATTCACCCTTCAGCATCCTCCTTTTCCTCCCCACTTCCAGCCACCAGCAAGGATGAAATAATCAGGTTTATCAGGTGAACACTATTGGCAAGAGCATCTGTTTGCAAATGTACCTTTTCAGCAATGCTAGGACTTCTAGTTTCTAGGATTGAGTGATTTTTAAAATGGAGATGCAAATCTGACACTAAAACTGAAATGAAAATAATTCACCTTTTATCATCTCTTAGCATGACAGAAGATAGGAAAACAACAGGGTCAGCAACTGTCTTTATGCTGAAAAAAAGAATGTTTCCTGATCTGTCCCTTGCTTTTTACCTTTCACGTACCTGATAGCTCTGCTCAGGGTATGCTGAAGACAGAAGATTATTCATCTGAAAGTTGCAATCCCTTAATTAATGCAAATAGACACCCAAGTGGATCTCATCATAATTAGTCTGGCTCTGTTAAAGTACTGGAGAAAACAGATTGCTCTACATGTAGGCTGCAGTACCAATAGATTGACAAGGAAACTGCAAAACTACTTGAAAGCAGCATAGGGCTGAATCCTTCTCCATTTCTATTTATGTCATTCCAGTGATGCTACAATGAGATACAGTGGTGTAAGCCCCACTATTCACTCATGAGACTGTTTTGGTTAAGATGCTGATTTAGTTAGATACGCTCATATTCTGCAGGGCATTCAGCACACCAGGAAAAAGGCCATCCAGCATCCCAAGAGGGCCAGCATTTTCGAAATTCAGAAAGATTAAACACAGCAGTGATAGACAGCTCCAATGAGTATTTTTAAATGGCAGCTTGCCACACAAATGGTGAAGTGTGGATTTTATTAACTAACTTTTAGTTAATTTACTGTCCAGTGGGATTCAGCAATCAAGATACTGCTCTTTTCCTATGACTTAAAATATTGCAGCAGCAAAGCCTAGGTAAGCATATTCCCATGTCTTTTAACAGTGTGAAAATGCTTGAGGAAAAACAACCAAAAAACCAACAAAACTAAAGGAGACTCTTTCAGTTGTGTGTCAACCTTTGATGTTGTTCCTGAATCCTCCTTAAATACTGTGGCTGAAATCCTCACTCCCATGGCAGCAAGGAAGGGTCTTCATGGGCTCATAGAATCAAAGAGTGGCCTGGGGTGGAAGGAATCTTAAAGATCATCTTGTTCCATGCCTCTGCCATTGACAGGGACATCTTCCAATTGACCAGGTTGCTCAGGTGTCCATCCAGCCTGGCCTTAAACATTTCCAGGAACGGAGCATCCACAGTTCTCTGGGCAACTTTTTCCAGTGCCTCATCACCCTCATAGTAAAAGAATTTTTCCTAGTATCTAAACCTACTTCCTTTCAGTTTCTAGCTTCAGTTCTTTACCAATTCTTTATGGCAAGCCACAAGGTGCAACTGAAAACTCTTACTTGACTATGGATTATATAACAGAACACACAGAAGGACCTAATCTAGAAACAGTGAGAATTTCAAAGTGCTTTGTCAAACACAGACATCAAAGAGAAGCTGAGGCAGTTTGACTCCTATTTATCACTTAAAAATGAGTCAATCTTGTCTGTAGTAGTTATCTATCTATCTATCTATCTATCTATCTATCTATCTATCTATCTATCTATCTATCTATCTATCTATCTCATATGCATTACAGAAAGGATGTATATACATAAATATATATATGAGAAACTGTTTAGATGTTCTTTTAAGAGCCAGCAACCCTACAATAATAAGCAGATGTAAACCTCAAACTTCTAAGTTTCTATTACCAAGAGTGAGAAATATTTTTTAAGAAATGCAAGTCACAAAGGGCGTGCCTGTCTCATTTTTCTTCCGCTCCAGTTATATACAATGCACAGCATGTGGCGGTTATCTGACAGTGAGATTCTCCAAGTTCTATAGACCACAGGGGTGAGTTTGAAGGATGCAAACAGCATGGCCTCAATTCATACTTGTTTCACTAATGCCTTGTGTCTATTTTTACAGCCTATTTGAGAATTCCTTGCTTTACAATGGTGACATAGTTTTAATTTACAGCAGCCAGATTCCTAGGAACATTGCTCCCAAGCAACCAGCATTTTGACCTCTGCACTTTCAGACAATCATAACCTCCTATAAAGTAAAAAAAACCAAGCAAACAAACAAATCAAAAAACCCTAAAAGAATGGTCATCCATAGAAGGGAAAACTTCAGCAATGTCTGTGTTTTCCCTTGTCTCCTAAGACATCTAAAAGAGATGCTGTCCTCTCTGGTGCATCTACATTACTGTTTATTGGGGTTTTTTTAATTAAGAATATGGTTTGGAAGCAAATCTATCTGTCATTTTCACTTGACAGATTTTGGGTCACATCAGAGAGTGGGACATTTTGAACTGGATATTTTCTACCTTGAAATTAATTTGGAAGACGTCTCCCAAGAGTGCACTCAGTGTTCTCTGACCACGAATGGACATGCAGCTCCTCAGTACCAGACTAGAGTTAGTTCATAGTAAACTGTCAGAGTGTATATGGTGATAATATCAGTTCTCAGCACCAACTGGTCTTCCCCTTTTGCAGTGTGCTACTTGCTAATGTAGTCACAGTCTCTGAAACTAGTTTCTAACTTTCCCTACAGCCTTCCTTGGGAAGTGTCTGCTGTGTTACAGCTGGACATCACTGCCCTTGCTCCATCTGCAGCACCAGAGTGCAAAGCTGTTGGCATGTGGAAAGACTCAGTGGCCCCTTCCTGGTGAATCTGCCTTTCAGATCATAGAATGACAGAATATGCTGAGTTGGAAAGGACACATCAGGATCACTGAGTCCAGCTCCTGGACCTGCACAGGACACCCCTGGAATCACACCATGCATCTGAGAGCATTGTCCAAACACTTATTGATCTCAGACAGACTTGGTGCTGTGACCACTTCCCTGGGGAGACTTTTCCAGTGCCCAACCACCCTCTGGGTGAAAAACTTTTCCCTGATAACTAACCTAAGCCTCCCATGACTCATGCCATAATATCATAGTCCTTAAATATGACTTGGTGGAAAAGCAGGCCCTGGAGTTTCCATTCTTGGAGTTATTTGAAAGCCACTGGACAGATGCTTGGCAACTGGCTGTAGGTGTTCCTGCTTGAGCAGGGAGGATTGGACAAGATGACTTCCAGAAGTCCTGTCTAACCTCAACCATTCTGTGATCCTATGACAACCATTCTTTTTCCAACTATACCATAAGATCTGAAATGTATAGCTCACATGACCAGAGGAACATGTCACCAAGCTCCCCATGGAACAGGTTTGAGGCCTCCCAGGGCTGGCAGAGTAACTCACCACGACCATCACAAAGGGGTGCTGCTAATGGTAGGAGAAACACTACAGCTCAAAACATTTGTCCTTGACTGGAACATCTCCCAAGCCAAAGTTGTGCCATTTCCATAGAGGCATGGTGCCCAGGGATCTCTCCAGCAGAAAATCAACTATTGCAGCTACTGGCAAGAGCAGTGACTGTCTGCCTGGAGCTGGGAAGAAGCCACCACCAGCTCATGCTCCAGCTCCTGCCCTGCCCAGGAGGGGAAGCCACAAGAGATGGTTGTGCTGATCCTCCCTATCGCTAAAGCTGCCGAGGGCGTGGTGGGAAACAGCCCAGGAGAAGTATAGGAACAGCATGGTACTGAGGGGAAAATGCAGATTAATTAGATCACAGACAAAAAAAAAAAGAGAATGGTGAGCTATTTATTCAGGGTCAGCATTTTTGAGGGAAGGAAAACAAAACAGTTTTGCTTATGGTTCAGAAGAACACAATATAAAATGTATTTGAGGTTTGCGGCTAAATGTCTTCTAAATTCGCAATAGAATTTTTACAGAGGTCAAATAAATTTTTTAGAGATTAAAAGAAAACACAGGCTTAAACATTGCAGAAAAAAATATTGTTTCAACTAGTTACAGTAACAAGTTCTGGGCTGGCAATATCCTCCAGCCACTGCTTTTTGTCAGAATTGATCAAAAAAAGCATTTCAGATGGTCCCTCTGCAGCTTTACAAAGCCTTCCACAGAAGCTGCCTTTTGTGAACTGCATAACCCATAGGGCAGCACAGCTGCCTTCTATATAAGTCACAGACTGACATGTGGACATCACAAAAGAGTGCCTCAAAACCAATATAGTGAAAATAAAGGTCCTCTAAATATATGGACAAGCAGTGGAAATGCTCAAAAAACATGCATTAAAATTAAAGAAATGCAGAAATAAAGCACATTTTCCCATGCACTTTCAGATGAGGACTTTTACCGTCAGTCATAAAGTTTTGGTTGGGTTTATTGGATACAGCCAAGAACTTTCAGATGGATTTCTAAGTGTGTCGTGATATAGCCAAGGCCTTCAGAGGGTTTTATTTACTAATTAAATGGACGCTGGTAGGCTGAGTGCCAGTCTGTGCCATTAGACAATTACATTAAAAGACGTAGAACTTCCATCGCCCATTTGGGGCCTTAACAGGCTGTTTCGCTTTCTTTACTAGTATTGGCTTATTATAGTAGGTGCTGTCATTAGCATTCAGCCAGCCAGAGCTGAATTTGCAGCCAGCTCGACGCAAGCATTGCTGTTGTGTATTAATTAGGAAGTGCTGAGTGTACCGTGTGACCCGTTTTCCTCAGCTCTGCAATTAGCAGCTTCACAAAAGCGTCTTCTGAGGACCCGAACACAAGTTAATCTTCTGGGGGGAAATGGTAAAAGAAACAATCAGCAAAACATTTCAAATGGGATTTGAGATAATGCTGCCTAAATCTGAAAGGTCTCACATCTGTGCAGTTGCTTTTAGGACATTGGCAAAGTACCGTGTCTTTGTTTCTGGAATAAAAATTTCAGTGGAGTACATTGCCCTTCATGTTTGCATCTTTCTTCCTACATTTTGGAAGCCGCATAGTCTGACCCAGCATGTCTGCATGCCTTATTATAGCATGACATCACCCTCCTGCCTATAATTTGGAAGAGAAAACTTGTCATTCCCAGTCAGATACCCACTGCACACAAAATTTGCTCCATCAGTTGTTCAAAGCCCTACCGAGAGCCAACTGTCTGAAGTTTCTCCAAAGGAAACTGTTTTCCCGCTGTGTTTGTGTGGTTTTCAAAATGCATTTGCCACTCTGGTTAGAATTGGAGACAAGATGACTTCCAGGGGTATGCTTATTTCCCACCTCACTGAGGACACACTCAGTTGCCATCCATTTCCCTCCTGCACTCAGTGTCTCCTCTGGCTGGTTCCAGCCCAGCTCATTGGAGACTGCAGGCCAAGGGACTCCAGCTAACTTGGTCTGGTTAGAATTTAACCTACAAACAACTGCATTTCTCCAAACAAGCTGTTCTACGAAACTGGCTTTTACAAGCAATTTTCTATCAATGTTGAGGGAAAATGGTGAAGATCAGTTCAGGTAAGCATTACCATTTGGAATCTGTCCAAATGAGATCAAACATTTTGAAGTTTTCCTCTTGTTGAAGTCTCTATTACTTGAAATTTCTGGCAGTTGCTTAATGCCTTCTGGCATGCTCTCCCCTCCAGCTGCACGCATACAATATCCTTGGGGGTTTCATGGGAGCTGCTTCTTTCTAGTACACTCACAGCCCTACTATCTTTTACCCAATGAGAAACACTTTGTGATGAACTCCTCCCTCACTTTCAGCTGACATCATTGAGCAATGATTGAACATAAAACCAATGCTTAAATCCAAAAGTTAAATAATCTAGCTCAAGATTTCTGTAACAGTTTGGTACGAATTAGGTTGGCTCCCAAATTTACAGTGTCTGGCTCAATTCCTAGATTTTACAGACACCTGTTAGCAGCCATTACCCACATCTTTGGATTTTACTTCTAATACAGTGGCATTATTCCAAAAAAATTTCTCCAGCAGGTATCACAGATGGGCAATCACCACCTACCAACCAGATCAGTGTGAAAACTGTGTGTGATAACAGCTAGAATGAGGATTCGCTGTGTTTATCTGACATGCTATTCTGGCTGATTTATCAATTCAGTTAATCTGGCTCTTGCATAATGTTTCCTGCACAGGAGTTGTTTACAGCTCAAATGGCAGAAAACCCTGTCCAGACTCAAGTGGCAAGTGAATGTCATAGAATTATAGAAAATTTTGGGTTGGACTTTGAAAGCTCACACAAATTCAATCACATGCCAGGAGGGGGGTCTCCCCCCCAGATATGGTAGAGGTAACACAATACTCCACATATTTATGCAGAAAACTCAGATTTCTCACTCTCTGTTGATCTCTGAGGAGTAGCTTCAGTCAGTCCCCATGACTCCAACCATGAAAGTGGCACAAGCATGGGCAGAGCTAGAACCAGCACTCTACTTCTCAGCCCCAGCAGAATTAAACAGAAGACTTAAAAAGTCAACGGTCTTGGGATTAGACAGAGAATGAAGCAGCCTTGGTGAATAGCCACACAGTGAAATTTAGCTCCCCTGTTCCTTGAGAAGATCTTGTTGATATCTAAGGATATACAGGAACACACAAACTTGTTGTCCACCTGTGTAAAACTCTTCTTCAATCTCAAACTGCTTAATAGATGTTCAGTAAGACTCACTCCCCTCCTCTGGCATCGGCTGGATGCCCCTTTTGCAGATACCTTTTTGGTAACTGCCAGCAGGGGAATAGTGAGTCAGAGGTAGAATTGTGGAACCATAGAATGTTAAGGGTTTGGAATGGACCTTAAAGATCACCTAGTCCCAGCCATACAGCCCTCTCCTGGCATGGGCAGGATACCTCCCACAAAGGAATCCTGATTTTTTATTACTCCAGTCACTGCGTGATATTCCTTTCCCTAGAAAACCTTTACACTTTTGCCATACAGAGGACAGAAACATAAACTGTATGCCTTGTTATTACTTCTAGGAATAGCTCCCAAGAAAAGCAACATAAAAAAATCCTGACATTCCTTTCTCCCTTCCTGCCCACCCTGGTAATGACCATCCACATCCTACTGAACCTAATGAAAACAATAAACTTTATGAATTATGACTGTCAAAGTTGTGTTGTCAATAGTTACAGGAACTTTTCGTGATAATCAGAACTGTGCCTAAAAGGGACTTTTGCAAATGAAGACATTGATACTCTGCAGTCTCTTACATACTCCAAAAATCAAATAATGACCAAATAATAAATTATCTAGCTCTGAAGAAGAGCTGTGGCTGGGGAACAGGTGACCTACTGCACTGTATCATGTGTCTGGCCAGGAGACTAGGTTGGTCTTGGGGCTGCTTGATAACCTGAGCCCCCTGCTATGAGCAGCCTGAAGCTGATGCCACCAGGTCTTGAGCAAAGGCACAGGATGAATGTCTGTTCTCTTGCATTAGCTTTGATTGTCTTTTGTAACAACATTCATTGCCCCCTGGTAAATGTCCATAGATCCATTCAATGAATATGTCTTCAAGGCAATTCGTTAGTAGCCTGCATTTCCATAAAGTGCAGCAATCATGCTCACAAAGACAGCAAATAAAAAAGATACTGGATGCTCAAAGATGTCTCTCTGAACTTGAGCAATGACTATTGCCACACATGGACTTCTTCAACATGCTTTATCCATAATTCCCCTTCTCTGGGTTCTCTTGTTACATCTCCTTTATACATTTCCCTTTCCTTTTTGAGAAATACTCTATTAGCTTAACTTCTAGAGATTTAGCTCACCCATAGTTATTGCAGACCAAGAATTTGTGATGTTGAGCCCTACACTGTAATGATGCTTTACAAGAATAAAGCTAAAGTAAATCTACTAAACCTGCTGTCCAGTTCACCACTACCACTGCAGTGTTCCCGTTAATAAATTGAATAATGGTTCTTCTAATCCATTAAAGAACTGTTCCACAGAGACTCAAAAAGGCACCAAAATGTAGCATTTAAAATTCGTGTACAGATAGTTTATTATTACATAATATATATCCTGAAAATTGTAGGATTTATCAACCAGTAACCAGCCTAGGTATCAACAAATCTGAAAACTGCATTGCCTGGTTTGGGTGGTGACAGTTTTAAAAGGAGGCCTTTTCCCGGGATGAAAAATCTTTCTAGTAGTTAGATTTAAAATTTTTGAAGCAATGTACCTGAATGCAAGAATAAGCTTGAATTCCCCACTGGTATCTGAACTCAAGCTACCAGAAATAAGACCATCAGTGTAGTAAAGCAAGCACATGTGCTCGCTGAAGGGCACATTTCCAAGGACATTATCAGCTGATATTCAAATGGAATGGTCTTTACTCCCATGGCAACCACAATTTTTCTATTTGAAGCAAGGAAAGTTATCATCCTGAATGTTCTGCTTATGAAAAGATTCTTCTGAACTCATCCAAAGGCCACCAAGCCAACAGAAAGATTCTTCCATTGAGTAATTGGTTTTCCTATGTCTATGGTTTTTCAAGTAAGCATTGATTTGTTTATGAAAGATGGTGCTTACAGTTTTGTGTGCATAATTTCCAGTCTGCAACCTATAAGAAACAACAAATTAAAAGGAAGCCTCTTCATCACCCACCATTCTCATATTTTAAACAAAAATTTCCCTGTGCATTTTTCTGGTTAAAATACTATTCATTAGAGTATGGGGATGCCCCATTTTGCAGAATAACTTGATTCAGCGACAACAGCTGACAGTGACCAAAAATTAAATGTTCCAGGATGAAGGCATTTACCTCAGTGATCTTCTGTTTAAAATGACAAAAAACATTTTGTGTCACCACTCTTGTTCTTTCTCTCTCATCCAGCTGCTAATTTGGGCTTCCCAGCAGGCCTTCAACAGAGAAAGCAAAAACCAGGAGGTAGTTCCTCAGCCACTGGATGTTGCTAAGAGCTCTGCTAAAGTCACTGAAGCTGTGAAAATTTACACCAGCTAAAGATCTGCCTGCAGGGCTCAAAATGCAGTCAGTTGTTGTCCCTCCCTTCCCTTCACCATGCAAACAAAATTTTATTTAACTTGTACCATAATTCACTCAATACTATTGGGAAGATGAGAGAACAGAAAGGGAGTTCCCAAGATTAAATGTTTGCTATCTGAGGCTTGGATAGAAACCCACAAAACTGTGAAAATCAGAATGCACCACATGGAAATGATGATGGAAAACCCCAGTGAATAAACATGACAGCAACAGCAAAGCCTGTCTCTAAAGAACATATTATTGTAGGTTTTCTTTTCTCCTTTTTAATAAGAATTTGGTTGTTGCTTTTTCTTAATAAACATTTTCGTACTTTCCTGGTTTTGGCTTTTTCTCTTCATAAATTTCTCCCCTCCCTCCATAGCCCCATATGTTCAAAGCAGAGATGGAACATTAGCAACCAGGCCAAATACAACTGGAAAAGCATGCAGGTACAGAGAACAGGTTATGGGATGGATGGGATGAGTGCCTCAGTTTTTATCTTGTGGATCACCTGGTCAGCACTGAAATGGAGCTGATATGCTATACCAAAAGTTCCTCTCCCATCAGGACAGGTTATGAAGTCTCCAACCAGTGTAGCAAACCCCAGTGCACTCAGTTATCTGTGGGCAGAGCAGCTGAGCTACCTGTGCTGCTCCAGCGTGGATCCCATGGGAATTCTGGGGCAGAGACAGCACTGTGCAAACACAGCTCACTCTGCAGCACAGTGCCAACCCAAACCAGCTGCTGGCTTGTCAGCAGTGGGACTCAGAATAATTCCCAAACCCCTGGAAATGTTCTTGCTGTGTCCTGGGGTGAAATCAAGGTCAAGCTGTACCTGACAAGGCAGGAAGGCAGGAAACCCAGGTGTATATGGATGACACTTTGCAATCTAATGTTATAGCTGCTCTGGACCGTCAGAGACCAGGGCTTTTGGGTGTACCACCAAAGGAATCCTCCCATGTGGCAGCCATGAGGAGTCCTTGTCCCTATACAGAGTTAAGGCACCATAAAGCTGAGTGAGCAGAAATGACAGGATTTATTTCACCTGCCCTAAAGTTTGACCTCGGTTCTTTCTGTAGTCAAAAGAAACATGCAACTCCCCAGCAGAGTTCATCTCACCTATTTCAGGATGGGCTGGCTCACTCTTCAGAAGTACTGGTCTTTCTTCATTGTCTCTAGAGGACATCTTACATACTTTGAGACAGCTAAGAAAAATGAAATTATTTCCACACAGGTGTCAAAACTGGCTCCTTTTGTTCTTGAATTTTGACTAATACGATTAATCAGAATGAACTGACTCATGATAATATTGAAAAAAAGAGAATAATAGGAGTGAAGACAAGATAAAGGAATCCAAGTTCTCTCCAATGTAAAGGAATTAAATTTATGGTTACTATCTATACTGTCATTAGCAGAACATTATATTTCTATAAAGAAAGCTTTGTATTCCAGTTCACAAGGTACAGAAAATGTGTCGATTGTGCCCAAAATGCCAGCCTAGTAATTTCCAGTCTGGTAGTTCTGACAGTCTTAATGAACGGGCTCAGCAGAAACAAGGACTGGAATGCAGAGATAGCTCTATTAGGTGGGCTGACAGGCTCTTTGAGAAGGGCTGCATAGGACCTGCCCTAAATATTCTCATCCATTCCGTACTAGCACTTCTCACTTTCTTAAGCATGAAATTGACTTACATATTCTAAAGAAGAAAAAAGGGGGGACTTGGAGGGCAAAGAAGAAATTGCCATTTTTAGTGTACAAGCACATTTACATAATCGGGCAAAAACCTGCATTTAAAAAATGCCCTAAATACATATTTACATGAGAGAATGCAATGATTCCAAAGAGGCTGATAAAATGCATTTTAAATATAGCTAACTATGTATTTACACAACCAAGACAATAATCCCCATTAAGGATTTTTTTTTCACATTGCCACATTAGAAAACTGAACAGTTATTAATCCATACAATTCCACATTAAGTCCTAGATACTGCATGTCCTCAGGGCATTGCAGTACCAGCAAGCGTACACTGAAGCCTAGAAAATTCCTCATGAGGAAAGGAGAGGTTCCCTCTCACTCTGGGTTTTGCTCAATTATCAGTCATCTCCCAGAACTGCAGTGTCTCTGCTGCAAGCAGAATCCTGCTTGAGTCACTGCTGAGCTGCACCAAGGACAGGAGGAAACACTTTTTAACAGTCATGATTCAGAACAATATTTCTGAATGAATTGTGCCTACAAAGGCACATGTCTGCTCAGCATGGTCATTTCTGAGTGAAAATGCACTTGAGGTAGGGAATTCCCTTTTTCCTCAGGGCCGGAAAACCCAGTCTCCTCAGAGGCTACAACAAACAGCATGCAGGGCGTGACAAGGCAGGGGATACATGGAGAGAGCAAGAAAGGGTCTCTGCTGTCACCACCAAACACCTCTCCTGAATGATTTTATGTAGTGAAGAGGTTGCAAACATGAAAATGAAGCTTGTTGTCCCTCCTCCATACCCTGTGATTTTTTTTCCCATCAGAAAATCCCACTTCATTAATAAGTTGAACAGTATTTTTATATATTGCCCCCCTTCCTTTCTTCTAGCTTCAATTTCAGTGACAATGAGTTTCAGGAAGTAAGACATATTAGATTTTGTTTTCTTGTAATTCACCATCTATGATCAATACAAAACTTCAGTGTATCTGTGGGCACAATGTGGGTTTGGGTGTTTTTATAGATAGACTAACAAGAATGAATTATGAAACAATTTAAAAATTAATGCATGCTCCACTTTAAGCAGCTGTCAAATTCATCTGCTCCTCCTCCCCACAGGAAAACATCTCTTCCCCCAATATCAAAACCCTAAAAACAGCCAAATACAGAGCTTTTACTGGTGCAGAAAGACCATCCTCACAAGTACTGCTGTCTTTCATATCTTTTCTGCATTACCTCCCTTGCCCACCACTCCCAGCCCTGTCCCATCACCAGAAGGCCTGAACAACTCACCCAGCAGTGCACCTGCCACCTGGTAGGTGTGCTCCAAGCTGCTTACATTACCTGCTCTCAAAAGGGAAAGCTGGGAAATGCAGTGAGGTGCTTTAGTAGGGTTTTGTTTTGGGGGATTATGGACATTTTCAGACTTTCAGTCTCTACACAAAGCAGACATCCCAGGAAAGCCCTTAGATTAGATTACACCCGGGCAGAGATGGGATGGGCAGGTGGAGGATTCACTGGTATGTGGGAACCAGCCCAGACAACTAGCTATGACACTGTTCTTGGGAACAGTCAACAACTTTGTCACGTACATGATGTTTTTACAGCACTTTTGCTTGCAGGTTGAACTTCCTTAAGCATTTATTTTGCCTTAACTGACTTTCGCTGCTGTTGTTCTCAGACTGTGCTCTCACCTCACTGGTGAACTTCCAGAAAAAAAAAATTCCTTCTCTGACATGTCCATCTTGTTCTAATTCCCTTTGTACTTCTTCCCACATTCTGCTAATACACGAGGTCCAGCTCAGCATGCCCCATCTCCACTGATATGAGCCTTAATCAGCTGAGAATCCAGGAGCAAAGAGGGTGGAGACATGGGAGGAGTGATCATTTCAAGGGCATTGCCTCTTCAGCAGCTGCAGCCACTGACAGGTACAGGGGGGTACCAGAGACACAAGTTCACATGCCCTACCTGAAAGCAGTACCACACAATAAGAAATAGCATCACAGGCCACTGGAGCATGAAAAAAGAGAACACTGCTGAGGGATTTTAAAGGGTTTTACCTACTTCTCAAAAGAAGTATGGAAAAATAAGGAGTCTGACTCTCAGCATAATCTATGCTGCCTGTTAGGCATTTTCATAAACAGTTGTGGTAATTTCTTACTCAAACTAAGCAAACAAGAGCACTGACACACAAAACCACATGCATGCACACACACCACCTGAAGAAAGCTCCAAGCTGTGGCAATCCCTGACCTTTGTTTGCAGGCACAAAAGCTGTTGCACAGCCCTCTTTCATATCCTTCTCTGTGGCTGGCCTGAGCACAACCAATGCACAGACATCACAGCAGAGCCAGCACAGAAAATAACAAGCCTCAGAAGGGTCACTAAGGGAAGAGATTGATCAAGGAGAAAGTTTGGCAGCCAACACAAGTGGGCTGAGAAAGCTGTTGTGCTTTCAATAGTATAAGTTCCTTGGGCCATAAAGCTGACAGTGGGGCTGCACACTTGCATTCCAACCCGACACATTTATTGGAGAAGTAGAAAGCTAATGTTGGCCTATTAAGAATTGCTGTCTGCTGTAAATCACTGCAGGACCTCCCTTGAAGCATATTGCCTTCCATTTATCTCACTGGCATCAAGGAACCCTTTGCCCTCTTCAACTCATTCTTTGGCTATTAAATGAAAACATTGCCTTTTGGGGGGAGGACTGGTTCACAAAAGCCAGAGCAGAAAACAGACCATTCCAATATGAGGTGCAAAACATCATTGGGAAATATACATGATTTGATCCAAACTTGCAGTAAGTTTGATGCAAATATTTGCCTTACTTTTATTTCCCTCTCTGGAAAATAATCACTGCTCCTAAGCTTGGTCAGTGTTCTGGGAGAGAAACTGCCACAGAAACCAGGATATGATACATAAACAGATTTGCTACCCTTTCAAATGAATGGAGATTAAAAGTTTAGTATCAGTTTCCTATGAGCATTTTGGATACAATTTTTCCAACAGAGTTTATATAGGACTGGAATGACAGAATTTAATGCTGTAATTACAATTTTCAGGCTTATGCTGAAAAATTGCAAGGCTGAGGTGTTTTTTTTTAACTTAAAAGCAACCCCTGTAATTCCTTTACTATTCAGGGGAAGACCAACTGATAAATAATGGTAATGGGAAATAGGAAGTGTGGAGCTGAGATATTTCTGTGAACCTTCTCATCATCTGGACTCCATGGACTTGGTCAGATACATTCCCTGATAAACTCACTCCTTCTGTGGGCAGTGTTTCTTACTGACAAGGAACAAACTTCACACAGTAGAAAAGAGCAATAAGCAAAAAAAAGCAGCAGTGAAGTTTATGTGGGAGCATCCTGTGTTCCAGTTCACACCACAGAGGTGGGCCCATGTGAGAGCTCACACCATGCCTGCTGTCAGACAGGGGTGCCCAGGTCTGTGTGTGACAGGAGGTGAGGTCCTGGCAGTGCCAACTGGTGAGAATCCTGTTCTGCAAACACCGTGGGTGTGTGAGCTGTCACACCCTCATCCATGGGAGAGAGGACAAAGCTCTACAGCTCACAGGAGAAGGAGAAGAAGACAAGAGCTGTGGTGCACATGGATGGTCTGAGGGCCCAGAGTCAGGTGTGCACTCAGGCATGTGCCAAGGTCCTGGGGCAGGACAGAGAGAGGAGGAGCAGCCACCCAAGACCAGCCTGTGCTGGTGCCAGGGAGGGGATTGATACCCACAGATGTCGTGTTGATTTATTCACAGACTTCAAATATAAACCAGATATTTCTATACTCTGTTATTAATGTTAACCACAAAACTATAAAGGTTCTGAGCAGCCAGTAAAGATAGCAGTGTGAAATCCAGGAGGGCCAAGCCACTCAAGAAATGTCAAGCTGTAGAAAAAGTTAATAAATTCTGGAGGAATGTTTCAGGCTTACTCTGTTTCCTAGGGACCCAGAGATCCCTCTGTGCATAGCTCATGGGTCTGGCCAAAGGGGACTTGGACAGACTTCAAGGGAAACCTGCAGCTATCTCTGTCTCTGCTGCCAGAAATTTAATGGTGCCGAGCAGCAAAGCGCCACTGTCGATTGACAGAGGGGTGGAAAAACAGATCAGATGCATGCCTGCCTCCCAGAAAAGGCCCTGCAGTCCAGGACAGCCTCCCATCATTTTGATAAAGCAAACCTTTTGAAAAAACAGTTTCAAATCCTTTTTATCCAAAGTGGACAGACAATGACCTGGGCTCCCTGACCATGTCATGCCATGGTGCGACAGAGTTTCCTGCAAAATTCAGACCTTCTCACAGGACCAATTTAAAAGAAAAAAAAAAAAAGAATGCTATTTCTACACCTTGAAATGATTTAGGAAACTGAGAACTTAAAAGGAGCAAGTTGATATAGGTGTGTTCTGCTGTGTCAGCAATATTGGCCTTGTGAAGTACACTTTTATTTCAATGGACCAAGTAAGTCTGAAATCCAATGTGATGGTTGCCTGTGCCACAACTGATCATGTGGGGCCCTGCTTGCCTCATACCCTTCCTAAGGCAGCAGTTTCCAACTTCACTTCATTAGGAAATCATCACATTGTACTGACAGGGAGGTACTCAGGGAAAGGGAAAAAGAAATGAAGAGACCTGGTGACAGCTGGCCAGAGCCAGGGCAGACCTGTATCTCCCTGCTCACACTCAGGCCCTGGTTAATCCTGTTTTTGACACACTTTGATGTTGTGCACAGTCAGCTTTGTTTTTTAAGACTAACACTGGCATGTGCCAATGGATCTGTACGTCTGAAAAATGAATGAATAAATTCATGAGCACATGGACACAGCACAGAACTTCAGAAACAACATTAACAATAAAACCCCAAAAAACCAAACAAAAAAATCAAACACTTAATCTTACCAAATGAAATCAAAAATTTAAGAAGGTGCTTTTGATATACCAAAAAGAAGAAAAGGCAATGAATAAAAAAGAGAAAGTTATAAATAATTTTCCTTTTATTCATGCAATACAGCTGGATAAAATGTACTTTTTAAAAGGTCTTAAATTCCTGACAATGTGCACAGCTAAACGCTTTTTTTTTTACCTTTCTGGTTTTAGATAAAAGTTGTTCTGTTGATCAGAACAATTATGCTTATAATGGGGAATAAAAGGAATTGGTTACCTATAGATATACAAATTGGCAATGCTGAAGGTACAGGTACAATCTGCTAGTTAGATTGGTTTCATCTGTGCATTTTATTTGTCTGTAAAATGTATATACTTTTTTTTTATTAGCAGCTTTTGATTGCCCATGCAGTTAATACTTTCACAAGCAGAAAAGCTTTCAGCTTGGGGGAAAAAAAAAGAAAAAAATAGGGACTACAAAAAAATTATGAGGCTTCAATTTACAGCCAAAAAAGCCTCAGAAAAACTATTATAAAACCTTTGGTTAAACAGTGACTTTACTCTTGCTACCAATAGGAAATGCTGCTGCATGCAATGATTTGTGCTGTGTTCATCTCATGCTCTGTGCTGTATTGAAAACCCACCAATATCAGCTGTTGCCAGAAACAGGGACACAGACAATGTGCAGTACTCACTGTCACAGTTCTTATATCCCTAGAAGATTCTATTCCACTGCTATGATAATGGAATGTTCTTACACACTGTCTATCCAGAAGGACTGCATTTTAATTACCCCTTAGATGTCTGACTGGAAGTTGGCAGTCTCAGTAGTTTTGCTTTCTTTCTTAACATTGCCTTATTGCTTAAGGCTGTACAGATCCCTTTGTGATAACTGCAAGCAACCAAAGAATGGAAACATCTATTGGAAAAGTAAAAACAAATCAAGATTTGGGTTCAGGATGGCTTAGCAGAGTGAATTCTTATTCATAGTCTTCACATTCTTGCTGGGGCTTCACTTTATTGAATTCCCAACATTTTTCTGTTGCTCTTTGATTAGTAAAACTCACTCTAGGTTTCTAGGGCACTGTTGAAGCACATGTTCTTTCAGTATCTGTGCTCAGTGGTGTTACAGCATGTGGAGAAGAAATGATGAATGAGTACAGTAGAAGAAAGAGGGGGCAGTACAGAGACACCAAGTCTTCCCTGGGATCTAAAGGGAAGTAACCTCTCACAATGAGATTGTCAAAGAACTGATCACACAGGTTTATTCTGATTTCTGTGTCAAACTAGAGTCTCAATTGCTCCTCACGTAGCAAGAATTTAGCAGAAAAAATGAGAATGTAGTGAGGTAGGACCACCTGCCCTGGAGTCACCTTTGGCTTGGCTTTAACACAGCGTGAGCTACAAGAGCACTTTCTCCTTTTACATCAAATTGGTTCCCAAAAAGAAAATATGATGATCCAATAGGTCTAAATAATTCACAGACTTGAGCAATTCTGGCCTTATAGGACTGAGAGGAGAACAGCAAGCAGTGTGTGGCAAGCAGGATCAGAGTTTGCCATGGTAATCATAGGGGCATGTCAAACATCTAAGCTCCTTCACTTGCTGAGATTAAAACCTTCATTTTGCAAAATATATATTCCTATTCACCACTGTTATAAAGGAAATACTCACAAATGAGCCAAAGAACAGGTGTCTGCCTCCATCTGTAGGAAGCCAGCAAAAAACTGTTTCACCAGGTGCAAGCAGCTCCTGTTCATCCTAACCTCAACCACACCTCATGTGTGGGGTCAGGAAAGGAGCTGGGGCATGAGGGTTCCATGTGAGGCACAGGGAGAATTCTCAGTGCTTTAATCCATGACTTGTGATAGCAATTTAGGTGTGGCGTCTCAGGTTAGCTTACAGCTTTCAGGCATGAATACAAGGGGGCAGTGTGTAATATCATAGCCATTGCTGTCACACCAAGACTCAGAAGACTTTGGTTTCTGTGCTGACTGTTTGTAATTTGTATTAACACTATATTCACTTCAAAATTAATTTGAAAATGAACAGCCCAGGCAATGCTAACTTTGGTACATTACAGTTATTAGAGAAGACAGAGGGAACAACAGTGTGCTGTGCACAAATGGAGGTCCCAGGGGATCCCAAAACAGGATCCCACAGTGTCTTTTAAAGCAAATTGTTAAATTAGGACTATACAAGTCACCACACAGCTGTCAGACTATACTGTTCCCAGTTTTCAACATTCTTTCTATCTTTTGCACACAAGTACATACACAAATACTCCCACAGATTCAGCAGAGCTCCTGAATACACCTCTGCCAGTTCCCTGTCTGCATATGTATGACTTCCACTAAAACTGGCATAAGTTCAGTGAGAAAAAAGAAAGCATTTCTCTCTGTGCCATAATGCATGAGGCAGTGCTTTCTACCATTGCCATTTGTTGTTTATAACAATTTCAGTTTATGTGAAACAATTAGAAATACTGAAAAATGAGAGGGGAGAGAACATCAGGAACAAATATATTTGTCCATGACCTTTTGGAAAAGTGCCATGTAGAATAAAAAACATCACTACTCTCCGCACTTGAACTTAAATTAATCCATCAGTCATCTAAAATTACAGGCTATAATTAGTTAATAATGTGAGGAATTAAATTATCATAAGCTTGCAGTAGAAAATTACTTAAACACAACCACAAAATACAGAAGGGTGGGAAAAGGCTGAGGTACAGGCAAGCCAGGCTTCTTGGATGAAATTCCCTCCCCATTTAGCAGCCTCCCACCAACTTCAAGGCCCTGATTTCTCTCCTGGACTCTCCACCAGATTTTCATCTCAAGGCACTTTTCAAGATCAGAAACATTTTTGACACCTCCATTTCTGCCAAAGAGGGCAACCAATCACCAAATTCAGGCTACCGTTCAATCTGCTATGTCCTTGTTTCAGCACAAGGCACTGTGGCTGTTTTTTAAAGCAAGAGTCATCCAAGGTATTTTTTTAGCCTCTTAGAAGGATGTAAAATGCCTTTCAATATATTTGGTTGGAGGAAGGCTTGTCTTGCTGATTAGATGCTGCATGAAAATACCTGTGACCTGAGCTGAGTCCCTTTGTCCCCCATTCTACAAGGATCAGTAGTAACCACAAAGGCAAATACACTTTGCTCCCAATCACTTCACTCATAATCAAGTGAGTATGTCACACATCACCAAAAGACACTGTCACATGAAATTCTGCCTTGATGTAAAGCCATAAAATAATTTTTAAACCATTGTCATCTTTCCCCTAAAGGACAAAGTCCACATGGACAAAATAGTGCTGTATTACTGTGGGAAGCAGAATGCCAGTAGAGACATAGATGAGGAAAATGACATCTGTACCCTGAACCATCTCTTGCCAAAACTTGGTCTTATTCCCCACTCCATCAAGGTGGGGGCAACAAGGAGTGGGACAAAACAGGGCAAAGGACTCATGCAAGGGGCAGCAGCAGCAGGCAAAAACTCAGACAATACACAGGAAAAACAAACCTGGCACACTGCACAATCACTGGTTTTTGCCCTTATAACAGTTTCTTGAGGAGGTGAGATAATCTAGTATTTCTCATCTTTAAAGAAGATTTCAGGCTGATGGGCATTTAAGTGAAACTGTTGGAAATGGCATGGAGCCCAAACTAAGGGCATGAGGAGGCATCAGCTGAAGAGGTCTGCTCTGGATTTGTGCAGCCCAGCTGCACAAGATAGGAAAACAGAGCTCTGACCACAGAGCTGTGTTTCATTTCCCAGTATCATTCCAGAAACAATTCTTCATCCTTACTCAGGTTTTCACAAATGTCCCCCCAAGCAGAGCAGTGGGGAGACCTGATGAGTTGTGGCCAAAGCAATGGGGGTGATTCAGGCAGGGTGTGTTCAGAGCCTTGTTGCTGCACATCAAATCCCATCAAAATACACTGGGCCACTGCAGAGGGGACCCTCCATCTCTATAACAAATGATAGCCACTGACATCTGCTGCCACCTGCACATTTGAAGAAACATTCAGCAACTGACTGAAGAGCCACTTTTGTGAGCTGGGGTTTTATATTCAAATTCATCTGCCCTAACACTGGGCATCTATCTACACCCTAGGCTGAGCTGAGAAGCAGTCACATGGGTGCTCCCCTCCTGCAGAAAGCAGCTGATGGCTTAAGCCAAGGGTGACTGCCCTGCTCATTTGGGACCTTGTGTGAGATGGGAAGAATAGAGGTCTTGGTGACATGTCTCTTTGTTCAGTAGTACCTCTTGAAGCTCAGAGGACTGGAAAATCCTGGAAGGGGAAATTGCAATTCTGTACCCCCCTGACATGAATGCCTAGGGTGCAAAAAGGCTACAGTAAATCTCTGATTTTTTTTCCCCTTGATTTGATCTTCTTGGCTATGGTCTACATTTCCTAGAAAATTCCTCCATCTCTCTGTTGGCAGATCAATTCTACATTTATCACACATATGCTGCTTTAGCAGATGAGTGACCTAATTTTCCCCCCCAAAGCAGTAAAATGCTATACAATGAATATTTCTGATTTTCTTTTCTTTTATTCAACCTGTTTAATTGGTTAAATGGTCATTTTGTATTAAAAAAACCATGAAGTATGCTTTCCTTCCCAATATCTCTCCCTCTTTATTAATCTGATGTTTTAACAGTTTCAAGATCAGGAAAGTGGTTATTTTTGGTGTAATATTTAGAAAGACAATATTTCAATAGTACTCTCTACCAAGGAAGTGCTCAAATGAACAGAGATTAATGTAACAGCAGTGAGATAACCCTGACAAGTACATCTGGTGTTTGTTAACTGAAGATTATTTCTTTTAGAGTTTTAATTGGGCTGTGTTAATTGGACGCTTTTGTTCAGCAGACATTTTTCCTATCACAAAGTTAATCCAGGTTTTGTTCCGTAAAACTGTAAACATGCAATTAATCACAGAAAAACATGGACCCCTCCTTATGCTTGGAACTCACAGATCCTGCAAGTAATTTCTACAGGATTTTGCTCCCTAAAATCAAGTGAACTCATAGGGCTGAGGTCTTGCATAATGTTTTGAACACTGATTGATGTCTCTGTAATTACCATAAGCCTGCACAGCACTGGCAAACCTGTTAAGAACTCTTCTTGGTAGAAACACCCTGTGCACTTCAGCAGGAGTGTTTCCATGAGAAATGGCTGACAAGAACAGGATGGTGACAGCCCTAGGCTTCCCATGCCCTCACTGCAGAATAAACCTTTTCTGTGTAAAGGAAGGCAACAGCTCTGCTTCTGTGCCAAGGGCCACTCAGAAAAGGCTCTGCCAGTTTTTGTGAGGAGTCTCTCACGGCCCTGTGACCAAAGCCAGTAAGGTGTTTACACAGAGAGGGCACGACAAAATGCACTACCACATCCCCTACATTATTTATAGTAAGATTGGAAACCACCTTTGAGAAACTACTGCCAGAAAGGCTACACAAGCCCTCTCTGCCTGGCAGCTGGGTTAGTTAATGGCACAGGGACTGTGGGAAGGGACTGGGTAAGTGCCAGTCCTATCCACTTTGGAAACAATGGTGAAATGCAAGAGCTTCCCATCTACTAGTATGCATTTTTAGGGTTTAAATTTCACTTTTAGCTCCTTCCTTCTTCCCTTCCCTTCCCTTCCCTTCCCTTCCCTTCCCCTTCCCTTCCCTTCCCTTCCCTTCCCTTCCCTTCCCTTCCCTTCCCTTCCCCCTTCCCTCTTCCCTTCCCTCTCTTCCTCTCTTCCCACCCCTCCCTTTGTCTTTCCAAAATTAGGCAAACCTGTTGTGTGAAAGATGCATCCACAGGCCATCACTGCAGAACCCCTCACTGATCCTCACCTTTGGAGGCTTTCAGGAGCTCTGTAAAAGTTTCTTTCACATTGATAACACACAGTGTTGTGAAAGAAGATGAGAAAACTACAAAATCAATCTTATTTATGGGAATACCTTCAGCTTTTGGTTTAGAATAGGAAGATATTTTAATCTATAGCTATGATGGAGAGCTACATAAAATATGCATGCGTGGCACTGTAGCACAGACACACACTCAGCACAGACCAGAGCCCTGACATTTTCTGCTTAACTGAAATTATGGCTGTACACAAGCACCTAGTGCATTGTGTAGGCATGATGATGCTTCTACAGGAGTCTTCACAGCTTTATGAAGAATATCTATATAATGTCTGTTCTCATTACGTGGTAGCTGCAAAGTTCATTTGCACTGAATTAATTAAGTTGTTCCTGTAACAGATTCATGCCAGCAGGAGTTATGATTGATTAAAAGTAGTTCCAGACATGATCTCCTTGAACATGTGTCAGAGGTCTGCAGCTGAGTGCCCATGTAAATTAGAATAATACAATTTGCCTTTCATTAGCCATCAGGTCTTGGTTTGAAATGCCCCCAAGGAAGCCATGACCTACTCTGTGATCTGTAGAAAACACACTTTACTCCCACAGGCCCAGTTCAGGGCAGTGCTCAGCACAAGCTGGACACTAAGTTAGTGGATACACTGACTTGTCTCAGCAGAACTACTCATGAACTTAAAACTGTGCTCCTGCACATACTTGCTGAATCCAGACCTAAAAGTAGATCAGCATGAGAGACCAAATTCATGCTCCTGCTCCACGAACACTTTCCGACAGCCCAAGGATTTTTCAAGATTGTAACATGGGCAAAAAGACAAATGACAGACATTTTCAGGGGACTAAAATCCAGAATAACTTCATTCATGATACACATCTCTCTCAGATTCCCTGCAACAGCCAAGCTAACTGCTTGGACACTACGGACCTCGGAGAGTCACAGCTCTGGCATCACCACAGTGGAAACCACACCAGGACCATGGACATAGTACTTCCAGACCATGAACTGGATGGGGAACTCAAACTAAGAAGGAAGCTCCAGAGCCCTTGGAGACCTGGTTGCAGGGCTAGGTCTGACAGCAAGTCTCCTTCCATAGTGACAATGAAGATGTCAGAGGAGCCAGCTGGCTTGGGAGTCTGGAAATAAGTCCATTTCCTTAGGGTAGAGTATTCAGTGGGGATTTTCTTGAGCTGAGGTCCCTAAAAGCCCTGCAGTTTTTACTTTGATGCCATCTTTCAGGCAGTTTTCTAAGTCCCTGGGGAGGTAAGCTGGCAGTAAGCCTGTGAGGTTTCTGAGGAAACCTAGCTGGCAGGAAGGTTTTGAAACCTGCCTGACAGGCAAGGTCATGTTGGTGCTTGGGGTGATTGACAGAAAATCAGCTGAAATGAGCATGTTTCCATATGATGTTTTACATCTGAAAAAATCAGGATATTCTAAGACAAAACAATTATTTTGGAAAATTCTCATAACCTCTACTTAAAGGCTGTCATCTGCCACAGTCTTGCTTAGAGCCTTACAGAATTGGACCACCATTTGCTTGCTGCAAAAAGTCCTAACTGCAGTAATTTCTACAGCAGATTGTTTTTCCAAGCAAGCTTCATTTGGCCACAGAAAATGATATAGTATTTGGCTCCACCACAGTGGAGTCATGCTATGTCAGATCAGAAATATGATAAAAGGAAAATATTCCCATAACACAAAATATTCTCTTGAAAACAAAATCTGTGGGATATGTGGGTTACACATGGCATCCAACAGCTATCAAATAACTGAGTGGCAGCAGACCTGAGACTGTTTCACTTACCTAGACTTTACTTTTTATCCATAAAGTTTTGCATGAAGAACTCACCCTACCAGGTTGTAGTGGTTAAAAAACACCATCAGAAAGAAATCTGCCATCCAAATTTTAATAGGGTTTGAGCCACTTCAAAGCTGTTCATTTCTAACAGTTTTAATCCTTTTCAGCCACTAGCTGTCTCTGCACCAAAGTCAAGTCAATTAGTTAAGAAGTCATTAGAAAAGCCCTCAGATATGAAAGCCATGCCTTGAAGTCCAGGTCTTTTGTGACCTCTCTCAAAAGACGAGGCTGCTAATTTGGCATGCTTTCTGCCCCTTGGTCTACCTGAAAAGCAAATATAAAATCAGCCTGACTCATCTGCTTTGTCTGATTGCATCCCCAGCCACTGGAAGAGGCTTTCTCCCAGCAAGCAGATGAGCAAGTACCGGCAGAGCAGCAGCCACAGCTTTCATGCTGGTGACTGAATAATGAGCCCGTTGCTCCAGCAGACCTGCTGCAACAAAGTTGTGCCAAATTTTTAACGTCTTCAGTGGTGCTGTTGTGCACCAGCCTTGTGCAAAAGCCCTGGTGATCACGGCAAGTTCAGTCCTAGTCAATCCTCCATGCTATGAGTCAGCCCTCACCCCAGGGCCAAACGATGTGTGCTGGTTCATGACTGCTCTCGATGTGGGGCCCAGAGGTTTCCCTGCCAAGAGAAATATTTGGTTTGTTTCTGGCTGGAGCTCTGAATGCAAACACTCATACCTACAGCGTGGGTGAAGAGCGGAGCCGTGCCCAAGGGCAAAGCAGGGAGTGAACCAACCTGACAGCACAGAAACACCCAGCGAAATTTATTTTCATTTTTGGCCCATCTTCTCCAGGGAGCTTATCTTTTGTTGCCATACAAGCTCTAACTCATGCCAGGACTCAAAATTCTCTCACTTCTATGCTTGCTCTGAACAGAGTCAGGCATCCTGATGGCAGCAATGCCTGTCCTGGGGGTGTCACCATGTGACCACGCTCCCTGGATATTCCATGGCCATGCCAGCCCCAGCTGCACCAAGGACAGCTGGCACCCATGCCACTGCCACAGTCATGCTGTCAAACAGGAGATCCCTCCCACTGCAGGGATGAAGTGTGGCATTTGCTGATGATGGATCCCATCCTCTCACTGAGCCACACCTCAGCAAACAGCACAGGGAGGATGCAAAATAAACCCTGTCTGTAACATCCAGCCCTACATGATGGTGCCTTGGAAACTGTCTACCAGGTCCTTCTACTAAGCCCGTTTACAGCCTAAGGCAGGCTGTCATCAAACTTGGCATTGCAAAACTGAAACTGGCAGGGACCAAAGGAAAGATGCATGTGCCTACTGCAAGTATTTCCTCACACATCCCCACAGCAGCAAACAGTTTTATCAAGCAACCAAAAATCACTCAAATTACATATATTTACCCCTACAGTAAGTCAGAATGGGTGTTGATTCACTCCTCACTCCCAGGAAACTGGATAGAGTGACTAATGTGGAAATGATCATAATTTTCCCTGCCCTTAATTTTGAAACTGAATTTAAAAACATACAGTCTGATGATGGCAAAACACAGGCTGTAAATATTTTGATATGGCAGCATGAAAAAGGAGGTTGAGTGTTAAAAGGCATTGCAGCAAGAAGCAGGAAGGGATGCTCTTACAAATACTTGCAATTTTCATATGGATTGTACAATGCCAGAAAGATGTTGTCAAAACAGAAGAAATTTGGTAAATAGCAAAATGAGCCAGTGATAGGCTTAACTGAAAAGACCAGGAAAAATACCATGTTTGCTGCAGAATGGTGTAAAGATAAATCTTCAAATTGCAAGTGCTGTAATGTGCAAGTGGGGAAAATAGGCTGCACCACAAGGATCAGACACAAGAATTGTTCTCTGCAGCCCTACTTTGAAGTTTGGACCGTGCAAGAGCCAATGGAGACAAGTAAACAATTGCTTCTGAGGGAAAAGGTGGAGAAGTAGATTCGATGCAAATAAATTGTCACCATGCCAAGGCAGGGTCCCCTGCTCAGAGGGGTGTGGGACAGCTCGAGCTGTGCAATGTGTGTCTGCCCCGGGGGACAGGGACAGCACAGCCAGGGGACACACCTGTCCCTGATCTGCTGGTGAGATGCAGTGAGAGGGGGGGTCTGTCACTTGCTTCTTGCCTTCTCTGGTAATCAGGATATTGGCTCTTCCAGCACAGCAATGTGACCATTCTGCCTGGAGTGATAAAATCAGGGAGAGGAGAGCACACATCCTTGTCCACCCACACTGCCAATCCCCAGCCAGGCCCTCCACACCTGTAGCAGTGTGGGGTCCTGCCAGGGTCCAGCCAGCTGTGCTTCAGCTCCCTTCCCTTGCCTGGTGCCACAATAACAACCCAGAGAGGGCGGCTTTGGAGGGAGGTGAGGCCCCTCAGGGCAGGGGTGGGCAGAAGAACATGGGGGCAGCTGGTCTCTGGGACTGCAACATGGCACATTTGAACAAGAAACACTGCACAGAGGAGCAACCATGGGGAATGGAGAGGAGGCAGAAAGCATGGAGCTTGTGCCTGCCTTCTGCCAGTTCAATCACAAACTGCACAACAAGGATCCATCTTACAGGTTTTGAGGGTCCACTACTAGGCTCTTGGAAATGCTAAAACATCCTCCTCCCTCCCCCTAATATCTACATGATGGTATAGGCAGATTTGGAAGGGGTAGGTGGAAAATGTCCTGCATATGGAGGTAGTAGTACCCAGCATCACTCTGTGTGCAGTGGGTGTTTTCCAGGAGTTCCTGATATCCAGAAATGCCAAGGACAGCTGCTCATGATGAGCAGTTTGCCCCAGGGCCCAGGACAGTGCTGCAACTCCAGTCCCAGATCAGGACACTGTGACTGCAGCTGCTACAGGACTAATGAACATACACCAACAGTGTAACACCACCAGGATGGTGTGAAAGTCATCAGCCCATGCCCTGGCTCTGGATTATTGCATTGATGTGGAGGTGTCCAGGGAGATGACATAAGATTCCTGTTTGTCAAATGACTCTGTTACTCTAAACAGTGCTGAGAAACAGCTATGGACAGCATGTAGCTGGGATGCCAGATTTGCAGAGCTCCTCAAAGTCTTCCCAATGTCATCCTGACCTGTAAAGAGCCTGATATTTCAGTGCCAACTTCCTTAAGCATACCTCTGTTTCAAATAAGCCCCCAAACAATCTATTTTGTGTGTGTTTTAATTTAAGGGGAAAACATCTGGCTGCTAATGATGCTGTTGTTATTGGCAGCATAATTAAGACTTTTGTTTTCATAAACTAAGAATAATGGTGAGCAGTATTTAGCAGCCTGAAATCTTTATGCTGTACATATATGAGTCATGATTTTTCTAACGAGTTGGCTGATTGAAATGTGTTTATGTGTCTATAAAGAGAGATAAGTAGCATGTAGTGATGTTAATTCCACAGCCGACAAGTTGTTCTACCCTGTTATTACGTTGCCCCCTTCCACATGATCCTAATTGATAAGCGATCCAAAAAGTTGTTTTGTTTTGCTTTAAACAGACCTCCCTTGGTGGGGCAAAGCTCACTGTAGCCTGATACAGAGCTTGCCCAAGTGTGGTGCTTGGTTGGGGTTTGTGTTTCAGCCTGGAGTGGCTCTGGCATCCAGGGAGTTAAGTGGATAAAACACAACACCTCAAACCTGTTATCCACCCTGTGCAAAATCTCATTTGGAATGACAACCATTTCTGGGAAGGACCAAACTCAGCTCCTTATCCAGGCCCCAGAGAAGGAAAGGAAAGGGTAGGGGAGGTCTGGGGTTTCTAGAGGAGCCATCACCACCTGTAGAAGCAATACTGCCAAGCAACACCATGACTGCAGCAACACCATGCCTACAAGAAGTAAGGAGACATCTCTAGGTCCTGGAAAAGCAGTGAAGGTAACAACCAGGGCAATACATGTACATTCCTGGACCCACAGACAGACTGGCATTGGCAAGGGACAGTTTGCTTGTGGCCAGCTGCTTCTGTGGCTGTGAGTCAGATGAAGAGCATGATCACACCCAAAAATCCACTCAAAGTCCACGCTCATTAGAGAGTCAGTTTGCAATAGGGAGTGGGCGAATGGTCCAGCAGAGAGGAATGACAGTACTGTGAGCATGTTAACTACATTCCTAGAAAACCTGCAATTGGAAAAGCACTGTAGGTTCTGCATTTCATCTGCATTCTGGAGAGCTGCAACATGCATGGTCCATTTTTCCACGTTAAAAGCTGGAAGTGTAACTTAATCACAGAACTTCATCATAAATGCACAAGCTAGAGCACACAGACATCTGACAAATATCACAGGATTTGCAACAGTATCCCAACTGCAAGTCCTGAGCTCACAAGCCTCTTGGTCCATGCAAGAAAAGGGATTTTTAATTTATTTGTGGGTGACTACAGTAAGAACACATGAAGTAGAAGAATAATTGTTAGAGAAAAAAAACAGAGGGAAAGAAGCCACAAGAAAAAGAGAAGGTTCTTACTGCTGAGGAAACAGGAAATTAGGACTTCCTGCTTCTCACTGGGCCAGAAACATCACAACCTCTGACTCTCTCAAACCATGGCATAACTTAGGCATTTTGTCTTGTGAGGACATGGTGTTGACAAAAACAAGCACAGAAGAGGAAAGAGCTACCCATATGTGTTTTGTGATCACAAGGGTCTCAGATGGGGACCTGACATCTATGTGAGATGCTCCACCAGTGGTTCATTAGCTCCAGCCCATTGGACCATCCTGCTAATGCTGAAATGGTATTTTCTCTGGTTGGCCTGCCCTAGTACACAGTAACACATGGTCAGTTATAGCCACACTCTATACATGGCTTGTCCCATGCAGTTAATAGATACAGACTGAGTGGGGTTTTCCTTTTCTTTCCCTTGAAGAGAACTTATTTCAAAAGAATGTTTTCTCCTTATTCCTCCTTACTGATGCCACTGCCTGGGAATTGCAGCTCTGACACCAATAAACATACACTTCATGAATGAGCATCCTTTCCCTCCATTTCTTTTCAATCTCTGAGGACACAGAGAAACATCTTTGCTTAACACAATCAAGACAGAGACTAACATCCATCATGTGAGCCATCAGGGAAGCCTATCCATTTAATCTCTTCTCCAATACAAATACAACAAAATAATCAAGAGAGTCAAGTTGAGCAGAACTATATCACTGTGGTTTGGTACAGTTACAGTGGAGAAAACACTTTTATTGTGTAGCCAAATGTACAAAATCCTGTGTGACAAACTCTATAAAAGCAACACGCAAACCACTGAAGGGGCAAGGCATTCCTACCTGGTCTGAAGGAATTTGCTCTACTAATGAGGATGCACAGAGAAGCTGAGAGCTTCCTCTGCCATTCTGGTCACTCCCTTTCAAGCTAAGAAAACCTTAGCATGTTAGCAAGGAGCCACTCTTTTTTTCCTTCTTTTCCTCTTTAGAAATGCTTAGGTTAATTTTGGGCATTTGGGGGAAAAAATGCTGGTTTTTCCTCCAAATATTCCTGCAAAGTGATGAGCATGTTCAATTCCTACTGACAGAACTCTTTTTTTAAATAATACATTATCTTTGCTGACTGATACATGTGCTGACAGGTTATATTATTAGCAAACAATAAGTGAGGAAGTTTATTTTACCATAATCCAAATGGACAGAGTTCAGGTTAAATGCTATTGTTTGGCTTTTGAGAGATTAAGTTAAGGAATTTACCATTCTCTTGATTTATTTTTTTTATTTGTATCAAGTGTCTAACTGTAGGGTGCATCAGTACATGCAGTCAAACAAGATACTCAGTATACACAAGAGGTTACAGCCTCTGGAGATTCTGACACTTTCTTTTTTGTATTCAACAGACATCCATCCAGTCACCCAAGACAGATCCTCCATTCAATCTACTTAGTTTACAGAAATATAGATGAACAGTGCTTACCTAAAACTAAACCCATGCTTTCCCCTGTGGCAGGATCCATAACAACCACTGATGAACTGCCAAGGGTTTGGTTAAAAACACACACCTACACTCTGCAGCAGAGACCCACCAGTGGGAATTAATGTAATAACACCCCCTGTCACAGTCTAGGGAGAAGCACATACAAGAACATGACAGTGGCCAAAACCAAGATTTGACTCTAAAACTAGTTGACCATGGCCATGTCCCATTGAAAGGAAGGCTTTCCACAAGCTGGGAAAGTGATGCTCCTATATGCACCCTCACCTTGTGTACACATGCCCCCCTGTCAGAAGCAGGGATGACATGGAATTGTTTGATCAGGGCAACACAAAGGGCTCTCTGCTCTGTTTCTTCTAGGTCAGCGAGCAAGCACTGCTGTTAAATTGGGGTTTAACGTATAAACTGCCACTCAGTTGTTTCTGATTGTCCAGAATGTGTCTTTGTTTAGACACATAAACCCCATCTGGTACCCATCACTGGCTCGTTTCTTTGCCTTGTGAGTGGGTAGCTCAACACAGAAGCTTGTAGGGAGAATGGGGCTTGTCCACATGGCCCCACAGCTCCCTCAAAGAGCCAGCTGGACAGCCACAACATCCACTCACCCTGTCAAGGAACCTCCTCCACTGCTAAAAGGGGACCAAAAGGCAGGCACTCCAGGAAGCCAGACCTCTGAGGCAGGAATAGCAGAGAGTGTGTTTCAAATAGGCATGCTGTAGCAGTAACAACAAGGAGTGATCAAAGGCAGAATGACTGAAACAGGGTGAGCCCAACCCAAAAGGGTTCAGATCACGTGCAGAAGTCCTAAATGTGGACTGCAACGTGTTTCACAGAGATCCACCTTTTCTTCTCTCACACATACATCTATAGGTGTCTACAGCTTACATCACTGCTGTAATAGAAATCTGTGTTTTGAGCTCACTTAGTCTGAAGGGGATAAAAAACTCCAGCCTCCAGTTCTGCCAGGTTCAGCAACCTTCCCTATCCTATCAGACCTCAAGTCTAATGTACCCTCAGCAGTTACTTCTGAATTGACATAAGTGACTGTCCTAACCATCTTCAAGAAGGCTTTGTGGAACAACACCCACCCCAACTCTATGCTCACAAACCCATTTATTTTCCAGCCACAGACTACACATCAACCTGTCCTGACTGCAGCTCCCAAAAATGTCTGCCTGTTGTAGAAGTGGCAAACGGGACAGGTCATCTCTTTATCCAAAACGACATCTGGAACTTTTTTTTTTAACACTTTATATATTTGTAACTTATTGTATAAAAACCGAACATTTGAACTTGAAGCTCATGCTCTCTGTCACATAAGGGGATGCTCCCCATTTGCTTCTGGCCCCCAGTGCATGGGAGGGCTTAGAAAAGCTGGTGACTCCAGGAGCACTGCACTCTGTCCCAGGGTTTCAGGTCCTGTCAGCCTATGAGGAAACACTCCCTCTTTTGGCCATGCCCTCACCTCCATTCTCCCATACTGGGAGCTGATAGAGAACCACTTAAAAGCTTTTGCACTCTAATTCCACTCACTGTATTCAGAACTTCACAAGGTGTCTTCACAGTGGGTGTGGTGAGTGGCAACTGTGTACACACTGATGTGCAAAGAAGAATCAGCAAGAATGAAACTACTCAGAATGATGTGATTTTAAAGATAAATGACAAAGGGCAAACCCCACACTTTTGCTGTGACAGGTCCTCTTCTTCTGAGATAAAGGATGACCACCCTGTTAATAAATCATGTTGGGTCTACTTTCTCTTAGGATGCATTTGGTCACTGAAACTCATCAGTTTCTCAAGTTAAGTGAATATCAGTAGTCATCACAATACTTTTAGCTTCCTTGGTTGCAGGAAGAAGCTTACGCCAAATAAAGCTAAGAAATTGGAAAGGAAATTGTTTTATAAAAAGTAGGTAATAACCATGGTAAATTTCTAGCCCTTGACTGACAGTGTTGGCAAAAAACACTGATGCAGCCAATCTGCTGAGAATTGGTGCAAGAATTTGGACTTCTATGATGACCTTCATGAAACACCTATGGCCATCAAAGGCTGACATGATAAATTAGCTTGTCACTGCCCATCATGCACTTCCAATGAGATTCTGCTCTCCAGTTCTCCATTGGCAAAGAAAATCCACCTGCCATGTTTAAAACACCACAGTGGGAATAGGCACAGTGCTGAAAACAGAGCAGATAAATCTTGCAGGTCGAATGCTCAGTTTGTACAAAGCCATGGCCATGTTTGACATCACAGTGGCCAGAGTCTGTCCTTCAAATACCCGTGTCCTCAGCTCAGTGAGGATCACACAGGACCAAGATTTTGTGTTTCTCCACCTGCCACTTACTTTAGGGCTGCCACTTGGATTCCCAGGAACTGAGGAGGTGATACACACACACACACACACACACATACTTTAATCATCAAGAAACAACCACTGCAGAAAGGACCTTGCTTGTATCGAAGGAGTGCAATTATGAATGCTGTTATCCAGAAACTGGTCAAAAATAGCACTGGGTTTCAAGGCAACCCTTTGCCTTTTTGTGCAAAGCTGAAGTTGTTGCACATTGTTCCCTCAGAACAGAGTTTGCAGAAAATTTTTATGGACTGGCTGGTCATCAAAATGGTATGGGAAGAGGAGGGAGGTGCCACAGAAAATACTCATTTCAAATAAATTTGAGATGTTTTCACATCCCTCAGGCAGACTCATGTTGGTTTTGGCAAGCACAACATAAAAAATAACACTGAGTGTGCGGCTCATGAGAGCAGCTTCCTGCATGGGCTGTGAATTTGCTTTGTTTTCTGTCATTATTGTTATTGTTATTAGACGGAGGTAGTGGTAAAGAGCATAGGTACGTGCAGGGGGTGAAATAGGAAAACGTTAATCTGTTGTGTCATCACTCTTTTAATTCAAAGCATAGACACTCAGTTTTTTATAGTGTGAGGTCTGATAATGATAATCCAGCACCACCTGAACAAACAGTCTGTGGGACAGTCCATACCACAGCAAGTGGGAAGAGAGTGGTTCTCCGCCTGCTCCCTGCTCCTGCTCTGAGAACACTGGTCATGTGAGAAGAGGAATGGGGCACACATTGCAGTACTTGTCCTGTCAGCTGGGCCAGAACATTTAACTGAAAGGCTTACTCACAGTGAAAAACCTGCTCGAAAGGCTGGCCCGAGACTTTGCCCCCTGCCAGCCATGGGTTTCAGAACAGCCTCCTCTATTGGAGACAAGCTCGTGTCTAAAGAGGAGCAAACCTGTTAAAAGTGTTTAATGTCTTGCTTATATTAATGTTTAATGTCTTGCTTATATTAATGTTTACAAAAAAATAAAGGTCAGTAGCAATAATGTTTCTATAACTATGAGCCCCTACGAAAGGGAATGACCTTAGCTTGGGTCATGGAAAGATCAGGTTAGAAAGTACTTAAATGGACAGATCCTCTTAAACCACATGAGTTTGAGGAAATCAATACAAAAGTACTTAGAGAGCTAACAGAGGCAGTTATTAACAGACTCACTAGTGGTCATCCCTGAGAACTTGCAGACGGTTGAAGAGGCTGGAAAAGGGTAAGCATGAATCTTTGCTTTAAAAGGGGGAGAAGCAAGATCTCCTGGTAATACCACAGTGGAGGAGGCTGCCCATGCCCCAGAGGACAGGAGTACAATTCAGGTTGGAAAAACAGTCTGAAAATAACGTACTAAAATTCAGTTTGGAGAAGGAAAGCTTTTACGTGAAGGCTGGGAGAATTATCTGCATTAGCAGTTGACAGAGAACCATCCGGGCCAAGAGCAGTTGTACAGGAGAGGAACCTGTGGTTACAGTAGAGCACAGGGGCTCTTGTACAGCCTGGCTTAGTCCCAGTCTGAGAGGTGACACAGTAAAGGAAACTTAAAATGGGCAGAGATGCTCTCCTATTCACACAGGGAAGCAAGTATGGGCAGAGAACATCAGTGAGGAAAGGTGACCAAACTCACCTAGCCTGATCCCAGATGGCGCCCAAAGATGGACAAGAAACTTGGTGAAGAAATGAGACAATAAATGAGGATGACAATCCTCTAACCAGCATAGAGATGAAGTCTCCAGCTTGTGTTGCTTTGGGTCCTTTCTCAGTTTTCTCATGACCATGTATCCTAAAGGACTATCTCTTTCTCTCTTTCTCTCTCCAGGCTTACAGAGTTACATGAAGACTCCATAGGAACCCTCCAGTATCTGAAGGAGGCCTACAGCAAAGCTAAAGAGGGAGACTCTTCATCAGGAGCTGTAGTAATAGGAGTAATGGGTACAGACTGAAAGACAGGAAATTTAGGCTAGATTTTGGGGAGAAATTCTTTACTGTGAAGGTGGTGAGATACTAGAACAGGGTGCCCAGAGGGTGGATGACCCAACTCTGACAGTGTACTAGGCCATATTGGATAAGGCACTGAGCAACCTGGTTTAGTGGGAGGTGTTCCTGCCCATGGCAGTGGGAGTTGGGACAAGATGATCTTTAAGGTCCAGCCCAGCCCTTAACATCCTGTGATTCTGTGCTTGTATGAAAAAAAAAAAGATGGGAAATTCAATAATGCCAATGCAAGCTAAACCAGATGCATATTAACTTCATCCCTCCATCACCAGATTGTTTAGGTTCAAGGTTTCTTTAATTGATGCAGTCTTTAGATGTGTCAATCTACACAGCACACTCCTCAGGGCAATTGGCCAGAAAAGCATGCTTTATGCATTTATATATCTGTGTTGTATCAGTGACATCACTACTGACATAATTGCCCAGACATGTCATCAAGTCAATACATTCAGGGATTTGGGGTTTATTTGTTTGGGAAAGTGAGGAAGAAAAAGAACAGCAGACCAGAAATTAAGAAAATGCTGTGCCTTGAAGGCTTCCATGGGTAGGTTTTGTCTGCAATGATGGACGAAGAATTAGCAGCTGGAAGAGGACTCTCAGAGGAGCAGCTGTGCTGTGTCATGGTGTGTAGCTGCTGCAGACATCTCTGCACTGCTGGCTGAGAAAGGGGCAGCGGCACTTCAGGACTCTACAGAAGGGCTCTGCACCATTTTATCATTCACCATGATGTATCCAACGTGTGAACATGAACAGGAGCAGCTGCTTCATGGATGGAGACCACAGTATCCAGGCTTTCCCCAGAAACTCCCTGTCAACTACCCCACAGTTTTACAGGGGTTTTACAGGAGACACCAAACTGATGCCATTCTCTCTCTGACTGTAAAGCTCCTTGTTGCTCATCTTAGTAAAGAGGGGGAGAGAGGCAATTCTGAGCCAATGTGAATGAAAAGAAATGGTTCCTAGATAACGAAAAAAAACCAATCCACTTCTTGTTCATTAACTCAGACATTCTACAAGTGAGGTGCTTCTTTCATAAAGAGATAAAGGTAAAATGCATAATAGTCACCCTGTAGGTTAACCCACTGGTAGATCACCATCCCTGGAAAAAAAAAAACATTAGTAGAAAAGGGTCTGTACTTGTAGAAAAGCTCCACAGGAACTCTGTAGTTTGAGTGTGAACCTCACATAGCTGAGGAGAGGGGCAAGGAGAATCACAGAACCATATAGAAAAAACCCATGACTTATGCATGAAAACCAAAAATAATAAAAGAGATAGAAATCCTGAAAGGTTTCATCAGACACAAGGAGAACATAAAGACTCTGAAGAGTGAAAGCTCTCTAGATAAATGATAAAATTAGTTAACACAAAAAAATTAGACACTACTCACATACACATGGGACTAAAGGTTTCCTCAGCTCAGAGTCTGAAACTCCCTTTGGTGCAAACTCAGCTCAAGTGGTTTCAGTAAATCAGTGGAGATCCTTAGGTTACTGTGTCTCATCTGTGCACCACAGGATGAAGAAAACTATGCAAGTGTACATAGGCTGGGGTTGCCACCTTACACCTCCAGTTAAACCATGTCAAACCTCTAACTGTGCACCTTTCCCTCTTCCATATGAAACACAAGAGTCCCTAATACTGTTGAAAATGCAGGAATGCTCTGCTCCCTGTTTTTTCACTGCTCTATGACACAACATGAACTCTGGTATTTGTAGCTCTGTTACTTTTTCTGTGATTGACATTGCACCTGGATGACACTGCCTACCACAGAATTTCTCTAACACACATGCCCATGCCAGCAGCCATGTTACTGCCCTCAAGTTAGTCTTCTTTATCTTGTATTTTGCATATGGGTAGGGATCTTTTTAAAGATATAATATTATTTTTATTTCACAGGAAAGAAGCTTTTCCTATCTGCTCTCCAAAAACTGAGGAAAATCCCTTAATTTTCCCCCCCAATGTATTTTCTGTGTTAAAGGTGAAACATTAGTCTTGTTTTAAGAAGGTATTCAAGAACATGCCTAACTGTAAGAAAATTAGTAATTTGACCAACTCCATTGGAATGAATCATCTACACCTCGATGAACCAGGGCTACGAGGTTTATTTTGATGTGTAACAAGCACATGCAGAGAAGCACAGATGTGTATGACCTGCCTACAACCAGAGACATGAAACAACTCAGCCATTTTAAGGATCTGGTATCTGTTGGTCCATTCACTCTTGAATATTTATTTTTCTTCTCCTATAGGAAAACAAATCTGCAAGACCCTGCAGACTGGTTATAGTGGAAAAGAATCAAAGCATGTGCCTATGGCACATTTTTCCATCTCATCCCAGACTTATTTAACCCAAGAATGGGTGAGCCAACAGGCAACAATGAAATCCTCTTGAATACTGCCTATGGAGTCAAGATTTCTTCCCTTTAGTTTCTTGATGATTATGGAAGCTTATCTGTGCACAGCCCTGCTTCTCCCACAGAAACCATCAGCTGTGTCCTGCAGCCCATTTCAGTTGTGAAAACAGCTGCTGCTTGCCTCCCTGCTTTCCCAGTCTTTTCTAAATTGCAGTAAGTTTCCTGTGGTTTACTGGTTCTTCCAGCTCATAAATTGCTTTCAGTGTCATGGAGTATCATGCCTAAAATCTATCCACAAAGAAAGGGAATGAGAAAATGAGGGCTGGAAGAAAACAATGAAGGAACAAAAAAATGCAGTTAGTGATGCATCTTAATTTGATCCTCTCAGGAAGTGTGCTGTCCTAGAAAACAAACCAAACAAAACCAACCCAGCCCAGCGAAAGAAAACATCCAGAATTCCCCAGATAAGATCACAAACCATGGGGGGAACAATGCTGTTCCTCAGGGCACAAGCTGCAGTCAGCTGGGAGGGCAGCAATATAAAGGCAGCAATGCAGGGTGTGGGATTGCCAGGAGCTGGGCCAGCTGCTGCTCCCCTTTGCACCAAAAGCAGAGCTGGAGGCAGCTGCGGGTGCCTGGCAGCTCCCTCTGCCCTCTGCAGACGGGCTTTGCCCATGGGCTCCCCCTGCACCCTCCAGCACCTTCATCCCTGGCTGCCGGTAACGGCTTCTGCCCGAGGGGCCCCTCCATCTTCTGAGACACCAACTCTGTGGTTTATAGGTCTGTTGTAGGTTTGAGGGCAAATCTAGAGAGATGGCCTATTTTTTCCAGTTTTTCCTGTCTTTCCCCTCTGGCTTCTAGGGACTTGGAGAGGAAGCATCCCTCCTTTCAAGGGAAAGTCAGCAGAGAGAATGATACAATCTCAAGTGACAGGATTTGAAACTCAGTCTTGGCTAAGAGACATTATGAGACAGGAGAAGAAAATGGCTGTGCCCCTGGATTTTAGATTGTGCCAATCTGTGGACATTTCTGTGGGGCTCAGCAGTGAATTATAAACATCTTTTCCACTGCATGCCTTCCAAGTCACCCTGTGGGAATAATGGGTGAGGTGAAGAGGTGAAGAAACTGCCATCAGAAATCTAACTAAAACTGCCCTAGCCAAGTATGAAAATTAAGCTTTCCTCTCTGCTGCTTCCAACAAGATCTGGAGACATTTGTGGTCTTGCAGTTTTAACAGAAATAGTTCCACTGTGGCCTAGAACACTCTGGGGGCAAGTTCAGTGGCTGGGGTCACATCTGCTGTTTTCTGAGAGTCAGAAGATTATCCTCTCACTGAAAGTACATTTCTCAGAGTTTTAAGCGCCCAACTCACAACCTTTCCCCTTCTTTTCCTAAAAAGACACAATAATTTGTAAAGCAGTGCAGTGTACTGGGAAGTGACAGCTATATCCCATCCTGGCAATGGGCTAAGTTTTATGGGTGAATTACCCTTGAACATGCAAGCAGCAGCGTCCTTTGTGAAATGAAAGAGGCTGCCTTGAAAATAACATTAAACATTTAAACGTGCTCAGTACTGCTGTTCTGTTTCCATTTATTCATTTCCCTGCTCTTCCTCTTATTCATGCATGTCCATGCATGGACACGGCAAACCCCAGGATGGAGTCTGTTGTAATAACAGAATCACTGCTCACCTTCCTCCCAGCTACACAGGAGATGGTACCTCTTCTGCTATTTCTTACCCTAAAGCTACCAGAACAAACACACCCACTCACTGTCTCCAAACAGGGCCAAAAAAGTAGTATATCATCATACACACTAGAACTAAGTGCTCCAGGGGCAAATAAACAGACAATTTGGTGCATGGCAACCTGGAAAGCAATTGAAATGAAAAAGGACATTTGATGCTAACTTCTGGGGTTTTTTTTTTCCTCTTATCAGGGCTGGCTTATACTTCTACTGCACCCTGGGAGAAGTAGCTGTGTGCTGTGAAGATAAGCCTTTGTGACAGAGCAACCCATAGCACATATTCCCAGCTCCTCACAACGCCACGTGTGTACTGAGGATGAGCACTACATCCCTCTGCCTTTCCTCCAGCTTCTTTCTGAACAGCAGAGGAAAAGCAACATGGAGATGGAGTTACTGACTTGGCTTCTTGCAGTACGAAAATTTTTCCTAGTTCCCACGGAATACCAGTGAGGAATTTGACTTTCATCTACATGTTCTCCTCCAAGACATCTCAATGTCTTGTTCACTAGGAGTCCCACATGCTGTTGAGTCACTGAAACATATACACAGCAAAGGCCCCTCTACCATACACCTTCCATGTCAACAGTGCCACCTGACTAATATGGCTGTCTCCTCAATTCCTACCAGCAAAGGTAACCATTGCTTGTGGCTTCGTCTCCTCAGGCTTCCAAGTGCTTTGCAAAGCCGGCATGCTGGTTCTGCACTGATGTAGAGTCAGCCACGCTCAAAACCCTTCAAAAACCTCAATAAAATCCCTGCTTGGACCCACACAAACACATGTTCGCATATAAATACGCACAAGTGTGCCCCAAGCATTCAGTGTCTTAAAATTCAGTCTGATACATGGCCAGCCTAAAACACAGCAGAGCATCTCCTACCTCCAATTCATCAACAGCTGTGTGTATATCAAGAACACAAAGAGGTAAGGACAGAAATTGAAGCAGTGCCTATTTCAAAGAGCCAGAGTCTGGACTTTGTGTGTGCTGCAGGTATCTAAACTCTCTAGGCTCTCACGTGAGTAGGCACCAACAGAAAACAGAACCAGCACATTTTTTGACAGCCATGGAATTTGTTTTGTACCTCACTGGATTTGGGGAGGGGGGAGAATGAAAAAAGGAGGAGGTAGGGAGGTGGCAATAAAGCAAACTGTTGTTTCTCTCAGGACCATGCACAGACCCATTTGGTGGTGCTCACATTTGCTTGGCTGCTGTGCTGCAACATGCATGACCTACATTACAGCGCCAGGTGAGTGCCAGTGTTCTCTCCTCCGTGGCAGGATGGAACACGCCACCCAGAGAGATCCAGGCCCTCCAATTTTGGATAAGCTGGGTGATTCAAGACAGAAGCAGAGGCCATGCAAAATGTATGTGTGAATTTCTGTGATATCTTGTTTGCATTTTTAGGGAAATCTCCTCTTCTGTGTACTTCTGAAAACATCATGTGCGACCAAGAGGGATTGCACCAAAGTGTGAATCCATCCTTTTCACTGTAAGGGAAGAGTGCAAATGTCAGTAGTCTACTCCACCTCCTACCTTCCCTTTCCCAGTGCCAGGAGTGCCTGCTTTGAGTCACACCACAGACAAAGGCAATGACACCAGATTGCCACCAGCAGGACCCCTTGCCTTGGGATGGATTCACAGCATGGCACCTTTAGTAACAGAGTGCTTGCATTCTTGTGCAACTGGTAAGGTATGTGAACAGTGGTGAAATGCAATGTCTAAATGGGGGGAAAGCTCCTGCACACAGAAACTCCTCTGCCAGGTGCTAACCACCCTATCTGCAGACTGATGCAGGATGTGGATCTGTTCACAGGTGAAGTTGTTAGCCACAAAAACAAAATAATGGCAGCATCTATGAAAAAGATGGAAGGAAACTGATCCTATTTTGTTACAGGCATCCACTTGAAATACAAGCTTTCTTGCATTTACAATGGAAGTGGAACTAAAGGTTGTGAAGTCCATGGCTGAGCTGTGGCTGCCCATGTAGCTCACTATTGAGAAGAAAACCCAACATCCAGCAGTGAAAATCAGTATGAGAATACTCACAGTGCACAACTAAATGCAGTGACATTCCTGGAAACTCCTGCTGTACAAGAGCAGAGAAGCCACAATTATCCATATAAGCATATGTGGTCAAAATCTGTGCCACAAAACTAGGCAGAATTTCCCATATCTTATCCTCTGGGGCTTTTAATTTTTTTTTCAGAAATGAAGGTAGAAAATTATCTATAGAGTTTACCCCTAGCAAATTATCTTCTTGTCTGCAAAACTCACAGTTGCATTTTGAAGAGCTGAATAAATGCCACATACAATTGTGGTATGGATAGGAAATACATTCAATGATCAACCTAAACACCTGTTATTCATCCAAAATTCTTTCTTTACAGCCCCAGTGAAAAAGAAGAAATATTTCATCTATCACAAAAAGATGCAGATTATATTGCATTAAACTAAAACAAAATCATTGCTTCTGTTATGGTATACTTAGTACAGTTTAAAACCTTCCTCTATGATCTTACAAAATTCAGATCATATATTTAAATGAACACACTGTTTTAGAATTAAAGGTTGAAAAGTTTCACTTATCAAATCTGAAAATGGCATATTTTTGTGTTCAGAATATTGCTGCAATGAAATGTTTTGACTTTGTTAAATCTCACTGCCTCTTCTTTTCTGTCAAAAATACTAATCAAATCTAATCCCTTTTCTTGAACAGTTTCAGTACCTCTGAAATGACATTTTAGGCAGAATTAACCATGTATGTCTGACACTACTGGAGGATGGGATACCATCCAAAGGGACCTGGACAATAAGTGGGCCCACGTGAGCCTCATGCAGTTTGAGAAAACCAAGTGCAAGGCGCTGCAGCTGGATCAGGGCAACCCCTGGCATCAATCTGGGCTGGGCAATGAATGGATCAAGAGCAGCCTAGTCAGGAAGGATTTGTGGTGCTGTGAGTGAGAGGCTGAACATGGCCTGGCAATGTGCACTGGCAGCTCAGAGAGTCAAATGGCTCTTGGGCTGCATCAAAAGAGGTGCAGTGCTGCACCCAGCTCTGGGGTCCTCTGCACAAGGACATCAACCTGCTGCAGCAAGTCCAGAGGAAGCCACCAAGATGGTCAGAGGGATGGAGCACCTCCCCTATAAGAGCAGGCTGGGAGTTGGGGCTGTTCAACCTGGGCAAGAGACACCTCTGAGATGAGCTTATTGTGACCTTTCAGTACCTAAAGGGGTCTACAGGAGAGCTGTAAAGGAACCTCTGACAAGGGCACATAGGGATGGGACAAGAGGCAATGGCTTTGAACCAGAAGAGAGTAGGTTTAAATTAGATATTAGAAAGAAAATTTTTACTGTGAGGGTGGTGAGGCACTGAAACAGATTGCCCAGGGAAGCTGCAGATGCCCCTACCCTAAAAGGGTTCAAGGCAAGACTGGATGGCTCTTTGAGCAGCCTGCTCTGTTGGAAGGTGTTCCAGCCTGGGGCAGGAGGGTTTGGAACCAGGTGATCTTTAAGGCCCTGTCAAACTCAAACCATTCTGTGATTCATGAGTCTATTATGTACTGATTAACTCATCTCCTGCTGTATTATCACCCGTCTTAAGATGATTCTCTTAATTATAAAAGCAATGCACTTTGCCAATTTTTGCTCTTTTTTTTATTTTTAATTATTTTGACCTTTAACTTTCATGAGGTATGCCTGCATTTTTGTGGCCTGGTCACAAATGTGCTTTGAGAGTGAATTTCCTTCCTATTCTCACACATCTTGTTACATGTCTTGCTTAACATCATTGAGTGCTTTGGGAGCATGCAAACTGGATTACTTCCATACAAAACCAAACTGCAGGATGTACTTGAGGAACACATCTAACATATTCCAGCTGCTGAAAGGTGTTCAGTCTGCAAGGCTGGGTCTGGCAAGCCCCTGCAACAGGCACAGTGTAGGGACAAGTTTTCAGCACTGACTTTTAATTTTTGTGCCTACTCCTGCTACCCTGAACTACTGCTGTGCAGACAGAGCCAGAGTCCCCCAGGGAATGTCTGTTCTCAGTTCTTGACATGCTTTACAAACCTGGCTCAGTGACACCACTCCCATTCTGCACAGGGAGAAAGTGCAGCTGGCACTGTGCATTTATGGTTGGTATTTTCCCAGGTGCTTGCTAATTTTGTGTACATCATAGCTGGGCAGGCACTGAGAGAAACTCGTGGTAGGAATCACCCAACTGGGGGAATCTAAAAGCCAGACCTCTGTGTCTGAGTTGGTCAAGGAAGAAGAGACCTTCACAAGATAATCCATCCTCATCCACCTAAAACAGCCAGAACACAGAAGGTGTGGCTCTTCCATAAACTGGCACTGACCATAACAGAGGCCAGATAACCAGCTGAAATTTAAGTGCCTAACTTCTAGACATACAGCAGAAGCCAGAATGCTTTCAGATAGTCCCTCAGAAGAAATGTTTTCTGGTACAGTGCTGAAGACCCACAGGGGACAGAAACTCTCTGGATCAGGCTCAGGCAGAGGCTGGAAAGAACACCTGGAGCACATCCAGGCCCACCCTTATTCAGGGCAGGGCAGCTGCAGCCAGTTTCTCACAGCCATGTTTAGCTGGGTTCTGAAGATCTCCATGGATGGAGACTACAAAACCTCACTGGGCAACCTGCTCCCAGTGTTTGATCACATTCACCATGGAAAAGCTTTTTCTTATTTTCAGATGAAATTTCCCGTCATTTGAGTTTGTCCTGTCACAAGATACCAATGAGAAGAGTCTGGATTCATTATCTTCTGGTAGTCATGCACCAGCAGTCAGAATAAATCAAGCAATTGCTTTTTAAACATAGGAATATGTTTAATTTGTTCTGGTAATTCCTAAATTTATACACCCCATCAGATTTTTCTTACTAGCCTATTTAATTCCATGAAAAAGTCAAATAGCCATTTTCTCAAGCCTCACTATCAATCTCCAACTGCTTGTATTTAGAAACTTCACAATTACAATGTTTATTCATGTTTCATAACCTCAAATTCTGTGTTGAAAGATGCAATGATGCACCAATAAACTTCTATGTATCCAGTTAAATGTTTATTGCATAACCCATTCCAGTTTTCATGAGATTTTTTGCTCATAAATTTCTGCAATTCATTTCATCATTGATATGTCTGCACAGAGGGAGAGAGAAAGATGACAGATAGACAGTCATTTTTATGTTGAGTCCTGTGTAAATGAAACCTAGCATTCAAACTGGCTTTGTAAATGCACACTGTGATACTCACATTGGCATTGAAAGTGTGTATACAGAGATGCACGAGATGGTGCAGGTGTGGAACTGTGGTGAACCACTGGGCACACATTCTCAATTTTTGTTTTCTTATTTGAGCGTCATCAAAGTTTATGTCTATATCCATTCTGCATTTGACAAATTATGATTCAAACACATTAAATTGTGTTTGAATACCCTCTGGTATGTCAGAGGCACAGGGCTAGTGTGAGCGGCAGGCAGTTTTTTCACAGTTGGTGTATTAATTGGTTGTATTGGAATCGTGGGTAAGAGGCACGGATTCATAGGAAACCTGCTGATAAGAGCATCTTCAGCCCTGTTTCTCTCACATTACAACCTAAAAGCCACTTTCTGAAGGGAAGGAAATCCACTGGATGCCTGAAACCAGCTCACAACAATCAGGAATTTAAAATGCATGTGAGGTCAAACTCCCGTGGCTGTAATTATGATGGATGCTGGGTGCTTGCCTCCTAATAGTGGTGATTCAAGACAAGCAGAGGCAGAGCACCAAGAAAAAATCTATTCTAATGGTTATAAAAAGATTTCCTTTGCAATGTGGCCACCTGCCACAATGCCCTCAATTGAAAAAACTCCCTTCTCATCCACCTCCAGGAAATCCATTCAACTTCAACCTGGACCAGGTAGGCAAGTCTTGTTTGCCAACTGTAAACTGAAAGCTGGATCAGTTCATTAATATATGGACAAAATGAAAGACCTTCTAATAGAAACATTTTTTTATGAATTAAAAGATGCAACAAATCTTCTGGCTACAATTTCTGGGAAGGGTCTGAAGTTGTTCCTCTTCCAGTGACAGGGTAGGCTTCATCCAGCCTCAGTTCCTGAGACTGTGACTCTTGCCCACACCATGACTATGTCAAACAAATGGATGAATTATTGGCCATGCATTGGTGATCCAAGACAGGCTTCCCCAAATGTTTTCCCTAAGGCTTGATGCTGAGTTGGGGCCAGGCTGCTCTTTCAATGATGGAGGGTTAGTAAATGCAGCAAAGAAGTTGTGCATCTGAAGATGCTCCCCACTGCCTGTTTTCAGTCCATGTCTAGTCTAGGCCAGACCAAATATCCTGCTCCCTCACTGCTCCTGACACACAAAAACTTTCAGGGAAACCAATGGAGCTTTGGTTTTTAAGTGCAACTATTTATGAAAATAAAAATTTACTATGAATGCTAGTCCTAGCTCGAAGCAAAAAGGAAAGACTCTTCCACATCTTAATTCTCTCCTTTCTCCTTTTGTCTAAGGAAGCCCAGCCAGCTGTCAACAGCATTTCATTGACAATTTGGTAGTGAGCTCATAACCAAAAAGAAAGCTAAAAGCAGTCATGAGCAGCTTAATGCTGGTCCTAATTTGCCAAGTCTTGGAGTGAGTGATAAGGCTGTGCTCAGCCTTCTTCCCGTGCTGAGGCTGCCAAGAAACAGCAATGGAAGTAGCATTTTTTATAATTTCTATCTGCCTTTTTTTCTTTCTTTATCTTTCAAGCAAGAATATGCTGTTCTCTAAAAAAAGCAGCAGTAACTACTCCAGCTTATCTTGGGTGACTTTGCCTTCCAACAGGATGATCTTTAATGCTATATTTAATGCTAATTCTAAGTTTCTAAACTGGATTTTCCTTGTAAACCTCCATAGCTAAAGGAAAACAGAATGTACTTCAGAAGCAAAATGAGATCTGTCCATAAAATATCTTTCAGATGCCTTCAGTTGCTCCCCTGCTTGTTTATCTGTATCTTTAGCAATATAGTACGGTAAAGTGAGTATTATGTGATAATGGGAAGTCTTTATAAGCCAGATACTTTAATGGAAGTTGTTGGCAACATGCCCAAGCAGTCAGAGATTTCTGTGCTCAAACTCTGAAACCTCACTTGACCATTAAACACCACACCATGTCAAGGTCACATTAACACCTTTGGCTCTGGAGACCTGCCATAATCTGTTGAAATAAGCCCATCAAATCAATCAGTTGGGATGCCCTCCTTCCCAATCTAATAGCTATTGAACTTTTGGCAATATGACAGCCTTGGAAGTTTCCTGGAGAGTTCTAGGGAATCATATCACAGGAAAGTAGGAAGATCTCTGAAGAGAGCTCCTTGTTTGGTGTAATCATCAGGAGAATGATATTGCCATATTACAAGCCTTCACTTCTGTTTTATAGAAGCAGATGGACCTTCCCCGTGATGCAAAACTTTAGAAAGCAGCCCTTGCCTTACTGCTGAGATTAGTTATCTCAAATGACTATCATTCTGTTTATAGGAAGATTTGGGACTAGAGTCACTGATAAATAGTCTGGCAGTGCAAAGCTGTCATAAACATGTTTGGGGAAACAGCACACAGCCCAAGTTTCCTTCCACTTGGCAAAGTCCCCTCTTCTTGACGTAATTACCAATTGAACTTGTGGGTAGCCAGCAAATGGCAGAGTGGAACTGAGGCAAGACAAGCTAGATCTTGGTCAGCTCTAAGTCAGTACACAACAGGAATCCATATATGTTTCCAGCATCTCTCTGGGAAACTGAAAAGTGCCACAGGCTGGGTTCAGTATACTTGCCACCAGTTAAACCACTGCATTGCAAAAAGAGAGATAGAAAACGCAGTGTTTTTACACACTAAATAACATCAGTGTTAGAGACTGGCTTTGGAAGAAAATGGCCTTTGGAGTTCAGTGAGGTGATATTCAGCCTCTAAAGGGAGGCAGTGTTAAGAAGCATGTCTAATGCTCATGGAAGCCAAGAGGAAAAGGATTCCCCCACTGGGCAGCAGCTCTGAGCACCATGGATCAGCTGGGAAGGGCTCACTTCACAGGACCATGGTGGAAAACTGGGGCATTTCCAGCAGCTGCTACCATTTGCTCATGAACATATTTCTATTCTATCTGCTCTAATTTTCCAACACTGCTTAAAAACCTATTTTCAAATGCCCCACCATTCAAGCCAGGAGTATTCGCTGCAATTAAAAGAGTAACCTTTTTTAATTCTTCTGAAACTCTGTATCTCTGAAATACCAACTTCCCTGGAAACACTTTATTTCACTTTCTTCTCTGACAGGGTAAAATTACTTCAGGAAGTATTTCTTTCTAAGAGATGAAAACCAGAGATTAGTGGTTTTTCCAAGGCTGTATTTGGTGCCTTTTCTATATGAACTGTGATATGTAATTTTGATTTGGGACTCTCCAAAATTACAGAGTCACTTGTGTTCTTTGATATAGTAAGGAGTTAAAAATAAACCAAACTGGTTTAGAAAATATAGATAAGTATAAAATGTGATATGTATGACAATTCCCAGACATCAGACCTGCAGTATGCACATGTGCATGCACTCTACATATTCATAAACACATTTATGTTAGCCTAGTAGAAGTAATAAAACATTCAGGGCTGTATCACATAAAATCCCACAGTCCTTTTGGGGCTAAAATTTACAAGAATGTTCTTAAGCTAAGGTCTGGAACAGAAAAACTACCATGAATTGGGGATTTTTGGACCTGTATTACAAGATAAAGCTAAAAGTCTTCAGCTTTAGTCTTCCAAAATGAAGGCTGAGGGATTATATTGGTGCCTTCTCTAAATTCACTGTGGAGATAAAAGGCAAAAAATAAAGGCAGACTGTGGAAGTTGGTTCAAGAACAAATGGTCAAAATCTGGCCAAAATTAACTAAGGCTAAAAATTAGAAGTCCTCTAAGTTTTAGAGTGAAATCCTAGAAATTCTTCAAAGCAGCCCAGAAGACTGCCTACATCATTGCTGTTTCCTTTAAAGTCATCTACTGGCATGGCACTGGCCAACCCTTCCACTGTCAGAGTTAAAACTCTAGTGACACGCATGCCCTACTCCACCACCAGGGCAAAAGAAGATAATTTCGTGTCTTCAAAAGGAAGGATTTTTTTCCAGGAGCAAAAAAGCAATTCAACTAAGGCCAGGTTGGATGGGGCTTTGAACAACCTGTTCTAGCAGAAGGTGTCCCTGCCCATGGCAGGGTGGCTAGAACTAAGTGATCTTTCAGGTCCCTTCCAACCCAAAACACTCTATGATTCTATGAAAAAGCATCTTTATGGATGACTGGGCTGACCAGACAACAAGGCACCCCTCCATAGTGTTTGGTGCCTTGCTCCTCCAAGCAGGCAGCCATGTTGGGCCATGGCTGGCACCTGGCTGACATGACTCTGCCCCAGACCTGTGTGACTTGCCAACAAAAGGCAGAGATTTGATCCTCGTGTGTTTGGCTTGTGGTGGCTGTGCCCCTCACTTGGAGCAGTGGGAAACCAAACACTCCACCTGCAAAGATGCCTTACTCAACTAACCTTGTGAATTTGTGATTTTCAAATACCATATTAGCCTCTGGGAACAAAATCACAAAATCCTCGGAAGCCACAGCCTGCCCACAGAGGCACAGGATTTGCTTCAGTAAAGGATAGATCCTAGCAATTTCCCTGGAACCCTGCTATGCTGCAAAAACCTTACAGAAGTGGCTGGGCAGGTATGAGGGCAATGCCAGTCCCTGCTGAGATTTGACACTTGTGAGGCTGAGAGTCAGCAGCCAGGCCTGCTTTCGTTTTCCCTGTTTGAAATGAGGGCTGTGCTCTCCCCTCAGGGAACCAACACCACTGCAAAGCGCCCCTGACTCCAGGGTCCCACCCAGGCAGCTCCCACGCCAGCCCAGGCACATTGTCCTGCCCTCTGCTTTCAGCAATGTGCTGGCAGCAGCTTTACTTTTGTTTTGCTGGCTGATCCCTCCATCTGCACAGCGGCTGGGCCCATTCAGCAGCCGTGGGCCCGTCTCCCACTGCTCCCAGCCCCGGCCCCAGCGCAGCCATTGTCTCTGGAAAAGCAGTCAGTCTTTCCAAACAAAAGTCCCCAGAGCTGGGTAAATCCTTCTGACATCAGCCCCACAGCAAAGGCAGCTGAACTTGGACTTTCTCCCCAGCCAACCTCTTCACAACTTGTTCAGCGCTGCTGACCTCATGTCAAATAAGCACTGAAACAAAGAGCACCCTCATCCCCACGTGCACTTAAATGTCCACTTGCCTGGATCAGGAGGGACTCACCAAGAACCTGGCAGAGCTCAAAAGCTGCAGTGTTGCCATGATATTTTACGAAAAATCCTTTTGCTAGGACGGATCTTTTCTCCTGAGCAGCTGAGAGGCCTCAGAAACGAAATGTAAACAATAATTATCTGCTGCTGTGGAATGTAACAGGTGCATCTTTGATTGGTCTCATGTAGTTGTTTTTAATTAATGGTCAATCACAGTCCAGCTGTCTCAGACTCTCTAAGAGTCACAAGATTTTATTCCATTCCTTTCTATTCCTTGCTAGCCTTCGGATGAAATCCTTTCTTCTATTCTTCTAGTATAGTTTTAATATATAATTTTCTTATAATATAATATAATATAATATAATATAATATAATATAATATAATATAATATAATATAATATAATATAATATAATATAATATAATATAATATAATATAATATAATATAATATAATATAATATAATATAATATAATATAATATAATATAATATAATATATATCATGAAGTGATGAGTTGGCCTTCTGAAACATGGAGTCAAGATTCTCTTCTCTTCCCTCATCCTAGGACCCCTGCAAACACCACCACATTTGGTGACCCCGAGTGAAGAAAAATTCCACACTGCAGAGCTCTTCTGGGCTCTCTCAGCTTGAAAATCAACAAACAGCAATGCAGGAAAGGCAACATTTCTGTGCAAGTGCACCGCTGCATTCTCTGCAATGATGGATCGGAGCATAGCCATGCAACCTCAGTATGCTCATCCTTCATCTCTTACTCATCCATATGGAAGTATGGGATGGAAACTGAAGGTCTTCTTCGCAGACTACGGTTCCTTTTTTAAGGAAAAAAAGTGAACAAAATGTAGAGAAAGAAGGATTAAAACTTCTGACTGTTCAAAGTGATCTGGTTTTTAATTGACATGAGACAAGCACTAAAGGAAAGATGTAGGAAAGACTTGGTCTACGTTACAGATACCTACTTAGACTTTTTCTGTTCTTGACTGAGAATTCTTGTTGACTTCCACTGTGGTATCATGCCATTGAAGACCACCAGGCCTGCTACCACTAAATAAGGGAACTATTTAGGGAAGACACAAGCACCCATTTCTCCTGCAGACACAGCCTCAATTTTCATTTCAAGCTCCCTGCTGCAGCTGGGAGGCTTCTCTATATATTTCTCTGCTATATGCATTTCATGATTGATGTCAAAGGCATGCAAAAAATGAGGTTCTCAAGTGCCCAGGGATCCACTTTTCCATGTAATACATAAAAAAGTAAAAAATGTGAGCAGTTTTAAGTGAAAAAGTAGTTGCCAGACTGGATAAGAAAGGAAGGAGAAGAAAGGAGGAGAAAAGGAAAAGAAGAAAAGGAAGGAAGAGAAGGAAGAGAAGGAAGAGAAGGAAGAGAAGGAAGAGAAGGAAGAGAAGGAAGAGAAGGAAGAGAAGGAAGAAAGAAGGAAGAAGGAAGGAAGGAAGGAAGGAAGGAAGGAAGGAAGGAAGGAAGGAAGGAAGGAAGGAAGGAAGGAAGGAAGGAAGGAAGGAAGGAAGGAAGGAAGGAAGGAAGGAAGGAAGGAAGGAAGGAAGGAAGGAAGGAAGGAAGGAAGGAAGGAAGGAAATCAGACAGATTCAAAACTAGAAAGTGTCAAGACTGCCATGTTCCTAGACACAGAACATGGATTGGTTTATCTAGATACTGTCCTCTTTTGCAACAGTCACTGAGATTGTGATGGCACTATTCAGCCATGTTTATGAAGCTGTAATTTAGAGCTAAGTAATATTCTCTAAATTAGGAGGAAGAAAAATATTACAAAACCCCTTCACTAACCCTTCTCAGCCAAGTATGCCAGTCAGAAAAGCCTCTCAAGTATGCCAGTCAGAAAAGTTTGTGACAGTAATAATTTAAGAATTCCAAGTACCTCATATTTACAAAGGGATAGCTTTCAAAAACAGAAACTTCGAGCCCTCCAGGGATAGAGAATCGTCTGAAATATTTCCTCAATTACCTAATTTAGCTTTCCTCTGACTTCCTCCTAATGTGGCCAATGTAAACTTTCCCATTTTCTGCTTCTTTTTTTTCTCTCTCTTGGAGATCATGCTTTACAACAGAAACATGAAATCCCACAATTCCAGTTGCCATTGTGACAGAGTTACTTTTACAATCATAGAATCATTTATGTTAAAAAAGAACTTTGAGATTATCCAGTCCAACTGTTAACCCAGAACTGTCGAGTCCACCACTAGACCACGTCCATAAGTGCCACATCTGCTCGTGTTTTAAATCCCTCCAGAGCTGGTGACTCCTCCATTTCCCTGGGCAGCCTATTCCAGTGCTTGACAAATCTTTTAGTGTATGAAGATTCCTACAAAATGGTGGCTTTGGGTCATTAGTATGCCAAGCATATGCCAAATTTTTTAATTTATTTTTATAGACAGTTCACCTTCAGGTTCCAATGCTGCTCAAAAGCTTCAAAGAATATTAGCACTTTCAGTATTACTTACTTATGTGATTTGTTTTCATGCTCCATAAAGACAAGAGAAGACTTTGAGTGTTTTCCCTCTGTGTCTGAGAAATGTTAACAATGGGTATTTGCATAAGAAAGGCTCATGATTTATATTTTGATTTTCAATCTATAGTCAAGATAAGCCTAACCAGAGATCATTTGGGGAAGATAAATATTTATCCCATTTTTTCTTTGACAAGCTCGAGAATGTAAAAGTTCAGAATATATTAAAAGGGAGGATGCAGCCTTCCTACACTAAATTTATAGACCTACATTACTGACTTGGCCTTCACAATTCCTTCCTATCTTGCTTTTTCTGTGCAAAAAATCTGTAAAGACCTTGTGATCTTTTTTTTTTCTAAGGCTCTGAGCACTTCCTAGTGGTGTCTGAATAATTAAACATACTAAATTTGTATATGGTTATGCATGCAGAACTATTTGTACCAGAAAACAACAACATGAATATGCACAGAAACTGTGCACGCACTTTTGAGAGATTGCCTGGCCTATGTGTTCAGTATTGTTTTAGAAGGAATGAATATCTTAGCATTGAAAGCCTTTATATGATGGTAGTACTGTATTATTGGTTCCATAAATCCTTACAAGAGTTCAGACCTCACAAGAATAAAAACATACTATGGGTAGGATGATTTCTTTTTTCTCCAACCTTTCCCATGAAAAAAAATATTTTGCAAATTTTTTCCACCTGTTTCACTTAAGAAATGCTCTCAGCAGATAAGGTTAGCACAGTACATATGTCCCTCTCCAAATCCTCACTCACCTTCCTCACTAACCATGCCTGAGACTCAGATGGCTGGTCATGCCCAGAACTCATCCTATGCATGGCTTACTGAGCCTTTGAGGAAAACACAGCTTCAAAGTCATTGTTCCTTACGGCGTTTTTTAGCGGCTGTAGCATTTTTCCTGCGTCCACATCCTTTACCTGCAGGGCTTTTCTTAGCAATTATGATTTACATTGCTGTATTGCACAGCATTTTTAACTGTGGGACTTTGCCCTACCTCATTTCAATTTCTTAGTTCCTACCTTCATCAGTTATAACTGGTGTGTTGGCATCTCACCCAGCTCTTCATCTGACAGCCAAACAACTTGAGCAGGTCCTCATCACTTCCAGATCCTGCAGTCTCTAGGATATAAACAGCCATTCATGGCAGTATCCCTTATTCCTCCTCTCACCTTCATGTCTGCACCTCAGCATGAAGCTGACACTTGAGCACTGTTCCCTTGGACAGAGTGTTACAGATCCCATCTCTGTCAGCTTCCCCATGTGCCATAGTGGTTGTGTAGAGGTGATCTGGTAGGGAAGTCTCAAGGGACATGCATGAGATCTGCTAGAATGATGTGGTGCTCCCATCCAGCCTGCACGCTCCAACTCCTTGGTACAGCAGGGAATGGGAAAGAAGGGTGTGTGCTGTGGTCGTGCCCCAGCAAGGAGTTTGGACATGCCTGAGGCACACATCCAGGCACAGATTCTGGGAAATTCTGCTGGGTTTATCAGTGTGGGCATTGCATGGAACAAAGGCTGTTATTGCACTTCACAGCTACTCTGCTCAAAACCAGGGGACACTGATGATTATTAAATGCCTCTGAAATACGTGCCACCAAGCATGGCACTCCTTACTGCCTGCCAACAAACAAAACCAAGTCATTACATTAACATCTATATCTGCCAAGAGTGTTAGATATTGGCAAAGCTGGGGGAGGAGAGGAGGAACTGGGGACACAGACAGGAGGGAGGGCAGAAGTCTTCTCTTACATACAGAAAAAAACTCGTCTCAATCAGAGCTCGTGATGTTGTTCCTTCTGTGATCTTCACCAGCCTGCGTTTACCAAAAGCACAGCAGAAGTCACTCCAATCATTATGCACTAGAATAGAAGGGTGTCACTGGCACATAAGCACGTGTGTGCCAGACATGCCAGAGTTACAGCTTTCCAAATAAATGTAGTTCTCAAATGTGCACATCACCACTGATAAGGGGATGACCAGCAGAGAAGGAAAAGCATAGGCTCTTGCAATGCAGCTCTTGAGTTTTTCAGCCTGAAAAAAAATGCAGTCTGTCTGTAGGATACACTCCAATAACTCAAATATCTTTTCTTCTTGCCCCCAGTTTCCATTGCCCTCTCTTGCTGTGACTTTGAATGCTCTGGCTCTGTTTCTGATTGAGTCTCTTGTCCCCTCACAGCCAGAACAGCACAGCTCACCAGCGCCCTGTCATCCTAAGGTGCCCACAGCCTTTGGCTGTACCACAGACTGGAAGAACAGCTGTCACCTACTCTCACTCTCTTGCCAAGCAAAGCCTTTTGGTTTTCCTTCTGTTGAGCATTTGCAAGTTGGAGGACCCCCTGCAAGCTGCCTAAGTGTTGAATGAGGAAGACCCTGGGATGCATAATCCTGCAGAGCAGCAGATATCCTGCTCTGTACCTGCTCTGACTACCATGGGGGTGAGTGCATTCCTCCAGGACTCCCTAAAAGATTAGCAACTAACTTGGGAAGAGATAAGGGATTAAATTAAGTCCTTAAGTAGGTTGGGCTACAACACAGAAGAAAAGAAAGCCAAAGGCAAACAAAAAAATAACCTTAACTCTACTCTTCCCTTATGCTCCAGAATGGACAAGAGATCTGGAAAATTTGTGAAAATACAATTATGTGAAAGGGAGTGAGGCTTTCTACCAGCCTGCTAGATCCACTTTAATGTCTACTTATACTTAGCAAGAAAAAAAGTCTGTTTAGTGCCGTTTCACATTTTTCTAACAATAATTCTTATTAATGTGGAGAATTTCTTCATATAATGACTCTATCCTCGAGCAGAGGCAAGTTTGAAAGAAAAGCCCTTCATCTACAAACACAGGATGAGATTCAGTTAAAAGCTATCAGATACAGATGAACTTCTCAGAAAGTATAGCTGACTATTTCTTTACTATTTAGGAGAAAAGGAGAATTAAAGAAATAAAAATTTATGATGTTTTCCTATAGGTTTCTGTGAAAAAGTAACAACTTTCAAGCCGTAAAAATTCTTTCTCTGTCCATAAAAGTAAATTTCTAAAACTCAGCTGCATGCACTTATTCCCTTGGAAAAGGGAAGGGATTCAAACCATTCCATGTTACCAACTTATGGAAGGTGTTTCACTGAATTCCAACAGAGACCCGAATCTCTGTATCTGTCCCAATGATGGTGTGAGAGGGTATCCAACAATGGAGCTCAGGGTGACCTCTTTCTTCATCTTGGGCTCTGTAGGGAAGTGTTTCAAGTCAGGTCAGACCAGCATTGGGTTCAAGGCTGCCAAGACCTGTCTGAGTAATTGGTCTTGGCAAAGGTAGCAAATGCAACAGCTCCACTGAAAGCAACCAGCTGTCCTCCAGGTGAACATCCCACACAACTGAGCGAGCATGGCAGGATTACGCCAAACCTGAGCAGCATTATTAAATCCTATTTACCTAAATATGAGATATTGCTCACATAAAACTTTGCAACAACAGGCCTCTGGTTATTTTAACTTCTAAACCCTGCAATAACTTCGAAAATATTTATTTTAATACAGTACAATATGAACAGCCTAGTTCTCCCTTCAGGAGGTACTTCACATGTCAGAGCACTTCATATACTTGTTACCAACAAGTACAGGCCCTTTAAGTAAAAGAAAAATACTTTGGCAATAAAAAAAAAGCAACAGCCAGCAGCTACAGACAGCATTATTTAAATAATAGTGACTTAAGGGTCACCTTTTGAAAGGTAAAATAAATAAATCCTTACTGCAAAGGCAACATAGCAAAGCATTCTGGACTTTCCTATCTCCAACACCACCACAAGTCTTGTGTAATTTTGGGTTCTGGGAAAGAAGGTGCTGATAGAAATGAAAGTCCACCAGGCAAAAAATGAAAGTAGTTAGTGCATGAACTAACAACAGAGGGGAAATGTGGGGATTTATTTGACAATTCTTTCTACAACACTCCAGAAATCTGATAAGTGGTTGGGACTTTTCTCTGGAAAAAGGAAGGGTTGGAATATGACTTATTTTTTAAGGATAGTATGGAACTAAATCTCTTTTCTCTGATACTGCCATTATAAAAAAAAAGCAGAAAAGCAGCAGTTATCTGTGCAGGGCTGCAAAGACTCACTCACTCAATGATTGCAAAACACTAAACTTGTTTTCTTAAGGATTCTGCAGGGATTAGTCCATATGTTGTAGGAAAGGTGGTCACGCTTTTCCTTGGAAACTGACTGGTCAGCCACCCTTTTATGGCGCTGGTTGCAGGGAGAGGAAGAACATATCATGGCCAAATATGGAGCCCATCTGAAGTTGCTGAAGCCATTTCTTTTGCTGGACCCAAGCCACTAATTCTGCTTTTTTATTGCGTGTTGTGTTCAGCTAGCCCAGATGTTACAGAGGCATTGAGATGCAGAAACACTGTGCCTTCCCTTCAAAATCCTTCCCCTGAAAATACTGCACAGCCTAATTAAATAATGACATTTGCAACAAGAGAGATAATCCAAAAATAAGAGCAGCATTTCAGCTTGCACTGCGCCCCTCCTTGACAAGCAGCCCAAAGTAGTTGACAGTACGCAGAACATCATGCTGTGCTAGAAGACCTGATGTGCTCAGAAAAATAAAACCCATCCTTAGTTTGTGCTGCAGTGGGGGAAACAGGCAAGGAGGTCTCCTGGGAGTCCTCACACAAAGCAGTCCATCACCCAGACCTGCACAGAAGTGGTGTCCCATGGCAAGAGCACATGGCAGCGCATGTATTTAAAGGCAATCGTGCTGCTGAGAAATAACTACAAAGAAGGGATTCTCAGAGACTCACAGATCACCACCAAGACATTTTTCAGCTCCTGCACGGCTCAGCAGCAGGCCCTGGCTGCAGGCTGAGCACTGGGGTTCAGCTGAGGCAGTGAGGGGGCTGGTGGCACTGATGGATGGCATGCATGTATACAGACTGCTGAAAACATGCTCAGCCAAACTTGCCAGGTAGATGGGGGAAACCATTGAATAGTGAATTTTATGAAGCCCTGGAAGCAAAATGTAGTGACTAAAAGCAATTGGACTTGCTCAGAGATAGGCTGGCCTTTAGGTATAATACTTATTACCATTTCTCCATTTCTGTAATTAGGAAATTAAAAGCAAACAAGGAGACACAACAGCAATATCTCTTCATCAAACAAGAAGAAGCAAGCGAGAGCAAAAGGCAACAAATTCATGGTTGCTTTTCCCCAGCCCCGCTTCTCCAAGACATCCTTTTGTGCTCCTTCATCCCTACCTCTGCTCTGCCTTGTGCTGGCACAAGCATTTGCTCAGCTCTGTGGTGAGCCAGACCAGGGGAACTAATCCAGGCTGAAACTAATCTTGCAAAAATGAATTACAGCACAGGGGCAGGAATGCCCAGCCAGGGAAATGGGAAGGGTAAAATCAGCTCCCTCAGCAGCAGTCCCCGGGGGTGATGTCCTACCTGTGAGTGCAGATGCTATCACACAGCAGGGAAAACAGTTCCTGTGGCCGCAGGCACACAGGGACTTTAAGCTTAGTGCCTCAGATGCTTGCTAGCAGTGGAGACAAGAAAGCACCCAGCTCAGCACATGCAGCAGAGCCTGCTTGACAAGGCAGCTAAATATTCAAGCAGTTAGCTCTATGCTGATGCAGCTCCACAGTTAGCCCTGATTTAGTGCCAGCTCCAGTGCGTTTGCATCCATCACAGTCGCCACAGAGAATTAAGCACTGCAAGTGTAGGTCAAGAACTAGAGCTGGTCCCATTTCTTCAAATTCAAACTGGCGTTCCGAATGCAAAAAGCAGCAGGAATTTTAACACTTTTTTTCTCATTTCTGCTATTTGTAAATAGCCTTTAAGAACACTGAGCACTGCCTTCCCAGAATCAGTCACAAGAAATTATTTCCCTGTATTAGCCTTTGATCTCTCTCTCCAGACACGTCTGATTTAAACCAGCATTCATTTATGGTATAACCTTGTTGGCTACCAAAGAATTACAGCAAAAATAAGGCAGACCCACCCCTAATTAAGATTGCAGTGCCTCCTTCACTCCAAAGCCTCTCTGCTTGCACCCAGCTCAACTCTAAGCCACTGTGTTGCTTTCACCAAACCCAGAGCTGAATCTGTTGCTGGCAGATACCAGAGCAATCTGGGGGCTGGTAATGAGTGCTGACGTGCAATGCTTTCTCAGAAGGCATTATGTTGGGAAGGCAGATCCACGTGCTGTGCTCTTCAGCCACTGGAATGCAGCATCCCTCGCCTTGACATGCTTCCTGCAATGGGGAAAACCAAGGGAAACTAGCATCAAGCTGGGCTGGCTCCATACCAGCCAAAAATGCCCTGGAGCAAATATTCATTTGCCCTGATAAGGGTGCATTTAAGACCCTTATGTGCTCCTCCAGCACTTCATGGTGACCTCTGCAAGGAAGGTCACCCTTAGCAAAGGATAGGGGAAGAAGAGAGGGAAGGAGGAAAAGAGGGAGGAAAGGAGGGAGGAAGGGAGGGAGGATGGGAGGGAGGGAGGAAGGAAGGGAGGAAGGATATTAGAAAAAAAAAATTTCTGATAATTTTTTTGCAACATAGCATAAGTAAATCTTAGTTAATCCTAAATTAAACGCCAGGGAGTAAAAAAAGAACAGAGAGGGAGTAAGGACAGACCAACACACACAGACATGTGTGACAAATTAACTCTCAGAGTCTCTCTGCAGAGTCACTACAGCACTAAAGAGCACTCCTGTGATGTGAGGGGTGGATGCCATGTTCCTGATATCTCTGAGAAGGAGATCAATTCTGCTCTCAATTACACCACCAGAAACTTAGAGTAACTCCCTTTACATCTGTGAACGTAAGATCAAAACCAGATCCAAGGTCCCTGCTCCACAAAGCTTGCAGTGTACTGTTGACAGTTAAAATGATGAGCAAAGCCTCTGGGAAAGAGAGAAAAATAAAGGTGACCAAACAGCAGGGAAAGGGGGTGGCGGAAGAACCACTCTTAGAAAAGCAATTATAGCTTCTATTTCATGTTTCTTTCTTTATGTTTAGTGGAGACCAAGGGTGTCTTGCTTTTAAAAGCCAGGTATGGCTGTAGGAATGGAGAGAAGCTGAGAAGAGATTAATGGGAATTTCAGAGCCAAAAAGAACTACCTGATTTTTATTCTAAAAGCTCTCAACAATATCCAGCCAAGGCCAGTCTCCTGACTTACCAGGATTGGTACCAATCTTTGGCTGGCAGGACAGTCTGTGGGTGCTGTCCTACCCTGCCACACAGATGAGACATGAGGCTCTTTTAGTAAAAGAGCACACAAAGATACTTTGCAAAGGGAGCTGGTGTCACCATAGCTCGTTCCTCAAAAAATCTAAGCCTGAAAACCTAAACCTATGGGTGATGTTTTCAACTGGGCAGTCTCTTTCAGCAGGTAGAACTTCCCAGTCCCAAGCAGCAGGTTCTGCTCCACCTATCAGTAAAGATCAGAGACTCTCAGATCACCACCAAGACATTTTTCAGCTCCTGCACAGCTCAGCAGCAGGCAATCACTCAGCACAGCAATCACTCAGATACACAATGGAAAGTGGTGCATATGCACATGTACACACATTTCCATCCATGCACATGCAAGTGTTCAAAATAATTTCAGGCAATACCGTAACACTTTAGGCTGAATGGCAAAATAGCCAAAATCATAAACTGCCAATTATTGACACTAACTTAGAAATATAAAATATGCCTAACACTGTAACTCCTGGCTTATGGTGCTGTGACTTCACTGGCTATCAGTAGTTATTGCATGAATGGGCCAGAAATCCTCTGAAATGCAGGGGGAGTGGTGCCAGTGGGGAAGGTACCCATTCCTTTTTCCAATAGGAGGCATACTCTCCTTCCTGTCCATTTCTGAGCAACCAGAAACTCACCCACAAGGGCTCTTTCTAATGTGGCACTGCCTAAACGCAGACATGAGTTATCTTTCTGCACTAGATGGATCAGCAGCAAGAGTAAAAGCTCAGCTTCTCACCTGCCCCCCTGCTCACCTGGGGCTCCTCATCTGGGGCCCAGGGCAGGTAGGGCTGAGCCAGCCCGGGGCTCCTGGGCTGGAAGGAATCCCTCTGCACTGTCCCAGGTGAAGAGCTGCCCATTCACTGGGAAGCTCCTCCACACTGCTGGGACCTGGCAAAATGTTTCTGCCACATGGTGCTCTTGGAGGTGCAGTTGAAGCAAAATGAAGGCTCTTGGTGAATTTTTAATCAACTGAGACTGCCGCATAAGAAGGGCTGCAGAATTCAGCATTGCTTTACCAATATGCTGACTAATAGCCTTGATTAAAATCCTAGGGCACTTTTTGCAGCACACAGGAGCATTAATTCCAGTTCAGTTAATTACCTGTGCCTAACAAAATGCCATTTGCAGCTTCAGCCAGGCCTGAAATTCTTTACCTCCCCTCTTAAAAATATGGTGCCATATCCAAACATACAGCTGCCCCATCTCCCTGGGATCCAAGGTCCTCTGTGTCCCTTCCCACTTCATCCAGGAGCCAGGATGGCAGGCATGGTGACTCCAGATCCACAGATGAAAGATGCGATCCAAGGGCAAAATAAATGTGCTGTTTCCATGACCTGATTTTGTCCTTTTCCATTTATCAGACGTTGGGGTTTGTAGCTTATGGCTGTTTCAGCTTCTTTTGTAAGCACTGCATTTTTAAATGGGAACTCTCAACCGCACTGCAGTGGCAGCTGCCATTTTGCATTCGTGTGCACAGAGTGAGGCAGAGAAGGAGCTCTGAAGAAGAAACCATGTTACTTCTTTTTCTCTCCTTGTTTTGCTGTTGCATTTAAATATAAAATAAAGGTCATCCTGACTGAAAGGATGGAATTGCTCTATGGAAGCATATAATGACTGCACTGGATGTAAAAAGGGCAAATGTCCTTTAAGCGAAAACACAAATCAAATTACCTTTTTTTAAAAAAACCCAGCTTTTTCATTCTCCAACAGTTTCTTTTTGTGACTAGTGTGGGTCAAGCTTCAAAGAATTACAAGCCCACATGAGCTGCCACAATTGCAACAGAGAAAACACTTCCACTGCATAGGAGCCATCTTCTTCTCTGAACTTTCCTAGTCACTAAGTGGAGAATTTTAGGAAATGCTAGAGCTGAAAAATATGGAGAGAAAAATTACTTTTGCATGTCAGACCTGTTTCGTGTGCTGCTCAAACCTAAAATTATTAAGTATCTCCAATTTCACCATGAGGCTTACTGCTATGAGGTTTATCCCTATTTGGAGGCTATGGCACTTCTAGCAAGGAAATTAAACACAGCAGAAGGGAAGCCAGTGGCAGAAGGAGTTTCCAAGTGTCCCTGCCTGTTGTCCCACTGGTACATAAGCTGACCTAAAGAAATCATTGCATGTTTTCTGCCAGGTAAGCTCTGCAAGAGAAGCATGCAGAAGGGGGCACAGTGCTGCTCCTTGATGAGCAAATAACACCCTGCAGGCTTCTTGCAGCAGCTCTTCTTTGCACTGGCACACACAGAAAACAAAGACTTTGTCTGGTGTAACACAATCCAAACCTACACCATAAACACAGCAATGCTGTGATAGCAAAATGCTGGGCTTGTAACACTGAAGCTGTTTGCAGTACAGTTTCTTTTCTAGCCTTCCCTATCTCATCTCTTCCAAAGATGTTCCCAGCTAAGCAGCAACTGCTTGATATAAATCAGAAAACTTTGGTGGGTCACAAATTGAGGAAATCAGAGCTCTATTGGGTGCAAAACACAGTGACATGGTGCTGCAGGCCAAGGGCCACTTATATGTTGCAAAATATATTTAAAAACCTGGTGTACACATGCACTGAGTAGAACAGCAAATGTGAAACCTCATCAGCCCAGCCAAGAATTACCCTGGAGTTTGGAGAAACCCACTACAAAACCTATGAGAACAATGGTATCAGCATTACCATGCAAAACTGAGTTTCCACCCAACACATTATGACAGCCCTTTCAAAAGGAGATGCTGACAGGAAAAGGAAGGAAATTAAAATCAATGGGAGTTCCAGATCATAGTAAGAGCCTTGGAGGAGAAAGATCAATCCCATCTAAAAAGAAGTTTTGGAGAACAATAGTAACAGTTCAAGGCCCATCTCTAACTACCACTTTGGGGGCAAATGATTTAAACCTGTTTTATCAGTTGCTTTTCTCTACTGGCATATTATAAGCAATATTTTATTTTTATATTTTTCCATAAATATAGTGCAGCACATGTACACTCAGAATATAATCCAATTAATAAAGTCATGCACACATATAGCAAATGATTGGAAATTTCAAAACACATAGACTATGCAGCACTGTCTGCCCCAGGCAATGCAAAAACCGTGACTTACACTCCAAGCCTGGAATGGAAGTAATTTTAAAATCTCAATTAAAAAAAGTTTGGAAAATTATCTTAAGGAGATCTTAATTCATGTTCTGCCTTTTGATACTTTAGGATTCCTATTTGCCAGATTTTCACACAGCCAGAAGGATTAACAGATGCAGCCAGAATCTGAGACTGAGAACTATGTCAGGAATTTGAAATAAACCATTAATCTCCGACAACTCTGGAAAAGGCTGAACTCAAGTGACATCCTCATTTATTTCATTTTAACTCCATGTCACTCCCAGCCCCCGACCGTGTCTTTGCAGACTCAATAACCCTCCATAGGTGATTTTCCTAGGGAAAATGCAGCCTGCAGTGGACACTGGGCACAAGCTGTGAGGTCCAAGCTCTTGTCAGCAGCAGTGAACTGCTGGCAAGCACCAAGGTTGGGGTTCCCAACCCACCCCCACACCCCCTCCTGCCCTGTCACTGCCTCACTACAATACTCATTCAAGCAATGAGACTAAAGAAAAAACCAACCACATGAATTCCATAAAACTGATTTTTAGAGAGGAAACAGGTAAAACTTCCTGCAGGTGCTGCCTCAAGCTGGGATGCTCTCCTGCCAGGGCTTTAGAACCCAAATGGAGTTTTTCAGTGCACAGCAGCTTCAAGCTCACAGGCCCTGGCTGCAGGGTGGGTGTTCAGCAGGCTGCTCTGCCAGGGGCAGCCCTCTCCTCATGTGCCAGCACTAGCAATTTTGGCAAAGCATCTCACTGTGCACAGGGGAAACGTTAATTTTGCAGCACCCTGGAGGAAAAAAAATCACTCATGGAAGCATTCAGCTTTTGAAATTTTCATCTTTTTACCCCAAAAATCAGGACTGTGCTGCGGGCCAGGTCACATTTTGGCAAGGGTGGGTCTGTCAGATGGGGCCCTGGCCTCATGCTGTGGTGCCTGGCAAGCTCTGCCAGCACCCTGAGTGGTGCCACTGGCCACCTGAGGCTGTGAAAACACAGAGCAGCAGAAAATCCTCCCCATCTGTGCTTCCTATGCTGCCCTTGAAAAGCATTATTTTTATCATCTTTGAATCCTTACAAGTCAGTTCTGCTCCATCCTCCACCGAGTCAAAGGCGATGTGTACAATGAACAACCAAACACAAACAGGTAGGAGCAGCTCTGCCCTGCACACACCACCAGCAGGGAGAGCAGTGCTCCAGCAGGCAGATCACGGAGCAGGCAGGGAATTCCAGGCTGTGGAGAATGCACAGCCTGCACTCAGAGCTGCTCACGCCAACACAAAGTATGGTGTTACTACTCCATGGAAAGCCTGGGAGACAGTGCTCCTTTACCTCCACCCCTGCTCCCAGAAACGTTACTCAGTGCTTCCTTCAGATGCAGTCAGTGCAAAGCACTGCCAAACACGCCCACTGACACACTGATAGGAATTTTAAATTCTTCAGCATCTTCGCAACCCCTTAACTTCATGTGTCTGAAAGTAGGAAAATTCAATCCTCTGCCTTTTTTTCAGACTGTGGTTTTTTTTTTTCCTTCTTACAAATTCCTGCAATATCTCCATTCATCAAAGCTGAGGGAAGCTTTAGGAAATTACTGCTGCCACTATGGAATGTGCAGGTTTCTTCACTGCTCCTCCTGCATCTCCATGTTTCTTTTCCTGAGAAGAACATCCTAATGGTTGGTTTCAGTGATCTTAGAGATCTTTTCCAACCTTAATAATTCTGTGATCTACAGAACTGTGTACTAGTTGTAATCCACTAGACATTGAGCCTTGCCATTTTAACTACAGTGTCTGCTGGTCTGCCAGAAACCTCAGGTCTTGGTATCACCTAAGTGCCTGTTTTGATTTAAAACTAAATTACTTCTAGATAATCTCACTGCAGATTAATGAAAAATACTTGAAACACTTCAAAATGTTATAGAATAATAATAACAATAGTGACTTGTTTTTCCTTTTCTATTTTAAGCAAATCTCAGGTGACTTGGACATGACTTCTGCACACCTGGGGCTGCTAGCAAAGCAGAACTATTGCACATATTCTCCTTATCATGGTAAGAATTCCTGCAGGCCCAGGAGGCCAGAGAACTCAGCATCCTGACAATTACAACGATTACAACTTTCTTGTGAAATCGAGAACTCAGCAGAGGTACAAAGAGATGTAAATAGCATCCAATGAATCATGTGAGAAAGGTAAAGCCAAGCTGCAAAACATCCTCTCTCTTCTTGGCTCCCAGCCTGGGGGCTCTTACCATAAAAGTCCTTCACAGATTACCTAGCAGCAGAGCATATAAATCTCCTTTTATTTCAAAGCAGTAGGTAATCAATACCCTAAATAAGACAAAAACACAACCCTCTTTAGAAGATTGTTTTCTTGATAGAAGACAGGGAATAAATATTCCTAATACGTACCTAGTTACTTTTAAATAATAATGGCATCAGCTCAGTAATCTGTGATGCCTCAATTAGAGTCCCATTGTGCTATGAGACGTACAAACAGGTCAAACTGGTTCAAGCTATTCTTGTGATAATTTCTGAAAATGAACAGAACATGGGAAACATCAAAATGCTGAATATAAAACCTCCTGTAGTTCTGTCAGAGATCTTGACTTGAGAAATCCCAGGAAACAAATGAAGCAAACTACTGGGATAGGCAATTCTTAGCATAAATAAATAAATAAATGAAAAATGAAAGCACTGAAAACTGATTTTACATTAATTCTTGTTTTGTGGATTGCAGGGATGAAAGGCAGCAAAGAAGTGTGCCTGGTGAAGTAACTCCCTCTTTTGATAATGCACACACATGCACACACATGCACATGCACTTGCCCTCTTCCTACATCCCACAAAGAAAGTCATTCTGCTTTGATTTTCATAAGTAATAAATGAGTCACATCTAGATATAAATTAACATGATTAATACTGAAGAGCAATCCACTACTTTAAATTTGCCCACTGGCAGTTGCACACACAGATATTTTCAGTGTTTTTTTTAAATTTCATTTTTCAAAAATGAAACCATCTCTCATCCCTCAGTGTCTGACATATGAAGGAGAGGTGGTTTGTGCCAGTACTGACAACACTGAGACTGCATTTCCTAGGTCACTTAAAAATGGATTAGAAATATGATGATGGAATGAATTTCCAAACTTCCCTTGATTTTGTTGGTAATTACACAGATAGTCTGACCACCTTTATTTTCTCCAAATAGTGCTCTCCACCCGCTCTATGTACAGTAAGGGATGTAGAGTCTTCAATGCTGTTCAGCTACGTACAGCCTTCCACAACAGCTCCAAAGATCCTGGAGGTGTAAAATGCAGCAGATCAAGGATCAGTTACTGTTATTATGAGAACTGATAGAAATTTTTCTTCTTGAAAACATTTTTGCAGAAAACTGGGTTTCTGCTTAAGGAACACTTTCTGTTCTAAACTTCTGTTTTCTACTCGAAAACATCAATACACTAAATCCTGTAGAGCAGAGGTGTTATTGCTGCTGCAGTGAACCTGGGGAACTATTTCCATGTGTTGCTCATGGTCTCATCTTGGGGTCATATGTCTCACAACCCCACACCAGGTGCCAGTCTGGCATGGGCTGTGTCCCTTTACTACATGGGAACCTTTGGCTTGACCAGGCTAAAGGGAAGAGTGGAAGCCCTAAGTATCTGTAACTATAAAAGCCATAAAGTGCCCTGGCACTATTTCAGAAGCAATCTATTTAGGTGTTAGAGAATGTACTTCATTGACATCTCACAAACTTTATGGGAGGAAAAAAAATCCCTCAATTTTCAGGTCCAATTACCATCATGAGAAGCTGATGTGATAACAGTACCAGTGTCAAGTAAAAAGCTGATAGGAGGACCTGCTTTCTGCCTGGGGGAGTTTGTGATCTAAGTATTTCACCACTGTCTGCCAAAGTAATATGCAAAGGTATGGTAAGAAAGATGTAAGCAAATGCTTCGATTTGTATATCTGAAATATTACGAAGTGCTGACTCCTCTCATCCAGTGTCTCTCAGCTGCGTAATTCTATGTAGAAAACAGAGTTAAGGAGTGTCTTCAGGGCCAGGAAATGACTTTACTTAAAGATCATCTGTAGATTTCATATCTAAAGTATGGTTGGTAAAAGAAAATTCTGCGGGCAAAGTTAGCAGCACTGGTGGGGCAAGTGAGTCAGAGGACAGTGTGGAAGCAAAGCAGGCAAAGAAAACCTCTGATGGGATAAGGGTTCTTGAGCATGAAGGGAGGAAACAGAGGCAGCCATTCAAAGTGGGTGACAGCATGGCTATAGGGAGGGAGATGAAAGAAGTAAGGCTGTGGAAGAATAGGAGGGGTGTTTAGGGAGATGGGTAAGTTCTGGGTGGGAGATGGGAAAGCTCTAGGTGGAAGATGGGAGTCTGGCCAAAGATTCTACTGCAGATGGTTTGGGACATGAGAGGAAGAGGAACCAAAGGTGACCAAGTCTTGTGGCATGAGGCTGTGGGTGGAGAAGCAGGATGGTGAAGTACAGCCACGTTTCCAAAACAGGTATCTTTGTGCACTTCTCACTGCAAAAATACCTCCAGCTTTTCATAACGAGCTCAGGCAGCCTTGGCCTCTCTCCAGCCACCATCTGAGCTTCATTTTACAACACTGATGTTTGAGCAGTTGCAAGTGGATTGTAAGCAGACAGGAGATCATTACTGAATGCTCTCCACTGCTGCAGCCCTTCCAATGCTAGGACTAACACCCAAGCTTTTTCCTCTCCCCCAGGGAACTTTCCTGCCTTACAATGGCTCTGCAGTCAGAAGGTCCTCTGGGTTACATGGAGCAGACATACAGATCCTCCTCCTCTTCCTGTCCTCCTGGCAGTGACCTGCCAGGAAAGGCCATGTCCTGAGAGGTCTCCCACCCAAAATCACAAAAATCACAGGCACCCGTGACAGATGCGAACCACACGGCCAGGCAGCGGAGAGGTGCTGGGACTCTGGAGAGTGATCGCCACAGGCTGGTAGGCAAGGGGTACAGGAAGAAACTTCTGCATTCCAGTCTGGAGAGGTGCCAGGAGCACACTCAGCAGCCCTGACCTCAAACTGAGGAAAGAAAGAGACAAACTTGCAGCAGCTTTGTTCAAAAAGAGGCTCTTAAATACAGAATTTAGGAGAGATTCATGTCTGTCCTAGCAATTGAAGGGTTCAACTTTTTGTCATCAGATCTGAAGAGACAACAGCAAAATAGAAGCTGCCACTTTACAGAGTTCTCCTAATTCCCATGTGTACAGTTACATAGTTCAAAGAAAGAGAATAAACACAGGCACCTTTGGAGAGGAACGAAGTGCAGTTCCACCACCTTGAAAAACCTTTCCTATAAGTGACTTGGTCCTTTCCTGCTCACAGGTCTGGTCCCCAAGGAAAGAATTGTTGAGCAGCTCTGTCAGAGCAACCAGACTTTATCCCAAGTTGTCCCGGCCATGGCTGAATTCAGGTCATGCCTCCATGATCATTAATCCTGGCTCTTTGCTCTCAGTACACATTTGATCTGGATCAGCCCAGGGCACATAATCACATTTAAGATGAATTAGCTAGAACACATGATATGGAGTTTATGCTGGCCTCATGCCAGCTGTGGGAGGATGAACAACACCCGATCCTGCACAAAGCCTGCCAGCACAAAGTTACCCTGGTGCTGTTTTTGGAACAAACGTGAACCAGCAGAGCCACATCAGTCCCCTGGAACCAGCCCTGTGCACAGACTGGTTGCTACATTTTTGATGCAGTTATACTTAGTCAGAGGCAGACTGACTAAGTCTCACTTAATTATGAAGTCAGGGCAATCAGACTTAGTCAAATCACATTTCAGTCCTTACATCTGAGCTGTCCCACAGTTAAAAGGATCTACATTACTTCTAGGCTGGGTATAAACAGACACATGGTACCTTCTTAGCTTTGTCTCCTTCCTTGCTGGGTCTGCTCAGGGCACATCCCATGGCTTTCCAGTACTAGAGCAAACAGAGCCACATTCTCACTCCTCCCCCTGCATTTTGGAAATGAATTGCCTTACCCTTTTGGGCACATAAAAGAAAATTAGAAGACTCTCTTGACATACAGCTGATTTAGCCTGTAACTTTGCTGTTGAGTTTCTGCACCATCAAACTAAATTTTGGGAGCACAAGGAGGAGGAGGCAGGATGAGAGACCCCCTGGCCAGTGCCTACTGTTTTACTGCACCAAAGTAGTCAACATCAGCTGCCATCTCTGCTTGAAAATGCGTTCCCAAAATATTTGCTCAACATTTTAAAATACCATATATTATATGACTTTACTGAGTTCAACATAGTAGTTAGAAAATATAGAAAACTGGCAAGTGTTCAAATTGCAGTGCATATATAGACAGACAACACAATGCACTGTTTTCCTGCTAGGGTCTGGGTGACAATATCTATACATGCCATTCCAATATAAGCTTGTAACCAAATATTTTCATAGTCAGATTAAAAAGAAAATAAGTTTTCTGAAACAACAATGGTACCAGTTATCTTTTACTAGATATGATTAAATGGTACTCAAACTTCTTGGATTAAATCCCTAACAGATAATTTGGAGGAAAAGTGTAAGTTCTAGAAAATAAAAGCCATAGGTACCTCACATAGGGATGCTTATAGAAGTGAGAGAGTTTGAGCAATTCCACCATTCTCCTCATGACAATGAAGGAAACAAATGGAAAAGAAAGGCAAAGAGACAACCTGGCTCATCTCTTGGCCTCCCACTTTGCCTTGTCCCTTGTCTTAGTCTGCTTTTCGCTAGTAGGACAAATAATTTCTGTCCTACATCTTGACCACATAATTCTTTCACTTCTAAGGTGTGACAACATTTCCTTATTCCTGTCATTTGCAAAAGAAAGCTTTCAAGGACCTTGGTGAAACATCTTCTGTTGTAGCCTAGCTGATTCGTGAGATAATCTGTTCTTAATATATACAGCCCTAACCCTGTGGTTCTTAAGTTTTAGATCAGCACAATATTCATTCCTTGCTGTGACTCAGTGGAGGCTGCAAGAGATGGCGAAGGGGAAAAAAGAAAAGTATTTTTATAGCAGGTTATTTTTATTAGAAAATAGTGTGTTGTATAAAAACGGCCTTATTGAATTGAGGTGTTCAAAGCAATTCCTGCAGAGTAAGATTATAGTGAGCAAAGTGCAGGTGAGAAGGTCAGAACTGCAAACTAAATGCAGTTTATTCCACTGGAGCAGAAACCTGGGAATGTACTCCAAGGTAATCATAAACACATGTGATGCAAGTATCTCACATGCATAGATGTACATCCCACCACAGAAATCTTGAACTGTACACAAGGCAGTAACAACAACAAAAAGTAAAAAAAACAAAAAAAAAAGTACAAACCCTTAGTTTCCTTGCTGAATCATGTAATAGATTATATTCAGCACAAGTTATGAGAACAAATTCATGGCTAAAAAGACTATACTTGTCATATGTTTAAATAAAGCATTTATGAAAAAAAAAAAAAGGTAAGCATGCAGAAAGAAGGATGTGTTTGGGTGTGTCCATTTGAATCCATAGTAAAGCCCAAGGCACAAAGGAGATCAGCTTGAAAATAAAACCCAGGTGGTACATCCAGTGTATATAGGTGACTAAACAATACAATGCAGTGGAAGTAGACAGGATTCAAGCCAGTGCAAGGGGGGAGATAGGATATCTGTAAACTGCCCAGAGGACACAATGTATGAGATCATACTGAGACTGTAGCTGCTTCAATGCATAAAAACCAGGGGACCCATTTCTGCAGAATGATCTCACGTTCATTAAAGACTGAGCTCTTACTGTCCAGTTGCTACCTGCTCCAAGCTCATCTCAGATGCCCTGTGTCCACCACAGAAGAGGGCAATGAAAGAGTCTGATAAAAAGCAGAATTCATTTGCAGTGCTATGAAAATGGAGGGGATGAGGATGGGAAGAGCAAGAGCAGCACACAGTGAAGTCACCAAACCACTGGTGCAGTCCTGTACTTAGCATGAAGACTAAACTGCTCTGAATGCAAAACCAAACTGTTCACCAACAGTATTTTGACCAGTGGCTTTAATTAAACTCAGTCAGCCAGAAAAAACATATTTATATATATTGACTTCTCAATAGTTACCCATGATCAAAGCAAATGAGGATGGAGGTGGGGGGTGAGAGATACCACTGGAAAAGGAGGTTTTTCTTCTTTATTCTGGAAAAAGATCTTTGCCTCCATTATTCTGCAGCTCACTCTGTGTATTTTCTGAGTGGCATGTTCTTATCCATACCAAACTCATGGCCTGTCACCTCTAGTCATGCTTAAGCCTTCCCATTTGCCAGTGGAAATTAGATGTTCAAGCCTTGCCAGCATAGATGCCATGTCCATCAGCAAAGGACCACACAGACCATGTTTGCTCCACTGGCATTTTATCACATTAAAATAACTGTGAGCCAAAGAAAGCTGAGAGTTACATTAAAATGAATTTCTACTCACCTATATTCTACCCTACTTCAAAAAGCATGGCAAAATGTAGAAAAAGGCCTAAGGAAACCCAACACATGGAAACCCAACACATGGTAAATTTCTTGAAGGAATAATCCCTTTCTCTGAAGAGCATCTGCAGAATAGTATGTCAGTCAGAAACTGGAATTTCCTGCAATTAATCAATTTAATAAAAAAAAAAGTGACAGCCTTCCTTCAAATACTGCACATGGTTAGGTTGCGTTTCTGGATCTTTTGATCAATCATGGAAGAAAAGTGACTGGCTAGACTTGCCCTACTGAAAATGAAAGATGAACCGGGAAGCTCATTTATTTTATTTGGAGAAAGAAACAAAGACAGACAAAGTGACCAAAAAGCCAAACCAGGCTAATGGCCAAACCAATTATTTGTGTCTTGCCAATCATTTCAGTCCACATTTGTTCCTCTAACAAAACTGAGCAGGCTGTTCATAGAGTTATTTGCCTAACAATGAAGAGGCAATCCAAATTTTTCTGGATTGTTTCCAAACAAATGTTGAATATAAATTTACATTCTGGTAATTTTTAAAAAGAATGAGTTGGAGGCTTTCAGGCCTCTGCATTTACTAATAGCTATTAAACAACCAGAATGAAGCTGACTCACAAGAGAAAAAGTCTTCTCAGCTGATGGAGCCATAAAATTTGGCATTTCTGGCTTGTGTCTGGAGAGGAAAGTGATTTCCTCTATAAATTATGCTTTAGACGTGCCAGTATCCAAACCAGAACTACACATTTAAACACAGGTAGGGGAAGATTGAAGAACAGGATCCTACTGGATACAGCTAGAAGGTCTGCACTTGATTTATGGCCTCACAGCTTGAACATACCTCACCAGTGCTGCTGCTATAGTAACAAAACAGACTGGTATGCAGGTTTGTGGTAATAATGTTTGTTGAAAGAGTTTTCTCAGTTTTATATTCATGTGTCTGCCTTTTTTTTTTGGCCTATCTCTAAAGAGTACGAGTATATGAAAGCAATAAATGCAAAACTTGGGGAAGAAAAAGGGTTGTAAAGGCTTTATAAGAGAAATGCATAAAACTATACAGTTACTTCACAGAGATAAGGGACCAAAATGTTAATGATGGTTTGGGAATCTCCTAAGCATCTCAGCCACCCTTTGGGCTTTGAAGAGCCTGACCTGGAGGTACAGTCCTCCCAAAGTCTAGAAATATTGGCAGCTTTCTAACTGAAGCAGCAGTGAATGGGAACTGAGGGGAAGAGAGTAAGACTTGCTTTATTCAAGGCCAAGTTCATCCTATGGCCCCAATGACTCAGTGCCTTGCACACCTACTTTTCTTTAAATGTCACAAAGAGCCCCTGCTCATGCAGTGGCAATCAGCAGAAAAACCCCCATCCCCTGTATGCATAAAATTACCTGCAAGCTTTTGCTCTTGTGTAGAAAAGGACTAAAGCCCATTTATCACACTGACCAATTGACTGAAAAGAGAGTCTGCTCTTTGGCCTTGACTCAACAAATCCCTTTATCCAGAGATCTCCTGTATTGGATCGCAGTACATGTGCTGCTGATCTGAGATCTTAAATACATCCCTTAATTATCACAACATTAAGGGCATGGAGGTTAATTAAAAAGCAAATGAGGGCACTCTATGAAGGTAATTCCAGTTACTCTGACCTGCAGAGGCATGCAAGGCTTTTGCTCTGGGTATTTAATAGTCAGGGAAAGAGGTTTACTTGAATATTATCATGGTCACTTGAATACAGCATTCAGCATGGAAACCCAGGAGTATACTTTCATTTCTCATGGACCTAAAATGGGACTAATCTAATATTTTAAAAAAGAGCCAAGAATTTGGAAATCAGTGAAGAATGGCATTTGTCTTTACTTGCATGTTTTCTAATACAAATTTTCAGTATTTTCGATTATGATATAATTGATCTGTCACTTTAATCTTTCATTTCTACTCTCTGTTTCTCTATAGCCACAAGAAAGAAGAAGGCCCCTCTACACCTACTCACACTAATTATCTTTCTTACTCCTGATGTCTCACCCACAGTGATAAGCTGAGAAATGTGAACCTTTGACTCACTGAAAAGGAGGAATGGAGATCCATACATCTGGTCTGTGGTTCAGTTCTTCCATTTAGGACACCAGCTTAAAAATAAACCAAGGTGAAAAAAATATTTTCATGGACTGTAGTGCATTAACATGTAAGAAAAGAAGAGTTAAGAAATGGCATGGCTTTCTGGAGTAGAAAAAAACTCCAGTCTGGCATTCAGAAGAGGAAATGCTCATCACTTAAAGGACAGCTCACCTTATTTAAAAGAAGTGTTTCTGCACTGCAAGTTGTTTATCCAAGGCCAAAACAAGGCACCAACACAATTTTTACTATCATAACTACTGTAATTCAAGGAAAGTAACCATCCACGAACACATCTCTCTGAAAAAACCCAAGGCTCTGCATGCCAGTGCAGGAGGTCTGAGCCATTTATTCAAGCTTTTTCACCTTTAGTAAATAAGGGCAGCTACAACATTGTTCTTTTTGAGTACACCAGTGTTGGCTTTTGGTTTTCTGGCAATGCACCAAGGTATCATCTCAATTATAAAAACTCGTGATCCCTCTGAGACACCAACTGGTTTGGAAAGTAGAATGTGGATTAATGGTCATTAACTGTCAGTCCCCATTAATGAGACTGAGCAAAAACAGTGATAAATGAGGGGGTAAAGCTGATACTGTAATAAAGTACCCTGAGTCTGGTAGAAAGTTTTAAACTCAAAGTGGAACTCTGGCTTCCTTCCCCTACCCCCAAAAGAGGTCAAGAACTGAATCAGGAAATTACAGAGAGGTAGGATTACCATCTGGCACAGGAAAACTTTCAGAGATGTGACATGAGAACACCTGGAAAGACAGTTTGATGAAGGACAGCTAGCATACATTTAGACACAGGAGGTCATGCTTAACTAACCTGCTGGATATCTTTGAAGATAATGCTGCTGTGGCAGATAAGAAAAGTGTGACAGATGCTGCATAGCACACTGAGGTTAGATGTTTTCAAACAAAGTTTTGACAAGGTCCAGCATCAGAGATGACTAATGGAGACAAACAGAAAGTTATGGATTGCAAAGTAAAAGGACAGAACAGTGGCTGTGGAGCAAGAGTTCAAATAAGATATAAAAAATATGTTGGGAAAAGGGCACTGAATGCAGGGGTCAGATTTACAAGGGTTATCCCATCCCGCTTGCCCCAGGCATTGTTTCTGTGTCAGACCAAAGCATCAGCACGACCTACAGTACCTGTGATTAGGGCTCTTACATGAGGGCATCAACAAACTGTGTCCTTTAGACCTGCTTTTGGTTCACAGTACTGAGCCTGCACTTGTACACTGCTGCCAATGAAGAAACACTGAAGAGAATACCTTCATATGGGTTCAGGCTCTAATCTAAGCATCAAATCTAGGCTGAGCACACTCAGTGCTGAAGAATTTGGTTCAGTCAGCAAATCAGACAATCAGAATCTTTCAAGTTGGAAAATACCTTTAAGATCATCAAATCCAACTATCAACTTAGCACCACCACCATGTTTGTCATTAAACATCATCCTTAGGTACCATATCCACACTTTTTGGAACACTTCTAGGGATGGTCACACCACCACTTTCCTGGGCAGGCTGTTCCAATGTTTGACAACCCTTGCCATGAAAAAACCATTTCCTAGTATTTCATCTAAAGCTCCCCTGGCACAACTTGAAGCCATTTCCTCTTGTCCTGTCACTTGTTACCTGGGAAAAGAGGATGACCCTTACCTGGCTACAGCTTCTTTTCAGGTAGTTTTAAAGGTTGATAAAGTCTCCCCTGAGCCTCCTTTTCTCCTAAACAACCCCAGCTTCCTCAGCCACTCATCAGACTCGTGCTCCAGACCCTTCCCTAGCTCCTTCTCTGGACTTGCTCCAGCACCTCAATGTTCTTCTTGTAGTGAGGGGCCCAGAACTGGACACACTCAAGGGATTCAAGGTGTGGCCTCACCAGTGCCCAGTACAGGGGACAACCACTGCCCTGGTCCTGCTGGCCACACTATTGCTGATCCAGGCCAGGTGCCATTGGCCTTCTTGGCCACCTGGGCATAGCTGGCTCATGTTCTGCCCCTGCTGACCAGCACCCCCAGGTCCTTTTCTGCTGCTTTCCAGCCAGTCCTTGCCCAGCACTGCCTAGGGTTGCTGTGACCCAAGTACAGGACTTGGCCCTACTGAACCTCATACCATTGGTGTCAGCCCATCAACCCAGCCTGTCCAGATCCCTCTGCACAGTCCTCCTACCCTCCAGTAAACCACAGCCACCCAGCTTGCTCTGCACACTTGCTTAGGGTGCACTCGATCCCCTCACCCGGCTCATTGATGGAGATATTAAACAGGTTCCTGATCCCTGGGGAACAGCACTTGTGTCTGATCACCAGTTAGATGTAACTCCATTCACCACCACAAATTGTAGCTAAACACAAAAAGCACAAAATAAATTGATCCCTGAAAGAGGAATCAGGCAAGGCTGAGCATGCTAAGTACCGTAACAACATGGCACTTTGTTGACACAAGGGATTTTAAGGGTTGTAGTGGGAAAATACGTAATTAAAGCCACCAATATATGGCAGAACATATGAGAAAATGAAAAAAAAAAAAAAAAGGAGAGATGGGATACAACTTTTGTTGTTCTGAAGATGGAGGCTTAGCAGATGCTCTGTATTAGTCACTGTATGACAGAGAGAATATTATTGCCTCAGAGGGTGCAAGAGGAGGGCAACAAAAAGTGAAAACAGACCTTGGCTCTTACTCGGTCCTAAATTATTAGGTGGGTGAAGTGAGGGCAAGTTATGCTTATTTTCATTGAAAAAGAAAATATTTTGATGTGACCTAGTAGATGATTTTCAAAATCATGATGGGGGTGATCGAGGTAAGCTCTACCAAGCTAGGGTGGAGCAACAGGGGTAAAGGAAGGCGAGGTATGCCTGAACAGGCTGCAAACATCTCAAATTATACAGCTGGGAGAAAACACGAAAGTTGTCAGGTAGAACTGCTCCAGCTTAAAGGCAATAAATGTGGAAGATGTTCTCATGAGAGGCAGCTGAAACAAAGGCTGTATATGAGCTCAAAAGACGCTTGGATTTATTTCAATAGAAGAGAAGAATTTGAAGATTTTTGTGAAAACCAGAATCTTGGGATTGAGATACAATGTAAAACAGTAGACATGCCAAGCCAAGTCAGGATGCCTAAAATTGTTCACACTGTCACACACTTAAAACACAATTCTCTGTTTTGCTGCTACACCTTTACCCTGGAGCCACAGTTAAGAGAAATATCTCCATGTAGAAATCTTACTTCCTGCAGTTTCTTTTGGTCAAACTATTTAAGCTGAGAAGAGCTCTTCTCCCAAATACCTCAAGGCTACAAATAGCTGTAACAAAGGCAGAAATGAGCTGCACAAGTGCCACCAAGTCCCACTTGCAGTGACCTCCTGAAGCACAGACTGTGCCTGTTGTGCGCCCCCAAAATACTGTCTGAGGTCTAGGAGGAAAGGAGCAACCAGAAACAAAGTTGTGCTCACTTTTCAGAGGGATCTTACCCTGTCCTCAGCCTGTCAAGCCCTGAAATGGTCATTATGTTTAAGAACTGGGCTGCAACCCCAAAGCTGCCCCACAGACACAGCCAAAACCTCTGGAATGCAATGGGGCAGGGGGTAGGAATCCCCACTGCTGAGGGTCCATTGCAGGGACCCCTACAGCTGTCTGTTCACCTGTCTTCTTTATGGCATTTTGGTCTAAAATATGAAAGGAAAGAAAATGCTGGGCATGTGCACTCCAGAAGGAGATGCACTCATCACTCCCATCCCAAGGCAGGAACTGATCCACTCCATGCTGACATCCCTGCCACACCAATAGCCATGTGATGCAGTTTTGACCAGAATCATGAGTAGGTAAGCAGGATAATTGAAAATGGGTATGTAGGAATCTTAATTCTCTCTGTTTAAATTATATTCTTATTTTGGAATAGCCACCTCAGAATTAGCCCCAGTTTTGTTATGAGAAAAAAATAATGATCTCTGATTTAGAAATTTATACCCACCAGTCTACCTTCAAGCTCCTTCTTATAGATGAGCTGTAGCATGCAGAAATTAGGTGACTGTTTTGGACATTTTCATATGCTTTTTCCTAAAAGAGAATTCACCACCATGCAGATTTAAGTTTATGTTTGCTGTGAGTTACAGAAATATGTAACCCTGAGATGAGACTGAAACAGGTTTTCTTTTCTGATATTTTTTCTATTACCTGATATCCTGATACCTTACTCTAGTAACATTGTTAGTTCCTAGTATTTATTTCATGTTAATATGTCATAAGAAAAAGCAAACATCAGAGCTGTGCAGAAAAGCATAAATAGCAATGTAAGTATCGCAACTGTATATGAGAGGAAGAATAAAGTAGATGAAGGAACTATCCTGTCAAACATGAGCATCCTGTCCTAACTACAATGATAATAAGAGAGACAAGATTTAAGAGAAAGCAAAAGAGAATTTTTTTTTAATTGTGTTATTTTTCCTTTAGACACAACTTAGCAAATAATGCTACCTTCAAATATTCCTTGGATGGGTGTGTTTATCTTGTTCTGCAAGCACTGAATCCAAACAAACTCTAGTCAAAAGCCTAGTCAGTATTCTGCTTTCCCTTGCAAAACAGAGCTGTATCTCCCAGCCTGCTTTCCTCAGGGTATTTCCACAGTATTGCTCTTCAGGGGATCTGCCATATAATTAATGTCAAGTACGAATGTTCGAGTTTTTCTGGTTTGCAAATCTCAGGCAAAGGATTCCTTATCCCTCCTGATCCCAACCTGCTCCCCAGCAAGGGCCTTTAACTGGCCCCATCATCACACATCACTGACAGGGACAACAAATGGAGACCTCTGGCAAAAATCAATTATTAGGCAGGGTGTGAAAACAGTTAACACTGCTTGGGGTAATGACAGACCACAGGTGTAAAGGGACTTCTGCCCATTTATGGGAAGGTGGAATTTGGCTGTTGGAGAGCCTGCCAGACTCCTCCATATACACGCCAGCATTCACTATAGAAACCTCATTGAAGATCACCCTTATTTAGAACTGTAGGCAAGTTCCTTCCAAACCCATCCATTTTTTTCATTAGAAAGTTCTCATCTGAGTGATTTATTGAGATTAAATACTCAGGACTCCATTTGCCTACAGAAGACAACTGGCATTACTCAGGAAAAGAGAATCACTAAGAAAACCAAGTGATGGGTCATGTCACACACTCTTGCTCAAATGTGTTGCTTTAGAGTAAGCAATTTCTAATAAAAATGTGTATTTTACACTTGTTCCTTGCTTGTCACAAATTTTCTTAATGTCCAAGATTTATTTAGGATATGTCTTTTGAGTTCAAGGATTAAGAAATTACTGTTTTCCTGGTAAAGAAATTGCAGTTTTCAGTTCTAATTTTATGCTGATAAATTATATCAATAATCATGATGACTATGGTGTTTTGCACAACTAGGTGGATCTTGAGAAATACTCCTTCTGCCTTTCAGAAGTCATTCTGGAAGAGGAATACAAAGAACATCTTCAGTTTAGGCCACTGAGCAAACTGAAGGACACATAAGTGGCAGAAACATGGGAAAACAAGATAAGGAAGATTAATTACATCCCAGGCTGCTCTCAACAATCTCCAGATGACCTGAAAACCAGAAACAGTTTGATAAATATTGCTGTGATACTTGGGTCCAGGCTGATAATGTCCTCACCACTATTTCCAAATATGTAACACTATAAATCTGTATATGCCTCCCTCTCTCTCTCTCTCTCTCTCTCTCTGTGTGTGTGTGTGTGGTATTTATTTATTTATTTATCCAAACTATTAATCTATTTTGAAAAAGAAGAGGAACAAAGTTTATTGTTCCATATTGGCACAGCAAAAGACATACACATCATCTCCTCCATACAGAAGGAGTGCATGGAGCCAACTGCTTGTGATAGAAATAGGAACAGCCAAGGAGCCCTCTGAACAGCAGCATGGGGCTGGGAGCCTCCCCTTTCCCACCCAGCTCCGTATCATTTAGTCCCAGCACAGTGAAGTGGAGTGGTTACATCAGGATTTTTTGCTCTCCAAAGCTTTCTACTCCCTACAGCTTCATCCACATTTATCCACATAGTGGAGTTTGGGTGAATTGGGATCACCTTGGTATAAGGCAGTGCTTTGAGAAGGTGGGAAGAGTTATGGTTATAATGAAGTGCCTGCATCAAACTTCTAAGTGTCTACAAAAAGCTCTGATTTCCTTTTAAAGAAAATAAAAATGAAGAGTCTGGTTTTGCTTAGATGCATGTGCAGGCTGATGGCCAAAAACAGCAGTAAGAGCAAAAGCCCTATCAAAGTTTAAAAAAACCAAGTAAAAAAAACTCAAACAAACAAACAAGCATATCCCAATATAGACACTTAGCTGAACCCACTGAGACACAATATCCAAGTTCCTGTCCTTTCCCACTTCCTTCACTGCTTATTTGGGGCTTGACTATGTAACAGTCTTGCCAGTCCAACCAAGGCAGTCCCGAGGGATGCACTTTCCCACTCCTCTGTGCAGAACTGGGAGAAAAGGTATGGAAAAAGAAAGGCTGACCCCACTGAACCACCCCACTCCCTTGCAAATCAGCAGGCAGGCAGAGCAGGAGTGGGCAAGGTAGAAACATTCCCTCTGGCCTTCTCCAGCCCACCACCCCAAGAACTGTCTGCCCAGGAGACAGTGAGCAGACACTGCACTTGGCGGCACAACATCCTCTCTCTCCATCCTGCCCATGTGCACAGGCGGAGAAGGAATAGGAGGGCTGGGGGTGCCTTCAGCTGCCAGTGCCCAGCTGAGACTGTGTCTCCTGGAGTGAGAAGCAGTCCTGTATCCCCAGGGAACTGTCAGGGTTTCCAGGGCAGAAATCTTGTACAGCAACTAAGGCCCAAGTGGCATAAATAATCAATGTCAACAGAGGAACAGCAAGGGAAATGTTCCACTACAGCAAATCAGCACCTATGTCCCTGCTGAAAAAGTATTTCTCCTCTTTCTTAATGGGAATAACAAAAAGTACATTTAATTTTGCCAGAGCAGTAAAACAAGCAAAAGTATTCCCTTCCTGTCTTCACAGTTAGCATTTTACAGAACGATCCATGCCAGCACACCCCCTTCTCCTGCATGTCCCAAGAGATAGTTACAGTGAGCATTTCTTCATTCATACATGGAATGCACATTCCAGGGCTGCTGTACAAATGCTGTGATGCCAAGGAACAACTACATGATTCTCCTATTCAGGCTGCTTTTTCAAATGAAAAACAAGAGTTTTACACTGAACTGTCTGCTTTTGGCTGACATTTTTCAATTTTCATAGAAACCCACCAACAAGATTCTGGCATCCAGAAAACAAAATACTTTGGTTCTACACTAAAAAGTGAAGTTTTTCATTTGGAAATACTCACAGATACTGATACAAAATAAACTTCATCTTTCCTGCAAGAAGATATTGTTTGGTCTTGACTCTTGCTTTGAAATAGTTTCCTCCTTTATTTCTTACAAGAGCAGCCCAAGACTGTCTGTCTAAATACTTCAGTCTCCTTCTATAACCCATGCCCTTTGCTTAGCTGATGCAGCTCTGCTCACACAGCAAGGTCATGCCATTCCCCTCAGGCACATGCAGGGCCAACTGGAGAGCCTGGGCAGCATCTGGAAGGGAGAGGACATAGCAGAATAGGCACCTATAGAAGAGATACCAGAAAAGGCAGCTTGATTTAATAAATGCAAGTAAATGTTCTGCTTTTCCTGATAAAAAATGCTTTTATTCCTTTAGGGAAAAGAAAGGGAAGCTTTCTTTGGCCTATTTCCTCTCTCCAAATTACATCACCTCAGCCCAGAAAACAAATATACTTGGATACCTGGTTAGTGGGAGTTGGACATGCAGGTATTTTCATGCAGCTGAGTCCATTCTCTTAAGCTCAGCTCCAGTGCTCCCCTTCATACACATCATATCATGTTGCACAGTAATGGGTTAGGGAAGGGATTTCCAGATCTCCCTGAGAAACCAATTTAGTCCTGAAGGCAAGGAAGCTGAATGAATTCATGTTACCTCAGACTACACTAATTGCATTAAAACCAAGGACATGGTTAAGAAACAGTAAAACACAACTCAGGTCTTCATGAAAACGTTGTTTCTGGATTTCTCTGTTTTTTGTACCCTTCTGTTCTTTCACCCCTCCCTGCTCCAATGGAGAATAGAAGCTGCTGAATCACCAAGAAGAACTTAGTCCAGAGAACAAGAGCCAAATTCAGCTCCACAAAGTGTCCCAAGGAAGCTGCTGCCCATACAGCTCATCCAAGGGATCAGCTGACATCAGATTCATTCACACCTGATAAGCAGAAATGGCAATGTCTAGAGAACAAGGAACCTCCTCTTCCCTGCCTTGTGTCAGGCCTGTGCCTGTGTCTAGTGGTGGCAATCAGTTTCACCAGCTGTGACACAGACTCATAGACACCGGCACTGCACAAACACCATGGGAGCAGCTCTCCCAGCCCGGTAGGGTACTGTGCCTGGGATTGCTTAAATAGGTATGACAGAACCTGCTGGGGAACAGTGCAGAGAGGGGAACCAGCTTGCCCAAAATCACAGAGCAAACCCACGGCTTCACCAGTCTCCACCTCCTAATGCCCTAATGACCAAAATGGGACTGTACTGCCAGCTGCAAGAGAGCATGAGGATGGCAAGTGTTTCATGGGCACTCCCTTCTGTCCCAAACTTTGTTAGGCCACCTCCTGCCCCAGCCCATAACCCAGCTGCACCACACACTCCAGGCTGGCACCCCAGAATCTGCCCTCCCTCGGGCAGTGGTGGTGTGAGCACAGCAGCGCCCTGAAGGAGCTGTGGCAGGTCCCCAAACCAGTAACAGACAGGGCTTGTGATAGCCACTGCAGGGTTAACACAGAGCCACCTTCACATTCTGTTTCCTTGGTCAGGTCATCTGACACTTGCTTGAAACCCAGGCTCATTTGGAAGACATTAGGATTTTGGGTGGAGGTGCTGCTCATGTCCTGGACCAGCACTTGGAGATTTAACATTTCATTTCAAACCTCAAAGCAAGACAGATGGGATTTCCCCACCCTTTTGCTTCCCCCACAGAAGTGCTTTCTAATGACTTTTGCAAAGTCAGCTTTGCCTGCGACATGCAGCTCTCCTCCCTCGCTGTTTAAACACCCTGAGAGCTTACAGCCCTTCACCTGGTCTCCCCCCACTGCCTGCGACATGCAGCAGACACCAGTGCCCTGACAGACACATCTCTGGGGAGAAATGAGCCAGCTGGGAGTGGGGCAGCTGGAGGGGAAGAGGCCCTGGGGGCTGTGAGATGGGGTAAGGACCTGGCTGTCACACACCGCCCATCAGTGCCACTCCAGGGATGGAGATGGACACAGCCTTCAAGGCAGTGGGTGTTGCCTCCTTAGCAGACCATGACATCAGTGCTGTGTGCTGGGTTCATTTCACAAGAGCAGAGAAGAAGCAGAAGGTAGGGTCAGAAAGAACAGAAAAACAATACTCAATCTTTTATTTATATTGAAAAAAACCATGAGAAGACTGAGGGGAGGATCCAGCCTTCCTAACACAGTGTCTTAACTCTGGGGAGGGACATAATGACCTTTATTAAAAACACCTACCTCTTTCCAGTGAATATGCAAGGAGCCCAGAGGACTGCTTCACTATCTTCCTAAAATAGATCTGGTTGGGTCAATGACACTGTCAAACACTCCTTCCAAATATAAAAGGTCTTAAGTCATATTAATCCTTCTGCACCAAAGTGCAACATCTCATCCTGTGAATGAAGACTGCAGTATAACAAACACCTCCCTGTTGACTGAAGTAAGGCTTGATGAACAACATCAGTTCTGGTGTTTTCCACACACTTTTTTGTGTAACCTTAATTGTATTCTTCCAATAAAGACTTTCATGAGTTTTGGAGTTTTGGATTTTTTCATGCACAAGACATTTCATAATAGATACCAGACAGAAGCCTCTGTACAGTAAATCAAGGGATTTTTTTCATCCCATTCACAGAAAACCCCATCTCCAGAGGTGATCAAACCAGAACAGGCAGAGAAAACTGAAGAGCTGTTGGTTTTACAGAAGATCCCTCCACAACAGGAGACAGAAACTTCTCAACAGGCTTGGAATGGCTGCAAAAAGTAGAACTCATGTGAAAGCTGTAAGGTTAGTTGGAGAAGAGCTGACTTTGCGTTTAGGAAGCGGTGACACAGGGCTGAAGTGGTGATACACAATGAAATAACCAGGTGCAGGAGAAGAGTGAGACTTGCCTGCAGGCCAGCACTGGATATTAGCAAGCTGGTATAACAGGAGTTGTGTTGTTCAAACAGCTGAAGAGGCACTCGGTGCATGAGATGAGCATCCTGTTCTGTATCTCAAGACATATTTCCCTTTACAAAACAGTTGCTTGTACAGTTCTCAAGGCTTTTTGTTTATCCCATAGGTTTCCTGGGGTGACAGAAGAGGTTTACTTGTTTTTAAACATCATACTTCCTGCCTCTGAATAAAACTGGTGATGTTTATGATACTCAGTGCTCTACAGGTATTTATCAGCTGTACAGAGTGCAACAGGCCAGTGAATAGTTCTCATGTTGCTACAATTAAGCCATTTCAAACTCCATCACTGCTTGACCTCCTGGTGAGACTTTTGCCTCTGAAGTAATATACTTTTAAAGCAAGTAATTACTTGTCCTGAAGGTTAAAAAAAAAAGCAGAAAAGAAACCTCAAATCCATCCTTTTCATTTGTCAGATATTGGTAACTCTGCTTCATTTCATAACCATTATATTTTCAAAAAGTAAAACAAATAGAGGAGAGTGGAGTGAATGCTGATGTTTAAAAAAGATCAATATGAAAACCTGTCTAGAACAGACTGTGCATTAAGACTACACACTCTGACCTCCCTCTTGAACCCTGTGTTTTGGTAGCCACCTAACTTATCCTGTTTAGCACGACAGTAATCTGTGAGTCAGAGTCTTAAGCCTCCATAATTGCATGCTAGCAGAAAGAAACATCAACAGTATTTATTTTTGACAGAAACCCTAATATCAGGAAGACAATACAGCAATGGCATGGAGAAAATATCTTGGACAAAGAAAAATTCTCATTCTCTTACATAGAAGACAGGCTTCAGGTTACTCCAGGTACAGCCAGTGCCCTGTAGGACAATTCCCTCTGGTCCCTGAGTGCCCTGAACTTTTATTCACTCACTAGTCCATCTCTATCTTGCAGAACATAAGCACTCCTGCAACAGATCCTCCAAAGTGCTTCCAGACCATTGCTTCCAACAGGGTAGGGTCTAGCTCAGAAGTTAAATTTCAGCATCCATGTGTCTTTGCTTACTGCTCCCTGACAGAAAAGCAACATTTATTACTGGCTAAAGCATGCATCAGGTCTGTGTGTGCTGGCAGACACTGCAAAATGGGGTACAGGTATTAGGGTCCCAAAGGTTCAACAGTGACATTTCTAAAATTAAGTTTTTCCTCCCCCCCCAAATCATGCCCACAAATCAAATGAAGAAGACAACAGAGTAACATTTGTACTGACTAGCATTTTAATCTAAAAGTGACAGCAAAGTGGAGAGTATATTTGTCCTAAAATACAAAAATTACCTAGCAGAAGATGGGAAAATGAGTGTAAGACAGTGAAAAGCACAGAAGAGATTCAGGCAGAGGGGAAAGAAGAAATAAACTTTCTTCTAATCCCCTAAAAAGACAATACCATGTGTGAACTTCTACAATCCAGACCAAAGGTTCTCCCTTGCTTCATAGTTTGAAAGAAGGGAAGAGAGAGAAAAAGAAGAAATGGAGCTTCTCTCGCAATGTGGGTGTTGTGCCAGGGTGCCTTTCAAGTGCTGCAGCAGTGGTATTCAAGCATTAATTCCTCTTTGCCACACTGCAGAGAGCCAGTGGCATCTCAGCAGATCCCAGCTTCGCCTTAGCAATGGCCAGCAGAGCAGCTGTGCTGCAGAGAGCAGCTCCCCTGCACATCCCTGAGCTGTCAGCTTGCAGCACATCACTGCAGCCATCCTGATGGGAGGCCAGCAGAGTGGGGACGGCTCCAGTGGCCTGCCCAAAAACATTTTCTGCAGGCTGGAAATCCCAGTCAAAGCTCATCCAGTCCTGTTGTAACCTCCCACAATCAAACCTGACAAGGAAAGCCAACTGCAGAATGCATTTCAGCCTCACCTGCTCTCCCAAGAGTAGCTCTACAAGCTAGAAGCATTTGGATGGCCTCCCTGAAATGTCTGTCTGGCTAAAGTGACCTACAGATACCAAGGTACAGCACATCCTTTATTCCACTTGCCTCAGTTTTGGAAACCAAGTGCTTTATTTAATGTTGGGGGTAACCACACCACAAGTCAAGTCAGGAAGTGGGCAATGGAAGAGCAGAGGAGCAAGGACTAGCTACCAAATTCTGGTGGAGGTAATTATTATCATCATGACAAGTATGTTATGATGGGGACTATTAATCCTTTTCATCAGTTATAAAGGTGCCTCCAGAGTAGAATTGTCTTTACTCATTACCTCTATAAGTATGAACCTGAAAGAAGGAATGGGAAACAGCCAATTTGGAGAACTGTGCTGCATGAGCAGGACAGGCACTCCCTGCTCCACCAGTGTCAAGCCCCACACATATGTGCCAACACAAAGAGCAGAACACTGTGTACACAGGGCTGATCCTTAGCACAGTATTTTCTGCTAGTAATAAAGTAAGAGTCATTTGAAGACATTAAAACAGGCCAAAAAACCAAAAACCTGGACTCAGATTCACGGGCACAGGTAATCAGTGCAGCTTCAGTGATACTAGCCAAGTTACACCAATTTATTCCTACTAAAGTCTGGTCCATTAAATGGAAACACCATCCTTGAGTTTTATTTTCTCTCACTGGATTTAGGAAAATAGGTGCTTTTTTTTTTAATAAAAACTTCCTTCTCACTGTCAAGCATCTGTATTTGAATTCAGTGAAAAGGAAGCAGCAGAAATTATTTATTTTTCAAAAACATTTCCATCACTGCATGTGGGGGGGAAAGAAAGTAAGGCTGTGTATGTACGTGTGTATGCATAGAGAGATTTAAGGATCCCACATATGTGGCATATGACATATATGGCATACTCCATATCCACACCATATGTGTTTGCATGCATACCCTAAACACACACAAACAGTATAGGAATGGGCCTCCATGGTTGTATGTAGACACCTGTGGCAGAGATGTCTGGAGAGAGGGCAAAGAGAATTCTTCATTGCAGTCCAGACTCTCAGGCATGGCCTCTCCAGGCACCAGGATAATTGTTACTTGGTGACCTTGTGGAACAGAAAATTTTCTTTTCTGTAGGGTCAGCTGTTGTGGAGCATTCAAGCCCTTCCACAAGGCATTTCCAGCCCTTCCAAACACTCCAGTAACATTCTCAAACATAGAAGTTCTCTATCAAATCCTCTGCATTTTCAGAGTTCCTTCAGCAAGGCCTGACAGGTCTCACCCATTTTATACAAGGTACCTAAACTTATGCCTTCATTGGAACAGTCTTATCCTTCACGCCTAAGATTAAATGCTCTGCTCAATCAGCATTTCAGAGAATGGTTTGGTTTTTTCCTTTTTCAGCAGGAAAGGAAAAACATCTTTCCTCCCTGCAGCCTTCTGCAAGCAACAGTGAAGGTGTTGTGGCTAGGGCAGGCACAGGTTCCCAAGGATGCCCCTCTTATCCCAGATGCAGAAAAGAGGCAGGGGGCAGTGCCAAAAGGAACGCCAAAGTTTGCCTTTCCCTTTTTGGAATATCAGTGCTCATTGATCACTAAATCACTTAAACAGCTTATTAAGTAGATGTCATAGAGAGTTACTGCCAGTCTTCTATTAATTTAAAAATACTAATGGAGGTTTTCTTTAGTGTAATTTCTTTCTGAATGAAAAATGTTCCCTGTGTTAAATGATGAACATTTTGGTCCTCACTAACCAGTATGCAAGGTTGTTGATAATGCATAACACAGATTTAGTAGAAATTTTAACACCACAATATGTTTTTAAGGTTGCTCCATAGCTTTGTTGTCTTATTTCTTTATCATTTCAAAGGATCCCTTCCATTTGGTTTTTCCATTTGCATACAAACTGGCATTCTCTTGATATATATTATTCACAGGTTCATGTCAATACCAGCATAAGCAGAAGCTATCAATCACTTCTCTGATGATAACAGTAAATAAATAATGCACACTTTAAACCTTCAAAGCACTGCATAAATATCAGTTTGTTTTCACAACATCCCTTTAAGCGTTGAGGAAAGCAGTTTAACCATTTCACTAGACAAAAGCTCAGATTCAAGCACAGCTTAAGACCTGTATGAGTCATTTTGTATATTACCATAGAAGAACATACATTCTGATACATAACATATACACACAAGACTGGGAAAAGCACATTTCCTGCCTCCCGACCCCCACCCCCCCACAAAGAAAAAAAAGGAAAGAAACTGAAGCTTAATATTTCTTATTTTTAAAAGAAAGCCAGAAAGCATTTCCCTAACAGAATTGCCTTCAGTGTTACCAGATTGTGTTGCCTTTCTCTTTGGATACTGAAAGCTTCTGCTTCCCCACAAACATGGGGAAAAGGGGAGACACCACTGCCTGCTACCTCCTAGTGCCCTCTTTCCCACAGGGCATGAGGCTGCAGCAGCAGCTACACATCTTTTTAGCACCTGTAGGCATTTCTTTGTGGCCACCTGTGCTGTGCCACTCTCCCATACCAGGGACAGCACATCTGCCACAGGCAGGTCTGTGTCCTGAGCAATACAATGAAATATAGGGGGGGAAAAAAGCTTTCTTGTGGCGAGGCTGGGCAAACTCTGGCACAGACTGACTGATGAGCTTGTAGAGTCTCCAAACTCTGAGAAACTGAAAACCCAGCTGGACACTGCTCTGAGCAACCTGCTGCAGCTGCCTGTGCCTCAAGCAGGAGCTGGGCTGGACACTCTCCAGACATGCATCTTGCCTCAATTGGTCTGTGTCTTTTGCATAAAGAAGTTGGGAATCCCCCATTTGAACTGCTACATGCCCATGAAAAATAAATACCAATGTTTGAGGATACCAAAGCATTTCACTGCCTTCTACTTTTCTGTGGATACAGCTAGAATGTAATGTCATGCCTATGGCAAGAGAGGTCATCAACTCCTGCAACAAATGATATAGGGAGCCAGACACATGAAACAAAAAACATAGACTGAGGATCAAAACTGGACACCTGATTCCAATATTCAGTGCAAGGAGCAGACGGGGATTCTTTGTGTTTGGAAGCCTTTCAGTACCAAAATAAAACTACTGTTCACTGTCCAACAAAAGACTGGGATCAAGTATCAAACTTTTTTTCTTTTTCTTTTCTCTTCTTTTTGTTCAACAGCTACCAGCCAGACTTCATAGCAGCCTTCTCCCACAGTTTTCCTTCACAGATTAAAAAAAAACAACCTTCCTACCCATTACATCTTTGGTTATTTCACATCCATTGATCATTCTGTCCACCTAGCAGAACAGGAGCAAATAAGCAAGAAAAATAAGATAAGGCTAGATTTTTGTTCTGGAAAGCTGCAGCACTGTGCTGTTTTCCCTGTCTTCTCTCCTTTTCCCCCTCCTTACATATCTGCTTTCATCCCTAGAGACATTTCCAATAGCAGATAAATCAGCGCTTTGAATTCTTCTTCTGATGTTGTAACAAGCTGGCAACTGGCATGACATGTTGTAGAGAGACACATGTGAACACCTAAGTCAGAAATAATGAGATTTCTCTCTCATATTCAGCGTGAAATGAGAGGCAAACGACATCACTACTGAAAACAGAGGAGTGCAAGAAGAGGTGTGGGGAAGGGAGGTAGGAAGAGAGGATGCCTAATGCACTTTGCTTACTACAGTGGATTTCAGAAGAAAGACTGTCTCACAGCACCCTGGGAAGCACAGACTTGGAAGGATGGGACAGCTGCAGAGGGCAGTGTCCTAAATCCAGGCAGCTCCACCCCATATCCCAAGGACATATCCCCCATGGCCAAGCACTGCTGTGTGATGTGGCCAAATGAACCAGCCTTTCAAACAAAAACATACGGGACAAAAGGAGGAAACAAAAGAGAAAGGGAATAAAAGGTCCCAGTAAATCAATTAATGCAAAAGTCTGCTTCAGTTAATAGGCAGCCCTGGTAATTGCTGTGTGCTGCCTGTGATGAATAGGGGCTGGTTACCGTTGCACAACTCATCCCACTCTGCACGGCTGGGAACCGCCAGAACGCTGATCTCCGCTGAAAGTCTTTAATTATTGTTAAATTAATCAGGGCAATGTGTCAGGTCTGGGTTCATGCTTAATTGTCCCAATTTCTTGCAGCCTTAGACTCCCACCTCCCTTCCTTATGCTCCTATCCCCCTCCCCTCACATATGCATCATTTTTGTATTGGTGTTGTTTACACAGCAATGAGTCACAGAAAGGCTTTTGAGGTCCCTCACTTGCACTACTTCAGGACTCTGTGTCTTCAAAAGCCATAGTGTAACACAAAACTCTGGAAAGCAGAACTCCAGACAAACCACAAGACAGAGGGCAGAGTATTTTGCCACTAGTGCAGAATTCAGATATGGTTGCTGTTGTTACTTAACACTGGGCATGCAACCACATCTCAGTCACAATCTCATTCTTTGGGCTGGTAGAGAATAAGGGGCACCACCGTCTCAGACTTTCTCCTTCCCATTAGTGATCAGTCCACTGAACAGCTTTTGTCTTAACAGAGCATCAGCAAGGTGAAAATCTGATATAAACTGTTTTAGACTTCAGAGCAGAGGTCAAGAGCCTGTCAATGGTTAGAGATGATTTCACATATTCAGAAGTCTTCTTCACAAAGTCTCAAGCCCCTAGATTCTCTCTTCTCTGCCCAAGATGCAAACAAATGAGTGGGATTGGACTAGCATATTCCACACAGCTTTCTAAGAGTTAAGCCACAAGTACACAAAAGACTATAGCAAGGAGAAAGAGGCTGTGCTCCATGAATAGTCAGGATAGGACAAGAAATAATGGGAGCAATTAAGGAATAATTAAGTTGTAGCAGAAGACATCTAGGTCAGGTGTAAGAAGAAAAAAGGCAAGCAAGAGCAGGAAATTACTTGAATAAATTTCCTAGGGAGACTGGGGGATCTGTCACCAGGGGATATTAGGAAGCAGACAGACATAGCCTGAAGACATTGAGGTGGTCTGAGTGACTTCTTCCAGACCCACAGTGAAAAATCAGACTGGTCTCAGGGGAGGGCCATCAGAGATGAGCAAAGCAGCAGCAGGGATCCTGAGGACCTGCTCAAAATAGAACTGCAGTGACAAATGCAGGACTCCAGGTTTGGCACTGTAGAATTCTGAAAATTACCCACACTTCAGTGTCAGTCCAGCCTTTACACGCTACATAAACAAGATGGAATTTTCCATGATTCTTACAATGTAAACATATAATTTACAGAAAAGTTTTGGAGGAAAAAAAGTAAGGTGCATTAAATTAGACAGTTTCTTCATTAATCAAAGAGCATAATCTTCACAGCAGTCTGAGTTCACCATTTTCCATCACTATGCAGAAAAAGTTAGCTACTTTTATAATGCAACCTGCATGACATAATCATACTTCTCCCCTTTCTCACACAGCAAAATAATCCATAGAGCAAGGCACCAAGGGAAAGTCCTGAAAAATCAAACCTGTGCACAGCCAGCAGAAGCAATATTTTACTTTCTTTTTTACCATAGGCTAAGGAAGACTTCATGAAGATTGTTCAGAAAGTTCCTTCATTATTTCTAGGTCATTGACAGGAGCAAATTTACTGTTTTGAGGAATATATTATCAAGAGATGCCCAATCTAAGTGATCTAATGCATTTAACATTGTGGGGCTGCTCACAAAGAACTTCACCATTAATCTGACAGAAGGGGAAAGACTTGAATTCTGAAATCTCTGGTAGGATCCCTAGTCATTTATTTATTCCTTCATGTTACTATATAACTTTACTTTTGGCTTCTCACCAATAAGTAAAAAACATTCAACTGAAGGTTTAGACTGCGTAAGAATATATCTTTGCATACTTACATTTGATAAGGAAGCACTTTAGATAAAATGTGGTTGTTGTATCACTACAGTGATTTTTTCTTACTTTCTAAAAATGGAGACAAATTAGCAAGTCTTTATTATCCTAGAAAAAGGTTTCTAGCTTCTTATTGGCACTCCCATATTTGCTTGTCTCTGTTTTACATTCATCAGGGATGATATAATTTACATATTTTTATTTGCACTAGAGTAGCAATTTAGGATCATTGTGCAATCCCAGCAATCTGTATCACACTGCACAGCTCTGACTTCCCCACTGTGCTGTAAGTAAGGAATCTAACACCAACATAAGTGAGGCAATAGTTTCCCTTTACCTAATTGACTGCTTTCAGCTCTGAGACCTTATTTTGGGATGGTTGGAGGGAGGGAAACGGTGGGAAAGAGAAGAACAAGAAACAAAAAGAGGGACTACAATGAGATTCACTCCTTCAGAAGAAAATGTCTTTTGCTTTTTATTCAGCTGTGTGAAGCAGCAAAGATAATTAGATAAAATTGGTCTTCAAAAGATACATTTCAGTCAGCCTATTCTTCTTCCACTGAAGGGCAGATACAGAATGATCTACTTCAAAGATGAATATGTTTGGATCCCTCTGTGGCAGGTAGATGGACTATAGTAGACACTTCCACAGCCCTGGCCCATCGTTTTCTTCCCAAATCCAGTCATGAATGCCTGTATTCTCTTCAGTCCCCAAACTGCTCTAGACTCAGCAACTTAGACAACTCCTGGTCTTCAACTGCCTCATTATCTTGGATTATTTTTGTTCTAAAGGTGCTTCTTCTAAAGAAGACAGGCCTCCATTGAAACAGTATTACCTATGTAATAACAAATGCTGTCTCATACATGTGCATTGCATGCACCACCTGATTTTCTGAGAGTCACTACCCAACTTGCCAAGAATGGCATTTGTGGGAGAGTTCTTATTTTCTTTTTACATTAAAAGATCTATTTCACAGGTAGCTGTAGCTGAGACATCATTTTTTTCCTTTTTATCTGTGTGATACTCGCATAATAAAATCACCATGTTTCATACTATCAGGAGAGAGTAAAAGCACAGAGTGGGTAAAACCAGTTCTAGGCACAGTGCAAACCAAATCAGGACATCGTGAATTTGCTGGCACTTATTATCCTGCTTTTCTTGTCCATTGTAAGCATCATAGCATTATTCCTGAAAAATGTTCTTAAAATCTTTTTCTGAGTTTGTTTACCGCTGAGGCTAGTATTTTGTACTGGAATTTTAGCTCTGCCAAAAGAAGAGTCAGTTAGACAGTGTTAACCAATGCTTGTGCCCCCATGCTTTATTCCCAGATGCCTCTTTATACTATAGCAATTCTCATGTTATTGTTAAATAATTGGAGGTGGGGAAGATGTGAGAAGGAAGTTACATGTATTGGCTTCTACAGATGAGAACATAAAAAATACTTAAAATTCTCTCAAATGGATAATTTCCTAATTATCTTTATAGATTTTCTGTCTGTCTTGCTATTGCTACCACTGCATCTCATTAGGGGTTGTTTAGCCTCAGATGGTCTCACAATTGTTGTTTCACGATGCTTTTGAAAATTACTATAATTTGTTTGTTACTTGTGTTAAAAAAGGCTTGAATTATGAGCTTTTTCAACAAATGTTTACTGAGTATTACAGAAACCATAATGAAATTTCACTCTGTAACACTTGGTGGTTTTATTTTTTATTATTATGATGTTCTTTTCTTTAATCATCCAAAGCATAACCAAACAGTTAAACCCTAAGCAGAGCTCTTAAGAGTTAAGTTATGGTTAGCCTAGAGTTCTGGAAGTAGGACTTCATTAATTTGAGTAGTATGTTATTACAGCTTATACATAACAAATCATAGCCATTAGTAGCTGAAAATTATTACTTGAAGGCTAAGGAGAAACAAGATGACAGTCTTGACGACCTTCTAGGACTGTGTGTCAATTCTCTGTGCCACAAACAAGTTAGATAGGATATACTCAGAAGAGAGGTCAAATTAAAAAAAAAAAACAAACGGTTTTTCCCTCCTATGAGACAAAATGTGTTTCAGCAATCTTGAGTTTGGAGAGTGGAAAACAAGAAACATGAAAATGCCCTCCCCTGGCACCACTTTTCTAAAGCGGAGACTCAAATGATGACCAGAGGGTCTCCACTGCCCTCTTTACAGCTGGCAGCATTTGTTAGTGTACAAGGTAACAACAGAGAACATTTTAGATGGCCTCACCCTCCTCCCTGAGCGCAAGATGGAAATGAACAGCCCTACTCTGAGGTGCCTGAAGGGCTATGACCCCAGACCTGTCAGCAGGGAGAACAGAGCTATTTGTCCCATTAGAATATCACTTTTCCTTCTCAGAGTACTGCACTCAGTTTATATATTTTTTTAAAAAATCCTTAAAATGCTCGAAGGATTTAGCAAAGGTACTGCTTTTCTCCATTTTCAATCTGTTTTGCTTGTGGACTTGAGAGCAAGAATCTGTGGCCAGCCTTTTTCAGCGTGTGATGGAAGGTGCGTGCTCTCTGCAGGCTCTACAACAGGATGCTCTCCAGAAACAGCAGCAAATCTGAGAGAAAGGGCCCTCAGGAAGATGAGTAATGCAGAGAGAAAAGAGAGATTTCCATGGCACGAGGTCCAAACTGCAATGCTTTATGAAGATCAAGGGGCCTGGATGTCACTGAGCCTGCACAGAGTGCCTCTGTGAACAGAAAAAGTGAAAAAGCGCCTGCCCATCGCTCATCCCTGTCCCACAGGAGGCAGCTCACTCCTTGGGCTGTCCAGTCTCTGCAGAGAATTTGGTGTCAAACCACATCAGCCTGAAAATTGTATTTCTCCAGGCTAGCACTGACATTCATAGTTCAGAAGAAAGACTATAGGCCTGATTCATCCTCATTTCATGCCACAGCAGCTCCACAGAAGCCAATGGAGCTGCAGCAGCACATACCTGGAACGGGTCTGGCTCAGCAGTCTGGAAGTCCTGGGGTCTCTCCTAGACAGCTTCTTGGGAAGAAAAGCTCCTACAGAGAGTTCCCACCATGTCAGCAACAATGGTGCTTCTGAGAGTCTGTGCACAGGATTTTTGAAAGGGAAAGATTCAGCTCTGTGGGAAGTATAAGCCCAGTATGAGCACTTCACATGGATAACTCATACAGAAAAAAATATGACTGGCAGGGCACTGATTTACTGTAGATCCTAACACTGCTTCAATGCAATTGCCACTGCATTTTGGTGATGTTGCAGTCTCTTCAAATGGCATATTCTGGAAATTATTTTCAGTGCTGCTTTTTATGTTAACATTTTGAATTATTAAGCTGAGCACTTTGAAATCAGCGCTGCTGTGAACCTCTGTGAGGATGGACCAGATGACCTCCAGAGGTCCTTTCCAACTTAGAGTTTTCCCTGAATTTAAGATTCAGAGATTATTTACTTCTGGTGATGCTTTTTCTGCAAAGACACGTTTCAAACCAGACTCAAGTCATGCACTCCCTTTTGTAACCCCTTTTTCCTAACAGTACTAACTAGAGTGCATTACTCCAAGAGCATTACCAACTTATCTACACCAAATCTGCTTTTAACACTTACATTTATTTGTGCATGGGAGTTTGTTGTAATTGCTCCTTACTTAGACATTACTTACACCTGAGAAGCAACATTTTCCAGACTGCCACCATCCATTTCCCCAGAGCTTCTGTATGGCTTTAAACATCTCACCACTTCTGTTATCCCAGAGTAAATGAAGAGAGCCTGATGGCAGCCAGAACAAGAAAGCAAATCTCATTTTGTTTTGCTTTTTAATTAAAAATAAATCACTTACACACTGCTCAGATATGTGGTGATGTCTGCCTGTGTTCCATTCTGTGTGTATGTCTATACACCACGTTTATGTAGAGTCTGTGGAAGCTATTTTCCCAGGAAAAGTCTGTCTAAGCCCCAAACCGACACACCCTAGATACACCACTCAAACTCAGACTAATTAAAAATGTGAACATGCTACATCACTCATGTTTCTCTTGGCACTTCCCAAGGTTTTCTACGTGCTGTGCCAAAAGTGCTTCTGTCAGTCAGGATCCAGCTCCTCACCACAAAGGCAAATGCCAAAGTGATAGAGCAGGCACAGATTTGTGGAGGGAGGATTGCAGGAGCAGGCAGATAGGACGGGCTGCCTGGCCCACACCTCTCCAGTTACTCTGCTGTCCTCTCACCTCTACCACCCATATTCTTTTCAGCACTGCAGACACTCCAGGGCTTTCCAAAAGAGCTGTCTCTGCCTAGTGGCACTGCAGGAGCAAACCAGTTCATTTGAGCTGGTAAGCCTGTCAGTTATTATATAAAAGATGTTCCAGTTTTACAGTATATAAATTAAGCTTGACACAACTGCAGCAGGACCTTTACTTTTCCTGCATATCCTGTTACACTTGATGGGAGTTAATAACTGCAGGCAGTAAGAGAAAGACACTGCTTTCAGGAAAAATAGTGAGGAGTAGATTTCAGGGGACATGAAGATGCTCCTTGCAGTGAAGAATTTTTAAAATTAGCTGACAGTCAAATACCCCAAAATACTTACTTGTGTATCCCTTTGATCTTTTGTGCTCAGTTCTGTGGCTTGTTGGACGTGGCATCTTCCCTTCTCCTGCTTGCTTTGTGCAGGAGTTACATTTCAAGGCATCAGAGTGCTGAAGGCTGTTAGTAGGAGGTATCATTTGTGTGGCCCTTATCCTGATTAGCTGTGTTTCCACATGTCCTTTAATTCACCCAACTAATCCTACTGATATCATGACCTTTATCTTTTACCTCCTTTATCACCCTCAGCTAATGAACTAGTTCCCATAACCTAGGTCAACCTTTACAAATAATCAGCCAGGACTGAACTCTCCAGCTTTTGTCTGCATAACCAAAATACCTTTGCTTTGCCAAATTCAAAGCACAGCAACAAGCTAGAAATCAGATTAAAATGGATTTGTAGCAAATATTTTATGCAAATTCTAGCACCTTTTTTTTAAATTAAATATTCCATCAGATATTTGTCTGTTATTTCAGACTTTGACTAACTTGACTATAAAATAATATTCTGCAGACATTTGCCACAAATCATCATATTATGTTTGAATGCACTCTGATATAAAAACAAGCTGGAAGAAAGCAGCCATGTCATGGCCGATATCACTTGTGTTTGGACTGTGCAACCAAATCTGGACCATGGGAAAAAGATACACCATCATGTCAGGAGACTCTCCCCTCTTCTACTTTGATGCACACACAGCTTAGGTGGTATCAGCAAACAAACAGGCCAGTATTAAGCGTGCAAAATGAGGACTTATGTGCTTAAGCCCTGAGCATATTTCCTGTGTGGAAAGAAAGCTAAGAAGGCAGAAAACACAGCAATCTGCAAAATTGGGCATTATTGGTGCACCTAGAAGAGTGGAGCCAAGACCCCTCCTTGGAGGCAGTCAAAAGCCAACACAACAATAATGTGAGATGCCAAGATATGCAACCAGACAGCAGGAATGTCCTCATTGCACAGTATAGAGTCACCTGGAGCTGCCATGCACCTGAGCAGTGACTTCCTGCACTCACCACCAGCAGCCTTTGGAAAACAGCCACAGACACAAGCTGTCTTCCCCCACAGGAACTAATCCAGCCTGGAGAGTGGTCCCTTAGTGGGGAGCAGACCTCAGCCAGGCTCACTTTGTATATCTGCCCCATTGCCTACATATATTTGCTGATCTAAGCAAACAGAAAGAGCAAAACCAGAAACCAAACTAACCAAGAAGCTCAAAAGCATCCTACTTCTCCATATTTGCACAACAAATTTAGTGACTCACAGTGTCACTAAACAAATGGTGTCAATAGGACCAAAGCACACCAAGAGCAGTGACCCACATCAGCAGCAACTATTCTGCCTGGCATAGTCCCCAAAAGAGGCATCCCCCTCTCCCAATTGCAAACAAGGTCCATTGTGTCTTTCCAGCGATCCGTTCTGTTTGCTGAAAGCTGAAACAGGGCCAGGGGCTCTTCTGTTAGCATCCCAGTCCACTTTTCAGCTGCATGCCTTGTTCTCTCCTCCTACCCCCAGCCAACCAGCTCGCTTAAACAGCCAACAACACTCGTTTGGATTTATCCTGCAGTTGTGGCTCGAGTCCAGACCTGAGCTGGCAGGATCAGTGGAGGACCAGCATCGTCCTATTCAGCTACACACAACCTACTTGTCATCCTTTTGGGAACCAGTGACTCAGATGTAACTTTATTGTGGCCTGGCAGCTGGTGGGACCGGGTGAGACGTACAGAGACAATAACTCTGGCACCCATCAGGCCCTGGAGTGCGGAGCAGAAAGCCTGGCTGCAACCCTCATTCGAGCCCTGGCATAATTAAAACAACATTACCATTCTTGGTGGCAGATTTTCACCTTCTGTAAACCCAGACTTTCTGTGAGCGTTTTGTTTTACCAATTTACTATGTCTGAAAGTCAATGGATTATAAAACAGAAGAGCAAGCCCTCTTTCTTTCTTCTGGGCTACTGCTATTAGCAAAATCATTGTAGCCTACATTTGGGGCTGTCCATATGGTGGATGCTTGACTGCACCCTTGGCAGATACCTGGGAGACAGCAAATGAAACTAAGGGTTTACTCTTTTGCAAAGCTCCAGAAAAAAATATTTTCTCAGGTCCTATTTCTAAAGTGGACAAGTGAAAGAAATTTTATATTTATCATAGGCAATCTTTCCCTCTTAGCCTGTGGTTTCAGAGGAGAGCTGGACAGCCCCAGAGGCTCCCAGTGTTGTCACAGGTTCTTTCCTCCTTGCCCAGTGCCTGCTCACACCTGCTGCAGTGCCCTTCCAGTCCTGCTGATAGAGCTGGTTCTGCAGGCCTGCTGAGCCTGGACCAAGGAACTCATCTGGGTGGATAAGGGGGAGAAAGCAAAATATTAAATCACCCTAAACTGAAAACAATTGCAGCCTGTTTGCCTCCATGCAGTGTATTATTCAGGGTACCTGCTCCTTCCCAAAGGGCACAGCCCTGCCAACAAGCACTACAGCATCCCTGCAATGCCCAGCAGTGAGCATGTCCTGCAGGTAGCTTTGCATATGCCCTGGCTAGAATTCCAGCTCCTTTCTGTCTTCTCAGTTACCAAGGATCCAGCCAGCACCAAACCACAACATCTGTGTCTTTCCATAAATACAGATTTTAGCCCTGCCTCAGCACTGCTAACAGAGGACAGTAAGGGAGGAGGAAACATTTTCAGGGCAGTCACAGAGCAGAGACTAAACACTTCTCTCCTTTTCCTTCCCAGGATGCAAGAAGATGCTGTTACTACACCCTGAGAGATATTTGCACATGTTGGCAGCCCATGCATGCCCCGTGCACCTGAGGAAGGCCCACTCCTGCTCTGGGCACCCCCAGCAGCTGATCTCCCTCCTCCTCACATCACAGCTCAGTGTCCTGTCCCCTCCCCCAGCTTCAATTTTTGTCTGCTCTTCTAGAGGGAATAACTCCTGCGGTTGCCTCAGCAGCTGCTCTTCCCTTTCCCAAGCAGCAGCAAGAGCTAAATTGACCTAATTCCTGCTTGTTTCCCTGCCACCCACAGAATCTGAAATAGCAGCAGTGGAAACTGCCAAGGCGCTCGTCAGCGCTGCTGCAGTGCGGGACCCGCTCACGTTCACTCCATTTTCTGCAGGTCCCACAAGGCTCTGAAACTTCTCAGACTGCAAGTTTCGAAACCTGCAAAAGTGGTGGACAATCACCACAGACAGGTCTTTAGGCAGCCTCAAGGACAAGTGGATTTTTTGTACCCTACGGCACATCCTGGGCAGTGTTCTTTATACTGCAAACATCAGACACATCTATTTGTAAAAATCTATGGATAAGTCTTGCAGCTGCTCTTTCACCTCCTTTTCAGCTATAGTTTGGATTTGCAGCCAGGTTTAGACTATCAGGCTGATTTTTTCTTTCTTTTAATGAAAGATGGGACAGTCATGATCAAAACTTCAGCCAGAACAGGAGGTGAATTTGTGTATGTAATTCGGTAGTGAAATAAGCTGTCACCTGCCAGCAATGTGAGTGACCTGTTACAGCTTCATCAGAAGCAAACCCCCTTTGCCCTTTGCTGAAGTCTACAGCCTCAGATACATTAAAAAAAAAAACCAAAAAAAAAAAAAAAAAAAAAAAAAACAAAAACAAAAACAAAAAAACCAAAAAAACCAACAAACTATATAAATAATTATTCTTTCCCTCTGATTGCAACACACAGCCACAATCCAAGCTGCCCAACTGCCCCCAAAATTTACCAAGCTACAAAGCAAGCGGGAGCATTTACATTAATTAGTGTGTGGAAAGGGAGCCAAAGATATGGTAAGATTTGATATGGCATATGGGATCCAATAACATGTCATTAGAGGTAGAAAGCAACCCTTCACAGTGTAGCTTTTCAGCTGCTTATTAAGGCTTTCAGTTCAAACTTCTGGCTGAAATTTTCCATGCCATAATTGCTACTATTCTGGTAATTAAAGCTTGCTATAGTACACAAACAAAAGGGCATTTCCTAGCTTTTGAGTGTGTTCCTCTGCAACTTTACTCATGTGGTTTCTAGTAACATATGAGGGGGAAGAAGGCTTAAGTCTCTTAAACTGAACATGAGCAATGCTGGCATTAAAGTTCTACCATACTTGATGGACATCAGACAAGGATATAAATTTTACCAGATCATATTTTCTGTCCTTTCATCTGCACTGCTTTTTACTGCTTTTGAGAGTCAAAGCAATCTCAAATTTATGTGGAACTCCTGTGTCAGTCAGAAGAGAGATATCACGAAAAATAACAGTGGCCAAGCACTCTCCAAATAAACCTCCTTCCCATACCTCTGGCAAGGGGAACGGTTACCAATAGAAAAAGCTCATAACTTATCATAACATCAGATTTCGACATTTAACTGAAGTTTCTATAGGTATCTTGGCCATTGCCCTATCCCAGCCCTCATCAGCACATTGACCAATGAATGTCATTCACTTAAAGCTTGCCAAAGCTTCCACTAAGAATTTCTGGCACTGCTTAGACTCCTAGGAAACCTCAGAGCCAAACAGTGTAGTAACTATGAAAATTGTATTATTAGCTTCTAAACAGAAGCAGCATGACACTACAAAGGAAATATGCAGGCTGTCAGAGGCACTGAGAGAAGGTGTCAGCTACAAATTAATGGCTATTAAAACATATTATTTGTTCCAAAGTGTTAAAAATGAGATTTTTAGCTCTGACAGCAGAAAAGGTGGTGGTGTCAGGTCCCACATTGGCATGCCATCTCTCCCAGCTGGTGTTGCCAGCATTTCCAAGCTGTTGATTGGTACCATTTAGATACTCCCATGGAAGCCTCAGGAGACGCAAAAAGAGGCTTCGTTCCTTTCCCTTGGTTTAACTAAGGTAGAGACATTCCTCTTTTGGCTCTGCTGACAAACATACATGATTAAAAGTAATGAAGGCAGAGGAGCAGAGATCACCTCAAGTTAACATAGATGGATGACTTGAGCACAAATCTAACTGGTGGATCCCTCTTCACTGAGAAACTGAAAGTACAACTAGCTAAATAAGTTTTGGCTCACTTAAGTACAAGTGACTTCTACATCCCAAACTCAGGGTACCACAGGTTTCCAAAAAGCAGTGTGACGGCAGAGAGGCCCTCACAAGCATTTTTACTGATCTTCCCATTTTGCCCATTTAAAATGTATCATCTCAAAGCTGCAGTCTCTTATATGAAACAGTCTAAGAAAATTAACTGGGAAGGTTAAAAGCCAAGCCAGTGGCAGGCAGAAGTCTCTACACTGTCTGTAACAAGGCAGTGTCTTAGCCACTTAGTCTTTTTTGGGGAATGGGTCTGTGGAGGGAGATGTGTGTTAATCATTGCTATTGCAGATGGAATTAATGCCATACGTGCTGCCACACATGACACTTGGGGACTGGAGGCTGGTACTGCTAAGTGGAAATACTACTGAAGTACTTTCACAGCACTTGTAAGGAGAGGGAGCAGGTGTGGCACCCACTGGTTCTGCACAGCCCACAGGTGAAGAAAGCACCGTTGATTTTAATCTGTTTGAAAATGCTTTTGTTGAACCTACTGCAAACATACTGATGGAGACTTGTAGGTCCAAGTTAAGTAACTTGCCAGAGCCACAGGAGCAGGTCACAGAGTCAATGCTTGGCATGGGATGCAATATCTGTATTTCATGCCAGCACTTCTTGAAAAATCGTCCTACAGGTCCCTGAGCCTTGGAAAGCAGGGACAGGAATGTTCAGGGATCTGGGATGTGCAGAGCTTCAGAAAAGTTTGGCTGATTTCAGAGCACCAACCACCTGGGTCTCATCACAGCCACAGCTCAGGTGCTGCAAGGCCAGCCTACCAAGGACACAGACCTGAGACCTCCCTGCTCCTGGCTCCCTTGTGACTGCTGCCTAGGTGGGGATACAGCAGAGACACTGCAGAGAAAGTTTTCTCAAGAAGCTGCCTGTGAAATTTGCATTGTCACTAACTCAGTGTCACAGACTTGCCCAATTTCAAGGTGGCATTGTCTGATGGAAAAAGTTTTGTATCAGGATATTCCCAACCAACACTTCTGAATATAAAATGATGAAGAACTTTCCCTGAGTTCATTGTGTCTGGGGACAGGCTATCTGAAAATCCAGGGTACTTCACATATTTCTCAGTGATCTTTTGATCACTAAAATTCACTGGGGACTTCAAAACACCAGCCTTTTAGAGCTATTTCTGTCTAGAAATGTAGCACCAACCTAAGGCACACCTCCTTTACCTGGTCAAAAGCACTAAAATATCACAGAATTGGTACATCTGTAATTACATTGACACTATTAGCTTTTGAAAACAAAAAAACAAATTCTAAAAAAGTACTATATGAACTCAATAGGCTATCCAATGCCAAAGAGCAGCAATCTTGACCTAGGTTACTCAGTAATTTCTCTTTTCAGTGAATTACATATTTGTAGAAAGTTGCACAAACCGCTGACATCAATCTCAGACTCTCACCAAATGTCACTTCATGCAGAACTTGGGTGCTTGGAATAACTGAGATGATAAAAGGATGGAAAAGTCTGAAGTGTAAAACAAGGAGATGCAGGGATGCAAAAGGGAACAATTACAGGCAGCCTGCACTGGTAAACACTGCAGCAAGAATTCACACCATGGAAGTTTAAAAAGGGAGCTTAAATTAGAGGAGGTACTGTTATTCTTAAGGATTGTAATCAAAATCCTGTGGTTCCAATTAGGAAAGAAAAGATGCCTGAACAACATGCTATTACCAGCTTTTTGGCAGGAAAAGCCATTTACAACAACCAGGCTGCCTCTCCTGCACTCAAGTATTTGTTTTTACATTCAAGCCTTCCCAGACTCAACAGCTCTTGGAACAGCCACACTTGTAAGGGCAAAGTCCATATCAGATGGATCATCAAGTAGAATAAAGTGTTATTACTTTCTCAAAGCTGCTATTCAGTCACACCCCTTACATTATTTCTGTGAAAATGAGGGAGTAATTTCAATTATGGAAGTATGGAAATTTCAATTATATGAGTATGGATAAAAAGAGACTGAAAACAGGAGATGAGCTGTCGGCTTTTTTTTAAACCTTCAAGGCTGAAGTTCATAGTAAAGCTCCTCAGAATAACACAAAGCCCCTTCCTTTTGATTGTGCTTTTCCACCTGTCAGTCTTTGCAACATGTGTGGGAGCACCCAGAGCTGTGCAAGTTGCTGAGTGTTGGAGGTGTTTGGCTATACAGGAGCAGAAACAAGAAAAGGAAAGGATGTTCACTAAGCATTGCCTAGAGGGAACTGGGGCTCCTAACATCAGACTCCTGCTCTGCATCAGCCACAGGAAGACCTCTTCCCTCTGTCTCTCTTCCCTTCTTTCTGTGTCTTGATCCTCAGTGATTTGAGGCTCTTGGGAAAGCTTCCTTTCAAGTTTACTCTTCCACAGAGTCCCAGCCCAGTGCAGAACTGCATGTGTTCAGCAGAAAATGTCCTCCACTTTTTTTTACCCATGTTATTTAAAGCTCCACTTCATTATATTTACTGGTATTCTGATTTTAATAAATAATAATTGCATGCTTCTTGGAGGCTCTAGGCATCTTAATGTGTAATTAATCATAGTACCAAACCCCATGAGCCTTCAAATCATCATTAGAAAGAAAATCTTTCAGCCAAACACCTCGGTAAAAAAATGAGATCCTTTCCCTTAATTGGTCTGGGAAGCACACGCACAGCTCTCTTAAATGGATGCCTTCCACACACTACCCACAGATCTGGGCTCAGACCAAAGCAGGGAAATGAATTCCAGAGATGCACAGTCCCCACATAGGCACATCTGCCAGCACCCCTCTCTCTCTGCAGCACCGTGTGCCAGGTTGGAATGACCATGAGGAGAAGGAAGAGGGAAAGAAAAGAAAGGGAGTAGCCCTCCTCCTCAAGTAATGTAAGAAGAAATATGTAAAGTGATACTTCAGGGGCAAAACACTACAACATGCACATGGGTAATTTCACAAAGCTGCCATTAAATGACAAGCACTCCTCTTCTCTGAAAGGTATAAGTGTAATGCTTCAGAGGTGCTTTAGCTCTTTTTCCACCCAACACCTCCTTAAATCTGGAAAGTTAAACTCAATCTGATTTACTTTACAGTAAACCTCAGCCTTGATTACAGCTGGGGAGTCAGCACATACACCTAACAACAGCAGAAGGTTACTTTTGGTCTACACAAAGATATGAATCACAATCTAACCTAAATGAGCACCATGGCCACAGGCAGAGGCTTTCCTCTCATCCAGACAGAGCTGCAGGTTAGCCCTGTCCTGTGTTCTGTGTTTGCTTAGGACTCCTAGAGCTTGGAGAGTCTGACCCTTGCTGGCAGCCTCATTAGGCAATGAACAGCTACAGCTATCTGGGAGCAGCAGCACAATGTTTCCAATGGCCTTGGAGCCACTGGAGCTCAGGCCCCTCTCACTGCACCTCCTGTATGCACCAGCCACAGCCACAGGTGGGTCTCCCAGCACAGATGGGCTGCAAAGCTCCAGTTTGCAACTTCCAGCTCACTTTGTTCACCTGTGGTGCTTGCTATTGGCACAGCCCCATTACAGGGCTAACCAAGCCCTGAGCAATCCTAACAAGTAAGAGTACACAGCTTGAAAGACAGCTTATTTCCTTCTAATTATTTTAATTCCCCTTCAGTTTTCACGTCTTCTACACAATGAAGGAAGGTCTAATATGTAACGGATTACTGGCAGGGCAGAATGAGCAAATAGCTAACTTATTTGTTTTAGATGGAGTAATACAATAAAAAGTGTGCAACCTACTATATTGTGCCCATGAACTTTATCCTTCTGAATAACACACAGTGTCCAAGAAAAATTTCCTGCTCTGAGAGTCTACAACCTGGGACTGGAGCCCAAAGACTCCCAAGAAGCTCCAGCAGATGGTAAACAGCTGCATGTCCCGAGGGAATGGCTAACCTGGCAGTGGTTTCCCATATACTAAATCCTCATTGCTTTAACAAGGTTGCCTGGAAGTGGCTTGAACAGAAGTGAAGGGAATGCTGCTCTGATCAAGTGACTCATAGAAAGAGAGAGGGAGGTCTTAAGATACTCTCTGGAAAGGATTTCAAAGCTGAGCATATTGTTCCAGGAAATGTTTACAGACTGGAAAAGAGGAAGTTTTGACTTTCATTGGCTTATTCTGTTGCAACATGGCATGCTTACTGAAAATACACAAAGAGAGGGGAAAAAAAAGCTCCCTTCTGAAGAAGAGCTGGGCAGGAGGCAAAAGGAGTGCAGCTCTGCCCACTCTACAGTGCCAAAATTAACTCCATCCTGGCTCCACAAGGCACACTCATACCTCAGCCCCACAAACATATCAAAAAGGAACAAATGCCAGAGTAAATCACAGAGGTCAGAGCATGAGGAGTATACTCTCACTACAGTTTTGGGGCCATACTTGTCATATACCACTCACTTTACAGATGCCAAAGAAGACAGTGCTCCTCCCTGGAGATGTTAGCAATGTCTGGGAGATAGAGCAGTTACAGAGAGATTATATTTAGGGTTGTGGTGGGTGAGGGTGGCTTTTTGTTTTTACAGATTGAACAAGTTCACAACAACCAACAGAAAAATCAGGACTTTATGGATGCTCCTGTGGAAGGGTTTAAGAAAATCATGTTACATTCTAGTTCAGTGGCTCCTAATTTTTTTTACAGCTCAGAGTCCTTTGATAAACTGTGCCTCCCTATTTAGTCCTTCAGTTACCGCACTGTCCCAAGCCAGCGTAATTTCATTCCTCTAATCCACTTGGGATATCTCCTCTCATCCCCTACCAAGAAGCTGCAAGATCCTCCTTTTGCTGCCACTGGGTTTTTGGCAGCAGCATAAGCCCAGAGGAAGAGCTCACGCTCCTGCAGAGGGGCCAAGTGCCAGGGCTGTGAGACAACCACACTGCAGCTGCTCCTCACCCTGGCTGAGCTACTGACTCTCCAAGGAAGTGCTGTCCTTCCAGCAGAAAGAGCTGCAGGAACAGAGGCTTCTGGAGGAACTATGTGAGAACAGCCCATGGGAAAGCAAGGGTTAAAACAACAGTGCAGGCCCCTCAAACTTCACTGCAACCCCTGTTCTGAAGCCTCAGAGCAGCTCCTCTTTTTCTCCCCACCCTATAAACCTGACTCCAAAAAGGGTGTGAGCACTTTCAAATAGGCCACAGAGCCTGTTGGGAGGAAGAACAGTGAAAACAAAGGGTCATCACAGGCCATGACAGCAGTCATCAATCCAATACCCATCAGAGGTGAAATTATGTTCATTTGGACTGACAAAAAGACAAGGAGCCTGATCTAAAAGGACTCAAAGAAAGTTTGGCAAGAAGGTAAGCATTTCACTCCTGGAGATGTGCGCTGGAAGATGACAGGACATGCAGAAGTCATCCTCTTCATCCTTAGCTCTTTTTCCAAACCATATATATATCCATTTTCTTGAACTGTAGAAAGCCTAATGAGGGGAAAAAAGAACAAAACCAACAAACCTCTAAGGTTGCTTTGTTCTGAAGGCATTTTTTAAAGAAACAGAAGTCCTTCAGATGTCAATACTATGCTAACCTGTGATCCCCTAAGTGGACTAGCTTTTGCTTGGGAAATGAAGGGTCCCTGAAGTTTGGTGACTTCGATATTTTGAAATCCTAACCTATTTGACAAGATATTAGTCAAAAAGCAGCCAGAAAGTGTGAATTAATAGGACCCATATGTAACTGCCTAATAGTAACCACTTGCTTAATACTGTGTAGCTAAATGGTTTAACAAAAGAATTAGCCAGTGACATCCACTTAGGAAATATGATCCAATCAATACTCTGATTTCTTTTAAAGTGCTGAACTGGTTTTGACACATATAAAAATGTGGTTTCAATCAGACCAGACTGCACCACAAAAAAGCCTTGTAAAGAAGCCCAGACCTGTGGTCTTTAAACAATGCACTGAAGTAAAGAACATTCACAATGGGATTGAGACTGGGAGCACGGGGGGAAGAAATAAGTGGTCCCTCAGTCATTATTACCAGCCATGAGATCACACAGACATTTCATCTTATATTATCAATCTCCCTTTGTGCCGGATGTACAATAAAATATGTAGTGTCAGGCAGAGCTGTAATAGGAGGAACAGTCAAATTCCTCTTGCTTTTCTCCTCCTGACTGCCCTCATTTACATTAATGTCTCAGAAACAGTAATAGCTAATGGAGCAAGACTGTTGCAGTCCTGGTTCAGTGACACTGGCTAACTGGGAACACTAAAAGGATGTTCAGAAACACAGACCAAAATGACAGCAACTGATACACAGGGAAAAAAATCAACTAAAATTGAAACAAGAAAATAACCCCCCCAGACTAAAATATCTCCCATGCCAGGACCAACTATGGTGTAATATTTTTATGAAGAAACCCCACTGAACACAGTTGATCTGATTTTCCGTATGTCCTACAGGAGCTGAATGAAGTTTTCCCCTGGCAATGGTCTCAATCCAAGGCCTCAACACTCCGAGCACTGTTATTGTCTTGGCTCCAGCAAGACACAGTGCCTGAACAATGTCCCACCTGCAGTTTTAAAATTGTGTTTCATTAAACTGAATTATCTTAGTGCAAAATGTACAGATTAGCTCCCCAGCTAGCTCATATTCATAAGTACACACAAGCACCAATGAAGCCAGACATGTTTGATCCCATGCAGGGATCAATGGCAAGCTAATTGAGCCTTCACAGACCAACTGGGAGCAACACATCTCCTGTGCATAGAAGTCAGAGGGAAAGGGCCAGGAAGAGCAGACACCCTGAGCAGTACGTAGGGACTGCCTGTGTGTCCATCCCCAGCTCTGTATGCCTACCCTCTGACTGAGCTGGCAGGCCACAGAGAAAGATGGTCACAAGCTCTGCACGAACATGAAGAGCTTAAAAATCATAAGGGCTATGGCAGTCCATGGCAAACAGGGACACTTCAGTTTTAGAGCTGAATGTATCACAAGAACCTCAAACAGGCTGCCACCCTTCCTCAAACAGGTTAGTGCTTGCTTTACATCTTCTGGCATTGCTGCTGCTCCCCCTGGAGCTGCCCCAATGGGTGCTGAGCTCAACACCTGCAGCCTATGAGGGAAGCCAGCCCTGAGCTGTCCTCAGGGTGCAGCTGCAATGCATTCACTGCCTTGTCACATGTGTGCCTCCACCAGATTTGTGCTAACTGAGCTTGCACCCTCACAGGACTCTGGTTGTAGCATCAAGGTGCTCCAGTGAAGCTGCCTGCTGCAGTATGTGGCTGGTCTTTGCAGGCTTTTTGCAGGCTGCAAAACGGGTGGCAAGCAGACAGCTAGCAATACCAGCATGGCTAAAGACTTGGCTGCATTTCAGCACTCCCAGCAGGCTCCACAGAGCAAAGGTGGTGAGGTTCTTCTCCTCCATCCAAGTTACAAAATGAAGAAGTCAGCACTCAAGTCACTCAGCCTACCAAACATTAACTTTCCCAAACCACATCAGGATCTGAAACAGATTTAAACTTGTTAAAAAAATAACAAGTTGCTGCTTCTTAAAAGCTTTGAGTTTCTTGGCCATTTCTTATCATGGAGTAGGTTTTAAGAGTCAAAGAATTGTTCTCCTGGTTGGGAAATCTGGCTTCACAGCTGACTGAGAATGGATAGACATGAGTAGGTTTCTTTGCTTTCTGAAACAAATATTCATTCTCACATATCTGAGTCAAACATTAACAGTTAATGCCTTACTCTAGGAGCCCATAACAACATGAAAGGTGAATGTGCAGATTTAGAGCAGTAAGGTTCTACAAAAAGACAAGTAAGGCTGATGCCAGCAGTATCTCAGGGAGGGCTTCATTCCCTTGTACAAAAGAAACTCATGTAACCCAGCTTTGTACTATCTAGGAGTAAAGAATAATTTCTTTGTTGCTTTCATCTGTTTCTTTAGTTTTATTATTTTTTATTCATGATCTCACTGCCCATGTCAGGATGACAAGCCAACCTGAAAAGAAGGACATCATGCCAGTTAGGATAACAAAACTTTCACCAGAGAAAGAATGATGGAAAAATCAGCAGCCCAAATCAAGTCCCCCCTCTTCAGGGAAGAAAAAAAAACCAAAAAAACAAAGAGGCAATAAACCCAATATTTCAAGCAATTTTTGCCCTCTCAATTAAGTGTTTCCTCCATGCTCATGAACTGCCTAGCAATAATCTGAAGAATCCCCACAGCTTACATGGGAGGAAAGGAGGGGGCTGAGGCACATCCCCCTCCTCTGCAGGTACAATCTTAGACAAAGGGGTGAGAGGAAAGATTCTGCAGCTGGAGGTGCCACATGAGACTGAGCACTCTGCACCATGTCAACCTCACAGAGCAAAGCCAACATATTAAGAGCTACAGAGAAAAAAATACCAGTCAAACGTTTGCCAAAGCTCTTGTAAGAAGAAGGACCTATTCCAAAAAAGGTTATTCCACAACTAGTTCATCTTAGGAGCAGACAGACAATCTGGTGAACTGCAAGGACAATCCCCCTGTGTCTGAGGATGGAGTTACTAAAGTTTCTGAAATGCCCACTGGTGAACAGACACGGATGTTAACCCTGTAATAGCACCACAGAAATAAAATAGACAACCACTGTGCACCAAGGAGTACAAAAGTGTGAAGAGGTGATGGATTTATTCATATTTATTTTGAAGTGAGCTAGAAGCAAATGTAAATTTCAAACACTGCCCCTCAGCTCCACCTCATCACTTTCAACCTTACTCCAAATATAGCGCACTGATCTTAGGACTTGCATTTGCAATTTGCTGGTTGCATTAAGATCCTGAGTGCTAGCAGAACTCAGGCATGTTTTTATTTAATTCACATATTCAATCATAAACCAAGGCCTGGAAGAGAGATTTTCTCTTTTGTACAGTCAGCCACAAACAATATAGGGGACATCTTCCCCTCTGCTCAGGAGAGCACAATAAATCACTATAAAATCCTGCAAGAGTTTCCTTGAGAAAAGGCAAGCTACACTACCTGGTACACATTTAAAAGCTTGTTGACATGACTCAGTCCTTGAACAGTAGTCTTCCTGTGGATAGAGGAGTTCTTATGGGAGAGTCCCTCTCCCATTGTCTTCAGCCACCTGTCACTCTGCTGCAGGTACCAGACACTCCTCTTCGTCATCCCTACTGCATCCTGAAAGGCAAGGATCTCCCTCAATTGCTTCAGGCAAAGCAGCCTGAAGCTTCTGGCTTAGTTTAAATAACTTGGTGGTTCAAGCTAAGCCAGTCCCTCTGGGTTTTAATTCTTCTAAGACCTGTTCTATCCAAAGTTTCCATAATAGTTTGATTACTTCAGCTGGGGCTGTGATGTTTTACCTGTAAAATTAAAGTGGTAGCTACAGATGTACTTACACCAATAAAAAATATTTCACAACACAGTAGTTGCTTTCTCCTTTGTGCTGTGAATACCTGCAGCACAGGAAACACCTTTGCACTGCCACTAGAACATCCATGTACATCCCATGTAAACTCCATGAGGTGCAGCAGGGTCAAGTGCCAGGTGCTGCACCTCCAGATTCCAGTCCTTATTTAACTGAGCAGCTTTTTAAAGGCTCTCCCATGTGCATCTGCAGGTATCACAATGCTGGAAAGGCAAGGGTGGGGATGTGCTCAGGTGACAGGAGCCCTCACTCTGATGGCCCCCACAAAGCAGTGGGACCTCATCCTTGGTGGGTTTTCTTCAGTGCAGCCCTTCTCCCTCTCCCCTGTGCTGAGCAGGTGCATTTTCCATCATTCAGCACAGTGGGCAGTGTAAATTTAAAGGGACTGAGAACAATGAAACTTTTCTCCTAGCTTCTCAGTATCACTTTAATAAGTGATTTTTTGGGGGAGACATGTGAGCCCATGCTGTTTGAACCAAAGAGAAGCTGGTTGCTGTAAGCAGGATGTGTGCATGTTCAATAAGATGGAAGCAAACCTCTCTGTCAGAGCAGTGCCAGATACATTCCCCTACCAGCAGGCACAAGAGTGGCTCAGAAGGACATATTTTAATAGGGTGGGAAGATACTAATGTGCCATTTCAGTCCTGGCATCCCCACCACAGATGCCAGAAAGGACCTGCCAGGTGGGGCTGTGGGGAATGAGTAGAAATTTTTCTGCTGATTATCCAGACAAGACCACCCATCCATTTCATTGGAGGCTTTGCAGTCATCACTAGTGACTTGGAGAGTGAGGTTATACATCCTAAGCCATCCAGCCTGGCTTTCAGATTTTATAGTTTTTAATTTAGATTCTCTTGATTAATCCTCCCATCTTTCTTTCCTGTTGTTCTGGAAACTGTAATATATCATGGGCAGAAAACAGAACTGAGGGGGAGGGCAGGAAGGGAAAAAGAACAACAAAACTACAAAAGTGATCAGGTCAGCCAAAGCAGGCAACAATAAGAAGAACACAAAATGTCAGCAGTAAAAGTAAAGACTAAAGGGACTGGCAGAGCAGCAAAGTGAGCAGTGGGATATAAGGGCTTTCCACAGAAGATAATCTTTAAAACAACAAACCAACTCAGGGTATTGTCATAAAATACTCCCCACACAGAGGGTAACTCAATCCTCCAAACATGGGTGGAGAATGACCTCTTCCCTCAAGCTACAGCTATAGGCACCCCCTAAGCTTTCCCACAAAGGACAGAAAGGGAGACAGAAGTGACCTGGCCCAATATTGGCAATGAATCCTAACTCCACCCTGCCTTTAGCTGTTTGCAAGGAAGTGAACATCCAGCATAATCCTGGGATTTTTACCAGAACTGGTTTTTTTAATACATCTGTAATATTCCAAAAAGGAAAAAAAAATTAAATTTTATATTGGTACCTCCTTATTAATCAAGCTGACAGCCCTCAAGAAAACCCAGTAATCACATCCAGCAACTTTATTAATTGCATAAAGTGGTTTTCCTACAACCCAAACTCCTGATGTCAGGTGACTGACTGGAAGTTAAGATTACCATTTTAGTAAGAGGAAATGAAAAAAAATTTAAACCTTATAATTGTGAAGAAGCATCTACAGACGAGAAAATTTTCAAAATAGAGAAAAGTTTAAAATAAACCAAAAGCATTATTGTGTTCAAAATTTGGTGGGCGTTTTTTGTTTTAATAAACATCACTGTTCTAAGACTAGATTTTGACTATCTGTGTGTTGCAACTCACTTCAAATAGACTAATAAGGTCTACCACAATGATTCTGTTTCTCTGCAATTTTTCACTACTTGACACTTCAGAACAGCCTACACCAATCTTCAGTTTCAGTATTTGGAGCCTCTGAACTAAAAGGAAACAGCAAGAACTTACACTTTGTCCATCACCTCTCCTTACTGACTCTTGGATAAGGCACCACTCTGAAACAAACATTTTCTGTGAGTAGCCTAAAGAAGAGAAATTAAAAAGATGGGATGTCTAGAAAAATTATCTGAGAGTACAAAGAGAACTGGCATTGTTTAGTCCGAGAAAAAGAGGGGATGAAGGACAACAGTCTTTAAATTCATTAAGTCTGTCATGGAGAAATGTCAATTTTCTATATTCATGATGAACAGAGAAGTAACCAGCTTACATTACAAAGAATACAATTCCAGTTGGGTAGCTGGGGATATTTTCTAATGATAAAAATGGCAAAGCCCTGGAACATGCTGACTGCGAAGACTTCAATATCAAAGGCTTTTCAACAGGTTAAACAAACAACTTTTGAGAATGACATTGGTACAGTTGATCTGCCTCAGGGTAAGGAGATGGACTGCATGATCCTCCAAGGTCCCCTCCAGCCTCAGGTGCCTATGACTGCATGAATTTTAACAGCTGGACTTGATGATCTTGAATGTCTTTTTCAACATAAATTATTCTATGTTTGTATTAATTGTTTATTAAACTAAAAATATGTGCATTTTTAAAATGCTCTGCCATATAATGTGAAATAACCTCTGAAAACAAGCTAGCTTGTGGGAGAAATATCCTTTGCAAATAATTTCTCTTTATTAAAAAAAAAGGAGAAATTTTATGGTTTTCTTCTTCATGGTAGAAACAGTATTTAGTCATTGGTCTCACTCCTGTAGCAAAGTAAAAGGCCTACAGAGCATTCCTTTTAATGAAAACAAAAGCTTAAAATTACTACTCTGTCCTTCCCTAATATTTTGGCTGCTTTTCAGATCACTTGTGGGCGTCTTACCTGCTCTCCCCTCAGATTATCTCTGTCCTCACAACAGCTATACTACAAGATAACTCTTCCCCTTAGTTCATTTTCAGCTCTCTGCTGCACTGTGATAGAAAAATACATGTCCCAATTGCATTTGTAGCTGACTTTTCCCCCACCTGAGGATTGATGATGCCTGTCCCTAAAACACTCTCTCTTGATTTTGTGTGCATGGATGTAGAAGAATAAAATAGAGACAGATCATCCAGGCAGTGGTAAACGAGATTTCAGAATGGGAATATGCCATAAACTCATCCCGGTTCCAAGAAGACAGTCAGGAAATGCTGCAATACTCAAGGCCAGACAGTGATCTGCAACCGTGACTCAGTCAAGTACATGGAAGCATTTGTCAACAGTAATATGAACTGATGGCATGTTGTAGCAAAACCCATCAAAGGTGGACAAGTCTTCCTTTACAGAATTACCACTGTCATCCCCCAAACCTGACAAATGAATCTGAAAACTTCTCTCAGTCACAAATTCAGCCCATCTTTGAAATATCACAGGGACTGTACCAAAATCTTCCTCTCTTTTCCACTGAGAAAGAAATGGGGGGCTCAGTGAATTCCCTCCATAGCGACACATTGGTAGAGGCAAGTTTTCTCTCCAAAAGTGCCAACCTTTTTTAAACACACTTGTGATGAGCAGTAATGGAGAGGATGCTGCTTAACAACATGTCAGACCCAGCTCAACCCTCCAGGGAGAAGTTCGCAGGGGAGATGGCAGTCAACAAGATTGCCATCCAAATGCGGGTGGCACAAAGCGCCAAGGGATAAAAAAGAATGGACATTTGGAGAAAAACAGTTTAAGACAAATAAGATGAGAAGATGAGGAGCAAAACAGTGGGGCTGTGTTCGCCACCGGAGATGTGAAATGGTAAATGCCGGCACCTTTGCAAGTTCATAACAAATCTTAGTCTGGGAGCAAATAGTTTGAAAGAGAGTTTTAGAGGGTATTAAAATATGGTGTGATGCACAAGGAATTATAAAAGCAGGAGATGTTCCAGGCATCCACACTACCTCCCAACCAGTCAGGATTATTTTACACCATTCATTAGCAATGTGTTGCATTTACAAAAAAAGAATGTTTCAAATGCATTATCTTTATTGTAGGGCTCCTGTATAGCTAGTTTTGTAGGGGAAAGAGTGAAGAGATTTAAATGATTTAAGTGAGCAGAAACAATTATATTGGTTTATAATTGTACTTAAAGACTTCTGCATCTACTGTAATGACCATACCTGACACTCAGAAGGTAGCTGCTGCTCTTTGGAGGACTACATTTTGGACAGTTGCCCTCTTGAGGAAATATTGAAACAGCTAGTCCTGAAACAGCTCCATTGTGTCAAAGGCATCTCACTGACCACATAAACCTTAATGTTTTCAAAGAAATCGCTGTGTTCTTAGGTTGCTGAAGCATGCACTTACAGTTTTCTGAATGGGACATGCCCTTTTTGGTTCTAATAGCTTTAGAGAGCCCAGAGGAAGGTCTCATGCCGTTCATTTACATTGTTGTAGCTTTTTGACTAAAATACCTAGAATCATAGAACTGGTTAGTTTGGAAAATACCTTTAGAAACACTGAGTCCCACTATTACCCCATGTCATGGTTTAGAAATGGTACTCCCCAATTTTGTGCTCCCCCTGAAACTCTCCAAGCCATGTGACCCTCAAGGGCAGCTGGAGAGGAGAATTGGAGGCACAGAAAGTAAACATCACCAGGTGAGATAATAACAATTTACTGGAAATGGCAAAGAGATAAGAAAACAAACAGCAACAGCAAGAATATTAATTACAAGAGTGTACAAAAGAGTGGCATAGAATAACCTCCAGGTCCTGGCCATGCCCTTCCTGGCTACTGCAAAAATTTGTGCTGGCCAGAATCAGGACAACCCAGCACTGCCAAATCCACAAATTCATCACTAGTCCATTCTCTAAGTGCCACAACTACATGTATTTTAAATACCTTCAAGGATGGTGACTCAACCACTTCCCTGGACAGCTTATTCCAATGCTTGACAGCTCTGTCCATAAAGAAATTTTTCTTAATGTCCAATCGGAACCTCCCTTGGCACAACTGGAGGCCATTTCCTCTTGTCCTGCCTCTTGTCACCAACCCCCACCTGGCTAGAACCTCCCTTCAGGCAGTTGCAGAGAGTGATCAGGTTGCCCCTGAGCCTTTTTTTCTCCAAGATAAACAACCCCTGCTCCCTTAGCTGCTCCACATAAGACTGTACTCCTCATCAACCTTGTTCTCCAGACCATTCCCCAGACACACTCCAGCGCCTCAATTTCCTTCTTGTAGTGAGGAGCTGAAAACTGAACACAGGATTTGGGATGTGGCCTCACCAGCGCCAAGTACAGGGGGACAGTCACTGCCCTGGTCCTCCTGGCCACACTATTGCTGACACAGGCCAGGTGCCACTGGTCTTCTTGGCCACCTGGGCACACACTGGCTCATGTTCAGCAGCTGTTGATCAACATCCCCAGGCCCTTTTCTGCCAGGCATCTTTGCAGTCATTCCTGCCCAAGACTGTAGCACTGCATGGGGCTGGTAAGACCCACGTGCAGGACCTTGCCTTTACTGAACCTCATACAATTTGCCTCAACCCATCAATCCAGCCTGTCCAGAGCCTTCCTAACCTCCAACAGATCAACACACAAAAAAAACCCAACTTGGTGTCATCTGCAAACTGACTGAGGATGCCCTTTATGCCCTCATCCAGGTCATTATAATAAAGATATTCAAGAGGAGTGCGCCAGCACTGAGCCCTGTGACTCAACTCCAACACTGGCAGTCAACCGAAGGAAGTGACTGAAAAAAAACTTTCCCAATTAATGTCACCTGGTGGATAAGCAGCCATTACAGATTATCAAGCATTAAAACCAGCATTTTAGAAATGCAGAGTTGGCTTATTAATTCTAGAGAATGGAGGTATCTGTGGGTGAAAATATCATCCCAATGAAATAACAAAAATTTAGTTTTAGCTTCAAGTGTTTTTCCATGAAGCATTTCCTCAGCATCTTTCCTCCAATGGCCAGGTAGAGCACTGGCAAAGATCACTGCTCTACCTCCTGAACAAAGACAGAAAATGCAGCCGGTTGAGCCTGCTAGGCTCTAACTTCATAGACAGTTGGAGCAGACAGACAGGAAAGAGAAATGCAGATTCAGGGTCTGTTTTGCTGTTCTCCCATGTCCCTAGATCTAGCTTATTAGCAACCTGAGTTCTCTCTATATAAAAACTTTAGGCAGTTTTTCTTATCACCCTCATGCACAATAACATGTACTTGTTTTAACTTTGCTATATTGTGCAACATATAATTTTTATTATTTGTTTTAATACAGCAAAGTTAAAACAAGCTCCCTTCTCTTCCTCACCCTTTCCAGCAGCTTTTCTATCTGCAGGAAGGGGCGGGGAGGTAGGGGCTGCTCCCCCCTCCATGTTCTTGTTTTGCCCTCAACCTCCCATAAGCTACTGACAAATATCAGATTGCTGGCTCTGCTGGAGCATTCAATAAACAAGAGATAAGGATTACTTATATAGGAACTCTAAACCCATCATCAAAATGTCTATAATTGCAGGAGAAACCAGCTGTCCAAAATGCGGAGGTCTCAGCTGAGTTTTGCCCACAGCCTGGGGCTTTTGCTTTCACCTCCCCCTTGTACTTGCTCAAAGAAAAGAAAAAATCCACCTTTAGCTCAATTAGTGGGGCCATTTCCTCTGGTAGTCTACATCTCCAAATAAGAGAGCAAGCACCTGCCAATTAACTACATAAAGACAAGTACAAAATCCCAGAGTCTGAAAGGCTTTCAAAGGTGATGCCTCTGGTAGAAGACTTGCCTCCCTACCCACTCCTGAAGACAGTGCAAAGCACTTCATCTTTCTCCCTTTGCTCTCTAGCTTGGTTTATCTAAGGTCTACCAAACCCACATGCTTACAAGGACCTTTTCATTGGAAGCAGGGCTTTTGCCAGGATACACAAATACAAGAGCAGGCACAAGCTACCCGTCCCCCCTCATTGCACTTCATGATCTACTTTGCTTTCTTTGCACCCAACAGTGACCTAGACTTCTCAGCTATGAGATCTGGACTAGTATTTCCAACTCATAAAAGCCAAAGTCAGGCAACAGCCCCTGTGCTGTGACATGTCAGAAGTGCTCCATCTCAGTAGCAGGCCAGCCTGCCTATGAGTAACAAGGAATCATTTCTCATATACCTTCACAGAGAGGAGGATAAATGGAGGTTCACGCCTGATAAAGCAGCCATCTCAGCCTGTGATTGAGTCATGACAGCTCCTTCAACCATGATAGCATGGTATTAAGGAATTCTAGTTCTATGCCCCTCTATTCTTCCTCGGCAGTTTCTTTTTACATTTTAAGCTCAGAGTTTTATTGGGTTTTAATTCATCAGTTGTTATAAAAACTATGGGTCATTTGAAATTTCCAATGACCAGTACAGTCTGTCCTGACTGATTTTAAGTGGCTTTACAGAAACTAAGCAAATGACAGACTATGAACAGAAAGGAGTAATTAAAGAGGACAGAGAGCCTGAGGCTGCAAAAGTGGCCACTAATCAGGTGAAAAATAAATCTCTAGGTTAAAAAGCATGGATGGAAGCTTGTCATAAACAGCTGGTTTATGCATAACTTAGGTAAGGGATTAACAGACCACCAGTGCTATTAGTGAATTAAATATCTATTAATTATTTCATTAATTATTATTAATTACTGAAACTTAAATTTCACTCCAACTCATCTGAAGAAAAGAAGATGTCATTTCTGGCCAACATTTCACTCCTTGTGCCATTCAAAGCAGCGACAGAGTGACAGAGCTGCAGTGAAGGTAAATGAAGAGCAGAAAGCAATCCAGAAACAGCCAGTGTCCTCACACTGTATTGCATGCATCCATCATATGGCAAGATAAGAAATGAAAAATCAACTTCCTGTTCTTGTGAACAAAAATAGACATTTGAGTTTGGGTGTTACAGCTATAGTGTTCTCCCACTCTCAGCTCTGTGCCTTTTTTCCATACCACCCACAACACTCAGAACAGCTTCCAATTTCCTTTTTACCTAATGACCTAAATCTCCACAGAACCTATTTTCCCCTTGAATCCTTCCTACATCTGCCAGATTTGGCCTAGTGAATGTGCACTATTTCATGGCCAAAACCATCATCCTGGCACTGGTAAACTACCTTAAGGAGTAGAATTTCCTCACATAAAGCACTGTGTGTATTTTTGCAGTGCTTTATGCAGTGGGAATCTTGAGGATGACTTCCCACATTACTGCCTGCATTCCTATAGCATGCACTCTCTAGATTTCATTACAAAGAGCCCTAATCCTCATGCCTGAATCTGTCTGCTGCTACAGCTACAACACCAGCACGGTGATGAAGCAGCTGTATGGGGGGAGTCCAAAAAAGTGCAGCAAGCTTCTTTTCTGCTCAACATGCATTTTATCTCCCTCACACTTACGTTACTTGCAGAAAAGCAAATAATTCATGGTCTCAAATATATATATGTTAATTTTGCTGTTAATGTTATTATTAATGTTTAATTAGTCTTTGCTCTGAAGATGAAAAACAGTGAAGCACATAAGTTAGGCTCCTGCAATTACTGTGATTGCACTCACAAAACCAGCTAATTGCACTTGCAAATTACAACTTAGCTATTTGCACATGTACTTCTGCAGTCTGCCGGCACCACCATGAAAACTATGCAGAGAGCCTAGAAAAAAAATAGGATGAATTATAGTAATTCTGTGGACGGTTATTGGGGCTTTGTTTCCCTTCACACACACTAGGATTTTCTGATTCTGTTGGCATGGCAGAAGGATTTTCAGATGATCGCATCCCATGATGCATGTGAGACCTGGAGCTGTACCAGGGGCTGTGGGCCCCAAGAGGTGCTGTTGTGGTGTCCCTCAGACAAAATAAGCAAAGAGAGGTCTGCAGGTGAGGTTGTGGGCATGGGCCTTCTCTCCCCACTGTGTCAACCCTAAGGGGAATTGCTTCTCCCCCTCCAGATGTGAAGCTCAGCAGACTCATCTCCTCTGTGGTGCATCCACACTCATGAAAAGCTGCTGGTCCTCAACTTCTGCTTTCAGTGTTCAACTGTTTCCTAGCACTATGGTGGCTCAAATCTGGGTGTGGGGTGAATGAGCTTCTTGAAGCACAAAATAAAGCTCCCAGGCATGACTTCTCATATCTTGGGTTAAATGACTATTGTAAGATGGTCTTTTCGGGATACTTGTACACATTTTTCAGTCCAATACAGCGTGCTCAGGAACTCCACCACGTTTTTTAGGAAGGTGGTGACACCAAGGAAACTTTGGCCTTTTACCTCTTTCATCTCACCATGCCCTCAGGAGGAACTGAGCATTTGTACAGTGCACAGGTAGCACACCTAATTGCTCAGAGCTCCCTGGTGTCTCCATCTGGCAACACTTAGACCCTTCACAGCAATGCAGAAAGGGCTGGACTCATCAGTCACCTGAAGCAGCAATGGAGAGAGTCTGCAGTGTCCCTGTGACACAATTCATTCATATTTTACCACCTATTTGACAGGACATTAACAAAAGTGTTAATGGTTGTTAATCTTTGCTGATGATTCTTTATGAAATGTACACTATCTGACTACCTGAAAGTAGCAGGAACAAAAGGGATGATCAAAACCCCTTTTTCTGAGGAGAGGATTTCAATATGTCTGTTTTGCAGCAGTCACATTCTTTAACAGCAGCAGGACCTTCGAATCCTTTCCCCTCCCCCTTTCAAAATTAAATATTTGCTTGTTTTTCTAATCTTGCTATAGACAGCCTCCACGGGTCACGCACAGAATTGAGGACATGATATTAAAATCAATCTGTCCCGCATACTCATTAAATGGAGGGGGAAAAACAAAGCCACAGAGCAGAACTGCAGGACTGGAATAAAAACCAATAAAGTGCCCCCTCTCTAATTTCTCGGAAGGTCTTCCTAGAGTTTTATTCCCAGCAGTGCTCCTTAGATGCCTCGGTTTGCCTGCAGAAACACTTGATATTTCTGTAGTGCAAATCAAAGTGAATTAAACATTAAAGCACTGTGAGAGCATAGCAGGTCTGCAATAGGAGAGAAACTGGTTAATGTGGCACTGAAGTTTATGAAGCAGTGGACTGGACCTTCCCTCCCCTCCTCCTTCTTCAGATGTATTTACTTATTTATTAGTTCATTCATGCATCCTTCAGTGCAAAGCAGCAAAATCTTTCCCAGTGTAACTCTCTAGTTACATTGGTCTGGCACTTTGAATTTTCTGCATATTGCATGACACAGTTAGACACACACAAGCCGTGGGACACACTGCATTCACAAACGGTGCTTTCCAACACTCCCTCATTAAAAGGCAGCACATTAACTGAGGGATTCCTAACACTGCTCAGAAGAGGAATCCCTCTTTCTTTAATGGAAGGTTAAGGAATGCATAAATACCTGAACATCATTACTACCAATCTTCTTCCATTTCAGGGTATAAAAAGCATCAAAGTGACGTCTTATTCTCAGGTGAAACCCTGGAGCATCTCATACTGACTCTCATCTGACTCTCACCTGTATATTCTCTCATCTGACTCACAATGGAGCTGGCAAGATGGCCAAAGATGACAAGTTTTCTGCAGTCAGTTTTCTGCCTGGCTCCTTCTCCCCTTTTCCTTGACAAGAGACACTCTCTGATTGCCTTCCCTTGGCCCCTTTGCCAACCCTGCACGATTCTAAAATGAGAGAGAAGCAAGGACTTGTAAACATCAAGGGGAGCCAGCACTCACCCAGGTACCAAAGGGTCTGCAGTGGCCCCACACTCAGGTCTGGTGAAGAAGAGTGTGGCATCTGCACACACATAACCACAATCTCCACACAACCACAGCAAGAGCTGGAGCTTCCAGAAAGAAATTAAAGAAGTAATTCAGAGGAGCACACTGGAGAGCTAGCAAAGAGAAATAATTCTTAAGGCCCACTAAAGGGAGAGACTCTAGCCAGGGCCTTGACTTCTATATAGGAGAAATCTGCACTTCAATTAAGCCCACAGGAAGTTTATCCACTGGAGCTGAATAATGAAACCATCATTCAAAATGATTTCATGTAACTTTTGCGGTTGGTTGTGGCTTTTTCTTTTCAAGAGAGAAGCTGCAAGGCAGTTTAAAGCTCAACTGCATTAAGGTTCATGGGGGCTAGGTCATCTGGAGAAGCTCTGATTCCCTCTGGGCATATTGATGATTCTGACTCCCCTCCCACACATTTCTCTCTCTCTCTCTCAGCATGTCACATCCATGGCTATCAAGCCCTGAGCAGCAAAGGCTGGGCAGGTGAACATCATTCACATTCCATCCTTATAGTATTTAGAAATACTTAGCAGGTTATCTCAAGATAACCAGGTTATCTCACGATGCTTTTGACTAACTGTTATGTTGGACAAAAAGTTCAGAGCCTCCTTCAGTGCTGGTGATCCCATTCCATTTTCAAACTGCAGACCTTAATTTCACAGCTACCTTTACTTCAGAAGGATGATTTTGCACCATCAGAGAGATTGTTCTACACCTCTGTTATGGTCTTCCCTGCAATGCAAGGAGGAGATGGAATATGTATCTGTATGTATCTGTACATGTATATCTATATCTGGGTCATCACCTGCTGAACACCTCAGCCAAATAACATTCAGCCACACTCCTGAAGAGAGGGCAGTGCACTCATACATAGGTTCCCACTGTCCTAACACATACTGTTTTTGTAAATACTATTTCCACCTTGAAAAGGAGACGCAGGAAGGACATAGGAATAACCCAGGTGAGCGTTTGTTGCTTATTTTTTAATTTCAAGAGATAAACATATAGAACTCCATTGGAAGCAAGCCAAAAAGCTCGTAAACAACCTTGATTAGAAACTGGCAGATCAGGTTCCTTTTTTCCCTTGTTATTATTATTTTGAGGACAAAGTCTTGTGGAGCATTGAGGAAAATAAGCATCAAATGTGCTGTTGTAGTGATAGTGATGTGAAGGCAGGATGAAATTTTATATTTTAAGTTCATCTATTCTCTTTCAAGTATTCTGTATGCATTGTCCCTCCATCTTCCCTCTCTTTGAAAGCATGGTCACAGCAAGCACATGCTATCAATTATTTATTAAAATCCTTAGTTTCTTCTGCTCTCACTAACATCTTCTTCCTCACAAACAGCAGAGCCTCTTTGACCCACGTATTAGCCAATATCTATGAAAAGACTATCCCTCCCTTAAGAGTTTTGTAAACACTCATGGAAAGCTGAGACACAAAGGACTGAACTAGCCTGCTTGCCAGAGCAGGCTACTGGCCAGGCACAGAATATATTCCATATCTCCTGTCTCTCAGCAGGGATGATGGCCTCTTGCCACACTGCTGCAAGCTTTGCAATAGCTTTCACCAATACCGCTTGACATTCAGGTTGACCCAGTGAAGCTGGCTCTTCTCCACTGTATTATGAGAAGCTGGAGGTCTATTAAAAACTTACTGTTTCTTTTTCCCTTTCACCGTCATTATCCCTGAAGAGAGGTCCTGCATGTAACCAAAAAAAAAAATTACTTGCTTAAACAGAGGATACAAAAACATAGAAGCATGTATGCATAGAGATTTGAGGAGGGGTTGTTTAAGTTTACCAATCTAGGTATTTAACTTTGGTTTTGAGGTGTTCTCTCTGAGTAAAGGTTTTTATTGACAGGAAAAGTTTGGCTTTTTTCCACTGAAAATCAATTCTGAGAAAAGTCCTCCTGTGGCAAACCGCTGATTTAGAGAGCAACAAGTGGATAATGATGATCTGACACCACCCTCTCTCAAGAAAAAACAACAAAAAAGTAAGTTTACTTGATTCCTTAAGACACTGATGCATGTAGTGTGGCTAATCCCCTTTTTTCACCCCTGTAATCACTGCACTTCTAAACAGAGCCAAGGCCATGATTTTTTACTAAGAACACTTCAAAAGACCTCCCAATGTCCTACCCTCCTGAAGAGTAGCAGCTTCTGCACACATGAAACTTCTGCTGAAGCTCAATTCCAGCTGAAGGTTACACGCCATTTATATCCCTGCACTGAAGCTACCTCTTTTTTTCCCCTCATGCAGCACTGCAGGTTTCATCCTCTTTCCTTACTGTATTCTTCTTCCCTTCCATTGTCACACTAGGCCCAAGTAACACCCACCTGTGCTCATTTGCAGCAGTGATGCTTCATGACCTGTTGGAGCACACGCAGTTGAACAGAACTAGATGGAACAATACTTCTGCTATAACATCATGTAGGTGACTTCCATAGACCAAAGCACTCCTTGCAACTTGTGGAAAAGCAGCAAGAATAACTTAGGCCCACCTTTATCTCAGACAGGTTCTGTTTTGCAGTGTAGTTGTAGCATGAGTTTAGGATTTCTTACTCTGTTTATTTTCAGGAATCATCCAGCTATAAAAAATTTTATACTGAGAAAAATTTGCTTAACAATGGATCACATGAAAGCATCTGGTTAATACAGCAAGGGCCACATTTTCTTGTCAGTAGTTCAGAACTCAGTGCAGAGGGACAGAAGCACCAGAAGTTTTATTTAAACTGCCCTTTAGATAGAACTCCCCAGACTTATCTAGCATAAGCATAACTGCAACAGAATGACAAAGCGTGCTCCAAATTACAGTATTACATGAACTAATGGAAGTTACTTTAGAGTCACGGCATTGTAGAATGGTTAGGACTGGATGGGACCCTTAAAGAACATCTAGTTTTAACCGCCCTGTCAAGGTCAGGGACACCTAATTGACCAGATTGCTCAAAGCCCCATCCATTCTGGCCTTCAACACTTCCAGGGATGGGGCATCCACAACTTCTCTGGACAACTTGTTCCAATAAATCACCACCCACACAGTAAATATTTTTTTCCTTATAGTTAATCTAAATATACCCCTTGTCCTATCACTACACACTCTTGTAAAAAGTCCCTCTCCAGCTCTCTTGTAGACCTCTCCTAGGTACTAGAAAGTGCTATAAGGTCTCCTCTCCTCTCCCTCTCCTCTCCCTCTCCTCTCCCTCTCCTCTCCCTCTCCTCTCCCTCTCCTCTCCCTCTCCTCTCCCTCTCCTCTCCCTCTCCTCTCCCTCTCCTCTCCCTCTCCTCTCCCTCTCCTCTCCTCTCTCTCCTCCCTCCTCTCCCTCTCCCCCCCCCCCCCCCCCCCCCTCCCTCTCCTCTCCCCCCTCTCCCTCTCCTCCCCCCCCCCCCTCCCTCTCCTCTCCTCTCCTCTCCTCTCCTCTCCTCTCCTCTCCTCTCCCTCCTCCCTCTCCTCTCCTCTCCTCTCCTCTCCTCTCCTCTCCTCTCCCCTCCTCTCCTCTCCTCTCCTCTCCTCTCCTCTCCTCTCCTCCTCTCCTCTCCTCTCCCTCTCCCTCTCCCTCTCCCTCTCCCTCTCCCTCTCCTCTCCTCTCCTCTCCTCTCCTCTCCTCTCCTCTCCTCTCCTCTCCTCTCCTCTCCTCTCCTCTCCTCTCCTCTCCTCTCCTCTCCTCTCCTCTCCTCTCCTCTCCTCTCTCAGTTCATCTTCACAGGACAGGTGCTCCAGCACTCCCATCATTTTTGTGGTCCCCCTCTGGACTCCTTTCAAGAGGTTGAGACACTTTGCAGGAGTGATGATGGAACTGTTTGTTCCATTGACAGAGTCTTTTTCAGCACAAGTTTTAAATGCCACAACTTGCATTTAAAAACACAAACAGAACCATAAAAGACATGTGAAACACAGGGACCACTATGACATGGTTTTAATGGGAAACAGGAAATCCTTTCTTAGGCACAAACTTGGGAGACACCAAAGGGAGAACTTTAAAATATATACAAATACTTTTCAGGGATACAGACCTTTTTAAAGCACATTTCTAGCATTCCATTATCGAAAACCTTTTAAAATATTCAGACATGATTAGATCAAACATTTCCCTACAAAGCCCAACGAATGAGGTATGGCATTTCAGCTGTCTGAAAGACATGACTGCAGAGTGAAGCCTAGGGGAGGAGAAGAGACTTTAAGCTTCACTGACATATACTCCATATAAAAGGCATGCTAGGCAGACTTTTTGGGTCAGTGGTAATCAGCAAGAACATTAAAGACTAGATGTACTGTAACCATGGAAAAAAATCTATTTATTCTCTAATAGCAGAAGCAGTCACAATGGCTGTGGTGAGCAGCCAAGTGAGGGGCCACTTACTCTCCAGCCGAGTCCTACTGAAGCCAGTGGTGCTACAACAGCTACACCAGGGGTGAAGTCAGCTTGTCAGAACCCCAGACACCACGGTGTGTGCTCCTAAGCTGCACAGGCACACTCTGGTTTGGCACCACCTGGCTAGGAGACAGCTTCAGCAGAGACAGATCTAATGAAAATGTTCCTCCCCACCAAAAGCACACCAGTGAATGCAAAAGGGCACTGATGACCTGTATTGAACAAATGCATCACCAGCCCCCTGACCCAAACTCTAAGAAAAACTGTTGCATTTATGAGGTGCTTGGTGTTAAAATCAGATGTCAAGAGACTCAAATCCCTTGCTCGTAGGTTTGTATTCCTTTCTTGTTGCTCTGTTTTAAATTGAGCTGTTAAAAGCAAGACAGCCTTGCTGACTGTCAAGTCATTCAAATCCCAGATTTCGTTCCCCATTAAAACAGTACACAATGACAAGAAACAGATCCTTATTTTACTCCAGCAGAGTTTTCCCCTCAAATTAATCATTCACACTATGAGCAATTAAAGAAAATGAAATCTACACATAGCACTTGGATAGATACTGCACTTGAGTATATGTAAACAGGCTCCAGCTTGTTTGAAGGAGATTTTCATTACCTTATGATCAACTGGAAATCTTATGTGGATGACATAGGGCCCTTTCCCAAATTTAAAACATACAACTTTAAAAAAAGACCCACTACTTCAAAGTAGACCCCCAAACACAGCCTGTTCAGAGGTTGTTCTTAGGCGTGGCTGGCTTAAAGGTTTATTTCTCTGTTAAACTCAAATGAGGGAAAAATATCAGGACTTCCCCATGAGTAAGATAGGACAGAGGCTATCAAAAATCTTTAGCAAAGAAAGATCCTTGAAATTAGTTTGAACACTCCCTCCTCCTGCTTTGTCCTCTCTAATGTCTGTCTGCCTCATCACTTGGCGCTACCATAGTCAAGGGGCCCAAAGCAAGTTTGACTTTAAGTATTATGACAGCAACTATCTCAGGAGAATCAGGAGAAAACTTCATGAAGAGATCACCTGAGGAAAACCCATAAAACCTTCCAGCACATGGTAAAGACTTGCTCCCAATGAATACTTGAAGAGTCTGGCTCCAAACCCTGCAAACACCTGCAAGACCTCCTCGTACACAGAGTCCCAGCTTGTGTCTCCTGCAAAGCCACCTGACAGGAGAATGCTACAAGTGCCAATAATTGATATTTGCCTGCATGTCCCAGAGTCTTCATGATGGGCACAGCTACTTTTAAGAGGAAAGCAAGGAAGCAGTCACTTGGCAGTCAGCATGTGGGGAAATATCCAGCCAGACAAACAGAGCTAAGGAATGCAACAAATAATTCAATACAAAAACCAGAAGCCTGGGTTTAAGCAGGTACCTGGAGCTTCCACAATTCAAATTCTAATAGCACAGACCCAAAACACAGAAACAGATCATGGAAAATAACAGGAGAGAAATCCAAAGCTTTACCTCAATGAAAGCATTTCCTAACATTTAAGAATGACAAAATTACCTACGTGCATTGCAATTAGTGACCACCTTTCCTTTCCTCTGCTCCTGGAGCCAGAGCACCTGCACACCATCACAACTTTACAGGTCTCATTTAGTGTGTGCTGTGAGAATTGTTATGTAAGACTGAGTTTACTCTTCCATCCTGGAAGTGCTCTGTGTTTTGGGAAGCTACTGGCTGGTATTTGTTACCCATCAGAGCCAAGGTGTCATGCATATGATGCTGCTTTTTCAGCAAGCAAAGAGCCTCTTGCTGGCATAGAAGGAAATGAGCAGCTTTCCCAGGAGTGTTTTTACAGGATACCAGCTCAATATTTAAAAAAAAATAAAAATAAGTCAAGGATTATGTATGATGAACAGCTGGAGAATATTAAACATATTTTACTTTAGGTTTGGCAGGGTTTAGTAAATCATGATTTAATCACGCTCCCAGGCCATCACTGCAAGTGAACTCTGGAAATGCTCAATAAGACATAAAAAATGATAAACAGAAGAATGGAAAAGACATTTTACCAGGAAGGACAGAGTCATTTGTTATTCAGCTTTGGAGTAAAACAAATGTGAAGACATCTCAGAAATGAGAGATGAGAACAGCAATGAAAGAACACCATGTCACCTTCCTCCCTCCCTCATCGTGGGCACCCTCCAGCTGCAAACCTGGCCTGGACCTTGGCTGGGGTCCCCACTCCACACACACAGGCACACACAGAGCTGCAGGCTCCAGCAGGAGAACTGCCTGTTCTTTATTCTAATAAGACTTCAATGTCTAGAAATGCTGCCAGCTTTTTCAATCAGCTAGGCAGTGCATAAGCCCAGATAAATTAAAATTAGTTCCATGGAAGTTCTGAGGAATACTGTCATATGCTTTACTGAAAATCAAGAGACAAGTCAGTGAAAGCTGTGAAACTGACTTCAGTGGCACAGTGTTGAGCTGTCTGAGCTCTGCATTTACCTTATTTGAGCAATTTTAGTAGCTGTAATAGCTAAGCCAATGCTCTGACTGACTCATTATTAACACCACTTGTTCATTTCTTGTGGTTTCATTACCTTCTAGAAGCCAAAGGTTTATAGATTCTGGGCCAAATTCAGAAGCAAGGCTTGTAAAACTGATATAAACTATACTTGCATAAATTATTTTCTACAAGACCTTCTTACATCCAAAAGAAATGGGAAAACAAACTGTTAAACTGAAGGTCAAAGTGATTATGTGTGATTTATTGCACAAGCCACACAATCTTCTGGCCCACTAACTGCTTATGTGAACCAAGGAATACAAGACCCTTACTAGGTCAGAGCAACATTCTGTGCAGCTCAGCAGCCTTCCTCCTGTCCTTTGATGGGCTTTCAGGTTACAGGACACTGGACTGCATGGGTGAGACAGGGCAGGAGCTGGCTCCATCCACTCTACACAAATCTGATGTGGCAGCACCTCCCAAAAAACAAATAACACCACCAAAAGTAACCCAAGCCAAAGGAACAAGCCATGACTTTTCTCCCTCTGGAATTTCCTGGAACAGAGCAGATGCCCCTGCATTTATCAGCACTCAGCAGATCTCCCTTCCATTAGTGGCCCAAATGTTTAGGTGAGGAGCTCCCCAGGTGGCCAAGGATTCACCTCACATAGCTTTGAACTTGTCACTTGCTAATTTGTTTTAATGTTTCCAACAGCCCTCTACAGCCACCAGCTCCTCTGGTTTCTGTGGTGAGAAGCTACAGCAATCCAAGCTTTGGGTCAACAGCCTAATAGAGTAAACTTTATGTGCCTTTAATGTCAACATTTCCACCTTTTTTTAAGGATCATTTTACAAGAAAATAGCATAAAAATTAAGAGTTCATTTTCCAGATTAATTTTTTCACAGACTTGTGACTTTTTATATTATGAAAATGTTTACATCACAATGCAAACATCTCAAAAACCTTCCTGTTTTCTGGTTTTCATGTCTCAGATTTTTATAAGAAAAAAGCGTGGAGTTTTTAGTAACAAAATTTCCATTCTAATTGTCCAGTCTTTTTTCCCCGTTACTACATCTCTCTATGTTCTTTGTGAAATCACTGTGCGGATATAAATGAGAAAAACCTTACCAAGTGTCTTTCATTTTCTCTTCTGCCCTGGAACAAACTCCTCTCCCTTCCTCAATCATATGCAAGTGATAAAAAAGGATAAAATTATGCAAAATTTTATGATATAAAGAAGTTTGCCAAGCATTCTCTTTTAAAGGATAGCATGTGACAAAGTGGCAAAAAACATCCCTTCTTACCAACATAGCTAAAGCTCCAACCAAGTAGCTAGATTGTCTTTAATTCATTTTTAAAAAAGCATTTAGCTTCTTGATTACTTCTAATGGTTTGGCCAGAAAGATTGTTCTGAAAATCCACAGAATTTGAGGCTTGAGAGCTTTCTTATCTATGTGAGAATATTTTTTTCAAGCTTACTCTTGCTGAATATCCATAGTTCCCAAGCTTCAAAGCAGGATGGCACAGTTGGCAGAGTACAGTGCAACCACTGAAAAGGTCTGTGTGAGCAGAGTTTATCACTAATAGTTTACCACTAACAGCAACTGCAGATGGGCCAAGCTTTGAAAGTCACACACTTGAAACTTAAATACAAGGAGCTCACAAGTCAGTTGTGATGGACTTGCACCTTACCACTGTTACAAAAGTGGCATGTTCATGAAATATTATCAGTTTTGCCCCATGGAAACACTGGTTTCTAAAAACGAGCAACCAAATGAACAACTTTAACATGCTTTCAACTTGTCCTCTCTTGGGACTACGAGTGCTGAGTCAGATTCCTGCTAGGAACTGGCTGGATTTCTGGGAGGAAGGCATTAAAGACTCTGGTGCAAATTAATCCTTTCCATTTAAGCACCTTTTAAAGGCTGCTGACAGACACTAGGATATAGCACAACCCAAACCATCTTTCCAAAAGGGAAAACTAGAAAAAAAAGGGAAGGGAAGGGAAGGGAAGGGAAGGGAAGGGAAGGGAAGGGAAGGGAAGGGAAGGGAAGGGAAGGGAAGGGAAGGGAAGGGAAGGGAAGGGAAGGGAAGGGAAGGGAAGGGAAGGGAAGGGAAGGGAAGGGAAGGGAAGGGAAGGGAAGGGAAGTAGAAAGGAAGTGGAAGGGAAGTGGAAGGGAAGGCCACAAATTACATTTTAAATTATGCTTCAGACAATGACGGCAAGAGGCTGAAGCACGAACAGCCTCCATTCAGAATTAAGACCATTTTTCACTTCACAATCCACACTATAAAAATCAGTGTGTGTACATACGGTCAGGACCTCAATATGATACTTCCTGCCATTGTAAGCACGGAACAAATGGCTTCAGTTCAGATACATAAGCTGAGACAGTGTGCACTGAAGCCTTTCCTCCCAGCCCTGTGGGTTGCAGTGGCTGCTGGAGCCCCTGTACAGAGAAGATGACTTCAATGGCAGCTCTACCCCCACCACACCCAAAGCCAGGTAGCAGAGGCCCATGTCACCCAAAAGTAACTACAGCCCTTGTGGGCCCACACGTTAGTTCTTCCCATGGGGACAATGAGGGCATCCCCACTGAAATCAATGGCAAAACCCACATGGCCAGGACATCATATGGGGTGCCTGGTGGGAGCAGAGACAGCAGTGCCATTGCTTCAGCCACCTCAGAGAGAATGGGAGACACACACACACACACACACACACACACAAAAAAAAACAAAAAAAAAAAAATCAACCAAACGGGGGATTTTGCTGTGAAGTCTTAAATTGAAAAAAAATAAAACTCCTTCAGAGAGTGATAAATATCATTTGCAGCTTTTATCTAAGCAAGAGCTCAAAGTATTTCCTTCTTTTCTAATTAAAATAGGGATTTGAGTGCCAGAACAATGATCTCTAGTCAAAGACTCTCACAGACTGAGGGATCACACCAACTCATTTCCTACTGGAACAATAAAATCAAACCAAGGTTTGGGAGACCGGCATTTGTTGCTATTATTCAGGCTGGCACCATGCACGCTCTGCAGTACTTTGATGTGGCTGCCTTAGGCAGCTCATAACAGGAGTAATAACATTGTAAAATATAAACAATCCCAGTTAGCAGTTTGGGAGAGGATAAAAAACACAAAAATCCCCAACCCAGAGTCCCTGCTTTTGGAGCAAACACTCTGACTTTCTTGTCTCCAGGTCCTGCCAAAACTAACCCCAAATTTTAACAGTGACCATGCTCCTGAACATGAAGAAAGGAGAGATGGGTGCCAGCACAGAGACTCCCCTGAGCCAAGATGAACAATGCAGTCATATCCCAGAGTTACCCCAAGTGTACCCCTGATTACCGGTGAAAGGGCTCTCCTGATATCATGGGGGGCTACATAAACTTTGAATTGCCAATGAATGTGATAATCTAAAAATAAATTTAAGTGCTGAGAAAATATTGCTCAGCTTCCAATGCACCCCTGACACATAGGAGTAGATAATTTTTAAGACCATTACCTGCTTTTCAAGTGTACATTGCAATGAAAGTGAAAAAAGTGGGCACTGGAAAGAGCTACGGAGCATATTTAATGGCAGATAAACCCCAGATCCCATGCCATCCAGGGACCAGCCAGGAATCCATCCTCTCAAAGGGGTGGAAAGCAGAACAGACATGCTGACCACATAGGAGTAACACTGTGTTCCTGGTTCTGAACCAGGTCCCTTTTCCCTCCTCCCATCTTCTCACTTCTTCCCTTTCCACTGCCATCCTGAGGCGGTGCCTCTGGAAATCAGCAGGCTTCCTGACACTGCTTTTAAAGGCCTTCAGGCTTGACAACACTTAAGGCTCTGTCATTATGAGCAAACCTCACCACATGAGGAATTTGCATCCTGAGATGTGATATGTGGGAAGGCATGGCCAGAAATGCTTGGAGAAAGGGCCTGCCATAGTGGAGTTGAGCTGGGAGGTTGAACAGAATTAGTAAAATCACAGAAATCCTAGTTTAGACAGGAAAGACAGAGCCTAGCCTTGAGATGGGAGAGCAAACTGACTTTGTTCCAATAACTGCAGTTCTGCAGGAGACCAAAAAAAAAAGGCAGTACATGTCCCAAAATTAGAATAAAATTAATAGTATTAATGCTAAGTAGAGGGCTCCAAGTGAATCCAAAACGGTTATTGTCCTTCTACTATCAATTGCTGTGCTAAAAGCTTTTGTATTTTAGAGCCTGAAGCCAAGCTCACAAGCCTTAAGATTCATTAGATCAAAAGAAATAGAAAACCAGACAGATTTAAGGACATAACCAAACATATCTATTTACAGGTCTTATCCTGAAGGCACTGGCTGCTCTACTCAGTCTGTACACAGACAATGGTATTGATGGTGGTGCTGCTCCAACTCCCTTATTAAAATACATTCAGATGGAGACATGACATAAACACTGAGTTGTGTTTTCTGTAAGTAAACTTATAGCTATCAAAACCAGACAGTATTGCTCACTTCCTTTATCACATTATTTCCAGATAGATGGAATGCATAATATGAAATGCTGGTCATAGAACATGCAGCCTCTGAATCATAAAATGAGGACAGGTTTTAACTAAGTCTGTTCAGTAGCTTAAAAGATTAAAAGCATTAAAAAGAGTGGTTTAGAGAAAAAAAATAAGAATATGGCTGTTCCTTAGCATTTACCTTAGATTCTTGTAATTTAGAAATGAGTTAATAAGAGGAATGCCAAAAGAAAAATATCTAAGCACTGTCACATGCACTGGGCAATTCTGAAAGAAAAGTATCTCAATTCAACCAATTTAAACAGTTACTATTCTATAATTTTTAGCTTTCTTTGCAAAAATAAAAGGCACAACTACCACTTCCAGGTTAAATAACAAAATCTATCAAGACCTCCTCTATGAAAATTGGAGGGAAAAAACCCTGTGGAAGTACATAGTGAATGCAGCAGTAAAGTTTCTTTAAGTAGGATGGAAAATTGCCTCTATTTGCACTTACAGAAAACAGCAATATGCCTATCAGGAAGTCTTCTAGACAGACAACCACCATTTATTTGTGTTTTGGATTTATTTTAAGATTCTTACATCAGTTCCAAGTAGAATCACCTTATAAGGGAGCTCCTAGGCCAATCTCTGTCCATTATTGCCAAGTTCAAGTATTCACACATCAGTAGTCAAATGCCATTGGCTGCTAAAACAGACTCTGCATAAATAACATCTACTCAGAAGTACCAGGGCTCTGTGGGTTGTTTGATAAATGGTAGTTTAGTGCTCTTCATTCACCTTTACAGCTGTAAAACCCACAAGGTCAAAATACTAATCTTTACAACCAGACTAGCTAGTAACTTGTTTTTTTTTTTTTTTTTTAACACAGAGAAATAATGCTCTAATGAGCATATGACTCTAGTTTTTGGCAGTGCAAGATGGTCAATAAAATCCCAGAAGTTGTCAACACTGTCCAGAGTGTCAGTAAGCCTTGAACCAAGAGCAACTGTTCATCTACCATGTTACAAGGTCCTCTTCCATCAGTGTTTTTCCAAACAGGTACTCTTCTGTACCTCTTTGGAAAAACATCTCTGGAACAGTACAACTTAGGCACAAAATGAACAAGATTAATAAAATAGCTGTTAATTGCATTCAGAAATCAAGTTGTAACAAGAACAAAATGCCTTAGCTTCATTTGCACACTTAGCACAGTGTGCTCAGAACCATGCATTCCTCTCATGCACAGTTTACACTTAAAGGCAATGAAGAACTTACAGAGCACTCTCAGCTTCACTGTTTGACTCACTCTCATCTTCCAGAGGCCACAACCTACTCCTAGGCCATCCACCCTTTCTTCATGTCATGCAGTGACAAAGGGTTTAAAAACAATCAAACTAATTTCCAGAGGGATGAGGCAAGGAGTACAATTACACACTTTGTTTTTTCCTGCAAAGCAATCTATCTTAATGCTTCAGTGTTTTAAGCACAAAACTGTGTCTCTGCTTGCAAAAGAAAACAAACAGTCCTAGCCTGACTTTAGGCCTGCACAAGGATGCAGCCCCACTCCCCACACTTGTAACTGTATTCCAAAACCAGCCAGCAGCCTCCCTCCCCTATGAAAATTTGCAGAAATTATCCTCCCTGCCCCATCACTGCTGCATGCAGCCTAACCATCTTCCAAGCAAAGTTACCCTTTGAGGGCAAACACCCCCTCCTGAAAGGCCCTCCCACGTGTCTCCTGTCATCAGAATAAGAAATCCACATGCCCTGCTGACTGCTAGTTTGTGGCTCTTCTGCCATGGGCTGTGAGATCTCATGAAGCAGTTCAGGCCATTCAGGCTCTAGACAATCCATTCCTAGCTGCATACCACAGCAAGTTGCCATGATAACATCACTAACATCACTTCTGCCTCCATGCCAGGACACAGACATTTCTCCCTGCAGTATCTCCCAAAATGTTTCAAAGGACACGTCACACTTAAGATTCCCAGCAGGGCTAGAACACCACTTTGTCCAGTTCTACATCAACACAGGGACAAGAACACAACTGTGAGAGACTCAGTCCTCCCAATGTGGTATTTTTCTTTATTTTACCTTAGTTTAAGTGAAGTAAAAGAATGTATTTTGCAGCACAGATGTATGCTAACTCAGGTCTACAAGGACTAAAGCCTTTTTTTTTTAAATCATCCATTCTACAGAATTTGTTTTTCTACACACTTACAGTTAAAATTATTTGTTTGAGCTTAGTTTCTTTGGTTTGTTCTTGACATGAAAGATACAAAATTGTAAAGCTGAATGTTTAGGAAGTCATTTATATGAAACAAAGTATCCCACACTGTCTAAATTTTCTTGCTGATACTCATATGAGTTAGTCACAGCATGTTTGTCAAACATTGCCATTGACATTAAGGCTTTGGCAAGTATGATAAAGTACAAGCTCTATAAAATCATATTCACAATATGAATTTACCTTTATAGCACTTAATTATATGGTACAGCAACAACAGGGTGTGTATATTTGATGTTTTCTTAAGTTGCCAAATTGTAGCAGAAGAACATGATTTTGAACATCTGAGGACAAAGATATAAACATTAGCCCCTTTGATACAGATAGGAGGAGCCTTGTACCTACTAACTGAGCTCCTATTGAATAAGAAAACATGTAAAATAAAGCACATAGTTCATTTTCTCAAGAAAAGAAAGATAACACTGTTCCCAAGCTCAGCACCACTGATTATCAGAATATACCCTCATTTAGTGCTACTGTATAGCCTAGACATACATAGGTTCTAAGTTCCATAATTAGTGCCCTTTGTTGCAAGGATAGAGTATTACATTCACATCAGAAAGGAGGGGAGAAGGAGAGGGCTGGGGGAAGATAGTGTTCCATATAAAAGAAGCTACTGTGTTTCACTGGCTCTCTGCTGAGGGGTTCTGTAGGTGGCCATTTAAACAACAAAGGAAGTTCAAGGGTTCAAAACAGATTTCTGCTCCCTAATACACAGAAATCTGCATTTTTAAACCCAGTCTCCCTGCTGTGCAATTATGTATGAATTTAAGACCAGTCGTTTTCTTACAAGAGGCTGTGTTGTGCAAGTGGGAGACAAAATCAGGTCACCCAATCACAAGAAGCAAATTTTCCTCCACCAGCCACTGCACTCCTGAGAGAGACAAAGAGAAAAAAGCAGATTTTGTTACCTGCTCAGACTAGTCCAATTTCTAATCATATCTTTTGGAATTTTGAATACCTCTTCCATTTCCCTTCAGACCTAGGGACTAACATGGGAACCTAATTAAACTGTAAGTAGTGTCTGTTTAAAACAAGGCACCTGTCCTTTCTGAGACTCCTGTGTCTATTTGAATATCACTCTCTCTTTCTTACTTGCATTTGAATGCACAAAGCAGTGAGACTAAATTTAAAGTTGCTTCTTTCCTGAGAGACATTTTATATATCCACTCAGTGTGTTCACTATGGTCTATATGCACTGAAGGTCATGCCCTTCCAAAGCACTAGTCCCAATTGCTGTGCTTCATCCCATTCCTCACCTCAGAACCTCTCAAACTGACAGCAGAAATTACTCCAATTTCACAGTGGTTTTACACAGGCAAGAGAAGCCACAGCAGCAAAGCCTGACCCATGCAGAAGCCTCCCTCACCCACCACTCTGTGACTAATGTTCACACACAAAGAATATGAATATTTTACAACTCTTCAGAGAAAAACAAACAAACAAAAACCCCACAAACAAACAAAACCCTAGCTGCTGGTGTTGGTCCAGAATTTGGCATTAGTGAACATCTCCGAGACAAAATTTCTATTGCTAAAACCAGCTGATTTCTTACATGCTTTCACAGAGAAACCAGTAATTGGGGCTAAGGCTTTTTCCAGAGAGATGTGGCAAATTAAGTACATCAAGCCTAAACCATAGGACTGCATCGGTCTCATTTGCTCCCAAACATTATCTTCTGCACGACCATGAATGCACAGATATGTTTGGAAGAGCCAGTCAGGGAAGAAATTCCCTCCCTGACTACCCTGGAGGAGATTACTCTAAAACCATCCAGCAACAATTGCTTCCATAGGAAAGATGTGACCCAGGTCCTTCAACTTCATTTATATATGGCAGTTCTGCTCTGCCAAAAGTTCTGTTCCACAGCACAAATTCAGGATGTGCTGCACTGTCTCACAAAGGGTGGCTGTTCCAGGACTCCCAAACAGTGTCTTATTTCCCTTAGGAGCAGTCATTCTTTAGTTTCTGTATTAAAAAATTAGTACTATCAGACATTACTATTTATTAGGTATTAAAAAAAATATTTTGTTGACCAAATGTCAACAGTAACTATCTCCTCTTATTCAAAGCTTATTTGAAAAAGAAATTGATGCTGTACACTAGAGATTACAAAGTTAATTCTGTTTAGTTTTAACACAGGCAATACACTGCAGCAGATCAAAAAGGAAAAACAAATCAGAAAATGCTCTGATTCTTCAATATAGCCCACAGTTCTAACTCTCACCCAGTGTAGTTCAGTGCTGAAGAGCTGTGGATTAATTTGTGGTTAGTGAGTCAAGAAAGAAAATCAGTCACTGGAATCACAGCATAGTACCCTTTATCTGTAAATAAGAAAAAGCCTGGATTTTGCCCTTTCTTTCCCTATACAATAAACTACAAATAGCCACAAAGAATGTTGTAAACAAAGCTTAAATGTGTGAATAAATTTAATGATTTAAGATATTATAGTTTAAATATGTGGATGAATAAATATTTAACCTGCATGTATGTATGGATGTTAGACTTTATAGATAAGGTTGCCATGCTCAGACTGTGTCAAAAGACCACAGTCAGACAAGCTGCATGCTTTCCCTTGCTGGGGTCACAAGACTACTTTTTGTGAGAGTGAAGAATGTAAAAGGAAGGACAATTTTGGAAACAATCTTTTTTTCAGCCTGATTTACCACTTTTCTATCTGAAAGAGGCACCAGTGCACGGTCTACTGAAAACAACCTTTTCTGTCTTTTCTGTCTAATATTCTTCCTAATTCATGGAGCAAGGTTTTTTTCTGCATGCACAGGCAAGGAGTCATAGATTACGTTCAGAGGGAAGAGACCTCAGGTAGCCCCAGATGAGCTACTGAACATCTGTGTGTGACTTGTACTGAAATGTTCTCCTGAAATGAGAGTGAACTTCGACAGCACAAGCTTAACTGTTGCTTCTTCAGCAAATGTCCCTCCCATGCTAGTTAAGGGACAATTTCTCTCTAAAACCTTCATCCTCTAAGCACTTAGAAAGCCTCATTTTTCTTTGAATGCATTTTCACAGGTCAGATGCAGGCACAGCACCAAGGAGGGGACTAAAAAATTAACTTCTGTCAAACCTGTGCTAGCTTTGGGAGTGCAGCACAACGCTCATCATCAGACAGAACTGGCAACATCTAGCTGTGTATTAATGCTGTGGTGGAGCCAGCACTGCAAAAGCCAGAGGCAGGGACAGCCCAAAGGATAAGGAAAGCATCAGCTGTGCTAGAGGCAGCTCAAGGAAGGAAATGGTAAAGCTGGTGAGAAGCTGGACACAGCCAAGTCCAGGACTCACTCAGAGTTGTTTCATGTGAAGCATGTAAGTGCAAAAAGATTAGATGGAAAAATAAAAAGCAAGCCCAGCATTAAGAGTTCAGATGATAAGTCCTTCCAGATGGAACCCATGCACCACTGCTCTTTCTGTCGGATCTTGTGTTACAAAGGACTGAAGCCACAAAACTGCTCTGAGATCACACACATCTACAGTGAACTAGATCCTCTTTGAATTCAATTTCAGCAGGTATTAAAAGGAAAGGATTTCTCTTTCAGCTCTTGTTAGCATTTTCATCCCATTCTGGAATTTGTCTATCACTTCTATCTTTTGATTTAGAAATGTTAATAAAGATTGATGGTCTCCCTGAGGAAAAACAGGTGAGGAGATAGCACAAGTCGGATTATATCATCCCAATAAATCTTCCTTTCAAAACAAACACAGCTTTCTCTTCTTGCAAAATACTGTTCTTTAAAGACTGTACTTTTTTTTTAATAAAGAAAAAGTCTTTCAACTGTGTTAATGATTAGCAAATGATATGGCAGCTCACCAAGATGCTTAGGCCTGTAGCTTTAGTTACTTATCAGATTAATACACATAAATGGAGAATTCCGTATTCTTCACTTACGATGGCTGAAGTCATTGGGTTTAATGAGGGAAGGCTACAGCAGTGAGCCTAGAAAAATGGAGAGGATGGAGGGAGAAACTGAGGAGAAAGGAGCTCCCTGAACACACTCATAAGGATACTGCTGTCTGCAGCCTCCTTTGAGTTGTGAATGATACTGAGAAATAAAAGAGCTCTAGAAGCAGCTTATAAAAATAATTAGTGGCATGGAAAGATCTACAGATAGAAAGACACTGGAGAGGTCTAATGTATTTAATTTAGATATAAGGGCACAAGAAAGAGGTACACAAAGGCATGAATAATACAGAGAGAGAATTCTGGGATTCTTTAATTATCCAGCTTTGTAATGCAAGAACAAGTGGGTATTCAGAGAAATTAAATTAATTCCAGAGAGTTCCCAGGCAATACACAGGTAACCAGCAGAGCTGCTGGCCATGTTTCATCACTAAGGCCAAGAATTTAGGAAGAAATTAAAAAAAAAAAAACAAAACCACACACCCAGCTCAGTAAATAGTAGCATGTGCAATGACAGCAGAGTGAATAAACAACACATAAGAAGCTCATGCTCCAAAGCACCTGTCAAAGCCAAGCCTTCTCTGTGATAAACCTTTGTGTGTGGGCAGTTGTTACTACTTTTTACTACAGTACTTACACTTTGCTTGAACCATCTGGTACCAGCCACAATATTCTGATCAAAACTATTTTTCTGAGTCTTTGAGGATTGCCATTAGGCTCAAGGAAGAAAGAATATTCTTTTCCTCCCCTAAGTCCTCTCTCCATGCCACCCCAGCCTGCAGCAGGCCATGCCTGGGATGGGAGGGAGCCTGTGCTGCTCTCTCCACTGTTACAGCAGAGCACTAACATTGCCATGTGCTGTTTCCATGGCCATGGAACACCCCACAGATGCACTTCGTTTCCTCTCCAGCAGCAGCAAGGCTCACTGTAACTACCCAAACAAGGATGACAAAGATGACATCCTTCATCCTCAGGTGTTTTCACTACCTGAAAGAGGATGTGCATGGACACCACTCCACTTTTCTTATCAGCTGATAAAAAGTGGACATTAATGTAAGTCTCCTGCCATTGGCCATAGCTACAGAGTGCTCCTTAAGCTGTGGAAGCAGCTAAAAATGAGTCTGTGTGCACCCAGGAGCAGCACGCTGGGCTCCTTTCCACAGGTGAAAAGAAAACCAGGGAAATGGGCAGAGGAGTCAATCCTGCACCACATCAGCGCCTGGGGAGCACGGGGCAGAGGGGACACCCTCATACGCCTCCCGCCATAGTCATGGGGACAACTTTCGCCTCCAGAGGGCAGAGAAACGTAAATGGAAACGATCCAGCTCGCTGTGACTGCTCCGTATGCCCGGTCTTTTGACTGAGTTCCCGGGACAAACCCCGAAGTGATTCCTGAGGGCGGGAAGGCAAAGCAAACCCCGAAGTGATTCCTGAGGGCGGGAAGGGAAGCTTTGTGAGCCCGGATAATGAACCCGCGGCCTGGCCTGGCCCAGCCGCAGCCGCCCCGCTTTGTTCCCGCTCCACCATCCACCAGGGAGCTCATCTGTCCCAGCAGCACACCATAATGATGGCAAGGGTTAAATACCACTTACACGGAGGTACAAAAGGCCAGCATCATTTCGTCTGAGGCCAGACAGCTGGTTTGTATAATTCCAGTTTTTGCAGAGTGTTTTCTTTCCAGTGCGTCCCCTTAAAAAAGCTTTTCCTCGTGAGTTAATTCTCTCACTGGAGAATGCCAGCGCAGCTCCAATTATCTCTGAAATAATCCAAAACTAAATTCACTGTCAAACTCAGACCTGGGATAAGACTTCAAGAGAAAAATTGTTATAAAATTATTCACCATTAAATCATTTAAAGACAAGGCAGAGAGTTTATTTTGTGTCTATCCTGTTGTGGTTTTTTCCCCCCAAAAAACCTAACCACTCTATGTTTCTAGGAGTTTCCAGATAAGAACATCTGTTTTTAAATAATCTCAGTGTTACTTTGGAGTTTCTACATCTTACAATGACACAATCAGCTGCTTTTTATTAACTTATTTGTTTGTGCAACACCATTGGTGAATGTTCATCCATTCATCGCTGCACATCAAGCAACTGGGGCAGATCCAGTAGCAGGAGTGTTCTGTGCATGCCAATTCTGGTATATCAGCACTACTAACTAGTAGCTGAATCACACTTGTCTTGCCTGAGCAGGCATTCACTGAAGACAAACAGTTGCTTACTGAATCCTCTTTCCTCCACATTTTAACCACTAAGAAGTGAACTAAAAGCATAAGGCAACAGCAAGGCATTTGAAGTGCAGCTGAATCTTCCTTCCCCTAACTCCCTGTCTCCAAGACTCTTTCAAGCCATGAAAAAAAATGCCCTTTTCCAGGGATATCCCTGCACCATGAGTAAAGGAAGGAGCTGATCCATGAGGACTCTTGTAAACAGAGTTTACACTATCGCACACAGCTTTGCAAGGCTTTGGAATACCATCCTAGAAGTTCTTGGAATTTCTCACAGTGTGAGCTAATACTGACTGCCAAAGAGCTGAGGGGCGGAGGCAGAGCAAAGCAGTCCCCTAGTTTGATAACATGCTGTATGACCTTCTGCTGTATGGGACCTCAGCCCACCACTTGAAGCCTTTGGCACAACTCTCCTGTTGAGAATGGATGGAGGATACTGGGCATCACTCTTCAATTCACAGGACAAAGAGCAGGAGCAATAGCGAGACTCACAGGTGCAGGGTGAGCCACAACAGCCCTCAGGGACCAAATTTAACAGTTTCACTTCAATTATGTGCAACGAGGGAGAAAGCCCCTTTGCTGCACTCAGTCTGACTGACAAGCAATCTTCCCTGCAAGTTCCTTCCCAATCTTCCCTTCCCTTCCCTTCCTAATGGCTCAGAGCAGTGGACTTGATGCCTGTCCTTTTGGAGGGTAAATGAAAAAGCATGGTCCTTGAAGCTTTTAATCACAGCACCTCAAGCTCTTAAATGCTTCAAAGACTGGATTATAGAGGGGCACATGGAAGAACCAGAAAATCCTGCAGAGTCCAGTCCGATTTCTGCAACCATATATATTCTGTATCTACCCCTTGGACAGCACTATTCGATCTGATCTGATTTTGACTTTTTGCTTTGAGTGGAAGTGGACAGCTGCTTGGCAGCTGTGAAGATACTGTGCATGATGGAGTGAGGGGGTGTTTCACTGAAAGGCAGGTCTCAATTTGTCCTACAGTGCCCAATGATCTCACAAGAAGATTGCAAGCAGTTTTGAAATGTCTTGACCAAAACACTATTGCTGTCCCTGCTGGAAACAAAAGCACCTTGTAATCATGCCACAAACCAAGTTTTATAACAAGCCCTCTCCTCTACCAAACTGCCACTGTAAACAGAAGAATGGAGATCTCCACCTCCACTAAAATGAACAAAGCTGTAGATCTGGGTTTAAAAGGTAAGGGGGATATGATTACACTTTACAAGCCACCTGCAGATCTTGAGTAAACTACGATTTAATTGAATCACTCTTCTGAAATTTCCTTTAAAGAAAAAGAAAGATACCGACTCATTATATTTTCTTTGATCCTTTCCAACACAAGCAGCTATATGAAACAAGTAATTTTCCTTCCCTGGGTCCTCCCCTATTTGCTTCCTGAAGTGTCAGCCTGCTCCAGGAGACTGTCCCTGCTTGTGACATAACACTGCTTATCCTGCCTACCATCTCTGCTAAAGATGCAACAGTTCTGATTGAACTACTAATGAGGTAGGTCTCCTGCCATGGGTGGGTAAACCATGTCTACCAAGGCACAGCAAAGAACAACCAAATCAGGACACTGCTTGTGACTTTCCCAGTCTCCACCAGCATTTCGGGAAAGGGCTGATTTCTAATACATCCTGTTCTGTCTACATCTCCTCAGAAATAACCATCAAACCTAATGTTGTCCAAAGCCCTTTTATGCTGAAGCATCTCTTTCTTGAGAGACTTCATAATTAAATGATCATTTAAATATCCTTCTGCAAGTGCATGATATCTACACTCCCTCTATGCTTGTGAACTACAGAGGAAAAACTAATAGTAGTTTAATAACACACTAAGGTGATGGGAACAAAAGCAAAGCTACAGCTTTCCATAACATTAGATTTACTATATTAAGCTTTTAATACTGCAAGAGATTAACAGTGACAGATTCTCCTGTAGAGTAGCAAAAGCTAGTGCAATTCTTGCAACTTTCACATTAATCACATTTAAACATGCTGCTAACAGATGGGCATCATGGAGTGCTAGGTCTCTCACAAGCCAGTACTAACAAAAAGAATGTCTAAGAGATCTTGTGGCTTCTACAGTTCAGAGGGATTGTATATCCAGGCACCTTGTTATTGTTTTCATTGTATATTATCTAGGATTATTAGAAAAGCTCAAGTTAAATAGATGACAGACTTCAGCATACGTGAGCAGGAAGGGAGAGGAAGGGGGGCAGAAAGAGTAAAAACAAGACCACCCACACAAAGTTCCTCTAAGTCCGCATTTCACGTGCATGATCATGATTTTTCCACTGCACAGGGCAAGCGTCAGGTTCTGCAGTGCAACTTTTCCTCTGACACTACTGCAAAAACCTTTCCCCAAAGCCAGACACAAGCCCAAGCTGTGAAAAATGAGCTGCCAGGCTCAACCCTGGCTGGACAGAGAATGACAGTCTGTCCTCCCTCCCCTTTCATTAGTGCAGATGTCAGGTTCAGGTGGCCCTTTCTGACTGAAGCTGGGAGAGCACCTGAAGAAAACCAGCATTAGAACTTGGCACCCAGAGAAAATGTAGATGTTTAATAAACTTCCCAGGACTCTTTTTTAATTAAACCAAGTCCCAAGGTAAAACCTCATCTTTACCTGACTGTAATTAACCAGGACAAACTGTCTGTAAGGTAAGAAAGCTCAATCTCCTCTACGAGCCAGACCTCAAAAGAAAGACTGGCAATTGTAAACTCAGCCCAACCTAAGGTTAGTCCTCACAGAGTAAGGCCTGCAGATCTCCTCAGTTCCAGCCTGCAAGGACTCCTGCTTGCTGAAAAGTGAGACTGGAGAATCCCACCTGGGGGTACTGCCTTCGTATGGCACCTGAGAGCATTTGCCCATGAAGGACAGAAGCACTCCTGATGTGGAAGGGTCTCAGTCTTGCAGATTGCCTGTCATTTACAAACCAGGTCTGTGTGTCGTGGATCTATCACCCCACAACCCAGCTTGCTCTCACTGCTTGTATGGTAACTCCTCTGAGAGGAAGGATGTGCTGTCACTCTGCCACAGACCTGAGAAGAGAGTGACAAAAAGCCTGTGGCAGTACCCACTTGACACTGTGTCATTCATAGAACTTAAGGGACTCATCTGAACTAGAAACTTCCTCTGCTCAAGAGTAAAAGACAGGCTCACCTTTGAACAGGATGGATGGCCCAAAGTTTAGAGTGCTAAAACTGGGTGATCTGAATGGCACTAACAACCTCCCCCTAAGCTGTCATGAAAAGTCAGTGGCTGAGTCCAGGTACCCTAGGCAGCAGCATTTTAGCTGATGGGTCCTCCTTCTCAGTTCCAGCCAGCTAAACTAAACATTCTCAGCTCACTCAAGAGAAGCTCAGCACCTGGATGGGTCTGAGTCTGCTCTACACACCTACCAACCACTGACTGATAGCAGCAGAATCCACCTAAAAGCTGTTTGCTGTGTTTCCTCATAAACCACGTTCCAGTGTCCACAACGTGCTTGGCCAGGACCACACTGACATGGGGCTTCCAGGGAGCAGAATTCACATGATACTCACAACTGACCACCATGACTCCAAAACATAGCAGAAAAAAGGCTGTACAGATATGAAAGGAAAATTCAGGTGAGCTTCCACAAGCTCTACAAATTCATAAAATGTTCCTGTAGTGCTATCAGGGCACAAAGTAGTAGAAAAAACTCTGTATTATGTCAATGAAAATAATATTGGTATATAATTCAGCATCCTCATACCCAAGGAATATGATCTGAAAGGAAAAACAGGAATTACTTTGGAGATGTAACTTGGACAAAGAAATATCGTAGTATCAGCCAAAGTTTGTCTCAGTCAGCTCTGGCCTTCAGTACGAGAGCACTTAATTATGCTATCCAACATTCAGCTCTAGGGCTCTGTCCATCTGGCTCATGCCACTAGAATCAAGACGCTACAGAAGAGCAGACTGCAGCAAACAAGGTCAGTATGTGCCAACTTCTGTAGAGACATATTTAACAAGCCCAAGGTTGGACTGTCTCAAAAGGGAACAAATGCACAGGAGACACCTCTTTGTGAAAACAAATACAACACGTTCCTTCAGGGCATCTGCAAATGACACTATCACAGAACCACAGAATGAACTAGGTTGGAAAAGACCTTTTGAGGTCATCAAGTCCAACCTATGACCTAGACTTGCATCACTTTACCTTTAACTTACCCATCTGTTTTCCTGGAAGATTTTATTTCATTAACTTGGCTTTTCTATGTTTTAATTTTATTTTTCAACACTTGCTGTAATATAGCAGGGACAGTTCATTCAAAAGCAGAGTCTTTACTCTTGCAAGTATGCAAGTACCAAACAACAGAATTCCCACATCCCTAAGCAAGATGTATCTCACTTCTGATCACCCATTACATGCAGGAGAAAAGTTTAGACCAGTAACATCACAATCTCTGAGTCCAAACTTATCTCCCATTGAGAGAAGGAGGGAATGGGAAGGAAGTGAACTCAACCTTGAGATGCTTTTGGATGAAGATACAAAGTCAAAACAAGCAAAAAACAAGATACATCAATTACCTTCAACTTTTACCTATGTAATGAGAGGTGGAGTACTAAATATTTTCTCTCATTTGACCAGTTTGCTGCTAAAGTGGCTGTAAATTTCTTCTCCCATTTATCAAGCTTTTCTAATCTCAGTGACCAATATGATCTTGTCCAATCTTTCCAGTGGTCTTCTTCTGTTATCTAGATACCATTTCTCTCTGTATGTATACATATATGTGTGTGTGTGTCTGTGTGTACACAAAGTTGTTCCTCCTCTAGTGACACACAGAATTTTGAGGAATTTTCTTCTTCATTGAGGAAAACCTATTTCAATTGTTGTTCAAAAAGGTCTGCACAAAAATGGCACACTTACTTATTTTAACCTTTTAGTCTCACAGTCCAAGATGCTGCTTATCAAGACAGATGTAAAGCCAAACGGGAAAAGGAAATAATCAGCCTGAGCTATGATATTTTGCTGTTCCCTCTTATTTTCTTTAACTAATTGCCATTCTACTGGGTTCTTAGGAACAAGCAGATAAATGAAACATACTTTTAATCTACACTAATAATTTGTGTAAAGTTCCACTTGGACAATTTCATAAATGAATAGTCACATTATAGCTGCTGAATGTAGCTGTAACCCATTCACTCATTTACAGACACAGCACTTCTCAAATACAGGTGCTCATTTTCATATGTGCCTGTAGGCATATGATTTTATTGTTGGATCTGAGAGAGAATCATACTCTAAATTTTGTGTGTATTGACAGAGGTCCCTAAAAATATTTACAGCACAAACTGGGTAAATACCCTAGGTCATCCTTCAATCTGGACACTGATTCACATCAGCTAACAGAGATCTATAATTAATGATAAACCTTCAGGTGAGCCTCCTAGTCTCTCTTAGGAGGGTTTTGTCCAGAGCACAGCTTATCCAACCTCTGTCTTGGCATCAAGGCTATATCAAGCCTGTGGCAGCTGTAACAGAGGCCTAAAAATACTACTGAAGTAATGAAGCAGTGATACTTATTTTAGAATATTAGCAGAGTAATGATTGCCACAAAATACACTTCATCTACAGTGAAATTCGAAAGTACAGGAGCTTAACCAGTGCTTTTAATGTGCCAGGCACAATGAGTGCATTTACAACATCTATTAAAAGCAGGTTATGTTTGTGGGAGGGGGATAATTACATCTTAGCAGGTAGTTTATTAACTGAACAAGACAGCACCACATTAAAGATAATCAATGGAGAATAAACCACAGTTGTAAAAATTAATACTGTTCATTCACACCATGAAGGGAGTGAGGGGGTGGTGTCTGTGCTATTAAGACAGAAGTAAAAGTATAGCCCCTGTGAAACCACCATGAGAAGAGGAGTAAAGGATAGGATGGCACAAAATGAAAGTCATTCAAGGCATAAGTTTCAAAAAAAACCAATATTGAAATTGAAGAGAAATAATCAGCAATTCTGGAGGGGAAAGAGGAATACGAACAACCAGTTTTGCAAACAGTGGAACTAATGAAGCCTGGTTTTCTCCAGCTTTTATTTCATGCAAAGACTGACTTTCACATTGAAGTAAATGTGAGCACTTTTTTTATTAGATTGGAACATTTATATGGGATTCCTTCCCCAGCGGATTTTCTAGTTTCTTATAAAGAACAAGACCTTCCTCCAAATGCAGTAGGAATAATCTGTCGTCTCCTTTACCTGGCAGCCTCCTTTATGATTTCTACATTGTAGCAATGTAGTTGAAATTGTAGCTGAGTAACAAATATAAAATTCCTGAGTGGCTGGTGTGAGATACCCAGGCACACCCACACCCTTCCCTGCTATACACACAGAATGTGCTATTCCTTAATACTTGTTTTGGATAAGAAGCAAGACTAAAACAGTGTTGCCAGGATAATCCAGCTTATGGGGAAAATTTGTCTTTGGCATGCTAACCGTGTGCAAGGCTTCAGGCAATTTTCTGCAGAGACCAAGACCTCAGGTTCCTGCAGCAATACTTTTTGCAAGGAATAGTCAACACAGGAGGGGAGATGAGATCTCCTCAGTGTGCTGAGATAGGAGCCTCTGTGATGATTTTAACTGCTGGGGTAGAGGACGGCCAGAGGAGCTGAGTTTAGCACAGCCTGAAGCAGAAGAACCAGTCAGAAGCTGGTTTGGATAAGTATGAGAAAGTCATCCCTACCAAAAAATACAAGAAAGAAAAAAAGTTTGCATTAAAAATTTGGGCTGTGCAGAGCTATGCAGTTTCCAGGGTTAAGGCTGGGCATGTGAAAGTCAGTGGTCAATACATGATATATGATTTCTTTTCTTAGAAATTAATTAAGATACATCTCCTGACTCTCCTCCTGTATACAACACTTAACCAAAAACCACTTCACCAAAGAAAAGACCACGCCTATGACAAGAACAGGCCCTCTTTTTCCTGCAAGTAAATGAATTTTACAGGGCAAAAAAATGGAACTGGGTAGTATCCATTCTTTGGACTGACTCTGACTTGCATAGTAAGCATTAAATCATAATTAATCTCTTGTTTCACTTAAAATTAAATCACCCCTTATCATAGATTACTAAGTAGTGGATGCAGTGAAACATGTATAGCATCATTAAAAAGTTTGCCTCTGAGCATCACAGTGAGTTACTGCTGCCTATCTTGAGTTTCATCATCCAGAAGATCTGATTTCTGCAATCATGGACAGTTATAGGCTTCTGAAGAGAACAATGCCTGGCAATGCCTTTTTGGGAAAGAAAAAAAAATCAGGCCAAATTGAGCATGCACAGAGAGCCCAGTCTTGCTTTTAAAGCAATCCAAAGCCTCTGGACACACTGGAATTTTTCAGTGCACCTTACATATTCTGCTCCTAAGAATGACCCAATTCTGTAGCCACTGATACACACATCTTCAAAAAGGATTAGCACCTTTTCCCCCCCAGCTCACCCCTCTGTCCAGGTCAACTTAAAAATCTGTTCAAACATTGTCAAGATAACAAAAAACACTTTGAAAAGGCAGGGGGAAAAGCTGCAGAGACCTAAAGACTGTGCATTTTTATAGCACAAACACATGCTCATTCCCCTTAATCACATGCACACACTTGCAAGGCATCTCCACCAAACTTTCTCAGGGATTTGGTCTGAGTGGCTGTAGTTCAAAGTCTAACTGCCTTGGCAGCTGAAAAGAAAGAGAAAACCATGGTGGCTTTGTAAGAATTAGAGTGATCTTATTAAAAAAAAGTATGTCACTCTCTGCTGGGACTAAACATGGCAGTGCCACGCAGCACTCATTGAAATGAGCAGCATTTCAAGCACACAGCTCCTGGTATAATAAGACTACAGGCTTAATTAGGTTCCTATCAGTATTGCTTTTTTCCTGCCTTCAGCCAAGAAGGTATAAGAAAAGATTGTCCAATACAGATACTGCAATTTAAAGTCTCAAGTTAAGAACACAGTGGGTGTATATCTACTATAAAATCTACCCTAAAAACATGCCAGTTGTTAAACTAAGCAGTGCATTAGAAGCAGTTAGATATAATGAGAATGTAAATGGAAAGAATTCTAGGGAGATATTTCAGCTAAAAACAGCATACACACTATGCTATCTTTTATTTTAATCATGCTTTAAAGCCCTGCCTTTTTGAACTTTTTATAAATTCTGCTATCTCCCTTTGCAGTTACTTACATATTGGTATATAAATTCAAAGATGAGAAGCAATTAGGAATGAAGCGAAGACTCCCTCTCTTGATGCAATACATCAAAGGAAATGAAAAAAACCTTCCCCCCTCATACACACTGGGTAACACAGAGAGTTTCTGCTCTTCACAGCCTAATAGCTCAAGTAGCTCCAATGGAGAGTCTGATGTCAGCCTCTGATTACATGGAGATGCCAACGATTGGAAAGAGCAGCTTCTGAGAAATCCCAGCTCTCTGACTCCGGTGACCACGCAACCCTGCAACAATGCATTTCAAACACACACATGTATTACTCACATCAGCTGGCCCTATTTTTTCCCCACTTTGGAGATCACAACATTGCTATTAAGAGTTCCCTGAGAGTAACTGCCTCATTTAGGTACATGTGTGAAGGAAATGTGTCAGATCAGGGGCTTTTTTAAACAGCTGCTGCTCCCCTGCAGCCGATCTCTTTTGCTGTCCAGTTTGGAGAGAGGAAGAGCCAGGGGCTGCCTTTAAACAGACACACTTCAGAAGTCTGCTTTTGTCTGAATGGAGAAGAAGAGGTTGGGACTGGCTCATGGCAGTGATCAGTAAGGACTGTTCCCACTCTTCTTCTGCAACTTTGCACATCTCTGCCAGATCAGCCTAATCCGATCCTCAGAACTGAAGCCTCAGAACAGGTAAACCTATGTAAGAAATGCCAACAAAACCTGATTCTGCTGATTCAGAACAGCAGCTGAGTGGCACCCTGAAATTGGGTATTTGTATTTCCTTCCTGCAAGCCCTTCCCTCAGTCCAAGGACATTTGAGAACTGTGCAACAGTTTTTTGGAAACAGTCCAGGCCCTTCATCTTTCAAAAAAGAAAACTAACGTCTCTTATGCATCTGAATCAACAGGTGAATGACCTCCCCGTGCCCTCAGCACATTACCAGAGTCCATTTATTTCTTAATCACCATATCTCCCCTGTATGAGCAGAGAAACCAACCAAAAGTAGGAATGACTCCATTAATTTCACTGGAACATTTATCTTATGTTTCTGTATGAACACAAACATTATGCTATTAAGGCTTTTAAATAGAAACATGGAGTTTTAAAAGGGGCTGTAGGAAGAATTTCTGTTAAACCATTATACCCACAGTAAGTTCATGTCTCTTACAGGTCTGGTTCTATTTTCTCTGCAGTTTTGCTCCCTGTATAAAGAAGACCTTATTGGTTTTAAAGGAGCTAAAACATTTCCAGCAGAATTTCTGATAAACCCACTGGAGACTCTTGCTTGGCTCTTGAGCATGAGCCAGAAAGAAGCTGCAGTAACTACTATGATATTACACAGATGTGTAGCTGCAGTGAGGTGGAAATCGAGCATTGAATGTTTTTTGATATGTTTTTTTTTGACTGGCAAGCTCTCCATCTAACAACAAAATCCCCAAACATTCAAACCTGGTACATTAGCTTAAGTACTATTTGTGGAATGACAAGAGCTATAGAACAGACAAAAGCTTTCTCAGCTACACCAGTGGAAGACCAAAGAAATTACACTCAACAAAACTCTAGAAGATTTACACCTGTATAACAGGGAATGGCTTTCGAGGAAAACCACTGCTTTCTGCTCTTCATCTGTTACCAGGCTGTGCCAGACAAAGTCTAGCAAGTCTACCTGAGCCCTGAGCTCTCAGAGCCTTTCCACCGAGCATCTCACTGGCCTTGGCAGGACAAAGGATTTTACACTATGCTCTTATCTGCAAAGAGACCAGAGTCTGCATTCCACAAGCTAACAGGACTGAAAGTGACAACCCCAGCTTTCAAAAAGTTACATCCCTGCCAAAGCCACCTGACAAATTCCATTCCATTACCTTCTATCAGATACCAAATGCATGAAGAAAAAATACCTCAAGCAAAGCCTCTGAATGGTTGTCTTCCTGTGTTAAAGGTATTCTATCACCATGCTGTAAACAAAGATAGGGCATTTTTCTGCTAAATGACAGTACTCTAGCTAATGGTGCTCTAGTAATGTTAAGGTAAATTGGGGATGGGATCCTTAAGCGAGCAGGTTTTTCTTCCTCTGTCCCTTTGTTGTTCTGACAGCAGTAAAAGTAAGAAGGAAAGCCCATGCTTTGGCCTCCCTCTCCTTTCCACTCTGCTAATGTGCCATCAATCCTCTGCATTTAGAAGAAACCATGCACTGAGGAAATTCTCCAACATTCCACACCCACAGCTTGGGTTATTTACATTCACGGGCAAACTACAGGCCAGTGTACCAGAGAGGTGAGTTCTGTAACACAAATGAGCACACAGTGGCCAGCACAACACCAAGAAACCAAACCTGGCAAGTAAAGCCAAAAGCCTTTCTCCTTTTCCAAAACAACGAGTGAAGAAGTTGTGTCATTCCATTCGGGCAGGTAAAGGAAACAAAGCTGAAAGTGATGGATTACTACATCCAGTGTACAGCTGCTTTTCTTTGGAGTTTTATTCTGCACCCAACGAAGACTTGCCAATTAATATAATTTCAGTGTACAAAAGGAGCCCTGAGTACATCCTCTTGCTTCATGTCCCTAGGTTACATTAGTGTGCACCTCTAAAAGTGTAACTACCCACACACTTAGATAGGCTCACTAACTATACAGGACAATAATATAAAGTTAAAGGAAGCTGGGAATCTCTTCCATTTTGTCTCCAGCAGTATCTGAGATATTTTTGTGTAAATGTATCCAACCCATGGAGATCTACAGCTGCACCTCAGTACCACAGAAAATCCATACCATGAAAATTGCACTTTGAATCTCAAGGCTCTCGAGAAGCTGAGATAAAGCACAACACTTATCTTCCCAACATGGATGCTTTTTTTCTTTCAAGATGCATCTACTCTTAAGGTCTTATGTACCTCCCTGAAGATGTCTGCAAGGATGCTCACCAATCCTAAGCCTGGGATGGCCTTACAATGCAACTGAATTCTGAGATGGAATCATGGCAATTTTTTATTACATTTCAAGAGCAGTTGATACTTCAGTACATTAAGTCAAGGAAGAGGAGGTGCATTTTCTGATGAGCTTTGGCTCCAATATATGTTTTGTAAAAATGGTAGGACTGTGGCAGAAAATACACGAAAACCTTATAAGGGATTAAACATTTCCCTGCAGTGCTCAAAACCTAAACAGAAAAGCGCTGTATCAGTGTGGCTAAAAGCCACACTAGCAAAAACCCCAAACCAAACAAAATCAAAACAAAACCACCTAAAAAGCACAAGGAAAGAGACCAAAAGCAAGAGTGAAACTTGCCAGGCTGTTCTCAGTAACCAACTTCAATCAAACAGAATAAATTAATGCAGAGCCTAAAATTATAAAGAATCAGTTCAGAGCTGTCTTTTTTATCTCAATATTGACACTTCAGGAAAAAAGAAAATCCTATAGAAGAGCTCACTGTAGAGATCCAAGGGCCTCTGAAGAGCAGAGTAACAAGGGAGATCCCCACACTTCGGAGCAGCGGCATCACTGACTGTTAGCAAATAGCAAAATCAGGAATGGAAAAGTGGAGCAATGAAGATACAGCAGGCAACTTCTGGAAACCATACAGCTTTTAGAAAGATTGGCTACTGGTAACACATTGATGCTTTTGAAAAAAAGCCTGGAATGTGTGGAATTCTCTGGGATGTCAGGGTGCAAAAAGGATCTCATTAGCTAGGGCTTTCAAAATCTGCTGCCCGAGTGTTGCCTATTATTTAGAAAGCAAGTTGGCTTACATCATCAATTTCTGTAAAGTACAATATTCCACTTAAACTGCCAGATCTCTAGTCCCCTAGACTGAGAAATCATCTTTCCAAATAACCATGGAGGCACTGAGTCCCAAGTCTACACACTAGTCCAGCACTTCTGTGTTTCCATATTACCAGGATAATCAAGTGTCTAATAATAAAACTGGGCAGTACCACAATGCCAACAAGAAAACTCTAAGCAACATCCAGACTGACAACAATCATGTTATTCCTACATGATTCTGCTTTAGAAGCAGACCCTGGAACTGCTCATGATGAAAAGCAGTGGAGTGGCAGAAGGGCAAAGTAGTTAGTTCAGGAGCTGAGCAGGAAAGCATTCCTCACCGTTGTTTCTCTTATATTCAGAGGATGGGAAAGGATTCATATTTGCAAGATGCTGGCTGGCCAGAGGCTTAAAAGAAAGATGAAAGCACAAGCAGCATCTGGGGAGGCAGAGGTGAGGGACCTTGAGTTTTTGAAGATGACCTGCTTGTAACTACCCAGAATCCACCCTTTACTGTGCCTAACAAAGTTTTCCAATCACACTAAACAGTGATGAAAACAAAGGCAACACATAGGTAAATACCTTTACCAGCATCTTAGTAGAGAACTTTAATTTTCTTAAAGCAGAGTATACACATACTTGCAAATGTTCACCATTGCAACAGCAACAGAGCTGAGAATGTTAAGCCTTGTGAAAATGACAGCAGTAGTGATAAGCATTACTGGAAAAATGCCAGTTTTAATTAATTTTAATTCTTCACTAATATTTCCTGAATCCAATATAGATGTTTTAATATAATGATATGTAATTTTCAGTATAATTTACAACATTATTATGCAAAACTGTATTATATGCTATTTTCAAGATAACTCCTTTCCTGCTCCCCTTCCCCTTGGTATCAACTCTGCAATTGCCAAGGAATGGCATTCTGGGCAAGGAATGCCCCTCTAACCACTGGCTCCAATAGCTCTTGAGATGGCATTAGCCCATAATTTCCTTTTTCTAATGCAGCCTGAGTGTTCACAGGGGAATCTCAGAATACAGCTGGCTTACGAGGCCTGGAGAAAAAGGCCTTCCATCATCACAGCTCAGTATCTGGGGTGTGTCCAGTAGCATTATTCTCAAATCACTGTACTGCATTTGAAGTTGGAATATGAAGAATGTCTCACTGTGGGAAGATAGGCTAGTAGTTTTAAACTGAATACTTGAAAAACTTGTGGTTGGGCTGCACTGTCCTGGGGTTAACATCCCAGTACATGGTGTCTCAGTCGATGCACCAATAAGCCCAGCCTCTCCAGACTCATAACATGCAATAAATTCAATGCAGCCATTACAGTCATGCCATGGGTGGGGTGGCTGCATGACTGTCACCAGCTTGTTCCTTGTGGTTGTGAGTCCAAACCTCCAGCCAGTTCTGAATTATTCTTAGATGTGTCATTTGGGCTGGACAGCTAAAAGACAGCCCCAAGGCCATCCCATCATTTCCATGCTCACCACAGAAGTCAGTATGCCTTAATGTGATGCTGATTAGGTCCTGGGCAGATCTGTGACCACCTGCGATTGCTCTCTTGGTTTCAAAAAAACAACTGGGTGTAGTAAGTTGAGTGTAATACTTTCAGGAGTGAATTATGTAGGCACTTCATGCATAAAACAAACATTAGCATAGTCTTGCTGAAAGTAATAATGAAGGAGGAGGCGTCAGCCCAGAGAGGGGAAAGCACACTATCATTATACACTGCAGGGAAGATGGGCAGCTTCCTGCCAGGCACTTTTATCTGTCCCTCGGGAACAGTGAGCGGTCTGCAGGCCAAAGGGAGTATTGCTGCAGGTGTGGATGGATTTTGGGGGAATGTGAGGAGATAACGTGTAGAGTGCTGCTGTTCAGCTCTGGCTCTCAGCTGAGATGTTCAGATGCAGTACTGTGTAAACGCAGCTCTGCATAAAAGCAGCCAGAGGAGGCAAGGAAGTTGACTGTTCACATACGTTGGATTGTACAGAGGCTTTCACCTTCAGGGAAGATGTGGAACAGCGCTGCACGGAGAGAGGTGATGAGGACAGGGAGGTGTGCTCTGAGCAGCTGTACAGCTGCAGGCAAGACACACACCTACTGGAGGAGGGGTGGGGGCAAAGCCCGGCGTTGTGGAGCACCCCTTGGCTGGCCAGACCTAGGGACATCTGCAGATTTATCAGTGGCACTGTGCTGTATACAAGAGGAAGGAGGAACAGCTGGCAAACACAGGGAAGATAATGACCAAAATTTTCTCCCCTCTTAAACAAAGAAGGATTAAAAAGAAAACCAAACACTAAAAAATTTTATCATCACAGGGATAAAGCCAGACTCTCTAATTAAGCAGATGACATAACTGTGCTGTAATATCAAGATTTTGCTCTGTGATTTGCAAACAAGCTGCACTTGCACAATCCAGAAAGAAAAAAGCCATACAGATTAGAACAGCTAAGCTCTGCTCTCACTTACATTAGTATATACCCACACTTACTCAGCTCAAAAAACCTACAGATGAGAATGTGATACGAGGAGTTTCATTTCCTCAGACAGTTCCCTCACTAGCCCAGCCAAGCCTCCTTCTCACTGCAGTTTCCAATCACAGCGTAGCACTCTGCTCTGATTACATTCATGCTGAAACCACAAAAAATCTCCCTCATTTTGGTCTCATCTATGGTTGATGAACATTAATACATCCCCAGCAAAGTCACTGTCACTGTACAGATGCTGAGTATGCAGCTTAAATACAGTTGAATACTTAAGGCTTGATTCTGTTAATGAGGACAGCTTCCTTGATCCTACAAGAGTTATGTATATTCCACAATGCTCCAAAGGGGAGGAAATCCAAAGCACAATTTTTAAAATGGTATATTTATGAAAAACACTTAGAAGAGGGCATGGTCTTGCTTATACTGGTGTAAACTCACTTTGCTGTACTTAGTGGAGCTACTCAGGATTTAGAGGGGTACAGCAAAAAGCAAAAACTAAGCCAAATTCTCATTTCAAGCCACTGCTTTTCCCGAAACAGATACTGAAAGGTCAGAACCAATACCAATCTCTGCTACTCCAAACTTCCAACCCACAGCCCTATCTATCAAAAAACCCCATGTATCCACAAGTGCTTGGGAAGTGTATGCACCAGCGAGAGTACAAAATCATTACACTGCTGTGAACACAAGCCATATTCAGCAGAAATCAGCAGCTGTTACGACTACAGAGCTTTTCACTGCTTTTATAGTTTGGGTGGAGAAGAAACAGGATTCAAGCACTGCTCATAACACAAGTTGTATATTGCCTTGATCTTTATCCTCCTCCCCCTCCTCCACCCTCCCCTCTTCGCTCTTCAGGGCCACTCTTTAAACAGAAAGAGGTCATTAGCCAAACTTCCCTTATTTTATGGCCCCGACAGTTAGGTAACGACGAAGCAGTTTTATTATTTCTACTTAAGAGCGTTCGATCGGGAATTCAGAGACACTTTTAAGGGGAAGATATCTGCCGGGGAAGGGGGACAGGCCGGCAAAGGGAGAAAACCCAAATATGCCCGAGTGCGGCGGATCATCTCCATCGGTCCCGGCGCCCAGCTGACAGACCTCGTCCCCCTCCCTGGCCAAACCCTTGGCTGCAGAAGATGCGTCCCGAGAGCCCCGCCAGCCAGCTCCTTACGTAAGGCACAAACCACTGACATCATCCCTCCCGCCGGCATCGCCGCGGCGCCCAGCGGCGCCCGCAGACCCGACCCGACCCGCGCCCGCCCGTTCCCTTCCCACTCTGCTGCCCCACCAGGGCTCCTTTCCCACCGACTCTGCCCCAAACTTTGCTTCCCACGGCAGGTGGCCAGGGGATGGCTTTCCCCGCCGGGCGCCCCGTGCTCCGGTGCGCTCCATCCATCCCGCGGTGCTCCCCATCCATCCCGCATTCCGTGCTACTTACGCACTGCCTCCTGCTTGGGGTCGAGGCCGCGCACGGCTCCCTGGAGGCCGGCGATGCGGCCGTGCAGCGCCCGTACACGGCGGTGGGTACCCTGGATGTCAGCCTCGACCTCCTGGAAAAGGGTGCAGGCGTGCCGGGCCACGTCGGAGAGCTGTCGGAGGATCCGCGACAGGGCTACGTTGCTGACCGAGCAGAGGTCCAGCACCATCAGCACCGCTGCCGCCTCCCTCTCCCCGCCGCCAGCCGCCTCGGCGCCCTCGCTCGCCGTTCCCGGCTCCTCCGGCGGCGGGTCCCGCGGCGGCGGCGGCGGCTCCGCGCCCCAGCTCTCCTCCAGCACGGAGGCGGCGGGCTGCCGCCGGCACAGCCACTGCGGCTCCACGGTCCGCTTGGCGAACGGCATGGCCGAGCCCTCGGCCGGAGCTCTCCCGGGCTCCCGCGGGCACTGGCGGGGATCGCTGCCCTCCTCCTCCTCGTCCTCGTCCTTCTCCTCCTGGCCGCCGCCGCTCCTTGCCCGCCGCCGTCACTCGCGGGCGGCCGCCGGCGGGCGGCTCATCGCCTCGCTCCCTCCCTGCGCGGGGCTCCTGCGCTGCGGGGCGGCCGCCGCGCCGCCGAGCATCCGCCGCTGCCGCTGCCGCCGCGGGAGCCGGGGCACATCCGCGCCGCCTCGCTGGCTCGCTCGCTCGCTCCCTCTCACACCGTCCCGCTCCGGCGGCGGGTGTGAAGGGGCGGCCCGAAAACGCGGAGACAGGAATCCCGCGGCCGCGAGGAGGAGCGAGCCGCCGAGCCTCCCGCCCGGGCGAGCGGCGGGGCGGGGGGGCCGGGGCGGTGCCGAGGAGCTGCCGCCGCCGCGGGGGGCGCTGCGGGGCGGCCGCGGCGCCGGGAGCGGGCGGGGAGGCACCGGCGGCCCCTGCCGGGCCGGGACCGCGGCTCCGGGCGGGCTCTGCCTCCTCAGCCCCGGCCCAGCCCGCTGCTCTCCGGCGGGAGCGCTGCTCGGGTGCGCAGAAGAGACAGAAGCCGTTCCGAGGGGCAGAACGGAACCTGGCTCAGCAAGGCCCCGCGGCTGCGGGAGCGTGGTGCCCGCCCACTGGTGTCACCTCCTGGGGCGCCGCGGAGGTTGCTGCGCTCCCTGAAGTCAGGTGCATGCACTTGGGCACCGGCTTCTTAGGAGGTGTTTGTTGGGAAAGCTGGGTTCCCGTCAGACAAGGAGCGCTGCTTCTGACGCAACACAGCTCAGCTTGCGTTCACACACTTCTGAAAGGTGAACGTGCCTAACGAGCGGGCATGAAATCTGAACGCAAACTCTAAAGGATTGGTAGTAATTGGATTCAGTAATACCGCTGAAAGAGGTACTGTAAAAGGAGATCCAGGCGGATGCAGATGCAGGCATTCCACAGTTTGGAAACAGCAGCTTGTTTGCCCACTTGACCTTAACTTGTCATCCTTGCACTTGAGTGTTGTGGTACAGTCTGTCATTACATGACCACATAGAGGCAGCTTTTAATTACCTCTGGTCAAATAGCCTGAGCTGCAGAGAACACCACTGCCAGCCTGGTGATACATATAACCCACGTTCTGCAGATGCAACGACCTGCTCCTGGGAGAAGCTTAGGTCCAGAGGGGGAATACAGCTGCTTTCACAGAGATCAGAGTCTGAGCTGGTGAACTTTGCTGGCCCTGCTGCTGGCTTTTAGCATGGATCATTCATGTGCCTTCACGCTTCGCCTCTGGAAGGAGGAACACACCATGACACAATGTCAGCTCAGGTCTTCAGGTCAGGTTTCTGACTTGGCTTGAAATGGGTCCCAGCTCTATGCTTGGGCAGGGAGGAAGGCACAGAGCCTGTCCCAATCTCAGCACCACTTCCCCACAGTTCCTAGGGCCTTGAAATTCAGGTGTGACCCAGTGGGAGCAAGCAGGGATGTGAGAGCTGTCAGAGGTCCAGCGCTCAAACAGTACTAAAACTATTTACTGGACCCAAGATGAGCCACTGCTAAAATCACTGGGGTATTTGTACCCCACGTTGCTGAGTTTCCTCTGCAGCTGGAAGGCTTTTAGCTCTTGTAATGAAGCATGGACTGTACTCCTCTTCCTAGCTGGGGGAGTCATGATATGTTATTTATAAGCCACTGAAAGGTATTTTAATATTTCACTTGAGATTCATAAAGCAGGGGGAGACTGTTAGGTTTTAATGCTTCAGAAAGAGCAGCAGCCACCCAAACTGATGTGGGATCACAAGAAAAGGACCAAGAAAGAGCAGTATAGCATTAGCAGGCAGGAGCAGGAGATACTTCTGAGGAAATCAGCTCAGGCACTCATTTGGCCTCTCTCTCAGGAATATGGTAAGCCAGTGAATTGAGCCATAGGTAACAGGTAAAAGCTGCAAGGGATAGGATTTTAGATAGCACCTTACCACAGCTTCCCAATTGCACCTAGTCTCTGATCAGCTCAGACAGGACAAGAGCTGTGCAGCTCTCTTCCTTCCCTGGAAAACAGCACCTGAGGTTGAGTATCCCTACTCAACCTCAGAAAAGCCACCAGAAGCCAGTGCTTCCTCTTCATTTACTTTTCCCAGTCTGTTATTACCACTTCACATTACATAGACTCCAAGGTCTCTTTTTTTGTCCCATGCTTGGAAAGGTACAGCTTACCTTAGGGACCCTATGAGTCCCATGACAATTGTGTGACTTGAGTACACAACACACAGCACCAAACCACACAGGAATGAACCTGTTCAAACAAGGAAGGTTCTGCCAAGTCTGTGCATCTTCACCACAGGGAGCATGTTTTCATTTTGCAAGTTTGCAGCATTACTGTCCTTCCCTGCACAAGTCTAGATGTTGCATTTCTTAGGGGTTTTTTCTGTTGTTTTTCTTAGTTTTTCATTGCAAGCAGGACAGACCCATATACAGCTTGGGTAAAGGGCACTGGCACATTCTACCAGGCGGGTGGAGATACCGTGTCACTTTCCTCTGGTCAGAACACAGTTCCTGTCTTTGCAGGTGCTGGGGAGTCAAGTTGCCCCAGTCATACAGTTTCTATGTGGATTTTTATCAGTAATATTGTGTGGTGCAAATCCAAATTCAGCAGCTTCTCAGCTACCCCTGGTATTGCTCTTGGTATGTCTGTTCAACAGCAGATGTAGTAAGAGGGGAGCAGTCCCAAAGGTTAACCTCAGACTCACCCAATGGGTCTTTGGAGTCTCTTATAGCAAAAGGAGAGGGAAAATATGGGGGATGTTGAATGTTGTCTCAGTTCTGAAGTGCCCCTCAGAGGTTTCAATCCCTCTGCACTGACTGGAGGCTTCTCTTGGCTGGAGTTAAACCTCAAGACCCATAGTAATTAATTTGTGGACACATCAGCCTGGACCAACCATCCATATCGCTCGATTTCAAGAAGCATTTGCTGACCTCAGAGATTGAGACACGTCAGAAAGAATATGAGTCAAGAACAGAGATAAATAGGTGGAACGATTCCTTGTGTATTTATTTATGGCAGGAAAAAAGTCATGTTGAACTGCACTGCTTTCTTACATGTGCATGAGCTGTACTCACTGTGTTAGCTGCTATACATTTAGGTTGGGATGCTGCTGTGGATGGCATTGGCTTTCACCCATGTCAGTAAAAGGCAATGCTTTGCTTTCAAACACACACGATGTGGGAGTGCAAGAGTGGGCTAACAGAGTACGAGAAAGGTCCTGCTTGGTAGGACCTTTCTTGTACTGCAGCAGGAGTACTCCAGCAGGACCACTGGTGCTGCTGGTGGTAGCAGGCACCTGGCCATAGCCCACAGGAACTGTTGTGCAGCTTCCCACCCCCTTCCCACCACTATGCCCATTCCCTGGCTCACATTGGCTGCTGGTCGCCTGGCTGAGGTGTGACTTCCAGCAACACCAGCTAGGGAATATTCCTGCCGTTGGAGACAGAGGGCAGAGTCATTGGCAGATAAGAAGGGATCTGGTTTCCTGCTACAGGAAGCAGGGAGGTGGGATTAGGCAATCTCACCCGGTTTGGCAGGGCTGCCTGGCCTGCTGCAGTGTCTCTTGTTCTGCAGTGCCAGAAAGGGAGGAGAGGCTGATGAGTGCTGTAGGCTACTGTCATTTCCTCCTCTTTCCACAGCTGTCAGGAAGGTGCCTTTAGGCATCATATTAATGAAGTTGTGGCCTTTTGGCCATAACGTGGAATCTGTCATCACTTATGCTAGCTCACCCTAAAAATATCGCTTATTTATTCTCAGCAAAGATGTGACAGACAAAGTGGGTACAAACCTGTACCCACTTAGGCTAGCAAAATTATCCTTTTTTGGGAAATCCCTTCAATATTCAGCTGCCATTCTGCGCTTAGACCTGACAGCGACGTTCCTTGATCACAATAAGGCCACATTAAACGTAAAATCCATAAGGCAGGAAAGTAGCAATCAGGGCAGTTCCCTGTGAGCTTGAACCTGAGTTTGAACTCATTTAGAACTCTCAGTCCTGCCATTTTGTTTCAGCAGGTAAAAGTTAAAACCATTTCCAAGACATGGGACATTAAGATTTTACTGGGAAATTAGAGATCTTTCCCAAAGAGGATCCCTAATTTTGAGTGACTTAGTAAGTCAAAAGACTTACATGCTAATGACTGACATGCTAGTTCAATTTTGATGATATGCCCAGGACATCCAGGAGGTGACTTTATCCTTCAGTGAAGGCCACACTGCTGATGTACTGAGACACATACCTTCTTACTCTTGGTTCCTGTTTCCCTAAAACGTTATTGGCCCAAGCAGCTACACAAATGTATGCAGCATGTAGGAGACCACAAATCTCTTCTAGGAATTGCTATATGCATATGACCAGATATTGGTGTACTATAGGTAGAAGTATTCCCTGTTCTTTCTTGTTTCTCTCACAATACTCACGAAATCATTGTTGCTGCCAGTTTGCCATCACTATTAAAGCTGTGCAGACTGAATTTTCTCTTGTTCTCTGGGCTAGGGCACCCTGTTTCCTCATTTTTTCCTTCTTTGAGAAGAAGAGTTCTACTGTCCTCAGTAGAGCTGTTTCCTAATCTCTCTCACACCTCCAGCTGAGGCTGCATACAGGCATTAGAGTGGGGAGTGTTTCTCTGCATTAATCTCTCCCCTGTCCAACTGCATTTCCCCAGGCACTCACGTGCTGTCGCCAGCTTACACTGATCCAGCCCACTACTGCTCTCTCTGGTAGTTGTTAATATTTGTATTGCCATAAACCTTTTCACCCTTGAACTATGAGCCCACTGATTTAGTCGTTGGTTTAAGTGGGGAAAATACAGGGCCTGCCGGAGTCCTTGTACCTGTAGCAAAAGGAATTAGTGGACTCTGCATGGTGCTGCAAAACAGAATTGAATACATTCAAACTAACTTCCTTTCTCCAAAGGCTCCTAATTATGGTTGTTATAGAGTTTACTTGTAATCAGAGTAGGGATGACATTTCAAACTGAAGAGTGATTATTAAATTGACACTTCCTTTAAAATGTGCCTGAAGTCAAGACTGACATGCTAATTGAATTTTATTAGCAAGAAATGTCTGTTTTAATAGGAGAACTTCCTAATCTTTCTATCAAGTTCATGCTAAGTGCATACCTACTCAATGTTTTCCATCATTACTACCTGGTATTGCTAGTCAAAAAAAAAAAAGCCTCATTGGAGCATCCCCCTGAGCAGCAAATGCTGTAATTTCCTTTGATATGAATATTAGTTTCACATTCATATATCCCATTGACTGCAAGCCCAAAAACATGTCAAGAAAGAAAAACACCAAAGCCATTTAAGCCTTTAAAAGTAATAGTGGTTAAGAATGTGCAATAAATCCAAGACCAAATCAAAATGATGCTGGGTATTGCTGGCAAATTTCAGGGTCCCCTAAAACACATTAAACATTTCCAGCAGCTCTAGTATGACAGGTATAAGTATCCCTACCATTATCCTGGAAAATACTGATGCTCATTTTGTCATCTCAGAAGAAAGGAATTGTGTGGAGGACAGTTGGGATAGCTTTCCTAGACTCCATATCAGAGCACAGCACAGCAGAGTACGTGCAATACTGGAGCAACATTCAGCTCCAAGCTGGACTTCAGGGAGACAAGATTCTACCATGTGGGCTGTGCCACTCCGTGTTGGGAAAGGGCAGGTGGGGGCTTCTTCAGAAGACACAGCTCTCAAACTGAAGTCAGATTCTGTTCTATATAGGAAAGCTCTGTTGGGACAGCATCACCAGCAACCTTAGCTGGGGTGCTGAGACACCCGACTCCAGCCTGTGCAGAGAACTGGTTAATTCAATCTCTACAGTCCCAAGTAGGAACATTCACAGTGATAAAAAGTTAACACATGGGGTTATACCTTAATAAAACACGGTAAAAGGAGAAGCAGACAATGATAAATTGTATTATTTACAAAGAAATATAGTGCCTTCTAGGGAAACAGAAGAGAAGAAGATACTTTACTTCCAGTGTGAGCTCCATCCACCCTCTTTGCTCTGACTTCTTTAATTGCACTTGATTTGATAGCAGTGGGGGTTTAACCTATGTTGTGGGTATTTTCACTGTTGTCTTTAATTTTGCCTGCTGGCATCAGGCAGTTTGTGCACATCAAGCCAAGTCTGCTGTCTTGATTCAGGACTCATATGACCTCAGCTGACATTTTGCCTGTATCAGAACAGTGGGAGTACACTAGTGTAGAGAAAAGAAGATTTATTGGGAACAGAATGTGAAAACCCCATCATCCTCAGATGAGCTTTTATCTAGCGTTAACAACACACGTTTTTACACATTCCAAAATAATTTGGCACGTGCAGTTTGCATGCTGAACATGTCCTAACTCTCTGTCATACAGTCTAAATGTGAAAGTAATTTCAAGTTTCTCTATTCTGGAGCCAATCTAACTCGCAGTTCATGTCACCAAGTCAAGGGCAGTAAAATGTCACTTCCCCTTATGCTCATGATGAAGAGCTGAAGAAGGAGATACTCTGGGAAAGGCTGGATCAGGTCGGTGCCTCCGCACTTTCTGTTGCTTCTCCCAGGGGCAAGGAACTTGGCTTGGGTGGGTGTTTGCCTGGCCTGTACCTTTCTGTGCTGTGGTGTGGCCTCAGCTCGCTCAGCCCTGGGTGCAGCGTGGGCAAAGCACGCTGAGCTCCCTCTCTTGCAGCGCTGAGAGGGGAGGCTCAGGCTGCAGCATGGGGTTCCTAGCAGTGCCCCATGCCAGCCATTCCCCCCAGGATTTAGCCAGGCTCTTGCCTGGGGCTCACTGAGGTGGATTCCAGCAGAGGAAGAGCAAGAGTGACTCAGGTTGGTTTCACCAAACTGATGAGTTTCCAGTCTCAGGAGGGAGAGTGCAGTAGGGTATCACAAGCTCTAGCCTAGAGTGTACAGGCCATATTCCAGCTCAATGTGTCAGAAGTTTAATTTATTGGAAAACCCATGCTCCAGGAGTCCAAAATAGCAAAAAAGAAGAGAAATTAGAATTGAATACTAGTGGGGTAAGTAAATGCAAAAGCTCATGCTGCCCTGCACGTACTCTTTCCAGCTGTATGATTTCCATTATGAATAGATTTTCCCTGCCAGGAATAAGTCTTTGATTTTGAAAGAAATCAAAATAACAAAAGATATATAATTACTTTGTAGGTGGGCTAATTCCTTCTTCCATCTCTTTGTCCACGATGGAGGCAAGAGGAGCAGTTTTATGCTTGGTGGCTTGGCGATACTTCCAGCCCTCTACTAGCAGAAGGGAAAGGCACCCGAAACATTAATATTTTAAATCTTTTCATAAAGCAGTGAAGGTTGGTTCATACTCTTGAGCAGGCTGAGTAGTTCCTCCATGTAGCAGAACTGGTGCTAGAAGTACAGCCAGTAGCCCAGCTTTTAAGAAGAATCTTCATCTGATATAAATCATTTTTAGTTGGAGACCACTTGTGGTCTCATCATGGCCAGTCAAATTAGCTTCCTGTTTTGTTTTACAACAAGTAGTACTCTAAGTGCTCTGAAAAGGCACCATAATAGGAAAAGTCTGACGAAGTCAGTGATTACTATTTCAAAGGAAGGCAAAGTTTATAGAAGCATAATTAGTCATCTGCTCTTAAACCAGAAAAATATGGTGGAGAAAAGATGTCTTTGGGGTTTTAAAAAGAGATACAGAAACACGTTAAATAAGGGAAGATCATTAGAGTCTGCATTTATTTTAAGGATAAACAGAGCTATTACACAGTTGCCCACCTTTATATCTACTCTTTCTGTTTTCTGCCTAATGGGCTTTCTTCCTTGTGTACAGAAAAAACCCCAGCCCTATCCTGTTTATAGTTGAGTTGCAATATGCTGAAAATTATTACTTCAGATTTTGTACATTAAGTCTGTCTGCTGGCAAGAGGAAAACCCTCTCATATTATCTAATTATGGCTTCAAGCAGCACTAATGAAGAAGTTGCACAGGCTGGGGCCTGTTCTCTCCTCTCTGGAGGCGTCAACAGAGAGTTTGTGGTTGTGGTCACACAGGAGTGGGGAGGGAGGCTGGGGCTGCCAAGCACAGCAGCCTGCACATGGAAGGTTAGCTCTCAAGAGCACAAGAGTGGAGTCAAGCCCATAGCCCCAGTGTAGGAATGCAGCCTTGATTCATGAGGCTGAGACCCCCTACCAATGCCTTCTTCCCCTGCCACCCTGGTAGGCTCAGCTGGGATGTGTCTTGGAGGGGATGGAGCCCTCCATGCCTTGGGAAGGAGATGTGCACAGCTCTGCCAGCACAACTGCAGCACATGTCTACAACTCTATTCCTGGCAGTGGGCTGCGAGCCAGAGTGAGAAGCAGCTGTCCAGCTTTGGGGAGGTTGTGTCTGGCTGTTGGAGAGACTCAGGTATAAATTCCCTGGAGTCAAAGGAGCTATCCATGTAAAATAAGACAGCCTAAGTGGGGACTCATGCTAGATGAGCCAGGCTGTGTACTCAGAGCAGGGACTGAGGCATGGCCATGGAGATCAGGGAACTTGATAGTTTAGTAACAACTGCAATTTGGCTGTAAAACCCACTGTAAAAGTCAAACATAAAAATCACATCTGCATTCTCTGCTGTCATTGCTTACCTGTTACAGATTCCAAAGTTAACTAGTTTAGTTTAGCATTAGCTGTGCTAATTCTGTAAACACAGTTGAAACCATAGCACAGGCATACATGCAGCCATTTAGAGTAGTGCAGAGAATAGTAAAGATACCAAAGAGAATCAGAAGAAACTCCACTGATAGCTGGCCTACATGAAGAAAAAAGAGACTCAAACTTAGATATGAGTTAATTGGGATTTTCTTCTACATCTCATTAACCTCTTGGATGGAGATTCCAGCAAAGCTGTGATTTATTTACCATAGATGCACTCAAAGGATACTGCATAACTTAGAGTTCTGGCACTGTGAAAGTTATTTGCAGTAATGAATTTTTTAAATTCTTTGGAGGAAAGTGAGTGCATATTCCCTTCCCCCACCAAATTAAAAAAAAAAAGAAATTGCAGAGTAACATTCAAAGGCTCATTAAAAGCAACCAGGGAAAATAGATTACGGAGACTTCAAAGGCTCACGATACTGGTTAGGAATCAGCTCTCTTTTTCAAAGAAAATGTTATTAGCTAATCCTTGAAATTTGGGTTTTGGCAGATGACACAATATTTCCTGCAGGTGCAGAAACTAGACAGTATTAAAAGAGTTTTGGTAGTGCACAAGAAACTTCTCAATTGGACTTATGGTTCCCTCTGCTCAAGTCATCTTGGGTGCACTCCCTCTTCCCTCATGCATGTACTGAAATGTAGCAGCATTTCAGGAGGCTCTAACTACATTAAGCTCTCTATTGAGAAAGTAGGTCTGTTAAGATAATGTTTTTTGGTTTTCTTAAGTAGGAAGAATAATACCTTAATTATTGCTCTTATCAGTAATATTGGAGGGAATAACAGAAAAGTCAATGCAATGAATAATGGAAATAATATCTACATAACAAGTACACGAATGAAACACTATATACATGCAAACAAACACCATTCCTCTCCACATTCCTGCTTACATCAGTATGGATATGCTTTGACATATTGTCTCTTTTAAGATCATCTTTACAAGGTCCAGTGTGTGTTTTTGTCTGCTCTATCCGTGGCTAATCCAAACTCCTCCATGAGTTAGAAGTCCCTGCTTATCAAAAGAGACAATTCCAGCCAGATCTGTCTAAAGTCCTTTGTTATGCTGTGATCCATTGGCTTTGATTTGAAACTTGCCTGTCTCACAATGACAATTCTCTCACTGAGACTTTCACCTAAAATTTGGCCCCGAAGATGCCCAAAGCTATGTCTTACTGTTTCCATGGCAACGAATTGCTTGAAGTCAAATAACTGAGCTTAAGATGCCCTTAGTAGGTAGCAGCCTGAAAAGGAGCACCAGAATGAATAAGCAACGACGGACTAGTGGTGAAATTTGCAAACTAATTCCCATTTTCTGGAAACCTAAAGAGGTTTTTTGCAGGTATTAATATTCAGATATAGTCTGAACAACATTGCTTATAAATTCAATTTAGACTTTCAGGTGAAATTTAAACTACAAAAACAGTGAAACTCAGAACTTGTAGAAAAGAGGTGATGGGAGCTCATTAATTCTAGCATTAATGGTAGAGACCTGTGTCTGCCTATATTAGGAGATGAAAATGTCAGAGGGACCCAGTAAAGCTCACCACTTTACTGAGTGCTTTGCACATGTCTTGAGAAAGTATTTTGAAGTGTTTTGAGATTTTGGATATGTTACACAGGCACTTGCATTTGCTGTAGGAGACAGCTACTCCTATTACTCACAAGCCCATTCTCTGACGTGTTTTGTCCCCATACACTGTATCAGGTGTACAGTGCTGACAACTAATATCAGAAAACTTGACACAGTTACAATTATTCGAGCCATGTGTGTACGCACCACAAATCAGACACAAGATATCACATTGAAAAGTTAAGCTAATTCAAAAATGAATATTTGACTTGTCTGATTTGCTTCAGCACCTAGAGCAAATACATTTTTTCCAATGCATATTTTTAATTACAGGTCTCTGAGCAGTCTGGGAGAGCTGGGACAGGCAGTACAGTATGACTGATGACATCAAATGGGATTAATACAGCATTATTAAACAGGCCTCACAAACATTATACATGAATGTGTCCAACCCTTCCCCCGAAAATCCAAATGCAGGCACAAAACCCACCTAGATCCATGCTTAACCTATTGCACAAATGTTCCAATTTTCAAAAGCATCTCTTGTTGGCCCTTATTTCTCCAGTTTTATTGATATTTGCACAGATGTGTCAAAATGCCTGCTGAAAAGTTTAATCCAATATAATACTGTTTAGAGAACAAGAGGGCTCAGGAGATTTTTTTTTTTGTTAGAAAAGAGGTTTAAAACAACTTGGGTGCTATAGAATATGTATTGCTCAAAGAAAAATAACCTAGAAGTTAGCAAGTGAAATAGATGTTTTTGGAAATAGAAAAGCTACGTTGTGAGTGCAGGACATTTGAGCAGAGCTGTAAAAGTTGTTAAAGTTCTCATTTCTTTTGCACAGATTTATTTTCCAGCAGATGACAGTAATTTTTGGGTGTACTGCAGGATCTGTCTCCCACCCCAACACAGACTCTTCCCTCTGGGAAGAGGCCATTGAGGGCAGGTAGGGGAAGGAGTAGGAAGAGAGGTTGCAGAGAAAGCCCATTTTGGGGGAGACTCTGACCATAATATGAATCTCCAAACTGTAATTATAAGAAAGGTATCTAGAACTCTAGTACATTTATTGCAACTTTAATAAGAACATTTGTTTAGTTAAGAATATTTACTATTTTGCACATATCTTGCCAGCAGCCATGGCTGTACAGGCAAATAAAAATGTTCTGAGTATCTGAATAAGAACTGAGAGCGCTCCCTCTGGTTCCTTACAGTACAGCCCATGCTACCCACACTAGGCTTCCTTCTGTGCAGGGGCAATGATGTTGCAGTGAGGCTGTTGACTGGAGAATATGTCAGGATGCTGTTCAAATGAGTGATATGACACTCAGAATAATTAGGACTATGCTACTTTTGGAATTGCATGTAATCTCCTGTTCAAATAAAGAGCTTTGATAATCAAGAGGAAGGAGAAGCATGAGGAAAAAGGTATATTTTTTTCAACCTTGTTCCTACAACTTTACCTACATTTGTTACTATTTTAACATTTGTCAAAATACTTGAAATCTTACCACAGGCAAAATGTCTCAACAATATTGTTTTCACTTCAAAACTAGACACAGAATTCCAGTCCTGTGAGTCTGCCTTGACAAGCTTACAACACCAAGCATTGTAAAGTAAAATCAAATAGAAATGGCAATTCAGAAAAATCCGTGTGCATAACACATTAAAAATTCACTGCAACATCACTGATCAGCTATAAGGTCTTAGGTTACATGAAATTAGTTTCTAAAGCACAAATTGTTCTTGAGAGCTACTTATCTTGCTCTCTGTAATTAATTTAATGCCTTAGATGAGGAGAATAAAGGTTAAGGCTTACTCTCCAGTGGGGGTCACTGTTGAAGAATAGCCTCTAATTTTTCTTCTACAGAAGTTTAAACACATCCTAAAAACGCTAGACAAAATCTATACAGCTCATGCAAATGCATTGGAATTTGGTTGGAGTAGTTCACATCGACTGTCAAAGTGAATCCCATGTAAAGGCAAAGCACGTGGACTGTAGAAAGTAAATTATGAGGTAATTATCAAGTAATTGACACTATATGCATAACAAAGAAGTGAAATTAAAGATGGGAGGGTAGGTACAATTGTTTGACCTCAGTCAAGGCTTGGCCAGAATGCTGTGCTTTGGTACCAGCTGACTGACCAGCCCATTAACTCTGGTTTGGTAAGTTTAGTGTAGGTCTGTATCCTCGCAAGCAACACTTGAGTTCTGAATTTTATCCCTTTAAAGATATTTACTACTCTTCACTGTTGGTCTTCGATTTCTTACTGAACTTGCTATAGTGCTTCCATTCTAGACCAAGAACTCCCATAAAATGGAAAATACCCCTTTAGAGCAGCATTAGTGTTGTCTGATATGCTGTTTCTCGACAGCATGGTATTTATACCTGGTTGTTTTCAGATTAAAAAGCTGTTATTACTCTTTGTTTTCAGAGGACCAGCAGGCCTCAGGCCACAGGAGGCAGACAGAGATGCAGACAGTCCTTAGGTACTCGTAGAGGTATGGTTTTAATAGAAGAGAATAATCACGTGATCTAAGTCAGATCTTTTATTCCCATAAGTAGGAGTGATGCCATCAGTTCTGTCACTTGTAGTGGCCAATACACAGCTCAGAAACTTTCAGTCTGTAAAAAGGGGAGCAGGCAGCTCATCTGGCATCGGGAATGAAGGGAGGAGATATTTTAGTAGTAGTTCCCAACATAAAGATGTTAATCCCTGCCTGAAGGGATTTATAAACTTCAGCTTTTTACAGTTCAAGGAGCAAACCCTACCACTGTTAATCGTCCCAAATAACTCTTCACTGAGAGTAGGTTAAAAGGTCTGTTGCAGGAAGTACATTCCTAGTGCTTCAAATATTCTTATCGAAGTTGAACCAAGTTGGAGACATGTGAAATGCAGACATGACATTTCCTACCTACTACAAATATTTTGTGTATTTTTTAACCATTAGTGTTTGTCAGGGTCAGCAACTTCATGGTGCACAAGGGAAACCAGAGAGCAGCAGAAATATATTTCATTTGTTCCTGAGCTAGGGCTGAGCTCTCCTTTCCTCACCATGCTGGTTCAGATATGTCCACACATGTATCATGCATCTGTCTGGTACCTAAAGATGAGACTGTTACCACAAGCACAAAAGAAATCAGGATTTCAAGAAAACCCTGAGAGATCTTTAAGAAATTACTCTTTAAGAATTACTCTGAGAAATTAACAGTATGAAGAATCAGAATTAAACTGTTATTTTTAGAAAGAGAATCTCTGTTTAAGAGGAAAATTGCTGGCAAAGATAATTGAAAAAGTATGTTCATGTAGCTGTAAGCCTCATTCTTTCTTTAATGTTTGCAATCTCAGCATCTTTACAATTGCAAAATACCAGTTTTTTCACTTCTGTGCATACCCATGTCCTTTCATGTCATTGAACCTTCTTTCTTCATTGCATCTGACACATTGAAGTAGTCAGCCAAGGTGGCTAACCTGTGGTTAACACTTGCTGCAAAAGGGAAGATTATTTGTAGCACAAAGTATTTAATCTAGACAACTTGGATGTGGTGTAAGGAGATGTATATAGAAAAGACAAAAGAAAATGCTTCTTCTTAGCTGAACAGATGTAAACCTGTGACTTCATGATGTGCTTCTGTGGCAGTCTATTATAAAATGAAAGTTGGACATTTAGTTCTGCTCCAATTTTAGCATCAATTCCACAGATAACACAGAGCACTTCACAGACTTTTCAGAACATTTTTCCCCATAATGTTTATGGAGAAAGGAATTTGTCATGCTACCTTGCAAAAGGCAGTTGCTTTGTTGACCAGATGCCAAAATGAAATTCAGACATGGATGGCCAGAAATAAGATTTACTTTAATCCTACTAATCCTGAGCTGTTGATTGGTACAAGGCACCATTATAGCTGGGTAAGCTTCCCAGGCTTATCATCTGATTCTCTTTGGAGTCATGAGATCACTTTGGATTCTCAATCTTTCCCTTGTAAAGGGCAATGTTCCTGTCTCATGTTCCATTTTCTGCTACAAACAATAATGAGCAAAAGAAACCATGTACTTTCGTCAGAAAATGCAGAAAACTCAGTGGAGGTGTTGTATTGAGTGGTGATATGCTTTACCAGGGAGAGTGGAATGAGAAGGTGTGGGCTGTCCTTGGGGAGATTAGCAGCCTGTCCAGGTAATTACAGGGCCTTCTTGCACTGACTTTACTAAAGCCCCAAGACATTTTCAGAAGGTGAAATTGTACTTACAGAATCATAGAATCATTTCAGTTGGAAAACACCTATAAATCGTAAATTCCAATTGTTATCCCAATACTGCCAAGTCCACCATTAAACCACGGTTCCTAGTGCCACTTCTACGTGTCTTCTAAATAGCTGCAGGTGTGGTAATTCCACCACTTCTCTGTGCAGTCCATTATAATGCTTGACAACCCTTTTATTGAGGAATTTTTTTCCAGTATCCAATCTAAACCTTCCCTAGTACAACTTGAAGCCATTTCTTTTTGACCAACACTCACAGGTCCTTTTCCATGGGGCGCTTTTCAGACACTCTTCCCCAAGTCTATAGAGTCACATGAGGTTGTTGTGACCCAGGTGCAGAATCTGGCACTTCACCTGGTTGAACCTCATACAGCTGGTCTCATCCCATCAACCCAGCCTGTCCAGATCCCTCTGCAGAACCCTCTGACCCTCCAGCAGATCAACACACGTGACCAACTTGGTGTCCTCTGCAAACTGACTGAGGGTGCCCTTGACCCCACTCATCAGTAAGGATTTTAAACAGGACTGGCCCCAGTACTGAGCCATGGGGGACACCACCAGTGCCCAGCCACCAGCTGGATGTAATTTCATTCACCATCACTCTCTGCACCCAGCCATTCAGCCACTGTTTTACCTTTCATCCAAACCAGAGCAGCCAGTTTCTCCATTAGAATTCTGTGGGAAATGGTGTCAATGCTGTCCATTAGAATTCTGTGGGAAATGGTGTCAATGCTGTCATATCCAGAGCATTTCCCTCATGCACTTAAGCAGATCACCCTGCCATCAGGGGAGGTTGGTCAAGCAGGACCTGCCTTTCATAAACCCCTGTTGGCTGGGCCCCAGTCCCCTAGTTGTCCTGCATGTGCCACCTGATGGCTCTGAAGGTCATCTGCTCCGTGACCTTGCCTGCAATGACATCAGACTGACAGGACTGTGGTTCCCTCCTGGATCCTCCTTCTGGCCCTTCTTGTAGATGGGCCAACTTCTGACAGGAAGATTTAGGGTTTTTTTGCTAATGGGAAGAAGGGGAGAAACAGAACTACCAAACCATTTTCAGCTGGATTTGAGGACCACCATAGATCTTGTGGGATTGTATTGATGTTTCTCTTCCATCTGGATGTAGTCAATAGACTTTCATGGGTTTGTGAGGTGGAAAGCTATTCCAGGCATGAAATACTGACCCAGTCTCATTAGCAGCTGTACCCAAGCCCTGAATGCTCACACTACCTGGCTGGAGAATGAATAAGACCTTTGGAGTAAAGTTATCTCTTGACAAAAATCTGCTTTGTTTACTTTTTTCAAAGGTACTGATTGGGTTATGTGTTCCAACTTGACAGAGCTGCCTCACAGTACAGAACGCCACATTTGGTGTGCTTTATACCTGACTGAAATATTATCTGTAAATCTGCTGTCTGTATTCAAGATCCTCTGGAAAAATTCCTGCCTTTGAAGCTTATCTTGTTGTAGGGTAGTTAGAAGGACACTGATTCCAGTACATCTGATGTACCTCATGTTGCAATATTATCAAGTTAACACCATCACATCAGCAAGACAATTGGAGTTGAAATAAAAAGATACATATTCAGTTTTAGGCTTAACTTTATCTAAGGACTTGTAGATAAAACTTGAAAGGACAGTAGATAAGTAACAAAAAGCTTCTGAGTCATAGTTTCACCTAGAAAGAAAAGGTGAAAGTTTTAGAGATGAAAACAGCTGAGTTATGTTGATTTTTCCTTTGAGGTGTCTTCAGGGATCTATGCCTCAGAACAGTTTTTGAAACTGTGACTGTTTTTTTAGTGTGTTCATGGTAACCCTGAAATGGAGCCTGTTCTGTTTCTGAGGTTTATAGGTGCTATGCTAATACAAGCAATAGCTGGTAGTAAACAGCATAACCTCCCACATACAGTATCTGTATAAGCCAGATGATTGAGAGCACTTCTTATGATCCCTTTTAGCAGTGGATGCAATGAAGTTGTTAACATTTCCCCGTAGTCTCACAAAGAAGCTGAGCAGCACGGAAATATAAACCAGGTAATAAATGTACATCGTGGATTCATCTCAGCCCTAAGAAGTTATTCATCACTTGTATTAAACATCTTCAAGGACACTCCTCTTCTGCCAGTGCACAATGCATTCTTGAGGCCTTGAGGTCCTTCCAAACATGATAAAGTTGTCCATGCCACTGTTGTTAGGGTGGAAGTTAAGAACAGCGTAACTGAGGTCGTTGCTGTACTGGTGAGATGTGTCCCACTGATCAACATCTCTGGTTGCTGGTCTGCAGCCTACCCAACTCTTGTCACTTTCCTGAGGAATTTCTAAAGGCTACTGATTTACAGAAGTACTATTTGCAAATAATATTATGAATGTATGATTTCCAAAACTAGCTGCTCAAGGAGTGAAAAATGGCTGAGTGTCCTCTCCCAAATCCTGCCTCCCAGAGGTAGGATCTGGAAAAAAACCACCTTTGAAAAGTGCTACCTAGCAGAAATGTCAAATGGAAGGAAGAAGAGAAGCAGCAGATCCAAGCTACATCAGGGTTTGGCTACAGCAGGAGGTAGAAATGCTTGCATCTGTGAGAAACCGCTTGAGGGGAACAAAAGAAAGTGGCATCCTGTCCAATATATCTTATCTCCCCCAAATGTGGTGCATAGACATAACTTGTAGGCCTGACTCTGTGCTGCTGAAGTTCAGTGGAAATCTCTGCCCTGGCAAGAGCATAGTTGATTCCAGTGGTAGGAACTAGACAGTGTTGAAAAGAGCCTTTTAGCTGCTGTCATTAATACAGCAACAACAATTTTCACTGTTAAGGGTCTGTCTTATACTGGAGGAGAATCTCTGAATACCCTTTTGAAAGAGTATTGTGCTTGCAAGGAATTATTACAGTGAGGTCAGGGGATTACTCCAGTAAGTTGACTGAACTTCTCCTAAAACTTCCATCCTAGTAATTTTAGTGGTGATCTCATTCTCCAGTCAGACAATGGGCATTTCTCCATGTGTTCCTATCAAGAAACGGGCAGCTCAGAGATGCCTCTGACTGTCCTAGCTTCTTGATTCCTGATTATATACAGCTTATGGTTCTGACAGTTCACATAAATAGTCTTATTTAATGCAGACCTGGTGATCTCTTAATGCTTTTCTAGGCTAAGGTTTCAAAAGAGTTTTCTCTTTAATTTAGTTTATGGCAGCACTGTATTTCACAGCTGGTTTTAATGTATTTTTGGAGACTATATGGAATCAGGACTTGAGTTACAAGGTATGTATATCAGATGGAGACATAGCCACCATTCCTTGGCAAGCTGTTAGATCAAATGAGCTGAATCTCCTCTACTTTATTGCCTAATTAATTCTTGAATGATTGCTGAATTGCTGGAGTGGGATACCTTCCAACTTTGGTCACACTCTGTATTGGGTTATGTCAGAAAGGATTGGAAAGTGAGGGTTTTCTTTAATCTGGGTTCACAGAGGGAAACTTCTAGGTAGGTGGGCAGGGATTGCTTTTGCCTGCTTTTACAGCTGAATGGCAAGAGGAAGCAGCTCTTCAGTCAAGGGTCAAAATCTCCAGGGAGAAGCACATCCTACTGGGGAGCAGGACCATGAAAGTGCTCACACTTCTCAGTTGCCAGCTTGCTGATAAACAGGCTGGGCTTGATTTTCTGCAGAAAAGTCTTCCTTGCATGACTCTTTTGTGAGTTTTGCAGGCACTTCCAGTAGTGGGACAGCAGATTAGTTGGAGAGGTAAGTTATGGGCTGCTGAAAGTGGAGTCACAGCACAGAAAAACTTTTCAGAAAACTGACCCTGAGGAATTAAAGAAACAATGACTTAGGAAGAACATTGTTTCTGGCATGGTGATGTTAGACACAGGATTGTCAGTGAAAACTCTTTCTGGAGCAGCAGTTTTCTGTTCCTGTGGTTTTATCCTGGTTTTGAGCAAAGAAAGGCTCTTTGGTATCTGACGACATATCAGGCTTACACTCCCTCCAGGAAACTACCAAATGTTTATTCTACAGCCATGGGCTTCAGGAGCACTTGACACACTTAGTGCCTCAGGTACAGGAGGGACAAGTCCTTAGCTCCTTTGGGTATCTCTACACAGAGCTGCCCCTTGTCTGTTAGCTGCACCTTGGACATCCCAGCAGGAAGGAAATGAAAGCATATGCAAAACCCAGTATCCTACCTCTCACCCATCCCAGTGTTGCCTCCAACAGTGACAGTGATTAAAAATATGAGTCAGAAGAAGCATACAAACCTACTCACTTTCCTTTCACACTTCCAGCATCCACAGTTCTTGAATTTAGGATGCTGGAGGGTACTTCCCAGTCTCCTGCCTTTAACATTTGTCTGTATAACTGCTGTTGGTGAATTTGCCCAGTTTGTATAAAGCCATAGGGTGGAAATGTAGTTGGCAAGGATACTGGTTGGTATGATATTGTGGGTGTTGTGGCTATGCTTATTCCTGGAATGAAGAATGCACTGAAACCTTATGAATGAATGAATGACATTGCATCCACTTACTGTGTGAGCTCAGGCCATATCTCACTGTGGGCCTAACTGAGGTCAGTGACACATTGCATTTGTTTTAATGAATGAAATAAAATGGCCAAAGGCTGATAGAAAGTTCTACATATGAAACTTAATGGCTGTTTTACATTTGGATGGCAAAGAGCTTTGAAGTGCTACCTTGGCTAGGCATTAGGGAGCTCTTCTTTTCCAGCATATTGAAGCTCCTAGATAGGAGTCAGCCAGAGGTGTAGGAGCTCAGCACTGCAGTGAACACTAGCAGTGGATCCAAGGCAAAGTCCCGTAAGAGTACTCAGGCAGACTTTGTTTTCTAAATGTTTGTTGAGATGCATTTTTTCCCTGTATGATTTCTCTCCAAGTATCACCATCCTCTTCCCTGGCACTTGGCTTATGTTCCCATAGAGTCATAGAATCACAGAATATCCTGAGCTGGAAGGAACCCACAAGGATTACTGAGTTCAGTTCCTGACCCAGAACTTCTTCTGCTATGCAGTCCTCTGAGGATTTGATGGTGACCCCCCTCAGACATAATGTGGATTTTCTTCACAATTGAAGAATTCCACCTGGAAGACTGGTGCTAAGATGGTGTGCAAGCAATGCCTTCCTTCCCAGTGCCTTGGCTCACATCTGCAGTAGTTCCCTGGGAGCAGTTTTCCCTGAAAAGCTGTCTCTGATGGGCCATGAGAGCAAACAAACTTTTGCAACTGATAAAACTGCTGCAACAAGACCCACTGTCTTTTTTGGAGAAAAAACCTTCATAAAAAAATATAGGATGTAACAACACATGCTAGCTGAGTTAGACCCTGAATAAATACGTGAAAAAGATAACGCAGAACAGCATCACCTCATGCTGTCTATCACTACTGCAACAACAAACACCTCCTTCTCACTGCTGTTGTCACTATCAGTCTTCCATGGACTGGGAAAAGCAATTGAGAAAACAAGCTTGTTTTTAAATAAATGTCTATTGGCCACATATGGGCTTATACCTTCAGTGGTCACATTACCCAGGGATCACAAATCAAAAAAATGTTGAAAACACTCCTACATAAACTGTATTAAACTTGTACAAAACCAGACCTGTTCCAAAAGTCCCTCTGTCGTTCAGTGGTGGTTACAAAAGGGGAAGATTTCTCAGTGATATGCTTCTTCTTTGGTCTCTCCAAGGACTGGAGCGAGGAGGAGACTGAGTTCCCAATGTGGCAGGGGGCACGCAGGAAGGTAGGTGCTCTCTAAAGTATTTTTGCCTGCAAGACTGCTGTCTACAGGAGCTCATGGTAAAAGCATGAACAGAAATGTGCTTGTTCTTTCACTGGCCTCATGAGAGAACTGCACTGTACGCTGGATCTAACACTGGAGACGCCCATTTCCCTGCAGTGTGTAATGTGTAAAGACGAAGGGGATGACTTGTTCCTGTTGAAATACTGACTCATCAAAATTTGCAAAAGACTAACTCTTCTTGCATTTTTAGTGCTCTTTTGAGGTCTTTGCACAGAACTTATGCAGACAAGGACAACATTAAATTCACTCTACAAAATCACCTGTTTCTTTTCTTACCACATATGTAGGAAAGTCTTAGGGAAACACCATGCGTCTTCAAAGAGAAATTAAATGAACATAAGAATATTCATATGAATAATGTAAATCATATTACTTTACAGGACTGCTTTTCATACTGATTTAATTTGTCCATATTTCCAGAACACTCAATACTTTCTCTTTTTTTTTTTTTTCATTGGAAGCTACTATTACACTATCAACTTAGTTGTGGATGATTTATCCTTACAGCAAGTCAGAACCAGTGTCCAGAAGGGGAGGAAGAATTGGCCAGAGATGGTGGCTGAGAGCTGCAAAATGAGGCAGCACTAATGCACCCCCTTGGGTGCAAGGAACCCTTGGAAAACCCAGAAGAGCAGGGTGGAGGGAGGCAGACGTGTTGTGTTGTGGCAGATGAAGGAGGCAGGGGCTGCTGACCTTGCTGAAGAGCCATGCCTGTGCCTTCTGCAAGACACTCCAGACGCCCCTCATGCTGCACAGCTCTGGGCACTGGCACAGCTGGGCTCATGCCAGCAGCTCTGGTGGAGGTGCCCAGGATTTCTTGCCTGCCCCATAAGCCCAGTCAGCTGTGGTTTGTGTTGTGATAAGCCTCCTTGGACAGAACCACATGAGAGTGCCGTAAGTGAGCTGTCACACAAGGAACGCTTTCATTCTGGGAGCATTTATTTGTTTTGGCTGCTCTGTCCTGTGCCTGTGACACTACAGCATTCATCAATAGATCCACATCAGTGTTTGTATGCTCAGCACCTTTCTTGCATCTGAATTTTTTCCAAACCAACAAAGTTACACAGATCTGGCTGATATGTCTGAAGCCTACAAACTTCCTTTTTTCTGCTCCAGCCTGTAATAGCTGGCTGCTGGTGATTAGGTTGCTAATTAGCAAGGGTGGACCAAGAAGAGGAGGAAAAAAAAAGAACTTTTAATTCAAAGACATATCCCCCAGGCACATAATTGAGGGATCACCATCTCCTAAGAGAAGTTGCTTGCCCTGCAATACATGTATTTATATTTCACATTGCGTGCCATATCCTGCACTTTCTTTTGGAAGAGTTAAATACAGCAGAAAATTACACTTAATATTTTAATAACCTTTAACTGTGAACTCCTAGCCTCACTGCCTTGTAAAGGAAGAAACCCAGGAAAAAATACTTATTGGAGAAACTTTAATTAGCTATGCAACTTGCTCAAAATTATTGCAGACTTTCAGCACTTTCATGGAGATGGGCTTGGTTCCTCAGGCTTGTTCATACAGAACAACCTGGAGTTGTAAAGCTCCACCAGATACAAACCCAGCAGAATCTTTTCTACCAGACACAACCCCTCCATTTCACCACAGCCTCCCTTGCAGAGTCATTGTGGCTATCAGATGTGAGAGCTGTGTTTTGTTTGCAGCTACAGTTCCCACATTAATGAGCAGCCTCAAGAATTAAAATCCAGCTGAGAGGACCATCACAGAACCTTCGGTGCTCCGAAGGCAGATATGCAGTGCCTGTCTCTAGCTCCAGGTGCTCTCCCTGCTTAAGACAGAAAAGATGCAAACACAGTTCCCATTAGGGGGTACTCCTGGAGGACCACACAAGCACATTCCTCTCCAAAAGCGGCCTCCAGCCTTTCACTGTGTCAGCACAAAGAGTAATTCACATGCATATGAATGCATTTGGCTAATCATAGTGTAGGGATAATTCTCTGTATATAATTACACGCAGTACTAGGCAGTTAACACTGCAGGGATGTTAAGGTCTACTTCCATGTAAGAAGGGGGATGGAAGGTTGTTATGCAATGGACAGGCAGTTTCAGGCCTACTGGTATATTGTGCATAGACATTGAGCCAAAATCTATACATAACTCAGTCCTGATTAAAACCAAAAATAGCTGTTGCTGGTGATGTTCAATTGAAACTCTATCCCCTTATCTTTGTCAAAAATTAATGTCTTTGTATGAGGATCTCCATCATACTGCTAGCTGAAGCTGCCTGGCTTGCTGCACTATTGTTAAGCCCAGTCTATGCACCGTGCTCGCTGTCTCACTTTCAGAAGTTCTGAGCAGCTCTAGCTCATAGACAGCAAGGGATTAGCAAGTACTTAATATCCCTGAATATCATGACAGCTTTGTCTGGGGTTGATACCTTTCTGAAATGAGTGAAAGAGAAATATGGAGCCATTTGAGTAGAAAGAAACTAATACAAACCTGAAAGCTGAATATCCTTTCCTCTATTTTTTAAAATATGAAGTATATTTCAAAACCAAAGAATAATTACAGAAGAAAAGTAAAACAATATCCTTGAATTAGGTGTCAAGAAGGTGGAGAAAGCAATTCACACCACTGGGGATACAAGAGACAGGAACTCAGAAATATGAGCAACTCAGCAGCAAGAGAGATCCAAGCAGTCACAAGCTATGAGGCTATTTTCCAAAGCCTAGGAGTCAGGGTAAAAAATGATGAGGTTTTAAAAGAATAGAAACTTCTATTCCAGTTTCTAAGCATGGAGAAGATACACCAATCTGCTTTTGTCCAAAACTATTTTTTACTCTGCTGTCACCACAACTAGAAGCTTAATTCATGCAAGCAAAGTTTGAAATCATTGAACAATTAGCCAGCTTTCTAAGAAACAGCAAATATTAATAGACTCGTGAGAAAGTCTTATGAACTGGCAAAGCTGAATTAGGAACCCCTGGTGTCAGAGCAAACCCAAACAGAGACAACAAGAACTGCTGACTGAAGCCAGGGCAAATCTCCCTATAAATCCTGTGTGAGCCAGTGATTCTCTGCGTGACCTTTGGCAAATCGTTTGGTCTTGGTTTGTTCCTCTGTCTACTCAGCTGGAAAACTGGGTTAAAAAAAAAAGAAAAATACAGGGACCGACTGACAACCAGATGCTGAGCATGAGCTAACTCTTTCCAGGTAAATAAATTATTTAAAAACAATTATGATAACAAAATGTTACATATATCTCATGTTTTATTCTATGCATTTACTACTGGACCCAAGCCCATTTCCCCCAGAGGACTTACATGGCCACAGTTGAGAGGAGGGATCTGGTGCCAAATCAATAGGGAGAGCCATCAATCCTTGCAGGGTATATTGGACTGCCAAAGACAACACTGTGATAACAGCAAATCCCACCCAGATTTCCAGCCCAGCTCATGGCTGAGGCCAAGGCCAAGGGCAAATGGTTTTCTTCAATGCAGGAAGGGACAAGGAAGCTCCCCGGACCCCCAAGAAAGCCCTGAGTTGGTCTCTGTGGAGCTGGGGACACCCCACAGGGGAAGGGCTCCCATTGGGTTGGTTTTGATCCTGGGAAGTGTTCCTGTAGTTTCTGCCAAAAGACAAGCTACTTCCCTTAAATGCCATTCCCCCACTTCAAAATAAGTCAGGCTCAATAACCTTTCAGGGACACACTGCAGAAGCCGTTTGCTAGAGCTGGTTTTGTGGAGAGGCTGGGGACACTTTACAGAAGCAAGGGGGAAAGGGCTGTTGGATTGGGGTTTGGGGTTAGGTTTGTGATTTGGTTTGTTTGGGCTTTTTTTTTTTTTTTTAAGACTTGATTTATTGCCAAAGTTCACTTACTAGCGTTTATTTACTGCCGTTGGCAGGCTGAGCATGCACGCTGCCCAACAGATTTATCTGTTAGACTGCTGGGTGGTCACCATTCTTGTGTTGTAAGATTAATTGTAAAGACTCCTAGGGCAACTGGTACTGGGAAGTTTAGGCCATTTAAGTAAAATAATACTGCATTTTTCTCCATGGCTGCATCCCTCTGCAGTAGGGAGCTCAGGAACTGTGGCAGACCAGTGGTACAACTCCTCAAGCCAGAGGAGGGGCGGTGGCTATCTCAGCACAAACAAGGCTTGTGTACTTTATCAGCTCATTTTCCAGTCCCAGCAAGGCAACACAGCACTGAAAACACTGCAACTTGCCTTGCTGCTCCCTTTGTCCCTGTGGGAATGCCATAGCTATGGACTGTACATTTTTCACTCTCAGGAATTTCCAGACCTACTGGCTCAATTTAGCCGCCAGTGAACATGAAATAAGTTGCTGGCTTGGAAACTCATGTCTGAGTCGTCAAAAGGATCTAATTATCTTTTGACACCTAAATGCTATTGATTTCTCTTAGTTTGATTTGAAGGTCAGCACAAAAATCCCTTTTGGGACCTGCGCGTAAAGCCAATGATCGGTGAGAAAAATATAGTTAACTGTAGTTGCTGTGGTCTGAACTGAGCTTTTCTTATTGTCCTGCCACCGTGGTGAGTTCAGGAAATGTCCACAGAAAGCACTGAGCTGGCACTAATCCATCACATGTCTCCATTTGGGTATCAGAGGTCAGCAATTTGGGCTGGGAGGGAAATTGCTGGCTTCCACCCCTCAGGGCCAGACAGCGATCACCAACAGCAATGATGTGGAAGCACAAAACTTTCAGTCCTGATGACTTCTCTTATTTGAGCCATGAACAACCCCTGCTAAGCCAAGAGGAACTACTTTCACAGAGGTAATTCCACTGGCTGCACAACCTTGTGTGACCCTTACAGCCACAGTTTTAGAGGGAGTTGTTGGGGATACCATGTGTGCTCACACCTGTGCCAGGGGTGTTTAACCACTGAGAAGGGGTTGATGGGAGTCCCATTCCCTGGCAGCACCAGTAATTATTGTGTTTTCAGTTCTTAGAGTGAGGGGGAAACTCCATTGTAGAGAACATTTTTAGACTGATACTTTTTATGGGTTTGCACTGTATAAAAGTGAACATACTTGCCAATTCAAATATCAGTTTTAATAAAGCTTAAAGGACTTTGCCAGTTTGGGAACATAGGGTGCCACTTTTCTGGGGTATAGAGATTGCTGTCTGAGATTTTTTTTATTTTTATGCTTCACTGACAATTTGTTTTGCATTAGCATTTGCTTCTCATTTCCTTTCAACTGAGTGGGCAATAACAAGACCTTAGACACACAGGGACTGCTGCTAAACTCACACACAGCACACACAGCAAGCAGAAGCTTCACAGTAGATCGACCAGACTTCAGGCAGCAAATAACCCCCTTCTGGCTTTCTGATGTTCCAGCTACAATATGAAAAGGTCAGGTGCCAGCTAAAAGCTGCAGAAATGTCCCCTTTCACTCTTTGTTCCAGGTCCGACCCTGTGTTACACAGTGCTTGCACAGCAGCCCATCAAGGAGGGAGAGCAGCTGGCTTGCATCCAGTGGCTCCCAAACCAGCCAGTGCTTGGACAGCACAGGCTCCCCAGGAGTTGTGAGCTCTGATGTGTGACAGGGAGGAATGAGTTTCCCACCCTTGATCAAGTTGGTGGAAGGTTATTAGCAAATGCATGGGCCTGTTTGCTCCTGTGTTGAACAAGCAGTCCAGCATTAGTCTTTCCTATTATTTTTCCATAATGCCCCTTTCCAGGGACTTTTCCAGGTTGTTTTGCTCCTGCTCCCCTGTATTAGCCATAGCTCTGCAAATTTGCCTCTCTTCTGCAGTGGTTTCATCCCGCAGCCCTTCCAAAGGAGAACAGAGCTTCTGCACTGGTTTCTTCTCCCATCATGAAGCCACACTTCTGGCACCTCTGAGCAGGTTTGGCAGACTAACCCTTCTCCTCTGCAGCTGCCAAGCCAAGAGCAGGGTGATAACATGAAAGTTATCATGTATGCCTACACCTTTTTATTTCCAAATACCTAAAAACTTTACTGGGTTTCCAGGAAGTCATCCATCAAAGGCACAACATGGACAGGAGGTGGGAAGGAAGCAAAGAACTGAAATGAATTTTCTTAAGCCAGGTCTAGACCTCTGCTTTTTTCATGCTGGAGCAGTCCTGGATTACAAGAGCATTTAGAGGTACCTGAGAAAGAAAGTGAGGTGGCGCCATCAGAGGGCAGGCAAAGCCCCTCAGCAGATACATGTACTCAGTGGCTTTTGACTTGTTGGCCCATGAAAGGACTTGCCTTCTCCATCCCAGGGTCTCTGGAAGCAAATCTTTGTTCTCACTCTGACAAGCTAATCATGCAAATGTTCTGCTGTGGGACAAGATTTTGTGTTGCTTCTTAGAGGTAGGAAAGGCTTGCCAAGCTCTATGAAAGTGTAGGGATTGAACTAGGTGAACTTTAAAGGTGCCTTCCAAACAAATTATTCTGTGGTTCTGTGAAAACCTTGAGAGCCCAGCCCCAGTTATGACATGTTAATTAATGGCCATAAACTAACTTGCTCCAGACTGTCAGAGAGGTATGTCCAAGAGCATCCTGGGGCAGCCTGTTCTTCACCACATTACCATGATCACCCCCTTGTACTCCTCCTTCCCATGGGTGGCTCAGTCAAGAAAATGGGCTGACAAGGGTCACTTTGCTCTCTCTGATGACCAATCTCATGCAATCAAACCCATAAGTCCCCTTCTGCTTTGGCAACTTTGGTCATAAAGGTTAAAGTGCCTGTACCATGTCAGGGACAGAGTGAATAATCAATGATAGAAATGGAAAAAAGCTTACAGAATGCACTAGACTTTCATTTTCTTCTTTTCCTGATTACAAAATTAATTACATTATTTGATAGATTCTTCCATGGTTGTATCTTGCATCCATTTTAGTAGAAGTTTTGAATGAGTGAGAGTTGTAGTAGCTGATTCATGATAACCACTGATATATATCAACATTAGTGCCAGAAAGGATGACACCTTAATTGCAAAGTTACCAGTTCTCAGCAGAAAATGAAGTCTTTTTTCTAAAGTGCATTTGTAAATTCAATGCATGGTTACATTTCATTCTCTGCCTTTGAGCACAGTGGTTAGTCATAAAAGCAGATCAGAAGGTGGGGAATAGAAAACACAGCTTTGCAACAGCTCAACTCCTTTTTCCCTTTTTTCTTGTTTTTTCAGTAAAAAGGATAGATATTTTTCACAAGCAGAAAGTTGCTGTTGCCATTTTTGTAACAGAAAGGCCTTCTTGCCTTTCTCAGCAAAACTGGAGCATTCTTGTCTGTAAAAATGTCACATCTTCACCTGGGGCAAATTCATGGAAATTTACAAAGATTTACAACAAGAAGCAAAGTTTTAATTTTCATGAATATGCCCCAGGTGAAAATGTGACATTTTTACAGAGAGGAATGCACCATTCTCCTCAGCAAAAGAGTGTTTTCCTAAAGAATTACCAGTTCAATTTTAAAAGCTGCCTTTCATTACATTTTTTAGACCTACAGAGGAGAGTTTAATGCATCCATAAGCTCCTCTCCTTTTTCCATTTTGCTGCAAACTGGATCTTCTCAGTTAGAGAGACAGTATTATTTTTATTGTCATTATATTTAGGATTCTTAATCATGGCTCAAGATGCTGTCATGCCAGGCAGTGTGTAAAGAGAGAACATAAGGCTGGTTCTTGCTCCAGAGAGCCGAGCCCCCGTGGCAAGAGGCAGCAGCACGGGGGAGCCGATGGAAACGAGGAACAGATTACTGGGAGAAGAGCTTTAAAAGCTGGTGTTCTACAGCCACTTTGCCTCGTGCTGGGAGAACAGAGTCACCACCTATCCACTTACAAAGGCTTTGAATTGTAGCTGAGGATTAAGGACAGACTTTAAAGGATCTTGCTCATCTTCAGCAGTCAGAAAAAGACAAGGTGCAATGCCATCAGTGGGAAATTCCCCATTTGTCCTGCTGTCACTTGGATAACAAGTTGCTTATATATGAGAACAGCACTCATATAAAACACCAGAACAGAGCACCAAAAAGCAGAGGAGGATTTAGGGGTAACTGTGGCATGAGAAAGCAACAATGTTGTGCTACTGCAGAAGCTGAAGGCATTGTACTGGGATACAGCATCAGGATCACCTCTTATGAACTGACATACCTCTTGGCAATTTCGTGCTGCCAAGGCCCTGCCTAGGGTATTTCATTCAGTTCTAAGCACATCTTAATTTTTTTTAAGAGGATGAAAAATAATTATGTCCCAAGTACAGTTCTTCAAAGTAGCAAAATCGATTAGAGATCTAGAAAATACAATTTATGAAGTAAGACTAAAAGAAAATTATGTTCTTTAGTCTAGAAAAGACAAGACTGAAGGGAGATTATAAGCATCTTTAAATACATCCAAGTTATTCACAAATATGGGGGAATAATTTTGATGAGAGGATGGGAAATAATGGACTCTGATAATTGCAAAAAAGATTCAGGATGAACATGAAAAAATTTCCAATAATAAGGATGATTAAGCACTAGATAGATTGGCTGGTGAAACTGTAACATGTCTATCATTTTTTGTTTGTTTTTGAATAAGAGCTTAGGCAAACATCTGTTGTGAACAGCTTAGGTACAAGCTGATCCTGCTGTTGGGCAGAGAAGGAATCAGATCTATGGTAAGCCATCAGGGAGCTCTGAACCACACCAACTGCCCAGCTGGAACTGCATTTGCCTGAGGGGGTACAAAAACCCCCAACCAGACTGAGTGCAGACACATGTGAGAAACTCTGAAATGCGCTGAGCAGGACCATCTTTCAGGACCCTTTCAAAAGTAGTTAGAAAATTTATGGCATGTAGAGTGTAATATTTCCTGTGGCATTTCTTAGAGCTAGGGGTCTTCAGTTTGTGTGTGTGTGTGCTTGAGTACTTTGAAGTTTTATGTAGCTTTTTGAGAAGGTGATGGACGCTGGCTCTCTGGAAGCCAAAGAAAAATCTCTCAGTTTTTTCAAAAGCTTGCTCCTCAGTCATTCTGTCCTCCGCTAATTCAAGGGCACCTCTGCTCCACAGTCTTTTCCAGACCAATTTGGGCAAGACTTAATCAGCATTCATAAAAAGAGATGATTGCTCTTAGAGAGTGCAGAGAAACGGGAAGCAGGAAACATGGTTACGTTGATGAGAAGTACAATGAGTGAGGCTTGAGTACAGCACTGAATCAAACCACAAAAGTGCACAAAAAAAAAGGATTCTGGAGACATGCAGAAAAGCCAGCAACTTGTGCTCTCCCAGAATTTGTTCTGTGGTTTGGAGATTTGGGTCAGACCACACAGATCAGAGGGAGTTGCAATGGCAAGGGTGGGAAGCAGAGAGACCCACGCTACAGCAAATGAAACCCTAGAAGTGATTTATAGGAAGTGCCTCAGTCTTACCCACCTAAAATCCCTTTCAAGTGGAGCAGGAGGGAGAGACTATGGCAGCCACAGCATCCTGCTGCTCCCACAGTGGTAGGTGCTGCTGCGCAACTTTGAAACAGCCATGTTGGGTTCTGAAGGCATGAGCATGTGAAAAAGATTACACAGCCACTCTGCAGCTCTATTCTGTGATATGTAGCTTGTCCTGAAAATGGGGAGGAAGCTGTTCCACTGCTATTGGGGTAGGAACAACCATGTGAACAAGTACCAGGTTGAAAGACATGTTGTAAGATGTAGATATTAAACTTTCTGACACCTCTTCTGCTCCTTACAGTATGGTGGAATATTTAGGAGTATTTAGCTCTACAGCGTTTGCTTGTTTCTCTTTGAACATTATGACTTGATACATGAAGACTTTGCTCCTTGGAAAGATTAACACCTTGGGATCCACCACAGAGAAGGGATGGCCAGGACACAGGTTGTTGCAGAGAAGCCACTTTCGTTCTTGACATTCCATCGTGCTGCTATCTGCAGCTTGCTGTGTAGTCACTTAAAAGCAATATTTCATTGACATCACAATTGTGCAGGAACATGTACTCACCCATCCTGGCATCACAGATGCATGTGTGCCTTCCCACCTCTCCTGCTAATACCGTGGGATTTACCCAAGACTGGCCATGGAAAGTGAAAACAATGATCTCCCATTGCCTCCATGAGGAAGTAAAACATCTGGAGAACCTGCATTCAGTACCTCAGCCCCCATCTGCAATGCAACTCCTTACCAAGTGTTTCTGCCCAAAGAAACAAACCATAAGGGTGAGTGATATGGACAAAAAACCACAGTACTAAAAACTCCTAACCCATCTCAGGCCTGTCCCACATCAGGAAGAAGCTGCATGTGGAAGCTTTCCCTAAAGTGCTGTCTTTCTGCCTAGCACCAGTGCAGCTCTGATGACAGACAGGGAAACCAAAGAAACATGAATACAACAACATTAGGAGAGTTTCAGCAAGTGCACCCACACAGGGACCAAGTTTCCAGCAAACAAGGTGGGTGGTGGGGGTGAAGCTGCACTGTGTGTGCTACCAAGTGTATTAGAATCAGGTGGAAGATTTATCTCTACCTACATCTGAGACTATCTGAGTTTTCTTCAGAAATTTACAAGGAAAATGTAGCTCTCTACTGCTGAGGAAAATTAATAATTCCTACAAGATGTGTGCTTTGTGCTTGAGTTTCCTCCTTTCACATAAAGGACAATAGTTTTGTCCCTTTATAGAAAATAGTCTCTGTTTTTCCTTTTTTTTTTTTTTGTTTTGTTTTGTTTTGTTTGTTTGTTTGTTTGTTTCAAGGGGGGTGGTGAAGCAGTGCAAACCAGAAGTGACCAGAAGGGTGTTTGTCCAGTGGAGAGGAGAGGTCCCCAAGGAAATACTTTTCCTGCCAGGTGGTCTCCCGCTTCTTAACTTTGTGAAATGCCTGAAAGACCTGGATGGATCCACCAAAGGTACACATAAGCACATGGGACAGGGGGGTGAGGAAAGGAGGCAACAGATAACAAATTACTTTGGAGATTAATTTTGACAGGAAAACGCTCTGGAAGTCAGGTCGCCTGTGGAAACTGATTCATTTCATCTTGAAGCACAAATGTGGTTGCTAGCCTAATCCCCACAAAGCCACAGAGAATTTCCACTAAAGAGTTCATTAGACTTTGACAAACTATACGCACTGAGCTGTGTGTGCTTGCTGGGCTTTCCTGAGACAGTGGAAAGTGTTTAATACACTGCCAAACATCTTAGAAGGGGAGGTATATTTTCTCATATATTTCCATGTAAAACCTTTTTGAAATATTGATTCAATGTAACTCCAAAGCTGCCATGTAGCTTGCAGGAACAGCTCTGACCCTGGTAACAGACGGGAAATCAAGCAGCTCAGCTCTGAAGTGTTCCAAAGCTGCTCTCAAGCTCGGTGCTGCAGTTTTATGCAGGAACTTCCCAGTCCAGTGCCCATGTGGAGGGAAAAAAGAGGGGGGAAAAAAAGGATGTTTCTATTCACCAGCTCAGCCCTCACAAAGTACTATTGTGTTTCTTTCCCAGAGAAGTGCCTAGGGAATTAAGACATTATTTCCTTAAGGACTACCTGCTTCAGTTGTTTCCAATGATCGATTTTCCTGTCCTTTTAGGCAGTCTAATTCACTTTATGCAGTCAATGGTAAAAAACAGCAATCAAATTAGATCATATTATCAGCATAAGATAAAATAGTAGTGATTTTATTTTTAAAGCATTTTTATCTCAATAGCACAATTTGGAGCAAGTCCAAACACTCAGAAATTCTGTGGATTTGCTTTTAAGAGCCCAGCAGGGGGTTTTCACAGAAAACCCTCCAGTATATGAAAGAATTTTTGAATAGCCAAGCCCATTTACTACAAGTTTTAATGTGGGTTTTTTGCAGTGTGATTTGAAGTCTTTCTGCCTAGCACAGCTCTGGTTGCTACTTCCCATCTTACCATTATATTTTCATTTTAAAATGCAGGAAAGTTTTCCTTTTAAAAAAAAAGTTATTACACTAAATAGCAAAACAAGCAAGCCCTTAATAGGATTATTACTCTAGCTGTAACATCTTGAAGTTTGTGGGAAGAGAAACATCTTTTGTTAGAGCTACTGACAGGCCTTGGAAAAACAGACAGGTCATTTTTTCACGCCTGAAGCTGCTATAGTCAAAGCCCAACTCTGTCTGTCCTCAGTGAGAATTATAAACTCTTATTTTGATGGAAAATTTATTGTCACAAGCACAGCCGTGAACTCCTGTGCACTTCCATTAGTGAGTTGTGCTCTTAAAAGCTAATGAATCTTCCATTTTTAGGCTTTGATACAGCCCAGCAAGCTTGTTTAAGTTGGTGATGTATCCTCAGCCACTGACATGCCAACCTGAGGCTGAAGGAGCACCACAGAGATGAGGAGAAGGAGCTTTTGCAGTGATTGAGCACCAGACAAAAGCCATGCTGGCCCACACCATGCAGGACCATGCTCCTCCCTTGGTTTCCCACAGCTTCTGAGCATGCTGTGAGGGTTGGATCCAGCCCAGAGACACGAACATCTCAGAAATCCAGTCCAGCTCCAGCCATAAAACCAGACATTCAGGTGATGGAGATATTGTGACACTGAAGGCAAGGCTTTGCAATCTCTGCCCAGAACAACCTCAGATGCCCCATTCCCATCCATGAGCTGTTCAGCCCCACCAGGCATGAAAGGATTTCCAGCTTGGATGTGTAGGAAAGGATCCTTCACACGCCCTGCTGTCCTCAGGAGCACAGTGCCCTCCTAAGCCCATCCCATGGGACTCTAATTGGAAGTGAGTTCAGTACAGACTGCTATCTGCAATGTAAAACAGTTCTCAGGTCTCAAACCTGCTGCTCACACCAAGCACCAAGGCCCTTTACCTCGGCCCTGCCACTGCATCCTGCAGGAGAGCACTGCTCAGGATGTGGCCCCAGCAGTTTTCAGGTGCTTTTGGCTGGTTCATCACTGTTGTTGAGATATGTAGGGATGGTGTAGTCTACCTTACGGACAATGGGAATTAATGCCTTTTGATAATCTCCAGGCATTGGAGAAAGATGGCAACAACCATCACAGGCTTGCCTCAGTCTCTAGAATCAACTCTCTTCAGCCGTCACCAGAAAGGGCCTGGAAGGATATAATCTGTCATTCAAAACCTTTATTTTACTCTGAAAAATATTGATGAGTACTTGTTTTCAGCTAACAAAACTAAATCCATGTACTCAATAGCTTACCTTGAACTCCTTAGCTACAGATATAAAAAAAATTTTGATAATAATTTCTTTTGCCTTCATGAGGCTCTAGCTGTGTATTTTTCCCTGTCTTTGCACACAGCTGAGAAGGAACTGGGCTACCCACTCACTTTCATGGCTGAGAAAATTGCCAAAGAGGTAACTTACCCTGCAGTAGTTTGTAAGAAAAAGAAAATTGCCCCCAGCTTCTTCCCTTGTTGCTGTGCCAAGAGCATCCTTCAGAAAACATCCAGCACTTGTGACCTAGTCTGCAGCCCCTCAAACATTGTGCTGACAATGCATGGGATTTTTGGGTCAAGAGGGAAAGGGAGAGTTTCCACCCAGCTCTCCCAGGCAGGGAGCTGTTGGGTCCCTCCCACCACTCTCTGGCATGGGCTTGTTTTGCATCTTGTGAGAGTTTAGGATGCAGCTGAGGAGTTTTCATCACCATTTCCTGCAGTGTCAATGGCCCAAGAGCAGCATAGCTGACAAGGACAATTGCCAGATCTGCCATGCCAAGGGCCAGCTTGGCCATTTGTCAGGATAATAATCAAAGCAAGTAATTTGCATATAAATTACTTAGGATTTTAATCAGAGATTAATAAAGAAAGGTTATGGTAATTATCTATATACTTATATCTATATTATCACAGCAGTGGTTCTTCACACAGCACAGGGGCCAGCATCACTTGCTCTTGGGGCTTTAGAGAAATATAGCCAGAAAAGACAAACCCACTGCTGCACTGGATCAAACTTCTCCACACAGGGCTCTTGCTTCAGCAGCAACTGGACCCCACTAGAGCATGGGCTCCTCCTTTCCCAGGGGACAGGGAGCTCTGCAGCTGGGCATCTCTGCCATGTCCCTGGCAGGCAGGAAGCCACTGCTGCCTGGAAGCAGGGCTCAGGCCTGAATCCTCACCTCCTTCTCCTCTTCCTCCTTATTCCCCTCACCAGGAGCCACCCTGATCCAGCACAGCTCCAGCAGGCTTGGGCCATTCAGACTCCCTGAACTGCCACACATGGACCCTGCAGCACAAGGTGACCTTGCTAAAAAGCCACCCATCAAGAAAAAACCCCAATGCATCAGTCTTCACTGGCAGCATCCTGCCTCCAGCATGCCTGTGACAGCTGGAAAGACACTGGCACAGGGTGTGCACAGACCAGTGCCCACCAGGGAGGGTGAAAGAGGGGAAAATGTCTCTCCCCCACAAACACTTCACACCAAAATAACACAAAAGCTCAGGAAGATTTTTTCTCCTCCATATTAGCTCAAAATTGTTGATTTGTCTGTTAGTTGGCCCTGTTGATTCCCCTCTTACACACTCTGAGCTTTTGTCTTCATGCATGCATGGGCTGCAGTTCAGTTTAAAAAAATGCAGATTGGATTTCAAGTTCTCACAATAATCTCAACCATTTAGCTTTATAAATGATTAGCTGCTATAGTTAGTCATATAAAAATAGAGGATTTTAAGTCAATACTGCCTAGAAACTGCTGTTGCATGCAAGAGAAAGGAAAAGAGATCTCTGTCATTAAGGAAATGCAGGACCAAAACTATTCCTTGAGCGCAGGTCTGTTCAGCACAGCCACATCAGTAGCCCAGCAGAGTAAGGTCAAAGAGAACCTGTAATACAATAAAATAGCAGCTCACTTGTCCCTATTTAAGGATTCACATCCGTAGACAGTGCTAAATAAAAAACTTCTCTAGCAGGAAGGTGCTGGAACACATCATCAATGTGAAGGACTTGGGTGATATTCCAAGAAACATGAAATGATCTGGGCTTTAAGTTTCATTTTCCTCAGCAATGCTAGGCAAGAGCAGGCACAGCAAGACAATTTTAGCTTACTTTTTGTTAGTGGTTTGCAAACGGAAACTCAACAGCTTAACAGTTTAACACAGCTGGGGATATTCAGCTTCAATGACTAAATATGCCTGAAATATGTCGTAGCTGACTTGGAGGATTTTATATTTATTCTGCCCATAGACTTGCTGTAACACTATTTGGCACTGCAGGTAATTGGCTCTGCTCAGTCTCTGTGTTCAACAAAGGAAGGCTCCAGATTTTCCTGTCCATGGGTGAAGGAGACAGTGTTTTTAGTGTTTTTTAGTCCATCTTGGTGGCAGCTTTCAAGATTTCTTTCCTAAGGAGTTATCCAGAAAGGACTGATTGCCACTCAGAGATGGGCTGGGCACAAGCCAGTGGGTGGTGAGCAGCTGGTGCACCAGGGTTTCATTTCTCTCTTTTTTCTTTATTTTTCCCATTAGTATCTTTTATAATTATTTCCTTTCCTTCCCACTGGAAATGAAAAGAAAAATAAGTCAAATAAGTCTACAGCTTCTTCTGGGAAGGCCTTCTATCCAGGTACAGATTCACAGGGATGAGCAGAAATGTGGACAGGAAAGGAGAAAAGACATTTGCAGTTTCTCTCTCTTATTAGTAGGTCCAGTGCTTCTCTGGCTACACAATTTTTTTCCTCTCCTCGCTTCTCCTGGTCTGCTGAAATTGGACCTGTCCTCTTTAAAAAACACCTGTCACCAGGATGGCCTTTTACTTCTGAGATGTTTTTGTCCGAGCATACACCTCCCCTCCTCCTCCCAACCTCCTCATCCTCCTGGGGCACTGGAGGGCTGATGCCCCTTCCTCATTAGCACTTGTTGGCCTAAGCTGAGCATGAGGTGGGTCCTGGCTCCAGTGCAGGTGAGGATCATTCCTAGTTCATGCTAATCTGCTGAAGGAAAATCTCTTTGTCTTTCTCACCTCAATGTGCTCAAGATACCATACAAGCACCTTCCCAAAACCTTCCTCCAGATTATACATTTCAGCCTCGTGGGGTGCTTGGTGAGGAGGGTGAGACGGGTGGAAAGGAGCAAGCAGGACCTCTGGAGGAGCTGACAGAGAAGCTGCTGCCTGGTACTGTTGTGCATAAGGACCCAAACTTGTGTCTCTTTCTCACCGCGGAAGACACAATTCAGTGAAACACTCTCTGCTTTGTGAAGAACTTTCAAGGTTATAAAATCTCCCCAAAAACCATTGTGGAGGGGTCTTTAGGAGGTCCCATGCTTAGAGCAACTTCCATTAGAAGAAGTTGCTCTGGGTTATGCCCATTTCAGTTTTGAATGTGTCCAATAATGGAGAAACCACAATGCCTCTGGGCAGTCTGTTCCAGGGTGGTGGTCTAGTCCAGTAGAAGCAGGTGTCACCATTTCCCAGAAGATTCAATATGTGCCACCCTGGGCCTGACACCAGTGGAAGGCCTGAGAGAAGGAAAGAGTCCAGCTCCCCCTAGGACTCTTTCACATGCCCTGGAATCATGTGTTGTTACTTTACTTTGTTTTTTTAACAGGGGAGTGGGGCTATCAAGATCCTTGTGTCCGAGGGGAGAGAGCAGCCCCTGCCTGCTCATGCAGTGAGTGACACCATGGGCACTGGGGAGGCTGTGAGCTTTAGCCTGCAGTCACTGCCCTCCATGACTGCCATCCAGGGCTGCCATCCGGTGTGATGAGAGTGCTCAGTGCACACACCGTGGTCTGTCTCATCCTCAGCTCCAGGATGAGCCGTGCAAGCTCCTCTTTGGTTATTGGGAGGAACATTACTCTCTTGAGAGTGGGTCCTGAGGAGGGGGCAGCAGGAACAGACTACAGCAAGCTCCTGGGCTGTCCCTCTGAGCACAGCATGGCCCCCAATGGCATCTTGTGTGGCCTACAGTTCTCTTGTCCATGTCCATCATGGAGAGGAGGGACACACCAGAAAATTTCCTCCATCCTGACTGTAAAAATAGAGTCAAAGTAGGACATTTCCTCTGCTACTTCAGGGCTCATTCTTTGTTACTGAAGCACATCATGTAGCAGTTTGCAATTAAAACCATCAACAGCATGGAGGGCCATACCACAATAGCTTTGTAGTCAATTATTTGATTTATAATTAAACATGCTGAATTTCAGCTTACTGACTAGAAAGTAGGACAAGTACTTTGTGTTTGCCTGGTTCTAAAAAATAAAAAGCCAGGAATCCAGGCTGCAGTTTCAGTAGTATGGATAATTTCTCTCCTCCAGTGTAGGCTATCTAGACAATTGAGTAGGTAGGGACAAAATTAGTTTTGGAATGCAAATTTTAAGTATTACCATTACAACAATTAGAAGCCCCAAGATAAACAAATAGCTAGTGGCTATGAAAGCCCATTAGCCATAGGGGAAAGCAGGCTTGGTAAGACAGAGCCCGTGGGTCAGGCTGGGTGCTCCCTCCATGGGGTCTCGTCCCCCTGGGTTTGGCAGTGCTGCTGTCAGCTGCCACAGTCGGCAGTTTTGAGTCAGCACTCCAAATCAACCCCAAGCACAGCAATTTGCAGCTACTTTTTCACTCACACACCAACAACATGTCATCCATCCCTTCATTCCCTCTATACTTCTCCCTCAGATGGCAGGGAAGATTTGGAGGTGGTTTTCATGTCAGAGTCCTGCAAAGGACACGGAGGACTCTTGTGTTAGCCGGCTCTAAAATAAAAGACAGAATAAAGAAAAGGCCAGGAATGTGACTATTCTCAGTCTAACTGATGCACTGAACTTTGCTTTGTTAAAACCTCTAAATCCTTGCATTTCTGAGGCCAATCAAACATATATTGGGCTGGACCATCTCTGCTAGGCACATCAGAACCTGACACCTGTGGCCAAGTTTTGCACTTCTTCATCTGGCTTCCATTTTTTATGCACACAGAGGGATTTATGGTCTATTCCATGGGCATCCTGTACACAATATGCAGTGTGCTTGGGCTAATACCAGGTTTTACTCAGATGAAGGACAGAGCACTGCACTGGATTTAGCCAATTCAAACTCATTTCTCTCTGAGAAGTGGTGAGCATATCTTAAAGGATGTTACACTTTTCTAATCACTTCATATAATTAGTCTTGAGGACCTTTTTAGGAAATTTTTGCAAAATGTACCCTCTCCACTAGTCTCTTGTATTCATTTGATTTTGTTTTTCTCTTCCACAGCTTTGTAAGAGGCCACTAGAAACTTACAGGCTCTTTGCCTCCACTGGACATGCCACAAAGCTTACAACAACTGCCAGGTCCCTGTTCCTCTGGGATTTCCATCTCATGTAATGAGAATGCTGAGCCACAGCTCATTGTTCAAGATCCCAAACATCTGTTTGTGGGATAGAGATTCTGTATATCCATACAACTTCTTCTAAAAGTTATTTTCATGTGAGCACATTGTGACTTTTGCTCAAGACTTGGATGTTTTTCCTACCCGCTGCATCATTGGAGTAGCAGAAAGACATCAAACTGTGAGTGGTCAAATGCTCATTTATCTGATATGTTTTCATACCTGGAGAGAAGATTTAGCTTCCTGTGCAGACAAAACTATCATTGCCTTTCCCATACTCTGATTTTTGAACATCTCTATTACCTATCCTGGAAAAATATTTACTTTTAGGATCATGATGTGGCAGTGAAGTAGGGGCTGAATAGTGGATATCTGCCTATTTCACCTCTTGACAGTAGAAAAGGGGCTTTACTTGCTGATTTGTACATTGGGACATTTGTATGTCTGCTTGCTAGTCTGCTTTTCCACAGTGGTGGTGAACTGTTCTCTGTAAACAAGACAATCATGCCATCAGAAGAATTACTTGCATGTGACATTTTTGGAAAGTGGAGCAGTAATGTTTTCCTGTTTCAGGGATTGTTTCAGGAGTGATTTTTTCAGCTTGATCAGTAACAAGTATGCCTTAGTGCAGAAGTGGTTCCTCTCTTCTCATAAGCCTAGCCTAAGCACAGTTTCCAAAGGCTTGGGTTGTTTTGGTATCACAGTGGTTGCACTTGCAGAAAAGGCAGATTCCAGTCTTGAGAAGGTTGCAGTAACTGGCCTGGTGCCTTGCAAGAGTTCAGAGGAGCTCAGAGGTGTTCAGCTGATGGATCAGGAAAACCACTGACATTTAATAAATGCCAAACAAGTAATATTCTTTTTGTGTGTCAGGTGCACTTAGCACAACACTAAAAATACTCAGCATGGTTCCAATTGTCACAAAGAAAAGCAATGATGCAGAGTAGAAATCACTGGATTTCAATGCAAAAAAAAAAAAAAAAGAAAGAAAAAAGAAGAAATTTCCACTTATAAAAACATGTATTTCACTTGATGCATTCCTCTTGCTCAAGTCCCATTCCTGAGCAGACAGTCAGCAGTGGATTTTTTTTCCCTGTTTTCATCTTCAGTACACAGAAACACATGTTTGTAACCATGAAGATCAAATGGTAGAGTACTAAATAAGGGTTATGTCCACTATTACTTCGACAGTGACAATTGTTAAAAATAAAATTAAGACTGTTGTACCATATTTTCCTTGCTTTTTCATCCAGCCATTTTTCCCAAATTAACTTTTCAACTGCAGAGGGCAGGGGTTTAAGTATGAAGGAACCAACTGGGATTTTTGTGTGACTAAATGTTATCCCCTGGAGTCTGGGAAAGTCTGCATCAGCTGCTGCCAAATCCTCCTGCCTGCCTCCCAGTGAGCACAAGGCCATGGCCTTTGCTGGGGAGGGGAAGATGTTCCTCTGAGCCCACAAAATGGGGCATGAGGTGATTCAGAGAGACATGGAGAAATCTTCTTCCTCCCAAATCATGGCTCAGGCATAACACTGTACCAAGTGTAGGTATTTACCTCTCCACAGTGTAAAACAGGAGCATCCTTTTTTCTTTCAGCCAAATATCCAGAACACCAGCAGACAACAGGAGCCTCTGGCTGGGTTTCAGTCTCTGGAAGGAGTCTGTTGGCACATCTGAGCTCCTGGGAAGGCTGGCATGCTTAGACAGGCATTTCAACCAGGCAGTTAAACTTCTGCCCACCACCACAGTGTCACACCAGTGACAGCATGGTGGGGACCATCTATCCAAACAGTGGCCATGTGGGTCTTTAACATTTAATTAACATTTAATTAACATTTAATATCAAAAAGTCAAAATGAGCTTGGGGTTCAGCTCCCAGCAGCACAAACCTTCCACAGTGCATCCTCCAGTGTTTCGTCCAGCCATGATTAAATTTTATGGTCAGTGGTGTGGGATGCTGTTGGCACAACAGAGCAGGGGTGCCCACAGGTGCTGACTGTGGCCAGTGATTCTGAATGCCTCTGGCCACCACCTTTGTGCTGTTCTTTACCTTCCCCACATACCACTGTGCTTCTCCCTCACTGGCTTTAGGCTTTCTTTGATATACAGAAGTAATTTCTGCTCCTCTTCCTCTTTAACGTCCCAGGCCTGCAGTGAAACACTTACTTTCATCACATTTCACCAGCTGTAACCTGCACCTGTGACTGCTGGCAAGCACAGAATGTTCTGGGTTTGCCCATTCACTTCCCTGTGGTCTGTAATTTCTCATGCATGGTCTCCATTTGCCACCTTCATGGCTTCCCGCAAATATCTCTATAGAACAGGTGATTGCAGACAACCTCTGTCTGGGACACTCCAAGAAGGCAGCAAGTGGTAATTGATTCCTACCCAAAGCTAGCTGTGTATTTTATTTTTTTCTGTGTCTAACATTCATGAACCCCCTCCCATAGCCAGGTGTCTGAGTCTTACTCAGCATGACCTGGCTCTCCCCCAAAAAGCCAGTGCTCTCATTTCAAATCTGAGGAGTGATTTGTTTTTGAAAGGGTGCAAAAAGCCCAAGAAGTTCTCAGCAGTAATTGGCACTGAAAGATTACTGTCTTTTTTCCATGAAGTTTGCTAGATCTCATTACTGGAACTTCATTTCTAATAGCAACGCTGCCAAACATTGATTAGCACACTAAGAGGTATTAGAAAAATGCAGCAAGTGTCAAAATCCAGACTGTGTCTCCCAGCCTCACACCTTGCTTTTTCATTATGTTCATTCACTTGCAAAATCCATTTGCTTATTTTTGGAGAGTGAGAGAGTCATTAGGGAGAATTAAAGAGGATCTGCTAAAACTGAGGAAGAAAAGCTCAAACATCTGCACAGAAGGGAGGGAGGGAGGGGCATTTCTGCAGGTCGGCTTAAGGCTGTATGATTAGGACTGTACATATTCCTGGGAGAACAGAAATTGTCTGGAATACAGGTCTGCAGTCCAGAACCACCTTCATCCTGGAAACGCTGGTTTCTGCCATGAGCTGGGGTAATTACACCCACAGACTGATGAGCACAGCAAAAGTGGGGAAGAATTTGTGGAAAGGAGAAAGCTGCTTATATTTTGTTATCGCTCGGTGGAGGTAGTGAGGGATTTAGCCTGATTACATGAGCTGCACCTAATCTTTCATTCCCCAGCACCTGCCTCTTGCAGGGACTCTCATCAGATAATGAGGAGTGACACACGGTGTGAAGTGCCAGCCCTATCTAATCGACGCTGTCATCGCCACTGTCACAAGGAAGCACTGTGGGAGATAAATTTAAGCCTGACTGGTGTTTAGAATTTGGATGTTGTTTGTTGCTATTTTAATGCAACCACTCTTCAACTCAGTTCTCTAACAGAGGCAGAAGGAGAACTGCTGAGTTACTGATCATGAGAAACAATTCCAGCTAATTAGTGTTTCTGACCCATATTGGAAAACCATGGTTGTTTTTTTCCCCCCTGGGTGATTCTAAAATGCAACTACAGACTTGAGTCTGATGTACAGGACTCACTGTAACTGCTGGATGTAGCATCTCAGTACCTGCTTTAGGGATACACTTTGGGAAAACATTTTAACTATTTTGTATGCAGTTTCCCCTAACCAGTTTTGACTTCTCAAAGGTCAGATGTAAACTTCATTTTGTGGCACTGTCTTAAGCCCACATCAACAACTATACCTAACAAAACAAATGCATGAGTTGGCAATTTTTTCCTGTGAGGACTGATGCTTTAGTTTGATTCTTCCAAGAGATTATCATAAATGACTGTGGGAAAATGATGAAAAAATGTAGAGTCCTTTAATAATTCTTGCACTGAGAGATACAATAAAAGAAAAATAATTCCCCTTTTGTCTCTCTTTTGTTGAATAATCCTTGATGTTAGAGCTGTGATTGTATCTCTAAACCCTTTTCTTAACAATTGCTAATTATAACATGCCAGCCACATTTCTCAGATAGTAATTTCTGACCTGGTCATGCAGAAGTTTGCCCTCATGTTTAAACTTCTGTACTGTGAACAGACTCCTTGGCTTAGAAGAACTGCTTCCTGTACAGAAAAGTAGAGCCTGTGTTTGAAGTTCTACAGGAGGACTGGAAGCTGTGCCCTCTCAAATGGTCTCATTCAGCTCAGTAGCTGTGCAGAAACCTCCTCACTGCCTGATATTTGCAGAGGTCCACCCACACAAAAACAAATGCCAAAATTTTTGCCTCAGTCTGTGGCAATTTAAGATAAAAAGTTTGAAAATATTTTCACATGTATTTTTCCTGAGCCAATGAAAGGAGCATTTGACCGTCTCCAGTGCTAGCATCCATTTCCATTTTGGAGCATGCACAGTGTTTGTTTGGCTGGCAGTGAGAGCAATTATTGTCTGAAGGACTGAGAAGTGAAATCCTTGGAAGCAGAACTCCGTGGGCTCTCTCCAGACCACAGCATCCTCCCACATGTGTCTATGGGACACAGTGCCACAGTGGCTGTCCAGAAGCCTCTGGGGGGTGTGTGTGCAGTGGGATTCACCTGTGAGCAATGTGGCTACCCATGGGGTGCCCACAACTGGAGGGATATTATATACATTTCTACCCTCTCTGGAATATTCTGACTTGCAAGGAAAGGCACCTTCCTTGGTAGATGGTGCAAGGTAAGTGAGGTTCTTACCCTGTGATGCGTGTTACACCAAAGAGTAGCAAAAAATCCTGCCTTTTTGTCCCACAGGCTTTCCCATGGGATCCTGTCAAGGCTCCTGGTAGACCCCAAATCTGAATTTTAGCTTTTCTTGTCAGCAAATGAAGCACCTGCTGACCACAGGGGCTGTAGACCAAATGGGCTGGTCTACTCCAAGACCAATAACCACATGGCTTCTGCAGCTGCAAGTCTGAAAATCCAAAGGCATTTAGACTCCTGGAGTATTGAACTCTGTTGGCTGACTACAGAGGGGTTGAATACCTTTTTGCTATCCCCACTCTCACCAGCAGCAACTGGACTAGGATTCTATGGACTTAACTGGACTATCATCCTATGACTAGGATGGTGAAACCCATTGCTGAGCAGCAAGTTTCTCTTTAACTGGGGAAATATTTCAAGAGTTATTATCATATTTTGTTTCAGAAGAGGAAAACACAGAATGATTTTTGTTTTCTGTTACCGCATAATATTTTTAAAGAAGTATTAATATATAGTAATTTTGTGTATATCTATTACGGAAATTCTGCATGAAAATCGTCAAGCTCTGCTCCCACTCATCCCAATCAGTGATTTCACTGACTGAAGACTAAACAGTGATCACTAGGTTCACTGATCTTGATCTAGGTCAAGATCAAGATGTGGATTTTGCTGTATTTCTTCAAAGAAATAAATTAAAATCAGATTAAAATGAACAGACCAATTAATGCCCACAAACAGCTTCCCAGCCTCTTCCGTGAGAGAAAAAGAAAAAACAGAGTTTTCAGCAGGCAAATTCCCCATGCAGGGATCCCTGCCCCCACAGGTAAATCCTAAAAGTTCCAGAAGCCAAAAATACTTCTAAAAATCCAGCTTTATAAGGTAGGATTGCTCTTCTCCCTTGTGTCTGGGGTATGCTGTTAATTACTCAGAAACAATTATAATGTCATAAAGGATCCTTCTGCATGCAGCAGAGAGGTGGATGACACCACATACACTGGCACTGCTCTTCTCCCATCATCTGGGAGTTAAGGCACGTTTCACATCCCACTGGGAGTTCAGCACCATGGGCTGCTCTCTGGCAGCAGTGCAGAGGTCCCTGATGAACCTTATGCAAATGATCCCAGTGACAAATGAGGGAGGAGAAAAAAACAGTAGATCCAGATTAATATTAAATTAAATAAACCCATTTCCAAAGTTCAGCACAATTTATCTCTTGGTCTCTCAGTCAACTTTATTCAAGACCTTCTTGAAGTCCAGGTACCTTCCTTGCTACTTGTTTCATATATTTCTACTGCAAGAGAACCTGAACTACAGCCATAGATAGGACTGCTGAACTACAACAACATGACTGAGTATCCTGACATATCCTGTATATCCTGATATACTCCTAAGGTTTAGAAAATCCAGGTTTCTCTGCATTCCCTGGCTTCAGACTCAGCTACACTGTTCTCGTCCTTCTTTGCTATTTTCCAGCATGACTTGACAGACAAATCATGGATATCTGGTTTTTTTATTTGAACCAAGATGTCCCAGTTGATCTCCACTTGTTGGTTAGCAGGAAATTAATGCTAGTTTAAAAAAGGTGATGATATGAAAATGTCCATAAAAAATCACTCAGTACTTTTCTGAATTTATCCTCCAAATCTGACTTGACAATTAGGTCCACACAAAGAAATGTATTTGTGATATTGTGTGAATTGTGAGCTATGTGTTGATCCATGTCCGTGTCTCTACAGATGGAAGTGCATTTGGGAAAAAGGTGGTCTTTAGGAAATCATTTACTCCTCAGAGAGGAAGAAAAGTAATTTCAGGCGGAATCCATGTTTCTTTGTAAATGCAGAGCTCACCAGCTGAGGAAGACAGCCTGGCTAGGTCTAGGACAGGGACTTACCAAGAACTCTCCTCAAATACGCACAGAGCAAAGAAATCCTCCCAGCTGGCACTGCTTAGGAACTCACAAGCTGAACTCTGTGTGCAAGACCCCTTCACAAGACTTCTTAGCAGGAGCAGTAGCAGCACTGGTTACAGCTGGTGCTGGTCCTCCTCCACTCACAGCCCACCCTCCTCTTTTTTTTTTTTTCTTTTGGTTTTTCTTGTTGTTTTGTTGTTGTTGTTGTTGGGTTTTTTGTTTTTATTTTGGTTTTTTTGTTTTTTTGTTTTGTTTTCCAAACAAGAGAGTTGAGTGGGCAAAGAATATGAGCACTTGCTTTGGAAAGGAGGAGATCTCTAGGGCTGCCTTCTAGCTATGGGGTGGAAAGAGTCACTTTTAGAAGACCACCCCAAAAATACTGGATCTGCATTCAATTCATCCTCAAACAGCCTGAGGGAATCAAATCCATCTCTGCCTTGAAATGGACCATGCAGGGGAGAATAGCTTCTTCTCATCACAGAGAAATTGACATTTATTTGGTGAGAAGAAAGAGGATCCAGGCACCACTTCAAAAACATTGTCTGTAAATTTCATAAAAAATCTCCATGGTGAGGGGGTTATTTTTACCTCTCTTCCTTGCCTAATTAATATTTACTGATTACATGTGAAGTGGGACAGCTTCAAGCTTGAGAGATCTTTTCTTGGAAGTACTTTCTCACTGAGTGATTGACTGAAGCCTACATCTCTGAGACAGGCAGGAACAAGACCTCCATCAGTTTTCCCAGTAGCAAAAGAGAACCTGAGACTGGAAACCAAGGGGATGGGTGTCAGTCAGTCTCAACTCCCTGGAGAAGATCTCTGTGTGCTGAGCCTGCAGTGCTCTGCTGTGTCTCTGCAGCGCTGTGGGTCAAGGAGTTCCTGCTGGTGCACCTCACTGCTAAGTCACAGCTTTGGGCAGTGCTGTTGCCTTCTCATACAGCCTGGCAACAGGGTTTGGACTCCAAAAAAGATGAAGGCATCCCTTTCAATGCTCAGAGGTACTCCCTGAGCTGAGCTGAGCTGCACAGCTCTCTGTCAGTGTCACTCATCCCATCAGTTGTTCCTTGGCCGCTGGCACAGGATGGACACCAGCTTGGCAAATGGCCTCTCCAGTGCCCAGCTTTGCTCCACTTGAATATTCACTACAGGATCATCACGATGGCTCTGTAGGCCACGTCCACATCACCTTGATGTCTGCAGGCTGAAGCTGCCATGGGAAACAGGGAGGCTGCTTAAACCTCCATCTCCTGTTTTAAAAACCCACTTGTGGAGATAGAGACTGCTGGCCAGGAGCCAGGCAAGCTTCTAGGAAACTGCTCTCTTCTCAGTGAAGAAGGAAAAAAACCACAGAAGCCTTGCAGTGCCCTTACTTTAATATGAAGGCTTTGGTCTTCCTTATATAAATGTCCCCACAGTGTAAATGGGCTCACAACCTAAATTGTTCTGGAAGTGGAAAAAGGATCCCAAGGAAAATGTGGATAAATATGCAAGGTACCAACCAGTGCAAATGCTGTTTTGCACATTTACTACTTCAATAGTAACAACTGAACCAACTGCATGCTGTCAGATTATTCAGCACCACTGTAATTTTAAAACCCTTGTCTAATCTTGTTTAGCATAGTGGCTTTTGAGATGTACATCTGAGGTACTGACCTCCTTACAGATGTGGCAGAAAATGCTACAGCAAGCACTTCAAAACCCAGAAGGATATTCATGTGAGTCAATGGGAACCACTGTGATGTCCTGCAATGGTTTGGCTGCACACATGCTCCTCAATGCTTTGGCACTTGGGTTTGTGTGCTGGGCCTGCCAGGGATGGCCTGTGCCCACTAAGTACCTGTTTCCTGCATTAACTGGAGCCAAGGGATCCTCTCACACTGCTGGCTTTAGTCTTTATTCATCTTTAAGCAGATTAATTACATCTGTGCAATCTCATTTGGATATCCAGCCACTAAGCTCTGCACATACAACAATGAAGCCACCATGAAGTCACTTTGACTCCAGCTGGAGTAACCATATATGCTAAACTGGACATGTGAAGAAATTCTTGCAGGGTTGAGGAGCTAAAGAAATGTGGCCTGATTTCCCAAGGAGTCAGCTGAGTGCTCAGATCTCCTGATGAATTCAAAGGATCTGTAGGTTCTCAGCACTTCAGAAAATCAGTTTGCACCAGATTTTTATAACAGAATGATGCCATGCTGCACTTAAAAATAAACATTTCCCCCTCCTGCCCCCTCTCTGTGTCCCATTTTGACTTCCTTTTTTTCATTTTACTTTCTCCATAACTTTCTCAGTATGAGTACAGGGGAAAAAAAGCTATTTTTTAATTAGAAAGTAATCTTTCAACCTATAATGTAAAGGAAGGCTTTAAAACCAAGCAAAAAATGTTGCACAGCCTGTTATCCTTAGTTAGAAAAGAAATATGCAAACTATGTCACCATATTCTTCATAAATATCTTTCAGCTGTTCTTTTTAATAAAGAAAAAGATGAATTCTCATGTATTACTCTGAGTTTAAAGTAGCTCAAATGTTTGGTCTACCAACTTTGACAATGTCCCTTTAAGTTTTCTGATTTTTGTGGAAGATCTAGCCCTGGGGTTTTTTGGCTTAGACACAGTACTTGTCAAAACCCTTCAGACTCTCTTACTGAAGAGGCTGATGCTGTTCTTGAGGGTTTTTTCTTAATATTATTCTTTTTTTCCCTCAGTATGACCTTATTTCCAGTTCCAATTTCATGAGAAAATATGATTGTGTCAGAATTTTCCTTTGGAGAGAATTTTCATTTTATGGATCTGACAGATTTTCAATTTCATGCTTTGATTTGAGGTTTCTGTGATTCTTTTCCTCTTTCATTTTAATCTGACAGTCTGTGAGGCTAGGGGGATCTATTCTGAAATGGTTAAAGCAAAAGGTTTTGCATCAAGAGATCTGGATTCTATTTCTGGTCTAATCTCCAGACTTGCTATGTAATTTCAGCAATATGAATATATGAGTTTGTACGTTTGTGTGTCTGAGTGTATTTTGCTGGGTCCTGTCCTATAAATACATAAATAGCTATTTAAATAGACAACAATGGGCATAAAAGGCAATGATGGCTACCCACCCTCTTTCAATTAATTCTTTTGAGTATTTTAAGCTTCTTGGCTGTGAAAGGAAAAAAGAATAATGCATGTGAGCACTATGGTATCAGTTAGGATGCTCTCTTCAGCAGTTGAATTTTGACATATTTAAAACTTACATTGATTTGCCAAAGCTTTTCATGTCTGTGCATTCATGCAATATCCTAAACACCATTTCATTTCAGCAAACAGGTAGGGAAGACTGCAGGCTGCAGAGATGAGGAGGTTGCTAGAACAAGTTTAGGCTTCCTGGTCAGTGACTGAGAGGCTCCAGCCACTGACAAATAGGTGCCTTGAGAGCAGACAAATATTGCCAGAGTTTCCTATTCATCTGATGGAGAGAAATTCAGGTGCTTCTGTTCCACATAGCATACCTCCTTGGGAGACCTTCAAAGGCATGTACTTGTTGATAGGGAAATTAGGTGGTTACTTAAAAAAGACTATTTCATTAGGTGCCAAAAATGTAGATGCAAATTATGTGCTTATGTTGGCTAGACCCCTGTCACAGAGATGTGAATATCTGGCTTCAAGAGTCCTTCATCTGTTTCTCATCTGATGGTCATTAATATTTTTATATTTCTGTAGTCATAGGTGAGGAATTCCTCATTTATAGAGGTTATCTCAACATTAAAAAGGAAAAAAAGAGGCCAGTCCAAAATGGACAAAAGATCAAACTGTTGAGCACTGAAAATACTGCTCCATGAAAATTGACAGTATTCCCATCCAGGCTTAGAAACTCTGCTGTTCTTGCAGGCTGTGTCTTGTATTTGGAATCAAGACCAATGCTTTCCTCTTCTAGCTGTCAAACATAACTGGGAAGGGAATGTGGAAACCCACAACTTTGCTTTCACTGTTCAACCATTTTTTCATTCATGAGTTAGATGGGAACTATGGAACTGTTTACAATTTGGTTATTACATGAAATGTGATCCATGTAATTGGTCATAGAATTCATATCTATTCTCTCTCAGACCAAAACCAATTTCCAAGACCATAAAAGAGGTTTCAGTCTTTCAGTCGTTCAGTCTCACTGGTAAAGCCACCAGCCTTGCCAGTGAGAGTCCCCAGGTGATGACTATCAGATGAGTTTTCACATTATTTTCATTTTACAGGCTTTTTCGGAAAAAAAAACCCCAAAACCAAACCAACAACAACAACAACAACCAAAAAAAAAAAAGAAACAAACAAAAAAACGCTGCAACAAACAAACAATAGATAAAAAAATCTACTTGAATGTTGGTGGAAAGCACATAAAAGGAGATCTGATACTATAAAAGAGAACTGCTATTGTCTTAAATACCAGTATTATCAGCTACTGCTCATTCAGATGTGATCTGTGTCACACAGAGCTTATCAGAGCTGATGAATGATCTGATTCCTTTTCATTCATATTAATTTTGAGGGCAATAATAAGCATGTAAGAAGAAACGTGTCTCTTCTATCTCTGGCTATATACCCATAAGTTTGGGCCATGGAAAAGACAGGTTCAAATGCTGTCAGGACCTGAAATCCTGAAAGGATTTCATTCTTCATCATGTGGAGGGAGTGTAAGCTCTTTCTGACATGTTTACACAATGTCTGCTACAAGCAGCTGGTGCATAAATGCACATGGTGCACCACGAGAGTAATATTCTTCAGTGAAAGGCACTGCATCTAGGAAGTAATATAAGCTGAGAGGGAAATAAACTTCAGAGGAAATATAAATTCACAGAAAAATGCTATGTTTTAACTAAGATCACATGCATTGTTTCTATAATAGTCTTTTTTTAAAGCAAATATTAAAAAGGGCTGCAACACTGGTAACCTGTTAATAAAGCCTCTGTTCTGGCCTTATTAGCTCAGGAGTTCAGTCCCCAGGGAGACTGGGTGCCCGAGTTGCCAGGCTTAGCTCAGGCCAATGCCGCGGGGCTACCCTCTAGCAAGCATGGTGGTTATCAGCTCTTATAGTGATTGCAAGCTCTTAGGATTTCAGCTCTTGCTTGCTAGGCAGGGGTGCTCCCGGGCTGAGGCTGCGGCAGACGTTGAGAGAGGAGAAGGAGAGGCACTGGCTGGTTCCACAGAGATGGCTTTACTGGGGAGGTCTGTGAAGGGTCCCGGCGGCAGCTCTTCTTCTGTCCAATGGGCTAAAGAAGGCCTCTTTTATGGGTTTCAGGGGGATCCAGATTTGACCAATAGTAAGGGTTAAAGTAACATAGCCTATGGGGTTACAGAGATAAGCTATGGGGCAGGGGTCAGGGAGACAGGAACTTATGTTGCTGTCTCAGCATTCCTATTATTCCATTCTCCATGGGGCTTTACCTATGTCCATGGAGTTTACTACAACCTGTTGCTAATATCGGTGTCTCTGTCTCCTAGGGAAGGAGCAAATCCAGCAGCACCCTCATCTCTTGGCAGACCCACAGAGCTATGGCAGAAGGAGCACAGTGGTATCAGCATGGCCCTAGGGGGGACTTTCTTAATCCTCCATTAAGTTGAGGAAGTTTACCTTCAGCTGGGAGGGGTTTGCTCTCTTGCTTTTGCCGAATTTGGCAGAGGATAAGGGTACAAATACAGGTAGTCATTGAGAGCACATGTATCTCATGTTTTTACAGTAACTTACTGCACTGTAATTTCCTGAATAGTATGCTGTATATGGTAACCTACTTAATTATGCTACTTTATTTTTCTTGAAATATAATCTCTTTTGGATTTTGGTTGGTTTAGCAGAAGTGTGGGGAGGTAGTGAGCAGGGATGGGCTTGCAGTGGGAGAGAGTTATATATGTGTCCAGTGTTTTTAGGAGTGTATTTAGGAGTTTCATATTGCAACCTTTTTCTCAGCCAGCTATTCTCACTTCTCACTGAACTGTGTTCAAAAGGCCAGGTAAGTTGTGTGTGAAGGGACCCTCCCAGAAACACTGATGCTGCCCAGCCTTGACATGTCCCACGTTTGAAGGCCTGGCTGCTCAGTGTTGGAGCAGCACAGCTTCCTGCGAGAGACACCCTTCCCCTCCCACAGGCACAACCTATTTAGTCCCATCTGGTACAGGAAACACTTAGAGAGCCTTCTTTCCTCCTGGCAATACAATTGCAATTTATTGGTCTCTAGTAAAACCATCACACAGTAAAATCCATCAGCTTTTCAATTAGAGGAATTGCAGATCAACCAGCCCTCTTTTCATGCCTCTCCAGTTCATTCCCTGTGTTTACTCATCAGCATTTAAGCCTTGATGCCATTGCTTGTGGAAGGAGTTTATTTGGTTGGCTTCATAAAAAATGCAGCTCTTCCAGGAAGGTCTGAAATCCCAGCCATACTGATTCCTCCTGAGCAGGAACTTCCATGGATGAAGAATGGGGTTTTTGCAATACCAAAGACAGACACCTTCCAGGTGCTGTTAGTTTCAGAGACAGTTATTTTAAGCACCACAGGAATGCTTCTCTAATAAAGAGGATTGCAATGCTGCTGCAATGGCTGCCCACTGACAACTCCTAACCCTTTTGGGCAGGAGTGGTTCTGTTCACCATCAGCAAGCAGGGTGTTTGCTCTGAGGGAGCCATGTGCCCTCTCTCTGTGGTCTCTGTGGAAAGATGGTCATGTGAAAGGACAAGATCCTATTTTTGCTCCACAGAGAGATGAGCGTCAGGGTCACAGCAGCTTTTTGGGATGAGATGCTAAGGCTTCTGTGGGCCTGGAATGTGTACAGGGATATGAGAGAATATTAGGTCACAACAGTGCTGGGGATAAGGTGTGGGGCAAATTGTCCTGTTAGCAGGGGCCAGCTTTCCTCTTGAAACTTATTTTAGATGCTGTCTGGGGTGGGTCTCAGCATTAATTACTATGTTGGCATTGTGGGGGACTGATTTGAAAGCACAAATGCACCTCAAGTTGTTGGGATGAATCATCCTGTGGAGGTATTTGTGGCTCCAGGTCAAATAAAGAGAGCTGAGGCAGCCTGGCAGAGCTCTGCACCCTGCTTTCAGTCAGCTAGGTCTGGAAGAGAGGAGCCCCACTGGTGTCTCAACCCTTTCCAGCCTCCACAGGTTTGATTTCTCCCCTATTTTACTGTGTCTGCTGGGACACAAGCCAAAGCCACACAGAGCTGGATCTGCTCCTGATGTTCTTCATGTTCCCACTGTTCATCTCTAAGGCTTTGGGTTGGCCCTTCAGAGGAGCTGAGGCCAGCAGGGAAATTTGGAGCTTGATCAGCTTCCTGAAGGGGGGGAGTTTAGATTCAGTGGGTTGTTTCAATCACATCCCCACCAATATTTGCTAGAATAATAAAAACTCATTTCTTTCCATTAGCTCAGCTTGGATTTGCTGTGTTGGTGGTCTCTTTTCCTCTATTTATTTAAGTATTTCTATATAAACTTAATCAAAACAAGTTTCCTAGATTTGCTGAGTGATTCAATGACATTTGCTGACCACTGTCTTTCATGTCTGCTCTGCCTCTTCCTCCCTGTCCTGCAAGGGTCTTTAACACAACCCTCTGAACCCACACAGCCCCAGCCCTTCAGTCTTCCCTTCATAATGCACTGAAGCAGGCTGAAGTAGGCTTGATTATTTGACAGAGTAAAGCTAAAGGGTTTCTCTCTGCTGCTCCAAGGGAAAAATCCCTTTCCCTGACACTCAGCTCTGATTTACAGCTCATGTTCTATGTGACCATCAGCTCCCTGTCACCTCTCCCCTCTTGTTAGCTGGCTGTTTTCCAGACAGTGGCTCATGATGTCTGTCCTGAGGTACCTCACAAACTAGGAAACTCATTGTGTCATGATGATGGGTGGTGTTAGAGGTGGGAAATGGTGGCTTCCACCAAGCCTGGGTGGAGGCATGCCTGCTGTTCAGAGGTCAGGATGCAGATCCCTCCAGAACCCAGGGCTTGCTCCCCAGAAAGGCCCATGCAACCTCTTCTCCCATCCTGGATGACTGTGACCTACCTTTCTGCATCCTTTTACTGCTCTCTGATGGAATGAATGCCCTTTCTTAACCTTGCAGGAATGTGAGTGCCTACTGCCTAGAGGGGATGTATAAACCATGTCAGCCTGCACATGATACCCTGCAAAGGTGCTTACCTGGAGACACTGGGGCATGAAGACTACAGAGTGCTGCTGGGGAGCAGGAATATTTATTGCTGGCTTTAGGCCTGAGAACTTTTTCTGGCTGTCAGAGTGGCAGGGAATAGAGGCAGACACAGATTTTTGTTTCACCCCCACTTTAACTACCAGGAATTTATTGTTCAATCATTAACAGCTTAGAACCTCCTTCCTCCAAAAGCTGCAGTTATTAGAGGGGAAGGAAAGCCCTTTCTGCTCTTTCCTTGTTTCCTCTAAAAAAACCTAAAAAGCCCAAGCTACATATCCTGTGGAGTGTTTGTTTTGTTTTGTTTTAAAAGTCTTTGTAACAAGATGGAAAAAAGCGTCAGAAAAAAAAGCAGTGTTTGCTTTGTGGTTTTCCTTGTTTCATTGTGTTCCAGCTGACCAGCTGCAAACTTTTTTCATGCCTTCATTGTTGTTTTTACTGTCAGTGGTTTTATTGCTTGATTTCTAATTGGACATTTCTTGCAGGTGTACCTCCAGTGGTAAATCAAGGCTGCCCTTGGTTCTTTGATCTGGGTTTTCAAATAACGAAACCGAGCGCTTATCTGTCCCTTTTATCCAGTGCCTGTGTACTTTGCCAGTGCTAATGAGTCCAGTCTCACAGCACCCACAGACAAGCTGCAGGTAGCTATTGTCCCCATTTAAACAGAGGTACAGAAGGCTCTCCCAGCACAGCAGTGGTGCAGCCAGAGCAGCACACCCAGCTCCTCTCTCTAAACTGACTCCCCCTGCTTTGGCAGTGACACAGGGAGAGCAATAGCAAGCCCTGGCCGGTGCCATTGCTCCTTTGTAGATAGAAAGATTGGTCACAATAATGAGAACACATGATGAAGAAGCATGCTTCATCTTTAAAGTGCTTTACAAAAGTAGTTCTGTAACTTCCCAGGTACACACTTTGCCCTGTGATCCCTGCTCAGCTTACTGAAACTGCTTATCTGCTGTGCTCTTAATAATTACTGCCAGAGCTCAGGACATTTTTCTCCTGGGAACTAAGGCTGTGCATGAGACAATTCAAGTCAAGTCAAAAAAGAGAAAGGACTACAACATCTCCCTCTTAAAAATTTGCTACCTCTGTTGTTCCCAGCCTGCTGTAGAGCATATGGACCATCCTGGTGCACAGCAGACAACAGCTTCACAGCTGGAGACACAGAGGACCTAAAAGGGATGACCCATCCAAAGCTGCAGGGCAAACCAAAAGGAGAAGTAGCTGTGTTGCTGACATGAGTGGGTAATTTTGGTGTAGCTGTCCAAGCTTGCCCACTGAAATGCCACCTCATGAGAAATGACACAAAAGTTGGCTTTTAGTGATCATATAGCCTAGTAGCTGTTTCATATCCACTGCTGACATGTTTTTCATATTCTCCAAGACTTATGATTCAAATTTTAAGAAATGAAAGGTTGTGTACTCCTTCTTGTTATGGTATAAACTGTGTCCAGATACAGCTTAATATGCAGATGTGATTTTAGCTGGAGGGTGTGGTTTCACAAGGCACTTCAAGCTGAATGACTAACTCACAGGTCTGCTGTTTTACTGCTCCAAATTGGCTTATCTTATAATCAGTGCCAGAGATGGTGCAAAGGGAGTCAGGGAGGTGGGGAGTGGGTAGTGCAGACTGGAGTCTGGAGAAGGGCATAGAGAGGATCCAGGATGGAGGAGAACAGGCTCTCCCCTCCTGTAGCAGCAAGTAGCTTCTGGTTCAGCTCATCCATCACCAAACCCTTAATTGAATAGAGAGAGATCAGACCACAGCAGTCTCTGGACAACTGAGTCACCTCTACAGCAGTAGGGGGAAAGCTTCTGAAGGATCTCATGGCAAGATCATGCTCCAGGCTACCGTGGTGAGGACTCAAAGAGAACTGCAAGAGAGGTGTCAGCTTGGCAGAAAACAAAGGCAGCTCTGCTACCAAGATCCTGCAACAGCAATTAGTATTATAGGTTGGTTTTGTACTCCCACAACAAGGAACGCAAGTTTGAATGAATACACTATAAAAAGTAGGAAGAATAAGGGAAAGAAAATATGCATTCATGAGCCATGCTGGTTCAATAAAGTAATAAATACTTAATGGATAATGATTCCAACACAAAACCAAACCAAACAGGATTGCAGAAAAGTGGGAGAAAATGCAAGCGCAACTGAAATGAACTGGAAGACTGTGAAATTCTTAATGAGGACTGAAGAGAGGAAGGTGAAAAGAGGAGCTAGTCAGAAATTTCTGCAGACTCTCCCCTCTAAAATATCTCATAAAACTCCACATAGCCCAAATTATTTTACTCCAAGACACACATCATAAAGACAAACCTATTATTAATGGCAAATTTTCCTGATATGAAAGACAATATGAATTTGATCTTGTTCTTGCCATGTTTTCTGAAATGACAGCTAAAGATGGCTGAATTGCCTCCAAGTGCCAGACAGTGGTTACTGACTAAGGAGCTTTTTTTGTTGAGAAAATTATTATATTCCTTTCCATGATAATAAATTCTTCATAACCCTCATTAAAAATGCTAAGACTTCCCAGGTATCTGCTGTGCCCTGCCAGGAACGTCGTGCTCTCCTGCAGTTCAGGCAAACCCAAGTAATGTGTAGAGCTGTCTGTGTATTTTCAACATCTTTGCAATCCTCCTTTAAGAACTTGTGATTTGAATAAGCCCAGGAGTGTCCTGATGCTTCTGAGCTGATTCTTGTGCTGCTAATCTTTGCTCCACTATTTTTAGATAATTTTCCAATCTGCCTGCTTTTCAGTTACAAACTCACTCAAAGTGACGGCTTATTTATGTGGTCCGGGAGCGTTTGCTGCTTGCCTCAGTATGTCAGTCTGAGCTCTGCAAATGCTTCCTGACAGAAGTAAGCTCCAGTTCCCCTTATCCTTGGCTCCCTGCTGTAGGAGAGGTCTCCAGGGGCACCTGACTGTGGGGTGCTGAGGAGGAGGGCGGAATCCAGACCCCGGTCTCACTCCCGCTTTGTGCCCCTGCTGCCTGCCGATAAAAGATAATCAACAAATAGTATTCTTCATGGTTTCAAATCTTCAGAAAGAGTGAATGATCCTATGGGAGTGTGAATGCATTGTCAGCATACAGCAGTGCCCCCAGCCATGGCTGCAGGAGTGCCTGTGGCACATGGCAGAGGCCAGGAAAGGTGCCCTGGAACATTTACAAGCTTAATTTTGCTATGTGTCACCCAAAGATGGGCACACAAGTGAGGCCAGAGGGTCTTTGTGGGTCCAGACCCTCTCAAGCCTATATTTGTACAGATGTGCAGTGAGCCACAGCAAGGAACAGGGTAAAAAATTATAACTTGTTTTCAAGTTCAATCTATTTTACTCCTGTCTGCCTTTAAATCGCTGCAGACCAAAGACTGATTGTTAGAACTTGGTGGCTGCAAGGAGCCAGGCTGCTGCATCCTGGCCACCTGGTCCCATGGATGCTTTGGTGGCTGCATGGAACCTACTTCTGCTCCTAGAAGAAATGAAAACCTCCTCAAGAGCAGTGAGATACCCTGCTGCTTAGGGACAGCCTTAAGGGACAGAGAGGGGGCTTGAGCCATGAGGGGATGTCTGCATGCCTGTTGCCCTTTTCACCATCTGAAATGCTCCCAGATCAAGAAATGAAGCTTTATTACATTCAAAGCTTCATTACAATAAATAATTGCATGGATTCAGAGCTGCCTTCTGTGTCTGAAGAATGGGCTCCTCAGGCTGCAGCCGCTCAGTGTGAGCTGCCAGTGGTGAGTGACATCTGTGTTGGCACTGCAAAGCAAGACTGCCGTTTTGCTGTGAAAAAAGCAACAATTCTTTATGCAGGCAGGCCTAAGTTTCACCTTGACTTAAACTAGGACAACTCATGCAATGTTTGCTGTAGGAAATCAGTGAAAACAAACCTGTGATGGCAGAGGGATGGGCTGGATGGGTTTTGCCTTCTCTCTGTTTTTATAAAAGTGAGGAAATCTCACTTAGGGTCATATCTGAGCATCTCTGTGGATATTCACAAATCTGTCAGGTTTTGCTCAAAAAACAGCCCTGAGCTGTTCAGACGAGACAGTTCAAAGCCACCCTCCTTCTCTGCTGAAGGAGCTGAGAAGCAGCAGAGGGTCAGGGGAGCGTGTTTCAGCTACAGTGCAGCAGTTTGTGTTTCACACTCCCATGCAAACTGTGTGGGTTTGCACTTTTAGGAAATGGGGCTGCCCTCGAGGAAGAAAGAGAGGTTTATCTGAGCTGACACTGTGAACAGCACTTTGCTGCTATAGCTGCCACATTTACTCAAGGCCAACACGAGCTCACGTGCTTTACACAACTGCAGATGCTGTGGGTGTTGCAAAAAATCAACAATTGCTGACAATATATCTACAGACGAACCCAAACCAAAGCAATTTCTTGAATTTTGAACACTGAACTTTACTGGAATGCCAACTGCTATTTACATAGGGTAAAGGCAAAATCTCAAGATTCTTACAGCTAAAGTCTTGCTTAAAAATAGATCCAAAGTAGCCAGCTCAAACTCCTCAGTAATTTGTTTATGTTGGGTTTCTTTCTTTCACATTTGTGACTCAATAGCCTGGCAGCAAAAGGCCTCAGTTATTCTCATTATACAGGGCAGTGTGTTTAAAGAAATTGGACCCAATTATGTCAGTTGTGCTTATCTTGCCAAACTATCTCTTCCAGCAAGGGATTACGTAGCCAATATAGTTTTTAAGTGATAAATATCTCTAATTTCCTTCCAAACAAGTGCTTTTTGTCTAGAGAAGACTGGCCAGAGCAGCAGGTAGGTGAGGCCATCTCCATCCTCTGTGCCAGCAGCCACCCCTGCCCCTTGGCAGACTGCCCTGGGCACCTGTCTCCATTGAGGGTGCCCAGCCACCTCTTGCCTGGGGTCCCTGGTGCTGAGAGAGTTGTGCAGCAAGGGCTCACCACCCACTGGGATGTGACCTGCACTTGGCTGCTGCAGCCTCTGGGAGCCCCAGTTTCGCAGCTGGTGAAGCAGAGGGGACAGAGCTTTGCTCACCTTTAGGACTGCTGCGTACTACAGTGACAGATGTCCCAGAGCAGATCATGTGATGAGAAAAATTTTTCTGTCTGTGGCATTATCACTTGTCTGTGCTGTATGCAGGTATGCTCTGACTGAGAACAGGAGCCACCAAGCATATGTGAAAACCTCAGTGTGGTAAAAGTACAAGCCAGTGCTAAATTTGCCAGGTCATGGCAGTGCAGCAAATCCCTTTAACCACACGCAACAGGTTGAATGGCTAAACAACTATTTCTTGGTGCATCCTCAATGTTTTCATGTGCTTATACCAGGGCTTAACCTTCACAAATAAAGCTGCTCACTGGAGAACACAGAGTTGCAGTAAAGTTTACTGCAGACCCTCTTTGTTCCCATATCCCCTCTGTTCAGACCTTAAAAACTCCTTGCTCTTTCCCTGGTAGTCCCTTTGCCACCTCAGCAGTCTGCTCTCCCTGCTCAAGTACCTGCTGCTGTCTGCCCCCACCTGCATGGCACAGAGCCTGTCTTAGGGCTTTATTCCAGCAGCAATGCTTCTGGAAAAGTGTGGTTGATCTAGGAAGTGCACATGTAAATATCCTTCAGAGAGCAGAAATTTTTTACTTCAAACCATGAACTTGGATTTAGAGAAGCTGGGTGACCCCTGGCAAGGTGGAAATTTGTAGAAATGGATATATGTTTTTAAAGACCATAGAAGCTGTTGGCATACTTATTTCCTTAACCCTATTTTTGGGTTCATTCCTCTCTTTAGGAAGGGAGTCATATTGAAAAAGAAAATTAGAAGGGGTCAGCTTAGCTTTGCTCCCTAAGCGCCCAAAATACCCAACCAGTTTCCAGAAGGAGATGGTAATGTTGGGAAGGGTAGTCTTTGATGAGAAGAAAAAATAAGGACCATGAGAAATGATGCCGCCAAACAGGGTTGTTAAAGAGTCAAAGGAAAAAACAGGAATGTAGAGAACTGCAGAGAACCACTGCTGTCAGAGGTCCTTCCCTTCCCTTCCCTTCCCTTCCTTCCCTTCCCTTCCCTTCCCTTCCCTTCCCTTCCCTTCCCTTCCCTTCCCGGCTTTCTAAGTTTTCAATTAAAATGAGTTCTATGGCAAAAAGTGAAGTCTCCCTATGGATTTATTACTCTAATAAGGAAAAATGAAGGACTGCCTTGAGTCAGCAAACCTTGCCCTGTGTACACACAGCCCACACAGGTAACTAGTGACAGTTCATCAGGATCAGCAGGAAATGGGCAAGGGAACTGGGAGGTGGCAGTGGCCCATTTAATTGTGCAAGCTGAGGAAGAGGGAAAACAATGTCAGAGAGGAGCATCAAGAATGAGAGGAAAACAAAACTTGAGCATCCTTTCAATAGGCATGACTGGCAAAAAAGAGCTTTTAAAAATCTCTAGTGATCTTCAGAGATATCCAAATCAAAGGCAACAAGGGGCTGGGGGCAGGTGGTGGGGCAAGATAGGGATGTGATGACAGGCTGAGGGAAATAAGTAGCCACGAGCTTGCTGAAGCTCATAAAGCCCTGGCTTCACCCTCCATATTTGTCATGCAGACAAGACAAAAGTCTTCAATTTTAAAGCCTCTCACATTCAAGTCTCTTTGAGGCACCTCATAGTAAACAGGCAAAGTGTAAAGAGCTAAGGTTACAGACCACCCTGGGAATGACCTAATATATTTACTTCTAGAAAATTTTATTTTGAAATTATAACTAGTTTTATTTATTGAGGATTTTCAATGTTTTAAATTAGTCATGATTTGCATATTTTGGAAGAAACTGCATCAATTGTCTTTTATTTAAATGTGGAAACAAAATGGAGCTTTCCTGGTCCTCCAGTCAGCACTAAATCAAGGAAGATTAACCAGCATGCAGCGTATTTCTCATTCAAGCTCATTTGGCCTCTTTTTTTTTCCCTAGGGAGTTTTGGCCTCTTCAGCTGACATTACACACCAATCACACCATCAGTGCTGAAAGCCAGGCTAACATTTGTGGCAACAGCTACTTCTCAACCAAATCCCCATGTTTACCTTGAGAAATGCCCATCCTTCTCCAGTCCCAGGACCCAGACCTTGCAGTGTTGGTTAATGGCCACATTTACCAACTGCAGCAAAAGCCTCATCTGAGCAATCTTCACCTGGAAAGGCAACTGGAACAGTCAATGGCAACCCACGGAGCACCTTTCCCTGTGGGAGCCAGGACACCCAGAAGCTCAGCATCGGGAGGTGGAACTATTTTAGGTCATGAGACATTTGGCCCCTTGGATCCTCACTCAAAAGGTGAAATTAGTGGAGGTGATAACTATTTGAATGAAGTTCCTGCTGAAGTCTCCTGTCATCTAGAGCTCATCATTGAAATGGAATTTAGCCCTCTAACTCAAGAAGTTTGTAAGCTCAAACTAAATTTTCAAACAAATTCCCTAATTTCTGCAAAGATGAAGTGTAAGAGCTGGGAAATTTGTCAGCTAGCTCACTGAAGTGAAGAAAATAAAGTGGGGAAAAAAAAGAAGGGCTTTTAGTAAATAAAATGCAACCAGAGTAATAAAACAAGCACAGCAGATTCAGTATTATTTGTTTTTATACTAATTTTATGCTGCCCCCACAAACTCAGTATACCACAGCTTTGTATATTAAGAAAATATGTGCAATATGGAAAGAATTAAGGACGTGTTGCAGAGGTTGCTTTAGAGGAGGGTCGTTACTTTTGGCTGTCTGAGGAGCTGTCTGGAGTCAGGAATGTGTGTGTCAGCTGATTAAAGACCACAGAAGTGATTAGTGAGGGAACCCTTAACAATGCTGCATGTCAATGCACATCTTGAGGTTAAGGAGTTAATTGCCTCTCTCAAAACTGTGGTTTCAAGACTTCTGTAGACCTGGGAAACAAACCCAATGGCAGTTTGAACTTGATCCACAGTTTTCAAAATTAATTTCACAAATACAAAGTCTAGATATGTCTCCTTTCAATTCCTGCAGAGCATTTTAATGCTGTGTTAAACAGCTAATTCTGTGAAGAATGAGGCAGCCGTGAACTACACAAGTGTTTACCCATCACCTCCCCCTGTTTGCTCCAACCTTCTATTTTCAGGAAAGCTTTTCCTTGATTTATGAAGCCCACTTCTCCAAGAGTTCAAGTGTGTGTTCTTTCCACAAAAGCGCTGATGTACAGCATGTCCTTCAAAGGGCCCTTCCTGCCCCTGGGAACAAGCGCTGGCCATTCTTCCCATCTAAACATCTTCTTCCCACCCATATAAGCCTGAAGGAATAAGTATTGTCCAAAAATTAACAGGTCAAGATTTTATAGACTGAAGGAACAGAAAGACCTCTTAATGAAAATGCTCTGGTGTCTTTACTGCATATACATGAGAGCTGGAGCACTTCCATATGGCAGCTCTGCCTGTGCCCACCCTGGTGGGCACTGAATGTCCTCCAGCCTGGCAGATGCTGCCTGGAGAGCTGTCCTAGGGGTGCTGGGTGCCCATGCAGCCTGATCTCTCACCTGGACCCCAAACTGCTCACACTGCTCACACCCAGGCTGCTGCTTCTCAACTGAAACACTGAAATGTCAGCATTGAGAAAATTAGGTGGTCTTCCACCAGAGTAATCCCAGGCCATTTCCAGCTTTTAGAACTGTCCCCAGACAGACCATCGAAATCAGGGATAAGATACAGATATTTTTCAGACAAGATGCACCAAAGGCAGTGCTGCTGATGCCCCCCCTGCCACTGCTGGGAGCACTGCACTGTGCTAGCCCAGTCTTGGGGTATGCAGGTATTGCTCTCTGTACTGCAGTCTGTGAGCAAATTAAACCCAGAAAAAGCCCCAGCTGAACAGAGGAAAAATAAACATTTTTTCAGGTCAGCTGCTCTAATCTGACCACATTTTGCTCGGCTCCCCAAGCAAGCCAGAGAGATACATGATAGACATGTATCTTTCCTTACCACTAACATGCAGGCACCATCAATTCTGCCTTGGCTGAGGCCAGCTGCCTCCAGGTGAAGCCCTATCCTCAGCCAGCCTTGAGTAAATGACCTTTCCCTGTAGCTTGGGGCCTGCAAACCCTGATCCATGCCCCTGCCCTGGCTGGCAGGCTGGGAAGGTACAGGGCGAGCTAACAGGCTCAGGCAGTGCCTGCAGAGAATTCATCCATCCATCCATCCATCCATCCATCCATCCATCCATCCATCCATCCATCCATCCATCCATCCATCCATCCATCCATCCATCCATCCTTCCATCCATCCAAACAGTTCATGTTTGGAGTGATGGCTGTGGCTGTGGACACTTTGTGTCCCTGCCAATAGCTGCTTAACACAACCATGAGTTTATGCACCAGCAGCTTTAAACAATAGGAGAGCTCCCTCATGACCTCAGCTAAATCTTTAACCTGAGGAGGGGAGAGCAGCTTTCATTTGCACAAGCACCTGCAGATTCAGATGTTTCTTTCAGTTGTTTTGGGTTTTTTTTTTCCCCCAAAAACCAGGCTTGTCTTCTCTAGATATAAGTTTTTCTTGAGACATCCTGCATTTAATTATCAGCTGGGATAGGAGGCTTGCAAGCACAGCTTATTGCAGTATTTCAGTGCTTTGACTTTCAGGCTCAGAGGGAGTGAGCTGTGCAAAAATGAGGAAGCAAGAGTAAAGCAAACTTTCTCAAACTTTCAAAGCAGCTGGATGTGAGACAGGGACTGGGATGGATTAGGAGCACACAGGGCCCAGCTGGGCCAATGAATCACCGTGCTGCCCTGAGGGGACACTGTGCTGGGGACACCCTGAGGGGACATCCTGAGGGGACACTCTGAGGGGACACTCTGAGGGGACACCGCTCTAGGGACACCACGCTGTGGCTCCCTGAGTGCCCAGAGGAACGGCTCCTCCTCACCGGGTTGCTCTGAATCTCCCTGCAGTGCTGGGTAAGTGTCACTGTCATATTGTCTGAAAAACCCCTTCGCCAGGGTTTCTTCTCCTGGGAAGCTGAGAAGCCTCAGAGAAAAAGGAAAAGAATATTATCTCATTTGCTTCTCCCTGTTTTGCTGCTTTGGAATGTGGTTTGGAGGTTTTTTACCCAACACGTGAATTGTTTTCACTTAATGACCAATCACAGCCAGCTGTGTCAGGACTCTAAGGTCACGAGCTTTTTAATTATTATCTTGTTAAGCCTTCAGTAAGTATCCTTTCTCTGTTCTTTAATATAGTTTTAGTATAGCATTCTTTAATATAATATAATAAAATAATAAATTAGCCTTCTAAGAACATGGAGTCAGATTTCCCAATTCCTCCTTTGTCCTGAGGACTCCGAAAATACTACAGCTAAGGACTTGGCTCTGCCCTTACTTGCTCAAATAGCCTTAATTCTCTTCCAGGAGCCCATCACAGATAATGGCCTTGTTTGCAGAGGAAGGTATTTGGCTACTGAGTGCAGACATGGGGACAGCATGGGCTCCTTGGCTTGGCTGCTGAGCCTCCCCTCAGCCCCAGCTGCACCAATGGCCTCGCTGCAAGCCAAAGGAAGGAATTCGTTTGGGGTAAGACAATGTATTTTTTGCCAGGTTGGTGTTAGCTTGTTTTTGTCCCCTGGTCGGGGTGGCAGCAGGGCTCACGGGGCATTGCCATGGCAGGAAGGAGCAGCTGCAGGGCTGGGAAGGCAGGAGAGCAGTGCTGCTGCAAGGTGGTTTAAGACACAAGGGTGACCGACCACGGTGAGGTGCGGGCTGGCCTCCAGAAGTGCTCTTCTATCCTTAGCGCACAGGGAGCCCAGGCAACTAGTCACCAGGCTTTATTCCTAACCACGTGGAACCAAGGAAGGTTAACTCCACCTCTGATGGCTCCCCCAGACCAGAGAAAAGGATCTGAATCCACATTTACATGGCTCATGCCCTAATGCCTGAGCTATCTTTTCTTCCTGGGTGCAGGCATCTCAGAGCCAGGCTCTTGTCTGCAGTGTCATGGCAAAGAATCAAACACCATGACAGCAAAGACAGCCTCAAACACTTTTTCTTTTCATAATTAAACAGATTATTTCCTTATTTTATGAATAAAACTGTAACTCACCCCATTAATACTTACATTTACTAGCAGCTTCCTGTCAGGGGCCCCTGCTGCCTGTCCCACTGTGTGGGACATCGGCTGGCAATGCTCAGCACCTGCCCCCAGTCAGCCCCACCAGTTTAGGTTTCCCAGTTGTCTTCATGCTAATGCTGAATAAAGTCCAGGTCTCTATTTCCTTGTCAGCTGGTTACATATAAGGGGAAATGCATCCTGTCTCTCTTTGGGGGCCAAAGAATCCAGTCCACAAGCTTAAAGGAGTGGATTTCTAGGAAGGCAGGATTTCAGACAGCTTTGTGGAGCTCTCCCTATTGCCTGTGCAAGAAAATAATCTCTTTGGCTGGCTCATCCCATATTAACTTCCCGATTCATCCCCCCTACTCTTGAGCCAGGGTCATCCATACCTCATTAGTTCACTGAGCCTTGTTGCACCTGCCACATACATGTTATTAGGTCACTGCTGATTAAATAATTCAGTCTCTCTGAAAAATTACAGTCCTCAAAAAAGTGGGTTATGTGCTGAGGCCAATCCTGTTTACCTCAAGGAAGATCACTGCTCTCCTGCCCCTCCAGGGCACAGAAACAAGAACTCAGTTTCATTAAATATCCCTGGAGAAACTTACTCAGCTCAATAATTATGATCAGCTGTTGCCTAAACATGAGATACAAGCAGGCTACAAATCATAAGCAAAATACAGCAAGGAATGTCTTCTAATTTCCTTTATAGAGCTGGATGTGGTGATCAATGCAGATGGGATGTTCCCATTTCTAATGGGACAATATTATTTTATCAGAGAATCACACACTGGTTGAGCTTGGAAAGGCTCTCTGGAAATCCCCTCAAGCAGGGCCCACCTATGGCTGTCCAGACCCATATCCAAATGGCTTTTGAATATTTTCAAGAAGGGAATCTCTACAAACCTCTCTGGGCAACCTGTGCTACCCTCATAGTAAAAAAGTATTTCCTGCTGTTCAGAGGGAAGGTCCTGTGCTTCAGTTTGTGCCCACTGCCTCTAGTCCTGCCACTGGGCACCTAACAGTCCCAAACATTCTAGCAGTCTCCTCTGAGAAGGTAAGCCTTGAAGAAAGTACAGGACACACAGGTTTAGTCCTTTGCAAAGGGTTCTTGGAAGTCACAGTTACTGAGCCCTCCACTAGCAGAAGGACTTTTAGGCCATTACTCATACACTGAATACAAATGCTTTAGGATGGGAGCAGTGCTGTTGCATGAGTATTGACAGCTGAACAGCACTGCTGCCTATTTGCTCTCTCCCAGTATTGACTGTATTTCTTAAAGCTCCAGCTGTTGGAAGCAAGAGATTTAAAAAAGAGTAAGCTTAGCTTTAATTCAGAAAAATCTGTGGTCAAGAATTAAAAAGGGAACCTGAATAAAAATTCAGGGGCCAGAAGTCACATGAAGCAAACTTCACATTTAATTTTTAGATGTCCCTGTTTTTAAGCTCATCTCATGGTTTTGAGATCTGGATTCATAAATATCATTCACTGAGGCTTGTCACACCTTGGCCAACACAGCATCAGGAAAGTGAAAATCAAACCTCTTTTAGATAATTTTTTTCCTACTAATTTCTTACACTCCTGAAGAACTTATAGAATTTAACCTATTTTAGCCACTTTGTGATGTGTATCGACTTCACATTTTATTCCACCCTGACAATGAAAAAAGACCAGTCTCTCTGAGTAGTGTGGCTACCCTTGACCTGCACAGTTACTGCTTTAAACCCAAAGCACTTGCCTACAGCAAACTTACACATACAGCAAACAAATTCACATCTCCCCTGTGTCACCCACTTCCCATTGCAGTAAAAGATGCATAATAAAACTACTGTCAGAAAGTAACAGCTACAAACACATACATCTAGGTTGAGGATTAACATAAATAACTTGTGCCCTTCTAACAGATGAGGGGATTATATGGTATCCTGTTGTGTAGGCAGCGCATACATCAACCTCATTTCTTTTAGACAAAAGCTAAATTTGAGGCCTGAATTATTACTTCTTCCCTAATGATAAAAGACAGCTGCATAAGGCAAAATGTGCAGTGATGTCTGAGCACAAAAATGAGTGCAACTCTCAAAAGGCTTTGCAAAATTCAAAGAGGAGCAATAAATACTCCTGTTTAAGGGAAGTAAAGATTGAGACATCCATTACTTTTATTAGAACTGATTTTGTTATCTCACTCTTCTCCTGCCTTTGATCTCACTTCTTCTTCCTGAGACTAAAAAAATGAGTCTGCTAATGAGACACCTCAGGATGTAAAATTACCTGCAAGATGGTCCTTCTCCTTGGGAGCTTCCCTAGCTCACGCTCAGAGTCACCATTATCAAAAATTCCAGAGCAACTTGTGAGCTTGGGATTCACCTTCTCAGAGGATGCACACAGCGATGCTGTCACCCGAGGGAGTGGAAATCAAAGAGCACAAGGTCAGAGGACAGTTTTTATCCTTCTGAAGAGACACCTTTTATTAGCACTGTTTTTCAGGAAGACACACGCTTTCAGTCAGCTAAGGCCTGCCTCTCCAGCTCTCACAGAAATTTTCAATGCAGTTACAGAATATATGTGCTACGGGGCAGGGTGGCTCACACGTGCATCTGATGGTTTACAAAACTATTATTGCTTTAAAATGATGCTTCAGGATTGATGCAAACCCTGCAAAAAGAGTGAGAGACAGAGATTCACACTGTCTCTTCCAAACTTGTATAGTGTCATTTACAAATTCTCAATTCATTAGTATGATCCCACCATTCCAGGATGCCAGCTGATGTTTGCGGGGCTGCCAGATAATGGGAAAAAAAATAAATAAGAACTATAAACTCCTGGGTGTCAGGAGTTGTATTTTACAGAGTCATTGCTTTAGAAATGAGATGACAACAAACTGGCTTCAATTTGGCTACCTTACTACTACTACTACTACTACTACAAAAAAGGAGAGAAGCAACAAAACCAACTAGAGATGAATAGCTCAAAGAAAACAGGCTGAACAGATGGGAATTCCTCTGTCTATACTGGAGAAAAATAACATAGGAGAAGCTAAAAAAAAACATGTATCAAATAATGAACTACAAAAGGAAAAGTAAAGCAGAAACTTCTGTAAATATGTCTGTATAGATCTTATACTGCTGAGTGTGCATTACAGGTATTTCAACTTAAGGCAAAGAGAAATAACTGTGGTCAGAAGTGAAGCAGAAGCTGGCCTTGAGCACATGCTTCAGGTTCCAGGGATGCCAGAAGAAACACCAGCATGTCAGCCAAGGCAGTGATCACCCAAACTCTATATACTGAATTGGTTTTGACAACTTTAGGGCTCTTCCTTTTTCCTCTAACACTTTTTAGCACTGCATAATGTCAGAGTGACATCTTGAATGAGATGGGCCAACCTGGAGCTACAGCCCTGTGTGTCCCATGCTAGTGTTGCTATTAGTCTCAAATACCATTATTTCTGTAACTTTTCCCAAATTGTGTCATGCACTCTCAGGTTTCTGTGCTCAGTTGGAGCTGAGTGCAGGTTTCCACTGACCATTTCAATATTCAGCTTGCAGAGCTGCAAGTCTACAATAAGACCATGTCCATCCAGATGAGGCGTCATACACACCCCTTGCTTCATCACCTGCAGCCAAAGCCCCTTCCAGAGTCAACTCAATCAGAGCAAAGCCATAAACCCAACCATACATTTGTACAGGAGAACAAAAGCAAGATGAGTCCCCCAGGCTATGGGCTGAAAGCAGGACCAGCCAGTAAGCACCTGTGCTTTGCTCAGCCTTTGTGCTAAACCAAGCAAGTGCCAAATCTAGAACACGAGGCAATGACTCAAACTAGAGAAAAGAGTAATGAAGTCCAGCTGAGGATCCAACTCAGTTAATTAGGTTAAGTTAGATTTATAACTAAGGTGGGGGAAATAAAACTGCATTTTTCTTCCTCAAATTAGAGCTTACCTATGGTGGTAAAAGTCAGAACAGGAGGAAGATGCTGCTGGCCTGCCTCCACCTCAGCCCCTGCAGTCCAGCACTAGCCCTGGAGTCTGCCACACTTGACCCAAACACCCATAACTTGTTTATTCTCACTCTGACATGGCTCCAAGTGCACTTCATGGCCAGCTCTAATTGGAGCATGCCATACCTACAGCAGCAGTTCGAAAGGCTGTACGAATAAATGCATGCATGTTACTGTTTTCTCTAATATGAGTGATTGGGTGAATGATAGGAGAAAATAGTTTGTAGTGAAATGGGAAGGTCAGTTCCAAATCAGAGACCCTAAAAGTCTGGGATATCAAAAGTGCTGGGATGCTTGGATCAAATTTCCTGAGGATTTTTGCAGCAATAAATTCAAAAAGTGCAGCCTGAACAGGCAGCTTCTGAGTAATACAACCAGATATTTGGAGAGCAATCAAAGCAACAACTTTTTTTTTCCCTATGTGGTATGGTACTAGATGCTGGAAACATATCTTTCCCAAGGAGGATTTTTTATTCCCAGGAGACATTTTGACTGATAGCTTCAGGTGACTGATGATTCTGGCAGCACTGGTTTCTTTAGCATCCAAACTGAGACACCCAATAAGGAGTGCTTTTTCTGTTGGTGGGGAATGGTGCCCCTAGTATGACCCACTGGGAGGGCCAATTGCTTTTGGAAGTGCACACCTCTTTTACCCAAGGTGATTACTCTGAAGGGAAATTGCTGTAAGAACTCATTAATGAAACAGGAAGCCATTATTTCTGACCAAGTATACAGTGTCCTTTACAAACAGCACGAGGCTGGAAAACAAATCCAGGTGAGATCATGTGCTGGCCTTTTCCTCTCAGATAAGAGTGTGAAAACTGCAGTAAACAATGCGTGCTCTGTATGGGTCTGCTCAACGCTGGTATCACTGCCTTAACACAACCCAAACCTGTGACAGACGGCACAAACTACTGAATTCCTGAAGTGACCTTGGAAGGGAATAACTCATGTATCAAGTGGCAGCCCTACTCCAAGCATCCTGGCAGTGAGGATCAAGCAGAACATTTTAAAGCATGTTATTCTTTCCTGTGGGCATGGAGCAAAGTGGCAGAGGCACACTGACATCCCTGCCACCTCAGGAGCAACATTACTTCCAGGGTCACATTTTTTCTCCATCATGGTCCTGCCAGAGCTGACATACTGCTTCCTTCTCCTCCTTCCTCCTCACTGGGCTCTGGATGCTGTTGGCTGTCACAGAGCTATCCTGCTCTGCTCCTGCTCATCTCTGGAGGGCAATGAGGTCCTGCTGGAGGGCCTGTAGTAGTGAGGCATTACCTGCACATCTGCGAGCTGTAAAACTCATGTTTTATTGAAAACCACAGCACACTGATGAGCTCCCTACATGAACCAAGCATGGCATGTAAAAAGTTAACATTTCTTGTGGGACCAGCCTAGGCTAAGGAAGCAATCTCCCCCTCTCCCTCCCATCCTCTCTCCCTCCCACAAAAACCAGACTAGATGTAGTATACAGCCTTAGTCTTGTCTAGCCCATCACATTTCTGATGCATAAAGCATCTTCAAAATGTCCTCAGATAAGATCTTTTTCCTGTCTGGTGCAATTTAAGCTAACAATCAATAAACATAAACCAATCCAGGATTTAACTGGAAATACTGATTCCTGTACTGACTCCCCCTACTGTAGTAGGGGGACTACTGGGCTGGCACATCTGGAACATAGCTAGTGCCACTCCTTCCAGATGTGTGCCCAAAACGGTGGGTACTGAGGCAATACTGATGATATGAGAGCCTGATGCAAGTGGAGATCACATCCCCAAGGCCTCCTGCTCCAAGGTGCATTTGAGGGCACTGTAAAACAGGAGGAGCAACAAGACCATGAGGTGAAGGAGGTCTGATTTGGCTATGGGCTACAGATACCTAGGGATTCCATTTCTTTGTTAATTTTCCTTTATTCTGCTTTACTGCAAAATCCATGTAACCATCCCAGTGAAGCAGGCACACTTGTAAAGCAGCACTACCTTAAAAAACAGATAAAAAAGGATTTTTGAAGCTTCTCCTACTTCTTTTCTTTCCCACTTCAACTAAGAACTTTTCTCTGGAGCAGGAAGATGCATTTTTAATTTTTAAGAAAGATTATTGGAACCATGAATTTAAATACATAGAGCCAATCTAGATTTGCAGGAAGGCACCCCAGAGTACCATCTAATTGTAAAAACTAAGCATGGAGGAGCCATCTAAATCCATCCCACTGCTGATGGAGAATAGCTCCCAACAGGATATTTACAAGTTTTTAACGCCTTGGCCTTGTGCCTCACGTGCACCAGAGACATACTTTTAGGCCAATAAAACATCCCTTGTCATGGCTTAATGCTGGAAGAATTAATTTATCACTCATTATTTCCTCTTTTAAAGCTCTGCTCTTTGGATAGCTGTGACATAATTCTTAAAAATCACGCTAGTTAAAGAGCAGAATATGCTGTAGCCTCTGGCTCCCTGCCCACAAAGGCCAGCTATTCAAATGGTTTCCTTTTCCCAGCTTAATTTCAGCTCTCACAGCTGACAAGGGGCCAAACTCACTGATCACAGGGATTCTGGGTGTGGAACACCTGGAGTCCTCTTGCAGGTCCTGCCTGGCCACCCTCTGACTAAGGGTCTCTTGGAGGCTGGGAATGGTTTTTCCTTCACAGTGGTTAAAGAGTGTCCCTCTTTGGGCTAAATCAGGGAGTTATGTCTGAATTTTGACAAAGCAAGGGCTGACAAAACAAAGATGAAGTTTTGACTTAATTGGAACCCAAGGAAATACGATTTCACTTTAAGTAAGTCTCTCTCTGTCTCTATCATGTAGGTACAATTCCAATGTAAGTGATTTCATCTTTCAAACCTGAAGGTCAGCCATTTCAACATGGTATTTTTTCCACTGGGTCTCACAGTTTCTGGTCTCCTGGCAGATCTGTACCACCAACATCCTAAATAAACCACAACAGCAAGGCAATTTGAACTCATTGGACGCTTTTATTTTAATGTAGCACCCAGCTTCATATCACATACATTTTCCAAAATTAGATGGGCATAGTATAGAACATTATACATTTTGCAGCTTACCATGGGGACAGTCTGCAGCTGTGAAAACAAATTACTTAAATCTGGCTATCTAATTTATAAGTTAAAATTCAAATATATAATAGCCTTGGGGCTTTTTTTTAGATTAACAACCATAATGCTTGCAATACAACTTTTTTGTATCAAAAAATCTGTAACAGAGTAAAACATAATGCATATATTCATAGCACATATCAAGATAGCTGAAAAAAGCTTCAAAATACATAATCTCTTTTCAAAGATACTAAATCACTAAGATTTATTTCTTTTCCTGAAAAAAAATATTTTACTCTTTAGTCAATAAAATATGTGGCTCCATGAACCCATGTGTTTTCTTGTCAAAGACTCTGTATGGTGGAGACTGAAAGGCTGATGGTACTGGAAAATGGACATTCCTCATTTCCCAGCTAGCAACTTTTGCAGATCTCTGCCTCCTGATTTGGAAGCTCAGCTGAGAGGAAAGCAACCTATGCACCCCCAACAGGCAATTTTCACCTTATGCCCATCCTAAATGCTTCCCATGAAGGTTTCCAAATCCCAACCATCCCTTTGTGGTCATTTTACCATGCACAGCCTCATCACCCTATGCTGACTAGCCTTGGCAGTGTTGTACAATCAGAGACTGGTTTGGATCGAAAGTGACCATTAAGATCATCTAGTTCCAACCTCCCTGCTGTGGACAGGGACTCCTTTCATTGCTCAGGTTGCTCAAAGCCCCATCCAACCTGGCCATCAACACTTCAAGAGATGGGCAGCCACAATTTCTCTGGCAACCTCTTGCAGTATCTCACCACCTTCACAGTAAAGAGTTTCTTCCTTATATCTCATCCAAACCCGCCTTCTTTCAGTTTGAAGCCATTCCCCCTTGTCCTATCACAACATGCTCTTACAGAAAGTCCCTCTCCAGCTCCTTTGTAGCACCTTTTGGTACTGAAAGGTGCTCGAAGGTCTCCTCAGAGGCTTCTCTTTTCCAGGCTGAACAACCTGAACTCAGCCTACCTTCACAGGAGAGGTGCTCCAGCCCTCTGATCATTCATCAGGCTGGAACTGTCTGGATGATAGCCAAACAAATTCCTCTCCCTGATGTGGATACAGAATTTCCAACAGGAAAACTACTGCCTTACAGTCTGAAGATAATATTTTAACAGGATATCCAACAATTTACCAGTAACAAGGCTGCCTTAACACACTTTTGTTACATCACCAAAACTCTCTGGAAGAGCGAACTGAGAACTTCCTGGAAAGGGTTGGTAATGTTTCCACTGCATCCTAGTATAACATTAATAACTAGGAGAAGGACATTGATCCTTAAGGATTAATGTGTGTTCACAGGTAGTTTGTTTAATAAAGGAATGCCTCAGAAATGGAAACTGTTTGCCTTGCTTAATTACCAGGTCATTATTTATTTTGAAAGGCTCAAATAAAAATGGCTTATCTACAAAGGCAATCAGTCATTACACTTAGCTGGGCATTTTTCTTTTTTCACCACAGAATTACCATAGATTGAAACAAATATAGGTGTCAGGTGATATGAATGTTAACAGACCCATAAAGAAATGCATGAACAAATGGAATACACCTGAGTGCACACTTACAGAGACACTGAGGAAGATCCTTATCTGCTCTGCCTAGCCCTGTTCTGTAGACAAAAATATTTATTTGCCCACTGAAGACTTGAGAAGGGGCATCAGGCTCATGGTCAGCACATCCTCTCAGATGCAAGGATATGCTCCTGTTCCCACTTATCCTCTCTTGCTGGGCATGTTGTACTCTGCCCAAGTACCTAGAGAAACCACAAACTGAGGACAGTGAGAACTCATGCATGGGAATGTGATCCCACTCCTTCAGCAGGCTGGCAGCTGGGACAGACAAACTTTAGTTGCTGTTCTGGGTCAGGGATCTCAGGGGCTTAAAGCTGATCACTCACCTGCAGCTCAAGAAAGCACCCTGAACATCAAGCCTGTGAGGTCTCACTTTCTGACCAAATGGTTTTGGATGTAGGAGCACCTCCCATCCAAGGTCTGAGAGTGTAAACGTTTCTGCAAGAAATTACGATTTTGCTCCACCCACATTTTTCTAAAGAGAAAGTAATTTTGAAGAAAATCTATAATACTGGATTTACATGTGGATTTGGACCAGCCAGGGACTGTTAACAGTAGCCATAAGCATGGCTGCATGGGGCAACTGACAGAAGCACTGTCATAACTTCATGGTGCCTTCTCCTCTCCTCAAAATGCTAACAGCTTCCCAAGAACAGACACATTTTTTCATTTTGTGTGGGCTGCCATAAATGCTTAACCACTGAGACATACAGAAGAGCAACCTCCTGCTTCATATGTATAACACATCAACACCTCTCCTTGAATATTTCACTTTACTGATGTGTGAAGTGGTGTATCATCATCATGGCTGATATTTCACCAAAAAGAATACAAATCAACTCACATTCTAGTCATTGAAGCTGAGTGGAGTATTTGATTGCAACACTAAAAATGCAGGGATTGTTAAATACTTTATTAATCCAGTGGTAAAGTAACAGCCAAGCAAGTATTTCATTGCTGGCTAAGCAAGTATCACAATTTCCAGTGAATAAAAAAAAATCCTGGATTTTAGAAGGGAGACATTTGAAAAAGACAGTATAAAGGAGACTCTTCAACTCTTTCCTTGGAGAGTGTCTATTCCATGAATAACTCAGGTGAAATAAATGGGATATAAATAAAGGTGAAATAAATGTTTTTCAAACATGAAGAAGTCCTCTACAGCCTTAAAAATGCAATGTACACACTTCTTTGCAGTAATTTAAAAGCCTTCCTTAAAAAATTACCCATAAAGTAAAAGACAAGTGCGCCATATGATTATTTCCTATGAAACAGTAAGGTCTTATTAACCAAATTACAATGTATGAACTAAAAAGCAAACAGGGCAAGCACTTAACCTCATTAAATCTCAGGAATGACTCAGTAGTATTATGAACAAATGAAATAAATGATGATAAATTCTCAGCAATACCACTATTAGCAAGACGACAGTGGCTCTTTTGCAGATTCCCAGAAAAGCTTGCATTCCTCACATTTTGTCACTGACCAAGAATGACCATCTGACCCCAGCTATGCAACAGCCACATGAGAGAAGTCCCAAATCCAGAAGAACAGTTGTTGCTTGTCGACAGTGATCTTTAGTTGAATCAAAACTAGTACATTACAAAAAGAAACTTTCAGTAACAATTCTGCCAATGCTTATTTTCACCTGCAGGCTTCTGGATTCCCATCCCCCTTTCATATTCCTTTCAGCAAAGTAGACTGTTTCCTTACCACTTCAAATGCTCCCAGTGATGCCTTTCTTATCTCTCAACAAAACTTTTGGCTGCTCTGGTGCCCTCTGATATGCCACAGCAGCCATTCCATGACACACCCCAAGGAGAGGTTACCCAGCTGCTTCAAACCTGCTTCTGCTTCCTCTCAGCCCCAGGCCATCCCACAGCTACAGGGAGCATCACACCCACAAGGGTGACAAAACTGCTGCACCGTTTCTGCAAGGCAACCACATACACTTAAATCAGGTCAGTGAGACGTGTGCAGGGTCATGTTTAAGGTGGACAACAGGTAGGTGACATCCCCTTGCAGTAAAGCACACCATACCCATGGTGGGAGAAGGGCTGACATTATGTCTGAAGTCACCCAATCCAACAGTATTGCCCCAAGAAATACTGCAACATTCATAGCCAGCTTCCACTCTAAGAACTGAGACCAAAGCCACCACTGCATCCAGGAAAACTCTCTACAGGATTCAGCTGGCCCTGGATCAAATGCAGATTAAAGATTAATCTTTGCTTCTTCCTTTAGAAAACAGATGGGCATTAGCAGCTTTCTCCTATCAGCAGCATCTCCACTGATGTGCAAAGGAACCTTAACAAAAGCCTCCTGTTAGGAGGCAATTACTTCCATTTCACATTTTATAGCCTCATACATAGCACTTCTGCTATCTTCCCTCTTCTGGAAATACAGTTCTTGTACACATCCTTAAAACAAATCAGCAGCTATTAAGACAACAAAGCAGACTAATACAAATGTACATAGAACAACTTTTATAAAAATGCCCTGAATGCATTTTTAACCTCTTGTTAGAAATACACTGTTGGTTACAGGAAAAAAAGAAAAGAAAAAAAGCTATACACCAGCCATCTCAAACATGCTAAAAGAATGCAGAGACACTGGCATTTGCAAGCAAGTGCTCAAATACTGGTCATTAGAAACAGCTGTAGCTCAAAAAGGTTTTTTTTTCCTAATTTCCAAAATAATTATATTTTAGTATTTTTTACTGTTCTCTTATATGACTTGAACTAATAAAATACAAGTTCTCTAACATTAAAATACATCCGTGATTGCATAATAAACAGTACTAAGAAAATAATTATTTGACATGTGATTGAGGATAAAGATTCTGTACATCTTGCAAGTTCTATTCCTGTGGTATGTTAAATCCACAGGTACTCTACAATGATACAATCCTACAGGAATCAGTAACATCCAGAAGCCCATCTCAGAGGATGAGTTTTCAATTTAAGCAAGAACTCAGGAATGCTGTACCTCTTAACGATCGGGGCAGGAGGTGCTGCCAAAACGCATATAAATCAGGAATTCTTTACATAAATAAAATACTCTCAGGTTATTAATTTCAGTGATAAACTGCATTTACACATTAGGCTGGGAAGGGGGAGGAAAGAAGGCAAAGCATCCCCCACTAAGAAATATTCCATAGTCAGATATTTGTTTTCTGTACCTTCCTCACCTGCAAAGGCAAAATGCGTTTAATGGGGCAAAGAGAGAGCCAGCAAGGCCAGTGCTCCCCCCTGCCTTAGCAGAGACCCTGCTCAGCTGCACAGAACTCCTCTCCTTGCAAGGCTGCTGGACACTGCTCTGCTCCTGCTTGTGCACGGCCATGTAGGAAGTCACAGGACGGTGACAGGACGAAGCTGCTCCAGCTGCGTTTCCAAGGCAATGCGCTCCTTGTGAACCTCCTGCAGGAGGAGAGGTGTGTTAGAACTCTGGGGATGCTCACATGCAGCACCCTGCTCCAGGAAAGGGCAGCCAGGCAGGCTCTTGCTGACCTCCCATGAAAGGGCTCCCTGCCAGTGTAGCAGCTGGGCTGGACTGCAACTCCTCCAGGGTCTGCTTCCCCATCTGGGCAAGCTCAGAGCCCCGAGTGGGAGCGCACTTGAAACCCCCCTGAGCCTCAGTGCAAAATGTACCTGAGGAGTACCCATCAAGCCTTCTGGTCCCCATTTAAACAGCAGAGCTCTGCTCTGTCAGAAAGCTTCCAGACAGCAAAACAACTTAGAGGACAAGTTCAGTTTTCTTCACTTTTGTGAACTTGGACAAACTTCTCTGTCTTTTCCTGCTGCCAAACACAGGTAACAGCACTGGCTTGCTGAAGATGGAAGCAAGTAACACCTGACCCAAGGAAGGATGGCAATGTGTTCTCATTAAAAGCTTTCATCTCTGTGCTTATTTCAACTACTGTCCTATTTTTTGCTCTGATTTCAATACTGCTGGAGGTGACACAGAACTGATTGCAGAGAGCTTTGTCACTGATTTTCAATGCATTCCTTACCTTCAGCTGCTGCTGGAGCTCACTGTTCAACCTGGCGAGTACAGCATTGGCTTCTTTGTTTTTTCGTATAGCGGTCTGAATAGCCCTTTTCTGCTTGGAAGACTGTCTGCCAGACAGATAAATACAGGACATTTCAATTAAGAGTCTCAGCACTGGCTGATGCCAGAAGAGCAGCCACCCATTCTGCATAACTCTCTGCACCCTGGACTACGTGTCAAAGACAAGGTACAAACTGCAGATTTAAGAGAAGAAAAATGTAACATTGAAACAAGATGCCTGAATTGGATGGAATATTTGAAACTGTTAACCTGAATGACAGAAATATTTTAGGCTGTCTCAATTATTTCAAGATCACTGCATTCTCACTGAGCTCAAGAATGATCCCTGCATAGCTGTGCTTATTGCAGTATCTTTGCATTAGCTGTTTTCAGAGACTTGTAGAATTTAAAGAGTCGGGAGTGGTTAACAGAAAATTCAAAAATCATTCTATACAGAAAGAAAGGACATTGGCATGAAAATTCTGTCTTGGAGTTTTGCTGATTCTGATGCTTCTTTACTTCAAAAATTAATACTTTTATTCAAAGCAGTCATTTCCACCAAAACCATCTGACATCACAAACAGGGAGATGACTGATTGACTTCCCTTAGCGCTTTTGCTGTTAAAATAAAGGATGTATCTTTTTTATTTTAAGAACTTATTTTATTAATTAAGAATTTTTATTGCTTCCTAGCCTGTGGTAAGTGATCTGGAGGAAATGACAGCTATGCAGACAGGTATAAAAAGAGACAGCTGTAGATAAGGACCAACCTATTCAAAGCAAAAGAGATAAGAACAGCAAAAAAGAAAGAAAATACAGAAAATACGGACTGAATATCCAAGCCCCTTTCCAAATAAATTATTTTAAAGTTTTACAAGAGGAAACAAGAGCTCTTTAATGCCAGATTAGATCTAAAACACATGCCCTATTTAAATATGGTCCAGTGGCACACAGTCCCCATTAGCTCTTCTCTCTTAACAGAGATGATGACACGGATTTTTGCAATAGACTCTCTCTCAGCATGGTGACAGGACTTTATGCTGTTATCTTCCAGTGAACTGTCAGTTTTCTGCTTCACTATTTTCCTGCAAACTACTCTCCATAGGCTATAAAGTAATAAATGATAGGAAAAAAAATAAAAGCAGAGCAATATATGTCTATGGCCATTTTAACATTTTAGGAAAGATACAGACAAGACAGGATTGAGATGTTAACAAATGCTGTTATCTTTGAACCACTATGGAATATGTACTCCCAAAGCACAAAATAGTACTTTAAGAGCATCCTAGGAGTCTTATTACTTATTCTAATCTCCAATTATGCAGCACAGATTCAGTCTACTGATAAACAGTCTGCCAAGAAATGCTCAGTTGATTTGGGCAGCTTGATTTTGTTTCAGACTGAATCAGATGTCTTTTGCAAGGCCCTGGGTGATGGTAGGGTATAATGTTTGCACAGTGCTTCAGCTGAAGGAGATGCACAGACCCAACAGGGTTTCAAGTGCCTTTGCTTACCACTTGTACAGCCTCTTCTCCATCACTATTAAATACACATAGAGTGAAATCCCTGTAAATCAGCTGACAGCTTTGACAGCTGTATTTACAAGAGCAAAGAACACACGTTGGGTTTGGCCATTATCACACTAGTGGTCTGTGGCTTGTCTCACACCAGTGACAAGCCGTTTCCAACACAACGCCTCACAAGGAAAAAATATCACAAGGATATGACCAACATCAAGCATTTCACGACTCAGCTTACCAGGCATTCATTTGGTCACATCTGTCCACATGAAGGAGCAAGATTCCAGAAGACACATGCAAGGCAGAAACACGCACCCTCACATATAAAACAACTTGTGTTAGAGATGGCTGAATAGCTAGGCTTGCTCCTCAGCCATGTCTAGCAGGTACAGAAGTAGGACACCTTTGAAGAGGTTATCTACCTACCAAATACCACTGACAGTCACTACAGGCTTAGTCTGCTTTTGAGAAGACTGAGGTAGATTTCAGAATCTACAGAAGATGTAGACTTCAGATTGTAGATGTAGATTTCTGATGTAGATTTCAGAATTTGTATCTTGTGAAGCGTTCTCAGAAACAGAACTAAAAAGCGCAAAATTATACAAAGAGTAAACCCTGCTACATCAGATCTCACGCTGCACTTTGGCATGCTTGGTACAGGTTTTTACTTTTGGACTGGGAGGTGAGGCTTGACCGCTGGCAGGGAAGAAGTCACATTTATAGTGGGAGAAAGTTCAGGGGTCTCCAGCCCTTGTGCCTCTGTCCGGAGCTTCCTGCGCGCGGGTTTGGAGGGTGGTTGAGCAAGAACAACCTCCTGAAAGGAAAAAGCACAGCAACATTAAGTCAGGCCATATGTGTCCCATCATTAGGCTAGAAAAATACTTGTGTCACATAAATTGCTGACAGCTGGTTAAGATTTCATAATTTAAAGACATACAGAGCTTAATTCCAATTTGGTAATAGCCTCTCAGGTTTCTGACTTTGAAAAAGGAACAATAACTTCTGCAATCCCTTCATGAATGAAAGGGTGTTTTACCTTCATCTGGATGACAGGCTCTTCACAACTGGGCTGTACAGCTTAGTGTGCATTGGATGGAGGTGAAAGGAGGGGTATAAACACATGTACTAGCCCCCAGTTGACCCAAAAGCATTAACAACAGAGCAAGATTTATTTTTGACTATGCTCAGTTTGAAAGAATCAATAATTAATCACTTGCATCCCAACTTGCTGCCTCACACGTCTGGCATGGAGCCTTTCCCTTCTCCCTTCCTCTCTTACGTGAAGGAACACGGAATATAGTTTTGAAATACAAATACATTACATTATCCATGCAAAATTAACACGTTGAAGTATAAAGGCCAGCTATTTCTCTTGGTAAGTTACATCAGAGAAATAGTCTGTGTTTTCTAGGTACAGCAGAGTCTTGCATTTTTATAACTTCAGTGGTAAGAAGTGTTTTCATTATTATAATTTAAGACATCCTTTCTTTTGCAATGAGAAGTAGTTTTACCACCTTATAGCTGATTTAAATTATAAATATAAATGTATCCTCTTCAGTGTATTTTATTATTAGATAAATTTCACAAGGGATATAGCTATTACTGCCTCATTTCATGAATGAGAAAGCTAGGACTCAAAAAGTTGAATTGACTTGAGACAAGTTTTTTCAGCATCAAAGACAAAACCAATGACCAAATTTCACTATCACACATTTTAGTGGGCTAGATTACCTTCATTACTGTGTTTCCACCAAATGTTAACAAAATAAGAAAAAAAATGAGGAAACATTTAATGACAAAGCAATTACAAGGAAAAAACCAACAATTTAGTAAGCAGCCTGACTCACAAGAATAGACTTCTATGGGTGATACAAAATACAACCAATATAAGACATCAATCATTCATATTAGAAGGGTTAAAATTCTTAAAATAATTTGAATTATGAGGAAAAAGGTTTAAACATTAAAAAACAGTTTTGTAATTACTGAAAAAATCTAAAATTATTATCAGATGTTCTGATCAGGATGTCAGCACATCATGACTGCACAGATCTCTGGTAATGCCATGCTCTGAAATCCTCTGCACAGGCACAGCTCCCTGCTCACACACCCCACACAGCAAGGGAGGAACTTGCATATGCCTTCCACAACTATAATGCCCAACACACAATGCCAGTCTACCTCAAACCCTACCAAATCCACAGGGTAATTCCCTCTCCCCTTTCAAACACAACAGTGTAAGCAATGATCCAAGCAGATCCCTTGGCAGGAGCTCTTTGGCTGGTTTCTGCTGCTGCTTTGGAAGGTGGTTCAGCAGTGCAACAACCACCTGCCTCTCACACCCTGGGGCATCACTGCATTTTAGGGAACCAGGTGGGATGAGAGTGAGCATGAGGTAGGAGGACCACAAGGACTCCATTTCCCCAGCAGGGCTACAAAGCACAGCAAGGAAAGAGCAGGGCCAGGCTGGAAGTAGCACATGATGAGCACAAGGAGAGCAAGGACACTGCCCAGAAAGCACTGTCACATACAGAAAATTATGACACTGGATGTTTGCCTGTGCCCCATGTTACACTAAGAAGTGTGATGGTGCTCCCTGGGCAAGGTACATCCAGCACTTGCCAAAAGTTCTTGGTTGGGCTGAGTAAATGTCTTGCAGGTGCTCTCTGGCTGCAGGAGGGGCCAGAATGGGAAGGATCTGTATTTGCTCCCTATCCAAACCTGTTCTGGCTGGTGCTGGTGGAAGGAGGTGGTCAGAGCATGATCAGGAGAGGGAAAATGCTCACAGCCACTGCTAAGACCACTCCATCCCTGAGCAAGGCCCTCTGAAGTGTGCCATTTTAATTTCAGTGCTTACTGTTTACAACTGATAGGTCCATACAAAAACATATCAGAAACTGCACATCTTGAGCAAATCTCTCCCAACTATGTACATTTAGTGGCAGATCCTGACCTCTAGCAAACAGGTGTTTACATCAAAATCAAATCCTCAATAACTGAAAACAAGAAGTGCATCACAATTTGGAGGAACTACAGTGAGACAGTGCTGGAGTACAATCAAACTCTTTTTTGTATTCCCTAAGGCTCCACGAGCCCCTATTGATTTGAAATAAATGGCAAGTTGTCACTCTCAAAGCACGTGCATCAATGTGTACATACTAAGAGGTTTCTAAATGATTTATGTGAGCTGATGTCACATATGATCACAGTTCTCCTCCAGTGTCTTGACCTCCAGAGAAGGTAAACATGTAAAAACATAACCCTAACCCTCTCTTTAATTGCTTTTAAACTTAAACCAACCACATTTGTTAAGGAAAATCACTCTATAATGGTACAATGTGTGCAGATCTCACCTTTTTTGCTGAACTGTTTTCTTCTGCCTGTGATGGAGGCCTGTTCATCTGAGGATGTAATTCAACCTCAGATGGTTGCTCTGTCTGCAACAACAAATCAGTCATTGCTACACCCAGAAAATGACTAGCAGTCACATACAATGAAGTCAATGAAAGGAAATGTTACATACAAAAGAAAAGTTACTTTAACAACTCAGCAGTAGGGAAAATGGAGATCTAGGGTGACAGCTGAATGGATGACATATGTCTTTTGCAGATTTTTAATGAAACCATATTCTTGCATTTTATTGTGCTGGGAAAATGGGAGAAAAGTTTTTTAGTGAAGCATTAGGAACCATGTCTCTGAATGTAAACAATCTAGTACCCAGAATTTCTTCTAGAATTACCATTATGGCCTAAATACTGTGAGAAAAAATGAGAGAATAGAAAAAAGCTAGAAAGACCTTGGACATGACCTGTCACCTTATTATCACCTGAAACCAATGAAAATTCATAGGAATAAGCCTCTGTCTTTGAAGCTTGTGAGGCTGGAGTGACAAAGCCAGTATCATACCAAAAATTCCAGCAAAGGTACTGAAAACACAAGTCATAAAAAACCAGACAAGTCTTCCCTCCTCCCTTCTCACATTTCAAACAGAAACCCAGCTGAAAACTCACCACCCAGATCTACACATCTGCAAAACAAAACACCTGATTCCCAAAATATCTGACTGAGAAGCAAATTAAAGCAGAGGATTAATCACTTGCTTTGCCTCTCATGAAAGTTTTTTGCACCTTTTAATTTCCTCCACCAGGACAGGGCACAGCACCAGTGAGGGTGGCAGGAATTAGAAATGCCTGTCCCCAGGTGCACAGCAGCAAACATGACACTGTAAACATGGTGTGGCTGTTTTCTGTCCAGAACATATGGGCTGGCTCTCCAGGATGGGGAAGGCAGGCAGGAGCAGGAGGCTGAGGCACTTGGCACTGACAGACAGTCAGACAGACAGCCTCTTCTCCTCTTTCCCAGAGTGGAACCAGGCTGGCAATGGCTCCCAGGCAGCAGGGGCAACCTGCCATCCTGCTCCCTCCTCAAATGAAGCTCATTTCTACACAGGTGAAAGCCTGTGTTTAAAACAAAGTCCAGGGCAAATCTCAATCTTTCAAAGGGCCAGGATTTTAGCCATAATAACAATTTGTTGCACACCAAAGAGCCTAACTCACTGTTGCCAAGAGGTTTCTGCACAGGCCCACCAAGCTCTGCAGCAGTCACAAGTTTTCAAGTGCCTAACTGTAAGTTAAATAAAAAAAACCAGAAAGCACTAAATTTGGTATATTTAAAAAGGAGGAACTTTTCCATAGCATTTTTATTTCTTCCATAACAGACACAATAAGAGCTGTAAGAAAGGTGCAGGGGCAATGTGGTTCTGTGGTACTGCTCTTCTCCAACCATACAGTATCAAACATGCGCACAGAGGAGGAAGTTTTGAAACCAATTTCTTTAAAACACATGTGAAATTCCTCAGGAGAGAGGGAAGAGAGGGAATGACAAGATTTCTCTCCCACCCTTTTTTAAGTGTGTTACATCTGCAGTGTTACCTGATGGTTAAAAAAAAACCCCAAAGAGCCCCTCACACTGTAATATTTCCAGTATTTGAATATGAGTATCTTATTTTTTTAAAATTTTAATAACTACTGGATGCTAACATTTGAATTTTGAAAAGCTTTTTATATATTGAAAGTCTTCCTCTGTAAATGTAGATTTCTAGTCAAATAGAGTGAAATGGAAAAAAGCAATTTTTTGTGCATCTATAAAAATCAAAGACCTTTAAAAGTCTATTGAATGCAACAGAATATTTCTTTATCAGCAAGCTGAATAGCCAATAACCTCCCTGATTTCTACAACAGCTTTTTATATATTTGAAAGAAATGAAGGCTCTAAGCACTGGCAAAGTCCACAAGGGTTTCATGAATGATTTGGGGATGGCAAAGCTCAAATAATGAACAGAACCACACAGTAAGTCTGGACCACATAAATTTGACAACCCATTCATTCATTTAGGGACAGCAAGAGTAAATCCAGCCCTTCAGAGGGATATGTAATACACATACTATAAAGTCCTCACGGTGTAGCTTTGCTGCACAACACAGAACAGTGCCAGGGTACAGGAAAGAGAGCTTTTAATGACCCTTAAGTGACAGGGAGCACTAAACACCTGCCTTAACCTGGTCAGGCTGGCAGTTTCTGGTGCTCACAGTCTTTTTAGAGTCTACACTAAATCTTGCAGCAAAACCAAGAATATATTAACTTATTCCACAGAATGGATAGAAAAAAAAAAACAAACCCTGACCAACTCCATGTTATTTATGTATAGATAAAAAAATGCAGGTTTGAAGAACCAGTTTGTTCCAACAGTGTAGAAGTAACTGAACAGATTGGTATTCTATAATGTTTCAAATAATCAGAAAAATTGAAATTCTGGTCAGATAAGGGGCCTAGAGAGGAAAGAAAATAAAATTTAAAAAAAACAAAAACAAAAACAAAACCCAAACTTTTGCAGAACCACCCTCCCTTTTTTCCTTTTTTTGTTTTTTGTTTTTAATGGTCTCATTGCAGGAGAGTACTGTTTTAAACCAAAGGGAACTGGAAAGGAAAAGAAAGGGTAAACCTTGTGTTCTAGTGAAAGCAAATATAAATCACAGTGAAAATGTCAAAAAGGGTAAGATATCAAAATCTGTGAGAGCAGGACATGTTTTGTGAGCTGGGTGCTGTGATGTGTCTGTCAGGGCCAGCCTGCAGCCCATGCTCAGAGCTGTGGTACCTGCTGGCCGTGGCTGGGTCACTGGGCTGGCCACGTCTCCCAGCTGCCAGGACATGTGGATGGCAAATTTTGGCAGCCAGCGGTGCAGGGGCAGGTGAAAATAAAGAAATAGCTACATCTGACTGAAAAAAAAAAAAAAGCACCCAAAAAACCTCCACCAACCAAAAAAAAAAAAACCCAACCAAAAAACAAAACAAACAGAACAAACAAACAAAAAACCCCAAACCAAGACAAAGAAACCCAAAACAAAACAACAACCCCCCCACAAAACCAACAAAAAAACCCCCCAAAATCCCCTAGTTCTGGTGATCAGCTCCTGCGTAGTGAATACAACCAAGAGACTGCCATGTCCCTAAAGTGCCACCTAGCGGCTCGTGGGACAGGCCACTTCTGAGCACTTGGCACCATGCATCACTGCAAAGGTTTGTTGGTGCAGCAGACCCAACAAAGTCCTCTCTGAAAGGCTTTGTAAATGCATCTGCAAGCTGGTGTGTCCCCACATGGTCCCCACACAGATTTTAATGGAAAAATAACTCCTGCTTTTTCTTTTGGCAGAGGGATTCTTCACAGATCTCCTTCACTGACTTGGATGTGGGGTAGTTGTAGCCTGCTGGTATTGGGCAGAGAGAGCCTGACTGAGCAGTACTCTGGTCCTCTAGTGGAGTACAAGGAAAAGGATGTCCTGCTCGAGCAGCTGAGGTGAATTCCCTTTAGTTCTTCATAATTTTAGTACCATGCTTAGCATAGTCTGCCCACAACTCATTCAGAAACATGACAATAAATTACCTCCCTCCAATCACAGAAATGTCTTAAAATTTTCACACAATTATTTTCGGGTTTAAATTCTTCACCGTTGGTTAATTAATTATAAATTATGCAATATGGTCTTCCAAGGGAAAATCCATTTATGATAGTGTAGAAGTGCTTTGATGGAGGTGTCTCACATCCTCAGAGTGAAGTAAACTACTGACACTGGGAATGTTGTTGTGCTATCTGGTATGGCTGGGAGCACATACAGGGTTACAGGAGATGGGCAAAGAAAGTTCTGGTCTTCTGCACTGCTTATAGTGCACTGCAGAGTCTGCAGACCAGGCCTGTGGGTATCTTGATTTTGGGAAGCAGGGTAAGACGCCACAGAAAAGAGCAAGAGAGTGTTCTTATTCCAAATCTCCTGAAGAGATTCTCTTTGCAGAGACCAGTCCAGTTATACTAGTAGACAGTGTCTCTTGTTTCCTTAGCACAGCCTTGACTTTCCTAGGAATAGCCATACCCTTCTCATTCTTCCAGGCAGAAGGCAGAACTGGCCAACAAAGTTTCTGTGGAATGGCCAGATAGAGCCCAACCTGTGGCCTATGGCCAACACTGAGCATTAGAACAAACAATTCCTCATTATTAAGAAGAGTATTAAGAATTGCAAATGCTCATTACTTCATGGCACGATCCCTGACCAGCCATTGATAATCTCCTCGCTGCTCCATGTGACAATACTTAACAGTACCTTTCTACAAGAATATGTAATGCTCACTCAAGCACTGAGTGCTTTGAGAGCCTCAGATGAAAGATTTTCCTAACTGTAAGAGAACACAGCATCTTAACAACTGGTTCTTCACTTACATTTCCAGTTATTTTGCTTTGCAATGTTGGATTATATGTAGATTACACACCCATTTTTCAAGACAATCCGTAACTGATCTTCCAGAACAGAAGATCTACACCAAGCTTTCATAATTCCTGTCACCTGACAGCCTTTTTTCAAGAGGTCAAGTCTATATATTCAATCATTGCCACAATTCAATTTTGCCCACACTTGTGCTCCAGGCTAACTTTACACATGGAAAGAGTCCCATTGTAGTCACTGGCACTATTCACAGAAATGGAATTCTCTTTGTGCATTCATTGGAGCAGCCCATAATCATTACCTATATAGTGCCACTGCTTAGCTTTGCAAAAAAAGTATTGAGAACAGCTTATCTGTAAGGAAAAGTAGGCTACTAAATATGCTTAACGCTCTGCATGTGCCCGTTGCAATCTTCTATCATCTCTGCGTAAGTTCATTTAAGAGGTACTTTGCTCCTTTCTAAACACTCGTATTTTTGTGCTTAAAGCTAATTTCTGGGAAGTTTAGACATCTCAATTCCAGTTTCTGTGAGTCTCCTGCATCCCACACTGAATCATCAATTCTTTTTATTGCTTATTACAAAAACTGAAAATGGTAAAACAGAAAAAAAAAAAAACCCACAGGGATGCAAATGCAACAAGCTGCCAGGGTCTTAGTGTGCTGCCTGCTTTCTCAGCACTGTGCAGCCCTGAAGTTTTGATAAGCTTTTTCCTTCCCTGAGCTATCTGAGGGCTGGTGATAAGGTTGAGGAGAAAGGCAGTAAATACAAACAAATTGCTGCAATGTTCAGCTCATTCACAAGGAAAGAATAGGACCCAGATGGAAGCATTAACAATCTGTTTTAATACTTCAACTTCCACAAAACCAGATTAACGTAAGCTAGAAAGGCATATGTGCATTCCACTAGAGATAGGCATTGGGTTCTTAGCTGCTTTCTTTGTTGTTATGATAAATGTGAAGCCAAATTAAAAAATTGTAATAACACATTTTAATTAAGATACTCGCCTTCTTCCACTCTTCCAGAAACCTCTTTAGAAAGGATTTTACAGCATCCATCAACTACTCCTCAAATTCAATTTTAACTGTGCTACTTTCCACCACTTCTTAAATCGCAATTTATTTTGTCTGGCTGTCTTAGATTTAATATATAATTTTCATGAGAGGAAGATAATCCATTTGTATTATATTAAAGTGGCAGATGGCAAAATCTTTCATGTTATGGAAGACTTTCAGTTTCATTACTGTTACATGCCTCTTCAGTACCTATTGCATGGCTTATACAACATATGTTATTCTGCAGCCAAAACCATGGAGATAGTAACAAAAACCAAACCCTTCCTTGCACAGTGGTTGTAAATACTAAAAAGTATTCCTTTCATTAAATATAAAATAGTTATTTGGGAGAGTATAAAACTGTATAAAATTGCATGGTGCCAAAAGCAAAATATTCACTTTTTTGCGGGGGCAATTTTTATTTATGTAACAGAAAAGTTCCTTCCTGTAAAATTCAAGGTATCCTGCCAGCACTTGAAATTCCTCATGTAATTTTACAGAATAAAGGAATGCCTGAGTATTTTCTCCAAACAACCTTGTAAGCAAGTCCGACCTCATCCACCATGTATCTCTGCTTTAGCCGAAGACAGTGGCGTGGGGGGGACACCTGGACACCTCCCAGCACGGAGCCTGCACGTGGCCATCCTGCTCTGGAGACCCAGAGGGCTCAGCAGGATGGATGGGAGTCCTACCCCACCTCTTGGCCTCAGCATGGGCACATGTAATTGATGGTTAAAAATCCAGCCTGAGCCACATTTGTGGCTCTCCACGGATTCAGCAGGATGTGGAGGCATGTTAGGAGAGACAACTTCTTGAAATGGGTCCCAGTTTTCACTTGCAATTCTGGATGATGAATGGCCAAAAAGCTTCAAGGAGCTATGAAGTATCAAGTAACGTTTGGAGAGCAGAACATTTCATATGTTAAAAAGAGTACTGTCTTTGCTTTCCAACTCCACCAGGGGCTGTGACTGGGCAGGATGACCCACTCATCACCCCTCAAAGTGCTTCATTTCCAGGATTTCACCAAATCAATAACATCTAAAGGTTACAATGGCCACTCAACTGACAGCTGAATTCTGAGCTCATGTAACATAGTGAGATTTTAATCTTCAGAGCTGCACTGTATTCAGGGTACTTCAGTTTGATAATGTTAACAGCTGCCTACCTACTCTACTTCACTTGAGTGCTTTGCCTTCACCCATAATTTTTTCAGTGCCTGCCAAAACTGCCAGCATGGAATCAGTGGGAAAAACACATCCCAAGGTCTCCAGAAATGAAAGTGCAGCACAAACCACTGTGAACTTACAAAATCAACAGGCTTAAAATTGTGACTCTGGGAAAAGAGACCAGGAACATCAGTTTTCTCAGCCAAGATACACAGAGTTTTCTTCCAGTCCCACTGTTTTCAAATTCCCTTATACAGCACAAGCAGGATTGAAGATACGCCTTCATTGTTGGACAGGAAGGCACTGAAATACAGTAATTTAAATACAGGAACACTGATCTAATTGGGCAACATTGCAGATAGTTAGCTGATGTTGGCTAAAATCCTAAAGTTATATTTGCTTTTCAGTGTTCATCCATAATTCCTATTAACATAAATATGTTACGAAATCTCCCAGAGAAAGCAGCTGTGGTAAATGACTTCTGTAGGCTTAAAAGCCAACAGTAATAAAATATTATTTTGTTTTCCATTAAAAAATAACAACAGGGGCTTATATGAAATGTGCATACATGTTTGGCTCCAGCAGAATGTTATTCATGAGCATCCCAAGTTATTTTCTATCTGAAATCTGTGTCATTGCAAATCAGCTGCATAGCTATTTGCCTTCCTACCGTGATTCCTGCACCTCGATGTTACACAAATTTTCTCTGCACAGCCCTGGATCTGCACAACAGTTCTGGTGCCACCTTTATGCCATTTCTCCTTGATGACATAAGTTTACTATCAAGTTAGGAACACAGGATGAGGAAAACTTACCCAAGCTGCTGAACCCTATTTTCTACAACCCCACAAAAAACCCACAGTAGTTTTCTCCAAAAGCTGCAGGTTATCTGTTCTATATACTACAGCATGGCATGGGAAATAAGCAGAGGTAAGGTACTGCCAGTATCCTAAGTCTACAACAGCTTGTAGGATATGAAATATTTATGGCAAATAAAGTTGGGAAACCGAAATGGATAAAATTATCCTTAAATCCAAGAAGCTACTGCAGACTTGCTAAATGTGAGATGTGCTACTAGAGATCACAGAAGGTGTCAGTGAAGTTACACACAGCCTTAAGCACAAAAAGAAAACACTTCAAAATAAGATATCCAAAAAACCCCTCTCATCTATGTGTAAGTGCTTTTCCATACATAATCTTTCCAAGAACTCTTTACAAAATTGAGGCAAAACTTGAATGAGTTTTCATAGGAAAGCAATATGAATTGATGAATCTAATAAAAGAATTCATTCTTCAATTCACAATATCTTACTGTAAACATCAATTCAAAATGGCTTGGGGTGCAGAGAGCTTTGGGCTGGAATTTGGGTTAAAAGATCGTGAACTGAAGATAATGATGTATCCACACTATTTAAACTGGCCTTTTGTCCATCTTTATTTATTCAGGTTATGTACAGTCACCATAGGGACCTCAGATAAAAGCACCACTGCATCAGAGAAGTGTCTGGTGAAAGCTCTCAGGAAACCTTAGGCACAGCTTAGTGACAGTCAAAGTCAATAAAATGCTGATTTTGGCAATGGAGACACATCCTGAGAAGGAACTACCATAGCCTTTTAGAGGCCATCAAGCAAAAAGAAACACAGAGTTAAATCCACCAGCTCAAAAAGCTGTCGTAGAAGTAAAAAGAGATGCAGCCAGCACCTGTAAAGGTGTTTGCCCAGCAGAGGTGTGGAACAGCATGGGCTGGCAGCAGCAAGCTGAGCAGAGAAGCCAGCCCTGCTGCTATTTGCCATAAACTGGCCAGATCCTCACAGCATCCTGAGACTCAAGCCTGCCACAGTAAGCCTGTGCATCCCCTGAGCTGTGAAGTCAAGGCCACAACAGCATCAGCTATATCACCTTGTGCTCTGCTCACCCAGTGATACAGTCCTTGTCCCTTGTAACACAGATGGACTATGGAAGCAGAGTTGGATGTGGACATAATGTAGGAAGTTTGTGATATGAGTAGAGATGTTTGGCACACTCTGAATAACCAGTGATTCAGTAACTCACCAAAGTTGATTATCTTGGAGGTTCTGACAAGAAAAATAATGTTTTCCTAAAGGCTGAAATAAATTCTACTAAAAAGCACTGCAACATAGGAGCAAAGTCAAGGTGCCATATTCTGCTTTCTATATTCTGGACTTGTGATCCACTGAAATGTAACACCTACCCCTGGGTACCTCTCTTTTATGCACTTTGGTCTTTATATCCCATGAACCCTTTAATCTCACTCTGAAGAGCCAGCTGGTTCAATCTGCTTCTCAGTCATCCACAGAAAACCATAGACCTCAGAAAGAAATTATTTCCCTCTCCTCCTCCATCAACTGATTTCCAAAGCTGAGCCAAAATAATCATAACATGAGCATACTTTAAGGTGCACAGCCACCTGAAATATGCATGGTTTGCTTCACTTCCAAGGTACATTTGTCATTAACAGTGCTTAACTGCGGGAGTACAGCAAAATGACACTAAAGTATGATTTTCAATAACATTGTTGAAAAATAAGTTAAAACAGAAATTTAAGGAGAGTTTGGTAAATCTTGAAATAAGAAAAAGCTGAATATGCAGTTTCAGCCTCATGGCTTTTCTTCACGTCTAGATCCTGTCTCAGCTTTGAAAGCAGATCCCTTCCTCCAACTGCTGTGTGCTCTTTAAATCAAGGGCCCCACTGGACTATGGTAATCCATATGCTCACTATTGCTTACATGCTATTTGCAAAGGTCAGCTCAGCCGAATTATGACCCCATCACACATATTTCCCTACTCTCTGTTACCTGTATCACAGAAAGGCATCCTTGGGGAAAAAATAAACAATGTGATGAGCATGAACTGTATTATGTTTTCAAGAATTGATTTTAGATACACTTTTGAGAGACATGAACACAATAGTATTTTGATGTTTGATTCAATATCTTTAAATGTCTTTAGAAATAACTTAAGTAAATGTAAGTGATGCATGTTGGCAAAGCATCAGCTGCATATTCATTACTGAGCAGACAGAAAAACCACTCTTTTTTTTTTTCCTTTTAGAAACCAGACCTTTGTAATGGAGAAGACTGGATCAAAAATTCCACATGAGAATCTTCTTGTATTTATCATTTTAAGAAGGTCCTGTATTCTGCATGTCCCAATGTAGGATGGTTCAGTATCTGGTTAGGAAGCTGCTGGACATGCATAAACAAATTGTCACTCCCCTGCTAAGGAAATGCAACCTGATCACAGGACAAGAGAATGGTCAATTAACAGAACCTTGCTTGAAATCAACAGTTTTGTTCTCTGAGAACAGGATTTGTTATCTTTAGTGCTTTTCCCAATGGCAGCAAGAGGGCTGGCACTGCACTATGGGAAGCTGCAGCAGCGACAGGAGGGCTGGCATAGGTTGCAGCAGCAACTGCTGCAGGCACACGACTGCGAGGTAGGGAGCTGTGCTGTGCATCTGGGATTGGGAGGTAGGGAGCTGTGTGGTGGGATCTGGGATTGGGAGGTAGGGAGCTGTGCTGGGGATCTGGGATTGGGAGGTAGGGAGCTGTGCTGTGGGATCTGGGATTGGGAAGTAGGGAGCTGTGCGGTGGGATCTGGGATTGGGAGGTAGGGAGCTGTGCTGGGGATCTGGAGAAGCCAGAGGGAAAGACTGCTCTGCTCTCTCTTTCTGTCAGACAAAGCAGGAATGTGATGGGAGCACCAAGGGGTGTGTGCTGGTAGCAGCATGGCTAATGCCATCCTGACTGGGGAAACATGCAAGCTCTAACCAGTGTTCTACAGTCCTCAAGGCAGAAACTGCACTCAGTGCTAGCAAGGGATGGGGAGAAGGAGAGCACAACGAGCTGCTGATGGAGCTGCATGGGGCAACAAGCCTCTAATCATTTCTATCATAGCACTGTGCAGTAAGAGGTGTTCAACAGCACACTCTTAAGGGTAAGCTCAAGAGATGGCCATTATGGCCTACGGAAGGTATCTCACCAGCTTTTGGTATGTAAGGGCTGTCAGCTCTCCTGTGGATTTGTTTCCTATCGTACACTTCATCTAAAGGAGTAATACATGAAGCATATTGTGCCTAAGACTTAACACAGCAAACAGCACAGAAAAATATTGTGATCCCCCATGATTTCCTGAAAGGCAAAGAATTACCTTGATGCAGGCATGCATGATTTTATCAATTTGTGTTGTGCTGTAGTTGTGTCATGCTCTAAAAAACAAACCCCAAAAACTTACCCAAAATGCAAAATAAAAGCACACCACTAATGGTTTGACACTTAACAACATAACTGACATGGCATTCACCTCCTTTCAACATTATTTTTTTAAGCCCATGGGTGCAACACACACTTCTATGCCACGATTCCCTTAGCAGATGCCCTCAGTGTTTTTGAAGCTCAAGAAGCAAATAGCAACAGCAGGTATCAAGCCCATGCCTTTAGGCATGAAACTCATTTCAGCAGACTAACTTTGCTAGCCTTTCATTTACAGGTAGGTAAATAAAAGTTAGTGGGTGCATGTAAGCTCCACTGCAAAGAGGTTTAATTAGGCTGTAATTTGACACTGCAACATGCTGGCCAGACAGACACAGGAAGGAGGACATGGAACTGCCAACTGCAGAGTTTCATTAACTTGGAAGCAAGAACAACTGCTGTGTCCAAGCCAACTGGTGCTAACCACTGCAATGGTAACACAAATAACAAATAACACACAGCAAAGAACTGAAGCTTTGTCCATACCTGAGATACAGAAGGTCGAGGGGGTAGTGCAGGTGGTGGTGGGGGCAGCCAGCCAGACCTCACAGCTGAACAGTGGGAAAAGAAGAAGATGATGATAAAAAACCCCATCCAAACCAAACTACTGTAATTTAATTCCAAATAAACCCAGAATTAATTCCCAGGATAAGTGGAAATTCCTCCTAGTGAAGAGGCAGTATACAAGATTTAATAACAAAGCCCAAACTTGATCTTTATTGAGCAAAAGCTTGTTTGAAATAACCTCATGAGTAGTGAACGAGCAGTGACTTAATTGCTGTAAACCCCCAAATGTTATGATAAAAAGCAGAGCAAGAAGCCAGTCAGCCACAAAACCTGTAGGTAAAGCAATCCAATTACAGTTAAAGAAACCTAGAAACAGGGTCCACTTGTTCTTTGGACTTTGCTCTTTGTCATTAAAAATATTGCCCTTCTTAAAAATGACACTTTAGCACCCAGTGTAGACACCAGCATTCACTCCGGATAAAACACACTCCCTGATAAGAGTACAGCCTTAAAAATAAAACATCTGCCACGGAATTAATAGCACAGAAGCCTAAATTAACCAAAAAGGAATCAATTTCTTTGGTTTTATATCTTGTATTTGCATGCTAGTACTCCATAGAGATATTTCAGAGGGAGGAGGAAGACAAATCCTAACAGTTTTATCAAGCCCCTGTAAGACAACATAATGTCAGCTTCGAGTTTGAGCCAGCAAAAGGGAGGGTAATCATCACGTAGGTGCAATACTGTAATTTTTAGTTTCCTTAACATACCTAAAACCCATTTGGGACAAAACTAGAGGATAGCTGACAGCTCCCAAAGGCATCTGTGAGGAGGCAGAGTGGAGGACTAGGCTGGCACAGAGACATCAACCAGCACTAACTGGGTTACCCTCCCCAAGCTCCTGTTGCACTGAATGCTCAGCACTTGCTCTGGCAAAGACACCAGACAGTCCATCTTGCACTGGTGTATTTTTGTGTAATAAAAAACCTCCAACAGTATTCAACTTAGAAATGCTCTTTACCACAATAATGCTAAGCAATCTATTACATTAATACACTTTCTATTTCCATATGTATTTTAAAAAGACCACAAAGACCATTAAGAGTCTTATAGCTTAGCCATTTACATATTTTATACACCAAATCTAAAAATGTCTACATGCTGAAAATAAGAAGAAAAAAGAACCTAACCATTACAGATAACTTGTGACATGAGAGTAAAACTGTGTGTGAAAACATTGAGAACAATCATATTGATTATTTACAGCTCCTAAGAGGCTTATAATACACAGGTGGGATTTTCCATTTTCTGCTTCATCATCTCCTGTATCTTGTAAAATGAAGCCTAATACGGCACACAATACCAAAGAGAGAATTAAAACAACTAAAACAGAACTGAAGTTATGCCAGGGAACCACTAACACACCAACAGGTGTAAGAGAGATTTGAAAAACCAGTCATCAGGATCTTTCTCTTGCATTTAATTAGTTCTGTTTATAAGACCATTGCAATAACAGCATGATGTAGTAACTACATTTTCCATCTCTCCCATGCAACTGATCTTTAGAAAGGAAGAAAGATTCCTTTCCTTTAATCTGAACTTCAGGTTGTTACTTCATTTATCTGGGCACTGGCAGTGGCTTTGGCTTGTGACAATATTTGAAAACAACACCCAGCTCAGACACCACATGCTGGAAAAGCATCTCCTGGAGTCACTGGACATACTGTGAAACTCCACGACTCTCTTGGGATTTGACCCAAAAAATTCCAAAGGGAAAAGTAATTGTTCCATAAAATAGTCCAATGAAAAAAACCACATCACCACACAAAAAAGCCACCACACAAAACCTCCTTCAGCTTTTCAGCTTTCAAAATGCAACATATATGAATCTAGCATTAAAGAAGTTAGATGCTTACAACATGTGCATTTGACCCAGTTTCCTCTTTTTAATCCTAAAAATTCTAGCTTAAGCTACTCATGAAATATTCATAGAATTCCTGCTGTTGCAGATCTTTGGCCTGTTGTTAGAGGGAAATCATGCTTATGTGAGCACAATTACTAGCAAAAGTTAGCTGACTTTGGAGGACTTGTAACAACTTACAAAAAAAGCCCCCGGCTTCAGCCTTCTCTGGCGTCACTACCCTAAAAGAGTGCAGTATGAACAGACACTCATGGGTTTTCATGTGCTTTGGCAGGTGATTTGTACTCAGCAGCTATTCCAGAATAGCCTGGAATAGGGCTCTTCTCTCCTTCCTGGGACAGTGCCTGGCACAGACCGGCTCTTGCTGTCAGAGGTGGCAGCACCACTTACCTCAGAGCAAACACAAAAACAGGGAAAATTCTGTTTCCAAAATAAAAGCAAGTATCCTGGGGCCATGCAGCAAATAGACAAATGTGCTTCCAGGGGCACACCTCAAGGGACTGGAGAAGCTGATGTCCCTATCTTTGCACACAAGTCTTCACCCTGTGCAGAAGCCCAGGGAGCTGGATGGGCCTTGCACAGCTCCTCTTGCTATTGAGCAACGTGCTGCCATTCAAACCAGGCTGAGCCACAGAACTGTGGAACAGTCTGGGCTGGAAGGGACCTTGGAGATCAGCTCAATCCAACCCCCCCTGTCATGAGCAGGGACATTTCCCTCTATCCCAGACTGCTCAAAGCCCCATCATAAAAGACAAATCCTACAGAGAGCACTGTGGAAAGCCCATGCAGGTACCAGTAAAATAGATTTAAGTATCCATATCACATGTATTCCTGACAGCATTTTCATGCACTAGTCACTCCCACAAAGACAGTGTTCTCAGTTCAAGAATCATGGCTCTCTACTCAGCATGTTTACATTTTAAGATGGATTATCTGCATGGAAACCTTCCAAGACCACTCTTCTGCCCTATTTTGGAAACCACAAAGGTCTAATAGTACTAACATGACACCACACCAGATTAAAAATCAGGTTTTCCAATCTGAAGGTAGATTCATATTTTAAAACAAACAACAGGCTGCAATTGTATACCCTGAGAACTGGCCATGCCATCTTATCTGACCACCTTGCCTCCAGCCTAGCAGACAACACTCAGCACTTAGCCATTATTTGTGGAGTGAAAAATGACAATCCTAGGAACCACTCAGATAGCTCCTTTACTTATTTGATGTAGGAAGAGAAGATGAAGGAACAGTAGAAGTTGTAACAACTTCACACAAACCTATGGAAGTAGATCTTTAAGTCACCAGATATAGCAGGAGTGGAGGAATCCCAAAACTAGGATGAACAAGTCTGGGCCCATGGGATCCTTTAAAGCAATATAAGAGCAAGGTGCTGTACTTCTCTTACCCAATGACAGTCACTTAAGCTCTTGGTTGTCAGCATTGAAGAAAAAGCTGCCATAATATACTGAGCTTCTGGATGCCTGCTATTTTTGAAAATTAATATTAGAACAGCAACATATAAAACTACATTTCCTGAAATATTTCCATGTCAGATATTTAATATTAATTCCCTACATGTGGATGACATCTTGGCATTTTTCTACTGGATGCTACAGTACTGTTGGATCAAAGGAAAGCCTGGTTGCATGGTAGATTTCCACCAGTTTATGCTGCTTCAGAGTCCTGAGCTCCCACAGCAGGTTTAATGAAGCACCAACCAATTAATTTTATCAGGAAGCAAAGGGAGTAATACATTGCAATCAGCTCAAAAAGATAACCTAACAGAATGAATTATTATTCTACTACTATTCTATTCCCAACTACCTAAGGCTTTGGTTCCTCAGGAAAGCCAGCAATTTTACCCTTCCACTGTACTGGAGAGGTTTTTGAGATAGTTTTCCTGCTTCTGCTGCCAAAGGTAGAGCACAGAGAAGTTCTGTGTCTAAGTTGGTTTCTGTTTACCTCCTTCTTCCTGAACTTCTATTCTTGTTCAGTGAAATTAGTACTTGGTTATCCCCTAACACTAACACTATTCTTTGCACAAATTCATTTATTTACATTCCTGACAGCAGCATTAGTAAGTGATTGTGAAATAACCATTTCTCAACAGATCTGATTTATTAATTCTCACTGCTATGTCTAAAAAAAAAAAAACCCCAAAAATCCCAAACCAAAAAAAACTGTAAAGCTGTAGCCAGGAATATAAATCTAATAAAGGATTATAGTAAGGTGGTTGTGAAATACCTCTGATCCAGGGATCTCTTTCAATAATTCTTGCTAATGTCTCCTTGGAAGGTAATAGCATTGTGGAAAAAAAACCCCTGTTTTAGACTCCTGATATTAACTTTGTTACCAGGTTTGTAGAAATGCTGTACAAAGCATTGCCAGCGGCAGAAAGACCTCTCTTCTCACAGTTAGTTTTGGGAACCTGCTCAGCAGGCAGTTTCTTATGTCACAGCAAATGATGAACACAACTGGTGCTAGAGACACACACTCTTGTTACAAATCTGTTTCATGTGCTAACCATACAGAATGTTATTTGTACCTTAAGTGAGTGGGAAATTATCCATGTACTTTCCAAGCAATTAGGAAGAGATAAAGCCAGGCCTTAAGTAATTAACGTTTTTGCACTATGAACTCACAGGTGTGACCATTTAGGACATTGTGTGCTAACGTATCTGATGGGTCACTTCCAAATCAAACAAGCAAAATATCATTGGAAGATTTTTTTGTCTGTTTTTAGTGTCCCTCCCATGAATTTCAGCATGTGTTAAGAAATTCTCTAAAACAGATTTTTTTAAACATCTACTCTCTCGTTTATGTCATATATCCACAACATCTGTATTTTTACCTCCCTGTCCCTCATTTTCCTTAAACCATTTAATTTTCTAGTTACTGTTTTCTCTACCCTTTCCTTTTCTGTATGTTTCTATCTGGGGACTGTTTCTCCCTCCTCCCTTTGCCCTTAAACAAAACTATGCAAAATTTTCTTCTGTCTCACTTCACATGAGAAGCTTCATTCTCCACCCACAGGGAGGCACAGTCCCTCCACCTACCTCCCACAGATCCACGTTGCCAGAGCTTCTCCTCCCTGGAGACCTGGAGGGCAGAGCTGGAGGTTCCAGCACTGGCCATCTGTGACCACTTCCAATGTGGACAGTCTCAGAACAGGCACATGGGAGCCAGGAGGAGCAGGGGGCTGCCAGGCGTCACCCCTCTGGTCCCTCCTGCAGCTCACACACTTCTTGGAGACATCTATCTCCAGGGTCCTCCCCACAAGGGAGGCACCCTGACCCCTGTTCCACACGAGACACAGCAGATCCTATCCTGCTGAATCTATAAAGCTGTTCCATGATGGATGAGCATTTTTTCACAGAACAGAGTAACCCCCGTGGATCATGAAAAAGGTCAGTGGGGCTGGTAGGGCTAGGCAAGAACATTTCAACCTTCACAATTTTCTGTAGAAGAGTTTTTGGATTAAAATTTAATTTTTAACAACCTGCAACAGGATGAAAATAGACTGCAAATCATTCCTCAATCCCTGAAAGAGCTAAGCTTAGATAAATGGGAAAATATAATTTTTTAAAAGTTCAATTCATTCACATAAATTGTAAAAATTGCAGCTACACTTGAAAGGCTGGTAAGAATCACCCCAGTAAAGTACTGTCCAGACTCAGCCCTTAGAGATATATATAAAATCTAAAAATGCAAAAATACTTTACCCCATCAGAATCCTATCATGTAATAACTATTCATCCATATATATCCTCACTATTTTCTCCATCTTATTTAACCTTAATTATGTTCTTGTCCAGTTGGGCAAAAAAGATACACAGTTGTAAACTTATAAATCCTTCATAAAAAATTCTAAAAGGCTGACAGGCACAAAACTCCTCAATTCAAATAATGATATTTTATTCAGAATAAGCTCAGTTCAGTAATCAAATATATTCTGAAAGGGAACAGGACTAGAAAAAACCATCAGTTCCAGTACCAGCTCAGGGGCTGAGTCCCCCAAAAAAATTATTTTCTGATTCAAGAAAGTATTTTTGCAGCACTTATTTTTAAAATGTATTTCATAGAGAAAAATACAAATAGCAGCTCATATTTTTGTGTTCTGGGTGCTCTATGTGTAAGACATTTTTAATTTAAATTTGTCACAACTCTTACAACCAGTCACTCACGTGACTCTACCCTTCTCACTTGATGAAGCTTGCAATATTAGAGCCCTTATGCACTATGCAAACAATAATTTGTGAAATGTAATATTCGGCGAGGGTATTTGCCATTATCTTTTCTCAAAAATAAAAGTCCTTCCAAAGTAAATTTTCATCTTCCTAATTTAATGTTTAATGGTCTGACTAATAAGCACAACACAGTTACATGCAAGACAGTACAGTATTACAGCACAAACAAAATCCCAAGAAAATAGCTGGATTTTACTAAGTCAAGACCAATGTAAGAGCAATGAGAGGAGGGAGTCCTGAAAATTAATTACTTAATTAAATTCAGCCTTAAAAGAAGAACATTACTTTTCTAAGTCCCCCCTTGTCACTTTGGCTTTCAAATAAAATTTTTAAGAAATCTGTATTTTTGGTAATACAAGCACGTAACTGCACCACCCATTAATAGCTTGTCTTTAGCAACTACATCTTTCAGACAGCTAACCTCAATGGGCACAGACATTTCCTAGCAAATACAATCAAGGATAAAAGAATACAGAAGATAATACAGTAATCATACTTATCTAGGTTAATTTTTGTAGGTTTTTTGTATTCAGTTTCACATACACAAAAGGGAAAGTCACTTGCATTTGGCTCACTAAGCTAAAAAGACAATCTAGCTGAAAAGATATTCCTGAAAACAACTGGGGTAACAGTATTATGGTAACTGTTTGGGTTTGTTTGTATCAGAACATCTGTGATACCACAGCAACAATAATTTTAATTCTCAAAATCCTCTTTCCTACACAGTTATGAACTGTTTCATTTTACATGTAGACTTAAAACTATTCAGAAACACAAAGAATTCAACTAAGGCAATAGAAAAAGCTAAGATATCTCAATATACATTTAACTATTCACAAATCCCATACCTGGCAAACAAAACCCACCAAATCTGTAAGCTCAAGGAAAGCATAGGCTAATTGAATGGAAGTCTGATAAGCAAAGAAGTAATGAAAAATCTTCTTCAAAGGTATGAAAAAGAGGGTAAAATGTGATGCTGAACAGTGTTCCTTTAGCACTAATGAAAATGAGAGGGTGCAGGAAGACAATTGTACTGACCGAGTCTTAATGATACAAGTACCACTTCAAACTGCTTGGGAAACACCCATGTGAAGGAATACAGGAGAGATGTGGGGACACACTTATATCACTGATGGGAATGCTGATGCACACCAATAAATTCTATTCCCTTGTTCCCTTCCTGTGAACACCAAATTAGAACAAACAGGACGTTTTCTTGTCTGGCAGCCATCACTAGACCAGCAATGCTAAGTACAGTTTACAGATCTGACTGTAGTCAGGAAAACACCATTTGTGACAGAAAATACTGCACTTGTAATAAAATGCTTGCTGTGTTTCCACCTGATCAAGTGTGGAACTTAACACCTCACATTTTAAAAGGGAGAAAACCCCCCAAAACACTAGCCCCCTGTTGCTGGCTGAAACCAGCACCCCAGAAACAGAGAATCCAAGTTAGAGTGAGTGTTTCCTTAGAAGCCTATGTAAGAAATGGTGCCTGCATTCCATGTGTTCTTCACCACAGGGACAGCCACAGCAGGAGGTGAGTTTCCAAAGCAAATGAGTGCTGAAAACCTCCAGTCAATAATTCATTTGTAAATAGTTATATGACTGTTTTGTTCAATCTGCTTCCAGATAACACAAAACTACACTGTTTATGACAAGCTTGTTGTTTCATCAAAGCAAATTCTCTTTTCCTAACAGGTATCCTTTGTTCAACAGAACTGTTAATTAAAAGTAGTTATGTGACTCAGAAATGAAACTAAATGGGAAATAAAATGTATTTCAGAGGGAACTGTATGAATCTAATAAGACTCAGACTGTTATCACTGCCCAGAAGTAAATTCTTTATTGGCTGTCATGGGTAGCAAACAGAACTGAACAAAACATCAGAAGACAATGGATGCATTTTCAAGTTTTAACACTCAAACTGAGACTTGCCCCAGCCCTGGAGTCCCCCCCAGGCAGACTCTAGTTTACTGCTGCTGATGAGGCTAGAAGGTGGCTGGAGTTCTGCTGCAGGATCTCTGAGCTGCCCCAGTTTTGGCCCCCTCAATACCCAGGTCTTACTCTGGAGCTCTTGGCTTGTATCTGACTAGAGACTGGGCTAGGGGAGAAATGAAGAAGTAAACTAGGTCATGTATGCATTTAAAATGACATTTTTGTTTCTACTTAAAACCTGCTGTTGTCCTTTCAGGAATGCATAAACTCTAGCCAAGTATTTTCTTAACATGAACACAGGCCAAATGCCAGAGATTACACATTCAACAAAGAGAAATACATTGAGAATGTAGCAGCACAGGATTCTTCTCAGATGCTAACATAAAGACTACATGAATAAAAACAAAAACAGAAGAGATTTCTGTCTCTTAACAGAAATTCATTTGGATATTTCAGAAAGGTGTGCTTTTCAATAAGTTCTCATGCTTTTTTATGTCTGTCCTGGGTAACACTCGTTGCAGCAACCCAGAGAAGTGCAGCTATGAAGTATGAATGAAGGTGCCTTCTCCCAGTCCAGTTACCTCCCAATGCAACAATTTTAAAGCACATTTTTATGGCTAATCCATTGCTGGACATCCCAGCTATCACAGATAAATATTCTGTGTGTATACAGGCCAGGAGAAAGGCATAATAAGACGATTACAAACATTATATAGCAGGAGTAAATGAAGAACTAAAAACAAACAAACAAAAAAAAATCCAGTGCCCACTTTGCCACAGTCTTTAACTGAATTTACTTCGTGTATTTTTCTTTTTCTGCCCTTTAAAATGGAAATAAACAAAATATATACTTCAAAGCATAGATGGTTTTACAATTAAAGAAATTACACCTATAGACCAACATGACCTATGTGGAACTGAAAACAAAACTCAGTACTAATGAGCATTCTTTTGTGGGTCTGGAAGCAGATTATCCACCAATCTCCCTAACTACAATTATTTCTGAACTAGAATTAGTAGGAAAAAAACTAATGCACTAAAACAGGGTTATTCTAGTCATGCTGGATATACACAGAAGCACAGAATATCCTAAGTTGGAAAAGACCCACCAGGATAATCAAATCCAACTCCTGGCCCTGCAGAGGACACCCCAACAGTCATATCATGTTCCTGAGGGCATTGTCCCCATGCTTCTCAAACTCAGGCTTGGTGCTGCGACCACTTCCCTGGGGAGCTGGTCCAGTGCCCAGCAAAGAAAATTTTCCTGATATCCACCCTAAACCTTCCCTGCCACAGCTTCAGGCCATTCCCTCAGGTCTTGTCACTGACAGCACGGAGCAGAGATCAGTGCCTGCCCCTCCACTTCCCCTCATGAGGAAGTTGCAGACTGCAGCGATGCCTCCCCTCAGTCTCCTCTGCTCCAGGCTGGACAGATCAAGCCACCTCAGCATCTGCTCCTCATATGGCTTCCCCTCCAGACCCTTCATCATCCTTGCAGCCCCCCTTTGAACACTCTCTAATGGCTTAATGTCTTTTTTTATATTGTGGTACTCGAAACTGCACACAGTTTGTTAACTTCCCCAAAAGAAACCCCTTTGTGACTTTCAAAATTAACTATTTAATTAACATCAAAAACAAGATGTTCATTTTCATTCACAGAATGACTTCTTCAAGAATTTACATTCTTCTTTCCTTTGTGTTCCAAGCAAAATTTAAATCCAAGTTTATTTCCTTCCAGTTATACTTGTTATCTGGATTCCAAGAAGATTTGCTGCAGTAGAAAATGTGCACTTGGCTCTGTTTGTGGTTTTATTTTGATATATAACAAAATCAAAATTAGAGGCACCAGATCCCTCAACAGGAACAAAGATAAAGAATTACTCCTCTGTGTAAGGCAAAAAAAAAAGTTTATTCCCATTGAATTTCAGGGATCAGCACACATAGCAGGACTCCTGAATTCCCTCTAGTGTTTGCACAGAAAAGTCCCATATAGCAAGAGGTAAAACTCTTTTCTACTCCAAGAACCACATCAGAGAGCCCAGTTAAACACTCCTTGACACAGTCAAACCTTGCCTTTCTTCTGAAGCATAAGCACGACCGTGTTTAAGCTGGTCCTTGAGTCAGATGATTGGTGTGCAGCACACAAACCTCTGGTCTGCTTCAAGGACACTGCTGAAGCACAGCCACGCTGGGTGACTGCTGCCCTGAACAAACAGCTCCTCTTCCCACTTCAAGGCAAGAGGCACACTCAAAGGGTAATGTGCTGAAAAGCCATTTTCTTTCAATTCACCCCAGCTACTAGTCTACATTTTCTTTCTCTCCCCTCAACATCCACCCATGTCAAAAGAAATTACCCTTTTTTTTTAACTCAGAGTGGCTTCTGATTGTTCTCATGCATATGTCAGACTTTAACATCAAAAATGCTTGCTTTCTTTCTCCCAGTTTAAACATTAAGGGTTTTCTTCCTGCTTCTGAACTACAAAAAATAAATAGTAATAAAAATCAATTATACTCTAGTTACTGATGAGAGTTGTCTAAACAGCCAGGCTAGTTATAAACAGTCAGTGATGACAGACTACCATATGTTAAGCTTCCCATTACTGTGCCAGAAAACATTATAATCACCTTAATTATAGAAACAGTGATTTTTCCCCTCAGTGGCGATGTAACACAAGCAAGTGCCCAAGCAGAACTCCTGTTCTGCAGTGCATTACTGTCTGCAGCAAAGGCCAGCACATGCACATATTGCCAAGCATTTCTACAAACACACCAAGTTGCCAAGCACACAGCTAACCTGAATGGTCTCAGAAGGAGCAAAGAAAGCCAACTTCACCTTGTGTGTTTTGCTGAAATATTTTGTTCAGATCCAAAGAGGAAGCTCTGGAATGTGATTTTTGTGGCCTTGGAGGTGGAGTAGGGGGCTCTTCTCCCTTTTTCATGGCATCCTCTATTGATGTGCTAGAATAAGACCTAAGGGAAAACATGGGGAAAAGCAGAAAATATTTTATTTCAAAAATTAATTTTAAACAACTGCAGTGAATAGTACCTTAAATTACACAGACCAGAAGTCAGGTTCATGGTGGAAATTCCTTGCCCTAATGACTAAAAGCTCCCTCTTATAACAACACAGATTTATTTGGCAACAGAGGAACCTAAGCATGTGGAGAAAGGAATGAGTCATGCTTACAGGGCTAGTATTTTTTAAGGCTTTTTGTAACACAGCTTGAGGCCTTCTTATGTAACTTTGCCAGCAGGATAATTGTACCAACTATTCTGAATAAAACAAAGTAAAATTCTCCACATACACCCCTTGGAGTTTCTGTTGCCTTTTCCGACTGCTAGGGTAGTGTTTATACAGGTATAGATTCAACCTATCTTTTGCAAGTACACACTTCGTAATTTGTGATATTCTCACTAGTAGAATAAATTTTTAACTATTAGAATAAATTTTCCATAGGAAACTGTCACCAAATTGCACAAAATCCAGAAAAATGAATGGCTCCTAAGTGACTGCAACTGGCCAAATACATGGCTCAGTACCTCTTTCCAGGCCCTCCCACAGTACATTAATCCCAATGTGGTGTGATGAATTTGCTGAGAATTTTGATTTTGCCAAATACTGTTCAATTTTTTCAGCTGTTGTAGTTTAGGAAAACTAAGACCAAGCAAGACCAAGACTCTGTTCAAAATGAGCACTTGCAACATGAGATGTTAGAGTTACTGTCATACTGCATGTCAGGGCAAGACCAAAAGCCCATTTGGGTAAAACAGAAATAACCCCCACTAATGACAAATGGACCTTTTTTTTTTTTGCCAAACAGGTTCCTAACATCCAGTGCCAGCTGTCCAATTAAGAGCATATTGAGCAATATCCTATTACCCTCACTCTCCAGGTCCAAGTTTGTCCATTTATGAGCCACTTTACACAACTACTCATAAAAAGCTAATGGAGATTCTCTGTCTCCCTGCTTTACCACCTACAACTTTGTAAGACTCCTAGGTTTTTCCACTCCATGATGAATTCCATATGAAGTCAACACTTTTACTCCTTTTAATCCAACATCTCCATTCAAATCCCATTCAAGATCTTCTTTAGGGAGAGGTTTATCAGGATTTGATATTCCTGCTCCCCCAGTTTTCTGATCCAGCCCCTCAACTTTTCTCCTACTCAGTGCTTCTTTTGCTTTTCTAGAACTACTCTTTTTTTTTCTTCATAAATAAAGAAATTTCTAACCAAACTTATATATCTCCCCAGCTGGGGTTATGTGTCTTCATCACAGATTTAACAATACTGTGCATATCATTTGGATTGCTACAATGAGATGCAACATCCTGTCAACTCACAGTCAGTAAACAGTTCATGCACATAGATGGCTTTCCCAGCAGTCCCACAATTTTTCTTAAAGGAGCCTGAATCACTGATTTACTCCACCCTCTTGTTCCACACCACAAATTTTTTCACTGTTTTTATTTGTTTTCTCAGTTACTGAATATCTGGTTCAGTATCTGGTTTGGTTTTGAAGTCCATTAATACACATTTTTTCCTAACATCCCAATCATTCTTTGAAGAGAAAAATAAATCTCTCTATGGTATTTCATCCCATTTCCAACAAGCACAGCAGGTCTGAGTTCAAGGATGTGCTCAAGCACCTTTAGTCTCAACTTCTGCACTGAAGCACTTACATACAGTCAGATGTGAGACAGCCACATGTGACAGAGCAGTCACATTCAAGTGACTTTTTCTGAGCTTGTTTAAGCATTTAGTGTTCTATGTATTTGTGCACATTTTTTGCATATTTGCAATTTAGTAACACAGCAAGAAAAATTAAAACTCTGCAGAAACTAAAAAGCTTTGGCTAGCAGCAGAAAAACAGCACACAAGGCAGTTCAGCCGTCCTGAATATATGTCCTAAGAACAGAGGATTTCAATCCTCAATCACCATGCTTATAGCTGATCCTCTCTTACTAGCTGGCTTTGACAAGACTGTAAGCAGACAGCTTCTGATTATACTTCATTATCCAAGCAAAAAAATCCCAAGCACAGCCTTCTAACTAGCACCAAAAATAAAAAGTTGAAGGTGAATTAACAATATGGCTACACACCAGTAGGTGACAATCAACCCAAGATGTAATCCATTTATATACAGTGTTTTCTGGCACAGGTTTCCCTTTTCTTTCAAACACCCAAATTCAGCAGGTGTCATTTCTAGCACACAACAGTCCTGAAGTCCTTCCATCACACACCAACCAACCACAGCCAAGCACATGGATGCCAATAAAAGAATTCACTCACCCACAGCCGAGAGCTGAGCTACTACTGCTGTTTCTGCAGTGCCTCCCTCCATGTGAATGTGCAGTGCCTCCCTCCATCTGAAATCACTGTGCAGGTTGCAAGAGCACAGAACTGCTGAGGATGTTCCCTGCAATGGGATGGTCCCAGCTCTCCTGCCACAACGACCCTGGGGCTGGGCTGGAGGCAGCCACCTCCCTGACAAGGCAGCAGGGCTGGGCAGATAGGCAAAACTTCCAGCACCTTATGACCAGAGATCATGGGGCCCTAGCATGGTATTCATGTAGGGTCTATAGCTTACAGATTCCTTCTGGTAAATCTGTCTGATCTGAGCTGTACTTGCAGCACAACACCAATTAAAAAAAAAAAAATCCAAACCAGTTCTGATGCCTGGTATCTAACACCAGAATAACATATGCCTTTTCCTGAAACTGGAGTGAAAGCAGTACCTGGATCTTGGTCTGGCTCTGAGTGCATTAGGTTCTTGAGCAGCTGGAATAGAAAAGAAAAAAGAACTGCTAAAACATCATATTTTAAATAAATGTCTTTAGCTTCAGAATCAGTGTCATTAAACATGTGAGTGCTGCAAATGTGGATGTGAGAGTATACTCATCTCACATGAGCAACGGGGATTGATTTTCACTTCTCCTTCCCCGTTGTTTTTGTAGTGTGAGAATATCCTAAGAATTCAAAAGCCAACATGTAGTGAGAGCTTCACCTTTTCAATTTGGTTACCAGAATACAGGAAGAGGAATAGGTTTGGTAGCTCTGACCTGTAGTCATGGATGTAAGTTGTGATACAGCAATGTAAGGAACAACATAAACTTTTTATAGAAAACTTCTTGCTCTTAGTCCAGAACTCTTAATCTACTACTTGTCTGCTTCCAAAAGCACAAAAATGTATGTCCTTCCTAAATACTTCAACTAATTAGTATAAATGTACATCACCCATTACAAAATACTAACATGTCATGTTGAGACTGTTTTGACCTTGGGAACAAAAGGTATATGAATAAAAGAAAGCTTTTAAGTCTAAATGTTGATCAAACATATTTCCATTAATGTAAAAAAGGGTTTTTGTTATTTGGATGAATTCCAAATATCCTGCCACATGCAGGTTTTATGTGATAGGAAAACAACAGTGCTGAATTATCATCTCTAGGTAATTCCTTGAGGCTGTTCCTTGCTTTACATTGTCTTTTCTATTACTCTCCTTACTAGAATCAGATAATTTTGAGAAAACATATCTGCACAATTGCTTTCAAATTCATCCCACTGAGATATCCTTAAGGTATTACAGCAGCATCAATGATCCCAGTGCACATACAAAGTGAATCCTTGTGTTTTTCTCAGTCTACTAATCAAGGTACAACACTCAAGAGAAAATAAAAAAAATAATTGTCAGAATTTCTAGCTCCCTTCAGATATATGCCTACTTTCAAGTCAGGCATTTATCACCAGCTACTACAGAGCATTTATCATCAGCTACCACAGAGCACTACCTGAGAATACAATGGATCCTCCAAACCACAGAGCAGGAGGTGCCTGTGGCAGCAGCTGGCAAATACTGAGCTTTTAATGGCTTGCACTGTACTACTGCACAGACCATCCATAGGAGGCTTTAGGCTCACAGAAGACAAGTAGCAGCATATGGCACATGTACAGCCACACAACAGCTCTTCATAAAAGAAACTGCTTTTAGGATCATGCAGAGCTAGTTGGTGTTTTGGATAGAATAAACCCCACTGCAGCTGGCAGTGACCACTTAAAAACCAAGTTCCAGTAGATTGTCATCACCAAACTGGTTCATAGTCATTCCAGATTTCTCTGCAACAAACTCTTCCTAGCAACTAAAGAAGGGCGAGGGAATTAATATTAAAATATGCAGTGGTGATAATCCTCCTCCCTCTCTCTGTGTCAAACTCCCAGCGAATACAACTTCAGACACTGCTTCCCTACAGCCATATGACCCAATTTTCCAATGCTGAAATTGCTGATTATTAAATTACAGGCACAATTATTAAATATGCCACTTAGAAATAGGAAGTATAAATCCTTTCTAAGCTAGACCATGCTTAAGACTCTTCAAATTTTCCTTCTCTTATGGAGACTGTAATTCTATTCTGGAAAGCCTTTCAAATAAAAAACCCGCAGGTAAAACTGACATTCAGACTCTCCAAGGACATCCTGTTGAGGTAAACAGGAAAGCACATAAGGAAGAGAGAATTCCAAAATGACTACTAATAAAAAATGATAGCAATAGAATGCCACTGCCAAGGATTTTCTTTTTAAGCTTTTGAAAAAGTAGGTAATTCAAGGCTACAATTACAGAATACCCAGACTTAGCTTTCCTTTCAAAAGAAGTAGCATAATACAAAAAATACTATGAAGCAGGTAGTTTATTATTAGGACATACAAATAATTGTGGCAGGATTTCCAAGAAACATGCAGCTATTTTGGCACATTCAGTGTGTACACACTTCATGTCTGAGGTGCAGATTTATACACATACATGACAAAATAATTCAAGATGATACAGAACTATTTATCCAGTTCACATGTGTTCCATATTTTTACTGCTATGGTTACAGAAGCCTAACTTTCATGAAATGGATAAGTTAAACCTGTTGAGTAAATTATTTACATTGATTATTCAAAAGTTTGCACAATTCCTGGAGTAGCAGAGCCTGATGGAATGAGCAGCTTGGTCTACAGTAATTACAGAAGTTCCTGGTTTGGGTGTTGAGCTGCTCCTGCAGTCCTCTTGCAAGACAACTTCATTTTAACATTTTGAAGGACACTGATTTGATAACTTTTAACTGTAGCCTAACATCTTACACTCAACAGCTGCCTCCTTGTTTTACAGGCTTAAGATGAGGTAGAAAAATTGTGTTGAAAAAGGTGAAAGACTAAAAAAAAAACAAAGCATTCCCCATGAGTCAACATCAACAACTCATCTCTTATTGGTCATCCAAGGAGAAAAGTATGATTTAAATGCTTGGAAATTTGGCCCTCAATCCTTTAAAAGCCTAAGGTCAACAATGATCCTCACTTAGGAGTCTAAATAAACTGGCTAGATATTCAGAATGCTGAGCATATAAAGTTCGTACTGATTTCAAATTTCCAGACCTTCTGATGGAGAAGAAAACTTTCACAGACTATCATCTTTCCTGAGTTTACATAAACAGCCTAAATGAATAACCAAAGAAGCAAAGAATTTCTCCCACATCATCCCAAATGAGTTTCCATGCTGGAGGTTAATGATTACAACGACCTTTCAGAATGGTGACTGATTCTGAAACAACCACTCAATTACTGTGCTGCATCTACTTGACTGGAGATAAACATTTTTACTTTTCACACCAGTTGTAGCATGCAACCTGAGAATGTGCTGGCTCAAATCCTCAATGAGCAACACAGCAAGAGTGGAATCCTGCAGGGACAGGAGCTACGATGATGGAGTGAAATTCTGCCACTGTGCCCCTTGGTATACAAACACAGCAACACTGCTGGAGAGCACAGCAGCATGGGGAAGACTCCCTGACCAGGAGATGAAAGACACAGGGGAAGGAGATGTGCAGGTGACAGTAAGTTTTTTCCTAAATGTACTCAAGACAGAATTGCTGAACTGAAAGTAAAACTCCCCTGTGTTCCTGGGCAAAACCAGGGGAAGGAGAACAGAACAGAAAGTCATGCAACCACCTTCTCCTTTCCCTGAGAGGGATGTGCAAAAGTGTGTGTGTGTGTGTGTGTGTGTGTGTGTGTGTGTGTGTGTGTGTGTGTGTGTGTGTTAAATGAGAAGCAGCAATCTTTTGAGAATAGAAGCTGAAGATAGCAAATCTGGCAGCTTCCAAGTGTTTGGGAAGAAGCCAGGAAAAAAAGATTTGGGAAATGAGGCATGCAGCTGTTGAGCAGCCATGAATAAATCGAGCTATAAGACAAAACTGCTGTGACAGACATGTGGGGTCCATTTTCTTAATCAAGGATATCTTCATGAGAAAAAACATCCATGCAAAAGGAAGAGAAAGCAAGATTTTAGCTTGACTGGGACCAGGGAGGGCTTACAAACATTCTTACCACTGTAGAAAGAGATTAACAAAGAGGAAGGCAAGTGAGGTCTGATGAACTGAACTGAATGCATGGGAAGTTTCTGGAGCAAATAAGTAATTTTGACATATGCTGTTCCAAAAATAACATTTTCCAGAATGACAGGAACAAGGAGTGTACTTTGGAGCTAGAGAGAGAAAAATCAGGAGTGGCTTCAACAAAGAAACAAGCCCTGAATCAAAAGATTGCAGCAGTGTCTTAAGTGCCTCAAGTGTTTCCAAAGGCTCACTGTCCTGTAACTCCTTGACACAAAATAGGAAAGCTGAGCTTTCACAAAGAAACAGGGAAAACAAAGAAATTTCAGAATAGTTACCAAAACATTACATAGTTATTCTACACTTCAGATGAATTTTTACCAAGAGGTACAATATTCATGCTCTTGCATCTTATTTGTAGCACAGAAGAGCTTCAGAATCTTTAAAACAGTTTAAAACATTTTCCACACAGGAAGAACCCATACACTAACAATGAGGGAAAGAAAGCAAGAAAACCTTTTCACAACCTGAAAAGGTAATTAATATTTATCTTACAAATAGTAATCATTATAAGGTAAAAGCTAATATCAGTAGGAAAGTAGTACAAGAGCAAAAAGTTCTTTCAAAAATTAATCAAGTTACACTAATTTAGGCTTACTGTGATATAGAAATACTTGGTCAAAATTCTCATGCAAGTAACACATGGCAATTTTTTCCTTACCTGCTTTCACAGTCAAGTGCTGAAATTCCTTTGGTATAGTTTTGAGAGTAGTGCTTACTTTAACAGCTTATGGAAAAAAAAAGAAAATATAATTAATTCAAGTATGTGTGAGGAAAACTTAGAAGTATCAGGTCTGAGAAAGGAACACCTAAACTGGTATTAGACATCTTATAATGCCAAACATACTTGAAAAGTAGCCAAATACCCTCAGAAAACTGAAGTACTCAAACAAGTAACAATTTCCAAGAGCACAGCAGTCAAGACCAGAAAGAAAGACCTATTCTCAAGATCCCAAATAATCTCAAATTCTGAGAATTTGTGGAGTTGAGTGCTTATTCCCCTTCCACATTCCCCTTCGTATCCTTTCTAAAGGAGTTTTTAATGATGAACTGTGACACTTAGTGTTAAATGAGCACTTGGAATGAAATCTCTCCTGCTCTAGGACGAGCCTGCTTTAGCAAGGAGGTTGAATCTGATGTCCCTTCCAACCTGACCTGCTCTATGATCTGCCTTTATCTACCAAAACATGTGGGAAAAGTTTTGGGTCTTGTAACCCAGTTCAGTTTACATTATCTTCCAAATTTAACTACATAATAACCAAAGTGAATTTAATTTATTTGGATACTTTTGAAAATGCAGGAAAATTTGCTTCTACTGCCCTGAACTGCAGGTTCTTGACTTCTGGAGGGATCCCGTCAGTTAGTAGAGTGATCTGTTCACATGTTTGTCAGAATAGTAATAAGAGGAAGAACAAAAGTATTTGTTCTTTGGCTGAAAAGGTAGCAGTCTGTGTCATAAATACAGCATATATCTTCAGCCCTGACGGAGGACCGCATGTCTCAAAACAGGTTCCCAGGCTGACTTAACATGTCAGCTACAAAAATCACAGCACAACTTTGCCATCTGAACAGGGAAAAATATTCCCTTACTAAGAAGTAAATCTTCCCTAGATAATTCACAGCAATAACCTTCAAGGTTCAAGTCCTTCTCTGGTTCATTGTACATTTTACAACAAAACAAACCTTGTCAACAAAACACCGATTTCTTGGAATATGCTGACGTGTCAAAATGTTTTACAAACGCATGTCAACCCTTGACAAACTTTCTTTGAAAAGGGGACACTGGGAATCTGTCAAACTCCGTCACACCTGAGTGTGGCAGGTGAATCAGGAATGTGGACTACCTGGTCTCACAGCTCTGATGCAACCTTAACGTGTGGACATCTGGGAGGCCGAGATATTTTTTATTTTAATTCATACATAATCTGCACCTCTGAGAATCAGGCAACAGAATAACCACAACTATTTTCTTTCTACAACAGTGGCACAGCAAGTAAGAACAGGGAAAAGGGAATATAAAAGGGAATGAATGGGTGTGTGATGATCCAGTGCCAATTCTGGAAGCCATAAAGGCTACTGCAGTAAAAAAGAGAAAGATCACTTCAATTTCACATGACTTGCTGCTGATGGATGTCTATTGAAATGAATGAATCAATGAATTTTTTCAGTCCAATTTGACTAAAACTTTCATTTTGCAAGAAAATACAGGGATTATTTTTTTCAAATAGGAGTAAAAACTGATTTTGAAGTGTTGGTGTTTCTTGCAAAAATGGAAATGGAAAATTTGACACAGTGTAATCTTTACTCTTAAAAAATTCCTGATAACAATTAAAATTTTGTTTAAGTAGAAGCACAACGTTAATTGCCTTAGGGCTAGACATATTTTAGAAGGTGTATTTCATATCACTCACATATGATAGAACTAATTTTGAAGCAAACCCCTCCATTTATTTATCTTCATCTCAGCTGTGGTGAGCTGTCTCTTTAAATCTTTAGCAACACACAGCCAGCTTAGAAATTAAACACATCCAGCAAACATAGGGGCTTACTAAAAACACACAAAATTTAATCCCTAATGGAAAAAAGTTATTTATTTGAATACCTTGTTTGTCATCTTTCTTTCCATCCTGTAATAGGGCAGAGTTATCAGGTACCTTCTTCAGCTGCTGACTTCTAAAGATAGAAGACTTGTTAATTACACTGATTGTTACAGCTTGTACATTTGCACAGACAAATATTTAAGAATACAGATCAACACAAATAATGGTGACACTTGCTCTTGCACCACAATTTCTTTGTTAGATACAGAAGAATAGAAAACCTACAGAAAGACAATATAACTCTACTTTTCAAGGTACAGCAGTTCCACACCAGAAATTAGTTTAAGGAGCACTTCAGCAGTGAACAACTGAAGGAGGTAAGGACTTCACAACTGAAGGTATGTAAGGAGAGACTTCTCCCAACAGAGCCATATTAACACCTGTGTAAGGGTAGATGAAAGCTTCTCCAGTCTCCATGAGAAAAGTCTCTCTAACCAGAATTCCAGCTGTACTGCAGAGCCTTATGCTTTAAAGGCTCCTGGCTGATGTGGCTGATCCTTGAACTACTCTTTTCTTTCAAGTTGCAGTCACAGAGATGGGAAAAACAAATTTCATTAGCAAGTCTGTTGGAGGCCCATTCAAGCCTTTGATAGGAAATCAGGAAATTTCTCCCCAGTCTTATTCCTTGATTTTCTGTTATTTCAGCAGCAACTTATAGGCATTTTGTTCTTGGAGCTTCTGCTGGAACAAATTCTACCTCTATTATCTGTGAGAACAAGAATACTCTCTGCAACCAAATATTCAAGCAAATATCAGAAACCCTAAACTTCTATAAATATTAAGTGATGCTGGTTTTTTTCCCAGGGAGTATGGAAAAGGTTTGACCTGAAAATGTCCTGAAATAAATTTGGCCTAAACAAATGAATTGAGTAAACTAGATTTTGTAGACATTTTTATAAGACCACAAAAAACTCAACTCAGTTCAGAAAGGAAAACTCCACAGTAAAATCACTGAGATTTGTTTTACAAAGTTTCTGAGGTATGGAATACCCTAGTACTTCTGAGAGAGCAACACAGCAAAAATATGGCTTGAGGACTCTGAAAATGTATGAACAAAACATTTCACACCCATAGCTAGCCCTGATACTCAAGTGAAGAACATGAGACCACAGACCTAACTCAATGCATGCTTTAATTGATGGAATGACTTTCAGAGATTTCAATGAACTGCGAGCATGACATTTCTGAGGGAGCCCAGAGAAACCCCAGCCAATCATTTTATGTATGTTTTAACTTTAGGATTTTGGCAGTGAGAAAACTTGCAGAAAAGAACCAAAGGAGAGTGGGAGACAAAAAACTTGAGGAAAAAAACCAAACTGTGAAGACAAAACTTCCTTGGTAAACAGAAATCAGTCACCCGTGTCACTCCCAAGCATAATATCAGCAGCCTTGGTGTGTTTTTCAAGTTTAACAGAGCCTAGCATGCAGCTGACGTGTCTCCTGCCATTATTTTCTTTATGAATGCATTCAGGAACTGCTTCTATTTTATTGCAGTATTGTAATTCAGCAGTCACAGTAAAAACAGGCATCTGAAATGAAATTAAATAGCCTGAATGGATGATAAGTGGAAATTTAAAAAGACATGGAGGCAATGCATAACAGATTGCATTGATAATATAATATTGTTAATGTAGTGATCAAGTATCTAAAGTATAATTCCTCCACTAGCCAAGATAAAAAGGAAATTGCAACAGTGAATTGCTGCACTTCCCACTGAGGGAGATGAATGGAAGATGAATTACTGACTTTCCAAATGATATTCATTCAGTGTATTAATTCTGAATGTAAAAACATTAAGTTGAACAAAAAAAAATCAAGTCAAAATGATTCTCAAATCACTTTTGAGGAGATTTTGAAGTCCATTAATCTTGGACAATGTAAACTGAAGCTTTTAAATTATGTGTATGAAAGATACATAATCATATGTTTGTTTGCGTTTCAAATATAATTTAATCCTATATTATAGCTGTATCTTCTTTTATATTTTAGGTTTCAAGCTACTCAAAATAGGGTCATAAACAAGGGATTAGGTGACCCTGGTAAAGGACCTGCCCATGCTGCCAACATACCAGCACCCTGCACTACCAGATATGCAGAACTGCTTTCAAAGCCCAGCGTGGCTGCTGTGCTTTGGCCAAGCTGCTGTAGGATGAGCCACACCTCCCAGGGATACAACATATATTTTAACAGTTCCAGAAGATACACTGGGTGCTCAACCTGCTGGCTGCAGCATTGCTCAAAGTGAACACTGTACTCCATAGAAGCTTGGGAGATTCTGTTTGGTGGTACCACTACCAAGATGGATTTGATGAGGGAGCAGCTGGGTTCTGACCCAGGGACCCCCCAGAGCAAGGCACTGGGAGGAAATAGCTGGAGAACAGCCTTGCTGAGCTGCCATGACACACCATTATTTTTAAACTTGGAAGAGTGTCAGAAGGGCTGGTTCCTGCAGTCAGTCTGCCACTTGATTTACTACCTTAACACTAAACCTTTAAATCCCACAGCACTTATATTGAGAGTTGCAATATTCAGGCAAAACTCAGTGGCCATGATTTGCTCAGCTCTACAGGGTTTTCAAAAGTTTGGGATTTTAACCTCAGTGTTAAACTCTTCTCCTTCATTCAGTTTTGCTTGCAGCAGACTTCATGGCATCATACAACGATTGGGTTTGGAAGGGAGCTCTGGAGATCTAATCCAAAGCCCCTGTTCCATCCAAACAAACCTACTGTGTTCAGCTGTGGGCCTCTCACTGCAAGAAAAGACACTGGTGTGTGTTCAAAGGGCAATGGAGCTGGTGGAGGGTCCAGAGCACAGAAGGAGTGCCCAAGGGAGTTGGGGTTGTTTATCCTGGAGAAAAGGATGCTCAGGATGACTTTATCGCTCTGTACAACTATCTGAAAGAAGGCCGTGCTAAGCTAACAGTTGGAATTGAAGATCTTGGAAGTCTTTTCCAAACTAGATGATTTTATGATTCTAGATCTGTGCTGAAGCCTCATATTTTCAACCAATTCAGACTGAGCAGATACTTCACCTGAACACAGCCCATGTGCCCCATTGCCCCTCCTGCAGCCACCCTGCAGGACACCAGCAGGCAGAGCCTATTTCTCTGAAGATTCCAGCATCTCTCAAGTCCATCAGTGACTACTGTGAACTCTTATGTGGGAGTATCTCTTGAAAAGCCTGTCAGCCCTTTCCATACACAGAAAAAATAGCTGAGCTGGGGGTTTGAGACAGCTTAAGAGAAGCTTAGAGACTCCTAAAGTCCTCTCAGAGACCCACAGTCCTGCTGCTCACACAGCACAGTCTCATGAAGCCAGAGCAGCCCCTCCCCTCTGCAAGGTAAGAACCCAGCTTACACCTTCTCACCTCTGCCCGACTGAAGTCCCGAGTCTGCTGACTGCTTGGCAAGGGCTCAGAATAAGAGTCAAACAGTGCACAGTCACGCACAGGCTTCAAACAAGCTGCAGGGAAAAGAAAAAGAAAATAAAAAAGTAAAAAAAAAAACCAAACCAACAAAAAAACAGTCCATAGCCAAACACGGAGACACACTACGTCTTTGTTTAATACATAGTTTTTAGAAACCTGTTCTAGCATAATTTTGCTCTTAATTTCTACATCTCAGACCTAAACCATAAGACATGGATGACAAACACCATGAAGAAAAACTTTATATCTTGCATTTTAAGTAAGTCAGTGTCATGAAGGGATAGTTTGTATAATTTCTGTTGTAGAAATAATGGTGAAATTTGGAAGGAATGTTTTCTTCTCCCAATCTAGTATCAACGATCTTATAGTTTATATCTTATTCTCTTAGCAATGCTAAAGGTACTTACATTACCTTCAGCTGCAATTTTGACTTTTTGAGTATTGAAAAGTATAGTAGAATCTACAGTATACTCTAAAATTGAAGGCCAGCAAAAAGCAAAGCACTACTGTGGACGCCGTAGTACATACCACCTTCAACTAAACAACATTGAGAGCAGGGGGAAAAAAAAGGGAAAAAATCACATCTAACTTCTCAAAGGAATATTCACAACAAGCGAATTTCTGTCCCACAAACTCAGGTCCTTCTGCTAGTATAACTCTGGGATTAGCTCCTCTGAGATAAATCTGTCTTATGAGCTGGAAAACATCTTTTTTTTAAAGATCAATATATTAAAAGGCAGAACAACCACATTTCTAGTTTTTGACTAGCATTTATTTTATCTCAATAAATTAAGCTCTTGGAAATCTGTCTGAATTTACAGTACAGTAGGTTACACACAGGGCAAATAGCTTTTGAGATTTTGCAAATTAGTTTTAATAAAAAGCTTCCAAAAAGAAGGTGGTGGGTCAAATTGTCAATGGAGCTGTGCCAGGACAGCATTTGGACCAGTTGTGCTTGTAGTTTATGGTACAAGCTATAAAACTAGCAAGATTAATGCATTCTTAAATGCTTTTTTGCTACAAGTAATTTTATTTGAAGCTTTAACAGCACTCTTATCAGATGCAAATACTTCAATTGAACCAAATTATGCCTCATTCTGAAACTAATGCAGCAACCTAATGAAAAACTGTATTCTTCTTCGGAGTCCTAAGAAGCCAAAAAAATTGAAAAAAAGTCTAAATTTTACAGAAACCAAATTATAAAAACAAAAATACACAAGATTTCTCTTGAAAATTGCTTTTAACATTTTAGGTAACTGTATGAGGAACTTACATTCTTGTCAATACTTTTTATTTCAGAAGTAATACAACCAGGGCTCTACGCTTTTCTGTTATTCACGGTTTCAGAGTGTGTTGAGATGTTCTGCTTTTCATTAATGCAAGTCTTTCAAAAGACAGATTTATGAATCCTGACCAGATAGAAGAATGAGCACAAGATATTTTCAGACCCTCAGATTAACCAGAATTAGTTCATTAGCTGGGGTATTTAAAGGACCCACAAGAAATAATTAATCCTTTCACCTCTTCCATATAGATAGGCTTGAAATGCTTGGTCTCATATTGTTTCATGCAATAGCATGAAACAATAATCATCTAAGAAAATGGTAGAACTAAGTGCTGAAAGGAACAAATAGGGAAAAAGAGGACTCCCAGGGAACAACTGCAGCTTACCATTCTATTTCTCCCACTGACATAAGAATTCCCTGCTACTAGAGATAGTTATTTCCAAAAAGGTTCAATGTGAAGACACACCAAAAAGAATCTGCATGGATGAGTTTACAAGTCAATTCATCATGAGACCAGGCATGAAAGTAGTGGTGAACAAAGTGGTTGTCCTGGAGGGAAAAGGGTAGTTGTAGTTATGACAGGGGAACATAATCAGAGAGAGTAAAATGATGGAAGATTTGGAAGTGCATGTTTTCCAGAGGCTTATTGCTTTGGATATGAATATAGTGGATTACAGGGAACATGACTCCACCAGAAATTATTTCACAAATCTGATACAGGGTCAACATTTAATTTTCCTAACTGCAGCTTGATTTGTTCTTTTCCTGCCTTTTAATATATTCAGTGTCATCAAATTTAATGGAGATTTTATTAGGTCTTAAATATTATCCCTTAGCACTGTAATTATCATCTGTAATTAATCCTCCTTGCCCTCAAGAGTCATGCACATTTTTAGATGTAACAGTATATATTTCAACATTCATTTATAATTAAAAGAGACAAAACTGAAGAGAACAAATGAAAGGGCAGGTCTTTCACTGCACATTGTTATTGAAGTATGTTGCATTTTGGATTAATTAATCTTTGTGCTACACAAATTGTTGTAATCCTGTCATTAATGCAAACTACCCACAGAAGAACCTGTGGATTACATAAAACAAATTACAAAAAAAATCAACCTTTGATATAACCAGTATCTCCATCTAAAAAAATACACTAGCATAGTAAGTTCTAATGCAGTCCAGTAACATTTTTAACAAATCTTCAAGATATAGATACTTTAAGGAAAAATCATCAAATAATTAAAAGCTGTATCATGGATTCACAGAGAGAGATTTCAAAGATTATCTAGTTCCAACCTCCCTTACCATGGGCAGGGACACCTTCCACCAGACCAGGTTGCTCTAGGCCTTATCCAACCTGGCCTTGAACACTTTCAGGGATGGAGCAATCACAGCTGCTCTGGGCAACCTGTTCCAGTAACTCACTGCCCTCACAGTAAACAATCTCTTCCTAAAATCTAACATAAACCTGTCCTCTTTCAGTTTAAAGGCACTACTGGATTCTCTTCGCTTTACAGGCACTCAACTGCCTCTTCATCGGTCCTGACACCTGAAGCACAATGGAAAAAAGGGGCAGACATTAAGGGGCATGTAACTATTCCACTTTGCATCCCTATCTCTATGCTTTGATATACGACTTCTACAGCAATCACCTCATAAGCACAATTAAAAACACAGGCCTTAAATGCAGCTGGAGAATTATTACACAGCACAGAAGCCCATTCCAGGATGGAAGGTGAACCTGTCTTACAAACACGTTGGAGTTCTGAGATGGCTGTGTGGACATGACTTGCCCCAGGAGCTTTACCTGCTTGAAGGTACTCAGGCAGCAGTGTCTCTGGCAGTGTCTCAGGCAGCTGGTAGCCATTCTTCCTCGCAACCACAAGGTGGAAAGCAGCACAAAACTCCGGGAGTGTCAGCGCCCCATCACAATCCACATCACTCAGCTCCCTGTGGGTAAAACAGGCACACATTTTCCAAGGTGTTACCTCAGGGAAACACGTGTGCCATCACGTGGGAGACAAAAATGCAGCTCTGAGAAGGGATATTTTAACACAAGACAAGCATCTCTGTCATGTACACTAGATCCTGACTTGCACATTTGTCTCGGGGAAGATGAAGCAAGCTGATTTTCTAAAACTGACTTGCCACTTTATTCTTTTTCAGTAAAGTACATTTCTTTAATACACCATGCCATTGAATATGATGGTATGTGTATATCAGAATGTGAAATACGTAATCTACACTTACAGAATCTTAGAGGGGTTTGGTTTAGAAGAGACCTCAAAGATCATTCCAACTAATTCCATTAGATCAGTACAGATCTAATTCTAACTCCCCTGCCATGGGCAGGGAACCTTCCTCTAGACCAGGCTACACAAAGCCCCATCCAGCCTGGCCATGAACACTTCCAGGGATGGGAAGTCCACAACCTCTCTAGGCAATCTGTTCTAAGGCCTCATGACCCTTATAGTAAAGAAGTCCTCCCTAACATCTAATCTAAACCTGCCCTCTTTTAGCTTACAGCCATTTCCCCTTGTCCTATCACTACACTCCCTTGTGAATAGTCCCTCTCCAGCTCTCTTGTGGACCCTGCTAGGTACTGGAAAGCTGCTAGAAGATCTCCCAGACCCATTTCTTCAGGCTGAACAGCCCCAAGTCTCTCAGCCTGTTTTCATAGGAGAGGTGCTCCAGCTCTGTGATCAACTTAGTGGACCTTCTCTGGACTTGTTCCAACAGCTCCTTGTTTTTCTCATGCTGGGGAGCCCAGAGCTGGATGCAGCACTCCAGATGGGGTCCTTGCCAGAGCAGAGCAGAGGTGCAGAATCCTTCCCTTGCCCTGCTGGTCACACCTCTTTTGATGCAGCCCAGGATGTAGTTGGCTATCTGAGCAGCAATGAATTGCACATTGTTCCAAGGGTGGAATTAACCTTTCAATATTAGGAAGGACTTTGGCTAATGCATGCAGGATCTTAAAGCAGTTCAAGCAGAAAAAAGTTAAATATGGACTTTAGCAATGGTTACTGAGCACCATTGACGAACCTTTAAAAAAGAGCAAAATCAATGCTCTTGACAAGTTTAAATATTGTTGTTATCTTCTCACTAAGTGGTTCTCTCTAATTCTAGCACACTTCTCAAACACTAAAGTTAAACTTCAGAAATTCAAGAATTCAATTTTATAAATTAACCCTTTGCAAAAATTGAGTAATATTTTATCTTGGGCACATGGTCTAAAATAAACATACAATTCCTTACTCTTTGAAAGTAACAAACATTTCTCAAACTATTGAGGTTATAGTGACAAGGACTGAAATATCCCATCTGTTTAACACAGCAACACAACCTGATAAATCACATTGCCACAAAATTACAAGCATCTACTAGAAAGGCATACTTTTCTTGAAATTCTGCACAGAGAACAACTTGTGTCAGCAATAGAAATAAAATCTGATTTGCTAACATATTAGGTTAATCCATTCTTTTTAAGTAATCTTAAATTTAAATTCCAATATTCACTTCCCCCAGCACTATGTTTCTTCAGTTGTTTTTTTTTTTATTTTCACAACTGACAATCCGCTTTGAAAAGATTCCAGACATATACTTTGACCCTGACAGATGTTTAGGCTCTTGCAAGCTTTTCTTCTCATCTCTCTTCATAAAAGCATATATAAAAACAAAATCACTATCAGCATTTCTGATCCATGTTTAAAACTGTTTGTTCCTCCTATCAGACATGAAATTATGACAATAAATTACAAAGCACCATGTTGTTGATGAAAATATAATAGAATCCTTGTCAAATTTTATCATGAACAGTTCCATCCACAATTGTTTCGCAATAAGCTCATTAAAAGTAAGAGCACTGGTTCATTAGAAAAGCACTAATGAATTGTGTAGTTGTTTAATTAGTCCTCCTCTGACAGAACAGAGACAGAAACATAAAACCAACAACACATCTAAAACATTCCAGAGGTGCTTCTCCTCTGTGTCATTTCATGAAAAATGCCAGTTCTTTGATGCTGCTTACAATACACTTAAGAACAGCTCTCAGCTACATTGGGGTTCGAACCTTCCCAGTCCTGCTGAGTAGGTGAACATCTCTCCAGAAAACAAGTGTGTCAGGAAGACCAATGACCACCCTGCTGCTTGGGCCTCAAAGTGATTCTGGAGATAAGAGCAATAATTATAATTGAAGACACTTTTAAAATTTAACAAGAATTCTTGAATTAAGCGTCTTTTAAGAAAGCGTGATAGGCATCCCCAACAATATTACAGTACTCACCAGATGTGAGAGAGCTCTGGGATGGGCAGCTTTGATTTTGTGAAGAAATTCTTTGCTACAGAACCTGTTGGGAAAGCATGCCTCATCAACCACTGGGAATTAATTCTCCAAATTCTTCCCCTTTACCAGGTCTGCCATGCCAGAAGCAGACAGTTAATTTATATCCAAGAGATGCTCAGATTAATCGCATGCTCCTATAGATGCTGGACATTTGTCTCCTGAGTAAATGACAGAGAAAGCCAGACAGAGCTGTTGACCTCATTTCTCCACTCCCTCCATATGGGAAAAATAAATAAAGGGAAACCTACTTTAGTACTAGTAACTCTAACCTCCATAACAAGTATGTCACCAATGATGAAATAACAGACACAAACGGCCCTGGTTCACCCAGAAGTCATGTGCACAGCAGTACGGTGCTTTGACATCTGCACTGCTCTCCCAGTGTGCTGCTTCAACCATGACTTTTCCCTGCAGTGAAAATTTTACAGAGGGAAAAAAAAAAAGAAAAGAAAAAAGAAACTGCCGAAGATTTAGCTAGCACACAGCTCCTGTCCTGCTGCAGGCACCCTCACTCACCCTGCCAGAGCAGCCCTTCTCATACTTCTTAGCTAACCAACACACTTCTTCACCATCTCATATGCACAGGCTGTCAGGGGTACCCTCAAAGCCCTTCCTGGGTACAGGCTACAAATCAAAAGGAAACAAAGCACAGACTTCAGGGACAAAAATCCTCTTCCCCTTGGGCAACCACTGGGGAAAGGACCAACAATGAACAACCATTTGTTCTTTGAAGCAAACTGCATGAAGGAGACTTAACTGAGGTGAAGAACTGCTGAAGCAGTAATTTCAGTTAGCAGCAGGTCATTTCTTTAAACTTTTGGCTGGATCAAAGCCACCTGAACCCCGGTGACACAGCAGGGCTCATTACAACTGCATCAGTTTAAAACCTGTGACATATTCCTTGCCAGACCAACTATCTGTACACTGTTGTTTCTTCTCACAAGCAGCCTGGACCTTCTATTCAGGATGGAAATCTGAGTATGATCAGAGCCATCTCAGTATGTTCTTAACAATACTTCTACCATGTGTGTGCTCTCCAGGATTGTTTCCTAATTACCTAGAGGTCAAAATCTCAGTCCCCCAGAACCATAAACCCTCAGGCTTGACCGCCCAGGGCAGTTAACTGCATGCTTCACTGTCATCACATGGACACTGCCACAGCTCTGCTGGATAAGCCAGCACAACCCTCAGGGGTTTTTCAACTCAATATACACTGCAGGTGTGATCCACAAATACAGCACATCAAATGCAGAGAGCTCATTTTAATTTTTAATAAATTGCCAACACTTCTCTCTGAGATGTAATTATTTTTCTAAAATCAGGACATTTAGGAGAAAATGTAAGGTCCACAACATTGATGTGAATAGTCTGCCCTTAAAAAGAAAACATAACCAACTCTTACAAATGTGCTGCCAGAGACAAAAAAGAATTTATTGACGTAACATTTTTCACCTCCCAGCCTGGTCCCCCTGTTCAGTGTGCACAGTGTTTGGTAAGAATTACCTGAAATGAAGGCGTTGAGGTCGGGCTGCAGGGACTTGAACTGGTTAATGTAGTAGTCTCGCTGCTCCTCCGTTATCCTCCAAGGGTCATCTGAGTACTGGCTGCTGCTGTCCTGCTGCTCCCGCTCCACTGAAAGAGACTGAAGGGAGCGACACTGGCACCAGCCACAGGGAGGGCACCACAAGGGCACTGGGAACCTCAAGAAACCAGACTCACGCTTTTCTATGTAGCACAGATAAATTTTCAGAAGACAAGAAGCAGAAATGGCCACACTGATGACCATCCCACTGCTTACCTGTGAAAATTGAGGCTATTATTAGGTACCTTTACCCCTGCAATTAAAAGAAGCTTTACATGACCAATGGTCAAAGGAAATTTGGCTACTGCTGACCACTGAAAGTCCAAGTCATATTTTATTACCTCTAGATTCATTTTGGGGGTCCTTTTTTCTGCCATGCATTACAGCCCTGAACTGCTCACTGTACACCTCAAATTGGTGTACATCACCTTTACTGATGGAATCAGTAAAGGCCCTAAAGCTGCATTTATGCAGCTTGGTGCATGAAAATTTATCTTCGCTATGAAACTACATATTTAATCTAGAAATGGCACTGTAACAATGGAAACATTCCACTTCTGGACCCTCTGCTCAGCCCACTAACTCAGCACTCATTATGCTAAGTCAGGGACACACACAAGCCCCTACAGACCCCCTCAAACTTCTATCGCGTCCCAAGGTTTAAGCAAAAATTTACCTTTGAGTAAAGGAATATTCTGGAGAAGAAGGGTATTCAACCCCAATTATTTCTTTGCCCTGTCTTTGATTAACATTTTTAAGGGAGGCCTGTACCTTTTGCAGGTTGGATGGAGGCATCTACAAGAGGGCTGCCAGTACAGCTGGTGTTTTTGTTAAAATGGAATAAATGAGTATTCAATATTTAAGCCTGCATAATAACAGTCTTAAAAAGGGAGGGCAAGAATGAACAACAATCAGTTGTGAAACCCTTTCTCTGACATACCTGTCTATTTCCCAAGAATCAAATGCAAAACACCAGTTCTGAAATACATCAAAAGATCCCTGAAACAGGCAACATCATAAAGCTGTAAATTAATTTTCATTTCAAAGTGTTACACAAATGCACCCAATTTAATTTCAAGTTAGCACAAATTATGTGACACTACCTGTAGATCTCTTTTGGAGGCTCAGGTGACATTTATTGTGGGTGTGAGGTGCTAAGCACTCAGGAAAAGGTAGAGTCTCCGAGTCTTTCTCATTTAGGAAAATCTCTCGCTTAAGAGAGCTTTGCCCTTCCTTAGTATTATGCAAACTAATTGTTTGCATAATAAATGCACAGCAGGCATACTGGAACACAGGAAAGATCTGCTTCTACAACCAGCAGGGAAATATAAGACCCATTTTCACAAAAACAAACAAATGCCCAGAAATTAGTATGTTCTGTTTAAGGTGCAATTTAACCAACTGGGGTGAAAAACCAAAATATGCAGAATGCTAGCCATAAATACTGTGCATGTGTTACAGATAGCAATCTAAATCGAGAAGGAATCTCTGTGAAATCTCATGTACTTTCAATGAAAATGTTTTACTTCAACTTACCTATAGCAATTTAATTGATTTCATTGTTTATTGTAATTTCTCCATCCCATCAGCTTTTTTCCCTCATATACCAAAAAAAGTACACTTCAGTCTCCAGTCTAAAAGCACCATGGAGAACACTTTTCACTTTCAAAGTGAGAATTTTCTGCCTTTTTAAAAAAATTTCTCTATTGTTGTGTTACTACTGCTACTAAAGAAAAATATGCAATTCATTACCCGGTTAGGAGTTGAACAGGTGAGTGCAGATTTGGCTCCATAATTCCCTGAAGATGGTCCATCTTGCTGGTGAGTAGAGTGTCTGACTTCATAAGGAGCTACAATAGACATTTAAAATTAAATATATAAATATCAGGATAATAAAAAAATGCTGCTAAGCTAAAGGAAATAATTAAATACCACAAGATCAAGAATGTATAAATGTGAACATTGTATCTGAGCATCAAAGTCCATTTGGTCAAGCACCTACCAAGTGAACCCACTATCACAATATCAAAGTCCATTTTGTCTTATGCAACAAAATTCCAGCCACATAGTTGTTTTTCCCATTGTACCATTCTTCTTCAGACATTACTGAGATCCTGCCACTTATATACTGCTAGACCACAGAAATCACTGTTCTTCATGTTTAAATATACATTTATACAGCCTGTCCATGCATTTATACATTTTATATACTTATAGCCACATTTAGCACAAGAACTATATTAAGTAAAAAGAAATAATTCATTTGGTCTATAAAAAAATGCTTTAACAATGCTATCAAATAGCAAACCATTACTTCTCCATACACTCTTCCTCTCCCCCTAATTTCTGTTGAAAATCAAAATACACGACTCACCACTTTGTGCTATTTGGAGAAAAGTTAGTAAAGAACAGTAACAATTTCTTCTTCTTTTGCTAAAATAAGTCACTTAGGCTTCACTGCAGCAAATATAGTAAGCAGTGACACAACATCATATTTAGAAACAATGTTTAAAAATAGGGTAAGCATGCAAACAAAAAGGCAAGTCACTTGCAAACTCTTACACAACTGAGAACTGCTGCCAGCCTATTTAAAATTTACCATTACAAAGTCTGCATCAGATAGTCAGAACCTTAAAGACTCACGAGGAAAAAGGAGTCCAAGAAATCTTAAAACTTTTGATCTCAGGAAGACCTTTAAAATTATGCCCCTAACCCCCTTGTTTTCCTAAGGGGTCTTATCCTGTAGTGTTATCTATTTTTATTCCTGTACAAGTCACTGCTAAATTCTGATTAAAAAAAAAAAAGAAAGGAAGGAAGGTAAAAGGTGGGAAACATTTAAATGTCCTCAGAGGGAGATTTAAGGATGAAGCCTCATGTCTACATGCCTGCTAGACGAAAAACTTTCAGAACTATAAAATGTACACAGTCATGGTTGCAGAGCAAAGGGCTGTCCCTGAAGACACCCAGTCCAGTTTCAGGGTCAGATCTGCAGAACAGCCCAGCCCAGCCCGCCCAGGGCAGGGGCACAAGCACCTCCTCCACATGCACTACACACAGCTGCCCTTTGGAGTGCTCTTAAAAAAACTGGAAGAGTTTGAATCTTAAAGGCCAGGAAGAACTAGCAGGTCTTGCATTAGGTTCTGGCATTTGGTACAGCATGGGTCACAAAATGTTAACTGCTCACTGCCATTGAGAATACATTTGGATGAAGTATTCTCAGTGGGATTAAAATAGGAGTGATTCCTTTTCTGGAAAATAGGAAAACTTGCTTTCTGAAAAATAGTCATTGTTCTGCACCTCTAAGATGTTATTACCTTAGAATTCAAGCAGTTAAATAATTAATTTTGGAAGATGTTGACAGCTGGACTGGATGCTGCTGTCCCTGGTCACTTTGTGTAGCTGCTGAGTCCATGAGAAATTTCACAGAAGTTACATTTGCAACCAAATATAAGAAGGAAAAAAAAAACCAACACCCAAAATACTCCCTCATAGCACTGACAGATCTGGGACAGAGTGTCAGAAAAGAGCAGAGCACCCAACAGGTACACAGTCAGCCAGTCCAGATGGACACCCCCTGCCCAGCTCTCCACAGCACAGCCTCTCTGCCCCTATTCTTCACTGGGGCAGAACATGCATTGTACTAGAAAGCAACTGCTCTAGAATTAATCCCACCTCTGAACAAGCTGCAGTTTACCTACACAGCAGGGGAATGCCTGTGACTCAGCACTGGTACAATTTTTCAGGTGGAGGCCACTTTATAGTGTCAAACACATTCTTATCACAGCTGTACTGAGTTTCAACATGTTGAATAGCTCTTTTGTCACTCATTTGTAAATAAGGACAAAAGGTGAAGGACTAGCATGCTTCAGTCTACACTCACTGCAAACACACTAATGTAAAGCAGGAGAGATGATGGTATACACCAATGCCTCTTATTGCCATTAACTTGGTCACCACACGTTGCAATTACAAGAGCACAGGTGCTTTACTATAAGAGGAACCTGTAAAGCCATAGTTAAACTGGCTTCTGTCCCATTGGCCTCTTATCAAAATCTGAATGTTTTCCCACCTACTCTAATGGCACTAAAATGAGAGACAGAATAATCCATGCAGTGCCTAGTTTTTGTCTGAATTGCTGAAGTTACACTGTGGGACTGCTTCTACACTCTCATCCTATTATTATTTCTGTTACAAAACCAGAGATTATATTATCCATTCCTGCAAAGGACAGTTCACTTCCAACCTGAAAATTAATAAGCATCTACTGAAATCAGGAGCAGGCTTTTCTTGCCCTCTAATGAAACCAAAACCACCACTCTGACAATCCTTGCAGGCTCTCTGCCACTTGGGTATATTGCAGAGCTTTGTCAGAGATTAGGTATTAGCATTTGTGAGCAGTCAGACATAAATCTAATTTAATAGAAAGTGAATAGGAAGACAGGATTGAACAGTCAAAATATATTGATCAAATAATTTTTCAAAACATGAGTCTAATTGAATTTTAAATCATTAGGCTGATTGTCACTAGCATTTAGAATTTGGATACTTCTGACAAGGGAAAAAAAAAAGAAAAAAGTATTAGAATACAATGTGCATTGCCTTTTTTATCCTACCTCCATGCTGCTGTTCCAGCCCACTTCTTGCTTTACCATATCCATAACTTAGGGGTATTCTCTGGTAGGTAGATGGAGAAGCAGGAGGTGAGCAAATTGGAGATATTGGAGGAGACTTGGGTTCCTATTTAAAAAACACACAAACACAAAGCACAATCCTGAGACAAAAATTGTAAGAAACAAGCAAGTAATGCTGCAAAGTGGTCCAAGGGTATACAATATGATGGACAAACAAGAAAAAAACCACTGCAGCATCCTCAGGCCCTTTATTTCCAAGAAAAGGCTTAAAACGGACAAGACAGGATTTGGTACTGAGCCTTCGAGGGATAAAGCATGGCAGTGCTACAACAAAGCTTTACAATGGTCAGCTCAATGTATTTTACTTCCAAAGATGCCTGAAGTAGTATATATAGAAGGCTCACTGTGAGTGGACAGCTTTGAATTTACATAGTGTGAGCATGTTCTTTGTGGGAGATCATTCTTTGTATTAAAAAAAATTTACAAAAAATTAAAATACATCTCTGGATCGGTATTTTAAACACTGTGGATTTGTAAGTATCACTGGGTAACTATCCTAAAGCTTCCTATTTCCTTTGATTTACTGAGATTGCTTGAAAAAAGGATGTAAGCCTGAACGGTTTTACTGAATAGAGAGGAAAATACAACACAGATAATCCAGATGGAGCCAGGGGTTTGAGGGCAGTGTTCTGCTTGGGTGTGAGTACACAGAGGAGAGGCATAGATGCTCTTCTTCCTGATCCTGTTATTCCACCTGTGTATCTTGTCATCAGCTCACTCCTGCTGGCTGACCTCGGGCTGGGAACGCTGTTACTGACGCCAGCGCAGCCCGTGATAAACGTGGGCACATGTTTTGGGAAGATAAAAGTGCTTCCACCAGGCACTTACAACACGACCTGATACAGTACCACAGGAGAAGGTGTCAAGCCTGGGGAAAATTATGCAAATCAGTTTTTATGAAAATTATGCAGCACTGTGAAGCTTCTTGTATCTGAACAACTGCTCTCTACTCTCCTAAATACGGGTAACAGGAATGTCCCTTGGATGCTTCATTAAATTGGCATGTTTCACTGAGGAAAAAAGAAAAGCAGATGTCTTCTAGACTATTCCTTGAGGAGATAAAAATGAAAGAAAACTTGAGAGCCTTACCCACCCAAAAATAGTGGCTCATGATTGAATACCTTCTCTCCAATTGAGTATTTCTAGAGTGACTGAGGACCATTACTCCACTACTATACTGGCCATGGGAAATCACTCACTTTCCTGCTCTCTTTTACAGACAGATTTCTATTTGCTGCTTTTTCCACTTCCTCTCTGAGAAACAGTGCTAGATTAAGTACGAGGAAAACACTGAAAGAACTTAGACAGAATATTACAGGGCTGACAGCTTTATACAAGCTCATATAGAGAATTTTCTTCAGGGAAGCAACTGGGATGCATCAAAACCAGAACACAGGCATGATGGGGATTATTTGCACATCAGGAGTTCATCTCCTGTCTAGTGTTGGAAAATTGAGTAAGCCCCTGTGAGTGTAATCATTTACAGGACTGGACCTAAAAGGAGGATGCATAATGACATTGGCCTGAAGGAGACAAGGCTGTTACCTGTTTTTCCCCTTCATCTGCTCTTTTGTAGGAATTTTTTTCCAAAGTTGCATGTGGAACCTGAAATTTAACTCCATGGAATTCTGCTGGAGTCCCATAACGTACTTCAGTGTCATTTTTCAGCGCCATAAATCGTGGTAGAGGCAATTCTGTATTAAGAGAGAGAAAAATTCAATTGAGACTACAGAACATAAGAAGCACTTTAAGCAGTATCATCTTGTAAAACTAATGAAAAGTTGATCTATAAAAGACCGCTAGTTATATTTTGTAACATTTTTAAGTATGGGACTCCTTTGATTATTTTGTGTCTTAATAAAAATGTGAATGTTACACAAAGTTATATTCACTAGCTTAATATATAATCTCTCCATGCAAAGAGAAAGAAATAAGCCTTGTGCATGTTATTAAAGCAAGCAGCAAACTCATTTCCTGCCTTCAAAATCTTATCTGTAATGAAAAGAATAGTTTCCCACAGAAACTGTGGGATGGATAAATTAATCAGTCAGGATCACAGTATCCTCAACGCTGCCATCATAACAGGAACAGATCAAAAATGGCAGGGTTCAGAGATCACACCAAGGCCTAGAGAGACAGCTGTGTCAAGAAGTCCCATGTTGCATCTGCTGTGCTGAGTAGGAGACTGACACTTTGTCACTCTTTAAGACAATTCCCAATTATTTTGCAGAAACACCATTTATTTTTGTACACAGTCACCCTAAAAGATCAATATAATTAAAATTAACAGAATGCTCAACACCAAGCAAAGCCATTTGTCCATCACCTCTGTAATCTTTTACACCTACAGTTACAACCATGAGAAAAATAAATCAATTGAAATTTGATACATATTACTCACTTCTAAAGGCGCTCCTATATATTTTCTAGAGAAAATGTAATTAGCACTGGAATAAGTTTTATTGAAATTTTACTGAAACAGTAAGTAAGCAGAATATCAATATAAGGACTGCAAGTACCTGTTTCCACTCAAATTTGTGGATTATTTGCATATGCTGGACTGGTAAAACATACAGAGTAAATCTCAGTGCAGGTTTGCTGGGAGTTTTTTGTTGTTTGGGGGTTTTTTGTTCGGTTGGGGTTTTTTTTTTTTTTTTTGTTTTTTTTTTTTTTTTTTTCTTTTTAATTAACATCTTTTTAAAGGACAGCAATGCAAGAGAGAGTGCACAAGCTGTTTGTAAGGAAAACTGACAGGCAAATCCAGGTCACTCCTCTTCACCCTTGGTTCAAACTCCTGTTCCAGCAAGGCACTGAACACAACTGTGCCAGCTGCATCTGACCCCCTGCACTTGGCCAGGAGCTCTGCACCACAGGAGCGCAGCTCACACAGGTCATCATGTGCTTGCCATTCTGGCCTTCCCTCTCTGGGGCAGACCTGGGAACCCCCTCCCTGTGCCCTGCAATGCACACAAATTTGACATTTCAGTGCCCTTATCAGGGAGAGCAGAGCAGAAGCTGTGCTGGGAGCAGTGACCTGACTGCAGAGTTGTGGGGAGGTGCTGCCTTTCCAGCCCTCTCTCTGATCTTGCAGCTGGTTGCATTGCTCCTCCTGTGGGATGGTGCAAGCACAGCCTCAGGGCATGGCTTGAAGGCCCACCCAGGATATGGGAGCTAAGGGCTCCAACCTGCTCCAGCCCAAGCAAAAAGCCCTGTGTTTTGAAGCCCAAGCCCTGTGTTTTGAAGCCCAAGCCCTGCTGAGGCAGAGGGTGCATCACTGAAGCAAGAACACTGAGCTCCTTCCAAGTTGCTATCAAGGTTTCACAGCTGAAAGGGACCTGCTCTCTCTTTTTATTGCTTGAGTTAGATAAGATTCTTTCAAGAAGCTTTCTTCTCCACTAAAAATGGTACATTTAATATTACTGTCAATTCATTGGGAAGAATAAAGCTGTTTTAAAATACATCTAATATACATTTTCAGACCTATTCACAGTAAGCACTATGATTTTATCTTCACTACCCATTTATTTTGGCAGGATTATTTGTGAAAGCAGATGAGTGTTACAATCTGCCCTGCACAGAGGGACTGCCTGACCTGCCCATGTGCCCCACAATGTGCCTCCACCCAAAGCAGCTACCAGTTCTCACTCTGGACAGCTGTCAAGACTAGAGGCTGAAGGTGAGAGAGAAATGCATCTCCCACACTGATCATCTGTCATTCCGGCTGCTCCTTTGCAATGCCTTTTCCAGACAGAGATATCTCAGATCTCCCATATCTGTAATTCCCAGCAATTTTCCACCACTTATGTGGAGCATGTAATATTACCTTCCACTCTTTCTCTGCTCCTTAAAATTGTTCAGAGAAACATAAGAAGAAAGAGTTTACCACCATGGAGAGCTGACAAGCATTAAAGAAAGGGAGAAACAAGTGCATAGCACTGCAAGCAAAATTTGCTACTTACCATTCTTAATGCTCTCAATCCGTACTGGGAACCCTGACTGTGCTGCTGCAATTAACTTCAAAGCAATATAAAATTGAGCAGGACCAAAATAACCCACACGCTTGGCTCCACAAACTTCTGTAATCTGAGAGAGAAGACACACATTGTCAGTTAAATGAATTTCACTCTTCCAGATGTCAACATCTCCACATAAACAAAGAAAAAACTTTAAAAACACAAAATGCTTGTTGTATTTGAAGTTTTCTACTACATGCATTTGTTTCAACTCAGAACATTAGTACACCAGAGACAGCTTGGTAGTTGTTACACTTTTCAGAAGCACTGCTGGTTAGCACTGCTATGCTAAAACAAGTTATGGGCTTTCATACTACGTAAGATTTTAACAGCAGGGGAAATTACAAGTTCTTAAGTACCCTGTCCAGTGAAACATTTCCACCACGAAAATTATACTTACTATTAGCCCTAACAACAAAAAAATTCAGATAATCACCATAACTGGAACACAAACACAACAAAAGATCCCAGCACACCACTTCAGCAAATGATATTTTGTGAGAAAAATTAACATGTTCTTAGCACTGACGTTTAAATTCTATGTATATTTCATTACTTGCTTCACTCTGCCACACTTATGAAGTAAAGAGCATCATGTTCACACACTCAGACAATGCCTAAACAAACAGCAGGTATCAGCAGGTTTTGAGCATAGGTGCCAATTCTCCCATGCCTGGAGCTCCCAGATGTTCACAAGCCAACCTCAGACAAGCACTGGGGTTAGAACAAAACTCCATCTGCCCCAGACATAATAGGAAATCTCAAATTGTATTCCTGAAAATACACCTAGATTAGCAATGCCTACTGGCTGGCAAGGTGCAGCCTCTGTGACAGTCCTCCATGGGGAAGTGTTGCTTCTGGAAAGCCATGTCTGTGGATTGGCTCCCAAGCTACAACAGCATGACAGAAACTATTAAGTTGCATATAAGCAAACAGTACAAATGAACAGTCTATTTTTTCTGATTTATTTTTACATGTATATATACACATACATGCATAGTGGAAAAATGACAGGTCAAAAAATTAATGAAAAAAATCAAATGTTTTGGAATGGTATATCTTACTAATCAAAGACAACTGTTTTCAAACAAACCCTTTCTTCTCTGGATGTGGCCTCTGCTTTGACTGAATGAGCTCTGGCTACCTTCTCTTCCTACAAGTTTCAGACTTGGTCACAAGACACATCAGATAGTTTTTTTCCTCCTACTGCTTGTTGAAAAAGGGAGAATGACAAATGCTTCTGGTTAATTTAAACTGTCCTTATACATAGACTTATTCTCTTTCATCTACTTTCTTCTCTGTTACTGTGTCCTTTTTTATTCTGGCCTTCCCTCTATCACTGGCCTTGCTTCTTTTATTTTTCAGTGGGAAAGCAAGGCACTTGGGATGTGCCTGAGATGGATGGCTGGGCACACCCTTGGTACTCTTTCTGAACTCCAAAGCAGGGTTCTTCCCTTGGTCCTGGATGCTCCCAATTCACTCAGTCCCACTGCCCACGGCACCCACTCCTGCATGGTCCTTCCCCAGCCAGCAGGCCTGGCTCTGCCTGGTGCAGTGGTGTGGAGCACAGATAGACTGGACTGGACCATGGAGAAGAAATGTGCACAGCAGCTGCACTTCAGACTGCTCCTCATGGGCAAAACCTCCAGGCACACCAGGCTCTGGCAGCTCTGGGGACAATGCTGTGGTGGCAGGTATGTGAAAAGCCATCAGCTTATCCAACAGCCTGGGGAGAAGCAGATGGAGAAGGGGCACGACCAAGCTGAAATTCAGTCTGGGTTCACAGCTCTGGTCTCTTATGGGAAATGTTTGTTTAAAAAATGCCAGTGCTGAACAGGGCAGTTGGCAAAAGCTGGGCACCCACTGGGAGCCAGGCCCTCCCATGGAGGCTGTGGGTGCTCAGCTCAGCATGACCCACGGGCAATGCCTGGCACGGCTCCTGCTGGGGGACAGAAATGGCACACAAAGTCCCTGGCTGTGCCTATAGGGTATACCCTGTAGGGACTTTTCTCCTCTTGGGCTCTTTTCCTGCCATGGCTACACTTCCTGCCCTGCCTATGTTTGCTGACATGGAACAACAGTGTCACCGTGATGTGTTTCCTCTGGCTGGCTGCTGGAAAAAGGCAATACTGAGCAGCAGGGACTTTCACAGAGATGCTACTACTTTCCTGAGCTCATTTTCCATATATTTTTTATACTTTGAAAAATTAAGGTTGCTGAATGCTGCAAATGCTCTACTTGCTCCTCCTATGGAAACATGAATATTTTATTCTGAACAAGCAGACTAAAAATTTTTATCAAGGACATCTCACCCCTCAAATATACAGTGATGTTTCTCATGTACACACTTATAGCCAACCAACCAGAAACTGCCTCTCTGTAATTCTGCTTTTCGATAACAACAGAAATAAATTTCATAGACACAAGCTTCTGTTATTTGTGCAACCACTTGTGAATTTTTGTTAATGGTCCAGAGCAGAAGATGGAAGCTGACAGAGTAGTCAAATTTATTACACAATCAATTGTGGGTATTTATACAGACTAATTGCAGGTACAGGCATTTACTCACATCAGGTTCCTTGTCCAGTTAAAGGAGAGAGTCTTGGCTTCCTTCCAGCCAGCATTTCACACTATCTGTATCAGAACCCTGCTTAGAGGTGCAAACAGAGCAGCCCCTCTCTCCAGCAACCACAGAAGCTGGCAGCAGATTAGCCTTTATCCAAAAGTAAATCCTCAGAACATGCTGCCTGCTCAAATTTCCACAGCATCTTAAATTGAACACTGCATTATTTTTTTGTTTCCTGGAGTTACCTTTCACAGGGTCAGTGCACATAGCTTTTGATGGGCAGATTACACTCATATGCAACCCTGAAATTAAGCTAGTTTGTGTGATATACTATTAGGAGTCTCCCAAGGTCCATCCAAGTTAAAGGCACTGCATATGAATGTGATATGGTAATTTTTCATTTAAATCCTTGAATCTGTTGTCAGTTTGGCCTGCATGCTTTTTAGCAAGCCAGCAAGAAGAGAACTGGTATTTTCTGCTTGTGCACTGCTAAACAGACACATGTATAAACCAAAACAACTTACATGCCTTGATACTTCGAAGGATTTTAATGCAAAACCACTGACTGTCCATTTATATTAAAATTTTTCCTTTAATTCTCCAGCAGAAAACTGTAATCCTCCAATGTTAGCAAAATATTGAATAGAAGTGTAATGAAGAATGTATTGGAAATAATTTTTCATGGTGGTGGGTTACAAATGTTACTTGCCAAATCTAACAAACAGAGTTAGTCCAAAATGACACAGAATCACAAAATGGCTGGGGTTGGAAGTGACCTCTGGAGATCTGTGAGTCCAATCTCCTTGCTCAGAAGATCAGGATCACCTAGAGCTAATTGTACAGGATTGTTCACAGGAAGGTTCCAAAAATGCCCAGAGAAGGAGAATGTGCCATTCTCACAGTAAAGAAATTTTCCTCATATTCAGAATGAATTTCCTGTGTTTTACTTTGTGCCTGTTGCCCCTTGTCCTGTTGCTAGGCACCACCAAGAAGCCCAACTCCATCCTCTTGACACCTCCCTTCAGATACTTACAGAACATTGATAAAATCCCCTCTCCATCTTCCTCAGGCTAAACAGGTCCTGGCCCCTCAGTCCCCTCCCAAGAGATGCTCCAGTCCCCTGTCGTCTTTGGAGCAGTGATGCTTGAACTTTAACCACTTGGATCCATCCATACCGTCTGGACCCCTAACCCATGGGATTCCTCCAAGCAGATCCTTGAAGAGGCCAATCTTAGCTCTCCTGAAATCCAGGACTGGGACCCTACTTTTTGCCCTGTATCCTCCACACAGGTTCTTGAACTCCACCATGTTATGGTCACTGCAGCCAAGGCTGCCCCAACCTTCACGTCCCAAACTAATCCTTCTTTCTTCATTAGCACAAGGTGTAGCACCACACCTCTCCATGCTGGTTCCTCCACTACCTGTATCAAAAACTGATCACCAGTGCTCTGCAGGACTCTCCTGGACTGTGTGCCCAGCTGCGTTGTCTTTCCAGAAGATACCAGAGTGGTTGAAGAAGGTGGTGAAGGCTTGTGATCATGAGGGTACTTCCAGCTGTCTGTAGAAGGCTTCATCGACTCCTTCCCCTGATCAGGTGGCCTGCAGCAATATTCCAGTCATGGCAAATTGCCCTGTTCAATGGTTTGTGAGGCAAGAACACTGCTGAGTAAACAATGGGTATTCAGCAGGTAGCCTTAGCACACTTGGTCTGTAAAGGAATCACACCACATTCTCTACCAAGCACCATAAGAAGGGGAGAAAGAGCAAGATCTATAAGCCTGCACACCTTCTGCCAGGTAAGAAGTTTTTCTAGGGTTGCAAAAATAAATACTTTTTAGTAGTATTAAAAAAACAAATCTCCAATTCATAAACATTAAAATTTGAAATGAGCTATGAGCTCTTCAGAAGAGTTGCTGTTTGAAACCATTGTGCTCCATTCAAACTTCTAATAGAAAAGCTCTACATCTTCAGGTACTGGAACACAGAGCAGATTTTTGTATTTTTTATCCACTCACTGCTCTGCTCTATTAGCTGACAGCAAGTGTTATTTTTATAATTGCTCCTTGAAGACATCCCACACGAAGCAGCTTTTCCCAGCCCAATCTGACATTTTTCCAGCTCTCCCCAGTTCTCTCCAAACAAGTTTCCACTGCAGTCTCCAAGAGCACTGACCTCACAAACACACTGGGCAGGTCTAATTTAGATTGCAAGAACTAAACTTCAGAAACTGAATATGAGCCAAGAGCTGAAGTTTGTTTTTAATATGTAGAAAAAGCAGTATAATCAGAAATTATTATACCCTAATCCTATGGACAGGCTGAAATGGCCATCCTGGAGCCTCAAGGCAAAGGTAGACCTGGGCCTTCTGCTTTTTCATTTAGCTGCTGTGGCACCCTCTGTATCAGGCTGGCACACAATTTTTGTCTGTTCTCTGTCAGCCTGCTGATACCTGCCACATAGATGGTAACTACTTGTCATTTGTGGGCACATCCAGCTCAAAGGCTCTCACAACTCTGCGTGGGCTGCGGGATCCTGAGAGAGCACGTGTGAGCAGAACAAGTCACCTCACTGGGAGAGAAAAAGGTGACCATCGCTGGCTCCAATGTAAAAGGAAATTTTCTTGCTACAATTTCCATCTCAGCACAACCCCACATCTCTTTTACTTGTCCTTGCTCAATCTATAATGAGGCAGAAATATCTTCCAGTTTATCAACTGCCTCTGAATTTTAGGGAAGGTGTTGAAAAGCTTTTGCCATTACTCAATGCACACCTCATCCAGTGCTCTCCCGAGGACAACCAACTGTGATGCCACAGCTCAGACCTGAACTACAGAGTGACCTCAGGCTCCCTTCTGGGTCAGGCAGCTGCTTATAATAGTTTCAAAGACAAATATTTGCAGCAGTGGCTTATCAACAGCTTATCTCAAAATTGTGTCATGCATCTGACCCACTTTACCCTTTCTCTTTTTTTCTTTCTTTAATTTGTGTTTACGGACTCTTTGATCTGCTTATTACAGACAAGTTTTGCTACATTCTTAAACAGGTATTTCTCTCTCAATGGATCATTGTTCAGACATTTGTAATACTACTTGGAGCTCAGGGCTACATATCTGTTTCTTCAATATTTAAAGCAAAGTAAGAAACAACACATCAAGGATTACTGACTGGAAAGGCATTAGGAATATGCTGGGGCATTACATTCCCAGATGTACATAGGAAGAGGCTCTGCCATGGCTGGGTTCTTTACCTCTGCTCCACAATATCAGTGGTATTTCTGTAACTATTTATTTTATTCTGTCATTTTGTCTTTTAAAAACAGATGTTTTATCTGAGACTTTTTTAAACATCACCTGAAATGCTTACTAAAAATCAAGCTATTTTAAACAAGCAGGGTTCCAATGTTTAAAACAGAATTTAAAACAGCTTAGTTTATGGCACAGAAGACAACACATACATAGTATATTTTTAAAGAGCTAACTATAATATATTCTCATGGTTTAAGCTCTGCATGATCATCACTTTACATTTAAGAACACCATAATTTTAAATTGCAAGGCAAGCAACAGATAAACTGCAAAAGCTTCACAACTTCACATAAAAAACACCATGCTAAAAGCAGCAGAGAGCAACCCCCTGAGTTAAGCAAAAACCTGCTGACAGCACCACTGGGGTTTCTCTAAACTCCCTCCTCCTGGCATGGCCCAAAACCATCCACATGCACCATCTGCCTGCACTAGTGCTCCACCACACCTTTGCGGATCTGGGGGGAAAGCACTTCACTTTGGGAACAGGGAAACGCTTTTCCATCAGCTCCAAGCTGAACATTTTACACCAACACCGAGAACCACAAGGGTCACGATTCAGCGCCCACCGTCCGCAACAACACTGGCAGAACTGCATGAAACAAACACAAAACCAGGTTCAAACAACTCCAAGTCTGACAATGAAGCTTAACAGCAGAACCATTTTATGTACTGAAAAATGCTGATTCCTTAGCAGAGGTTAAAAATAACCCCAATCTGTAACACAACTGGTTTCAATCTTTAAAGAGCCTGTGGGCAGGAGCGGGACAGGAGCAGGGCAGTGACACTTGGTCAGTGCAAGGCTCTGTCCAGTCCTCTCTCTTGTGTAACAGTGAGCTCTGGATGCCTAAAGAAACCCAAGCATGTGAATCATGCAGTACTTCTCTTCAAGTGGGAAGACTGGTAATGCCAGCATACCACAAGTCACAAAATATTGATCTGAATTATACAGCTATGAGGACATGTGAGTCAGCACTGATAAGCAAAAGATTTCAATTATTAAGGAATGTTGACAAGAAAAAGTCTGCCAGAGAATAAAGGCTGCTGATGCAGGCTAATACTTACAACCTCTGAAATATACCTGAAATGCTGTCTCCCATGCTCAACCTTTGTTCTTTAATACACAAAGGCTACTCAACCATTTACCTGCCTGTAATGTGGAAAAGCTGGACACTTTCATCTCATGTCAGTCTCACAGGGGAGTTTAAGAAGCCCCATTCCTGAGAAATATCTGACAATCAGCACACTAAGTAAATTATTTTTGTGATAACAGTGCCTACAGCCTCAGGTCAGAGGTTGTTACACACATTTGCTGATACTTCATTCTGTCTTTGATAGGAAAACCTAGCACCACCTTCACCAAACACATACCTTTAGGAGTATGTGAAAAGCCTACAGAGGTGAAAGAGATGAAGCAAATTATTTTCAAAACCTCCTTGCCTTTTTTTTCTCGCTATTTGGAAAATGAATACTACAAGAACTGCATTCATGCATCTAAAGTTGTTCTGTGTTTCATATTCACTGTCTGTATCAAATTTATATTAACAAGCTCGATAAATACAGCATATGTCAATAAACGTGTAGGAGTATAAGTAAAATCTTAGTAATGCTTTGAACACAAAAATAAAGTCTGGGAACAGGTTACTCCAGCTTTAAGAACTTGGCACAAAGACGCCTCCAATCAGTAGAGATTTTTTATTTAAATCTATTTATTCACTGAACTGCTTCACATTCTTTGTAGATAATCAGTTTGCATCTAGATACGGCAACACAGATACTCAGCAGGTCACTCTCTGAAATGCTGCATGCACAGTCTCGCCAAAAATCACTGTTAAAATCTGAAAACCCACAGAAATTTGCAAAGTAAACAGAATTGAGTTATAGACTCTATCTGCTTTTTAAATCTCAACTGTGGAAGCAAGGGAGTAAGAGCAAGTAAAATGGCAAGCACGGAGCTGTCACACTGCGCCATCCAAACAAGTAAATTGCAGAAAATTTCCACAAGGGTTATCCAAATTTCTTCTGATGCAAGTCCCTGCCAAGAGCATTTAATTCTCCTGGACATGAGTTTCATAAAGTTCATCCTACAGATGGTTAACACTATATATTTTATACATTGCAAATATGGTAAAGGCACTAGTCATCCCAAGATTTCTGTTCATTTTCCTGCTCACCTCCTCTCTTTCAAGAGCATATCTAGGGACATAACACAGAGAAGGTCCAGGATAGAACCCAGACTCTCCAATTCTTGTCCACTCAGTAGAGACATTATCCTGAACTCCCCTTACCCACAAGCAACTGACATTGCAAGAGCTTGAGGGAGGCAGGATGTAACTATCCACACTGAAATTTGGCCAGGGCTGGAACCAGGCCAACCAAAATATCCATCTGTTCCTAAAACTTTCATTTTTTGAAGGTTGAGCGAAAATAGTATCTAAATCTTAGCAAGAGTGAATGGGGAGCTGCTTTTTAGCTCAGGTGGAAATGCCATGTTTTGCACAGGAGCTGCATCCATATCCTTTGGGAATGGAAACAGGATGATCATGGGAAAATTAAAGGACAACACTACTTTGCCATGCAAAATCCTTGTGGTTTGGGCATTTTAGACTACTTCAGCAACAAAGTTGCTTATTATTTCAAGTAATACTTTACACAAGCAGCATATCCACTAGCATATTTTGATCTTCAGAGTACATTTTCACTGACTTAAAAATACAGCACTCATTTATAAGCCTGAGTTCACTACTAGTCTAATGTATTTCAAAATGCATGTTTTTAAAAATCTATTCAAACTGCTGTGTGTCTATACATATGCAAAATTGAAATTACACATAACTTGAAACTCAGCCTAAAAAAATCAAACCTTTGAAGGAAGGCCTTCTGCAATCTGTCCAAGCCTTTTTTTACAAAAGGAAAAATTGTCTCTTCATTGCTGCAGTTCAGATATTAATTAAAACACCTACCATCAGGGATTTTTTTAAAAAAACCCTGAAAACACTCACATTTTATAATGCAACTTGAAACCCTTTAAAATGCTGGACTCTCCAAGTATGCACAAAAGCATATAAATGAATCTTTCAGTTTGTCATTCATAAAGAGAATCCTTATCTCACCTTTGTTAAATTTCAGTCTCTTAACAGCGTACCACACACTGAGAAATAACAGATTTTTCTGAAGAAAAAAATAAATCCTCATTGGTTGGGTTGATGCCTTATTTCTTGTTGGAGTACAAATTCAGTTGGGGTATTACTCATACAAAACAAATGTGTATTACAGAAAATTCCATAAGGTGTTGCTAGACAGGATTTAATTTACCCTTTGAAAAAGCAAACATCAACTCTTAGTTGCAACTTACTCTTCAATAAATGAGTAACATATGAAGCTCTGCAATACAACTCCATTTTGTTCTCAGGTTAAAACATCATCATAAAAAGTTTGAGTATAAGTAACAGTCTGTGAAATCATTGCCCCATCACCCATAAAGAAGCTTGCCAAACTCACCTAAGGTGCAAAGGGTATCTTGAAAAAGGCTGGAAAACGTTAGCATTAAGGAGATGACATCTCCTATGGACACACCATAATGTGTCAGGAACAATCAAAACATCTTCTCAAATTCAGAGACCGTTTTAGCACCTAAGAAAAAATAATGGAGCCTACTGCTAGATAAATGCTGAAGTCAAGAATAGTGAGGAAAATGGGCAGAAAGGCTTGTAATCTTTTTTGTAAAAGTATAAAAATTAACTGTTATCAGAAATTTCTTTCAACAGTTCTACTGTTAAACTCAAACTAAGGCTACCCAAAATATGTGCCTTTACAGTCAAATCTTTTTTTCCTAATCTGTCCAAGTAACTGCATTGCTGTAAGTGAACCCCAGAAAACAAAGTTGTTTTAAGTCACCACTGAGAGGTCTAGAGGACTGCCTACAGACAGTACTGCAGCGTGCTCCTGTAGCTGTCTCTACAACAGCTGCCTTATTATTTCCACATTTCTTTGTAACTACAAGGAAATACTTCAGGAGTTTCACTCTCAGATGCTATGCCAGGATAACTTTACAATCTGTTCCATTTGTAGGCGTTCTCGCAGCTGAAAGCATACCAAGAGCGACCGACAGCAAACCTCATGACAATTGCCCTTATCTTCTCATATCCAGGCAAAAACATCTCTCTACTCATCTTGGAAGGTGAGCAGCTTTTTCTTTTTAGCAATCATTTTCCTACTTGTTGATGGGACACAACTCCTCCAGCCACCACTGCAGTCTTGATGCACCCAGTCACAAATTAGATCTAAATAAATTCTACATCTCTGATCATACTTAAACAAGGCACCTCACTCAATTCCCCTCTGCACAGGGACAAAGCACTTGGATGCTGAGCGATGTAGGCCATGGTTTAATCATGCGGGACAAACTTTTGTGTGGGTTATAGACGTTTGTAGATGACAAAAATCAAAAATAGAGGACACCTAATATTGTTTAGAAAGATTACAGAAAAACATCCAGTGTTTAGCTTCTTTACATTTTAGTGACAACTTGCATCATTGCAGTACAAGGCCTGTGAAGAAATTCAAAATCTTTTGAAGTTTCAGGATAAACATTACTTTTCTGCTATTTGAGTTCAAATACACAGAATATTACCCAAATAACGAGGTAATTTGAAGAACTAAAAAGCCATAGGCAGAGGTCACTGGCAGAGGCACTAATCAAACTCCCCTTTCAGCAGTCACCATCACTTAACTCACTTTGCCAAGCTCTTTTGGCCTCAAGCAGCAGTAGCACTCCTGACTACAAGTGCATTGATCTGTTCTTCAGGTTTCCTTCCACAAACTCTTACTCTAGTCCAAAGCTCAAGAAACTTCCACTTCTCAGTCCCACACTGCCAGCACTGTGTGCCTTCCAGAATGCCCCAGCAGCTCAGGGAACAGGCAGCCAAGCGGCACCCAGAAGTGCCCAGGTGCAGACCTTCCACTTCCATGAGCTCATCTCTCTGAGTGAGGGCCTTCACAGGAGTCTGGAAAACCCCTCCCTTGGGAGATGTGCTGACAAAGGCTTAGAGCAGGTTCATTTTGCTCTAAAAAACTGGCAATTGAGTCAGGTTTCCCATGACTTTTGGGACAAACTTTTAAAATGCAGGAGGAGTAACCAGCTTCCATAATTATTGAAAGAAATAAAACCAGAGGTAACGACCATAAACTGAGCTGAGATTCAAACTGGACATGCAACTTGGAAATATTCTCAGACCCCCCCCCACCCCAAAATATAGTAAACCAAACCTAACCAGTGATACATAGCAGAGCTGGCCAAAAACTACAGCAGTGAAATTATCAGCTCCAGGTTTCTGGACTGAACTTTTGAAACCCTGGCAGATGGATCAAAGCTGGATGCCCTCTCCCACACAAGACTCTTCAACAGCAAGATTTTTCTGCAAGACAAAACTCTAGTTGATCTCTCTGGATCTATTTGTTTCCAATGGGCTTTGGTTCCAGTAAAGAAATGGAATAAAGCTTTTCTTATACATTTTTCTTTAACACATGATTTATAATACCAGATTTTTTCACTCCAGCCAGTGCAATACAGATGAGTGTTTAAACATTCAGTTCAGCAACACCTTTACACTTGTTTTCATTACATTTCCTCCCTACTCTTTAATTGCTTAAAACAACTCTAAGACCCAAACAACACAATATGCAAAAATAAATAATACACCACTTAAGAACACAGTCTTGCAAAACCTTCCATAGCACTACAGAAAGAGATAATTGTCCAAAATTAAACTTTAGCAACATGGTTTTAAAGATTCAGAAATTAGTTTTAAAAACTACTCTTTTTTTTTTTAACCAATGTGGTTACAAAAATTAAATTAAATTAAAATTAAAATTAAATTTGTGGTTACAAAAATTAAATTCTGTACATTAGCAAAGGAGACCAAAAGTCTTACAGTGTTTTAAATTATGCCTTTTCCAAAACCCCAGAGGGAGCAAATGATGAAGCTTGTTTTCCAAGTCTTCATGGCAGACTGAAGATTTCTGCAGTTTAAAATTAATTGACATGTTATTAGGAGCATTGCACTCAATTGAAATCGGCATAATACACTGACAAAGAGGTAAGTCAGGAGTGAAATTCTGTAAAAGGATTTTCTAACCACCAGGTCAGTGGCAATTTGTGTGGAATAGCTTAGGCTGGTTCACTCTGGAAAGGCAAAAGTCACTTAATGGTGCAACCTGTTTCTCAGCTATCAGAGATGCTGCATGATCCATCACATGCTGCAGCCATTCCTGCTCAACTTTTCTCTCCTGTTCTATAAAGATAATGATAGCCTAACTTGCACTTGCAAAAGACTGTCAAATATTGCTTTGGACTTCTAAGACATCAATAATTCTCCACACAGGGTATCTGTGCACCAAACCAAGGAACTCACACACTTGCACAGCTGAGGGGAGCAACCCAATGGCAGAGGTTTGTGATAGGTACGCAAATCCCTGTTTCATTTCTCCATTCTTGGCACAACTTTCAACAAAAAATTATGGCTCAAAATAGCAAATTAATAAGGGAGAAATTAAAACATTGTGCAGAGAAAAGACTGCTGATTTATTTGATTCTGAAGAGATGGGTAAAATGGACAGAGACCTGTGACCAATGTTGCATGATGATTTCAGCTCTCCAAAGGCACTAATGATCACTGCAGGAAATGTACTACTATCTGCAAAGCAAGAAACAAAGTTCCAGTCAAATCTTAGTGATTTTATAAGGATATGAGTATAGTTCTTTGTGATCCAGGTCTCATCTGACACAGTATTCAAAAAACTCTGTGAATTCTGGATCATATGAGACCTAAATCACAAAGAGCTATACTGAAATCTATTTGTGATTGACACAAAGTACATCAGCTAGCACTTCTTTAACCCTGCAAGAAATCCTTCTACAATCAAATGGGACAATTCACAAATGGAGCACAACCCAAAAACAGGACAGTAAGTCTGCATTTGCCATCAGAAGACAGTTCTGTGCTTGTCTTTTGTTGTGCTGCATATTCAGTATTTACAATCTGCTCTAAATAACTATTCTATTAAGCAATTATTTTGCATTGGCCCATCATTCAAGAGAAAGAAGCTCAGCAGAGATGCACTGGGAAAGAGCAACCTTGTACCAGCTCCACTCATGGCTGTGGCTGGAACATGTTCCCGAGCTCTCAGCACAGTTGCATGTGCAAAAGGAGCTCAAAAGGTATTTGAAATGCAAAATTATTCAGTTTCTCATTTCTTTGGTCTTAATGCAACAATTAACATTATGCTTATTTTAATGCACCTCCATTATTGAGGAGAAAACACAGCAGGCAAAGCATTTAAGAATATTAGCTGAAAGGCTTTTATGACTTTCACAGGACTTTCTGGCATTAATCTAGAAAAACAAAAGGACATCTGTACACATTACTACATATCAGAATAAAAAGTTATTTGCAAAAGCTTGCCACATGCAGCTTTTCTAAATATCTGTTCATTTTTAGCATTACTTTGCTTCAGTATTGAAAATTAAGCCTATGCACCAGGACAGTGAATGAACTAGTTAGCAATCATTTTTCCTTTCAATTGCTTTATTTTCTTTCTTGTTCTTTAATACTGGGAAGTTTTATATTTAGGCAGAAGTCTCCAGGCAAATTATTGCTTAAAGTAAATGAAAACTAAATACCAGAACCCAGGCCTCTGTTGCACAATTCTTAAAGGCGGCAGCCTATCTTCCTTCTCCTAGCCCTCTGCCCTATACTTTGCACAATTCCTGCACTAAATGCAAGAGAAGTCTTGCAGCACAAATAGTTTATCATGCAACTAAACCCCACAACATATTCACAAAAGGAGCCAAAGTACAGCAGCTTAAAAGAAAGAAAGAACAAACGGCAGACAATTTTAATAAAATCATCTTTTACTGAGCACATAGTCTTTGAATAACTGAGCTAGAAATTCTTTTCTTCTAAATTTCTCTCTCAAATTCACATTAAAACAAGCCCATGGAAATTCACTAGGAAAGCTGAAAGGTTGAAAACCCCTGTGTTTCTTAACTGCTAAGTTAGTTTGAAGCCCAACTGAGAACAAGCAGAAGTACTTAACAAATATATACTCTTTCCCCTATTTTCCTTGACTAAACCATTTAAACTCCTCAGAGTACAGGAACCACTTAAGCTTTTAATTCCCTTAGTGCCCTTGCACAGGAATCTGTTGGCTTAGTAGACTTACAACAACCACTTTGTTAGGCATGAGAAGCAAGATAACAAGGGAAGTCCTATTCCCAACACTGCCCTTCACTCCGGTCCCACCTAACAAACACTGCTCTACCTCCCCAGCTGCTGCCCAGCACGACTGGCACAGAAAGGGCTCTCAGTTTGGGATATCTCGAGTTTTATTTTACACTGGGAAATTAAATTTCACATGTTCCTATTAGTGACAACTTACTGAAAGCAAGTTTAAATGGAAGAGGAAAATATTTGAATACAACTGAAAACACATTATTGCCATATTTCTTGTCATTTTTCAACTATGGCTTAGTTTCATTTTGCTGAAGAAACCGGGTCTACAGTCAGAAATCAGGAGTGGTTTTTCCCTGTGTAAATACTTAAAATAGATATAGATTACATTTCATCCTTGGTTTTGAGGGTAGGCTGACAGGGAGAGAGGGCTGATGCAAGACACTGGGAATTTCTGGGGGGAGAGGGAGGTGTTATAAGTTTCTGGGGCTTGCACAGGGGAGAAATTCCAGTTTTACATCTCCTCTCCTCTCCTGGTGACCCATCCACCAAGAAAATAAAAAAGCACTTCCATTGATGATCTGCTTCTCACCACAGTTGAGGGTTCACTGCTGACGAGCATGAATGGGAGTTTTTTCTTTCTTCAAGTCCTTACCCATACTAACTTTCTAAGCTGCTCTACAGCATCCGTACCGAGGAGTCTCAACCCCTAAAAAAATTGTTTTAAGCAGAAAAAAATATCGAACTATTCACCCACAAGCACATTTTCTCTAGAAACAAATCAGTGTGTGTATATGTATATATATACATATATATAGCAATACTATGTGAAAGACTCTCAGATTTTATAAAAATGTGAAATATCAAGATAAAATTACTTTTAAAATAATCTATGGTGTGACAGTAGTTCTGAATTAAAACAACTTGCCTACTCTGGCAAAAAGAAATTAAAAGCAGCACTGTCCATTTTACATTTTAAAAAATGTAAACTTCCTAATTCTCAGAAAAATTTCCAGTGAGTACAAATTCTTAAAATATTTGGGGGGAAAAAAAAAGCGCCTTTTCTCAACATGTGTGGCAGCTACACTGCATTTACTCACTATGATTTCAAAACCCCATTTGGGATTGATGTCACAAATAATTCTGACTCTCAGCACTGTACTTACCTTACTGGCATAAAGAGGGTATTTAATACTGACACATAAAATACAGCTTTGAGGAATTTTATGCCTATAGATTCAGGTTATCTTGAGGTACATGCAAAACCAGGATGATTTTAACTGACAAAAAACAAACTGCGCTACTTTTTTCTCTCAAATAGACCCTTAGAACAACATAAATTGACTGATAATCTGTATGTTCCTATGCAAACAATTACAAAAAAACTGTGACAATTGCAAATGTCACAATGCACTATGTAGGAAAAAGCATTCAAAATGCCACATAAATAATACAGTTAGTAACACCAATTAAAAAACATATTTCTCAGAAAGATAGGCTTATTCTTAAAATAGCCATGCCCTTTTAAAATTTTATTTGCTTACCTGTATGTTTCATCCTTCCAGATTCAGAAATACAGAAAACCTTTTGTTCACAATGAACAAGTCATGCAAAAATGACTCAATTAAACTACAGTTTATAACAGAATTTATTTGTATTCTGTACCTTTCTTTTTAATGTCACAATATTTGGGCACCATACCCAGGTTCTTATTGTTTTAAATCCCTCAGAACTGCTTTCAGAATAATAATTCCCACAACACTGAAAATGTTTGGCACTATATTTTAATGTCAAAAGGAATTAATTCAAACTGAAAGAATGCAAAACCTTTTGTCCTTTTAAACAAGAACTTTTAATGAGGTATGCAATTGCACTTATTGCACATCAACAGTACAAATTTAATTCAGATTGCATAAGAATACCAGATTTATTTTTTTCCCTTCTTGCTAAAAAAGCTGGAGGCACTTCCACGGAGTATTAACTTTAAAAACCTTGACACTTCCCAGAGGAAACTGATTTTCTACAAAGACTTTGGGAAGGGTTCACCTTGGATTCATGAGCAAGACATTTACAGTCCATTTGGGTCCCAACCTACAACACAGCCCACAGATGAGGGTGCAGCACATGGAAATCCAACACACTGAACGAGTCAACACTGGATGAAACTTTGAGAATAGGTGGAATAAAATGGAAGGTAAAAAAAAAAACCAATTCTAGAGTTTAACATTTCTCCTAAGTCTCCTTATTAAGCATTCTGCATTGAAATTATTCACATAGCAATTGCTGATCTTCTGAAAGTCTTGACAGGCATATTAGATGGCAACCATCCAACTTATTTTGCTCCAAGAGCATCATATATGACTTGTTTTTAAAGTAATTAATAAGAAACATTTCTGACTCAACAAGGAATTTACTGTGAATTCATTCCCTTCCTGAGGGATGACTTTTGGGGGGGTTGTGTGGGTTTTAATCTTAATTTTGGGGTTGTTTGCTCAGTTTGGTGCCAGTATTTCCAGCTGAGGGTCCTTTGAACACTGGGTGCTGTTATGAGGCTTTTATTTTCTGGTCCACAACCAATGCTGGTTTCAGGAACAAGAAGGTACATGATAACACAAGGAAGCCACAAACAGTAATATGTTTTTAAAACTAGAACTTAAAGAAAAGAACACAGACACAGGTGAACACACCATACAACACAATCCACCCTTTCAACACATGTGTAGGAACTCCAACCCTGACTTGCTGGAAACTAATATGCTTTTATGAACTTCAAAATCTTCATGAACTCTTTATGAATTAGCCCACTGTGGCAAGCACACAGTTTTGGGGCAGGCAATGACACAGTTCAGGGATGGACAGTAAAGATCCTGCAGTTGGCTGATGCATTCTGACTGTCTTGAGGGCCATGATCAGTGGTTCTGATCAGCAGAATGGGCAGTACAGCCTCATCCACAGGGAGGACCTCTCCTGGCACTGCAGCTCCCCAAGGCCTTTGAAACCTTACCAGTGTGCCTCAGGCACAAGGGACTCCCCACTCAGAACTCACAGGAGAGCCACAGTGGAATTCCCACTTCCCTGAAGAATCACTCCCATATGGGCTTCGTTCTGACACATGATGTGACCATTTGCACTGGTTTCTGTCTTACTAGCAAATGCTACCTCAAGATTCTTGATGAAAAACTTTCTCTGCTTGCACTTTCCCAAGACAACCTGCAGAAATGTCCAAATGTAAATGTCAGTTTGCAGCACTAAACTAAAAGGAGGCATGGTAGCAGTAGGCTTGAAAAAGGACAGGAATAATCTGTTCTTTATACCTTATACAAACAATATCAGGCTTAAAAACAACCTTGAACCCAAAGATAAGGCAACAGTAGAGTCCATTACGTTTAAAAATTGCAGAGTTAGCATCAAGGATTGACCAATTACTCAATACACGGCAATAGGATTTTGCTATGGGCATGAAAGGCTATTTAGGGATGGTCCAAGCTCCTTTCCATGCTTGCAGATTATCCAGCCTCCTATAAAGATGTGGCTGATGTTATCACACCATACAATACTCTCTCCAACACTTTTCAGAACTCATAAGCTTTGGTGTCCATTTGGTTTGAAAGAAGGGCAGAGGTGTCAAGAACAGCATTTCCCAGACCATGACTTTCACAGGTCTTATCAGCACTGCTGAGGCAGCTCAGCCCCTTCTCTGTGCTGACACAGCCATCAGGCGTCACAAGCTGTTTCTGAACCAGTTAATGTTTCTGCTACCACTGGCCCATGAAAAGTGCTATGCTGTGCTCAGGCTGCCACTTGCCTTTTTCCTATGAAAAGGCAGTGTAGAAGGCCAAGAGAAGGGATGGCAACCCAGGGGCAACTGAGGACACAAGTCCTAAGACCTGAAAGACAAGCCTGTGTCCACTGGTCCCTACCTTGGCAGCCATTTCAAGAAAAAAGTACAGAAAGATCACTGATTTTCAATGACACCTAACATCTACAAAAACCTCAGATATGCCTTTACTGAATATTCTTTGTTTTATTCCCTGTCATACATTGAAAAGTGAAAATTACAAAGTCTGGTCTTACTGGGCAGCCTTTCTTATTAATGATCAAGCCTTCTTCCTTTTGTACACCAAAGTGATCCCTGACCACTCCAGATTCACTGGTCTTTCTCCCTACCAGCTTCTTGCTCCAAAAGCAGGAGAGTCAGTAATGAAGGGCAGAGGAATACCCAGACTCAGCTGAGCAGGGCTACAGGGATGAAGGTGTGCATTGCCCACTGCTTGTATCCTGCTTCTCAGAGGAAGCTCAGTCCTGGCATTTTCAGAACATGCACAAACATCTCTAGACTGGGGAAGCTGCTAAAACACAAGCATACATCCTCTGAAATTATTCTGCATTCCAAATAGTCTTTTAAACAAACCACGTCACAAGCACTTTATACAGCTCAAGATCTAAAAACACATTTACAAAGTCAAAAGGTACATAGTCAAGGTACGTTTGGCTCATAAATAGATAACCTTACATAATTTTTTCCAGGATTTAGTATCAGCAAAAACACTTCTGCCATGAAATGAATGGTGGAGTTTGTTATTTTTAAATTCCACTGGGCATAGTTGTGCTGGTTTTAACAAAAAAGTACTTTTCTGCAATGTTTATACTTAAACATTTCTATAACAAAAATTTAAAAGTAAGACAAATGTTCCTTGCAAGTAAAGAAAAACCAACAGCACAGGAATAGTAAGAAATTAAGGAAAGTCTATTACTCATTTTACTCATAATAAAAACCCCTGGATTTTTTTAAAGATAAATAATTTTTAAGTACTTTCAGAAGGTTCCAAAATCCTCTTAATTAAGGATGAAATAGAGATGGAGATAATTAATAAGATAGATATATCACAAGAGAAATGTTTTGTAATAAGACATAATCTTGCTGCAAAGGAGACTTAAGCAAGCAGAAGAATTTCCTGCACACCAGCACAACTAGGGCAGTTCTCTCACCACAGGCAGTGAAACCTGCAGTGAAATCAATGCTAAATGACCCAGACTTCTTAGACATAGCTGAAGAAATTAATGCCTCCTCACACAAAGAGTGAAGAATGAGCAAATGGCAATGATATTGGTTATTTAATTTAGAAGTAACCATCAAATGCAATATGCTGAGCTGGCCCACTGTGTGCGAGAGACTCATTTCCTTGTTGTGCCAAGGATAATCTACCTGTTCATCTCAATCCCCAGTATGAGACATCACTTGGGGTCACTGGGAACCTGAGCCTAAATACAATTTTAAAAAAAAGGGGGGGGTGGGGAGGAGTGGGGAAAGGAACAGACATTTTCTCTAGCTCCCAGGCAGATGGCAGTCACAAAGGCTGGAAACACTGGGAGAAAGAACTGGCACAAAAGGAACAAGAATAGTGCTGGGGCACATTGTCTTCAGCTTCATAGAAAGTTAAAGAGAATTTATAGGACAGAGAGCTCCCAAAGCCCTGCAGTGATGGGGGTGCAGGCGCAGGTCATCCTGCAAAGCACTCCATGGGCACGGTGTGCCTGCAAACAGCTCCTGGCAAGCCCTCAGGGGACAACATCAAACCTCTCAGTGGCTATGGCCCATTACATAACAGAATAAATGAGAATCCATCTCCACCAATGTCCAAGCGCTTGCATTTTTCTTAATGCCAGAAAATTAAGGAAACCAAGGAGGAGATAGGATTCAGCTCTAGTTTCAAGGAAATCTTCTCAAAGTAATGCATTTTAGCAAGGCGTACAATTAAAAAAAGCCCTATGTAAAGCTGACAAAAAGAACAAGAACGCATCCCTTCCGTTTCTCATCCCTCTATTTATTTATTTCCTGGCAGATGCAGAGAAGTGCTGAACCAGCAGCTCTCTTGGCTGGTGGAAGTCGCCAGCTGGAAACTCGGGGAACAAAGAGCAGTGCAGGTGGAGGGGGGAGCAGAGAGGGGCACAAAAATAGCGACACAGAGCACAGAGGGAGAAACTTGCCTGTCCCTTTGCTCTTCTCCACTCACTACTACAGTGGGTTTTAAAATGCTATTTCACAGCCATTTTTAACCTCATGCCCACAACACTCTTTAGAATCATAGAATCATTTAGGTTGGAAAATACCCTAATTGAGTTAAACTGTTAATCCAGCACTGCTCCAGGGACGATGACTTGACTTGCCTGGGCAGCCAACACTGGTCAAGGAGTTGTCTTTGAGCAGCAGAACCAATAAACCCCAAGTTTCTCTAAACCCTTGTCTTGAGGTGACATTCCTATAGGGATTCTTTAATGTTAAACATGGATTCATTTCCTTTTGGAATATTCCTCTCAGCAGCAAAATTAATAGGCTTTTCTTTCACCAGATGACTTAAGTCTTCCACATAACTCTTAGGTACTCTTCAAGGACTCTCAATTTTGTTGAAATCTTGTTGAAATCTTGTTGAAATCTTGTTGAAATCTTGTTGAAATCTTGTTGAAATCTTGTTGAAATTTGTTGAAATAGTTAACGAATTCAGAAGTTATTTAAGGGCTGAATTAATAGCATCATTGCACAAGCCTCACCTCTTTCGAAAATCAGACCAAAGAAACCTCAGCCCAGGACATAGGAAACTGACAAATTTTAGATTACAGTAAGAAAGGTGAAGTAGAGTAAGTAGTAATACCATTTTTTTTTTCTGAAAGCACACAGCTATGTCGGAAATGGCAAAACCTTTCAGGAATATAGGTTTGTGGTTAGTCATATAGTGATAACAAACAGACCATTAATGATAGGCCATTGCTAGCAGGAGATAAAATCTTGAATTGAATAAAGAACAGCGTGACATGTTAAGCCAGCCCCTAATGTGAAACCAGATGAGGGATGCCTTTCCTGCAGCACACACTGCACATTCAGAAACTCAAAGGTGTCTTCAGCCATTTGACCATTTAATAGTTAATGAGACTGATGAGCGTTCACACAAGGATATAAATAGCCTTCACATTCTCCTTGCAACCTTGGTAATAAATGAGCCACTGCTGCTACAGAAGGGTAAACTGAATATTCTATTGTAAATAAGTACTTGCAGCATTGTGCTTGCAGCAGTTCTAGATAGACCACAAAAAAAGGGGAACTCAACAGAGAACAAGACTATCATTAAAAGCATTGACAGAAAATTCTAACAGAACAGAAACATCAGCAGCAGAGCAAAAGAAACATTTTATATGACATAGTACTGAAAAGCCATTTGAAGTTAAACATTTTTTAGGTGTGAAGTTTAGGAAGTGGTCCACTATGGCTAATATACTACAGTAATACACTATAAGGTGTATTAGCTTATGATTCAAACACACCTTTCCTTTGAACTATACAACTCCATTATGCTCTTTCATCACAAAACTACAGCCCTGGCCATCTCAGAGCAAAGGTGAAACATTTTTGAAATAGCTTAATGTTCTTCTACAAAGCAAAATTTCTGTACAATTTTTCTTGCAAGATATGCTGTCTTGAAAATGTCATCAGGAAGCAAAGCAGAATTTCAGGTATTTAAAGTTGGCCCAAATAATTTCACTGCTCCAAATGAAGTTTTTCTCTGTAGAGTCACATATGACCCTAGCCACTCAATGAGACAGTGCTGGGAAAACTGCAGAAATATTTTTCTAGGCCAGTGCCAATTTGACCATAGGATGGTCCTGCAACTCTCAATTTAGGGCTCTAAATATTACCAGAATTCTCCATATGGATGGGAATCAGGAACACATAAAGCTAGATAGTACTACTCATCCACTTTCTTAAATGTATTTCACATTTACAGCTCTTGACACATCATTCTCTTTCTTTTCATTAAAATGTGAAACATCTACGTTTTGAAACTTAACTTGACCAACTTACTAGAAGGACTATAAAAGTACTACGGTGGTCAACTATTAATTACATGGTTACTAATATTTGCACTTACATATTGCCAAATATTTTAAACTATAAAATTTAAACCATATAGTAAGGGTAAAAGAAAAAAAAAGAAAAAGGATTAAAAAATGTCTCTTTTTACTTTTGCCCTTCTGGAAGTTTCCCTCACTTGAGGTCCATTCTTCAGTACCTGAACAGAAGACCTTAATTCCATTTCCAGGGCTTAAATTCAGTAGTTACACTGAATACAGAGTGCCTTGCTAGACTTAACTAAAGTTTTACCTCTTGCTCACTTCCCCTGCAATCAAACATATGCATAGTAAGTAATGCAATCTAAAAACAGCTAATGAGTATTTCCTATGGAAAAATACTCCTTTGGAGAATATACTCCTCAAGGACAGTCCTGATTTAGACTAGATGAAATAAAAGATATAATTACTATAATACAGCTGTGGGTGGAGGAGGGGGAGGAGAGAGGGAGGAAGAAAATAAGGGACTGATAACTTGATGTAAATAACACTAAGAATTGTTTTCCAGCTGACATCAGTACCACCCAATGCTGCTCTTTCTTTTTCTGCAACATTTGCTCTGGCCAGTGAACCTGGGACCTGTCAGGCTGCGACGTAGCAGGTGCTGTAACATTGTCAACCCCAAGCTTCCCACCCTGGTTCCCTCCTCTCACAACACTCAGAATATGTTTGGACAGACATGACTTCACAGCTGTATTATTTTAGAGGTATACTGTATCTCCAGAATGATAATATAGTGCTGTTTTTAAAAAGAAGTCCATGGTTAAGCGAGGGTAGCAGCAGGGTACAATACAATTGCAAAAACCCCAAGCATACTATTTGTTACAGGGGTACATCTCCATCATACATCAGGCACAGAAAACAGAAAGCTGAGGCTTTCTTCATTTCTAACCCTGGCAGCACCTTGTGAAAAACTCAACCTAAAAACTGGCTAAGATTTTGGCTCCAAAACTGGGGTCTTTTTGGGAAATTTTGAGGGTTGCTTATTTGTTTTGGGTTTGGTACTTCTCTTGCTGTTGCCAGGCTTTCCAAGAGATTACCCAAAAACTCTGTAGGAAGCTTCAGATCTCAGCAGAGTTTTAAACCTCATGTTATCTCTCTTTAAAGGTTACTGGGTTCTAGCCTGTTTTATCTTCCTCCTGCAGCAGACATTTATATTTACAACCTGCTCATCACCATGATACCTAAAGCATCTAATAAAAACCAGAAACAAGCAGCTTCCTGGACCCTGCCTTTTGTTACTCAACAACAGAGAGCACTGTTAACAAAATAATTTGGTTTTATTATTTTTGCCTTCTGATTTCTTCCCAAAGCAGAGAAGCCCCAATAAACACTGGCCACCATGATGACTCCTTCAGGCTCCTTCAATCTCTTTCACATCCACTGCTTGCAATGACATTCACTGCTGCCCTGCTTCTACTCATCTCCTTCAGCCTCAGATAAGGTCCTTGTTTATACATTCTTAAAAGGGAAAACTCATTTCAGCCTATCTACTCTTTATGCTTCCAACCAGCACCACAAAGAGATCTCCTGCCAGTACCAGAAGCACAAAAAGCTGCCGGCATGAACTGCACAGGTACCACACCCAGAAAGGAACCTGGCCAGTAACCCAGACATCAGCCCACCATGACCTGCAGAACTGTACTACCTACTTTGGAATAGGTTTGTTTCTCCTTCTCATGCTTCTTAAAAAGGGTATTACCATATGTTAGGTCCAAAGGAAAATTTGTTTCCATTAACACTGAAGTCAGAGTTTACAGAAGAGACAGCCTGAACGCAGGGGACATGTCTATGTAGCTAAATAGGAGAACACCTAGCAGCTACAAATATTTAGGTCTTCCACAACCTTCAGCAAGAATAGAGAAAAAGCTCATTCTTCAGAGGTTTAAACATTTGTTTCTTGCTTATCAGAATGAGTTATGGACAATGCTGCATGGCAGATCTGACAGCTGGTGTCTCCCTCATCCTGAAAGCAGTGGCATAAAGTATTTAAAGTTGCAAAAACCATTGGAGTTAATATCCAGGAAGTAGCAAACACCGCAGGAAAAAGGTGAGAAATCCTCCCCAGCTAGATGGTAGCCACCAGATCCAATCATCTTGAACCAGACTAAATGAAAATACTGCAACATCTTGAATCTTTTCCTGGAAAAAAAAAAAAAAACCTAAACCAATTCCAATGAATTGGATTCCAATAAACCTTTCAAATTTCTACCAGGAAATGAAATGGGTTCTTTCCAGGTCACCTTAACACAAAGGTACCATAGAGTCCCATGGAAACTGTTGTTTTGATGTTTCACATCTTTGTGGTTCCTCAGCAGATGACATCTCTGAGGCACCACAGCCTCCCTTCTGAACAGGCTGCCTGGCCACCACCACTTCTATCTGTAAGGGCAGAATTAGTGTCAGGAACAGAAAGGAACTAGAGGTGATGCACATGAACAACCTCTTTCCCAAAATTCATGTGTTTAAGGTGTCACAATGCTTCAACATTCAAGCAGTTCAAAACAAAGTGCTTTGATTTAATTCAACAAATTACAAGTTTGTAAACATTTCCAAAGCAACTTCTCTTGAAAAAATCATTAAATTTGCCCTAGAAGACAGGAAGAAATTCTGGCATTTCCCATAAAAATGCAATTCTGGGTTTTGTTCTGCTTTCAGACAAAATGAGACTTAACTACTACAGAAGTAAACAGAAATTCTGTGACACACGATGCCTTTTGCCACAAACAAATCTCTTACAGACATATCTCCCACTCCATCTTTTTTTTTTTTTTCAAATGAGCTTCTTTCTTCCATAGTTACTGTTATGTGATTTTTTGGACTGGCTACCCCAATAAAACCTTGATGCTTCCCGTACCCCTCCTGTTTTATCATATTTGGCATATTTCCTGAGTTCACTTCCCTAGTGCTTACAACTACAGCAGGTCCTTTTAAAGGACATCATCTACAGTTGTGCAGTTATCTTAATCAATAATATTTATTAAAACCCTTCTTTAGTTGACAGTTATGGACTATTTTTATAAGACTGAAGAGTTGTCACAAGTTTTCTTAAGTGAAGGTGTATCCTTGTTGCTAATTCCATTGCACGTGGTGTATGCTGAAGACACTTCCTGCCCTTCCTTGATCTTACATCCCGTTTACCTCTAGCTGGAATCAACACATCTTTTGGAAAAGCAGGTTAAATTTTTTCTCTTCCACACCACTAAACAAAACACTAAAATTATCACTATTTCACCCAACATGCTTGCACCTTATGCGCAGAAATGCATCCTTCTGTCAGTGAGGATCTACTTGTTTGCGTCCAAACCAAGGGTTTGTCCTTGCTTCAGCAAAAGAGCACAGGATTTCAAAACAACAACACTAGAATCAAAGACGACACTGTCTCCTGTGCCTGTGCACAGTATCACAGTATACCAGCATTTATGGCACATTTTTGACCACACTTTATATTTGCAATTCCATCCATACACAGTAAAGGAAAAGCAGCCTATGGCTATTAAAATATACAGATGTTCTTATAAAGACAGCAATTATTCAGAGGAGGGAAAGCAAAAAAAAAAAAAAAAAAAACATATGGAATCACACAATTGAGTTTTGGCCGCCCTCTCCTTTTATTCTTATTTTTGGCATTTGGGATCTCAAAGTACTTCACCTTTTACTGCTCCACTGCTGTTACTGTTCACAACAAAATAATTCTGACTGTTTGTTAGCCCACAGCAGTCACCCTGTTTTGCAAATGATTAGACACATTGTTTTGTTCCGAATACCATCATCTTGGCTTCCATAGGACATCATTGTGTAAATTATGCCAGAAGTAAATAATGCATGAAATGTGAAATGTTGCCTATGCCAAAGCTGATCTAATGTTTCTCGGTGTGGAAAGAGACTTTAAGAAAAAGAAAGGATTAAAAAAAAAGGTACATTCATTTGAAAGGCTCACGCCAAAAAAAAATTGGAATTTATAATCATAATAATAAAGTAATGCCACAGACATTTGCTATCAGAAGTAGAATTCAGCTTCATGACTCATATCAGAGTGAGCAAGCAGACACCATGGACCATGTTCAGATAGTCTGAATTCAAGCTCAGCCAAGTGTTTCCCATTAGCTGACACTAAACCTCCAGTGCCACCAGGCCAGTGGGAATTATGAGGCCCAAATCCAGCACTTTATTATGGCTCGGCCCAAAAGAGCATCCCCCCACCACTTCGAGACAGTGAAGGGGACCAACCCAGTCCTGCATATTCAGACTGGGGGACTACACACGTGCAGGGCTAAAATGCTAGAACCAGTATTTGCAGCTTTTTTGGATGGGGGAAAAACTACAGGGCAGAAAAAAATCTTACAGACAAAAAGTAAAGCAGAAGAAAACACTGAAGATGTGCTCTGGTAGTCAAGCTATCAAAAGTTACTCAAGACCCCCCCTTTTTTTGCAGTGCTGAACATGGGACACTGCTGTAGCTCTGCTCAGCAATGTGTGCTTCTTGCAAAGGCCTGCATGGCCCAAACAGGCACAAGAGAGGATGGAACAGGCAGCCACTGTGTAACCTCAGAGTGGTTCTGCTGCAGACCAGAGAGTGCCAGGGTACAGAGGAGCATCGTCAACACCCCTCTGCAAATGTACCACCCAGTCTGAAACACCTGGCAGCACCAGGTGTCTGAACTTCAGTGTTTGCAGGGCAGATTTATGGGAAAAATAAGCTACTTAAAACATTATTTAAATCCCAAGAGGTAAGACCCTAATTTCATAATTATCTAAATAAAGACCTGTCTTGTTAGTTGGTCATCATTGAAACAAGACTCTTACGTTTTTAAAAAAAAATACTATAACATTTTTGGTCTTATCACAAAGTAATAATTTAAAATATATTTGAGCAACCACATCACCTAATAAACATCTTAATTCTTATTTTTAATAAGAATTAATTTAATTGCTTAATTATTTATAATAAGAATTAATTTAATTCTTAATTATATTAAGAAATTTGCTCCATTATAATTGTTAATAAGAGACACACCTACTTGTGTGGGTATGTATGACATATGCAAAGTTAAATTTAGCTGAAAACTGGAATTCATTTAAAAATACAATGTCTTCATCTGCTAAAAAACCAAAAACTACACATTTCTGATATAAAGATATACAAACATCTGGAACTTTCTAAACATGTTTTGCCTTTTAAACACTTTGATAAATGAAGTAAATATAATTTGCAATTAATGATTTAGTTGATTATTTCTGGTCACTGTCTCCTGCCAGGTCAGAGAACTAATGGATCTCATCCCACCACAACTTTCCACCTCATCATAATATCTAAAAGGCAGGAATAACAAATAAAAATGAAATTTAAAAAAGAATGAAAAACAAAAAGAAGCTATTCCCAACAGAGTTCTCAGTTTTATGCAGCGTCACCCAATAATGCTGCTGAATACAATGGATAAAGAAAATATTGCCTCTGTTCAGGAAGAGGGGATTACGATTTGTCCACAGTTGATTTTCTACTCCAGCAACCTTTTCTAGTTAATTATCCACTAACTCAGCTGTTAAAACTGTTTGACTGTCTCAAAAGTTGAACCAGCACATATGGCTCATTAATGTTGTATTTTACCATACTGTTGGTATGTTTAGATGTTAATACATCAAAGAATCTTCCTTTACAAATATTGTATCAGATGTATTTCTCAAACCCTAGTATTTTAAATTTGAATTGGTCATTTATCCTGATTCCTTGCTTAAGAAATGTTTGTTCCGTCTTTCCTAATCCATTTTGGCTAGGTTTTTCAGCTCAGCTAAATTCATATTTTCAGACTTTATACCTCTTTTACAGGGGGTGTTTGAGCCAGATTCAGCCACTGAAGTGAACTGTGTTCAACATCTCCTTTGCAAAACAGACTGTGACAAAGACATCATCAATCTGTGTATAAACATCACAGTACTGACAGCAGAGTGCTGTAGATATACACAAGACTAGAAGAGGTTATACTCAACTGTTTGGCGAACCCCACTGCACTTATTTAAGTACCATGACAAAACCACTTACTGAAAACATGAAAATGAAAACCATTCTTCATTGTCCCCACTTCATACTGCAGCAATCTCTCATGAAGAAAGTTAACTCTTTTTCACCCCAGTGGATCTTTCTCCCTCATCCCTTTTGTATTATTTGAAATCACTGGCACAGCAAAGCATTATTTTCTTGGCAAATTCAATAATTAATTGACGCTTGGCTGTTATGAGGGTTATTTACTGAAGGCTGCAGGCCCTGACCAGACTAATTCTGACCATCCCACTGGATGTCTGTGACAAGCAGGTCCAAGAGTCTGTTTGACAGTGTGGTTTGAAACACACTTGGAAGGAAAGGCTTCTACAAATCATCAACTGTGTATGTCAATACTGAGGCACTCAATTCTTGTAAGCAGTGACTATGAAGTGATAGTTTACATCATAAAAAATAGTTTCAAGATGTATTAAGATCATCATTTTATATTTTTCAATGGAACACATCAGCAAGATAGCTCCAGGTGAAGTTTTACCCTTTATTTTGTTACAATTTAGAGATTTTCTTAGTAACAATACCACTGTAGCTTTTATATGTGGGTTTTTCATTTTCCTACTTACATAAACACAAGTTTGCTTGTGATTCTAGAAAGGCAACGACAACTAAGGAGATTGTGGTCAGCAGTACTGACACTAAAACGTCAGTTTCCCTTTCCTCCTCTTGCTGCACTGCTTACATGGTGATGTACCATGCTTTTTCCTGACTCAAAGACGTCAGTAGGATGCAACTTCTCTCCAACACCACTTTTTTATGGATCAACTGTTCACTCAGCAAAATCACACAGCCAGCACAAACATAACGCCACGTTCTGTCAACAGCTGCAACAGAGGGAACTTTATTTTTGTAAAGTAACATTGAGTTCCAGACTTTCCTCACTCAACCAGCTCACATTGTAGCTGCCACAGTTCTTTTTCCTTTCTGCCCGTTCAAAGCAGACTGTTAGTTCCACCCCGGCTATCATGCAGGTAATAATTTATACTTAGGGAATTAAGAAAAACAAATTTCAGAAAGCCAATCCTTGCTGGCATTTTTCCAAAGAAATATCAACTTAACCATTTTTTTTAGTCTATTCACACTTCTGCTTTTTGAACATAATACAGTTAAAGTGTAGAGTTGTAGCTATAGAGACAAGGCACAATAAACACAAGTTAACTCACGAAGTCTGTGGAAGAAAAGCACGACCGTTTGTCTGTGTTCCCTATTCACAGTGCTGGAAGGAGAGTCCCAGCTAAAAAATGCAGTGCCTGTACAGCTCCAGCATCACACAATTAGTACTTGTCATCCTTGGAGCTCAAAATAACACAGTGTGTTCGTTTGCGGAGGAAAGAATGCGTTTTCTTAAGAAAATTGGATCTCTGTACTGATAGTGCCAAGTCCACCAATAAGATTAAGGTTTATAAAAGTGAGAATTAAAGATACTATCAGACAACCAAGCAAGAATGAATGAAATAAGTTGGAAACTAATGAAAATAAATATGCATTTTTGTGTAAATATTGAGTCCAATTCTGCTCCTCAATTTCTTAAGACAAAATATTCAGAGACAATAGTAATTCAACAGACAGCAAAACTAGCACAAGGTACCTCTCCTTTGCTGATCAGAGGGCAGTGACTCTGTAAAGCATTATTTTATCTGAGATGCCTGCAGACATCAGCCCACTGTTAGTTGGCACCCACAACACACACACTTGGGGTCCCAGACTCAAGCAGCAGAGGCTGAATGTACTTGCTGGTGGCCAGCTTCAGAACAGGGTCACAAATCAACTGCCCCAAATGAGACAGGGCAAACCAGACACTGTCAGCACCTGGCACAGCTGTCAGTGTGGAGTACTGACATCCCAATGCACTTGGGGAGCATAATCCAACAGATCTTGCAAGGAATAGGCCCAAACCCCCAGAGAGTTTGCCCACATGGCCACACACACCTGTTTTAGTCATCCACTGATGACCAACAGTGGTGCCTCCTGCCTTCCTCCCACACCTCTGCCTGTTGTTTCCCCTTGTTAGAAGGGTTACTGATACTGATCTATGGAACAAAGCATGCTGCAGGATCACCGATTTTTGTGGGTCCAATGAGTCCAAAACATTTACTTTTTTCAAAATATTTTTCCTTTTTCAAAATTCAGTTCTTTTTCCCTTTGTTAGGAGCCTAAATCATAGAGAACACCATTTTCAACCTCATCAACATGTATGCATACATATAAATCCAGCAGATTAATTTCTTCTAATTCTGACAGTCTGCATAAGCGCCTGGTGCATGACCAGGCTGCTCCTTCTCCTTCAACATAAATATTGTAAAAAATAAAAACAACCCAGGACAGACCTTTCAGGCAAACAATTACAAACATTTTGCAGAGTTACTTTAAATGCCCCTGGTAAAAGATCTGCCATAGGCTTTGTTCAAGTCTAAATACAATTTTAATAGCTCTGTCTTTAACCAAACAGTATGTCTAGTCAACGACTTTCAGTACACTGGGGAGGTATGATTATACAGTGCACAAAACCCATGCTGTTCTGTCCCTGTCATGCCCTTCTCTGTCCTATGAAGTGTCTGACATTTTTAATTTTCGTGCTAACTGCAACCTTTTTTCCAGAACTGAAATAACTTGCTGAGTTCATTGTTCGATCCTGTCTGTAAGTAAAGCAAAATCAGTACAAGCTCTGCTGAACCCTACTGCCCAGCAGAATTGCTGCTTTTAATGAGCCTGGGTGTAATGAATCTGTGTTCAATCACTTCATTCTTAGCAAGACCCAGCACTCTCGGGTGCATGCCATCTGCTCCGACTGACCCGGCTGCTCTTGGATTTTTTCCATCTATTCCAGCATTTCCTCTTCTGCCACATGCTCTGGCATTCCCTACCTGCTCTCTGTTACCTAGCCTATTTCATCCATGTAACTTCTTGGATCAAGCCAACTAACCTTTAAACCAAACCAGACCCTTCCCTGTTTGCTGTCTGAAAGCACCCACTACTGCTTTTCCCCTAGGAACTGACATCCCAAACAGCACTACTGCAGCCAGGATGCACCCACTGATTTTTGTTTTAACAGCAAACCCTGCCATTACAGGTAAGGAAGTGGAGGGAAATTTCCTGTGATGCTTGTGAGCATCATCCTGATGAGTAGTAAATCTCAATCAAAGAGTATAAGGTAAAACTCCTTCCTTCTCAGAGATTTATCCCACTTATTACACAAGTACAACTGAAGACAACAGCACAGGTTTGAGACTGCCGCAGCACTAAATGTCAGTTCTGGAAGCACCCTGATTTGTAAAACCACTCAGTGAATGCCTTGAGAATAAAAACTGCAAATTGCACATTGCTTACAAAACCATCCGTAACTGTCTCTTGCAATAGCCCATGCAAGGCCAGAGAATTGTGTTAAGTACCTTCTGGACTGTGCTTAGTAGAAATCCAGAACTGGTTTCCAAACCAAATCTCCCCATTTCTGACATGAATAAAGTCAGCATGACCATTTCTCAGTCAGTCAGTAGGGATGCTGCCTGTATACAAAGCAGTAAAAGTGACAGATGGGGATTTGAAAAAGCATTAAAAAACCCCAAAAATTTTTCATACTCAAAAATTATTTCAAAGAAAGCATGTTATCTTAACCCAAATGAGCTGTCTTGGCCTAAAATAGGTGTTCCCTATACTAGCAGAAAATGTATACCAGGAATCTCTGTGTATTGCTCCCCTAAATGATAGAACGGTAGGATTTTTAAATGGGAAAATATTAAATTGCATTTTTGGAATATAGTAAGACAAAACATCAGAAAAATATCTCAAATAACATTGTGGGATTTTCCCTATTAAAACATCCCCATTTGCAATTTATTCTTTTTAACTAATTCCATTAATTCATTTTTCCTGAAGTCTCAGTAAATGTAAGAATACATGACAGGGGTGGGTTCTGAGGACAGGCACACCAGCAGTAGAGCAGAATGCCACTGTGATTAGTGCCCTATAAACAAGAGGGGGAGGGCAGGAAGGAAAAAGAAAAACAGACCCAGCTCCCACAGGCCTTATTATCTGAATATTCCTGAAGCCAATTACAGGCTTCTTTGCCAGTAATGTTCTCACCACAGCATAAATATACCTGGAAATAATCTAAAATAGTTTAAAAAAATCCCTGAATGTCAAAACCAACCAACAAACAAATCCAAAAACAAAACCCCCCAAAACAAAACCAAAATCAATACCTCATCATTTCCAGGCTTAAATCACACATTAGTACCGAAATGACCCTGAAAACAAACTATGATAATAACACAACGATAAATTTCACTTAAATTATAGGGTAAGGAACGACATAGCTAAAATATGAGTTTTTTTCCATACTTCTTTGAAAAATTAAGTGGCTGTTTAGATAAGCCTTTTTATTTGAAATCAAATGTCCTGTTCTTCCTCTTTGCAAAAAGAGGAAAGAGGAAGAACACTCCTGATGCTGTATCTATGCAAAATCTCTACTTTCACTACTCCATTCACCTGCAAGACCAAGGTCACACTGTGGCTCAATACAAGGCAGTAATATAGTGCTTGGTAAGATTTTTGTTTAACTTATCTGGTAAAGAGCACAAATAGGAAGAAAAATATCCTTGAAACACCACAATTTCCATTCAGAATCCCCTGTGCAATACGAATTTATATAACCCATTATGAGATGAGCTGCCAGCTATCAGGACAGCAGCAGAGCTCAGTACCTTTGGGCAGTGCCTAGGTACACGACCTCCATTGCATCGTAACTTTTTCCCACTTGATCAGTAAAAGCTATTGAAGAACAAAATTCCTGGAAATAAAAGTTAAATTAATAAATAAATAAACAATCAGGAGTCTCCTACCTCTGTTCAGGAAGTAAGAGGTAACTACAGTGTGTTAGTTAAATTACTAATCCGCAGGTGGAGAAGACCCAAGTCCGGTTCCTCCCTGTTCCTGGAAACTGGCTGGCACAAGCTTTCTGCCACCCCGGACAAGCTTTTCCTCAAAAAGCAGGAGGGCTCTGTCCCACCGCCCCTGTTGGGGACCACTTTGGGGTTCTGCTGCTCTGACGGGGGAGAGCACCACGCTTCGCACCTTGTACTCGCGCTCGAGAACTGACATAAAACACCGCAACATCACTTTACCCGCGGACTTTTTATCTACTGAAACAACATTTAGGAAAAAACCCTCAGTGGTAAACCAGAAATTTAGCACATGGCACGTCCTTTCATACAACTGCTTTTATGACTTTCGGGGCCTTTTTGAGAAAGGCGACGGCACTACCGACCTGACAGGGAGAGCCCGCCCGGAGCCCGCGGGAGCGCAGCCTGGCACAGGGTGGCACCGAGGGGCACGGCCGGCCCTCAGAACCCCTCAGAACCGCGGAGCGCTGCACCGGCACTGCCAGCGCCTATCTGGAGGAGGCAGGCAGGCACGGAGCAGCCCCAGCACCGCCGCTACGGAGCGGGACCGGCCCCGCTCCGCTCTGCCCCGCCGCCGACAGGGCTGTGCCTCGTCCCAGCTCCACGGGCAGCGCAGGGCACCGGCCCGCCCGCAGCCCCCAACTTCCCGGCGAGGGCAGCGCCAGCCCCTCTCCCGAAGGGCTGCGGGAGCGGGTCCCGTCCCGCACCCCCCAAACCGCCGGCGCCCCGCAGCTCCGGAGGGAGCCGGACCGGAGAGCCCCGGACCCACCTGGTGCAGCGTGTCCGGGGGCAGCTGGGAGGCCCGGAACAGCTCGCCCACGCTGCTCCCCCCGGCGGCCGCCTCTGGGGGCGGGCAGCACCGCGAGAAGAGCTCGGAGTAGCGCTGCTGCTCGGTCTCGCTCAGGGGCAGCAGCAGACCCCCGGTGCCGGCGGCGGCGGCGGCGGCGGCAGCAGCGGGGCCGGAGCCCCCCGCCGGCCCCTGCTCCATGGCGGGGCGGCGCAGGCAGAGCCGCTCGGGCGGGCAGCGGGCGCCGCGCCGCCGGGGAGCAGGGGGACGGCCGGGGGACGGGCGGTGGGGCGGGAGGTGTGGCGGGGCCGAGGGGCGGCGCCGCGCTGCGGCGGCGAAGGTGCAGTCCCCCGCCCGGTGAGCGCCGCGCCGGCTCCGCAGTGCCCCGGCCGGCCCCGCCTCTGCCCTCCCGCGGGCCCTCCGGCTGCCGCCCGCGCTGCCGCCCTCCCGCTCCTGCCCCGCTGCGGGACGGCCCTCACGGCGCTCCGCGGCGCACGTCTTCTCCCAAGATCCTAGAATCACGGAACGGCTTGGATTGGAAGGGACCTTAAAGAACGCCGCGTTCCCACCTCCCTGCCGTGGGCAGGGACACCTCCCGCTGGACCAGGCTGCTCAATGCCCCATCCAGCGTGGCCTTGAGCACTGCCAGGGACGGGACATCCCTCACCAGGAGCGTTTTCAAAGTACCACCTGCTCCTGAACGTGCCTCGTGGGCACCACAGAAAAGAAATGGCATCATTCGATACCCTGCAGTGAGTCCTAATCGATTAGCCATGACGGTTTGAGAGAGAAGCATCTCACCGTGTTCTCTCGCTAGTTTTTGCTTTAACGTGAAGGGCAAAGAACCCCTTGTTCGTGGAGATGAGATTCCTCTTTATTATTCCTTTGTCAGCAGTGGCACTGTAAATGTTCCCTTTACGGGTCGAGCAACACCTCAAAAGTCAGGCAGGTCAGCAGCGAGGTGGGAGGGCTGGGGACGTCTCAGCCAGGAGGTTGGTTGTGTGTCTCATACTGTTTTCTGCAGCCTTTCTTCCCAGAAGTTCTTTAGGGAATTTCAAGGAATAAGCTAATCACAGATATTTACAAGGTGATCCTTGTAAATACCTGTGACCCACAGAGGAGTCAACAAGTTCTCTTCACAGCAGCTTTGGTGCATAGACATGGCCTGGCCCAAGGAGGAATCAGACTGCCTGCTGTTTGTTTCCATCCTGTACCATTAGCAATGTCAGGCCAGCGTTGTTACCTGTGTTCCTAAATGCAAAACATTTGGGAAGTCAGTGTAGTTTAATTTTTATATGCTTCTTTACTATTAATTCAGAAAAAATATGAAATCCAAATGTAATAATCTTACATAACATTTTTACTAAAAAATAATTCAATTTATGGTCTGTAAAGCCAAAAATAAAATTACTAGCTTGTCACTTCTGTTCTTGTTAACCAAACATTGTTACCTCTTTTTAAAATCTTTTTTAAGCTACTTTTATCATCTTCACATCACATATCTGTGCCTCCTTCTCACTTGCACAAAGCATGCAAACTCTTAATTCCTCTAATCCAAACTGAAGATTTGTTCCTGCCTTCTCAATGTGTGGAAAGCTGAATGCGTTGTTAGATACAACTATTAGCTGGTGAATAATTGAAAAATGCGTTTAAGGATGGAGTTTTATGGAGAAATCTTTTCTCTTTTAGGGACAGAGATTGTCATGGTATTTTCTCATTTTAAAACATATTGTTATGCAGGAGGGCAAGACTATTTCAGCAACTGAATCTTGTAGCCCAACTTAAAGTGACAAATACCTGTAGTAGCTCAAAAAAATTAAGCAAGTCCTCTTTAGAAGGCTCTGCAGAGCAAAGAGTGAATGACCTCCTGACTGCAAGAAACATCACCTGGACAGTCCTGAGATGTCACTGGCCTTTTCCTGTATCTCCAGCCAGGTACAAGGTACTGCTCTGAGGAAATGGTGCCAGCCATGTGGAGAGGATGTAGGACCATACCTAACTATTCCCATATTTAACTATATGACTCTCATGATAAAATATCTTTCAACCCAGCTTATGGAAGAACAGCTGGCTTCCACGTGAACTTGAACAGGAGAGATTGTATCCTGACAAGCAAAAGAAAACACTGTGAATAGTTTGTGCTAATTGCACATTTTTCTGTGCCTGAAAATGCTCCTTTGTAACTGACCAGCTCAATACTTGTGATGTCTCATCATAATGAGTACACCCTTTGCCAACACTCTAGCAGACAGCTTTTGATCTTGGTTGATGTATTAGCCAATGCTTCAAAGTTTTTCTAAGGTGTAACCTGGCAGGAAGATTTTGGAAACACACACTGTCGAGAACACAATAGTCTGTTTCACCAGCCACACCTCTTACTGCCAACACACACAGCTGCTTTTTTTTCTCCTTTGGACATTTTTCTCTTCTTCCTTGACCTTTAAAACTTGCATTCCTCTCTCCGTACAGCCCACTCTCATCAGAAGTTACACAGTGGCTGTGTTCACAACCAGTCTACCCCAGTGTTGTTATCTCCAACATGTTGTCTCCAGGATGTGAAAGAAGAGAACCACCCTAAGCTGAGGGGGAGGCAGGGAGCTCCATGCCTCTTGTGCCTGCAAGGTACGTGTGAGCCCAGAGGTGCACCTGGTATGAGCTGACCACCCCTGCTCCCCTTTTGGGGAATACAGGGGGTGGGTGCTCTGGTGTCTGCCTGCTCCCTGCAGGTGTTCTGCACTCAGCAGTGCCAACCACACCAATTTACTCGCTGCACCCACTCCTTATGGGGAGTTCCAACCCACCCCATGTGCCAGAGCCACTTTCTGTGCAGTCCAGTGCAATGACATTTATGGCCTTTGTGTGCCTCAAAGTTTTTGTGAGGGTACATTAGTTCAGACTAAGAGGCACTTAATGATAACAAAAGCCATACAAGTATCATAGGAAGAGATATTCAGCCTTCCTGTTTACATGGAAGTTGTGACATCACTACAGGTCACAAAGCTTCCCTACAACTAAGAAATGCTGCATGTCGGTATCAGAATCTGAACAATCCAAGTAGTTATTTTTTGCTGGAAAAAATAGTCAGTAATGTAAACTGAATTGAAATCTGACTTATCAAACTATGGCTTAGATCTGTGTGTGGTCCTCCTTCCCTCCCCACCCAACTAGTAATGCAATTACTTACTCTGAAGTCAGCCAGCAGCAGTCCTGCAAACAATTGTGTGATCACGTGTGGGAGGGAGACAGAGGTCGTAATAAAAAAAAAAAAACCAACCAAAACAAATACTACCAAAGGTGTGCTAATGGAAATAACAGTAATGTGGATGATAGGTATATTTTTGTTCAGGATATAAATTGGTATAAATTGTCATGACATAAAACATAACCTCCAGTAAAAAAATTCTCCCAATATTTTGGTATTTAGGAGATCCTGGGAATTTTTTTTTTTTTTTGAGCAGTACAACCAAACACTAGTCACTCAAATTTGTGTGTTATTTCACAAGTCTTAGGGTTGAGATCATGTCAGACTTGTCCTGGCCCAAAAGGCTTGAGATTTGCATTCCAGCTGACAATGGAAACACTCCATATATCGCCAAGTAAAGCTTTGGAAACTCATACAAATGGTTGGCTGGAAAACTGTGATTTAGCTTTTCCCAAACCAGCTCAAGTGAATCTCACCCATTTTTCCTCATAACAATTCTTTTTATTTACTTTCTTTGCAAAATCAAAGAAGACTTTGATGGCAAGCAACTGGTGGGGCATGTTTCCTGACCTTGGTATCAGACATGCTTGGAATATACTTGACAGGCCTGCTGTTTAGTGTATAGATTCAGCATGCAAATACTCATATTCTTCTTTGCATTGTTACTTACATGGAGATCCTGTTTCTAAGAAAAACAGGAGAAATGCTTAATGAACTGTACAATTTGATTCCCTATTGTCCAGCTTGTTAACACCTTTAATGCATGAAAAAGACTAAGAAATAGTAACTGTTTTCTACTCTGACCAACTCATTGTTTTCAAAAATTAGATGACATCATAAATTTCACATTGTGGAAGATGCAATTCCTGGCAGGTTGTTTGTTTTCTGTAAGCAACTGAGTACATAATGGAGAATTAGAGTTTCTGTCACAAAATATTTTATAAATATCCATATATTAATTAGTTGGGAGGAGAGGAGACAAGGAGGGAAAGAGGACCACACACAGATCTAAGCCATACTTTCATAAGTCAAATTTCTATCCAGTTTACATAACTGACATTATTTTTTCTAGCAAACAATAAATACTTGAATTGTTTTGATTTACTGGTATGTAAAGTTTCTTGGTTCCAGGAAAGCTTTGTAGCTTAAAATGATATTACAACTAGTTGTGTTTAGAGTGTCTTTTTATAAAGTCCTTTTATGAAGATTAATGCATACAGTATGAGCTTTAGTTGCAGAAGGCAAAACCCATGCACACGTCTTTGTAAGAGCAAGGTCAAAAAAGTACAGTGCTTTTCAGGAAAGTACAGCCACATTTCCATTGATTTCCACCACAGTGCCTCCAGTTTACTTCTTTTAAAATAATGGCTTCATGTGAAATTGAAAAACAATTTAGGTGCATGTTTGTTTTAGTTTTGAAATATCCACTTACTTTTATATTCTGCAGAAGCAAAAGGTCGCTCAACAAACCAAGCACTAGAACATGTTGTTCCTCTATCATTTGTCCTTCAACTTAGGAAATTCACAAAGCCTTCAGCCACAATTCAAACACCAGGTTTCACCGAGAACACACCAAACCTTACTTTGCAGGGTGATCATTCCTAAAGGTCCTATCATCAGACACTTGAATGCCTGAACCAAGAAATGCTGCCAGGGGAAAATATCTATGTAATCCCAGAAGTCCTACACAGAAAAAAAAAAAAAAAGAAAGAAAAGAAAGTAAATAAATAAAGTAAATAAGAACTTGTTAATGTCTTCTCCCATACACACAAGATAAAATGTACAACTTGCAATATATTCTGAAAGTTAACTTTATTCTCATGGACAAGGAGAGCAACACATGTTAGGCAGAAGGGGCCATTATAAAGCACAGATGATAATTAAAGTAAATCTCTTAGTGCTTTGTGTGGCAGCTCATGTACCATTGCTTGTTTCTTTTAACTATCTGTTGCTCGTAACCACACTCCTAACTGAAAAATAATCACAGAAAGGCACAGAGACATTAGACACTGCAATGAAGCCGTTAATGCAAAACAAAATGCATATTTTCCATTTGAAGAAATAACAAGTAAAAAAAAAAATCACTGTACATTTACTCATCTATGTGTCCTGCAGCTAATGTGCTGCTCAAAATTTTGCCTTCAGAATTGGAAACAAATTCTAATAAGTGTTCAGTTATCAAATAACCTATTGACCATAAAGGGTTTTCAGTGCTACTACTGCAGTCTCAAGTTTCCTATGTAGTTTTGACCTAAATATGTTCCCTTTCGGGCAAATAGGATATGCCCTTATGCCATTTTCCTGGTTACATTTTAGCGTAGCAAGTGGTCCATCTTGTCCTTCAGTTAATTCATGAACTCAATATAAACCACAAACAAATCTGCTGCAATTCACTCTGGCTTCTGCTGTTAGTACAGACAGTGGAGATAAACCAACAATAAATTCTATTTATGACTCATTTTCCCAGACCAAAACCAGGTACAACAGTGCCATTGCAGCTGCAGAAAGTATCGTGGGATGCCCTTTCAGCAGGAGTGTGCACTGTGCTGTAGAGCTTGTAACCTGCACATGGCAAAGCTTTTCATTCAGCATCAGCCTGAGAAGGGTTGTACTGTCCCTGCGTGGCTCTTTATGCCAAAGGCACGGTAACAGCAGCCAGTGCTGCAATGTGATAGCAGCTCCAGCTCCCAAATCCCACGTGCCAAGATGGAGAAAGCCACAGCAGTTCATATTCCCCAGCAGCCAGAGCTGCATCTCCCTCACCCACAGCGCCATGGCCCAGCCTCACTCCTCCTCAGGAGCTCTCGCAAGGTGGGGTTTGTGGGATCTGGGCAGGGCAGTGGGGCAGGGCTCAGGAGCATGGATGGGTGGGTGGAACAGCTCTGAGATGTGCCAGCCACAGCCTGGCTGCAGAACCACACTGACACTGTCATGTAGGAGCCTCCTTTCCCTTCTCCCTCCCTTCTAAGTTCACAACAGATACTTGGGATATTGTTTTCAAAGATAAGAAACCTGAGAGACCTGAGTGGTGTTAGTTTGGATTAGGCTTTTTTTCTCAGCAGCACAGGAGAAGATCTTCTTGTTTTCTAGTAAAGCCTTCCCACAACAGGGACAGTCAGAGCCCCTGAGGCCACAAACAGGAGATACACAGGAAAAATAACACAGACCATAGCTGGCCTCTCAATGTCCCTGCCAGCCCAAACATCACCAGCCTGTTCATGGTCAGCAGCCAGCAAGCAGGGGAAGGTAGCACAGAGGTAATTCAGTGCCGCTCTCCCATGTGGAAGGCTGAGCTGCAGCGTTGAACACAAGAGGTCCCACATGGATTACACATCTTGACCTGGGCCACAGTGAAGACAGAACACAAATGGTTTATGGCACGGTGACAGGAACAGCTTTCCCCTGGGAGCCTCTCACAGCTTAGAGGAAGATGGTCTCCTCAAATCCCTCTTCAAACTATGTCTCCTGCTTGCAGACTCCAGGAGGGAATAGAGGTGGCTGACCCACTCTTCACAGGGTACTGCCAGCTTGCTTCTTAGCTCTGGACCAGCTTTACTGAAAGTATTCTTAATTTCCAGCAATGTGAGAAAAGAAATGGCTTCTATTCTTTGCAATATATTTAAAGTCTTCCATAGATTTGATATTGAGGTATCTAAAGCCACAATTTAAAATAGGAATAGAAGCAGGCCTGAAATAAAGGCTAGTCTGTGCATATACACGTTTTGTGCTATTGAGCCAATATCATGTCAGCTATTATAAAAATCATATCTTTTTAGTTACATGTGTTCATATTGCCAGTATTTGATTGGCAAAGACTAAATATTGTTAGAGTACTATTTGCTTTGTCATACATCATTTTTTCAGTGTAAAAATTTCAGGCAGTTGACAGCTGACATATTATTATTCAGTACAGAGATGAGATATTGAATTTCATCATGGTAAAGAAAGGTGTGTGCAAAAAAGAGAAATTAGTCTTGTGACTGAGGAGTGTACCTCAGTGAGACTCAGAAAAGGGTGGTACTGCTCCTACCTTTGCTACATTTGCTGTGCAGCCCTGCAGATTCTTGAGTAGTAGTAAAAGGAAACATTTTCCAATCATACTGCAGTCTTGTGAGATACAGGCAATCTCCTGTGAGATATAGGCAATCTCTTGTGAGATTATTGGGCATTGAGATGTTCTGAAAGGGTGAAGGGGATCAAATAAAAAAAAAGAAAAGAAAAAAAAGGGGAAAGAAAAGAAAGACATCTCTGCATAGGCAGAGTTTAAGCTCTCTTCACTGGTTCAGCCTGCCTCCTGTCTAAGCATTACCACTGAAGAGCTCAGATTTGCATGCATGGATCCTCCTGGACATATTCTGTGTCTCCCCTTGTCATCAAGCGCTGCAGGACAAAGCAATAGATGCAGCCTTTCCTGTTTACTACTCTGGGTGTGGTACATCAACTGCTCCTGGCTCTAATATTAGAAAAACAATTGGAATTGGGCCACAGCATGTGTAGCTACTCTCTCGTGCTTGGTCAGTTAGATGTTTACAAATATTTCCTACAATACCATTCCAATTCTGCTCATAATTAATATTTCAATCCCTTCTGTTCAGGTGCAGGAACAGTGCAGTGAAATTCAGGACTAGTTCTGTCCTGAAAAAGCATAGCTAGAGACAAAAGGTTTTACAAAAGATTGCCATTCTACAATAAAACTTCCATGGATGTCTGGTGGTTTTGCTTTATCAAGCTATTAAAAGTGTCTGTGTCTTGTAGCCTTGCAGAAACCTCAAAGGGATCTGCTGAAGCCACAGATGAAGCATTTCAAACTAGGATGGCTCAAAAGCAAAGCCCCTGCTCCTGGAATCCCTGGGTTTGTAGTGAATATGTACTAGCAAGCAGACAATCATTTTTGAACAGTTGTATTTCTGAACACTGTTGTACTTTGCACTTAGTTTAAAGAATAAACATTTGGCAAGACTTGACTTCTCTAAAACTGTGCATATTTAAAGGGAGGAATATTTCTTATGTGTTGGTTATAATTTAATGAACATTGTAGTTAATTTGAGGGAGTAAGAATTGTTCAGATATCCTAATTTGAGTTTTTTTGGTTTTGGTTTTTGGGGGGTTTGGTTTTTGGGGGATTTGGTTTTTTGGTGGGAGGGTTGTGGGGGTTTTTTGCTAAGTTTTGGTTTTGTGGGTTTTTTTGGTGTTTTTTTTTTTTTTGTCTTTCAAGGTAAATAAGATACAGTTTTATTAAATGTATGTTCTTATATAGTTACAGAAGAGTCTACTTATTTCTAGAAAAGAGCAGCTGTCAATGTTATATTTATACTGTCAGTATTGTACTTATTAACTATCAATATTGGAATAAACCAATATGAATAATTTCATAAAGTATGAATATTTACAGTAAAAACAGGATATGGGATGGGGGGAATTGCAGGGGGAGGGAAATTTTACTGTGCTTTGTAGCATAACTGAGTGTTTCTGGTGCTAACTCTTGGTACCCAAACACAGTCAGGTAATCCTGTACCCTGAGAGCAAGATCTTTTTGTACATGCTTACCTTTAAAATCCATAAAAGAATACTGAATTTGCACAGGACTGGACACAGCTGCTAAATTAAGCATGTGCTGGTTAATGGTCTAAAAATTTACTGTAAGATAGATATCACTATAATAGATTTGGAAAAAATGACCATGCCAGATGAGGCCTGACCTCAGTAGGATTTTCTATTTTAGTGAATTTTCATTGAGGCTTTCATGGAACAGTGCATCCTGAGCAGGCACGTAAATGAAAGTCATCATCTAAAAAGTCAAACAACTTTTCCAGTTATAAGAAATGTCATGGAAAGAAAATTAAATACAAACAAAAGGGAAAGCTAAAAGGAATAGCTAAGCAGAATGACTGGCTGTAAGTTCTGCAAAATCCTTCAATATTTAAAAAATGTGTAGGAATTAAAAAAACATATAGGCAATTATCAGCTTTCAGACAAGTATATTTTTTCTGAGATATCCTCATTAAAAACATTTCAGCAAGGAGAGAAAAGATTATGGTATTGCAGGGTAATATCAGAGATGCTTGAAATTCGCAATAGAAAACCAGTCCTTCTGGGACATTCAGTGAACAGATGTTCAGAGAGTCTGCTGCTTGCAGTAGTTACAAATCAAAACCCTGTGACAGATATTATAGATGCTGAAGTCTGCAAGAAGGACAGATTCTCCTTTCTAGATTTTTTTAATGTCAGCTCTAGTAATCTTTGATCTTATAGATTCAGAAAGATCCAATTATCTTATCCTGAGAAAACGTATCCGAGATATGAAAATGGAAAGTAATTTAATTATCAGCATTCCTAATGTTAAAAAAAAAATCAAGCCAAACCAACCAACTTTTTTACTCAAAAAAGTTCTTCTCTTCTGAAGGCTTGACGATGTCAGCATTAGGTTTTATTTGCAGCAGTCACTCAAGCCAGTGCATGGCAATCTCATAACATTATTGAAATATTTTCTAATTCCTTAGTAGAACTTTCAGGGCTTTTTTCTTGCTTTCTGCAGTTCAGTGGTTACCGATGGCAAAGAATCAGCTTGTTGATCCCTCTTGCCTTTCTTGAAGTTCTGTCCTGGCCAGATATGTATTGCTCAAATTCCAAAAGCACTTGCTTGGAGCTTCTCTGGATCATCTGTGAAATTCAGCTTTCTGTGCTACAGGGAGAGAAAGCACTATAGCTGCCACAGCAGCTATTAGCCAAACCCTATGTTATCTGCTAAATGAATACTGAGAAAAATCTTTATGCTCAGGAGGAAGAAAGTAGCATGCACTTGGCAAGGCAGCTATATTAAACCAGATACCAATCTCAGCAGAACTAGAATTAATTAAGAGTAATTGAAATCTACTTCCACAGTGAAGAGAGTAATTTTTTATGAATATATATTTTCTTATCTTTATGTTCGAACCTTTAAGATTATGATCACATTTTTAAATGTTACTTGGTTTGATAACTGAAAATTATATCTGATGATAGATGTCATTGCATTAGGATTGTTCTGGATAAAACATCTTACAAAAAAAATTTAAGAAATAAAGTGCCTCACAATTAGGAAATATCACAAGCAAGAAGCCTACACAATGTTATTTTTAGCCTTTTATGGGCACAATGTCTGAAAAGTAAAAGGTAAAATAAGTTTCTTAATTTTCAGCCATACTTGCTAAATAGTGATGGCATTTACCAGATTATCTGCAATGTGGAGGATGTGGCCTTACTCTGTACAAATATTCACAGGCACAGATATTGCAGTCTGGTCTGACTTCTAAGAGTATGGTGAATTTTTAGCAATAATTTCATAATACAGCTTGCTTCTACTTCCACAGTACTAAAATATCACCAAGAAAAAAAATTATCTTTTCTTTTGAAACACTTTTACACATCTGTGCAAATTTAAGTAACTATGTAGCCAGTGAGGTAAGAATAAGGCCCGCGGCTGCTGAAGGGAATTCTATTCTGTAATTGAATGAGCCCATGTGGATCTCAGCTCTGAACTCAGATGAAATTCAGACTGTTGTGTTTACCTATGGCCCTGCTGACTGTATTGGTTTCCTCAGGACTAAAGATCCCTATCAAGCTACTGCACTAATGACAGGGCTGGTCTGTAACAAAATTCCTCACAGTAAGGAACAGTCATATGTTAAGAGAAAAGGGAATACAGAGGGGAAAAAAAGCTCAGCTTCTTCCCTTTTTTCAATACTGCTCAAGATATTAATTGCTGAACATGAAGCACCTAAAAATATCTGAATATTGATTTCCTCCCAGTGCTGATGTTATCAGTTGTGCTCGTTTCTCTCCGGTGTCATCTGTTTGCCCAATTCTGTTGGTCTTTTACGTCTGCTACTTAACAGCAAAAGCTGAGGATGTTACTGCCTCCCAGTAATAGTCGGCAAACAGATGCTTTTCAAAGCAACAGCTGCACTTTCACAAAAAAACTTTAATTTTCTTTTACAATTTTACAATGAAATGAAGCAGCTGGAATGCTTTGGAGACAAAGGAGCTCATGAATAATTCACTTGACACCTTTATACTCAAGTATGGGTGTCTTCATTAAATAAAATTGCCTCCTGTCAAGGGCAGCGAGAGGGTCTGGGGAGGAAGGCAGTGTTGTTTCCATTTGAGACCCCAGAGAATGATGATTGACAGCAAGGTGGAATTTATTGTCAATATAATTTTTTTGACTTTTTGTTTACATTTACCCTTTAAATAATTTCAATATAAAAATCACTTGAGTTCAGTACTCTGGAAAATACTGCAAAGTAAAAAAAAAAAATCAGCAGGTTTATAGATTACAAATGCTTGTGGCCAGTGAAAAAGAACAGATTATGCCTATTCATACATATGGCTAAAATTGCATACTGCAGCATACAAGGTGTTTTATCCATTTTTTAGTATGAGGTGATGCTGGACGCTTCCTAAATGTTCCTGAGGGGTGCCTGGGGTTCCCCCCAGAGCTGGCTCAGCAGGGCCAGTGTCCTGGGGTGGTTCTGCACCTTATCTGTGGGTTGCAAGCACCTGCTGGAGCATGGTTTTGTTAGGATCTAGCCAGATCCTTGGCATTCTTCTGACAAACACACCTGAGGCAGGCGATAAGCTGCAGGCACTTAGCATCCTTGTGCTGTCTCACTGGCAGCATCATAAGAGATGCCACTTTGGTTAATTGCTGCAGAGCGGGAGTGCCAATCTGGCACTGGCTGCCACAGGATGTGGATGGAAGCCTGGAATCTTTCTCTGTTAGTAGAGAAGGCTGCAGGGATCTGAAGCAAGGCTAGAGCCTGCAGCTCTCCTCTGAAATACCTGCCTGCTCAGATCCAGTAACATCTCAGCTTTCAAGCAAGCCCCTAAATCTCACACAGCATGTAAATGTTACTGTTGGCAGGTGTGAGGGAGCAGGCAAATGTCTTAATCAGTACTAAACATTGCATTTAATAAATTGCACAGACAGAAAAGCTGGGACAGGGCTTACAGCAAAGAAGATACTGAATTACCAGCAGAAGAGGCACAGGCCTTCAGCCAGGGTGCCTCAAGAGGGAAATATGTGGAGGAAGCCATATCAAGGTATTTAAAATGTTTTGGGGAGCTGCTCTAGAAATAACAGTGAACTACCTCCTTCCAACCAGGGAACCTGCAAACAAGACTGGAGTAAAAAAGAGGGAGAATTTACAAGCTAGTTCTTCAGAGGGATTCCATGTGTGCACAACTACTACTACAGAATTAGGAATGGTTTTTCATGTTAGTGTATCACTCACTAGGAAAGTTGAATATACTAATGCAGGAAAAAACACTGTTATTCCACACGCCATTTGAGAATAATCTTGTGTTTGTAGAGTCCCCTGGGCAGAGGAAAAAAAAATCCATGTTAAGAAATACATTCTGATTTCCAGTCACCCCATGTAGAGAGCTTTACCACTAGAAGTACCGAGGATGTGTCCATAGTGCAATCAGTATGTGACTGCAGCCTGCAGAGACACTCCAGAGTGAACTTATGGGCAGGTGCTTTGGAGAAAGATGCTGCAGCATCTCAGGGTGGCCAGCACACTGAATGTTTACCTGGATTTTTAAATGGGCTTTGGAGCCTTTATTGACCTATGTGTATCATCTCCTATTGTCTCTTTAGCTAGTCTCAAGCTACCTTCAGTACATCTACTTAGGCTATACCTTTGTCTTTGCCTTAGGGAAGAGATGCCATGAGATCTGTGACCTGACTGTGACCCCACAGCTGGTGAAGGAAAGGTGAGTACTCTGACTACAGCATCACTAAAAATCTCCCACTAATGTTTTTTTCACATTTCCACCCTCAGCTGTGTGTATTTGTGAACACTGCAAATAGCTGCAGCATTCTAGAGAAAACCACTGTATGAAAAAGATAAATTTACTGCCTACCCTAGCTAGATACAAGAAGCAGAGCTGATCCCACTGGGAAGGTTTTGACCAGCTTTAATGAGAGCTCTTCTACTTGCAGGTACTTTTTGATGACAGTGCATCACTGCTATTTTGAGTCAGCCTGAGTTTGGTGCACTGTGAAGAATTTTGTTCTCAGTGATTCAGCTGCAGTGCTGTTAGCAGCATTAGTATGGACAGTGCTGCCAGCAGAAACCTCAGGAGCAAGGATAACTGGCATGATACTGAGAGCAATACAAAGCTGTTGACAAATACAGCTCTTAGTACCACTGACTGTGCTAAGCAAGGATGGAAAGCCTCCTGCAGCTTGCTTGGTACAAGCACAAGTGCAAAGTCATTCCTTGGGCTTTCAGATTGTCTGGCTGAACCAAGGAACTCTATGGGAGGCTGCTGAGTGATGCTGTCTGGCTATGATCCCGTGCTAAAAATACAGTGGAAGATAACTGCTAGTCTTTTCAGAGTTTTCCTCCTGAGTTTTCTGTGGCTTTGTGCTGTGCATAAACAGTGCTGAATGGGAAACAGAGCGCCTCATTTTTTCACTGAACCTCCAAGCTTCTTTAGTCTGGTACTCTTTTTGCTCCTACTTGCATTTCTGTGAAAATGTTTCATAGCCCTAGCATGCTAGCAATTACAATTTATTAAATTCTAATAAGAACTTTACACATTCTTTTACCTCTCATTGAGGACAACTGACAATTTAGGGACAAAAATCTGTTAAATTTTAGAATCAGTGAACTTCTAGCCTTTCATTCTTCATGCAGACTTTCTAATTCAGTATTTTGAAAGCTGCATTTCAAGGCAAAAGTCAAATAATATCTCCTTTTTCATATGGCAAAAAAATAAACTCTTCAGTAAATTATCTCCTGAATGACTAATGACCATACTTCTGGAACTGATGTAAGTGAGCATCATCTCTATTCTGAACATCCTTATCACCATTTCCAAGGAGTTTGTAAAGGATGACAAAAAGCTGTGGTACAGAAATTACCGTGATGGCAGATTAGAATTCCAAGGCTTGTGTGGTTTTTCATTTTAGAAGCAGTTGCAGTGATTTAAGATGCTGCCAATCCTTATTCTCCTCACTGCCCAGACCCAGTTACATTTTCCAAATCTCTTACAAGTAACATTTATGTGATTCTAAGCCAATATCATATGAAATCTAGCAGCTCAGGATCAACTGCCTCTCACAGTAATTTGGGTTCTGTTACTAAACTAGTAGATTTCATAGTAAAGTGGCTGAAGGACCATTTTGCTCTACTGATTCCAAAAGGGAGGACATTGAAAATGTGACTGTGTTCACCTCTGGCAGGAGAACAACACAGAGTTGGTCAATAACAATTTATATTGTTGCAGCTATTTCTTCACTGAATGTGTTTCCAAGACCTAAGCTACAATTCTGCAAAACCAAAGGGAATAAATGCAGAGTTAAACTCTGCAGCTGGTCACTGAGTTAGTTACTGCACAAACATTTTTAAAGTGCTGTGTAATTTTAGTGACTCCTAATTGCTTGCAAGCCACTTAAATAAATCTAGTCAAATAAACCAAACCTTTCTAAGAATCATAAAAGAAAAACTACTCCTTTGGCTCCACAGTCCTCATTATTTGGCTAGATGCATTTGTTGATACAGAGCTCCACTAGACTGATTCAAGCCAGGATAACAAATCCCATATTCCAGGTGACAAAACATTTTCCATCAGGATATCTTTCAGAGGTAAATCTCTTATATTGGCAATTCCTGTCTTGTGACTAAAATTTATTGCAATTTGAACTGAATACTCTTTATTTTCAGAGACAATGAATGCCAGTTTGAAATCGCCAATAACCGGTAATAACTGAAAAAGTGTCAAACCCTAGTGTGCCTAATCTTAGGAGAAAATAATGAAGTATAGATTTTAAAAGGTCTTTATCAAATTTTTTTTCACGTGCACTAAAAATGGAGAACTTGGGAAAATGTATGAAAGGTTCCATTTTATTCTGCAGCTGACCTGACACAGCACATCTGCACCCCTGAATGTATGCAGCAAGAAGAAACAGCTTAAAATATGTATTTGCAAGGCTTACATTAGTCATCATTTTGTACCCTGAGTGACCTGCTGAAAGAACTGAGTTTGAATGTTTGGTTTGGGGGGAGGGGGAGTTTCTGTTTTGACAATAAAAAGTTTAATTTCTTCATATAAGCTTTGCATTTTCGTATAAGCTGTGAGACACCCACTCACCATTTTCTTTGGGATATTAGGAGGAATACTGGTTAGAAAGCAGGAGTAGTAGCCTGGGGTCAAAGGCAGGTATCCAGGCATGTAAAAAGATGTTCAGTTGACTTCACTGCAGAGTGATAATTAGTTACACTCAAATGATGTCCCTTGAGGTAATGCACTTGAGAGCAAATCTGGCATGCTGCTCAAAGTTTTCTGGGGCCATAGCCTTGGATCCTCAGCCAAGTATGCTCAGATGTACTACAAGTTTCTTAACAGCAAAAGGTGGAAAAGCTTTTTTTGCCATTACAGTGTATAAAGCTGGGTAACAGAAACACTGGAATTGGTCTGGGTGGAAATCCACAATAGCACTGGAAGAACAACAGAGCAAAGCAGCAAAGCTGCAGCACAGTGGAAGAGCCATTCCTCTCCCTGTTATCTCAGCATTGAGACAGACCATAGTCATAAAGATATGTGCAATGAAGAAGCAAACAGAACAGGCAGCAACTTTATTGAATATTTATGGAGGATAAAATAAACAAGGTTGTTCAGTGAAAATACTGTCCCATAATAACAGTTGACACCTAGAGAGTTTAAAAACCTGTCCAAACCCATTTGTTGTCACTTATAGAGAGGAACCCAAGAAATGTAGTGAGGACCTGAAAGCTATTTGCTGCTGCCTTCCATGGCATACAGGTGATCCTGGCAAAACTGGTCAGGCATGCACATTTCTTTGTGCTTGCAAGTATGTGGGCACGAGAGTGTGAGTGGGTAAATCAACTTACTTAGGGAATTGTAAATTAAAATCATGTTCTACTCACCTATGGTCTTGTACTGTCTTTTGTTGCACTAACAACCTATTAGGACTATGTATCTCCAGTTATGTAATACTTTGCTGGGGACATGCTCTTGTCTTGAGCTGAATGGATCAGAAATTCTCATTCTGTTCTCACAACACTTCCTTGAGAAATTCCTGATTTGAGAAATTGTGGGCAAATGGAATTCTCCAATATATATACAGCAAGTCAAACTTAGTTAATGGTTTTGAAAGTGAAATTGGACAAGTTTGGATAGAAATATATAGCATGATTGCTTATGCAGAGAAAGAGTTGGCTCTCGTAACTCTGTCACTTCCAAATCACTATCCTGAACTGGAGTGGTCAGTGCAGATACTATTGTCTTATAGCTGTATAGAGCAAAATGGCCCAGAAATTCTCTCACAGTTCACCCTTCAGCAAACAAACAGGACATCACAAGAAACAGCATGTTTTAGCTGTGATGGGTTTTTTCCACATTCCTTTGCTTGTTTTTTCCATATCTGCTTTGTTTTGGGGAGAAAATTACAATTTTGGTGCAAAGCAATGTGCGCATACACACAAACCCAGATATTTGCTGCCATCAAAAAAGTATAGAAATACAGCCAATAGCCCACTTGCACAGAACTCCACAGCACTTGCTGGTGTAAAGCTTTGTTAGACATGCCTTCACCCAGCTGATGGCACAGATATATGGTGCTTCCAGCCCTCACTTACCCATGAGAAAATTAGTTTGTAGAATGCTGTAAGCCCTCTGCTTATTTCAGCATTACTCTATGCAATAAGCCAAATGTTAGTTGCTATGCAGTATGTTCATTAATTTTCATGGAGTTTCTTATTTTGCTTTTCTTTTTGCTTGTCAGCAACACCTATGCCAAAAAATGTTTGGTTTTTGTCCTCTTTTAACACAAGTTCTCTATGCTAGTAAGAATTTCTGAAGTGAACATGATCCCGTTAGCAGAAAGGGTCAAAGACCCATTGGTAGTCTGTGTCTTATGCTGAAAGATCACTTAGTAGGCATTATCAAGGTCCTGCTGCATTCTAAACACAAATAAATTAGAATCCTGAATAAAGCTTTGACTTCCTGTATGGCACCAACTCCCAAACCAGTTCTGTTGCCCAACATTTGCAGGATTTCAGTGGCAGCAGCTGATTTCTCACTTTCCTCTGAGACCGTAGCTACTTTGGCACTTCTTCAGGCTTCCTGTTAGGCTGCTGTTATCCCAGAAAAATGAAGGGCAAGCTGATGTCTGAAAAAAACCCAGGCATCATGGCATATTATTACATGCTGTCTTACCCCACTCAGAACAGGTCTTTACACAGACCCAATTTTGCATTGTTATGTGAGCAACACATAAATGCCATTACCAGTTACTTAGAAAAATGGTACTTAAATACAATGTATTTCAAGGATTCTATTATATTAAAATAGCTTTATTGTCTTCATGGCACTTTTGAGTCTTAAGAATGAATTACAAGTGTTACCTGACTCTTGTAACATGGGGTTTAATATTCTATTATCCCTTCTTAGGAGGTGGGTTCTGTGCTTTCCATTTTGGCATTACCTTTTTTTCCCCCTTGCTACTAAATGTCCATGTTGCTGCTTATCTGTACTGTATTACAAAAGCTTTGTTAAATAAATGTGTCTGGGATTTGTGCTGAAAGGGGGGGAATTTATTATCCTTAATTCTTGTAGCAGTTCTGCCCCAATGAAACTGGGATTCCTCTGTGTCCACACTCTCTGACCACCATCTCCTACACACTTAAGCCTTAAGAGACACAAGTGCCTCACTACAGGAGAGGCTGTGGGTAGCTGTACCAGTCCAAGGAAAAGTCTGAGGGAAGAACCAGGTTTCACTTCCCTGGGGCCCTCCTTTTCCCTGTGGCTGCTTGTGAGAATGTGCTACTTTGCCCCTTAACAACCTGTGGTAAATTCTTCCCTTCTCTTTCTCTAGGTGTATGGAGACTGGGGAGTGTTTCCACATTTCAGCCCACTTCAATTTCTTGTGTTCCACATGTTACCAGAATATTTCTCTTCTGAACTCTTCTGTGGGATCTGAAAGCATGCTAGGCCTTAATAAAACACATATAAGATCAACAGTATACTGCCCCTAGATATTTCCACTGCTGAGCCAAGTAAGTGGAGAGAAGAGACTGATGAATGACTCCATGGCCACACATGGGAAAGAGAGAAAAGTGTTTCCAAATGTTCTGTTAACACCTGTAACATATTTTTAAAAACTCTCACATTTCAAGTCAAAATCCCCTGAGACATAATTTCTGACCTTCAGTATCTTTAACTGTGTGTTTCCATATGTGCCACTGCCAAAATGCTGAGTAGGCATTTGAGATTTACCTTTAGTACATCATTTTAGCTTACAAGATGCTTACTGAGAATTCAGAAACTTTGTTCTGAAATTGGTGCAATTTCGCTGCAAATACTAAACAGAGCACATAATGCTACCTAAGGAAATGCCACTGAGGCATTACAGATGATCAGATACCAACATGTTTAAGAAATATATGCAAAGAGCACTTGAAAGTCTACCAAAAAGCTATATTCCTTTCAACAAAAAATATCAAAGAAACAAGGTACTTTATGTCTAACAATAGCAAATAGTACCATGAGTAAAAGTGGATCTGTAGAGTAAAAAAAATTGTTTTTGAGGACCTTGACTCCATGCTAAATATATTTTATGGGGGTATTAATAATTTTAGATTTTCTTTTGTCTGGTTCTGTACATCTGACCCCCTCATTGGCAGATGGGAGATATTTCTGATTTAATTTCTCTCAAGAAGGATTCAGTGACCAGTGCTCTGTCTGCAGTGTAAACCGAAGTGCACTAAGTGGGGGCAATCACAAGATTTGATTCCAAGTTTACTCCTGGTCCAGACTAAAATGTTAATATTAACCCCACAAGATTTGCCATAAGGGTTCTAAAACAACTCCTTTGAGAGGTAACCAAATTAAAAACAAAAAAAAAACCAACCTGGTTTTATCTGAAAAGTTATCTATCCCTTTTTCTTACTTGCTTATTTCTTCCCTAAGTATTCACAAAGCCACACTGTGTCTCTTTCAAATTCAAATTTCAATTCTCTTTCTATATTTCCTTTGCTGCCAGGGAGGTTGCAACCATGAGAACTGCTTATTTTGCTCACCAATAATTGCCACCTTGCACTGCCCCGTCTTCCTGTATCCAACTGTGTTGTTCTCAGAATCCAAGAGAAGGACTGATCTTCAGGTCAGTGACTGGCATCTCCCCTCAGTGTCTGCAGAGCTCTGACAGAATGAGGTGCTGCCCTGTGCCTGTGGCATGGAGATGTTACAGTAACACATCACTAATAACAGAGCCATTCTGCCATCCAACCTACTGCATCTGTGTCACTCCTCCATCAAGAAATGAGGTTATTCACGCCCTCCTTACCCTCCCATGTGCAATGGTTTTTAAAGTAAGACAGAGCCAAAAATGACTTTTCACATAGAAATATGTTATCATGTAATCTATACTTGTCTCCCTAAGCTTCAGCAAGAAAACAGGTCCTTCCTAAGAAACAGGGCAGAGATGTTATCTTATCCACTCTTCCCCCACTGTACCTCACAGCAGAGAATCATGGAAAAACAAACCAATAAAGCTAAATGTTAGCATTCTGGGCATGGGGCTAGAAACCTGAGCTAGTACTAGCAGTCAGCAGTTCTGATTTCCTAAATTACTTTGGCCAAGTTGCTTAGGCCCTGTTTACATTAGATTTCCAGCTGTATGGAGTAATAGTTAAAATATGAAAGAGTAGATTTTTCTAAAGCCCCTAGTGCAAGGGATTTTCTCAGTTGATGGATGCTTATTCTCAGATACCTTTTAAAGAGGCTCTCTGCAGTATCTCAAATCACAAGATGCTTTTAAAATTCAGGTTTTATTTAATTTGATCCAGTTGTGCTGCCTCTCAGCAAAGCAGCAATTTTGTTAAAACCCTTTTCCTTTAAAGAAACCTCTTTGAAGAATATTTTAAATATATGTCAAATAAGGTCTCAATGGTGTCCCATGACAATGTGAGTTCCTGTACTCATATTTAGTTCAGTTGTCTCCCACCAAAGTCCTAATTATATATCCTGCTTATACCAGTAACTAAGTAGGACTTTTAAAGCTTTCCTCCCATGTCAGCAAATGAAAGCGTGTGAATGGAGTTTTCACCTTCTTTCTGAGGTTCTACATCTGCAGAAGACAGACAAGTGGCACAGAGACAATACTCTTAGCTGGGTGGTTCACAGAACTGAACACTTCAGACTTGGCACTGAACCAGCAGTCAAGTGCTACAGTTATTGACTTGCATGGCCCGTGGTGCAGTCTCACAACTGGCACAAGCTAATCTGAAACCAGAACCTGAATGAACCATCCCTGCTCTTGCCCATGGCCATGTCCTCCCCTTGGTGCTAAGCTTAAAATCAGGAAGACATGCAATGAGTATGCTCAGCCTGATCATCTGGCTGAAAATCAACTCTGCAAAAAAACCAAAAGTCAACTACCCTGGGGATCTGATTCAGCTCCCCACAGACCTCGTGAATGTTAGCACTGGGCAGAGCAGAAGAGCGGTGAGCAAGAAAGGAAACCAGCTAATATTATTGTGGTCTTACACTGGCTTAAACTGTTCATAAAATTATCCTCTGAAATGTTTAGCAAGATGGCTTTAGCAGCATTGAACTGGTCACAGGGAATATAAGAATGTGTTAAGTACTGGCACGATAGGGTCGTGCCACTGTTCCTGTTTCTCTCATTTCTGAACGTGCGGCTAAACCACTTCAGCCAAGTCGCCAGCAAGCAACTAGCAGAAACAACAGCAAAGTTTATTTACTTGGGTACCCACCAATTTTAGAACTGACTGCAGAAATGTAAACAGGCACCAACCTGGTCCCAGCAGATGTGTCTGCCTCTTCCTTCTTCCCTTACACGATGCCAGGCTGTGAATCCACAGTTCCTCTGGCCCCAGCCTCCGCCTCCCAAAGCAAAAAGCTACATAGATGTCTGATGTGACACCTGTCCATTAATGCACACTCTGTGCAGGACTGTGGTTCTTGGTATTTCAAACCCTTGGAAAGAAGACAATATAAAAATCAAGATCTCTAGAGCTTCCAAAGACTGCATGTGAGGCTGTTCTGCCATAATGACTGAGTAAATCAAACAGCACAAACAAAAACCTTCATTACCACAAAAACAGGATCAGTGAGCTGAAACAGCTTGGCATGGTTCCTGTCTCAGTGGATTCACCTCTGAGATATCCTTAACCTTGAAGATAATGCCATTATTAATTGCTTCAAATCTCAAAAGAGTAAGAGTTAAGAATACAGAGAGAAACCATATGGTGACCTCAGAGAAGTCTCTGAAAAAGAAGGCCAGGCAGCTCAGGTGGGGAGAGGCATTCCCGAAGATTAGAAGGCAAGAGCAGAGATCACTTTCCTTCACTGAATACTCACAGAGGCTTTTAAGCCCTAGAGTGGAAGTTGAAGAGGAAATGGATTATAATAAACAACTCCCTTTCACCTTCTTTGGCATGAAAGGCTGAGACTTTCCTGTGCTTCGGCACATCATTGAGAGCAGCAGTTTGCCTCAACTCCTTTCATATAACTGAAAACAGCAGTGTCTGGATTACAGTCTCCTCTGATTCCCGTGACCCAGACACAAACTTGGAACTCCCAATTCGTGCTCCCCAAGTTCCTCCAAGATCACAAAGAGGAAAGCCAAGGCAACAAGCAACAAGGAACTTCATTAAGCCAAGTGCTGGAAGCTTCAGAAGTCAGAATTCTCCTTCCATTTCATTGAAAATCTCCCTGTTGGCATTAATTTAAGCATTTGTACTTCTAGGAAAATAGGTTGTTTGTTGTAAAAATCTGCATATCTGCTACATCTATCAAAAAGCCAAAGTATTTTCTGCTGACCAAAATATTCTCTGCCATTTCTTTTAATATCCCTAGAGGTCTGCAACTCCACATATGGGCAATAACCTGTCCAGGCCAGAGGCTGCAGAGCTACAGCAGATTAAAAAATGAAAACACATATTGGAAATATAAAGCATGCAAAAGAGCACATATTGCAGCACTGTTTCATAAGATGACATGTTAAAAACTACTATTCCCCTGTTCTTCTGTAATTCAACCAGTTTCAGTACTCTGTGCAAAATTAATAAAAGCGTACCAAGCCAGTTATAAACATTGATATCTATTTCTCAAATAATCTACCTGCTATTCTACATGGAATTATTAAAAAAAGTCCATAGAAAATGCTAAATAAATGTCACAGAGCACAGAAATAGTTCAGCAAGACCAGTTGTTGAGGGAATATTGCCATGTCCATGCAAGAAACAAAAAAAGTGTTTAGCAGGGTTGGATTAGTCTTAGCTCAGTGCAGTGCTACTTTAGGAGGTGAAGGAGAGACTTGTTATATGAGAACAAGCTTGGTTTGTTTCTTACAGAATAAACATTTTCCACTTCAAAGGTAAAACACTCTATATTCCTGAATACTGAAGGAGTCCACAAGACTGTTATAGGATTTCCTCTCATTTGCAGCTTGAAATTCAATACAATCTACAGCAGTCAGCTGAAAGTGTAACAAACAGTGGTAGTTACCCAAACCCTGCAGCTCATGAGTTCCCACTGCAGCATCCCAGTGGTGGGAGCAATGCCACCTAGAAGGTGCAAGAGGAGTAATTGTCTACAACGCGGGATATAATCCAGTGAGTCATGCTTTCTCCTAAGTGCTGACATTGCCATAAAAGCTCTTTATTCAATGCAAAGCAAGAGCTGCCAATTGCACATGGCTGTGCAGCACACAGATGTTGCACATCAGGATAAAACACAGTCACAGCTATTTAGAGGTGAACTATCAGAGACGTGCTGTCATTAGACAAATCCCAACCTGCATGTCACAGAGAACATGTCCAAGACACAACTATAGCTCAAGGTCTTTTGTGACAGCAGGATATTGGTTAGGTGTGATTGATACTGGGGAGATGATAATTGCTGGGTAAATAAGAAGAAATATTGGATGAGCACTGGGGAAAATAAACATGGTCAATATTCAAGAAATTCTGAGTGAATTAAAATGAAGTGTGCTTTTCTATAAACATGTTTTAAGAAAATTATGCATTATTCCAAACAGGCTACTGGGACTATGCAATGATAGCAAATATGTTAGAGTACAGTAACTGCTGAGGCTACTATTTTGCTTTTCCAATGGCCAATTTTGAGGTTTTGTGCAAACTTGTTTTACCCTACAAAATTTTCTGACTGAGATGGTCATTCACAGTAATACCTACACCTACTTGCTGAGTTATGCTAAGAACATCCATCACTTCTGCATAATGTATAAGAGAAAGAAGCAACAGCAAGCCAGCTAATTCTTTGCAGAATAATATATCAGCATACCTGTCTTCAAGCTAAAATTAACAAGTGAATATAATTCCTTATAAATATACATGCAATTTGAAGCATGATGCAGCACATACAATTGAGGATGCAGGAGATGGTGGTTTTTTACTGCATGAAGATGCTAGGTTTGAAAGAAGTATAGCTTAATAAAAATAAAGCTTATGATTCAAGTCACTCTTTCAATTCAGAACTAATTTATGGTGCATTTTACACATCCTGCAAATGATGAACAACAGCCTTGCATAATTGCTTTCCTTACAAAGTGTGGGAATCAAAGGATACGTTTTAGATGTGTGGCCACAGATATGACCATGCCAATGAATTGCAAATAACCAACATAAGAGTTGATGATGTGCTGTCTTTGATAGATGTAGTGTTATAAACTGTCTCTTCCATAACAAATCTCAATGGGAGAGTAGCACTTAATAACAGGATTTTTGGTGCACAGATTTAAATGAAGAGAAAATGTGGTTGTGTGCAAGTGTAATTGTTAACAAGGAGAAGAGAACTGTGCTGGTCACTTACCAACCATTTTGACATCTAGATGTAACAAGTTTTGTTCACCAAAGCTAGTACTAGTTCTGAAACCTATTACAATCCAACTTAATTTCCAGATCCTAAACAGAATCAGCAAAAACTTGTGGGGGGTTGGGGAGCAATTCTTCACTTATAGTTCAGCCAAGCCCTACATGACATCATTGAAGAACAATTTTGTCCATCGTTCTTCAAAAACAATTCACATTTTCCCTATCATATTCCAGGTAAGCTGTGGCCACAAATACTGCTGTTTACAGCAAAATCACAAAAAGCATCACAGCCAAATGCTTATAGGTGCTTCATCTGTCAAGGGGCCATGTAATCACCCTTTTGGGAGAGCTAACAGAGGTCACTTAAAGCCAGGAAGCCTGACAGAGATTTCCTTTATCCACTATCTGAAGTCTAAGTGATCAAGGCTCTGTAACAACACACAGGCTCTGAAAGGTTCAGTCTTCACTCTGAAAACGTTTTAGGAAGGCCTCAGCACTTCCTAGGAGTAGACACATTCCTGGCAGCAAACACCAAAGCATGGAGTAAGCAGTGCCAAAGGGAAGCTGGTGCCACATCTGGCAGGACAAGGCCCTGTGTCTGTGTTAACTCATGCACTCCTATGGAGATGACCGCTGCACAGCTTCTGTGTATTCAACAGGATTCTCTTTTTAAATTGGTAAGCCATACACAGGTATAATTCCAATCTGTGCAGGTTAAGGTAAAGATTAATATATACTTATTTAACTTCATCAAAAGATTTCTGGTTTTTAACACTCTGGTCAGAAAAGCAATGGTTTGTTAGAGAAAGCTTCCAGTTGGAGGAGCTGGCTGCCTCCCTCAATCTTATTCCCTGATTCCCATGCTGCAACCTTTGGCTGCTGTTAAGAGCCTCGGAATCGCCTGCCTTTGCTAGACATAAACATTTTCCAGACCTGGATTCCTTGTTTGAAAAACTGGTGTCCAGACCCTAGAAGGCTCAGTCCATGAAGAGTGTCCTCACAGAGGGGAAATTAAAATGAAATGCCAGCTATTATTTGGCTGTTTCCCTCTCTCTCCTGTCACCATCTATAGCTGAGCACAGTGAGCTCCACTTCAGAGTTGATTTCCTTCCCTTCTGGGACTCCAGGCATATGAGTCTTAGAGATACAGGATTCATCTCTGTGAGTTTAACCCTGAAGCAAGGATTCATCTTAAGACTGTAATTTACAGCATGGCAAGAAAACACATGCTATTTGGAGCCAAAAAGTTCCTCTGAATCTTTAAGGGCATTTGGGAGAATCTAACCTGATTCTTAACTGCCTCTATTTCTATTATTGTTCTGGAAAGTGTTATTAGCTGCCAGAAAGATCTACCCTGGTTAAGGCAAGTGTTCATTTAAGCTGAATTGAAAGCAGTTAAATTAAATCATAGAATCATAGAATGGGTTGAGTTGGAAGGGACCTTAAAGATTGTGTAGGTACAATGTCCCTGGCCAGGGCAGGGACACATTCCACTAGACCAGGTTGCTCAGAGCTCCATCCACCTGGCCTTAAACAATCTTTTGTCCACTGATGGCTGAAAGGAGAGATCAGCAAGGCTGGGCAGGCATGGTGGTAAGGCTGTTTGATTTGGATGGTGGTAAGGCTGCATGTTTGAGTTGTACATGGCTGCTTAAACAAAGCCATGCCACTTGCCAGGGTATGAGACACCACCACTGACCCCATTAGGGAGCGATAGAATTTAAAACTCTGGTAGCACTGACTGATCCTGTGTGTGTGACAGTTCAGTAATGCAGTTCAGTGCCTTCCATGCCAAAACTGCAAATAAAAATGGTTGAAAAATACATTTCTTCTAGAAAATTAAGCAATATTCAACACCATTGCTGAAAAAACAGTAACTATTCACCTGTGGCCACTGTAACCATTTTCAGTTACAGATTTATTTACCTGGTCTAGTGGAGGGCATCCCTGCCCAACAGGGTAGTTGGAATGAGCTGATCTTTAAGGTCCCTTCCAACCCAAACCAGTCTACGATTCAATAATTCTATCATTTCTAGTTGCGAAGGGGGACCAATATCCACGTTTCTAGAGCGATTTAGGCTCATTAGGTTAAGACTCAACAGAGGCGTTCTCGGTGGCTTTACCTACAGCCCCACCTCGCGGCCACAGCGCGGCACAGCGGCCTCAGCGCGGCACAGCGGCCTCAGCGCAGCACAGCGGCCACAGCGCGACACAGCGGCCTCAGCGCGGCACAGCGGCCTCAGCGCCCCACAGCGGCCTCAGCGCCCCATAGCGGCCTCCGCCTTCCCCAGGACCCGCCTTCCCCAGGACCCGCCTTCTCCCGGACCCCGCCTCCGCCTTCTCCCGGCCCCGCCTCCGCCTTCCCCCGGCCCCGCCTCCGCCTTCCCCCGGCCCCGCCTCCGCCTTCCCCCGGCCCCGCCTCCGCCTTCCCCCGGCCCCGCCTCCGCCTTCCCCCGGCCCCGCCTCCGCCTTTCCCCGGCCCCTCCTCGCCTTTCCCCGGCCCCTTCCCGCCCCGCCCCGCCCCGCCCTAGCCCAGCGGCCCTTTCAGGGCTGCGGATCCTGCCCGCGGCACCCTCTCCCCTGTGCACCGTCGCCTCTCCTCCCTCCCGCCCGCCTTTCCAGGGGCTCCTGAGTGCGCTCCCTCTCTCCTTCCCTCCTTCCCCGTCTCCTCCGTTTCTCCCTGCCCCTCCGCTCCCTCCCGCCGCGTCCCTCCCGACATGGCGAGCAAGGCCGGTAGGAGCCCCGGTCCCTCTGCCCGGCCGGGCGGTGGGGTGTGGGGGTGCGTGTGCCCGGGGATGGCGGAGCGGGGCTGCAGTTCTCGTCCCGCCCGCTGCCCCCGAGGTCCTGCGGGACCCCCGCTCCTGTCCCGTGCCCGCCCCGGTGGAGCCCCGGCCGGGGCTGCGGCCCCGTTCAGCCCCTCCACCCTGGCTTCATCCCTTCCCTTCCTGCAGCGCTGGAGGACACGGTGGAGGAGCGTGTCATCAGCGAGGAGTACAAGATCTGGAAGAAAAACAGCCCCTTCTTGTACGACCTGGTGATGACACAGGCCCTGGAGTGGCCCAGCCTCACGGTGCAGTGGCTGCCTCATGTCAGCAGGTGAGGGACGGGAAGGTGCTGGGGAGGCGCTCGGCTCCTTTCCTGTTAACCGTGTGTGCTGAGTGCCTTGAGGATAAAAACCATGCAAGACGAGAGCAATTTGGGTTAGACTTCTCTTTGTTATCTTGTAGCTCTTTATTTTGCTTACAGGAAAAGGGTCACAAGTTGATACTTCACCGACGTCTAGATTAGCCTAGCAGGTGTTGTGAGGTGTGAACATAGAAATCTTTCTCAGTTTATTTCTAAATAAGAGATCTGGTGCTCATCTATAGTTAATTCTGATCGAGAAATCTATCTACTTAATTAGCTCATTCTTGAAGACTGATTTTGCTCATTTGCACGGTATATATTGTTCTATCCGAACTATAGTATCTGTAGTATAGTATAAGCTTGATATCTTTTAAGTCTGGACTTAAGAGAATATTCTAAAACTGGTTCTTTGCATCCTGGTTTTGTCCCTGGTTCATTGTTGAATTCATGTGTTTAAATTTCCCATTCTTCCACATCCCCCTGAAAAAAATTGTGGGTTCAGTTTTATTTCTTAAAGAATCATGAAGATGGGGATACAATCTGTTCATGTGCCAACTACTGCAGGACTTAAATTGTTGCAGTAACAACTCAGGGCTCCACTGAGGTTGTGGACAAGGACTGGTGTAATGTGGATTTTAGGTAGTTTTTAAAATACCTTGTGTGTGAGCTTCATACAGTTATCAGAGGATGGTCTCTTTCTTCTGTTAAGTTCCACTTTACATATGGAATGTTTTACACGTTGGTTAGGTGATCACTTCATTTGGGGTACCAGAATGTTTGGGGATGATGTTGAGAGATGTGAGCTAAATTGTCATGGCATGGAGAAAACGCAGTGGGGATTTGAGGGTGTGGAGCCCTTATGAGGAACACTTCTGCTTGCCTCGTATTTTGCAGATTGACTTAATATTCATTTTAAAACCTGGTATTTCCAATTATCCAGTGTCAAAATATGTAAGCCATTTAAGGCAAGGACTGCCTCTTTGTATGGCATCTGACATGATGGGACACCTGTTCCTGATGCAAGTAAGTGCATGTGCGTTGTGTTTCTTGTTTGGCTTTGTATTTTTTCCTCCTCTACATTTGGAAGTGGTGTAGTTTATGATTACCCAAATGGTTCTGGATTGCTTGGATTCAGGAAACATAATTAGTTTGTTGCATTCAAGAATGCAGAGGTTGCTTGGTTTTTACTGCTCAAATTTGTCCTTTCAGAGATGAATGGCACCATCCATCCAGCTGTTCACTTTTAACTAAATGTTGCATTCAAACACCAGAGGAGAAATTTGATTCTAGTTCAAATAAATGGTAAAAGCTCCTAAGAGAAGTAGCTAGAATAGGTTGCCACTTGTCTCCTCAAGATTTATGTTTTATGGAAAGGAGTATTGATTGTTTCCTAAATCAGTTCTGTGAGACTCTAGGGAAATTAGACCAAAGTAGGTATTGGTGTCCCCTTTAACTGCTGTGCAAGCTGTCCCTTTCAAGCCACAGTGACAATGTTGACTGCCTTGTATTGTCACTCAAGCCTTACTGGTTGTGTCTTTGGCTGGCTCATGGCAGAATCCAGTTTGCTTTATTACACAGGGTTTGCACTAAAGGGAACGATCTCTTAGGGAGTGTTTCTTTTCTGGCTCCCTGAAGAGGTTTGCACCTTCAGGGTTATTGACACAAGCTACAGAACTTCTGGAACTGAGCATGTGATTTTATTCCAACATTTATTATTCTAAACAGGCCAGAAGGAAAGGATTATGCTCTGTACTGGCTGATTTTGGGAACACACACATCTGATGAACAGAACCACCTCGTTGTTGCCAGAGTCCAGATTCCCAACAATTATCAGTTTGATTCTTTGAAGTCTGACAGTGAGAAAGGAGGTGGGTATGCAGCATTCTTAGGTTCTGTTTGAGCAGTATCATTACTGCTTTCAGTTTTTCTGATAATGATGTTTTAACTTTCTATTAAATATAAAAGTGGACAAATACTTATCAGTCCACACTCATTCTTGACAATTAAAAAGAAGAAAGTTTTTGTTTCAGAAGAGCTTAGGTAACATTGATATGCAATCCCTACTAGAATGTCTACCAGCTCTCAGTTGTGGTGAAAACTGGTACACATCTACCTCAAATAAAAACTAAAGCTCTGAAAGAGGATTCTAAATATCAGAAGTGTTAATGGTATTGTGTTACATGATGTGAGTCTTTCCTAGTCTTTGCTTGTGTTTAATAAGGCGCTACCATTGTTTCTTGGAGTAATGAAGATGCTGTGAAATGCCATTTCAGTAGACTGAAATAATGGATGGGATAAACTAATGTTTTTCTGACAACTGTAGAACTTGGTGACTTTGGATCTGTGACTGGCAAAATTGAGATGGAGGTTAAAATTAACCATGAGGGTGAAGTGAACCGTGCCCGTTACATGCCGCAGAATCCCTGCATCATCGCGACAAAAACGCCCTCTGCTGATGTGCTGGTGTTTGACTACACTAAACATCCTTCAAAACCAGGTGGGTCAGGCTCCTTGGAGCTAAGCAAAATGCCTCTTGTCATAGAGGGGTAAACTTGTGTTTAACTGTGATTGGGACAGAATTGCTGGGCTCTGGGATCCAAAGAAGAATGCCCATATCTTCAGTGACTTTAACTTCCTAGTTATACTCACTTTCATAAAAGAATCTTGGTAGAAACAGCACTCTCTGTAGAGGTTCATGTATGAAGTGTAATTATTGCAACAGAAACAAAGTTCTTGGGTGATAATGATGCTTCTATGAATTGATGTGTAAGGACATGCTAAGTGAAGGAATTTTCTATCTTTCAGACCCAAGTGGAGAGTGTAATCCTGAACTTAGATTAAGAGGACACCAGAAGGAAGGCTATGGCTTATCATGGAACTCAAATTTGAGTGGACATCTTCTCAGTGCATCAGATGATCATGTAAAAAAACACATCTTTTCCCCTATAAAAAAAGCCCAACTCCTAATTTATGCTCTAGTAGAAAATTGGAGAAAATCTGTCCTAATGCCAGCTGTGTATTGTTATGTGGGGATGCTTTCACATATTGTAATTACATTTCTAAAGGCTGTCAGTTGGTTTTAGGCTGTCATCAACCACAAGTTCTTTGTAAGGTTCTTGATGTAAGAACAGAATGTTTTTATAGTTGTCTGCTGGAAAAAAACCTTTAAACTGGATTAGGTCAAGACCATAAATTAGTAAGACTCTCAAAGATCAATAACTAATAGCTTATAAATTTCTTTGTGAACTTTAAAAGTGTAAATTGCTTTTGTGACCTTCTAAATAATCCTTGGGCCTTGAACTTGCAGAAAGCTGATTGATAACTTAGCTCTCATTTATGGCATAGTAAGTGTTCTTTTTCAAAAGCAGAGAACTGCTTCAGGAATGTTGTCTCTTTATATGTAGAGTGTGATTGATTATTTATTTGAAAGACAATACAATCAGAGCCTGCATTTCAATAGAATGTGGCTTATTTACAGACAGTGTGTTTATGGGATGTAAATGCTGGACCCAAAGAGGGCAAGATTGTTGATGCCAAAGCCATCTTTACTGGGCACTCTGCAGTAGTGGAGGATGTGGCATGGCACCTGCTCCATGAGTCTCTCTTTGGATCTGTGGCAGATGATCAGAAGCTTATGATGTAAGTGAGGAGATTTTTGGGTAGGGCTTGCTGTGTCCTGCTGATGCCTTTCTTCAACCTAGAAATGAAACAAAACACATTTTTGAGATTATATTAGTATGGGAGGTTATATAAAAGTGGATCTTTATTGGGGGCCTCCCAGGCAGTTATGGAAAAATGTCCACAAAAGCCCACCCCCTATATGGGGGTGCATACAGTTTTATAAGTTTAGTAAATTAGCATAATTGACAGAAAAAGTACCAATTAGGAGGACAAGTGCTGATGCCATTACCCCCCAGGTCAAACTCCTTCTCTGGAGTGCCCCCCTTGGTACTGGCTGTACTTTGTTTGTGAAAATGTGTCTCCACAAGCTGTTTTCAACCTTGGTAGCCAGGGAGAGCCAAGATAGGACTGGGGCCCTTGGAATATGTTTTGTCTTTCTGCCTAGGGAAAGGCCATGGAAAACTAACCACTAATACAATAGGCTACAAATGTATGTGTTAAGAATACAGAGAATATATAAAAGAAAAAAGGTAAAACCAAAACAGCATCACTGTCACTGGACCTAGTCTACAGCACTTGGATAAAAAAAAGGTCTGAATTTTGGAGTGATTTCATGTAGCTCTTTGTGGCAATCAGCTACAGTGATGGTGCAGATTCACTGAAATCTACATGCCATTTAGTGTGTTCACATCACTTGAAAAGAGGATGTAACTAATATGTATGTCAGCTTCATGGTGCAAGCTGTTCATGTACAACAGACACAAAATACTGAAGGTTTTGGAATGAATGCTGTAGCTTCGGAGTTGAGTTTAGTAATAAAAGCTGTAGTGAAAAAAAACTTCCTATAAAAACTTAAGTTTGTTTGCTTTCCCTCTTTCCTCCCTCCCCCCAACCTTTCCCCAAACCCTTCACTGCCACAGTTGGGACACAAGATCTAATGCCACGTCCAAGCCAAGTCACTCAGTAGATGCTCACACAGCCGAGGTCAACTGTCTGTCCTTCAATCCCTACAGCGAGTTCATTCTGGCAACTGGCTCTGCTGACAAGGTTTTCACTTGTGTGTACTTTACATTCCTGAGCAGTGCAGATGAAAGCCATCATAGTAAAACCAATTTCTTGTTGCTTGTGTCTCCCAGACGGTGGCTCTGTGGGATCTTCGAAACTTAAAGCTGAAACTCCATTCTCTTGAGTCTCACAAGGATGAGATTTTTCAGGTGGGTAAACTACTTACAACCTGTAGAAACAAACCCAAGAAGAGTACTGACTTGGACAAGAACATGGAGATTTGTGTTCTTGCAACACAAATAAATCTGTTGAATCAAAATTCACTATGTTGAGTCTGACAATTACAAACAGTACCATGTAGTTTATTTCTACCTTTCCCCACTTGACTTTGAAGCAAATAGTCAACAACTTAATGCTAAAAAGATACTGGCTATCACTAAGTACAAGTAGAAGATTTCTCTAAAATTATGTGCTGTAGAGAGGATTTGGATTCAAATCTAATTTTGTGAACTTTGCCTATTTAATTAGGTGCAAGTAACGGATTTTTGGACAGATTTCATGAAATATTGTAAATCTATAATAGTAAAATAATTTTGTCTGTTCGGTATGAGAAATCTTAAGACTAAAACAGTTTGTTTGAGCTACTGAATATCCTCTGTGCTGGAAGAAACCTATTTACAGAGTATAGTTAAAAATTAGTGGCCAGGGTGCTGGTTATTCAGGATATGCTTTGGAAATCAGTAACTGCTCCCTGAAGTTGTTTCCTTTCAATAGGTTTACTGGTCTCCTCATAATGAAACCATTCTTGCTTCAAGTGGTACCGATCGTCGCCTGAACGTGTGGGATCTAAGGTGAGGAACAATTCCTTTCTGGTGGTATATGTGAACAGATGGTTAAAAAAGGCTGCAGGCCTGCATTATTTGGCAGGTTTGATGTGTGCTGTTCTCCAGCTTTCCTTGCCTACCTCAGGTCTGGTCTTCTGGGTATAAATCGAAACAGCACAGTACATCTAAAGTTACTTCTCCATCAGGGTTTCTTGTTAATAGTGTTGTTTTCTGTTGTCCACTTGTTGCCTAGATTCAAAAGACAAAACTTGCAACAGTGTTAACATGGTAGGATAAAAAGCAGTTCTCTAATGAAAGCTTTCAGGTGCACAAATATGGCTATATGGCTATGTGTGACAAAGGATTTCTGCAATTTTTCAAAGGTTAGTTAATTAGTTTACCTAGCACGTACATCCAATATGAGATCAATTGGCTCAGTAAAACACCCTTGGGTCTGCTCCTTTGGAGTTGGTCCATGAGTTTCTTTGCCCTGTTTCTTGTTATGTCTCTCAGCTTCTGGTGGAAAACAGGATGTCCTTGTCAGAAATTCTGTTCTTAAAATAAGACTAAACAGAATTTCAGGAATGTGTTAGAAAGGTTTAATTAATTATTCTAAAATGTGAGTGAGGGCAGGAAAAGTACTAGAAATCATACAAATATATATTAAAAATCTACAAAGCTACAAGTATGAAAAAGGCTAAAAATCTTTAGGCATCACATCAGTAAGTGATTTTTGCGTCCATGGGCTTCACAAGTTAAGACTCCATTTCAGTAATGACAGTGCCAGGCAGCTGATGTTTTATACCTGGTGCTTATAGATATTTCACAGTGAGAAACACAAATTGCAAATATGGGAAACAGGCCAGGAACTGTTCCGTTAAGCTGACAGAGAATGCAACTGTCATTTTATTAAAAAGTATAAACTACTTTCTTGCAGTAAAATTGGAGAAGAGCAGTCTGCAGAAGATGCAGAAGATGGGCCTCCTGAGCTGCTGGTACCCTTTTGTTCAGGTTTCAGTGTGCTGACATGCTGTGTGGCAGTGGGATGTCTTGTCACTGTGCTGCTAAAACTGCAGCTGTTCATAAATCTTTTCACCTCCCTGGTTTCCAGTCCATTGGTTTAATTTGCTGTAGGCTTCCTCTCTTCAGTTCTGAAGATTTCCCCATGTCTTGTGTGACTCTAAGTACTGTTAGAGATAATCAGAATGAAATATGGTTGGATTTCACAGCCCAGCCCTGTGTGAAGAGAGACCATTTTGAGGATGTCAGTTGTTGCTGTAATAGTAGGAACTGTTATCTCAAATGCTGTCCCAGCAACTGCATCTGTGTCCATAAGGAGCAAATGGAAGCACTCAAACACCTTCCTTATGTCTGTTGGGAATCTCTAGTAGCAGGGTTTTCTTTGGGTAGTCGTTAGCATGATGAATTTAACTTAAGAATCCTGGGTTTAAAGAGATTTATCTAGAGTTGAAATGGCTTACTGGAGCTTGTGGGGTTTTTTTAACAGTTTATTCATGGAGGACACACTGCCAAAATTTCAGACTTCAGTTGGAATCCTAATGAGCCTTGGGTAATCTGTTCTGTATCAGAGGACAACATAATGCAGATATGGCAGATGGTGAGTGTCACAACAGCTCTTGAGTTACTCTAAAGCTTGTTGTATAAATGAAACTGAAAAGGCTTGTTCTTCTTGGGGCAGCTTGTGCCTTCAAGGACTGAAAGTTGTCTGTGCCATATACTTCTTGATCTAATCAAAAAGTGTAAGACTTTAAAAAGAAAACCAAGACTGAAACAACTTGAATAAAAGCAACTGCTAGTTAATTCTTGATTCCAAGTTCTAGGTACTAATTAACATTAAGATTTATTCTTAACAAAGCAGTTGCAAACTTATATCCAGTATTAGCCAAGACTTACTCTTGCCCCCCACCTCCCCCATATGTTGGATGTAAAGCAGGATGCCTTTTAACTCCCCAGTTAGTTCATACTACTTTACATTACAGGAAATTGATCAGCTATCTTAGAAATGTGGAATAAAGTAATTTGGGACAGACTGAAATGTGTGTCACTGGTCAGGCTTCTTCTTTTAGTACCTGCTCTCGTTTGGTGTGTTTAGACTGTGGTTGAAATAATTCCAAATAAAATGTTCATAATAGGGCTGGTGGTTAAGTGGCTACTGCTTTTGCTGTTGAAATGGAGCGGTGTAAGAAGGCAGCTCTCAAAATGTAGCCACTGTGTCCACATTTCTAAATTTGGCACCCCTTTAAGAAAGGGCAGGGAGAAAATCCCTTCAAGAAGGGGATGATGGTTGTGCCACCTTGGTGTTATTGAGGGTTTTTTCTAGATGAAGTGTAGAAGATTGTTTAAAAACAATTGTGTGTATCACTTGTAATGTTTTGTGTCTTCAGGCAGAAAACATTTACAGTGATGAAGAACCAGATATAACAGCAGCTGAACTGGAAGCTTAAGGAATGTAACTTTTCTTATTTAAGGAACTTCAGGGAATGACATAGTAATGTAATTTGACTACTGTATACATAAAATAAAGCCCTGAAAAAAATGTGCAAAATCAAATACCAAAGAGCCCCACAATTACTGGGCAGAAGCCTTGCATCAAAACAGAAATATTCTTAATTGGATTAAGCAAAAAGCTTGTATAATCAAGTTGTCATGGGATACCCTTGGTTCTGTGGGCACTTTGAGCTGTTGTATACTGTACAGCAGTTAGCTTTAGAGAAAATAAGAATGACTTAATGTCTATGTCTATATTTTCAAATAAACTTTGTGTGTTCATGTAAATAAAATGGTCAAATCCTCACTTTTCATACATAGAAACTGTATAAAAAATACCCTTTTGTATTAATATGTAAAAAGAGCTTTTCCCTTTTACACACCACTTTTGGATTGGTCTTGCATAAATAAAATCTATTTTAAAAAGTGTTTGGTGTGTTAAATGTCCACTGGCATAAGATGAATGCCTTCTTGCATTCAGTAATGGAATAGGATTTAATTGCTGTCTGGTGATAAAGTTATGTATTTTTTAGTTTATAACTTAGCCCACAATTAAAAATCTGGGAAGATTAGAGTTGTTCTCATGCAAAAAACCATTGGAATTCATATTCACAAAGGGCATGGGTATAGGAGGAGGTTTAGGGAATCCAGGGGGAAGAGCCAGTAGGTCTCCTGTCAAGTTCAAGTACAAATCTTGAGCAGACTCAAGTAACTTGGGTTTGGGTGATTAGTGGTTGGATTTTATCTGTTTGTGTTGGTGGGTTTGATGTGTTAGTGTGTTGTGGGGGGTTTTTTTGGGTGGTGGTAAAAGCACTGTCATTTATAATTTTCTTAAGGGTCAAGGTGCCAGTGCCCTCTCAGTGAATTGGCATCACCTGTGTTTGGTTAGAGCCTTCCTGATGCATTTTTTACTTAAGTGAGGTAATTGGGTAGTTGTCTAAAATACATCAGTATCTGAACAAATAATAGACAAACACACAGTTTGCTTCTAAACCTTGGATTGACTGAAAAGCTCAAGAATTTTGCCTGTATAGAAGCAAAATTTCTTCATATTTATCATGGATCTACAGACAGGTGACGGGATTACGTTGGGAGCTGTCAGACAAGTGTAAATGAAGTTTATAGCTCTTAGCTACTTAACACCTTACTCAAATTAATTACTGGCTGTCCTGATCTTTCTGTTCAAGCTGAAAAAAAAAAGATGATAGTGGTGACCAATACTGACATGGTGATACCTTGCTCTCCACTCCACTGGAACTGTAAGAAAGCAGACAACTGGACTCAAGCTGTGTATCTGAAGCTGCCTGTGCTGGCCTGGCTGGGATGGAGTGCTTGTCCATCTGAGCAGTGCTGGGCTGCTGGGGACTGTGGTTTGGATTTATGGCTGGAATGCTGCTGGTAAGGAAGCTGTGCTTTGGTGCTTGCTGGGCAGTGCTTGCACACTGCAGGGAAGGGGCATGGGCTGGGGAGCAGACGTAGCTGGGACAGCTGACCCCAATGGCCAAAGGGATATTCCTTACTTTAGGCCATGCTCAGCAATAAAGTGGGTGAGGAAGGTGAAGAGGGCCTTCCCTGGTGGCCATTGCTTGGATGGTGGCAGGGCATTGACCTGTGTCAGGGAGGGGGCAAGTGCTTTTATTCTCCCTCACCCACTTCTGGAATTCCTCCAACTGTACCCAGATTTTCTTCCTGTTCTCTCCCCAGCCTTCTGGGGAATCTCAAGTGACAGCACATGATAAGCATTAAACACTGAATTCAGAGGTGGTTTATGGTCAGGCCCTACATTCTTTTGGCAATCATTCTGACACACACAGCTCTTGAAAAGCAGGAAATGAAGATGTCAATGGCCCAGCTTTCTGGCAAAACAGAAATACTTCCCTGAGATCAGGGTGGTGGATCCTCTTGGTACAGATAGAACATGACCCCTTCCTGCTGCTGGTCCTCTTCAGTGCTCACTTCAAGGAGACCTCCTGGCTGCAGAGCACAGCTCATCCCTAGAATTGGTGATGCCAGCTTTGTGTGTGAAATATGGTTGGGGTTGTTCAACAAGCACTATGGCAGAGTGGTCTTTTATTGCTAATAAAGCCAAGGACCACTACTGTTGTGCATCACAAATTTCTGCTCCCACTTTTCCCCAAGAATGGGATGGTTTGCATCACTAACTCCTCTGAAGATAAACTTGACAGAAGTATTTGTGAGGAGCTGCAAGGCATTAAGTGTAACTGATACTGAAATATTTTGGAAGACTGATATCTATACAACAACAAACCTGAGTGTGTGTAACCTTCCTGCATTTTGCTTCAGTGTGGCAAAAAGCAAGTTTGGGTTTTTCCTTTACTGTGTAGGAAGAACTGTATTTGCTTTTATTGTAAAATGCAAGACCCTTGAGAACCTTAACTGTGTGATAACAGGTAATTTTTGCTGTGTAGCTGCAGTTTATGCCATTATCCATACTATACTTTATTGTCTTCCATGTGTATGTGATGCTTCTTCAGCACTTTCAGCTGTAAACTCTCTACAGGGAACAAGGATTTAAGTCAAACACCCAGTCTGACCTATTGCTTTATGGCTGCTGAGCTGTTTGGTGGGGTAGAGTCTTCATAATTCTTTCAACATCAACTTTTGTCTTGTGAATTTCAAACCCAAACCCAGTTTAAGCAGAATCAAGCATGGATAACAATGTTTTGAGAGTTCAACTATTCTTCCCCTTTAAAAGGCAATGGATAAAACATCAACAGTGCATAAAATCCATATTCTGGAGAAAAGGGTTAGGAAAAGAGTCAGTAACCACCCAGCAGGAAACAGCAGATGCACACAGCCAGCAAAAGCTTTGATGAAAAGGATTTATAAAACAGGCAGCATGACCAAGATCAAATGGTTTTATATGAATACAGGCATAAAGGGTAGAAACCAACCAAACAACTCCAACAAATTACATGGATTAAATACCAGTAGCATCATGGACTTGGCAGAACTGAGGTAGTTATTTTGATGCTTAACACCAGGACATAAATCTGGTAGAAGTGATAGTGAACTACATCAATATGGACTATTTGCCACATGGCTGTATTCAGATACATTTTAAAAATGAGTGACTTAAATTCATTTTCTCAGCTTGAAATAGCACGAGATATAACAGAGTATTTAAATTTGTAAAGGCTCTAAGAGGTTACTTTCTTGAAGTAGAGCTGTAGGAGCAGTGTTCTTGGCATAGCCTGGAATTACACAAAGGCCTGCTTCAAGTGTCCCAGTCCATGAGACAAGTACAGCCCAGATCCCTGTTTGAACAAGAAATCCAAACCAACATGCAACCCCAAAGCTAAAACATAACAAACACTTCTAAAGGAAATTAAAATAAATTCTTCAGGCACCACAGTATTCTTAAATTACTTTAAAGTTCAGGCTCAATGGGTGCCAGACTCAGCAAGGTCTGTAAAAGCTAGCACAGTCAGATGAGGCTGACTTAGGCTTTTAGAAGGAAACACAACCTTCCTTCAAGAAGAAATAGCTCAACAAGAAGAAAAACGGTGGAATTATCAAAATTTAAATGTAAAACTTAACCCCCAACCAAACAAAACCAAACCAGAAAGGAACAAAAAGTATCTGTGAGGATTAACTTTGTAAAGGCCTAAACCCAGGTATCTCTGCCAACATCAAACACAGGTGCCTGAAGGACTCAGAATGCAGCTGGTGAAAAAGGTTCTCCCCTCAGACCCACTCTTCACTAGGATAAATACAGCTCAAATGTGTGTGCACGTCTCCAAGTGCATTAGCAGGAGAGACTTAGCACTTGATTGAAAAAAGGAAAAAGCCAAATTCCCCAGCTATTAACTGCGACCAAATTTCCCTCTAGCAAAAGCTTGCAAATCTGACCAGTTTTTGTTTTAGGAAGACTGGGGAGATCCAAGGAAATAATACCAGATTTGACCTCTGTACCAGCATGCACTGGAAGAAAGGAGGGAAAGAGGTGTTTACACAGCAGCAGAGGCAGCACCTTTGAGGAGACTGAGATACAAAGGAATACTTTGAAGTACAAGGAGAACAACTAAGACCAGACAGTGTGGTTGGATTTCAAAATACTTGGCACAGCTCTAGAAAAGACTCAGGGCTAGGACCCCTGCTGCTCACTTCTTATGCAATGGTATTGGCAAACAAGTTAAATGTTTTTAAATTAATACTATCTGCATAGAGTCATCGAGCGTGTTAAGAGTATGGTGTTGTAGAGCAATTCCAAATGCTACCTAGAAAAAATAGACACAAAGGAAAACTGAACTCAAAACCAGCTCCAAAACAAAACCCAGTTTAGGGAAGTTGCCAAATGTTAGAGTATATACCAAAAAAGGCAAACAGAACACTTTTCAGTATTAGGAAACTCGGAAGGGAGTCTACATTAGGAACAATTGACCCCACAGAGTACGACAGAATGTGGAGCACTTGATGAACTTACTAGGAAACCTTATTTTTTAGCATAAATGCTCACATTTTTTACAGTGCACCCAACTGAACTATAATGGGTAAATTTTTGGAGAGAGAAGGCATGAGCAGAATTTGAAGCAGGCAGGGGCAGGTTCAGCCAGAGCCCCTGCCCTTCATGGTCCAAGTGACCCTCACCTTAAGACACCCCAGGTGAGGTGAGCAGAGTGCAGCACCTACTCACCCCCTGCCCCAGGCTGCTCCCACCAGACACCACCAGGAATGGGCAAGTCACTGCCACAACCCCAGAGCAGCCCCCTCCCAGGGCAGCTCCTCCAACAATATGCTTGAAATCAAATGTCACATCTTTTAATTTTCACTCTTGACTTTTCAAATAAATAGTTTCAGCAGATTCAGTTAGAAGACATTAGTATGATGTTAAAGAAAAACTCAGAGTCCAATATATTAAGCATACTTATTTACTTAATCTATACAGAATTGAGTAGATAAAATTTCAGATTCACATTAGTGAAAAATCTCTACAAAATGTTTTTGAAAAGCAAAACAAAGACTGCCTGTTCATTTATCACTTTTCCTCATGAAAGCAGACATGGGTTGTAAAAATAAAGCAGTGTGTTTAGCACAAACTAGATTTCTGCATCACTTTTTTCACAGTTATTTCCATCTACAGTCCAAAGAGGTAGATTTTCTGCAACACCTGAGAATTGAACTGTAACATAACCAGGTGTAATGAAAGGAAGGACAAAACAATACAGATACAGCCCTAACTTATGTGTGTATGTATACACGTACTTGGGTCTTGAATCACATACAATTTTGCTTTTTGCAGCTTAATCATGGTGAAACTGTCCATCAGGCCCCAGTTTTGACAATTAGACACACTCACCTCAGGCTACATCAGTTTACATCCAGGTTAAATGGTTTGTAGTAGTGAGAGAAAGGCAGTAATAGAAATTTACTTAAAAACTCTACTGGAGCCCCTTTGGCTGCAGCCTGGCAGTGCAATAGCCTGCAATATGGCAGATCAGTGACAGTGCTGAGCTTATCCCTAACATCAGTCTGTTTTTTTAAAACAACACTTTTTAATCATTGTATGAAACTTCACTGACTGTTTTCAGGAAACAAAATACAGTTTGCCTTGGCCAGATAAGTTGCTATGATAAGGGTATGTTGAGGGTAGAAAATAGAGAAAATATCCCCATTCTAAAAGCCTTTCACTTGGGGCATTCAGCTTCATTTACATATTTAGCCAGTGTCAAAGATACTTGTATTGCTGTTGCATACATCTGTCGTGTCTCTAAAAGCCCTTTAATTTATTCTTGCAGCAGGGTCCAAAAACTCACTCTTGCCTCCATGTAAAACAAGCACTACAGAAAGAATTGTTCAGAATACAAATGTCCAAACAACAAATTGTAAAAATTGAAAATTGCATGTCCTACCTTGCCAAGGGTATGATGCACCAAGAGACAAAGTTTTTCGCTTTTCCTCAGGAAAATTACATCACACTTAGTGTTAGCTGAAAACCAGTTCTCACAAGACCTGTTTTCTCAAGCTTGATTCTATAAAGCAAGTAATTTGAACAGCAAGTCTGAAATCTTTCTTTCCAGTTATTCTTATGCCATATGGTTTGCATGATCAGCATTTGAAAGCTCTAAATCTAACCTGACTGCTCACTGCTACCTTCTTTTCCTTCCTGCATTGTGCTTGGACCACAAACACCAAACCCACACAGTCTAGGAGAAGATGGCCAGCTTCCCATTTGCTCAATTTCAGAAATGTAAGTTTTGCACAGTTCCTCTTAGTGGTATGAGCTAAAACACATGTATTAGGCCTTACAGAACCTTTCTCTCTGAGACAGCTAAGTTATTTCAATGTACATTACTACAGAAAAAGGACTGGGAGCTCAGTGCAGCCTGAACATTCAAGTAATTTAGCCACTGAACTGCCAAGGGCAATGGGGGTAGGAAGCTCATTGAGATGTGCTTGACTCAGAAATCCCCTCCCAAGTAAGTGCAAAAAACTTTTAAGTACCAGAAAAGGCTACACATGTCCATATTTCTTAAAATGACAGCAACCAAAACTAGAAAGTAAATGCATGGGAACTAAAGTTAGGGGTAGCATGTAGTTAGATCACATTGCCTTGCCAAAAAATAAGTGTTGGTCCTAGTTCCTTTCAAGAAAAGAAGTCACAATGTGGATATCAAATTTTCTAGGAAAATACAATATGGTTTGAGGTTAACAAGGTGGCTGTGCTTGTGGTATGTTAGTGTGAGAATGTGAAGTACCATCTTTACCAGATAACCTGACTGGGAAGGCACTCAGCCAACTGGTGCAGCTTTGAGGTTGAACGTGCAGGAAATTCCACATTGTAGCTCAGGAGACATATCTGAATCTTCATGTTCAATCATAACCAGTACAGCCTTAACTAAGACTTAAATATGTCGCATACCTGGCTATTAGAGGAAGTCTATATGCCAGACTCCTGTATTCCACACCTCCAGCAGGAAGTGTCTTATTTTCCAGCTCTTCAGATAATCCAGGGGTTTGCTCAGACATGAATGGACTTCTCTAGTCAGGATAACCATGTGGTGGACACACTGCAGCTAAGAGGGAAGAATGTGACCAAGACCTGTGCAATAGGCTCCACAGCTGTAAAATCCCACTCGGTAGCATCACTGTACGTTTTCCCACACATTTATATTTAACATGTTCACAGGTAGGGCATATAGTCCAAACTAACCTTTACAACACAGCCCTGAGACATCTGCAAAAAGCTGTACACCCTGTTTCACCAGCTGCAACTTAATGTATTTCAAAGCTGTTTCTTCATACCACAAAGTACATAAAACCCTTTAAACATACTTTTAACTATATTCTGGACCTTTACTTTTTCATTCATATATATGAAAACATACATAGGGGGAAAGTTGACTTTTTTACTGGCCATTAGACATCCTCATGTAGATAAATTTACTGGAAAATTGATAATCTTTAGTATATTGAGTGGCAAATCAATGAACAAAACTAGAGCGCTGTTCTTTAAAACAAAAGAGTGACCTGCTGTCACCATTTTCCCCAAACAATATTAGGTCTGTACACAGTCTTCCATGACAGTGATTTGTGTTGTGGGGAGGAAACGCACATGCATCCTTTTATGGAAAAATATTTTCTTCTAAAAAATGAGGCAGATGTGCAACACAGTTGTGGAAAATTTATAGTTTAAGCTATTTAAAGCTGCTATGCAGCTTCCTGTACCACATAAGTCCAGTAGTTCTAAGAAAATACAGATATGGTAGAAAAAGTAAGAAAATTTTCACCACAAAACCAAATAGTTACCACCAACAGAGAAAGTTATACACAAAATATATCTCTCAATACAGTGTTTACACTTCATTTTAGTCTACAGATTCAGTGCCAGGAACAGGACTTGTTGAGACAGTCTTTTCTGAGCTACTTCCCGCACGTGATTCTGCATCGGGTTGGATTCCTGGTTCCGTGTCAATGGGAGTTCCCAGCTCCTCATGGGAATTGAGGGTGCAGGACTGCAACACCTGCACTGCCAGATCCACATCTGCTTCTCTAAGAGAAACCTGCTCCTTGAGCACTTCCACCTTCTCATTCAGCTCGTTCCTTTCTGTCTGAAGGGCCCTGCAGAGCTTCTCCAAACGCTCCAGTTTTATTTGAAAGCCTTTGTATTCTTTATCTCTTACTGTTTTCTGAAGGACAAAGGAAATAAAAACTCAGTGATACAACTATTTTCCCCCCTTAAATTAATTAAAAGAATCACCACTATTTAATCCTGAATGTTAAGTCGTAATTAATCCAGCAGGCCAAACTCCAGCTGAGCTAGAGCCAATTTCTTCAGAATACTTCACCTAGCCAGGAGCTGGAGTGGCAGTGGATGCCTTTCAAAACAAGCAAAGAGAACTACAGAACCACTTAATGCTAGCTATAAGAAAGGGCTGGGCGTCAGCCAGGACTCTAATATGAACTCCCATAACACTGTCAACCCAAATAATGGCAACTGTAGGGAGGAGAAGAGCACAGAAGTAAGAAATCCACAATCCATCTGCAGAATCCAGGCCAGAATGTACCACACTCAGGGCTCTCCTAACTAGCTTCTTACAAGAAGGGAGGGAAAGATACACAGCACTTCAGCAGATCCTACTCAACCAAGCAGAGTTTGCCAAGGCCAGACCTCACATACCTGAACCAGGCCCTGGAAAGAGCAGGCACAGCTGCACTGTGCAGCTCCTGCAAGACTGCAAGTCAGTAATGGCATTCTGTGACCTCAAAAGCAGCAGCAACGCAGGAAAGCAATCAATCTGTTGCATGGGGCTTAATTCCTTCATGTCAGTCTTGTGCATTTCAAACAGATTTCTATCACAGCATTGGCTGAACTTTGCTCAGCATATTGAAATGCAGTCAATTCCTTCAGCTTGTATGATTTCATACATATCTCATTAATTAAACAGTAAGTAATAACCAGGCTCACTTTCTTCTTGTGCCATCAGCTTAGATTTACATTGCAACCTTTCATTTTCCATGCCTGAGGAGGACAATAACTTACATAACACTGAAACATAATGCAGACAGTCCAAGAAGAGGCTGCTGTGTATTACTTCCAGTTCTCTAAAACTGAAAACCTGCTGGAAGCTCTCTAGGACTCAAGCTCTAGCTGAACTACACTGCTGCTTAAAAGATGGTTACCTCTTCAGCCATTTGCAGAAGAGCCTTGTTGTTGTTTTCCCATTTTGTACGCCACACAATGGTTTCCTTTTCCAGTTTCTTGATCTTCTTTGTCATCTACAGAAGATAAATAAAAGATTTAATTCTGTGGCTTGTGCTGCAACGTAGGTGGTTTTACATGACTAATTAGACGACTTCGTATTACTTTCCAAGTCCAGTTTGAACAAGTTATTTTGGGAAAGTGGTTCTGCACAGAATCAACCCCACAACTACAGATTCTGCATTCAAAGAAAACAATATTGAGTCTAAAAAGAAACAGACTATCAACTTTTAAGTATAAGTAATAAAAACCTTCAGGAAAAGAAGTTTTAAAACATAAGCACAGCCAAAGAGAATGAGAACCAGTTTGGTAGAACACTGAAATTACAATTTAAGTATTTCTTAAGTATGTTAAAATACAGAAAAAAAATTATATTTCTCTTCCATAATTATTATACCCTATCTTATGATCCACATTAAATTGTCAAAACACACTTTATATTATCAGAAGACCAATGCTTATAAAAACTAAAATGCAACCCACTAACAGCATGCATTTCTATATTACTCTTTATGAAACTATGTCCTATAAATACCTTCTCCATTTCTTGCCTGAAAGTTGTAAAGAGCTCATTACTTTTTGCCATGGTGGTCTGGAATTCTTCAAACTTATCCATGTAAAGAGAAAGCTATTGGAAAAAAGGCAGGGACATTAATCTGAACAGTGTATACAAATACAAAAATGTGTAGGTACGTGGCAAAATGAAACTAGAAATGGTAAAACATTAACTTCCTTATATTTTTTTAAACTACGCTACAATTTCCATTTGAGAAACACACAGACCTGCTATTCAAATTATATGTGAAGTAGAGTTCTGTGTTTATAGAACAGCAATATATTCTGAAGTAAAAAGAATATTATGTTTAATAAAATGCTGGAAGACATCACAGTTCATCACTACCTCATTTTTACTTCCCCACTGGAAAAAAATTCTGTGAACATACACAAATATAGGAAACTCAGCACCTGGTTGGTGAAGTTAAATCTTAGGAATTACCTACCTTTCCACCTTAACCAGCCAAAGCTAATAATCAAGGTTGGGACAAAATAAACAGGACAGATTTCCGAAATCAAAATACACGTTCACAACCAATATAATCTTCCCAGTGAACAAAAATCAAGGAAAGTGAATATTGAAAAGAAATTCACAGAACAGTGAAGAGCATTACACTTTAAAAAGTAAAGAGCATTAACTTTCAATTACAGAAAATTTTCTTGCCCTGCACCACAAGGTAAATCACCAAGAAAGAACTGCAAAATCTGTTTAATAACCCAGTTTAAAAAAAATTATTCCTAATCAGTGTGTGATTTGCTGTTCTAGGAATACATTTCAGAGTAACTTCTTATTCTCAGTAAAGAGTAGTAGGTTCTCTTAATTTTTACAGGGGGTTGCAGGACAATACAACTAAGAGCACAGAAATATTGTGGTTTGCTCTATTAGTAAAGGGAATTTCATAACAGGAATTAGCCTAGCTTGTCAGCAGTACATCATGACTCTTTGCCATTATTGTCACTGAACTTTCTAGTTCATCTTATTCTACAAAAAAATCTGTTGGCCCCAAGAAACCACTAACTATACCCATTGTAACTATTAAAACCAACAAAAGAGGCAGTGAGATTTTAAATAAAGGGCAACCAACTTGGAAAAAAATCATAAAAGACTAAGCATGGTAAAAAACCTATTTGGAAATATCTGGATGTTCCTGTGTTCAAGTCCAGTGGAGATGTGTATGATTACATCTAACTATACACATACACACACACTTTAAACCTAACTCCTGGAAAGGCTAGAAAAGAGTTGGATATGTGTGAAAAAAGGGCATGAAATAGCTTTCAAAGACACTGTCATGGTTTAAGCCCAGCAGACACTAGGGCACCACATGGCTGCTCACTCATCCCCGCCCCCCACCCCAGTGGGATAGGGAAGAGAATCAAAACTGTAGTTTGAGGTAAGAACAGTTTAGTAATTGAAACAAAGTAAAACACAATAGATTATGATGACAATAATAGAAAAGAAAAAACAAGTGATGCACACCACAGCTGCTCACCACCTACTTCCCAATGCCAGATCCCATTCCCATGCCCACATCAGCCTGCATGATGTTTTCTGGTCTGGAACATCCCTTTGGCCTTTTGGCCTGGGTCACCTGTCCTAGCTGTGCTCCCAGCTTTTTGTGTACCTCTACATTAGCAGAGCATGAGACATAAAACTGACCTTGACTTAAAGTAATCACAATTTAGCAATAGCTAAAACATCTGTGCACTATCAATGTTATAGTGAATCCAAAACACAGAATAGAGACACATTTACTCTATTCCAGCTGAAACCAGGACAGAGACTTCATACAAAACCTCAAATGAAGCAGGAACAGACACACAGTGAGGAGAATAGCTACTAAACAGAGCTTCCCACTGCTCTGTGTTGGCTGGAACTGTCATTTCCCTGTGCCTCATGCTGAGCTCACATGCAGTCAATGACTGAAGGTGATCCAAAGCACAAAATCCAGAGACCATTTCTCCTGCCTCAGAGGGGATTTTGCTGTAGCTTTTACATTACAACAAGAAAATAATCCGAAGACAGCAGGGTTTATGGACAGAGATAGTCGGGTTACTAAATCTGAGTAACTATAGGGATAAACAGGACATTGCTTGCTCCCAATCCTCCACAACAGGTGGTGACTGCAACAGTAAGAAAGAGATTCTAAAACCTGCCTGAATAAAACCCCCCCACATAACTCTTTACAGTCACAAAAAAACAGTATTTTCAGAGAAGCCATGCTTTCCTAAACTTTTCTTCTTAAGCTTTACTACATTCTAGTCTTGGTAGTACTAACACTATTAATTCAGAAGAGCACTAACTCCAGAAATTCAATGCTGAGCCTTCCAGAACAGTACTCTCCAGATGTATTAAGCAGCAAGTACAAAAGATCAGTTCTTTACAATTTATGTTTCATGCTTCACTACGGAAGAGTTACCTACTGGAAATTAATTTAAAATTTATTTAAAAAAATACAAAGTACCCTTCACAAGCATCTGAATATAAAGTTTTTTCAGATGCTGCTTTATGTTCACTACAGTCACAAATCTCTTGGTATTTTCTTTCTGGAACTGCTACTGAAGATGTCTCCATTAAAAAAAGATACCTGCTGCTTCAGCTGAGCTTCCTGTTGCTTCATCTGTTCACATTTGTGTCTGGATTCTGTAGCTTCTTTTAGCAGCTAAAAAACAATGCAAAAGGGCATATAATGAAAAAAAATACTCCCAAAAATGGCTTAAGTCAAACTATGATTAAAAATGAACAAACATTATCACCATCCAAGGGCTATTCAACCACATTTTCTCACACAGGCCTTATTACCACACTGCATTTTCATATACACAATTTAAAGGATGTGATGTTATGCAGAGAATTTTATTGAAATATTTCTCTAACTGGCAACATGAGTCAATATTTCTATTTTTCTAGCAAGTTTGAACGGCTGAATTATGAATAGTTAATTAACAAACTGCATGCAACTTGTAACTGATTTGTAGCCTAATTTATTTTCCACATTCATTTCTCCAGTCACCATATTATCTTTGCAGACTAGTTCAAACCAATTTTACTTCAACTTGACACCATTTTGTAGGTTCATGTTTGAGATTTTCACCAGCTTGAGACTCAGAAATTATGTTCAAAAAAACAGAAGAATCCAACACTAGATGGTCATTTTAAGATTATACAGAAAAAACGAGGCTTTTTTTCTAGAAGTTACAGATTCATTGGAAGAAGACTTCTCAGAAGACTGCAAGTATATTGCTGATTATCAACATAAAAATAAAACATCACACACATTTTGGGGGGCAAACAGTGCATAAAAATGTGCTTTATTCTATATTTGTTATCTCTTATAGCATAACACCAGAGGTTACAATTCTTGACTGCAGAAAGTACCTTTGGTGTTTCACAGTATATTCCCTAGTCTAATAGAAATTTAAATTATATTTAGCATATTTGCTGAGAAAATACAAACAAGTAACATTACCTGCCTGTTAACATGGACATCAATATTCCATGTATCATAAACAAAATTTAAATCCCAAGTCTCCTTGTTGAAATCTACCCTACCTTTCAAAAGTCGGTCCTCTCAATTTGTTGTATTTGCTTTAAATCAGGAAAAGTCTGGTTTGGTGGGTTTTACTGCTCTTAACATATATAGAGTTCACTTACAAACTCCCGTTCTCGCTGATGTTTTTCCTCTGCTTCTTTAATAAGTTGGGTAGTTTGCTGAAGTTTGGCATCCACAAGTTGCTGCTGCAGTTCCTTATGTTTGAACACTTGATCAATATGCTAAAGGGAGAAAGAAAATCATAATAGCCAAACATAGTCTGCTGGTCAATGAAGGCAATGTACTACTGTTTGGGGAGATGCACATTGTTTAAAAGTTTCATGCTAAAGACAAAGTGGTCAAAGGACCATGTTTTACATGTCTTTTTTTCCCCCTTTATCTCCATACAATGTAATTACCCTTTTTAGTCTTTCATGGAAGCCAGGTGCCTGTCACATTAAGTTGGTACAATACCACCAGTCACATCACACCAGACATGTCAAAAATCCTGTAAAAAGCAGTTTACATCCTTGCTTCTAAAGCTGATTTATCTACCTCTAATCCTTATTGTGTTACTTGTAAAAGCTCTAGTCTTCATCATTATGCTCAAAATGAGCAAAGTTTGCAACAACAGTTAATTTAGCTCATGAAATCCCACAAATCATTGCATTTTGCAGTCTTGCTTCTATCCATAAAGTAGCACAAGGCAACTTCCTTTCTACATATAGTCTCAAGGTAGATACAAATATTCCACAATTACAAAAGGTAAGGAATTACTTACAGAGAGCTTTCTAACTAACTGATCCTGATTAAAAACAAAACAAAAAAACAATCTTCGAGAAACTGTTGAGAAATTATACTCCAAACCTCCTGTGCCAACTAAGAACAGCCAACTAATCTTAGCTGTAGAACTCCATGCAGCTCAGTTCTTTCTTGGACAAGGAGAATTGGCTGTTTTCCATCACTGTAGCTTAGAGCAGCTAGCTCACAAACTGGTGCCAATTAAAGACAGCTCAGTTAGCCCTAGAGTAGAGACATTTCCATGACACCAGGCCAAATATGTTCTTAAAGCATGATAGCTTATTTAGACTCTGTGCCAACAAGAGCAGCTATGTACACAAAGACCCCAACCTTAATGAAATGGAAGAAATAAGACAGAATAACTCTTATATCCCTTTCCATTATAATTCTGAAGAATATCAACTATTAATACATATTTATGTTGGAAGTAACCTTTGGAGGCCATTTAATCCACTCAGACTAGGGTCAACTTCAAAGCCTGATCAGGTTACTCACACCTTGCCCAGCTGAGCTCTGAATATGTCTAAAGGCAGAGGTTCGACAAGCCCTGGACAACCTATTTCTATTTGATTATTTTCACTGTGAAAGACTTTCTCCAATGCATTTTGAACTCAGATAATCAAAACCAGTCAGGAAGGGCAGACAGGGAGCCAAACAGCTACTAAATTTCTTTCAGAAGTGAAGTAAAAAGAATAATTACAAAAACTATATATAAAATGGCTGTAAGACATGAGGGGTTTTCCCCCCTTCTCAATAATTATCTGATCCTTACAGTCAAGGAACTAAGAAAATCCCATTACAAGTGTACTGTAAGCACCTCTTCTCGCAGTGCATACTGTTCAATGAGCTTCTTCAATTTTTCCCCTAGTTCAATATTTTCCTGACGGAGCTTGGCATTGTGTATATCATGCTGTTCCAGTTGAGCCTGAATTTCATTCAGTGTGATCTGGAAGTGTGCAGTTGCTTCTTTCCGTCTTTCTTCTTCTTCACGTGCTTGTTGCATGTTTTCTTCCTTTTATGGATAAATATTAATAAAATATTTAAATATAAAATATTGAAAGTGTTCAGGTCAAACCATGCACTTTTTGAGTCAGAAACAATGGCAGTAATTCACTTCTGTACAGTTTTAATTTCTAGAGTGCTAGAACTAACATATGCCACAATCATAATATGCCACGCTGACTACCCATGTGAAGCGTGTGGAAAAAAATAATATAGATATTGCAAAACTTCTAGAGACTTGTCTTTACCACTCCCAACATTCCTCAAAGGCTGGTATATTAAGATGCTAAGTACCTTTGCAAGTGTCAGCATCATCCAGATGTAAAAACCAGCACTGATACTATAATGCAATTTTCTACAGCAATCACAGATTCTTATCTTGGCTCTCTTCCATTTCACTCCCATCAATAATATTCTGACAGAATTAAGCTTTTTGGTTACCCTGCCAATTCATGCTGTTATTATTTTACTTGTGCAATTTTTCCCAGCAGTTATCAGCACTGCTCCCAGAAACAAATATGACAAGATCAAATACTGCAAGTAATAAGAATTGGTTTGGGGGGGAAAGGAACATCAGCAAGTTAACTATCCCTGTATTCCTTACCTTAAAATCAGCTACACTTACACTACATGCCACTCATCTACACATAGGGGTAATGGACAAAGTGACAAGGAAAAAAGCAGCAGGTCTGATTTTAAGCAGTGATCTGTAAGATTTCCATCACCAGCAGGCCTGTAATTTATGTAAACTAACCTTCAAAGTTTTGTTATGACGCTGAAGCTCCCGACAGAGAGATTCCAGTTTGCTACGTGCCAAAATGGCCTTGCTATGCTCACTCTGCAAGTGGACTTTCTCCTTCACAACTTGTGCTTGCTTCTTCTGCAGGATCTTCATTTGCTTTTGAACATTTCGGCTCTCCTCCAACTATAGTTAGAGAGTAAATTTGTTAATAAACATAGGCAAAACCATCTTTATGCATCTAGATGAGCACACTGAAGAAACTTTTGAACATTTTGGATGAAAACAAGGAAATAAAATTTCATTAAAACCCCAAGTTGATCTTAAAGAGAAACTGCCATCATCCATCCAGACAATTCTAATGTGTAAGGACAGAAAATGAAAATTTACAAATTCCATTTGCCAGTTAACATTTGCCTTCGAGGAACAGGCAGCATGTACCTCTGGCTGACTATGAGCTATCAGCCTGCTTTTATCTACAGGGTTAAAAATAGCCCTCTGAAAGGAAGATGTAGCAGATACAATTAAAAGCCAACTGAGACTGGCTTTTCAACAAGTCACAACTTTTCCCACTCTTATCTTGAAAGTACACACAACTGTTTATCCAACGGGTCTTGTTTTTGCTATCAAAAAGAAAAACCACAGAACTGTATAGAGCTCCTTCTCAGCAGGAGCTCCTACCAAGGGAAGCAGTAATTGATACAAGTTTGTAGAATTCTGCAGTATTTCAGAAAAGAACAGACAAAACTAGCAGCCCTGACAAATCAAGTCAGTTACTATTACAACTACATAGTCCACACTTTAAGACATCTGCAGTCTCAACCCTTTGAAGCAATTTTTTTTCTATTTCCTTTAGGCTGTTTAGACAGGTAACCTCTATACATATTTAAAAATCTATTGTATGAATATCCAGTGAAGAGACTTTTCTTGCATTAATATGTCACAGAGATAATCCATTATATCTGATTTTTGGGCTCCCCGAGAAACCATATTATTTAGAGGCTGTTTCTTTGCAAAGAAGGCTACAATGTTAAATGTTACACTGCTCCTTATTAGATTGTGCCTCAGCCTTGGGACACCACAGGAAAAGAGGGCTGGCAATCAGGAACATCACCATGACAGAAGAATAATACAGTGCTGGTTTTCTGAAAGAGCTCAAAATAATGCTGAAGCACAAAAGAAAGAATAAAGTTAAGGACCTCCATGACAACCCTAAATTAAATGTGTATTTAGCGTAGTTTAGGGAAATGGAATGTTAAGGGCGTATTTTCACATCTAAATACAAAAAGACCTTTTCCTGCACGGCCAGAAAACACTACTTCAAGTGGTTGTGCTGTCTACACACCTATGAAACTTCAGGCCTGTAGAAGTGTGCCAGTGTGAGATGTATTACCAAGGATGCAAACCTTCCTGCAACACAGGCTGATCTCCTGATAGATTCCAAATTATGGAAAAAAAAATTGTGGAAGATCTTTTGCCAGGAGAGAGGCATTCCTACCTTCATTGTACAGTCCTTTTCATGAGACACCACTGAAAAACCTGACAGTGAGCTTTAAAGATGATGAATCTTTAAAAAAAGAAAAAAAGCATTGTAGGTGCACTGTCATAAACAGTTCAAACCTCTGCTGGCATTAAAGCTGATATCTATGCCAGTGGTTCTCCATCACTATCATGAAGAAAAGAATGCATCTTAAAAGGAATACAGTCAGATCCAACCTAAACATTCTAACTGGAACAGAGGCATCCCTCAAACTCATTTAGCTGAAACAGAGCTATTCTTACACCCAGACAAGCCCTCATCCAGGTGCTCAGCCATTCTGAGCATAATGAGGAAAGCAGGTGGTTTTCTAGGATGGCAACTGTGAATGCTTACTCTGCCTACAGTCTATTGATCCCCTCCTAGGAGGGCAAAAACCTTAAAGAGGACACATCTCACCTGACTACCAAGCTTCTTGAAGGAGATTACAATTTATTTGGTCCAGCTGCTACCTAATTGTTGAGATCTTTCCAGCAATAATAAAACTCAAACTGAAATAGGGCAGACTCTTTTCTTTCTGTAGAATTGAGGGATTCAAACTGGCCTAGCTCCTCATGCAGGCCCTCATCACCACTGTGAGGTGACACAGGAGCTGTTTGCTTAAATAGAAAAGGCATCACATGCACGAGCAATTGCTCCTAAGGAACAACTAACCTACTGCATTTTTCTCTCACAATATCAAAGCTCATTTTTAGGTGGGTTCCCCATCTTGAGTTACAATTCAGAACTATTTTTGTTTCTTATTTAAATGAAAGTGACTTCTTAGAGAAACTGTTGGTTTTAAAGGAAATGCACTCACATGAACCAAAAGCATGTGAGAGAGAGCAAGGAAAACAAAGCAAAAATGTAACAGACCTCCATGGAGGACTCAGGATTTCCATAACAGAACTAATCTAAGTCTCTTCTTAAGTAATCAATATTGCCTCTGTGAGTAAAAAGACCACCTGCTAGATCATCTTCAAAGTTTTGGAGACAGTATAAATCTCAAAGGAAAAAAAAATTCCTTCAGAAGAGTAATGCCATGTTGTGCAGCCATTATGTCATTTTCAGAAATATCTGTATATGATACACTTGACAGCTACAGAGAGCAAACTTAGGCTTTTGTAATCTCTTTAGTTTGCATTCATTTTATAAATACAAATACGGAGGGAAAACCTATATACACACAAGATTTCCAGTCTTTCCATTCCTGTCTGTCCCTGTCTAAAGAAAAATGAGTCAAGCGCTCATTACATTCTGAAAAGTAAACTTATGAACCCTCCCCAATTTTGTGATCAGTTGTTTTAGAGAATGAATTACCAACTTGAGGTGGGAATGCAGTTTATGAACTGCTTCTTTTTGGTTTGTTACTGAAGAAATGCAACCATTGCTTTTCGTTCCTTCACATCACGAGAAAGCACAAAGCAAAATTAAACCTAGATCTTTCCAACATCCTACATTTCCCGAAAATCACTAAAGAGTTAAATATAACTGAACATTCTCCCTCCCCCTTGAATCTCTGTATGATAGTATGTTCTTTCCCTTTATCCTAAAATGATAAAACACTAGCACAAAAGCATTATCAATTACTCCCAAAAGAACTCAACTTTTCTGTTAATCCTAGTATTATGCTTCAACACCAAGTTATCAAAACCTGTTTTTTCTTTGGATTTGGGCAGTCATGTAGAAGTGAAATGACTACAAGAAAGTTTGGCTGAAGCAATACTCAGTCAGCCTGAGTGTCTTTATAAGCAACACTGTAAAATACTCAAAATCATTAACTGGCCTTCATTAGTTGTTCTTGCATTCCATAGTTAATATTAACACATTTATAACTTTTGTTATCTTTACAAATTACTTACCAGATCAGCATACTTCTTGCACAAAGCTGCCAGCTTTTCTTCTGGACTAGAAAGCGTGTTCAAGGCTTGCATTAATAATAACACTTCTTTTCCTATGAAATGGATGATAGACAATGTTACTGAGGAAGAAAAACCATATACCAGAAAAGCAGCCTGTCCTTAGAAGTAAAATATAGATCCATGAGAAATTAGCCTGATTTAAGTTGTTCCCTGGTTTGACAGCTGCATAATCCTAACAGATGACAAATGGGAAGTCATCACAAGATGTCATCAGCAAGAATAAATCTATCTTGCCCTATTTGCCTTGTCATTCAACAACTAGGATAGCAAAAATTATTTTAATAAAATAAGACAAAAATATTTTTGTTTTAGAATTGCACAGATAATAAAAAATCTGAAAAAATGCCACCTAGAAGGTTAAGTATTGGCAGATACATTCTTAATAAGCATTTAGAATTTAATTATCAGCTGTGTTTGGCAGCACTGAACACTGCCATCCCAGATTTAAAACAGAAAGTTAAAAAAGTTGATTAGCAATTACCACATTATTATTAAAGTTCATGTAAAAATAGCACTGCCAGCTGAAGGAGTCTTACATATGCATTAAGAACTGTCTTTCCCAAGAAGAAGTGCACACACAGTTTCTCAAAATATCCTGTTACGGGTGACAAGTTTTTGGCTACAGAGTAAATTTGAGACAAGGAGCAAATCCATAGCTATTTTACAGAAATATTTTAAATATTTTATAAATATTTTCTAAAAATATGATATTAAAAATCAGAACGCCAAAGAGAACACACCCAATGTTTTCTCTTTGTGTTTTTCACTCTCTGGATCTTGCTGGCCATCAGGTGGGTCAGTTCGGGCTTCTTCTCTCCCAGGAGTCTCCTCCCGGCACTCTTGGGAGCAGCCCGTGGGCCCCGGGTGCTTTCTGCTCTTTGGGATATACTCGGCTTCTTCCAAGGTGCCAGTGCTCTCCAGGCTGTAGCAATTGGACTGGGGATACTGCAAGGATGTATCAGACAGCTCAGGGCACTTGCTCTTCACCAGCTGATCCTGGTTATTCATTCCCATCTCCCCAGATCCAGCTTCTTCCATGGCACCACCAACCACCTTCAGAATGGAAAGCAGGAAGTGGATGTAAACAGCTAAGCAAATGTGTTTAAAATTACAACTTCCACCCTTCTTTTCCATGGACAAATAAGGGTAAAATGCAAACAAGAAACCCTCATAAGAAGTCTAATGAATACATAAATAGTTTCAATGGCACAGAGCAAGAGCTTCAACTACTTCAACCACAAAGCCAAATACAACTGTCAGCTCTTAAGTGGAGAATACTGGTTATTACAACAGGAATGATAAACAGGACGAGGAGCACTTTTGAAGTGGTAAAATTCCCATCAATGAAATTATCCAAAAAAGTGAATATTAACTGACTTTAGGCTTGGACTCCTACTGCCTATGATTTTCAAGAATACATTCTTTCTGCTCAATTAAACAGAACTTTCTCTAAAGATTTCCTAAAATGCTAAATGTTTAATCACTTAACCAAAAAGTTAACCACCACTAGTTGTTTTATAACACTGCTGTGACACAGTCATATTTTAGAGCAGAATACCCGATGCTCTCTGTATAATACTGTGTATTATACTCCAGACTTCTGTCTCAATCACCTGAACAGCATTCTCAATTTCTAGAAACATTTCAGGCTGATGAGAATCGCAAGGGTGTTTGGTTGGGTGTGTTTTTGTCTTGTTCATTTGGTTACACTGCAGGGGCTGGGACTTAAGACAATACTTGAAGGTGGTTGGGTGTTATTTTGCTGTCCATTTGCAATCCTAATATACAACATACATGGACAGTAAAAAGCATGATAAGCAGAGCTGAACTCACTGCCAAAGTAAAATTTGTGTTGATTTATTTTCAGTGGACTGAACGTAAATTTCCTTAAAATCACAAGGAATTGTAAAAACAGAGCTTGTTTATACACAGTTATGCTGTTAAAGCACAAATTAATATCAGATTACCTTACATTTTCTTAATAAAAAATGTGCTAATTCTTAAAGCCAGGGGTTTGCACTGGGTTTTATATTCTGCACAGGACTGTTTTCCTCTTCAAAAGGAATTAGCCAACATCAAAGGAATGCAGCCAACACTCATAATATATTGTGAGATGTATTTCAACTCCAAATTTGTTCAGCATGCTTGAAAAGGTTATTTAAAAATCATTAAACAAATACATCTTTTTTTTTGAAATATTCATGCATAACAGCTTTGTTGTTCTCTATTCTTAAAGCAAGTCCCTTTCTTTAGACCTTATCTCAAAGTAGATTCATTCTTGAGGAGATGGACTTCACATAGTGTCTTTATCAAAGGACAATAAGCTTTTAAACCGCAAATAATCTCTACAGACATTAAGAAGCAACTTTTGACTTCCCAAGGAAGATTCACTTTACAAGTGTGGAAATGATGCACATGCTTTATGGACAAACATAAATGCACTGCAGTTTTATTCTCTAACCATGGCAGACAACTTACTGATAAATGCCTACAAAGGTCATGCAGTAATTGAACCGCTGGAACAAATAACCAATTACAACATTTTACACCTCTAAAAAGTCATCTGTAAAATGCCAATTTTTTTCCCCTTGGCTTGTCCTAAACTGTGGGTCTTCCAGGAAAGGCTTACCGCTCTAGGGTCAGCCAAATAAACATAAAAGAACAAGAGTTGTGAAAACACAAGAATGTGAACACAACACAGCTCTCTTCTCCTCTCTGTGCGTACCAATGGCTGAAACCATGGCACAGATGTTGTGTAAAACCCAGGATTCATACAGAAGCTGAAGACACTGTGTCACATTAAGTGGACAAGACAAGAAAGGTCAGATTCTTCTAACACAACATGATACTAAGAGTACCTGCAGTACCAACAGAACAGCTGAAACTTGCAGGGTTTTTATTTGCATAGAACATGAACTTCTGATTCAGATACTTGTACCCAAGTAGTCTTGCAAAACATACAGAAAGTTTGCTTTAAACTCAAAGTTTCGGGTTTGGCACCCAAAAGCATTAAGCATTTCCAGACTTTCTGATATCCATAAAGAGATTTTTGGAGGTTTTTTTTTTGAAAGCAGAGCACAAAATTGCCAGCAACTCCAACAGAAGATGATAAGGCCTGCCTAGCTGCAGTCACATACTGAACAGCAGCAATGCCCAAGCTCCTCTGGCCTAGCACTAACGTTTGCGTGCAACTTGTTCTAACAGAGTTTACAGCCAAATCAGCTCCTCAGCCCAGTTCACTGCACAGCAATAGGCAATCCTGCCAACAGAAGTGGAAGCTGGATGATTGGAAAGAAGCCAAAGCACGAGAGCCTCTAAAAAATAAAAGCCAATGTAACTGCAGTCAGAGCACAAGAATTAAACACACAATACCTTATTTTCACCACAGGTACACACTTAACTCTGGCTATTGAAGAACAGGGATGTAAACAAGACCACATTTGTGTGAGTTTGTGACTGCTTCAAACCTAGTCAACTGAAAAAATTTTGCTGGTTTTTTTCTGACAAAATTCTGTTGTTTCCAGTGAAAAAAAGAACAACTACTAGCAGGGGCATACATGTGACCAGTAAGTCACGAAATGCCCATCTCTTTCTGAGCAAACCATCATAGTAACCTAAACCTCAATTCAGAGCTGGCAATTCACATGCATATTCCAAAGCATCTGGAAGTTTCAGGAAGTGAACACCACCACCTCATTAATTCAGCAGAGCTTTTTGTTGAAGTCAAATTAGGTGTCAGTTCAATTTTTTACTGACAATAATAATTTCTAAACTCTGAGTATTCTCTATTCTTTGTCAAAAAAGCCACAAGGACTTTTAGAATTTCAGACTCACTCTCTGAAGTCTAACAGAAAAGGCAGAAACAACCTATCAGAATACTGAAATGAAGAAAAGGTTTGTGTACAAGTGTCCTGTATGTCTCCAAAACATTTGAAAATTATAAAGACGGTGAAAATATACAGAACTTGTCAACCATCTTTTGGTTTTCCAAACATGAACATGGAACAAATCCAAGATTACTGACAAGCAAATAAGCTCCCTGCAAAACCAAAGCTCAGTGTAGCAGTAGACAGACTTTGTAAAAATATCTAGTTTTCCTATCTTAAATACAATTACAAATTGTTGACCACAGACTAGAATACTGTACTCAAAAAAGCGGTTCTGCCAGCAGCTAGAACAATCTGACAGCATACACACCCAAAAAAAAAACCCCAAACAAAAACCCCTTCCTTCTTAGTTAAAACTCAATCTACCTGTCAAGTTGTAGTCTGTAAGTTTTAGCAAATCTGACAGTAGTGGCACAACTAAATACTAAAATTCTAACTTATTAAACCTAAATTAGAAAGTGTTTTCATTTTAAAAAACCAGAGGTCCGCTATTGCCTGACAGGAGCCACAAGCACAAATATCTAGATGATTTCCTGATTATGACTAACAAAGAATTTTCTACATTAGCTGTAACTTTAGATATTAAAACCATTAGCCAGAAGTCTTAACAGCCGTCTTACACTCAGTGCTATTCTTAAAACACTTTAATTGCAGGTGGTTTCAGATTTGGTCTGTATCAAGCTTCAAGCTGGAGTGTAGGAAAAAGAAACAACACTTTGAGAATGTTAAGTACCAACCCATATTAATCACTGAACTTGCTCCCTCCTTACTGAGGCAATGGTGAGAACAACTCTAACTCTTACCTCTCATCTTTTCAAATGTGTGCTCATCAGACTAGTGAACTTCTCAGTTTAACATTCCAGCCAGAACAGAGCACTTCCCACAGCACATTGTATAATAGTGCTGATTCAGTACTGACTGAATAAAACCAAAACAAAACTACCCCAGCAAAGACCTTCTACTGAAATCACCATTACCTTTTCTAACTGCTACCATGCCCTCTCAGCTTCCAGCCACCTTCAACCACAGGTGGCTCACGATCTGACAACCCAGAGCCAGAAAGATTACATGCCTAGAAAGATTTACAAAGAGGCAAAAAGATATGTTGCACAGGTAACGTGCAAATTCATAAGATCACAAATTTATCAAAACTCTGAGATATGTGCAACACACCTAGCTGTGAAACCAGCTATTACAAGATGCTGACATTTCTGAATAAGCATGTCATCTCCAAGCTACTTAAGAGTTACAGGACAAACCACCTGAAGATGACTGTAGGAAAATTACTGGCAACACTGCTCCTGCTCACCCCAGTTTTCAGTCTGTCTTCTGCTCTGCTCCTTCAACCTCGATCAAAAAACATGCACATCAAGAAAACTCCACCTTATTTCATATCTAAAAGATCAGCAGACAAGACAGATACCCTATATGTGAAAATGGCGATGATCACAAGAGCCTAAGCCAGCTCTTCTTCAAACAGTTCAGCTTCAGGAACACGCACTGCACATAAGGACAGAACAGACACTTGTCCTACAGAACTTGTCCTACCACCATGCCAAAATGTATCACAAACCCACTTATTTTTTTGTTCTACACCTACACAAGTCTACAGCACACAGTGCTACACACTATGCTAAAATATACTGTGCTTACTATCAGTACCATGCTTACCTGTATTCCATATTCCTGTGCATACACATACACAATCTTTCCCTAAACCACCTGAAAATACATCTCTATACCTTTTAATAAAAAACTCCACAATTAGTAACTGCACCATAATCAATTTTATCTTGAATGTTACCTAATTATCCTAAGAAACATAAGCACTAGCATTAATCTATGAAAACAACTCCTACATATCCCACAGAAGCAGTTGGACTGTGCTGTGAAAAGACTCTTCCACCCTTAGTCTGTGGAATAGCTAATACTTCAGGAAATATCCAGGAAGCTTTGGAACAAGCATATATACATAAAACACATTTTCAAAACTGTGATGACAACCTAACGATGTAAGTAAATATATAATCAATTCCTCAACATCAGACTCCAAAAGAGATAATCTGAATAACACTGTTCAGCTGACTACATTTCCAAACTTGCTTCACATGCAACTGGTCATAAAAGCCTTATACACCTTATCCCGACTGACTGCAGTAAAAAAAAAATACTGCAGCAAAAAAGGTAAGTTGTATTTATCACAAATGTGTCTGGTTCATAACAAATATTAAGCTTCCTGCATCCCAGCAATTTACTTTTTCCTGCTAACACAGAAAAGCTTATTTTGAAAACATATATGTGATACACTTTTCCTCAAATCGATTTTGCAACAGTTATGTTAAATAAAGAATAATTTTATTTACAACTTCTGCATGAAAACCACCATTTTAGGATGCCACAAAATTTGGGTTTGAATTTTATAGCAGGTGCATCTTCATCCACTGGTCTAGACACAATTATTCAGATGCTTCTGACCACAAGAGTAGCTTATTGAGGTTATTTCTCGATGCAATATTTCTCTATACTGTGCTCACTGACCTGAATGATCACACAATCTAATTATACCTTTCTCAAACCTGACGGCCTCTGAGGTGGCTTCCCCACTGAACAAGGATCTCAGTTGTGAGATCTGAAAGTCATTTGAAACAAACACTTCATCACATTCTGTCATTACATTAAAAACTATGTTCTGTGCACTCATTTATCTACTTTCAAAACACTGGACAGAGGAGCCAGCAGCATTGCTCATCACTAGTTCCAAAGCACTGCAAGGTTAGAAGTTCCAACACAGCAGGATGACTATTAAGAAACACCTACTTCCTAAATTTGTATTTTACCTTCATAAAAGTCAAGACAGACTCTTTGTTAGCAGAATTCCACCATTAAATTTCCTGGCCTTATAATTCAAGACCTGGTCTTCAATATTGGTTCAGAAACATTCTCACATGATCCCTGCTTATAGCCCTCACTTCTTCCTCTTACCCTTAACCACACTGGGTTTTTTTGCTCTTTCAGTGACCTCATGACACAGATGACATGCCTGTTTTTAAGAAAAGCTTTTTAATTTACCTCAAACACAAATGGGAAAAAACCCAACCATCTCTTTCCTCACTTAGCTGAAGACACTAAAACAGCGGTGGTGCATCTCTGACACCCCCACCCCAGGCCACAGTACGATCCCAAGGCCTTGGCCAACAGCACCCAGGAAAAAAGCTCATTTGGAGCTAATCAGAAACACTGTCTGCTCCCAGGAAATAGTGATATCTAACAAGCTCGTGGCTTTTACCAAACATTCTTGAAAACCTTTTTTTTTGCTTTTACATGAATAACAACCCAAGTTGAACAATATTTTTGTTAAGGGGCTTTCAAGGGAAGTTACCAACCCAAATTTGAACCAGGATGAAAAATTCTTACAACTGAAGTCCTCTCTCTTGAGACCCTACAAACAGTGGTCTTAAGTGAGATCCCTTGAGCTCCCCTGGACTGTGGCAGGCATTTCCCTCTCAGGGGGCAGATCTCAGACCCAGAAACTCCCACATCTGCCATTCTTGGAGGACCACTGCCAACTGCTGGGGATGGAGCCTGGGCTGATAGCACTCCTCAAGGCTCAGCTCTTTGTCCCTTGAGAACACAGAAAGGCATCAACCGTGAGTACTTCCCTGGATCTGAGGGGAATTTTTCACAGATATACACCTGCCACACACTCTTCAAGTCTGTGTCTGTGCAGAGTAAACATATATTTGTAAATATATTTGCTATAGCAAATGTACTGTGAATGCTGCTCTCGAAGTGCTTCACATTAGTGAGTGAGTGAGGCTTGTAAGTGACTTACTGCTGCACTGATAGTAAATTCTACAGAATATTTTGTTAAATTGGTTAACTGGAGGCATCGATTAAGTGCTGTTAAGTTCAAGTGCTTTTGTGCCTAAACTATCAGTCAAGCCTGGGGCTAAGCTCGGCAGGGGGAATTCACTCTGAACCGTGTGACTCAACAGGAGGGTCCCCTTACTTCTTTTCATCCTTACCCTTTCCTATCCTTATCCTTCTCCCATCCCCAGCCTCCACGCTGATCATTTTGGCTGGTTTTAGTTTTAGATCAACTGATGTTACTGAATTTTTTTCACTGCATACTTAAACCACACAGTAAGTAGTGGAGTGAACCTCGCCAAGCAACTCTGTCATGCTTTTGCTTTTATATAAAATCTACTTTTGCCAGAGATTCTTAAAACAACCTAAAAAATTCATGACAAACACCTCCTGTAATTCCAGCAAAAAATTCACTGCAGGAACTCAAAGCTTACATGGAAGCTTTCAGGGCATTTACCCACAGGACAAAGTGCTGCACATCTAACAAGACCTTTTTTAATATAAACATCTGAAACAGGTGCTAATTAAGAAAATATTTAATATAGTGTGAATCACTTCCACCAATGACACTTCACTTCCTCTTTACTATAAAGTTAATAGTTTTGTAGTCACCCACAGTATGGTTCTGGAAAAAGCAGGGTAGACAAGTTCTGAATTCCCAATGCAAACAGGTCACAAGGAACCTAAAAATAATATCAAGGCAGGGGGAGGGAAATCTACAAGAGAATGTAGAATTTGCTTAACATTGCCTGCCATATTTCACCTCTTTAAAATAATTAAATTCCTTTCGACTGTATTTGAAATAATATGGAATGCAGGGGTTTTTTTTAACATCATCATCTGCTTTCATAACAGACACCAAAGTTACTTACAAGTTACTTCTTAGCAAAGAATTGAAAAAAACCACACTGCAGAGGACGGCGCTTTTCAGTGAAGAAAAAAAGGTCTAGGAAGCGATGGAGCTAGTTAACAGCCAAAATAAACCACCACTAAGAAGTTACTATTTCTGAGATGTTATCCTTTGTACCACGGAAAAAAGTTACCACTAAAAAGCCACTTCAATTTATGTAAGAGCACAGGATAAGATACTTCAGCAACACACAAGATTAGCAAGGCAGTTCTGTCACATTAAACACCGAACTGGTGGTATTACACACAGCAGCTGAATTACAGCATATTTTAAGTCTCTGCCGTTGGGTGACCAGGCACAGGTATTTTAAGCTTTTCCCTACACGGATCTGCAACCAGGAATTATTGTAACATCACCAGGAACAGCCCTGCCCTCAGTGCGGTTTCGGCAGAAAACGAAAAAAAAATTAAAATGGCCTTTTGGGGTTTTTTTTAAACTATTTCGGAGGTTAAGAAAACGCTCCCGCCACCCCCGCGGGCAGAGCCGCCGTCCGCTCCCGCCGCGCACCCCGGCCGTGCCGAGAGGGTTCGGGGGGGCAGCGGCGGGACCCCGGGGGGGCGGCATCCACTCCCCCCCCGGCCCGCAGCTCCCGCCCCCCACGCACCGGGCCCGCCACGTGCTGCCGCCCCCGGCGGCCCGCGCTCGGCAGGAACCGCCCCGCGCCTCCCGGGCAGCGCCGAGGGGCCGCTCCCGACCCCGCAGGGCGAGCGCGGCTCCCCGGAGGCCACGCCGGGACCTCACGGCCGCGGGTGCCTCGGCGGGTCCGGCCTCGGGGCAGCCCGAGACTCAGACTCCGCGGAGCGGCGGAGGCGGCGCGGGCACTGCCCGCCCCTGCCCCGTGCTCCCGGGCCGGGCGACCGCGTGGGGACGGGGCAGGCGGGGAACGCGGCGCCGCGAGCCGGCGGGGCGGGGAAGGTGGAGCTCCCTCCCGCCCGGCCCAACCGGGCCGCCGCCGCCTCACCTCGGGGCTGCCGCTCGGGGCCGCCGCCGCTGCCTCGTCTCCGCCGCCGCTGAGGTTCGAGCTCCGCCGGGTCGGTCCCGCCGCGCCGCCGCCCCCGCGCGTCGCCATGATGTGACGGCAGCATCCAAACAAGTGCCGAGCGCGGGGCACCGGAAGTGCTCCCCGGGGGCCCGCCTCCCTGCCGGCCGCAGCCAATCGCCACCCAGCTCTACGGCTCACGTGGGGGACTCACGCCCCCCCTGCCGCGGGGCGTGCCGGGGGTTGTAGTCCGTCCGTCGAGGCGCGGGGACGCAGCATGGCCCCGGGCGGATAGCGTCAGTGGCGGCCGGTCCCTTCCCTGGCCGCGCTGCATCCCGCCTCCCTCCTCTCTGTTCCTGCCTCGGTCACGGCTTTGAAATCGGGGCCAACTCAGCGGCGTGTCCGTGACGGGGCAGCGGGCGGGGCGGCCAGGATCAGCAGAATCAAAGAGTGCGTCAGGTCGGAGGGGAGAACAGCGGGGCACCTGGTCCAACCTGCTCGAGCAGGGCATCCCAGAGCACAGCGGTTCTGGAATATCTCCAGCCAGGGAGGCTCACTGGAGATACTCAGTGATACTCAGCTGCTGCTTCTGCTTCTGGGGCGTGCGAGCCGGGAGAGCGAGTTGCGCAAGGAAGTTGTGCGCGGGGCTGCCGAGGCCGGGGCTGCCGGCAGCGCTTCCCCCGGGCATGCCCTGGGAGCCATCGCCCGGCCCCGGCTCCTCCTGCCCGGGGGCACCGGGATGAAGGCTCCCGTCTGGGGAAACAGGGATTCAGCACGCGGAGCGGAGAATGAAGCTGCCAAGGCACGCCTGCGCTCCTATGAACCACCGTCCGTGCCATGTGCGCACGTGGGGCTCGGGTGTCGGGGCTGCAGGGGGATAACTTCAAACTGGTAGAAGCAAACATCCTAGAAATACATATGTATACATATGTTCCTGCTTTCCGGGAAAATAAACTTATCGACTCCATATATGACGGGAACTTTGGAGTTACTGAATAAAAAATATCACTCTAAACCTCCCTAAGCACTTAAGAGTATAGGTCAGGTGTTAGTGTTGAATAAAGTTGCTTCAGTGGGGCAGTAACCGCTTAAAATAACTTGTCCTTACATCTTAAATTTAAACTTACTAACGTAAGTACTAGAGTAAATATTCAACTGTTAATTTCAGGATGAAAAATAATTTTACATTTTTTTTTGTATCAACCTGATCTTTGGATGGAAGTTTTGTCCCCCCAAAACACTTGTTATTTTACAAACATGCATAATACTGGTAAGAATTCTTGGAGAATGGAAGATGGCCCACTCCTCTTCCCCAGCAGAATTTTGTTGTTTTAGTATTTTCCCCATGCATCCCTTCCATTTGAGAGTGGGAAGAGATCCAGTAATCAAATATGCTCTGTTTGATCCCTGGATAGCTCATGAAATCTGTAAATATGGCCTTAAGATTACTTTTAATTTCTTCCAAACATTATTGTATATATATATATAAATATATATATAATTTACAAAACTTAAATTACTTTTGCACTGTCCCCCTCTCAGACACTTTTGAAATGGAAGGCAGATTAATTGCAAATATGAGCTACTTGGAGAGAATGGAATAAAGAACCACAGAGCTCTGGCAGTCTGTAATAAAATTAATTGTGAGCCCTATTTTGGGTGAATTTGGGTGACAGGGAAGTTAGCATACATTGTGCAGTAGAAGAAGGCACAAGGCTGATCTGTCAAAGAGAAAAAAGTTTCCTTCAAAAATTATCAGATGTTGGAGAATATATTTATTGCAATATTGCAGAATTTATTGCAGTAATGCTTTCACACATGAACTGCATGCTTTAGAGTTTTTTTCTGCTGATAAAGTGACACATATCAATTATAATTATTTTGTGAAGAAAGCTTCTCTTCCTAGTAAGTCAGTTTTCTAGAAGTTTGGGTTTTTTTGAAGCTAGCTGATGCAGGTGTAGTGTGAGAGGTACCATCAGGACTCAGATCTCTGGTGCACTGTTTGCCTGCAGTGCTGTTGTCCTCTGGAGAATAAAAATGAGAAATTTAATGAAAATAATTACTTTTAGTATTTTAAATTACATGTAACATTCTCTCCCTGTGTCTCTTCTTGTGCTCACGTGAACATGCTTTCCCTCAAAAATGCACTTACCAATAAAGTGCATGTCAACAGTATGGGAAATTTATATTCCATTCCTGCAAGTAAATACAGGTACTGAGAACATATTTTCAGCTGTGCCCTGTAAATGACCTTGCTGGAGGTTGTTCATGCAATCCTACGCACCAGGAGCAGCTCTTCCACCCAACTGGCTGCTGCCAAGAAGGTGCAGTGGTCTCAAGTTTTGACAGGCAAGAAGCTGAAAATCTAGGAAAATTAGTTCTTTTAAATTTTTATTTAGGATATAACTAAATATCCATCGGTAGAAATCTCTAGTCATCAGCTTTTTACAAATTTTTGGAGTACTCTGTTTTTGTGAACTACAGCCAAGTTATGTGGTTATCACCCTGCTTAGGGGTAGTCTGACTTCATGAACCTTCTACACTTTCCAGCCAGGCTGACACATCTCCTGGGTACTTCACTGCCCTCACTGCAGAGGCACTCCCAGGCAACTGGGTGAAAAATTACTTCCTCCATTATGTTTAAACACATCAGCAGGTGACAACTAGAATAAGATGTTCAAATCTTTAACCAAAGACAACTGAGAAAGTGTGAAATAAAGATATTTCTTTCCTTACAGCATTGTTACAACATGCAATGCAGTCAGGAAACTATTTCATTTTGTCCTTTCCTCATGATGATTATGCTAATTGCTTCTGTTGAAACTTTGGAGAAGGTAAGGACTATCAGAATTTTTCTTGGAACATTTCCCTCCATGACTAGGAGCAGTAATTCTTCCAATGTTACTTTTCACAGAATAACTAATCAAAAATTAAAATGAAGGCAGGAGGGAAATAGAAAAATACAAACAAATCAAAAACCCAACCCAAATCACCAGGCTTTACAGGATCCTAAAATTCAGTGGTGACTAGGGAAGTTGCCTGGGGTCCATTGTGGACAACACTACAAACATGTACTGGCTGAACATACTATATAGCTACAGATAAAAACAAAATGTTGAGGTACATGTGGAATGAGATGAGGAGAAATACAGATGAAACCAGGATGTGTCAGCTGGGTGGTGCTTTCTTGTATGTGCTTGTTGCATGTCACACCTCACTTCTAGAAAATGACCTCCAAAGGTGAGTTTTGAAGAAAGCTGCTACACACTTTTTGGTATATGGAAAACTGCCCCCATTAAAATTTGAAGAGAGTGAAGTTTGAAACTTCTCACTTGACTCAAGAAAGTTAACTTGTGGGACATACAAAGAAGGTAAAGTCAAGTCCTCCTGTTTTCCTATGTCACACATTTCTCAGGTAAATTCAAAATCAATAAAAAGATTTGTCCCCTTCACATATCAGTAAATCTTACCCCACAATAGCTGGGAAGTAATGCATTAGTTCTAAAAAGGAGCTGTATTTTTTTATAAATAAGAGCAATAGCCAGTTGCATGTTTGGGCAAACATACTTTGTGATGGAATTGGGATGTCAGCTATCAGGGTAGGAAGGGGAGCTGTGGCCCCAGTGAGGAGGCAGGAGGTTGGTGTGGGGCTTGGGTGAGCCTGGCACTACTCACTCGGAAACTGTGCCTCTCCTGGCTTACAGCAGCCAGGCTGGGGGCTGACACCCCAGCCAGAAGCTGCTCTTGCACTTGTGACTTAAATATGCAGGGGATTTTCTTCTTTCTTGCTTGCCTCCCCAGCCCCAGGGGATGCAGACCACTCCCTCCTGTAGCCCTTGGCACCTGGCCTCCAAAGCTGGGGTGCTTGCCAGCTCCAGTGGGAACAGTGTAGTGGCTGGGATGGAGAGTTTGCTAGCTGACTCAGGGCAAACATTATTAGTGGTCTTTGTAATTGCTTATAACCATTCCGTTTTCAACATGTGCTCAGACATGTCAGCTGACTACTAAGTACATCCACAGCCAAAGAAACCCAGAGTGGGTTGGATAACAACATTCTTCCACCTGAAAGATCCTTTGCACCAGTATTTTTGCCTGCTTAGGCAATGGTTCCTGCTCTTTCATGAACATGCCCACTAATTTTTTGACACTACATCCCACCATGAGATTGTTGTTTCCACATCCTCTCCAGCTCCTCTCCACCCCAATAACATCCTTACAGCAGGACCTTTCATCCACCCAACGCATGATGGGCTTGAAAATCTTGTTACACATGATACAGGATGAAAGGTGGTGATGATACAGCACAACCAAAACTGTTTGATGTTTAAATTGCTGGCATCTAAGGGCACAAGGCCAGTATTAAAACATTACTGAAGTAAGTGGGACAAGAAGCTGGGTGTATCAACCCATTCTCTGGCCATGATTTGACTGTGAGGTAAACAGGTTTAATTGGGAAGGAGAGGAAATGCAGAAAAGCAGCAGTTTTATCTGGGTCTTAAACCATCACATTTGTGTATGGAAACCATAGCCACGAGAAGAAATCAATAAAAACAACTGCAGAATTAAGGTTTTGTGCAGGTAGACAAGTTAAAAAAAACCACTAAGCACAGTTTTCTTTAGACCATCATATATCAAAGAGGGCATCAAATATTTATTCTTCTAATTTTATATACAGCCCTTAACTAGAGCTGTTTTTCTTGTCTTTCCCTACTTTGCCAGAACCACACCAAGACAAAATAACCTATCTGCCTATGTAGTTTTGGGTTAATTATACCTCCCAAGTTTATCTGGAGAGGTTTCTCAAAGATTCATGAATTCCTGAATTAGCAAAGGAAAATGTCCCAACTTGTTCATAATGAAAACCAATCTTTTAGGAAACAAAGCAAGTGATTTCATTCTTCATTTCTACAGAGAATCATCTCATTACAAATAACAGTGTGACAAACTAATGCTAATTATTTTGGTTGCCCTTTGTCTCTCAATGGTATCTAGTTCAAAGTAACAGCTGAAAAGTACATTATAATTTCTTTAATATATTTAGACACTATGATACATGTGGGTTTGCATTTATATGTATGCATGGTCTTGATCTATCTATCTATAGGAAATGCTGGGCTATACTGAGAATAAAACAGAGCCATGCATGTCTTCCGATATTTTTGTAGAAATTGTTGTTTTCCCCAATAGTTAACTGTAAAATATACAGAAAATATAGCAAGAAATTAATTGACTTGCCATTTTGTTAAAAAAAACCAGAATGATTATCTAACACACACAAACAATCCAAATGTTTAAAACAAAGGAGAAAAGCATTGAAAATTAATATTTTGGAAGAAAAATCTACTAATGGGTAATATTATTTAAGGTTAGGCTACTGTACTGCTGTTACAGATCTATCACTCAGCTCTTACTGAGACATAAGCGTCAGGCAAGAGAATACATCCTGTTGACTTCTGCTGAATTCAAACCCAGACCATTATCAGGGTGGTAAATGGTTTTGGTTTTTAACTTTTTTTCTTTTATATATTGTCTGTATTCTTTACACATATATTTTTGTAGCTTCTTATTGTAGCTTAGCTTCAGCATTTCCCTAGGCAGGAAAACAAAACAAGTTCCTGGATCCCTATGCTGTCTTGGTTGTCCTTAGAAACCAAAGTTGAAAACAGCTTTTTGAGGCATATTTTTGTAAACAGGGCTTGGTCCCCATTGAAGGTGGGGAGAATTTAGAAGGTACTAGAACTGGGGGCCTTACTTCACCAGGTCAATTGCTAATTGCAGGGGTCTTGTCAGATACTCAAATTTACAAAATCGATAAAAATTTTGTATAAAAAACACAGGGCATGCATGTTCAGTGTTTTCCACTAAACCAGCTGTGCACCTGTGGATCCTTCTATAAAGGTGACCCCTTTTTATCACCCAAACTGTGTCTGGCTCATATTTTTAGGACCAGAGAAAAAGGCATCAATGGTACAACCACATTCCTGACACAGCCCCAGGACTGAGGACCCGATGCAGCTGCTACAGCTTGGCACTGCACAGAGAAGTAACTAGACACACTTTGCTCCTTTCTATCAATAGATATTGCAAGGTAAAAGTCAATAATATGTGAGTGGTCAACAGTTCAAGGATGCATCTCACAGTCCAGCAACACAGTCCTGCACATAGGGTTATTCTTTAAATGCATGAGGTTAAAATTGACATCCTGCACTTCAGTACTACATAAATCACCCCACCAACCACCAAGATCACCAAACAGCAAGGAAAAAAATACTGAGGCAAAAATTTAAAAAATTTAGAGGTTTACTAGAACAATTCAGGAAACGGAAAGCTTTGATTAACTTTGATAACAGATCATCTGTAAGTGATCACAAAAAACATAGGGGAACTTTTCACTATACTTTTCTTATTTCCAGATTTGACAATCTTTCCTATTCTTCCAGGAAAGATTATTAAATTTTTAAAATTCCATACAGGTATTAACTAATAGCAACTGGAATTATAAACTAATAGTTGAAGATGATTGTTCAGTGCACAGAGTAAGTGGAGATGCTGGTATCTCAGAGCTATTCTAAGCTAACCTACATAATTCCTGGGTGATCTTTGCCCTGTTTCCCAAAAGTTAATTAAAAAGTCTGCAAGTTTATCTTCCAAGAAAGCTTCTTCTCAATGTTTTGAACAACTGTACTTTCTGTCACACTGTATCCACAGGATGATGTTATTTACATTCATTTTTTGTTTCATTTTGTAGCACTGTTTTGCTGCATGTTAGCATCTGTACCATCCCAGCGCTTCTGATTTTGTAATCTTCTGTTAAGAAAAGACCAGCACACTTGCTTATGTAATATACTAATATGACACATTTGGGTACGAAGGCATGCAAAATTCACCATGAACATGGAAAGGTCTGCCTGTGCTCCTCCACTGTGGCAAGTGGAATACAGAAACCTTCCCTCTTCCCATGCACAATAAGAACTGATAGGCACTTGTAGCATCTACCTAAATGAAAGTCGTAGGCCAGACCTGAAAACTGCAGGATTATGGAGAATTTACTTCAGTTTTCCAGCTTAAAACCAGATACCCAGATTTGAAAATATTAATTTTGATAAGAGACTTTAAATATCAGAGCTCAAGTCAGATTCAGTCTTGCTACATTATTGTCTTTTTAAAATGCAAATTTAAGCAGTGGGTTGGTTTCTTTTATTTTATAGATATAATTGCTTTTCACAAAAAGGGAAAAATGAGAGTTTCATATGAAGAAACCATCTTTTATGAGAAATGAAATTTAATAGCTGTGACCACTATATAGGTTATGCTTACATGAAAAGAAAGATGAGGCTTGAGGTACAAGCCCCATGCAAATAAGGCAATCATACATCTGAAAACATTAGGAATGATCAGGCTTGTTTTTAAGAAAGCAGACTATTGGAGCAGTGATTTTGGAACTCTCAGTCATACAGGGAATATTTGCCACTATCACAACAGAACTACCCATCTTTTTAGAAGGTGTCACATCAAACTGTACAGTAGAGAGCTCCTAATATCTCCAGCTTAAATCTACAGCAGTTGTATTTGTCAGGAGTAGCCACTGAGCTGTGAATAGACTTATTTTTATAAGCATAACAGATTTAACTTTGTCATCTCTAATTAATCCCAGATATAAAAGCTCCTTAAGTATATCTTATTTACTGTGACTTACCTCACGTCTGTAAACTAAGTGAAAAAAATCTAGAAAAATACAAATTGTGCTTAAAATGGTTTGAAGTTGAGAAAGTATATGGCAATGAACTAATTTGAGAAGCCAAATGTATGCAGGTTTAAAACAATTCCTTTTCCATAATGAGAAATAGAGGAGAACTTTCTGTCCAAGTTGCTAATGGAGACAATTTAAAATATTCCTTTCTTACAGTAACAGCAGTGGAAACTACTTAGCTCTTTTCATTTCCCACGGGATGAATATTGACTGAGTAATTACAGCTATAATCTCTTCAGTCTCTTTACAAAAGTTTTCTGCAGAATTATGTCATTAAGACAGAGCTTACTGTATGTAACATGCCTATAATTCAATTGTGCTTAATGGCTCCGACCTACTTAATTTTACCCATTTTCCTTTGTATTTGGAATTTCATGAATGCTTTGTCATAGAAGTTTATGAAATAGATGACAAACTGAACATAAAATTTTAATTTATCTATATATAAAGATACTGACTTAATGGTATAACCACAGGAAACATCCAGATGCCTATGAAGAATCAAAAACCTTTTAGAGAAAAAAACCCTATTTAAAAATTTAAATTCTATGTCTTAAGCACTGTGAAAATGTGTATTTTTAAAATCTGTGTCTGAAGCATATTTGCTCCTCACTGCTTGCCCTCCCTCCAAACAAATGAGCCAATTTTATACATATTTACAATATTTAATAAAGATGTCCAAACCAGTGAAAGTTTTCACATAAATGTTTCAGCACTTAAAATTAAGGAGAAGCATTTAATTTGCTCTCAGCTAAGACAGTAAAATTAAATGGAAACATAACAGCCTTCTGCAGAAAGAATGCATTAAACCATTTCTCTCTGTGGGGAAAGGCAGTATCTCAATATGATTAACAAACCCAAATTTAATTCAAGCAGTTACTAACTCTACTAATTTAAATGCTTAAATGTTTTCTGCCTAACTGATAAATAATCAGCTTCTTTTGGATTCTGCATTAGTGTGTTTTACCAAATCCTTGAAAGTTATTTGATAGAGTTTTCTATAATTTCTTTGGCTACATACATTAAGGAAGTTAAATACCTGTGAAATCTACCAACTATAAGTACCTTAAAAATAGTACACATTTACAGATTATACAGGAATCAGAGTGCAAATATCAAGAGAGAATTGTTGTCAAGGACTAAGTTACTTACAACATCCACTTTTACATCCCAAACAGAAGGCTGTGGACCAAAAAAATTGCAATTCTTAGATTTAGAAATCTCTTCGAAGAGCTTCTTGATCACCTAAAAATGCCTCAAACTGAACCACTGCTTCATGTATTAATGTTATCACTTTTAATTATAACCTGCAGTATCTGCCTCCTCTTTTTTTTTCTTTTGAAGAATATAGAAGTTCAGAAACTGCTCATATAAAGAACAGAAATACTGGTTGTATTCCCATATGGAATTATAATGACTTTAGATTATTTTATGTCTTCTGAAGATATTTTTGTAAGCAAAATATGAAAGCAGAAATCCATGTCACCCAAAAGAGCTTTGGGTTATAGTGATCTTGTGAAAATGTTTAATTTTCTTCTTGCAGCATTTCTTCTATTTCTTTATCCCAGTTTTCATCACGCTTTTCTGATTCTGTCACCACCTCATACTCTTGAAGCTCTTGTTGTAATTCCTTTTCCCAATCAGCAGTTTCTTCTAAGAGAGACAAAAGATGTGTAAGAATTTAACAGATAATATTGTATGCTGCTTATTTATATAAAACTAGATATATTTGCACTGAATCTCTCTTATATCCTCTAAACTTTATGGACTATTCTCCTTAGAAACAAAAGGAACTTCAGAAATTTCACCTTCCTATTGATCACAAATAGGAATTAATTAATATACAATATAATTCCTATATGCATACTATAATAAAGATATAAACAGCAAATACACAGCTAAGTCATTATGAGTGTCCCTTTGCAAGATCATTTTCTACAGTCCTTCACTCTACTTTCAACTGAATCTCCCTTTGAAATTTTAAATTCCCATTAAAAAAATAAAGTTTGTAAAAGTGTGGATATACTGTTACGGAAAAAAGAAATCAAGTCAAATACTGTGGCTAGTTTAAAACAAAAAAGGTACTCTCCTTGCTAACATTTTAAACACTCTTCTCACTAGCTAGGCAAGCTCATTTAATCAGGGTTAAAGGTAATCATATTTCATACTTCAGGGCAAAAAATTAGTCAGAAGGCATTCCTGTGTTGCTAATCTCTGTTTTAATTAGCTCTGCCTATCCTAGGCAGGAGTGTGGGGGAGGAGATGGGTGTTCATGTGTTACACGTTGGCTGGTACTTCAGCCTGGTACGCAATTCCAGAGTCCAAATCAGCTCAGGCCAGCCTGAGATTGCTCTGAACAAGTAACACATTAATGACCTATTAAAACACTTTAATCAAAGAACTAGAAGCAAGAAAATCCAAAGCACATTCTAAGAAAATTCTGCAAATTTTGTGATAACCATCTGCATATACAAGTGCTGTCAAAGTAAATTATCTATGGCCAGAGTCACATCATCACAGGCTGTTTCTATGCTCTTTACACCAATACCAGTTCTTCTGAATTATTTTAATTAATAAGCTCCACTTAATTTCTTATCATCATTCTCAAACTATTTGTTAAAATTTAAGTTTTCCAAATGCCTATAAACCTTTACAGGCAGAGGCCTCTTCAAGCTCACAGTCTGATGCAAAAGTTGCCTTATCTGGTGCCAAAAGAAGAAAACAGAGCCTGACTTTCAAATACTGTACTTTACCTACAAGGATGTCAATTAAAGAAAACAATTCACATGCAGAAGAACCCTATGAAAGAGAAAGGAGGAGATAAAAAGAAAAAAATACCCCACACTCACTTTCATCAAAGAATGACCTAAAACTGTTAGGTTCTTTGGATTTAAACCCCTCACAGTTAACATTCTGTATAAGATGTGGTTTGACCATGGTGAAAATTATCATTAATTTCTGCAATATCTCACTGAAGGTTGTTTCATACACTTTTGAAAAAATGTTCACAGATCTACTTTTCTAAATTACAGCCTTTTTTTTTCTTTTAAATCAACCTGTCTTAGAATTGCTCTATATAAGAAACAGAGGTAATAGTAGCTTTACCTTCTACTACTGAAGTCTCCTTCTTTTTGTCTAGCACTAGTTGTTCCATTTCTTTTCTTAGATCTTCTTGATTCAGATTACAGGTATCAAAAGCATCACTCACAAATTCTGATACACCTGGACTTGTGGAAATCTCTTCCTCATCCTGCAACAAGACACTTCAGTACAAACTCACTCCGACAGGGTAAAAAAAGTCACCAACACATACTTTCACTCATGTGACTGCTTTTAACTAGAGTTGGCAAAACCCAAGCACATTACTCTCACAACTATTTTTCTTTACTGGCTACTTTTCCTTACAAGTATTTTTGTACAAACAAAAATGTTAGATAGCTGTACTGAAAGTGATTTCGTTTACATTCTAGGCTGTCTTTTTGTGTTGTCTTAACAATTTTAATTCTCAGTTTGTAATCTTCAGAAACAATAATAAACTCCTGAGTAGTTTAGAACAGGACCTAAACATTAAAATTTTGACCACAATTCAGTAACATCAAAGTAAGATTAAGAGAGGACTGTTCTTTGGATATCTTTGCCCGCTGCATATTATTGGCAAGTGAATGTACAGCTCTGCTTCTGCCAAGAGTGTTCTCTGGCACCAATTTTACAATCCAGAAATAAACAAAGGTCATTTTGTGTCTAAGGTAAAGGCTTTTGCAGTACCAAGCAAAAGTGAAATAGAACAGTGTTGCTATTGCAATGCATCATTTACATTCCTTATACTTCAGCCTGACCACTGCTTGAAGAGTTGGACAGAACACGGCACACAAATATATTTTTATGAAAGTACTGTTCGCGTCTCAACGCAATGCTAACCTTCTACTCCCAAATATTTTGGAAATTTCACTCTTGACAGTAAAATCACATGATAATGTGCAGGATACTAAGGAAAACATTCTTCAGATAAACTGCTGTTTCTGCTACTAAAAATGAGTTTCAAGATTATATGCTGATAATTAATATCACAGCAAAACAGCAGCAGGTTAGGGCTGTCAGACACTATATTGTTATAGTTTTATAGCAGAACTTACTCAAAAAGATGCATAATTACTTATTAAGGAATTGCTTCATGTACTAAATCCCAGATAAAATATAACAGCATTTTTACCTCTTGTGATTTGATTTGAGGCTTTATTGTAACAGGCGGTGTTTTTGGCCGTACTGTTTCTATAAAGGGAAAAAAAAAGGTAGATAACATTTAAATATTTAAAAATCTAATTTAATTTGCATAGCTGTTAAGTATACAAGGAAATAATGTATTTTAAGTAATCCTTGTGGTTATCAGCTGAATTTAGCCACAGGTGAACCATTTTCAAAAACAAAGCGAAACAATTTTCTATTCTTAATTAAGACAAATTTAGCAAGCCATTTCCTCATTATGGCTCTAAACTTAATAGACAGGATCCCTCTGACCCTCAAAATGACATCCCAAGATCTTTAAAGTTACAAGTGCATAAACTTAGTTTATAAGTTTAAAACTTAAACTCATGAAATCCAGTCATTGTCTATCACAGAAGTTTTCAAACTCCCCTGGCTGGGTTCTACTGCTGACATGGGTGCCAATCAGCTCTTGAGCAGACCAGACTGCACAGGTACTATGCACACCCCTAAGGGCACATGGGAACGGTGCTCTGCAGCCTTACCTTTCACATAGGCAAAGGAAGTCACTGAGAAACAAACCCTAGAAGCTGGTCTCAATTTCCTAAGAAAACTTGGTGTGTATTCTCTATTTAGAGCATGGTGCTAGGAAGACAAAGACTTTTTACAAGCAAGGTTAGATCTTTTCCCTGGCAGGTAAAGGAACATCCCAGCATTTTCCCTTGTGCAACTCTCAGGGGAGAAGAGCTACAATGAAGAGCCAGGTGGCTGCAAGAACAGTTAACATTCAGGGCAGGCTGTGGTAGTGGTCAAGTGCTTGCTTAGCAGTTCTCTTTGCTTAAACATGCAAAGCAGCTCTGAGCTTGCAGCTCTGCTTTCTACAGGGTGCCCAGCTGGATCCTTCCTGCTAACTCAGCAATTTCTCATTCTTTGTGTTTAATTTTTAAAATTAAGGTCAATTTTAATTAAAATCATTCCCTAATTGGTAGCTGTCCATGCTTTTATAGCTCATCTACTCAATGCCCACTGCTCTGTCCCATCTTCCCTCTTTCTTCCACTTTCCTGTCTCCAGAGGGTCTCTCACTGCGCCCAACACTGCAGCCAAAGAGGCTCCAGCATTCCCTGCTTGGGGAAGCTGTAGGACATGGCAGTAACTGTTTGCTGCTCAAGAGAGGTGCCTTAGACCCCACCTGCTGCTCTTGTGCAGATGGGACACAGCTGCTCTGCCCTGGGCCATGCCTCCATCAGGTGTGACTGATGTATCATTAGCACCATTCTGGACTACTGGCCTGCCATCATCTCCTCCACTGCAGTGTGCTCTCATCCAAAGGTGATTTACTCCCTAACTACAGAGCTGCTAATACCTAGAGAAGGGCTGGAATTTGGCATTTTTTTATAGATCTTATATAGCCTTTACACTAGAATGTGGACTTTCTTCCATTTGTCTCTTCTCTTTTCCTTTCCCATCAACCACGCTTATTTAACTTTCTGAAAATAGCAGCTGAGGAGGAGACACAGAAATGGAAGACTAACAATTCTATTTTATAGACACTCAGCTTTAAGAAGAAACCCTGAACATTATGAAGAACTACCAACAGGCAATTACTTCCAGTTTTAGCCTCCAATTAGGGAATCAACTTTCAAAAAGGTTAAACCAAAAATATCATGTATGATTCAGAGCTTGCCAAATCTATGCAATTTCTGAGTCAAACAAAACATGCATTTACTACAGTCTGGTACATGTATCTTTGCCATTACAGAACAAGCAGTCATTAGGAAATCTATCTGCATATCCCATACTGGTGGTTTGAACCGTAGAAGAGCTGCAACAGGCCAAAAGACAATGGAGTTTTTTGTTTTGGTTTTTTTTTTAATAAAATATGTTTTGCTTTAGTCACAGTGGGAATTTTACTAGAATCCAACAAATTTACTTTGACTGAATGGTACTTTCCAAGGGTTTGGGTGAACTCAAACATAACATTTTTGTTGCTCAATAGGATCAGATGCAGTCTTTCCTGTAAAGCTGAGACACTTCAGTCAAAACAGAACATAGTTTTGGGACAGTAAACAACTGTCCTGAATAAAAGCAGTGGGAATTGGTGCCTCTCAGTCTATAGCATATTCTGGAGTTGCCTGTTCTGTCAGCTTTGCTTGGATGACAATGCTGACAGGACAGACTACTGCAGAATCTACTCAGACAAAACTACTTTTTCCACTCCACATGGGGACCTTGCCTAGGCTGACACAGGCATACTCCAAACAAAACCTATGAGAAGCATGAGACAAACTGACAAAAAAGGCACATAGGCAACATGGAAGCCCATCTGTAGCCTCCCCTTCACCCCAAAGTTCTGCTCCTTGGTGGGCAGCTAAGGCCTGACTGAGTAACCTGAGTTCAGACTGTGCACAAGCTGTGCAAAAGACCTGTAAAAAGTCTGTAAAAAAATAAGAAAGGTGACTCAAGAGAAAAAATACCTATATGGAAAGGTATTATATTAAAAGAGGAGAAAAAAGAAGTTAATTTGGCAACAATCACCTGACTGTCAGTCAGGCCAGCAGTGTCAACAGGACACAAGTATGACTGGACTTCATGGATGACAATTCATTGATACTGGGGATATGAGAACCATTCCAAGGTGCAGAAAAGGCTTTCTACTTCTGCCCAATACCTACCCAGCCTGCCAAGATCCTTCAGGTGTCTTACTGGGGTGGTGAGTGTACCTAGGTTAGGCTAAGATTTAATGAGCTACTGGTTATCTTTTGTGTTTCTGCCAGTAGTTAACTGCTTTATATTCTTTAAGCCACAGATATTCCTGCTTGCAGAATCTGTTAACATGCAAAGAGGTCCAGTGGTTTGTAAGAGGGTCAGTAAGAATCACCTGTAGAAACTGATCAATGTAACTGAAGACAGCTTTGTTGAAGTAGCTTTTTCATCTCAAGGTTGAATCCCAGATAGCCTCCTGGTCCCCATTTTTTCTGTTTCCACAATACATTATGGACCTTTGCACAGCCTGCACTCCACCACCACAGTAGTTTCATCCCTGTATCACTCACTAACTTTTGTTTGGCGTGAGGGATGAGCAAAACCCAAGAGCAATCCATATGCCAGCTAGCTGGGTTGGCTAGTACCTGTTGTCTGAGTAAGTGAACCAAAGTTGTCTCCTACTTCCTTCTGACAAGTCAAAAATCACACCTAAGACCTAATGGTCATGGACTGCCATAAGCCAAGTACAACATTTCTCCTCTTGAGACTTCCACTCTTCTGACAAAGTTGGCTGAAACTGAAAAACAGCTTAAAAGCACCAGGAGCCTCCTCTTCCCCAGCCTACATGATGACACCAAGTATAATGAAAGAAGCCTTGATTTAATAGGCAATCCAGGATAAAAATGGGATGCACGTGATGTATACAGTGAATATTTGTTGATGCCTAAAGATTTTTAGTTTTTTAAAATATATTTGTAGCTTTGCACATTTTTAACAAACAGCTGTATAGCTTCTAGCACTTTCTCACACTTTGGAACACTAATTACCCTTTCTCACATATTATGCCACATTCTTGAAATTGCTTGGTCTTATTTTCAAGAAGACAGAGTTTCTAACAAGGACATCCTGTTTTGCACTAGCCCCTGGGCTGAAATAATAACATACTTTGTAGATATAACACCATACAGGGCTAAGAATCCTTGGAGGGGCTCCAATGGGGCAGATCCAAGGGTGGGTTACAGGGTAACTGTTCTATTGGATGTACTTGCTGAACATGATAATTAATTAAACTTATAAAAATTGTGAAAATTTGATGCTGCACATGCATATAGGTATTGTATGTGCAACTGAAAGCTTTCATTAAAAGACTGCTCTTTACGCTATCAATTCTAATACCGTTTGAAAAATGTTTCTTCTTTCTTTTACTGAATGAAAAATTCTTTCTTTCTGATTTTAGACAACAGCATTACACTAAGTTAATGAACTGTGCTAAAACAAATGTTTCCCATACCTTTCAGTTCACTATCCTCTTCTCTGCCTTTGCCCTCCTCCTTTCCTGCTGCTTGCTGTTGAGCTGCAAGCGCCGTGAGTTGCGCAGACTGTTTAATTAGGGACACCCTGTAGAAATAATTTCTCCAGAACACCTCTTCCTTTACACTAGAGAGAACAAACAGATTTTGATTATTACATTTGGAATATTGTTCCTTTTACCATCTAGCAGTGAAATGAAACTAAATATGTAGCGAGAAGGAATAGACATAGCTGATATTTAAGAAAAATCTTAAAAAAGAGATTTATGACATTAACACATTCTAAGAAATCTATAATTTAGAAGTTCCTGATCTCTCACAAGACATTTGCAATTGACTTGAACCTACAATAGTAATGTTATAACTCTAGAAAAAGCTCAACAATATGCAGTAGTACATGGTATGGAAAAATATTATGCTGTTCCACCTCTCCTGACAAATTATGCAAACAAACCCAACGAGCCAAACAACCCCGTTCTCTTCCCCTCTGAGCCAAATGCTCTATTATTGTCAAACTATAATTGTCTACATCTTCCCTAGACAGGTGTAACTGGAACATCTGTGGTGGCAGAAGCCAATCCTAGATATCAGTAGTCCTATTTCACTATCTGCACATCTTACAGCACGTCCACAGAACCTACAGTAACCAGAAACTGCCATCTTGGAAAGGACTAGCTCTGGTAAGCAGCAGACTATCCCCACCTCAGGTAACACTTCCCTCTGAAATTCCTCCAGCAAGAAAGAAAAGACACAATTTTAACCCACAGGCAACAGAAGGCAGAAAGATCTGTGGGGAGGAACTGTTGTAGGCTGAGAAAGAATGAAGTTACCTTCACACCTATTCAGGCACACAGTGACCGAGACTAAGAACAGGCAAAAAAAATATTAAGCAATGTGGTAGAAAAGGCAAGGGTAGCATGACCAGAGGCTGAAGACAATATGGGAGCATCAGAGAAAATGGGCAGATCTTCAGAACTGACAACAGAGAAGAAGGTAAACAGAATGAGGAGCTGCGAAGGTTTATAAAAGGAGGAGATTTAAGACAGAAAATGTCAGAAGGAAAGATTTTCTTTCCGTTTTCATCCTTAGACAAGGAGACTAATGTTGGGAACTCCCACTTAATAGAAAGTTGAGTTGTGAAATAAGCATTGGGAACAGAGTCTGGGACTGGACAAGGAATAACAGCTCTGGAATAAAGCTCTGCAACACAGAGTTTTTCCCATTTCCTATCCAAATCCATTTTTTCTTGCTTGAATTGCTGCTTTTTTTTGACACATTCTATTACCATTTCTCCAGGGGCAGTATCTGACTATCTGTAATCACCTGGAATGTCAGTTACACCAACAGATCTGAACATCTTGATTGTTGCCTTTACCTTTCTTTGGAGAAAAAAAAAATAAAATTTAGCACACTGGACATAGTAATACTGAGGAGCTCTCCCATACTTAAGTCAACAGGTCCTTACTAGTTCTGTCTCACAGATAGACTTTTTTTCTTACCTCAAATTGCTAAACTGCAATGCATGCGCAACACTGCATGTCTTAGACACTAGCATAAAAATATATGTACACATTGGAAGAACATAAAGAACTGAAGGAAGTGAAAGGAACAAAGAGTAATTTATGAGTATTTACAGACACATGATGGTATGAAAGCATGATGGTAGAGTTACCAGAAGAAATTACTTACTGTTTGGGAACAAGGTCAAATCTCATCCTATTGAGAAGCTCATCTTCTTGTAACATGACCAGTGCAACAGGGTACATTTGATCAAAGTCAAAATGAAACTGCACACCTGCTGGGGGATCCCGCAGAAAATTCCGTTTATCCTTTGAAGAACATATTTACAGCCATTAAATGATATCAGAAAAGGACACCATATTTCACACACAAGAGCAGCAAAGCAATCTGTAAAGCCTTTATAAAAATAAAAACTATATTGAGAATCTGCTTGGGTCAAGTTGAAAATGACAGAGCTATTTACTTTTGCACACGATTCGTGTGGTGACAGACATATTAAAAATATCTTGAAAACACATAATTTAATAAACTTACTTAAAAACCCAGTAGTTTAAATTTCTCCATGAGAAAATTTCAAATCTTACAGGAAATTAAATACTTACTGCTGATAAAGCCAGTATTTGTTGTTGAATTGTCTCTTCTTCATTGCTGTCTACCCAGGGAGGCACTGCTGCTTCTAGCATTGAAAGGAGGAAGATAATTGCATGTAAATTACTTGAAAAAAACCACACTCCAAATAACAGACCTTATATAAGGCAACAGTGTCACAAAAGTAAGCAGTTACACTCATTATGACACAGTTACACTCATTGGCCAAGTCACTGTGTCTTTTTCCTAAACTAAGTCCGTGGCCTAAGAGAGAAACCCTAGGAATAGATCTTCACTTATCAGAGTTAAAAAAAAACAACAAAAATGTTGGGGAGGATGAAACAGGAAAGCCTTATAAATATGATTGCCTGGCAAAAGATTTTGAGAATATGGAAACTATAAGCAAGATTGAAATGAAAGCAAGCTTTGACATCCCTTAGTTACTGAACAACAGGAAAACAATGGTGTGGCCACTGAAGGTAATCCCCTTTTTGATGAAACAATTCCCTCTGCTTGCAGGCAGGTCCAAGGGTTTGAGCAGACCCTGCAAGCTTGGCAGAAGGGGTCCAAAGAGTAGTTTTTCGGGTTTAAAATGTAGCACAGCATGGTAATGTAGTGATTCTTATAGGCTGTATGTAAATGCTATAGGATTTGTATCTTGTACTAGATTGGTTAGTGAGAATCAGAATATTCAACACAAAAGATGATTTATTGTATTGTAACGGGAACTTCGCTGTCTTACCTCTTACTTAGTTACTTACTTTTCTATGCTCTTAGCTCTTACTTAGTTACTTACTTTTCTATGCACTTAGCTCTTACTCTTACTCCTGCCTCCTAGCTCTTACCCCTTTTACTCTCTCATGCTTTCACGCTCTCATCCTCTCTACCCTCTCTTCTCTTGGGCTCTGCTCCGAGCTGCGGCTGGCAGCTCCCAGCAGGGCCCTGCACCCAGGCCCTTTGCAATAAACCGCAAGTTCCACGACCTGGCTTCAGAGATCTCTCGTCTCCGTCCGTCCCGACCCTGCTGACCCCCCTTCACTCCTACACAAAAACCCCACCTAAATAATTGCTGATCTGTGTAATTGTAAAAATAAATCTGGGTATTTCTTTGCAGCAGTCAGAATTTGGTGCATCTTAGTTTAGCTGCTGAAGTAATGCTGTATAACTGGTTAAGGTGCCTGCAAGTAGTATTTCCAGATCCACTTAAAAGGTGTAAACTTTGTCTAAATTAAGTTTGCAAAGTAACTTACACCCAGAAGACATAAATTCTTTAACAATGGAGAAAAATATTATAAATTTGTTATGAATTACTGTACACTGAGTAAGCCTACTTCAGTTCAGCTGCTTTATGTAGTTATGCAGGCACTTTCAAAATAGTTCTTTGGGCTATACAGAAAGGAAAATAGCTATTGCAGATGTACAGATATTTATCAATCTCTTCACTGTCAATGCAAATTCAGCCTACAGAGACAATTTGATGCATCTGTAGCAGATAAATAATTCTTGTGCCCTTAAACTAACAAAACTAACAGCACTTATTTGCCTGTGCAGCTGATACAAGCAAGATCTTTCACCCACATGGTTCATGTGGTTCATCTGCAACATCAGATGCTGATGCTTCTTTCAGTCAGGCCATCTGTCACTCCTCCTTTGACCAATCTAACTACCTATTTTCATGAAGCTTTTAGAAATATATTAAGAGAATCCCAAGTTTACTAACAGACAAAAAGAGAGAAATACAGACAATTCAATCCCACAAACAATCTTCCAAGAAGAAACCACACTAACATACTAACTAAAGACACCATGAAAAATTTTATCACAATCCATTAAAACCAGCTCATTTTAAAGATTAACAGAGACACTACATACTCAAACTGTCAGAAATTATTGCATTCAGATAACACATTAAAAAAATAAAAGTCAATGATGAAACACAATGTGAGAAAACAACTTTGCTAGCATGGTGATCTTTGAGATTATTTTACAAAGCAGAATTTGGTTAAAAAGCAAATCTAAACCAACTACGTAACATAACACTAACCTCACTTAAAAATATAATTTTCCTATTCCACCACATGCATTAAGTTCTGTCATAACGTATTTCATTAAATAGTGTTTTGATAGATTAGTTCTAGATACAGCTCAATTATCCAGCTTTCAGCAAGGTTTCACTTATGTGATGTTACATATCATCAGAAAAAGCATACATTACCTGATTTTTTGGTTTGCTGCTCTTGGACAAATTTCTTCTGTTCCTTCTGAAAATCTCCAATAATTGTCTAAAATAAAAATTAGGGAACCACAATTTAAAAAAAAATTAAAAATCACTTTTCTTGTTTTATGTTCAGTCAGAAAGTGCTTTCAAATACAGTGCATATTCTTATATCCATGGTGGCTCTTCCTGTTAGTTGTTTTGTGTCAACCATACACTTCCTTTTACTGAAACATTTGATTTTTCATTTGAAACTATTGTGTATGCTTTCAAAATTATATTTATAGTTTTATCAATTTCAGAGGACAAGGAAAAAAATAAGGAACATCTTAGCTGATAATTTGAACATTGGCATACTATGCATATCCACTTACTGTCTCACTGTATAAAACAGAGCCAACACAGACTGTTTAGACTTCTTTAAACATGTTTTCAAAGCACTAACGCTTTGAAATACTCTTGACCTTACAGAAGTTTCAAGAGCTACCTAAGAAATACATCCATGGCAAGAAACTGGACTTTCAAAATTGTAAAGTTGCATTTCAGACCACCTGCTTAGCTGAAACAAAATAACTTCTCCACTTATGTTATTGACAATTTCATTTAAATTTTTCATTTAAAAAAATCATATTTAGAAATATTCTATATTAAATTTAGAATTTTAAAATTTGAGAATGGTCTCAGAATTCAGTATGCCATAATCTAGAGCAAAGAATGCAAATGTTCTGTGGTTGAAAGCAGAAGTAAAAAAGATGAAGCTAGAAATGAATACTTAAACCACTCACAAAAACACAACTTTTATGTGGTGACATCTATGGATTAACAAGTTGCCAAAATGCACAGAAGTCTTCAAGCTAAATCCTGATAAATTCCTTACTTCTTTTTTTCTTCAGTGACCCAGTATTTCAGTTTAAGATTACTATCAGTGAGAGACCTATAGTAATGTCAGTGACACAAACAGATTATTGCGGTTCCTTCTGCTTTAAAATAATGTTAATTTTTTTCTACTTATGGAATAAAATAATTTATATGGTATAAGAAGAAAGCTTTATGATGATACAGGTAAAATCCTGTTTCTCCTGTATGTAATGCTGATTAATTGAAACAGGGAATTAATATTACTCTAAAACATGTAGAAAAAAGAAAATTGTATTTTTGGCATAAAATATACTGTAGGTCCTTGGCTACAGTTTCTTAGGAGCATTATTACTAGTGTATTAAATTAACAAAAAACCTTGTTAACTGATTTTCCCCCTTTGATGTAGATCAAAATTACATTAGACTCTGATATTACTGTAGAAGAAAATAGATCTCTGCTATAATTATACAGATAAGTGCCTATGAAATCTGAAGACAAAATGTAAAATGTGATCACAATAGAAATTAATGTGATGCCATTTGATGGAAGACAACCTGAAAACTAATTATATCAAGAAATAGGATTGTGTTGTATCAAAAAAATAAGCAGGCAATGCTGTAGCTCCCCAGAAGGGCTGTCTGAGAGACAGGAGCAGGAAAAGGGGTTTGCTGTGTCAGACACTCCTGGATGCACAGTCCTACTACTGCTGGGATGGTTTTGACCAGTTCCCTTTCCCTTCCCTTCCCAGATACCCTCAATAGCAAACACAGAACATCTCACAACACTTATTGCTTTTTCTTTTTTTCTTTTCCTTCTGCCAGGTTTGTGGCTTGAAGCCCTGGAAGAACACTTGCTGGCACAAGTTAAGCAACTGGAGCTGACAGACAGAACAGAGAGGGCAAGAAGAGGGCAGGCTCAGGGTGGGGAAAAGAACAGGACAGTAACAAAGTGTTTAATTTTCTCACTGTTTCTTATGGAGCTGTACCTGTATACCCCTAAGGTCCTAGGATACAATATATTCAATGCCAAGCTAATTTTGACTTCTGCCTCTAAGATGCAAGTTACCTCATTCCTTTTTCCAACTAAATAAGCTGTGAGGCAAAAAGAAACCAGTCCAGACATCTTGGGACAGACATTCCCCAAATGCCTGTCTCAAATTCTTCCAGCCCTTCCACCTATCAGCATTTTTCATATTTTCTTCTGGTCTTTCTCCTGTCTATCAACAGCTTCAGTTCCTGAGGGAACTGAACACACACGGGTGCAGCGCTGAAAAAAGCAGGGTGACCATTTTTTGGAAACTCTACCATGTATAAACGTTTCAGTCACATCATTCATCATGACAAGAGATGCACAGTATCTCTTGAAAGACATAATATCTAAAGACAGTTTAAAGAAATGTTATCAAATGCCAGATATGCCACATGTTGTAACAATGGTAAGCAAACAGATATTTCAGATCAAGTGTCTAGAAATAAATTACCTTATCAATGATACTGTCAATTTTTCCTTCTTCTACAGACTTCTTTATTGTCTGTGCTGTTTCAGCAACAGACTCAGATATCTTTTTTGTAGCAGCAGAGGCAAAATTGAAGAGGTAACCTTTCACAGACAAAAAAACAAAGACCTGAGAACAGATTTCTTTACATCCAGTGCTCTTGCTACATTTATTTTATCTTCTCTTTAGACGTACTTTGGGTACTTAAAAGTTTCTTTCAAAATAACTTAACCCAGCTTCTGGCCTACAAAAAACTCCTAAAATTCTATTTATCCTTTTCTGGTTTATATTCTTTAATGATTATGATAATCACCACTTTCTGTAAATCAATATTTACAAATTATACACGAACCTTGTTTACTAAATCAAACATTGCTAATGGTCCTTAAAATACTCCTTTCCAATGAATTTTCTGAAACAATGTGTCTTTCCTGATTTCATATAAGTATTTTGGAGACATTAAGCCATAAAGTAACTTAGCCACAGTATTAAAACAGAGTTATATTTTTTTAAAGAAAATAAACATGCACAATAAAGTCTTATAAACTGAGGCAGAAAATCCATGAAAAATTTCAGGCAGCTAACACCTCCTTAAAAAGTTTTAGCATAGAAGCTTGCTCTTGATATTTGCCCTTATCTATTTTGCATTGAGAAAAGCACTGTGGCCCTCTTCACTCATTTTTCTGAGCCATTTTCTGATAATATTCAGTGTCAGAACAGCAATGAAGACCATTCTCAAAGACTCACATTCTTTGTATTAGCAGTGCTTAAGTGAAGAGAGGTGGCAGGGAAAGAACTACATACACACAGCATGGTCATCTGCACTGTATTATTCTATTTTAATTAAGGAGAATGAACTTGCAAGAAGCAACATGTATACCATAAACCTTCAGAAACCAGCTTATAGGCAAGTGATTTTAAGACAGTGGTACTGTTTCTCAGCTAGCATGATGTCACAAGCACTTAATTATACCCAAAAGGCTGCATTCCAACTGCAGTACCTCAGTTCCAGTACATACATGTGTCAGTGCCACAGGAAATAAAACACTTGCAGAGGGATCTAGATAGGAACTCCTAGGCAAACATCAATGGCATGAAATTTAACAAGAATAAATGCTGGATTCTGCATGTGGGATCAATATAAATTGGGAGAGGAGTGTCTGGAGAGCAGCCCTACAGAAAGAGATCTGGGGGTGCTGCTTGGTAGTCAGCTCAATAGAAGTCACATATTTCAGTTATTCCAGAAAATCACCTTCACTTTTATATTTTTTTTGTCAAAAAAATCAACCAACTAACTAAAAAAAAAAACCCACCAAAACCCAGCATTTCTGTTTAAAACAAAAGACCACCCTCCTTCTCAAGAACTCTCAAAAAATCCAGTTTCTCTATGGGTTAGAAATGTAAAAAATAATCTTATAATAAAAAAGAAGTATTTTTTTAAAATACTTCTTTTAACACATGGTTGTTAGCCACTGGTAGAATGAGTTACTTTGGAACACTGATGTCACCTCTTGGAAAGCTGACTATTTCTCTGTGGTGGATAAAATGTCTTCTTGTAATGATATCAGCAAATCAATACCAAAAGAGGTCTAGCCAAGCCTTAAGACAATTTTTTATACGTAACTTTTGCTTAGAAGTCACAGAATGGTGGAAAGCAAACATCCTTCAAGTACTTACTAACATCTTTTATACCTGTTATCAGGCTTTAAAACCTACCATATGATCTAGGTATAAAAAAAGGTTAAGTTCTACATTTTAGACATAGGCACATACATTATTTCCCCTTATGAGAGTAGAGGAAGCAGCAACCTACTGGACTGCTTACTCCCTACCAGCTTTTATGGCTGTTTCATGTGTCCCTGAAACCTCTCCTCTCTGCAATTGTTTTAGGTGCAAAATGTGCAGAGGCATTTGCTGTCTGGTGACATTCTGGCATTATTGCACAAAGTGGTTTTGGCCAGTCCTGGAACCACGCTGAAGAGCAAAATGCTTTTTATTTCAAATAAGGGCAAATATTCTTTTGAACTAAGGTACTTATAAAACTGCAAAAAGGTGGTACTTAGCCTTAGAAAAATAGAATTTGTGGTGGAAAATAATACTTTCAAATTACTAAGAAACCCACCTTCCATCTTACAAGTGTATGCCTGTATTAAGAATATGTATCTAGGAATACTTTATTATTAGTTCACATTGGCAAAACATTCATAATTTCTGTAATGGCATGATAATGAGCAAGAATAATGTCTATAAGGCTTCAGTTTTACCAGTAAAATTCTTTATCTGCCAGGACATTCTTTTTACACAGCTGCCCAGGTTGTTTGCCATGCAGAGGTTTCTAGGGCTATGTGTTGAAAGTGCAAGAAAGCCTTTCCACCACAATCTACTCTAGTGTCACAGACAATGGACACATTGACCACTAAACCAAATTTTCATTTACAGAGCAAGTTATGGGATGGATCTTTATAAAGATAATAGTCAGTTCTTATTCTTCCCCAGAAACTTTATCCTTGCTGAACAACCAGAGCAATTTGCAGATTAGAACAATCAGAGTCAGCAGCAGGTTAGTATCAATTTACCACAACAAGACAGGTATTTGACCAAACCACACAGACTAAACTGCTGCAGTTCTGGTTGCCCAAGACAATGGACAGTAAAGAAGCAGCTCAGATTAACCTCTCAGATTATACTGATTCAGAATTTCACAGCATCAATTTTAAAAAACCCAAAACCCCTTCCTTAAAAAACCCTTTAGTAATGAGTATAGGTCTATACTGTGGATTCATTTTATCCACTACAGTAGTGGATTCACTACAGTAAAGCAGGAATTTTACTTATAGCAAGTTAGCGGCTTTCCCCATCCCCGGCAGCGTTCAAGGCCAGGCTGGATGGGGCTTTAAGCTTGGTCTAGGAAAAGGCGCCCCTGCCCACGGCAGGGGGGTTGGAATGCGATTATCTTTAAGGTCCTTTCCAACCCAAACCATCCTGTGATTCTAAGACTGCAAACATGTTCAACAAAATCATCAAACCTCATTATTCTCCTATGAAAAAAAGCACAAATACCCACAGTGCAATCCACGTAGACAGATCTACTCTCTCTACACACAGACCGCCTCCTCCAACAGCGCCAACAGAACAGATACGTAAGAAACGCTCTGCAAGAGGCGATAATCGAAAGGCCCTTTGCAGCCTTGTTTCCTTAGCTCATATTTGAAGCCGGCAGCCCCGACACACTCACTGCCGAATCCCTTGGCCTGGCTGAGCAGCGCCTCCGAGTCCCCCTGCGGCTCGCCCTGCTCCTGCTCCTGCCCGGCCGGCCCTGCCTCCTCCTCCTCACGCTCCTGGTCCTGCTCGGCGGGGCCGCTCCTCTTGCCGGCGGGCAGCAGCTGCTCCTCGCCCGCCCGCTCCAGCCCCAGCCAGCTGCCCAGGCCGCGCAACATGGCTCAGGGGCGGCGGCCGCGCTCGGCCGGGCCGGCGCTGCTGCGGAACCCGGGCGGCCGCTGCGCGCGGCTTCCGCGTGCGCCACTTCCGCCGGGAGGCAGGGCCGCCGAGGGAGGGGCGGCGCGGGGCTCTCGGCACCTGCGGCACCGGGGCAGTCCCCAGCGGGGCGGTCCCGGCCGGGGTGTCCCAGCGGGGCTGTCGCTGGTCCCCGGCCCCCCGCGTGTGTCCGCCCCCGTTGCCGGGCTGCGCTGGGAGGCGCGGTGCCTGCAGGAGTTGTGCCCCCCGCCCCGGGCAGCTGCCGGCCCCGCCGCGCTGGGCTGGGCTCTCCCGCGGCGGGCTCTCCGGGTCTGCGCTACCGGGCTCCGCTCGGAGCAGCCGCCTGTAACACCTACGTAAGTCTGAGGCCTCTGCCTGCTCGGCCGCAGCGCCCCGAGCGCTCCCGCGGTGCAGAGCCCACAAATCCCGGCTGGAGGTGGCAGCTCCCGCGGATAAGGCTGGGCAGAGTAATTTGTGTGCCACTTAGCAGCAAAATAATTTCTTCCAGTATTCGCTTTCAGCGCTCCCTCCCCTGCCTCTGTTTCCTTCATCTTTTACAAGTGACTTCCCAGACCACCTGCAGTTCTCTTTACCGTTTTGAAGTAAACGCGTTTCCTGAAGCTGCCGGGATATCGCTGGTTTTGCTAAAATCACAGCAAAATTTTCATTTTGGCTTCTGTAAGCAAGATCTAAGGATTCTAAAGTGTCATGTACTCAAGATCTATACCGTTGTTGAAATTATCCCCCCTGTTTTCCTGAAAAGAGCTTTGAAAATGGCTTAGATGTTTATGATGTTAGTGTTGACAGCTAAGTTGTCTGAGTTTTGAAGTAATAGCCTGAAACAGAGGTAGTAGGGTCCAAGTCTTAAAGTCTTTGCTATTAAAAGAATTACATATTAAAATTAAATTGCAGGGAAAAGTTAATCCCTGGTGTTCCTTTTTCTCCTGAGTTAAATGCATTTAATGGTTATCATTGTCTTTTCAATCATATCGACAAGCAAATAGTTTATTAATTCCTCTTACCAGAAATGTAAGAGCATTGATAGGATGCCTTGTTACATTCCTGAACTCAGTCTCCTGAAGATCCAGGCCTTATTTATATTACTTTAGTATCATTAAGAAGAATTAAAATGTTCATTGGGTATCTACTGCTTCATACCAGCAGCTGAAGTACCACACTGCTTTGGTTTATACTAAGGGCTGTTATATCAAATGCTGTTGCATGTTGTTTTGGGTGAATTGGGTATTTAAGTAAGGAAAGATTTTCTTGGCCCTAGAGTTCTTGCTTTATGGTGAGCTGTGCTGTCACTGTACAGAAATTGGTCAGTGCTTAGCCTCCACAGTGGCCTGAATGGAATGTGAATTTGTTTACAGATGAGATACATGTCATCCTGTCTCAGATGGATGGGGTGGAAAAATGCAGCTTGTAGCTGATCAACACTGGTGCCTTTGTTTGCTAAAATGTATAAATAGTAAAAAGTTTTGTAGTACTTTTGTGCATTTGCCACCCAGCACCCCTTTCTATCTAGAAACATAAATTAATACCTCAGCTCTGTGTGTTGATTAGCCTCATCAGGGCCTAGGATAGGGACAAGATAGGTGTTTATCTTACATATTGGTGTATAACCTGGGAGAGGTGAGTCCTGCTCCCAGGTTCCAGAATGGTCATTTTTATTATATGTTGCAGAAGGTCATTTCAATTTAGATTCTTTGCAGATTGAGTCTGTGATCTTCCCAGACATGAATGTACATTCGTCAGATGTGCATCTTGGTTGTTTTAGATTTCCAGCTCAAGGTCTGTGCATGTGTGCTGATTTTCCAATGAAGTACATCCTGGTAACTGGTGGTGTCATCTCGGGCATTGGCAAAGGGATCATTGCAAGCAGCATTGGCACCATCCTGAAATCATGTGGTCTACGTGTCACTGCAATCAAAATTGATCCTTACATAAACATAGATGCTGGAACCTTTTCACCATATGAACATGGTATGAAGATAAGTGCTGTTCCCTTTCACATAAATATTTGTATTTACAATAATGTGTTCTGGTTTTATTTTTTAAAAACCAATAGTATGGTGTTTACAAGTTGTTTTATCATTATTTTGAAAGTTTATTGCTTACTCTGTGTTCTCAAGGACACTGCTCTAAGAAACAAAAACCTGTGTTTTTGAAGATACTATTATGAGCAGATGCATCTTTTCTCAAAAATACCACTTCACTGGGAAAATCCTAGGTGTAAGACTTGTTCAGTTAATGCTATCCTCAGTTCAGCTTGATTAAAAACCCCTTTTAAATAGTGCTATGAAACTTACTTGTAACTTTAAATCCTTAAGAATTACTTGAGAATGCTGTTCTCTGGGTGTTAGGGCCTTCTAGTAAGTGCCTCCATGAGACTTACCTTAAGTTCTCATTTTAGTAAAAAAAAATCTATTCAAAAACATTAATGAAGCTTAGAGAACCTAAGTTCATTGAAGTGGTGTGTTGTACTTTGGTGGGATATACATTTCTATAGTCCATTTTTTTCCCCTGCATTAGTCATGTAACTTGTTTTGCCATTGATTTATTTATTGGGTCATGGCAAAGTATTTACAGTTTTTTCTGAAGAGCTTTCCAGCCTTACCTCAGGATCTAGTAACTCGAGTTCTGGGAGAAGTTGACTAGGTTCAGAATTTAGAGATTCTTTAGAGGGCTGATAAAAGTGTGAACCTGAAGGGTATTTTAAGTGAATTTTTCAGGGTCAGAAATAACCCTTGTTGTGGGCATGGATGAAACAACCGACTCAGAAATGGTGATTACGCTTGAAGAAGCATTTTTCTTCATCATAACTTTGCTTCTGATCGAAGCCTCAATCTTTAAAATAGATCCAATCAACAAAAATTTATAGTGAAACACTTTGAACGTGTATAATAATTCATGCTTACAAAAGCATAGTTTTTCTCTCCTGCCAGTAAATGAATATTTTATTTGTTGCTGATTTATGATTCCTAGAGGTTGTTTTCTTCCAGTGAAGGATTACTCTGCTGTTGAAATGCTGGTTAAATATTTATGTTGCTTAAATATTTTGGCAATGTAATTTACATTTTATTTACAAAACTATATGTATTTGAGGGATGGACATTAGATGTAAAACTGACTTGGATATTAAGTTGTACAGAATGACAATGCAGATTGGGTTGCATTATGGACTTTATTGATCTGTTGTTGTCATGCATAATTTAATTTTTTTTCTTCTATTTTAAGATGTCTATGGAATTCCTGCTGCGTGTTTCATAATTTCTGATTATTTTGTTGTTTTTCTGTCTGTTTTTGCTTTCTTTTTTCAGGTGAAGTTTTTGTATTGAATGATGGTGGAGAAGTTGACTTAGATTTGGGAAATTATGAGAGATTTTTGGACATAAGCCTCTATAAAGATAACAATATCACCACTGGAAAGATATATCAGCATGTCATTAATAAAGAAAGACATGGTGATTATCTGGGAAAAACTGTTCAAGGTAATATTTTTAATTTTGCATTTTTTGTAATTTTAATTTTTCATTTTTGTATTTTTTTAATTTTAGTCCATTCAGTCTTCACAAAAGAAGGGATCAGCTAGAACAGGTTGCTTCTTGCTCCACCACCTTCCTCCTTTCTCCCTTCCAAAAGATATGGGCATATTCCTGTAATGTTTGGCTTCTGGGCTAAGGAAAGGAGAACCAAAGGACCTAGTAGCTTCTTCTTGGCTTTCTGTTCACTTTACCCCTTTTGCATGCAAAAATTAGTGTATGGGCCCAAAGTAAGCTGTGCTTGCCTTCTTTGGTTTTGTTTTGTAGTTGTTCCACACATTACTGATGCAGTTCAGGAATGGGTAATGAATCAGGCAAAAGTTCCTGTGGATGATGACAAAAAAGAGCCACAAATCTGTGTAATTGAGGCAAGTATAGAACCTTTTAGGTTGTTTATCTACAGTGACCACAATGAGCTTGTTTGCTTTCTCTTTGCTCCTTACTGTAAAGAGGTCAGACTGAAGTTTTATGGAGAGCAAAAATTCAAAAACACTTTCAATGTTCTTTGGTTTGGTCTGAAAGGGACAGGCATGGTCTTATCTCTACAACTTCCATTTACTTGACTAAATCCACTCTAAAATACAGCTGAAATTGAGCTTCTTAAGAGTTCATTAACTTAAAGAATTACAGCAGTTACTGTAATGTGAACTGTCTATTCCAGATCCAGATGTTTGACTGAGGCTTTATACTGTTAATAGTACTGAGAAAACTTGTGCAATACCTGAAATCTCCTGCGGACAGTAGGAGAGCCTTTAACATTGCAGCTTCCATAGAACTTCAAATGTTTATCTTGTTGCTTGTGGTCATGCTTAAAGGAATATGTTTAAACAATGTGTAAGTTTGTGTCCCACTCTCTGATGTTATCTTTGGTGGCAACTTTGTTAATTACTTAACCCGCTGATGTTCTGCCCAATGGAAACAAGGAGTTTGACCCACCCTTAGTAGAGTACTGAGACAGCTGGATGAAAGCCAGTAATTGCTAGTAGTACTATTACAGCAGAAAATAATGAAAAAAAGATTATAGTTGAGAATTTGACAGAAGATGTCACAGATTTATTGCCAGAAGTGACCACTGCAAACAATAGTACCATAAACTTTGTGACCCAGCAGCAGAATTACTCAGTGTTTCTTATGCAGAAGAATCTGCCTTGATTGAGATGCACTTACCAGTATACTTATAGATCTTTTTATGATGTTCACAGTAGGAGTCAAATATTTAATTTAAAACAAATATGAAAAAGTAAATACAAAAGTTGCACAAAAACATTAATGAGTGATGGTCATATCAGTCCTTTAAGTACAGGGTTTTTTTCAGGTTTTTTGTGTTTTGGTTTGGAGGGTTTTTTTTGTTTGTTTTTGTTACATTTATACCTCCAGCCTGACAAAATTAATTTTCTTTAGTACTCTAAAAATAATTGTAACATTTTTCCATTGTAAAATCCTGAAGGAGTTAGACTAGATGTGTGTGATGTACAAATGTAGTTGTCAGTTTTTCTGGTACTGGACAAACAGAAATATGTAATTCTATCGAAAACCACTTGGTGGCACAAAAAGATCATTCTAAAATACAACTATTTCATCAGACTTGTGCGTAAAGCTGCTTTATCCAGTGCTTAGTTTGCTCCCTGTGTCCTTGAAAGGCATCTGATTTCTGTCTTTATAAATAAATTTCAGCATGGATTTAGTCTTGCATTTTGGTTTGGTAATAAACAATTATTGATGTTGGAAAGCCGTGATAATACTGAGAAATGTCTGTCTCTGGTTAATCACAAGTATTTTTTAATCTGACAGGAAATAAAGTTTTCCTATACAAAAACCTTTGCATCAGCTCAACTATTGATTACTGGTTCACCACTTTGAAGGCAGTGTGAAGCATGTATTATGCAACAGCACCACACATCTTCCCATGGGAAGCTTGTGTATTTGGTGGAAAGTGAACATAACAAAACTGGAAAATTGTTTAATGTTTTCCACAAGAAACAAACCGTGCAGAGTAGATGAAACCACTTTGTAGCGTATCTTTGCAAATTTCAATTGTCAGGGTTTTTTTTTTCAGATAAAAGTTTCAGAAAACATCTTGAAATACATGAGACTTTTTTTCTTTTGTTTTTGATTTCTGCCACTCTGACATATCCATTTCCTTTTCAGCTCGGTGGAACCATTGGAGATATTGAAGGAATGCCATTTGTTGAAGCGTTTAGACAGTTTCAGTTCAAAGCAAAAAGAGAGAACTTCTGTAATATCCATGTTAGCCTAGTACCACAGGTAAGTTATTATAATTAATAATATAAATTTTACTCTATAATGGCTTTATATTTGTTCACTTGTCTCATTAACCCTTTCATGCTGGAGTCAAGTCAAGACCAGGACTGAAAGTGTTTTTTCATTTGAACTCTAAACTTTGCTTCACTACTCACTGGGGATATTTTGGTAAGCAAAGGTTTGTAATAATGATAGATTTCACCTTCTACAGACAAAAAGATAATTACCAACTACAGCTGTGGATTAGATGATTGAACAGCAATTGGTAGTATCAATTCTGTGTATTTGAGAACAGAATTATTTATTACATGTGAATATTTCAAAAACAGTCACTGGAGGCTTTGTGCTGTGTTGGACATTCTCCATTTTTTAGCCAAATCCAACTTTTGGAATATTCTTCTTCTTCTGTCCAAACCAGTTATATGGAAATTTTTCTCTGAAAACAAAAACAACAAAATAAACTTGACCTGAATTGGAACCCTGTGGTTTCATCAGAGTATTTCATATACAAGTATTAACAGTGGTGTAATTTCTCTTTCTGGCATATTTTGGCTCTCTTTGGATATGTTTATTTCCTGCAAATATTATTACTTGCAATGAATTTTGTCTTTTAATCTGTAACTGCTTTGTTAGCAAATATTAATTGCTATTTGAGCTTTCAAAATGTGCCTTTTCAGCCTAATGCTACTGGTGAACAGAAGACAAAACCAACACAGAACAGCGTTCGAGCACTGAGGGGTCTAGGCTTGTCTCCAGATTTGGTGAGTCAATAAATAAAGATTTTTATTTATAGGTCATATGGAAGTATCCTTGCATAACTTGTGTTCAAAGAATAACCATAGTCTCTCAGGAGAGATGAGAATTTTAGAAGAAATGCAAAATATGTGCTGCATAGCTCCACTAAAGCCACAGGAAGTCAAATTAGTCAAAATCACTCTAAGCTTACCTAATTCAACTAACTTCTTGCAATATCTTGGGACTGTAGCTAGGTTCTTCTAAAGGCATATTTTTTACAAAAAGAATTCTTCATTGCTAAAAATAATTGAAATCTCAATTCACTTTGTAGAAAGACCTAGAATGTTTCTGTCTTGTAGCATTCAGATTTTTTTTTGCATTATTAAGAAGAAGCAATGTGTATATCCTCAAAAAAGAAAAATTATTTATAAGATAGTCACACAACTAAATTTTGTGTTGTGCTTCTTTCTGTTTTTTTTTGAGCTCTTTCATTTTATATTTATGAATGAATTTTTTTTTAACTACAAAACCAATGGATTTGGAAATAGGGTGTGTGTAAGACGTGTTTGGTGTGAAGTGGCTGTGACATGATAATCGTAACCAGCTTGTGGAAGGAAGGACTTTTATTAATGTAATGCTGTACTGGGTTCCAAGTTTCAGGGCCTAATCTCCAAAATCCCTCTTGAAGTGCTAATTGCATAGGAAAGTTGCCTGTTCTTTTTGAAGGCCTTTAAGGCAATTGCCAGGGCCTGACTTCTCCCTCCCCTCCAAAAAATTATTTTCTTTAAAAAGCCTTTTAAGTGGGTGTGTGTAATAAAAGGAGAACAAACACAGTGACTGTCTTGCATCTTGGGTTCTTGCCTGGGGCAGTTCTGGGCCTGCCAGGAGCACAGTATCATTTTTATTTTTTGACTGCTGCTGTTGACACCTTAAGCAGGGACAGCTCTCACTTCAGGTGCAACCTCTTGGGGCCCTCATAAAGTTCCTTGAGTGCTACTTCAGGACAGTATTTAAATGGCTGCTGACTGGGCCAGGCAGCACATGTGGCAGCTCCTACAGCTGAGCCTGTTCCATCCAGTTCTGAATCCCTGCTGCCTCCCTGCGTGCTCCAGGCATACCTGGGGGGGCTGCCCAGCTCTGTGTGCCCCAGCCTCTCTGTTCCGAGTGCCAAATGGACACTGTGCTGTGGCTGCAGAGATCCTGTGCTCTGATGCAGCACTTTGAGTGTGCACTTGTCAGAGCTGCCCTGTTGGATTCAATTGTTCCTCATCTTCTGTGTGTTATGTTCCTTTGCAGTGCATCTCTCCCATTTTTATTGTCGCTTTGCTATTTTTGTGCTGGCTCTGATGTTTTTGATTTCTGTGTCTGCATTAACTTTAAATTTGTGTCCATGAGATGGATGATAGGTTTCAAAGTGGGTTTACTCATGTGCTTGTACTATCAAGGTTTATAAATTATACCTTGAGCTTCAAACTGTACCAAACTTTACAAATGAATTGTGCTTAAGTGAATAGAATGTACAATTTGTTTCCCAATTATATTTTGATCTAAAAGCACACTAATTTTCCCTTATACTTGGCATTTTTTTCTGCTTCTAGAATTACTTCTAAGGTTAGAGTAAGTTAATTAGACTTCATCAGTATCAATGTAGCTAAGCTGCATTAGCAAGGTGATCAAAGGACAGCTACAAGCTTCTGAACAAAAGGGCTTGATGAATGAAATAGTTGCATTTGCTTGAAAGATGGGGAAGGTAATGAACTAGCCTTGTAAGAGGACCATCCTACTTTTTGTTATGCTTTCAGGTTTCAAAATAACTGAAGGGAGTAGACTGAGTAATCAGTAGGCACTTTGCTAGAGCAGTTCTGCATTTTGATCTAGTTGCCTGGAGTTACATAATGCACAAAAAGACCCTTTCCAATAAGCACCAAAGCATATAATTATTTTTTCAATTGGTTAAAAATTATCAATATTTTCTAAAATTACTGGGGTTTAAATGTATCAGTGAAATATTAGGACCAGTAAAAACTCCATACAATTATGAATTAGTTTTCTCTTCTTTGGCCTCATTTTTGTCATGATGTCTAAATTAAGAAGATGCTGAAATACTGAAATACTCATGCATGTAAGCTAAGTATTGTTTCTTTCAATTTAGATCTGATCTTATTGATTACAGTATTTCTTTTGATTCAGCATATTCGTTATTATAGAGTTGCTAGACTTGAGGCAAAGAGTATTACAATAGTAGCTGCAAGAGAGAATAATGTGAGGAAGGAATATTACAGAGAATGCCAATGAACGATGAATGAAAATTGGTCAGTATGGGCAGGTGATGGATTTGCTTCTGCCTTGCTAGTAGACATTTGTGAGCTCTGATATATCCTAGAACTCCAAAAGGGGGGGAAGAGTCAAAAAAGGCACATTTGTTTGTGCTCTGCTTCCAAAAGAGATGAATTCCACTATGAAATATTGAGGATCTTCTATTGGTTTGCCTAGTAAATATTTGAAGTTTTTCATTGTCTTGTGACAGATAGTCTGCAGAAGTGCAAAACCTATAGAGATGGCTGTGAAGGAAAAGATTTCCATGTTTTGTCATGTGGAGCCTGAGCAGGTCTGTACTTCAATATTACATGTGGGAAAGTATACAAATATTTCTGTGTATTTCTGTTTTCAACTTCTGACTGCTCCATTCATATGTGATTGTTTTTATAATTTTTATCTTGCTGTTATGGATGATATAGCATTTTCAGAACATCAGGAGTATATATGTTAAGTTTTATGTCAGACAGTCATGAATAATTTAAATGCATGTTGAGTAAAAGCTAGAAAAAATAGATTTTGAGTGCATGGTTAGTTGTTATACATAGCATGAAACCATGGCTGGTTTTACTGATTATTTATTATTTATTATTATGTATTTATTGCCCATAAATCATCTCAGGTGATTACAATAATGGATGAACAAAGTGTGGCTAAAGCTAGGTGATTTGCTTATGTCCGCAGATGGTCACAGCCACATGAACACTCTTACTGTGATTATATGTAATAGGCTATTTATGCCCTTAAGCATGCATCTACTGTGTAGTTATATATTCTCCTATAATTCATGTGTGGTTTTTCCCCCAATAGTTTACAATTAATTGCTATTCAAATATTACTTTTGATTGATTCACTGCTCTTTAAATATTTTTGCAAGTAAGAGCATTTTACTTTACAATGTACAATGTACTGTATAATGCTGAAGGTACAACAGATTCAGATTGAATGGGCACACAGAGAGGCACGGGGCAGCACATGTATGTACAAAGTTTGTGATGAGTAGAAGCAGCTCGAGGGTAACAAAGAGAGTACCCTTAACTGTTCATGTCTTGAGAACAGTTGTGCTCAGGATTCTGAGCTCTGTGATCTCAGGTAAATCAAGCACAATCACCTTAATTGCTGTCAGCTTGGATGCAGTTTATAAATGTGTTCTGAAGAAAAAGGTCCTTAGATGGACTGTACTCAGTAATTACATAGCCTAGTTCACTAACAACATACTTTTAGGAGACTTGGTCACAACTAAATTGGGTCTGTTTTGTTAGGTTTAATTTGTTTTCTTGCTTTCATGCTTAATACTCCTCAAGCTTGTGAGAGGGAAGGAAGGAACTGCTAGCAACCATGAGTGTTTGTGGGGCCAGATGTTTGCATTAAAACTGATGCATTGATAGGCTTGACAAGCCTGTATGATGGTGTGAAGTAAAACACATTTTTACTTTTTGAGTAACTTTTTTCTTCTAGATATAATGAAACCGTAAATATTAGCTGTGCTGTCCTGCTCATTCAAAAGGAAGGTATTTAAAAACCAGAATGTGTGTAGAATAAAAAATGCAGGTTGTATCCAAAAGTAGAATGAATGTTTCCTATGAAAAATTTACACAAGTTTTTTATGTTCTGCCTTTTTTTTGTTAGGTGATATTTATTCATGATGTTTCTTCTACTTACCGAGTACCAATCCTATTGGAAGAGCAAGGCATCATTAAGTATTTTAAACAGAGGTTAAATTTACCTATTGATGACCAGCCAAGTGATCTTCTAATGAAGTGGAAGAAAATGGCTTGCAGGTATTCTACCTCCTGCTGTTTTCTCTAGAAGTGCTGTAATTCAAGGTCGGTTTTGGCTGTTATGAAGTCACCAAACTGGACTGACTGAGTTAGTGCTGATAGACACCTGTGAATGGTCTGGGTTTAAAACCACTGGCAGTTTGGAAATTTTAGGAGATGTTTTGTGGAGTTAAAGAAAAACCAAACACTGTTAAAATGGGGTTTTTTGGTGCAATTTGGTGTAGTAACTGAAGAACTTGTTTTTGTCAGATACGAAAGGCTGCTGAAGGTGTGTTCCATAGCTCTCGTGGGCAAGTACACAAAGCTAAGTGACTGCTATGCATCTGTTTTCAAAGCTCTGGAACACTCTGCACTGGCAATTAATTACAAACTGGATTTAATGGTGAGCATTCTGGCTTTTGCTTTCAGGAATACTTTGATTCTACTGTTGTATCATTCTGTGGTAACTACTAGTTCCCATCATGTGTGGCAGTTTTATTCATGTGAAAACTAGAAAATGAATCATGCAGATAAATGCAGACTGGACAAGCATCTCATTTTTTAAAAGAAATGTTTACAGATTTAATTATTTTATTTGGAACTAAACTTACCTGAAGTTACCCAAAACTGGATCTGATGAAAAAGCAGACTTGATCTGCAAATTTGTATTTACTACCATAGTTAGATTTCACTTGTTTTCATGGCACAAAATTTTATGGTGAACTTGGCAGTCCTGGGTTAACAGGAATCAATGATCTTAGACATTCTTTCCAACCTAATTATTTTATGACTAGAAAAGGGCAAATTTACCAATCTTAAAAAAAAAAAAGAAAAGGCAAAAATTAGGATTTGGGGAAATGGCAACTGGTCAGCCTTTTCTTGTTCCCTGGGAAGAGTATTAGCTAACAGTCTAAAAAAGTTGTTTCTGTGTGCATGAAGAAAGGAGAAAATGGGAACAGCGAGAATTGATCCCTGGAGATTTTTAGATCCTTACTGGACATGATCCTAAGCAGCCTGCTCTAATTTGACTTGCTTTGAGCAGGGAGTGGGGCTTGAGACTTCCCAATGTCCTTTCTGCCCTACATGATTTGTCACTGTAGGGTTTCGTACTGACATCTGCAGAGGGGAAAATTTTTATGATATGAAAAATAGCTGCAAATGCACAGCAAGCTTCATGTGCTGCTGGTCTTCATTTTGGTGGGGCTTCTGCATTAACAAACATGAAAACTGATGGTTGCTGAGCTCCAGTGCAGTGTTGCAATGTTAACAGACACAGTTCCCACTGTACTTAACTGCATGTCCAAATCTCTTTTTACTGTTTATGCCCAAAGGCTGTCAGTATAATCCCATACTGTGAAGGAGCTGCTTAATCTGAATGACAAAATGTTGATGCTTCTTTAACTGACAAATGTTGCTTCTTAATATGTTTGGCAAGGAAAATACAGTTAACTCCAACTATCATTAGTTTCTCTTTCCAACCTTGCAGTATCACAATGTCTTTTTAGCTGGTTGTGTAATATTCTTCTAGTATAGAATAGCAACATTCAAAAGTAGTTATTTTTCTGTTGTATTTTTGATGCCTTCTGGAATGTGGAAAAAATAGAAAATATTTGCTAGAAAGCAGTCTTGTCTGGGAAACTTTCAGCAATCTCCTTGTCAGTTGCCTTTCTCTGCACACAGGTGAGTTCTGCCATTTCAGATGATCTCATTTTTATGGAGGATGGACTCTACATCAGAATGTGGTTAATTATGTTAATCTGAGAAAAAGGCTGACAGAACCCAGAATCAAACTCTGATCTTTTGTGTCCCCAGTGCAGTACATTGTGCCCTCACTTCACTCTAGCAGTGCATCAGGACCTGTGTTTTTTAATGACACTAGATTCTAATGCAGTATTTCCACTAGGGCACAGATAATGATTCTTTCTCTCTTTCTACTCAAGAGTCCCCAGGAACACCTTTCTCGCAGACAATGCAGATTTTTCCAGTCTTATAAAAAGATTGGACAAGCTGTGGCACCCAAAAGCCAGGCAAGGAAACATCCTGGCCACATCCCATTGGGATGGCAGGATAAGGTCAGCACCACTCCTTGTTTGGCCCTGGTTGCCCTAGGAAGGTAACCTGGGTTCAGAGTTGCAAAGCATTCTAGTTAATCTGCTTGCCTGGAGGGTGCCAAACAGGGCTATAGGCAGACATAGCTCCTGAGCTGTGTGCAAAGAAAAGGGCACAGATTGCTGCAGTTCGAGCAAACACTTGATCTTGAAAGCAAATGCCGGGTCTTCAGTTGTTACAGGTTGATTGGCAAATTCACTTGAAACTCTTAATAATTTCTCTTAGTATTTGATCATGAAACTGTCTGCTGCTTGTTCTGTGGAAGAAGAGACCATTTCATTGCATGTTTTTCTTTACTAGTACATAGATTCAACAGAACTTGAACGTTCTATGGAAGCAGAGAACTCAGTGAAATATCACCAGGCATGGCACAAACTGTGCAAAGCAGAGTAAGTGACATTGGGCATTCTGTATCCCAAATGCAGACTATGATATTTATTTCATGTGATGAAGAATGAATGAATAAATCAATATGAAATGAACAAATGAATGAATAAATCAAATAATTTCTCAATGCATCCAGACTTTTTTTACTTATGTGAAAGGATAAATTGAAGGGGTGGTGAAAAACTTCAGCAGATTGAAGTATCAACATATATCCTCGAAGTCTGCTTAATCTCTTTAGACAAATTTCAGGTTTTTTTGGTTGTTGGTTTAGGGTTTTGATTTTTTTGTCGTTTTGCTTTATTGGATATCCTTTCTTTACAGTGAGCTCAGTTGTCAAAATTTTTTTGTTGTCAACATGCAGCATAGTGAAAGGTGCTTGTAAATGCACACTGGAAATGTCTTTGTTAAGAATCATTGCTAGGATTTCAATTTGTATTTTTAAAGTGATGTTGTTTCTTGTCTAGGTGCATTTAGTTTTTTTGGTATTAGAAGATCTAAACTTTGGGTGTTAGGATTTTAAATACTGAATATATAGCTAGTTGATTTGAGCAATATTTATTTAAGCAGTGGGAATTTCACTGTGATGTGAAGTGTGATATTAGTCAGATGAGAATTGGGGTAGATAGATGAAACAAATCTTCAAATTTAATGTCTTTGAATGTTCAAATAAAACATGCCTTTCATGAATTGTGCTTGTTTAGTCATAAGTTCAAGAGTCTTCAAGTTGTGTGGATTCCTCTGCTGGCTTGATTCTACATGTATATTCTTTTATATATGGCTGTCATTACAGTGGCATTCTGGTCCCAGGAGGTTTTGGAATTAGGGGAACAGAAGGCAAACTCCAAGCTATCTCCTGGGCAAGAACGAAGAAAAAACCTTTTCTTGGTAAGATCATTAGAATGAGAAATTACTGTGTTTAGGAGATGTATGGCGAGGTAATTGATTTGATGAAAAAAAGACAAACCCCCACATTTGAGAAGGGTCCTGTCTTAGGGAAGTATGTGTGAAGTTGGGACTATCTGCCATGTAAAGAATCCCCAGGAGCATAGTCTTGTACCACATCTGCTGTATGAGGAAGGGAAAAATAAACAATCCCTTCTGCAAAGGTTTAATTTACATGTACAAAAGTGGAGAGTCTTTGCTTCTCATTGTAATTATATCACTATTGTTCTCTTTATTTAACAGTATGCAGAAAACATAGATGTCTTTGGACCACTTTTGCTATATTAAACGGTTTTTTTTGATTTACTGGTATATGTTATTACAGTAAAGTCCAAAGACATCATCTGGCCTATAAGCTAAGTGCTGTTTGTGTAAGTGCCTCCGAGGCTTTGCTTCCCACCCCACATTTCTTACTTTTAAGTGTCTGAGTAGTTGCCAAAGCAAAGTTTGAATCTGGATATACCCAGGCTTTCAGCTTCTGTTTGTCTTTGCAGTAATTATTGGTAAAATTGATGAGAGGAATAAAATATCTTTGAAAGGGCTTAAAGTGCATAATTGTGTCACATGTATTTATAATGTGCCAAGTTTGAAGTGTGGGTTTTACATTGAGCAGCCACTTTTGGTTTAGGTTTTTGTAAGTCTGTGTATATGCAATGAATACCAAGATTTCAAAGCAGTCAAGCTTAAGACTGCACAGCAAGTACTTAGTCAGTCCTACTCTTTGGCCTGGAAATTGTGGAGCTTTTGTTTTCTCTTCTAGGAGTTTGCCTGGGAATGCAGTTAGCAGTTGTGGAATTCGCAAGAAACTGTTTGAATTGGGAAGGTGAGCTCAGTAGGCTGGTGTGAATATGATTTATTTAGAGCAATTTTTATTCTCTGTGTGAAATGTATGTCTATTATTAGAACTGTTTACAGATCCTGTGGTTGTTAGATACTTAGCTCTTGCAGCAGGATCATTTTCAGCTAAGTACCCTGTGCTACCTCTCTGTGCAAGGGAGTAAGAACTCTTTGTTATGTGCATTGTTTGAAATCTGCTTTTTGATCTAAAGAGTGTAGAAGAAAGTGTGCTTAGAGTTCACCTCTGTAGTCTCTTCCTGAAGTGTGCTGGTGGTGAGAAGTAAAAGTGAGAAGTGGTTTTCTCACTTGCCTTCCTTAGCCAGAGTGGCCAAATAAGAACCATTCAGTAGTAGTATGAAGAGATTTAACTTATCAATCAATTTCTAATACTAAGAGCTGAGAGGAAAGTGTTTTGGAAAGCAGGAAAGGGAATTTATGTGGCTGAGGTCATAGGCTTCCTATGATTACTTCAAAAGTGGTGCAGGATGCATTTCAACTCATGAGATTGTAACATAAATGTAGACAAGCCCTGAAATGCCACAGAGCTGTTATGAGTTTGTAGTGCATGTAGAGCAAATGTACTGTGTTTACTTTGAACTTCTGTTCCAGATGCAAATTCTACAGAATTTGACCCAGACACAAAAAACCCAGTTGTAAGTATTGTTTTTCCCTGCATGTGTTTTGTGAACATACATCTTTCTTAAAAAGGGAGTTTACTCTGTGTTAGTTAAAATCTATCTATATTTCTATGTGGTAGGACATGAGGTAGTATCTGTTGTCCTTACTCAGTATTGTTTAGAAAGGTATTTTCTTTTGATAGTCTCTTGCCATTGCCTGTTTGCTGCTGTGAATTGCCTTAGCTTTAATTTTGTAATTTTTCTAATGGTTTCCTTGTGTGTAAACTCATGCTGGGAGTAGACAACAATTATCAAATTGGCTTTACTAGGGAATAAAATATAAAAGGGAGTTGAAATGTGTAGCACAAGCTATTACCAAAATAAATATTTGTATGACAAGATAAGGATTAAATGGAAATGGGCTGAAAAATTCTTATATTTCTTATATATATAGTATAAATAACCACTACACCCATCCTCCCCATGCATCTTACAGTCCTTCTTTAGACAAAAATGTCAATGCCCCAGATATGGCAGGGCTCTCTGCATCATATGCCGATGATAGCATTTTAGAGTGGATTTCACCACATTATTAATGCAGTAAAACTTATAAGTGATCAGGGAAAGGGGGTTTTTAAGAAAATGAAAAAGAACAGAAGTAAATATGAAAAATAAAGCAGTATCTTGGTGTGAAATGTAAACATTTGCTCTAGTGACAAATTAAGTGGGTTGCTCACAGTGACCTACTGTTTCTGTATGATTTTTCTTCAAAAGAATTTTGTTGGGATTTGCAAGTAAAACATACTTTTTCACATCTGCTTAGTCTGAAATGTGCAAATAAGAGGGTTTTTAGAGCATTTGCTCCATTTGTCAAAGTTGCTTGTTTGCATAGGAAAGATAATCTAGTCTGAAGGTAATCTAGTCTGAATTTCTGAGGGTAAATTAAAGACCTTCAGAGTTTCAGGGTGAGACTTGCTGCTAGAATTTGGTGGTATTTGGAGAAGTCTCCAGGTGAGTGAAGGGAAACTTTTGGCATCAAATTTGTGGCCTTACCATAGTTAGAGGTCTCTTCCTTTCTCCTTGACTATGTGCAAAAATGTACTCTTTCACTGCAGGGGGCAATTTCATAAAAGCAATGTGTTGTAAAATATGGAAGATGTTGAAAGCTTACTGTAGAATTTTAGGTTGTAAGAAGATAGAGCACAGAAGACTGATTCTGGGGCATCCTTATTTCTAGAGCTTTTTGACTGTCAGTTTTATTTAATGATATTTATTTAATTTGAATGTCAGTTTTATTTAATGGTGTTTAACTGGGTGATCTGCAGTTTACATTCAAGGGCAAGTAAGGTAGATTGTTAAAGAGAAAATTATGTGTACATAAAGTTAAGAAAATAATGGAGTGAATGTGTCATAGAAGATTAATACATTGTTTATGATGGAAGTGTTATCATTGCAGTATGTATAATGGATATTCTGTTTTTCTAAACTGCATTAAGGTTCTGAGATTGGTTATTGACAGTCATATTTCAGCATCTTAATCTGATCTTTGACACTTCAGTTCTGGACAAGAAACAGATGTAAATCATTCCAAGTGGGAGATTTGCACTACCAATAATTACAGCCGCTAAATAATCCGCCTTAGCAGAGTCCATCTTGTGCTGAAAGCTGTTTAGATATTCTATATAATCAATAAAAACAGTTGGAAGAGAAGCAGATTACTGACCTGTCAAACTGATGTAGATGTTTCATTATCCAAGAAAGTTAATTGGAGTATATCAGTGCTGATAATATCTTGTGATGCCACTGTGCGCTAACTTAGGACTGAAGCAGTGTACTTTTCTTTTGGTTTCCCCTCCTTTGAAAACAGAAGAGGGAGAAGAAAGTTACTGGTGAGGCACTAGTTACATTTCCTTTTATTTTTTAAAAAAGAGATAGAACTTGACGGGTAGCTTGGCAGGGGAACTGAGGGGCATCATAAAAGATGCAGCTACTTGCATTGCTTCTTAATTTGCTAAGCATTCAGGTACTCAGAACTGTACTACTAAAGTTGATAGTTTCATCTAAAGTACTTTGAAAATATTTTGGTCTCTTTTGTTTCTCTTTGTTGGCTGCATCTATGAAAATTTGAACCTTTTTGCTGCAAATAAAAACTACAATTTTCAAGTAGTCCTGTAACTCAGTATTACACAGAATCACAGAATCATTTAGGTTGGAAAAGACCTGCAAAATCAAGTCCAACCTTAAACCAAATACTGCCTTGTCACCTGGACCATGGCCCTAAATACCACGTACTTCTGTGTCTTGAACATCTGCAGAGATGATGACCTCACCACATCCCTGGCTGGCCCATTCCAATGCTTAGCAACCCTTTCAGAGAAGAAGTTAGTCCTGATTTCCAGCCTGAACCTCCCATGGCACAGCTTGAGGCCCTTTCCTGTCATCCTCTTGCTGGCTGCCTGGGAGAATCGCCTGGTACCCATCTGTGCTGTCGGGCAGCTGTAGAGATTGATGGGGTCACCCCTGATCCTCCCTTTCTCCTGGCTAAACCCCAGCCTCCTCAACAGCTCCATGTCAGACTTGTGCTCCAGACCCTTCTTCAGGTCTGTTGCCATTTTCTGGACATACTCCAGCACCTCCATGCCCTTTTGCCCAGGGCAGCTTTCCAGCCACTCTTCCCCAAGCCTGGAGCATTTATCTCCCTCATTGCCCTACCTCAGCAGAGCAATGAGGGAGGTAAATAAGCTCTGAGCACAGCCCAAGTTCTTGGTTGATTATTTGCAGGTCAAGTTCCCAGTATATATTTTTAAGCTTTCTGCTTTACTTGCTAGCATTTTTGAAAAATAATGATAGGTAAATTTTTAGTATTCTTTGCAGGAGGATAGCTGTTCAGAAAGGTCATGTATTTACTTGAGTGTAGAGCTTGGTATGAATTTTCTCATGCAAATAGTAATTTCACAAATAACTCCTTTAAAGAGAAACTGTATGGTCTGAACTGCTAGTGAACTGGATTCACTGGATGGATGAAGAGTTATTTGTTTTGTTCCATTTCTCTCATCTTCCTCTACTATTAAACTTAGCTTTTTTTTTTTTTTTAATGATCCTTTTAATTATGTTCTTTATCAGTTTTGTTGCAACTGCATCTAATACTGATTGGGAAGAACAAAAAAAACTTTCTGGAAATAATTTTCCTTTTTTTTCTTTGATTTACAAAAGCTAATTTTAATTGTGATCATTGTTCTTCATGAACAATTACACCTTGTATAGGATCATGAACCTAATCTTACTGCACTGGTTAAAATAACTGCATTTTCTATATACTCAAGAAATTGTGCAGAAGTATTTTTTGCCAGTAGGTGACACTCTTAAAACATGTTAATTTCCTAGTGCCTATGTTTCCTATTCAGGATGTCAGTAACCTGAATGAATTCCAAAATTTTTAAGGTTGTCTAAGAGATGAAAAGGAATGTATGTCTCACACATGCAAAAAGCATGTCCTAAAATTCTGTGATTGTACTTAGGTATGTGTGTAAAGTTGCTAGTGGAGCTTGGTTAACATAATGTGCATGTGGTGTATTTACTTTTTAAATCAAAGCATATCATTAATTTAAAATATTTTTGTAAACCAGGAAAAAAGTAATACATACGATTTTCTTTCTTCCAAGAAATAACACATTTCAACAACTAAAGGGGTTTTGTAAAAGAATGGCCTGGGAGCATGCTAGGACAATCATATGTTGTTTAAACATCATATTTTTTAAGGCTTCTATTCATGCATCACTGGTGTGGAGTACTTTATTCCTCATTTCATCGAGGGGAAATTCAGGGCTAGGATCCACAGTAGTGTGGGATCTTGAATGCACTTCACAGGCTTTGCAATTAAGCCAAGTCTTTAAGTCCTTAAGTAACTTGAGAGATCTATGTGATTTATCAATATAATGGATGATGTTGGTGTTAAAATTCCGTCCAAAATTCCAAGTTCTCTAATAGGATTAGTCCCTAATCCACTGATTACTTGTCTTCAAAATATCCATTCTTCATATTTCACTTTCACTAATTTCTTCTTGAAGTAAATAATAATTCCCATGAAAACACATCTGTTACAGGAATCATGCAATGAAAAGATTAAGACTGCACCAAATAAAGCTAATGAACTTTAACTGCAACAACAGTCACTCAGTTTATATATATGCTTGTATGTTCCCATTCACAGAGTCATAACAAAAAAAGTATGTACTTATGTAAATATAATTTAAAATGAGCATCTAATGTTGCAGTTATCATACTTGGCATTGCTACATTGCTATTGAAAATAAGTACTTAATTTTTGATAATTTGATCTGCTTGTTTTATGAAGTGTCATCTTTTGTGAATGATGAAACTGAACTGTGAGGAGGATTGGATAGTGTACTCTAGGAAATGCTCCTCAAATGGAATGCTGCACCTTTCTTTTTGTGTGGTTTAGAAGCTGTGTGATTTGAATTTCTCTAGAGGTCCAAATAATAGCCCAGGTAGAGCAGGATTTGTTAAATAACACCTCAAATGTAGCATGAAATAGAAACAGTAGTTCTGAACTAGTTGGAAGGCATTTTAGCTGGAATGTGTGGCTGGTGACTGTGGATGAAACACAATACAAACATGCTTTCTTTTCTGTTAAATCTTTATTCCATATGCTTTAAAATAATAACAAATCTGTGGGTTTAGATGTACATGTCATGTAAACAAATGCCAGGCTCTTCTTCAAAGCAGTGATACTCGTCCTTGCAGATGCCTCACTGTCCTGTACTAGTTATCTTTTTTACAATCATCATAAACTCATCAAAGCTGACAGATCCATCCTTATTTTTGTCCAACGATTTAATTATGTTATCAAGTGAGAATTGATCCTGTTTTTATAAGACAAGAATTAAAGAAAAAAAAAGAGAATGAAATTATTAGATCACCATGAGCATTTTTCTATGAAGCATGTTGCCAAGAAATGATGCAGTCAATAACAGTCAGTGTTACTTGAAGGTGTTACTGGTGGTGTTGTATTTACTGGTTTGACTGGTTAAACTAGCAGGACAGTGTCTGCTGTTGCCTGCCAAAAACGTTAACAAAGATGTATAAACCTTTGAGAAAGATGAAGTATTACTCAGATGGATTACTTCAGTCTTTGGGGTAAATTTGGAATCTGGGAAATGGAGCAGGTGAAATAGCTGCAGCAGGTGCATAATCACTTGTAAAAGTTAATATGCATATGACCTACTCCTTTATCAGACACTGAATTGGGCCCTGTATGCATGTTTTGAAAAAATGTTGCTACTTTCTTTGTGCTTTGGGCCAGGATCTGAGGGTGTCTTTCCCTCCTTTTTCTCCCTCCTTGGTAGGAATACTGTATTCACTGTTAAAAACATCTTGCTACTGTAATACATTTAGTTTAGATTATTATCTTCTTTTTTTTTGTTGTGTCTGGTAAGAGTACATGTAGCATCCTGATGCAGTGAATATTCTGATAACAACCCTGATCAGGCTAATTAAATAATACAAACCAAATTTGGAGTTATAATTTAAATTCATAAAATGTTTTCTTTTGTTCATACCATGTATCTCTGCATGTTTTATAATGACCTGTTATGTTTTGATATTGATTTATTATGGTGCCGTAAATATTTGGAAACAGACTTGTTGCTTGAAAAGGTCCAGACAGAAAACATCAATATTGCTTTTTCTGAACAGTTCCATTTCCATATATCTGGGAAAATGTGTATGATGCTGAATTGTCTTCAGTGTTATAGAAAGCATTACATTTCTGAATTTGCCATCACATTTCTGTTAATTTTTGATTAACAGAATCAAAATCAATTTCTAAACTGTCTTTTAGGGGAAAGAAAAAAAACCCTTTGTGTTTTATTGGGTTTTTTGGGGATTCTGTTGTTAATAAGCCATCTCATGTTAATTGAAATGACTAAATTGGATTACTGTAGTTCTCAAAATACTGTTTTTCAACAGGAGTGCCACTTATTTCAGACCTTCAGCAAAAATTGCTTTTGTGAGATATCCAAAACACAGTATTTAAAGATTAGTCTAGCAGAAAAATCTAAATTGAGTCCTAATGCAATTCAGGAAAGATTTGGCAGAGAATATATATAAAATCAGAACAGAGATTTTTTTCCAGCTACAGCAAATGGGTATTTCTCTCTCTATCTCTTTACTTGGCATCGTTCTGGAATGGCAAAACTTCTTTTATTTTGTGATGGTGGTAATTTAACCTAGATAGAAATTGGCTGAAGTCTCTTGCTTTTAAATGTGTTCCACTGTTTTACTTAGTTTATAGATTTTTTTCTATATATTTTATAGATTCAGGATTAATTATTTAGATTGAAATGAAAAATATTTTATAAGATTCAGGTACAATATTTCAGGTGAAATACAGCTCACATTAAAAAAAAACAAACCCAAACAGAGCAGCTCTTAGATTTTTTTTTGCATTTGATTTCATAGGACTTTGTTATAAACTCTATGCTCAAATATCTGTTCGAAGCTACTGTTACCAATGTAAATGAAGTTTTATAAGCCAAACCTTATTTAAGAATTATTGATTTAATGAAACCATTTGGACACAGTAATCTGCCCTGAACATCATTGCCTGTATTTCCTTTTTCTCATGCATTCTATAGAAGCACAGTGAATATAATGAGAGTGAAACTTACCTTCAAGTACTGTGCAAATTGATTCTGAAGTAGACTCTTCAGCCCACCAATGGACAGGGCACTGGTGCTGCCCTCCTGTAAAGCATACTGGGTAAAATACTTCAGAAGGTTTTCGTTGAGTAAATGTTCCATGTTTCTCAGATGTTGTCTTGAAGAATAACTGCAAACAAAACAGACAGTAACAATCACAATTTGAAATATATCTGACACTCTCTTCATTGTTTAATTAACCATTTAATGAGCAATACTTAACCTAGATGAAGAGTTGGGTTTTTTCCCTGTAAAATTGATAAACTTTCCCAAGAAAGGAAATTGTCTAAGTTAAGTTTAAGGGTTTGAAAGACCCAATATATTTAGGTTATGCTTACCTCACTCAGAACTTGGAGCTTTCAGATGTCCAGCAGTGAGAGTCTCAGATTGGGACAGCCTTTATAGTTGCATGCTCCACCTTAATTATGAAACTAGCATGTGTCATTGAGTCAGTGCACTAGTTATTGTGTTTTCAGTAGTCAAAGGAATAGGACACTTTAGCAGTAGAAATGAGTAATATTTTTTTATCTCTGAAATATGTCATCATCCTCCACTGCACTTGATGTATATTTACGTGGTCTTTATAGGTGATACTAGAGAGGTTTCCTTGCTTGAATTTGTGTATTCTTCACTTCAAGATGAACTACACTCAGAGAAGTGTGAAAAAGCCTCCTATGGCAATGTGTATAGCATTTGTTATTATAGTGGCCTTTTGGAAAATGGCAAATATAAGAGTTTTTTAAACATATCCAGATATGTAAATAAAATATTAAGAAGCTACTTGCTCTTTGTGTGAGTAGTTAATCACACTTCTCCACATTTTGTGCTATTTCTTAGCACAGGAAAAAGATTAAGTTCCTTTGGAATAAAAATTTGGTTGCTAGTGTTAAGAAACAAAACATTGCATGATGTGAATGGTAAAAAATGGAAGTGTTCTAAATGAGGAAGTTGAATGTGAGGTTCTGAAAAACAGTCCCTTCTTGGGTACGCCTTTATAGCTGACTATTGTGTTCTGCAGGTTCTGAATGTTCCATTCTGAAAGTTCCAATGGTTTTATCATGTTCCATTGATGGTCTGTGGGACATCCTGGAGCTGATAATCAGCCTGTGGTTGATGCTTCACGACCCAACACTGTTAATTTTGCAACTGCTGAGTTGCTGGCTCTGGCTGTGGTTTCTTCTTGTGGTTTCTAATCTGCCTGCTGTCTGTTGTAATTTTTTTTTGAGCTTGGCTTCAGGCCCACTGACTAGATTTTTCACCCTGTCCATCACTTCTTCAGAATCAGTTGTCATTTCATCATTTATAACTCTAAACAATGAGCTTTGTGGTTCTGTAGGAGATGGATGGGGCAGAAGGGATGTTTTTGGAACTGCAGATGTATGGGTGTAGGATTCCATAACAGGTAAGTAGGAGGTTTCCTGAGAAAACCAGGCAAACTTTGGTAGGTGAATGTAGATATACACCTTGCATTAGCAGCCCATTTGAATGTGCTTGCACTCACTTCCAAGTGTCAGGAGAGTATTAGAAGAGTCCCTAGAGATCATATAGCTAATTATTTCCTTTTCCCTGGAGTGGGGTCATCAATATTTATACTGGATGTCTGCTCAACTTATTCTTAAGTGCCTTAAATAGCGAGGAACCTACAGCCTCCTTATCCGGTCCATTCCTTTTGGGTTTTGTTAGAGTGTATTACTGTGTGTCCACAAGCCTTACTGCACTTAAGCCCTGTGATTCTCCTGTCTCTGCAGATAGGCAGAACAGACATCTTCCTTCTTAAAATGGCCTTTGACATCAGTGAAATTCCCTGTCTTCCTTTTTTTTTTTTAATTCAGAAATCTTTGCTAGTTTAGTCTTCCTTTGTGAGTCCTGCTACTTAGATCTAGTAATTTCTTCTTGACTTTCTTCAGTTGTTTCCCATTCTGCTTGAGATGCCATGTCCAAAGTTGTGCCACTTGTTCACCTCTCTGGGTGCTCATGGTGTTGCACATTTAAATAGTTCCAGAGGCATTTGGTTGATGTGGACAAACTCTGTGCTATTTTACAGGGAGATGCCAGCTACAGGGTTTTAACAATGGAAGACTTGTCAAATTTCTTGACACCTAATTTCAAGATTGTGGAGAGGACAAATACAGTGATTTAAAATTCAGTGCAAAAGCCTGGCATTGGCTTGGAATTTACATAACTGGGGCAAGGCATCCCCCAGTACCTGCCCAGTCCAGCTGAGGGACAAAGCTGGAAATGCACTTTCTCCTATGCTTGCTTTTTGGCTCTACAGAAATTCAGGAGCTGCTGCTGTCTATACTAACAGAACCTCTCCTGCTGCTATGGGATATGGGAGTAGCAGTGCAAGCAAGCATAGAGCTTGTGGCCTGGAATGCATTGGATGGGTTAGGGTGAGTCCCATACACCAAACTGGGGCATGAACTCCATGGTTGTTCATGACAATAAGATAATCATAAGTCCTTTTGTCTTCTTTTTCTTTCTGCCAACAAAATGAAAAATAAATATCTGCTTCTTTCTCCTTTCATCCTCTTTTCCACCTTGGTAGGTGGTCAAATTTTAGTAGTATTGTGTGACTGGGTAATCTGCTAAGGCTTCAGTTCCCCACCTGCTAATTCCTCCCTGCAGCTCCTGTCTGGTGGCCTCACCATCCTTACTGCTTTATCTCTTTTGGAAGCAGTGTTGGGAAGCTGGTATGCCTGATCTGAATTGTTGACATTTCAGTATTTACAAGATTTGTTTTAAGTATTCAAATGACTTCTCTTTGTACCTAAGGCACCTCCTGGAGTACAAAACGTAGTAGTAAGATGCTTAGTGGTATGGAAAAGATGCATTTCGAGGGATCACAACTCGGAATTCAGCACATTAGCCTTGTTAATTTGCTAAGGGTTCATTAAAGAACACCACCTAATTGCAAAATAGCATAACCAGTTTTACTGAAACATCTTCCTGGGAAAGTGAGAGACCAATGTCTGGAAATGTGGGTGATTTCCTCAAGAGTTGTGTGCCAAATCTGGGGATGAATCCAGTGTCCTCAGATCAGCTCTGTTCACAAGGCACTGCTATCTGTGAGGCTATTTAAATGAGATTGGCAGAACTGTGATTTGCAGTTTGATCTCCTGACTCTTTGTCCTCCTCCAGTATTTTGTATGGCATCTCTGAACTCTGGAATCAGCCACAGAACTCAGTTTGACAGGCCCCAGTACGCTGTCTTTTCCAGAAGGGTCTTTGTAGGACTTAAGTGCTATTCTGAAATACATCCATCTTACCCAGCACAGCCCAGCAATGGCAGAATGATATCCAGGTGTAAGGAATTGCCCACTAATAATCTGAGCAAAAGTAGGGGAATAATATGTTACTGTTGCTGCCCTGATGATGTGTAGCTAGCAGAGAGCAGCATTTATCTGGACTAAAGAACAGCACTCGGAACTTTGATGTCTGTGCGAGCTGAATTCCAGTGTAGAAGCAGCGATCCAACTTTGGTTCCAGGGCCTTGCTGCTCTTTCTTGCAGGTATGGAAATATATAATTCCTGCAGTTTCTGACATAATTCAGTTGGGTCTGCCCTGGTCTAGAGAAGTCATTGTAAGCACAGTATCCTTTTGGAACTGACATTTTAATTTTAGCTTAGATACAAAGCCATTAGCAAAAAGAGGACTAACTTGGTGATGTCTTGTAAGGTTGTTTAGGGATGAACATTGCATGTCCCTGTGGTGGCTGTATGTCTTTTTCTTTCAGTGTGTGCAGATTCAGTATTCACTCAAAACTGGCTACTGGTGAATATTTCCCTAATAAACTGCTTTGTTGGCATATTTGGAGCAAGCAGTTCCAGTCACATTGGAAAGTAAGGGAGCACAAGCTGCAGGGATGGCTGAAGTCTGGGCGCCACCAAAGTGGTAGGAGGGGTGAAGTTTACAGCATCACAGTCATGTGCATTTAATGATGGATTCAGTGGGATGGTAATCCAGGTGTTGTCTCTTTTGCCCTTGTCACATCCTTCCTGCCACCACGATGGCTGAATGTTATGTGATTCTGTGCTCTTTGTTTACCTTAAGGTGATGGACAATAGAGTGGGTTGGTCTGCAAGTGGGTTTCTATGCCATTCATTGACACTGTTGGAAGGGACAGGGCACCCTCCACAGGGGTGGGGCTGTCACCTGAGGGCAGTGACTATCTCAAATCATCCTGTTTAATCCCCTGGTGATGGGTTAACGCCCTAACCCTCCAGTATTTTTCCACCTTCTTTGGTATATTTTTTTGTAGCAGCACCAGGCTCACTTGTATGTAAGCCCAGCTACTTAAAGCAATTTCAGGGATCTCCTTGAGGCTTACTTTACAGCCTAGCCAGAGTATCGAAATGTCTGCTGTCAAAGTGAAGTTTGCTGCAATGGAGAACATACCCTTGTGGATGTTGAGCACTTGAAAAGAAAGAGCAGGAAGTGGCTTTGTGCTTAGTGTTCACTTATTTCTACTTACATAGTGCTTGTGCATCATATCAGGCTTACAGACATCCATCACTAGATCAAAGAAAGCCCTTTGTTAACTTTGCTTAGTTTTTGTAGCAGAGAAAGATGGGAGATGTGGGAGAAAAATGATGGGACAATTAAAGTAATTTGGGGTGGACTGGGGACTCTCTGGAGTCCTATCTGATTTGCAAAGAAATCTTGCAAGGTGTCAAGTTTTGATTTCTTATTGAGTAAAAAAGCAGAGCATAATTTTTGTAGAACCAGTGCTGGTATAAAGAATGTATGTGTGTCTGTTCCTGTGTAAATTACCAATCCCCATGCTGCATCTGAAGTTAAATATGGGATATGTTGTGCTGTAGATAATTTGCAAATAATGAAATCCATGGAGATGTAGATGTCTGCTGCTACCATGGTGTGTGTTCATTTCAACTCTAAGGGCTTTGGTGAGTTTTGCAGAGTCAGTCCCACAACTGCAGGCACTCATGTTCAGGCATTCTTGACCTGTCTACAAAAAGGAATAGGCTTTAAAATTGGTATACTGAGAGCCAGTGTAACCCATGGGGAATTTTTCCAAGATATGTGGTGGCTGGCAGATGTGGGAACTAGCTCTGTAGTGCAAATAGGGGGGTTGTGATAGAACATTTCGGTGTTGTCACTTGGTTCTTACTGTTAGCCTAGGAGGAGACGAAGGACTGACTGAGAGAAAAGGAACATTCAGTGAACAAACTTTCTGAAAAAGATCAAATAATTATGGGTGAGAAGTTCAGCAAACTGCACTGCAGCCATTGTAGAGAACATGGCATTGCTTTGAGGGATGCAATTGTTAGATGGAAGTTGGGGATGAGTTGTAAAATCCTTTATGTGTCACAGGTGATGCATTCCCTATGTTAAAATTGTCATTGTTTGTAAAACCTGTAGTGGTGACGTGTAAAAGGGTTGTCTCATCTCACAAATTAAACTTGAGCTATATGGGTTATCCTGACAAGAGTCTCTTGCAGGCCCTCCCTTGTGACATACACCTAATGAGATGTTGAAGGTGTCTCCCTAAACAGGACTGGGTGTGACTGCTACAGGGATGAATTATTTAATAAGATGCATTGTTTGTAGTCAGCTTTAAATTGGTGATGTGTTATTCATTGTAACTATATGTGTCAGCTGTTACTGTCATATGTACACATCTGGCAGACTAATTTATTACTGAAACTCCCTGTGATGTAGATATTCTATATTGCACAAGATAGTTTTGAGGGAGAATGTGTTTCAGTAAGAGGTTTTATCCTTCCATTTGTGAACCTTGACTTGTGCAGCAGTGCAATCTGGCTGTTAGTGCCGCAGCTGAAATTTATAGTTATGTAGTTGCTAAAACCCTATACCTTATTTGTTACATACTAATCTCAGATTTGTTTTTTGAAATTCTTTAGAGTGATCAAAAACATGTAAATCTCCATTCCTGGAAAGCATATATGCATTTATGGAAGAGTGGCTTTGGTTCAGTTTCAGGTAGAGCAAAGTGACTATAAGTACAATAATGCTGTACGAGAGGCACAAGTAAGTTTATTTCTCTGGTGAGATGAGGTCTTTTCTCAGCTGCCCTTTGACACTGCAGATACCTGGAGTCTCTTGATGTCACATCTGTATCTAAAAACCTTTCTTAATCCTGAAGAAAAAAATCAATGAGGGGAGTTGGAATCAAGTTTGTAGCTCATTTTCAGAGCACTGTTGTTGCTCTCAGCAGTGCAAACCTGATGGACTGTTCAAAAGAGGTCTAGAGGTGCATCTAATAAGACACATGGGCATCTAATTTAGGGATTACATCACACTGAGATGCCTGATCTCAGAAGGGGAAATGTACCACTGAGAAACTCCCTTGCTCAGCCTATTTTTTAGCTGGAAATAGTTACAATCTGTTTTCATGCGAGTCTAGGACTACTGTCTGTCAATGTAATAATCCTACTGGTGAGTAAGAAATGTCGTATCTGCTTGTCTTGATCCTGGAAGGGTGTAATCCATTTTGTATTCTTAGAATTTATTGAAAATAACTTGACAGACAGGAGTCTGATACCATATGAGTTTGTGTAGCTTTCTTATAAAGCCTACAGCTTGAGATGATGGTGTGGTGATGGTGTGGTGACACGATAGGATCCTCTTGATTCACTTTGTGTGCACGTGGGAAAGATGGGGAATCCTGGGTTCTGGGTTCTCTAAAACAGTTCTGGCTTTTCTATTAAAGAGCAGAAGCTGGGAGGAGTATTCTGGTGTTTTCACCCCATGGGCCAGAGTGCACTCTTCTGTGGATCTACACGGGGCAGGGACAGGGGGCTCTCAGCCGTTAACCATGTTCCAGCCCCTATAAATCAGTGACTGAGGTCTTTTGTGAGAATTGTGCTGCAGAGACCCTTTAGGTCCCTGTGACCCTGCTGGAACTGTGCTGACTTTGCTGCTGAAGTGGTAGGAAATTATTGAGGTAGTGCCAAAATACTGAGCTGAAGGTGCTTGTGCTAGATAATGACCACCTACATTCTGCCAGGAAAAGGTAAGTTTGGAGAAAACAGCAGCAACCATGAGAGGTGCCCTTAGGCAGAAAGAAATGGAGGTCATTTTTTGGTAGAAACATCTGAATCTCTTCAATTTCTTCGCCTTCAGCGCTGTGTATCTGGAGGGTCTGCCTTGCTGGCCTGATCAGACTCAGCAGTACAAAATGCAGAGGCAGAGGAATAAACAGGACAGTGGTAAGAGCTTTCTCTTTGATTTGGAGAAAGAGGTACTTATATTCACCAGTAGAGCTCCAGAAGTTACTAATTTTCAGTGAGAAGTCTGCAAGTGAGCCATGCTTTGTAAAAATCAGATTTTTAGTTGTATTACGGGGTATTTTCATTACCAATGGGAAGCATAACAAAAATGATGCTACAAAATAATGGCTTTACCTTTGGCATAGAAATCCCTCATCTTGTTCGCATTTGATGATTTTTTGATGATTTTGACGATTTTTTGATGTATTAGTGATGTATTAGTGTCTAGTTATAATAGATGTTTGCTAAATTACTTCCAAGGGAAAACTGTCAAAATTTCCATTAATAACTTTCAGGTCTCTCTGAAAGGTTAAGGGAAATTTAGGACAATGGAAGCAAGAAGCTCCTGGAAAGTTCTCCCCCTGTCCTCTATTTTGACCAAGTGGAAGGGAAAATGGAGAATTTAGAGGGACTAATGAGGCCTATGAGAAGAGTAGCAGTTGTCTAACAAACAGTATAGGGCAATCAGTTTTCTAACTATTTTGTATGTGATTATGGCCTCTTGAAAGAAATTAAGCTGTTGCTACTTACAGAAATTGTAGTTAAAAAAGGGTAGTGCTTGTATATACCTAGCTTAATTTTAGATTTTCTAATTACCCAATTTGAATATTAAATCAAAACCAAATTATTCTAGGTTCAATAAGTAACTGGAGTAGTAGTTTCAAATTTCTCAGTTTAGACGAGTGCATTATAGTTAAACATCTGTAAACCAGAGCTTTGAAGAAGTACATTTGCATTTTGTAAACTGAAATTAACAAATTATCCACCTCAGCCAAAACTCGCTTCTCAGCAGTGCTAGTGAGGAAACTAACTATCTATTAAGTTGAATTTACCTTAAAGCCAGTTTAATTTATTTTAGGTTAGTGACTAGTCTTTCCTTCAACACAAAAGGACTTTGCTTTTTTTTTTTTTTTCTTCCTGTAATACACAGGAGTTCACAGCTAAGCTGTAACAAAATGTAGCTTTAATTGATTTCTTAGGACTCTGAATCAAGAGTGGAGAGAATTTTATAAGAAAGTTTTAAGTGTCTTTAGCTTGTGAGGCAGTGCACCAGATACCATGTGCAGCTCAACCTTAAGGCTGGCACCAGTTTGGAGCAGACCTGTGTAACCCAAGATACCTGTGCATGCTATGCTGAAACATCAAAAAAGGAGAAACATTGCTTTTCCTCTGAGACATTTTTTCCAGACATTGGTTATGCTCTGAGAGAAGTCCATTTTTCCCAGCACGTCTGCACAGTCACCTTCTATTGCCCATTGGATCCTAGTATTAAAAAGCCCTAGTATCTAGCTGTGAAGAATCTGGAATTATAAATTTGAAAAAAATGAAAATATATGTCTAAAACCACTTGGTGATTATTGCATTGCCACTGAAAGATAATACAGATTTATTAGCTGTGGCTCCCATTTGCATTGTCATTTGGCCTGGCTAATTAGGGGGAGCCTGTGTAGGCATCAGAGCCATAACTTGCCATGAAACCATTAACTTTGGTCTTCATTGATGAGAAGGAACTTGCCCAAGAGCCTGGGAAAACCACCAAAACCTCAGTATTGCTCAAGCTGTAAAATGAAAAATTAGTTTTGACAAATCACAGCAGACATGCTGCGCCTGCAAATGACACAGATCAGCGACTGTACTTTCTTGCACAGCTTGACTTTGTGTACAACTTTTTTTGTCCTGTGGCAAAGAAATATTCTAATCTTTCTCAGAATAATCCATTTTAAGTAATGATAAATAGAGTTCTTGCAAAGTTTGTGTTGTCATGCTGTTTCTCTCACTGTGAATCTGGAATTGTAAGTGAGACTATAAAGAAACAGTATGAATTAACTAATACAAAGTAAATTACCATTTTAGAGATTTAGTATCATTGACACAATTATGTGGTGAATATATTTATATTATCATCTTCTCACTCAACTTAACTAATTTTTACCTGCTTTTTCTTAGCTGAATCTTAAGTAATGAGACATTTAATAATATCTCTCTTCTTGGAGAAATGAGAGACCCAGTACTTAAGCAAAGAACTGAAAAAGTTGCTAAAAATAATTTTTTCAGTAAACTTATTTTCTTCATTCCACCCCATACTTGCAAACTCAGCAAAACATGGAGATCGAGTGACAAATAGCACTGAGAGGACCTTTACTTTAGATAAGGAATTAAAATGAGAGAACCCCGCTTTCCTCTTGAGACCCAGATTGAGCTGATGAAATACATTTGTGACTAAGCACACCTATAATTATTTCACAGGAAGGCAATGTGTGTGGTGCTCTACAGTGCATATTATGGTATCATCTTTACTTTAACAAGAGCACCCTGGGTCAGACCACAGCTCCATCCAGGCCAAAGGCCCCCTTGGCCAGACTTGTCCTGTCTCTCCCTTTACAAAATCTTTGTTGGCAGTGTCCCAGCCTGTTATAGCTGCCCAGGTGCTCTGTATTTCTACATTTTTGTTAAAGCATCAGCTGCATTGCCTGGCATGGCCATCAGATAGTTCAGACCTTGGGTCTCTGTGTCTCCACTGAGGCATTTGCCGCTTGGCTGCGTGACAAGGCTGATGGGCACTTATTCACCACAGGTACTGGATCAGCTGTTTCACCCTTCAGTCTCTTCAAAATTGAATGAGTACCAGCTGTTTTCAGTGATATTTTTTACTGTCTATTCTGTCTGTTTTGTAACCACTTCTTTTAATACTTCAATTTGAGAGTTTCCCCTGAAGATGTATTTTAGCTTGGCAATGTCTTTCAACTCCTTGACACTGCACACAAGCAGAATGCTCATGTTTTTTCTGCCATGGTCATTGTTCTGTGTATGAGTTTTATTTTCTCTTTTAGTCCTGATATTTGATTAACTTCACAATGCCATTTTTTTCCTTAAATGAAAATGAATAAAAATAATTGACTCTCAGTTATTGATGCCTTTTACAAGTTTCTTCTTAAATATTTGGGGGAGGGGGTTAATAATTTGGTATTTATATATATAAACTTAAAGAAATTTGGGTTTCTTCATTTGGACATTTAGTTTCTGTGAAGAATGCCTTCTTGCTGTTAATGAACTCCCACCTTTTTCCTTTCTTAAAATTTTCTGCATAAAAAGGAATTTTTTTAAGTAGAAATGCATGTTGGATTATCAAAAAAGCTTTGCCCTTTCCAGTACTTAAAAAAGGAATTATGTGTAACTAATTGTAAATCAAATAGGGAAATTTATGCTGTGTACAAAACATTTTTGTGTATGAAGTGGATGTAGGTGAGTGTCTGTCAGTGTTTGATTTAATAAGCAGAGAACATTTTATTTAATGGAGAACTGTGTGCCTGAGTCTGCATTGCTAATGCTGCAATATGTAGTGTGTCACTTCAGAATGAGCTGAGGATGCTCTGGGATGCTGTAGAGTCTTGACAAAGAATGGATGTTGAAGGGACATTCACAAAACTCTCTGTGCAGGTTAGGGCAGAACAGCACTGCTCACCTCATGGCTTAGATGAGCATTTCAAGCTGCCACATGTTTTGGTGAGATTCTCCAGCTTGAATGTATTGGCCCCTGTCTGTGTTGTGGTCCCTACAGAGAGAAGCACTCGGGTGGTTCCCTTAAATTATTTATCTAGAAGTTATGCAGCTGAAGTTATGCGAGATGATTGTCACACACAGGGGAAACACTGTAACTAGTGAGCTAGTTCCTCGCCATTGTTCTGTTTGGCAAGTCAATAATGTAAAGGGGAATTGTCCAGATCCCTTAATGCTGTGATTTTGTTGCTTAATATAACAACTCCAAAACATCTCCTCCACCCACTGGCCTTAAAACAAGCTTGCAGAAATTGTGCATTAACAAAAAATCTAAAAATTAGGGAACATGAAATATTTTACCTGTTCACAGATTCCTGCATAACTCAATAGATTACTGGAGTTCATATGTTGAAAATTACATGAAATCTCCAATTTTATGAATGCCATTTCTGTAGACATTTCTCCCACTCAGACAAGGCACCAAGTGACATTAAGGCATGGCTTTGTTAGAGGGTCACCTGGGAATGTGTGGTTTCTGTATCCTTAGCTGCCTTGTTTCTAAAGTGTAGGAACAAGATTAGATATCACAGAAATCCTTGTTCTGCTAGGTGAAAAAAATTGTTTCATCTACCTTATTTTTCCCATACCAAATGGAGGTAATGAAGCACACTTGCCTTTGTAAAGTGGCTTGATACCTGCAGAGAAAGGTCTGTGCAGCTGCTGAAGACTTCCACCCTTTTCCTAATAGCCTTTTAGACACCCAGGTGTGAGAACTGGAGCTGAACATGTGCCTAGAAGTGCATGGGCAATGAAAAATAAGGGATTCAAATCAGTTGAATGGTTGTATTGGAGGGTGTATTTTATTAGATGTGAGTGGCCTGTTCATTATGTTGTGAAGTATTTAATTTTTATTAAAAGTAAACAACAAGCTATTAGCTGAAGTTTTAGTTTTTGTTTTAAGTTCTGCCCCCTGACCCCCCTGTGAAATTAGTGTGATGGAAGAAAAATAATGTGAAGTATAAGAACATTATGAAAGTTCCCCAAAGGAAGACCTTTTTATTAATGAGGTTTTCTGTTTCCTTAATTCTGTATTTGTTTGCTTCCCATTCTTCATTGTATGTGATAATGCAGTGTTCCATACTGAGGGGTTAGGCACTGAACAACAGAACTGCACTTGCAATGGATTTGACAGTGATGTGCTGTAGATCTGTACTTTTAAACTAAAAGTTCTTTCTCATGCTCTCTGTCTCTTCATTCTGCTGTTGGTGACTATCAGAGGTGCAGGTGAAGGATAAAAATGATTTTTGTATTGGTACCACTGGGAAGCTTTGCCTTTGCGAGGTTGGCTGTGCTAGGTGCCTGTTGTGTGCCACTGTGGTGATGCAGCCTGGAACTTTGCCTGTGTGGCAATGTCTTTTGGTTGCTCAGTAAACATTTGTAGCATTTGAGTAGATCACTGCATTATCTGCTGAATTAATCTGTACCTGGCCACCCACACTTTTCACAGAGGAAAAATTCTGCTGGGTGTGTTCAGCTGATGTCATGCTGATTGAATGCCTGCTTGATCTGCACTAGTATAAAGTCAAATCTATAAATGTTATTTTCTTAGAAGCAATATTGCTAATTTTTTTCCTATAGGCTTTCACCATCTTGTTGCTAAATAAGAAGTGATGTGAAAATCCATTTCTCTTCCTCTCTGACCTTTTCTCTAGTGGTTCTCCATGTGCATACACACATCCTCTCTGCTTCTCTCTTCTTACTTCCTCACAGGTAGCTCTTCCTTTGGGTTTATATTCCAAAAGCATGTACCATGTCCATCCCTAAAAATGAGTATGAAGATTTGCAATTCTGGTTTTATGATCTGTTAGCAAGCAAGAACTGCACAGGCATGTCTGTACTGTCACATTAACTTTGGACCTCGTTACAGGAATGGGAGAGGAAGTGATTACTGTTTGATGTACGTGTTGTGGGTGCAACTGGTGAAGCCACTTGTCCTTTTGAATGGTGTCTGAACCTGACCCCTGATTATACCTTATAAACACAGTTAAGGAAAGCAAATTCCAAAGAATTCTTGTCATTTCATGTTGAAGGGGATAGAGTTAACACGCTGGGGGAGAAGATCACAAGAAGTGCAGAATTAAATTATAATCTGAACAGTGATGTTTATTACGTTTTTGGAGGAAGTAGGACAGACAAAATGAGACGGGAGGGATCCTGCTCAGAAGGAAGACCTCATGGTTTCTACTTGAAATTTAAAAAAAAAGTGTATTGTAGATCATAAGTGTTTTATCAGAATAGAATCTTCCAGACAAGATGATCTTTGGCCAGCTGAATCTTTTCTGAAAAGGAAGCAGGAAGCTATTAAATGTAATGTAGAGCATGTGTCTCAAAGCATCCCTGAAATGCCTGGCAGAGGTAATCAAGGTAATTAATCTCTGCTATGATATTAATATACAGCATTCCTTATGGTTTTCTGAAGCTGAAAAGATGTTTACTGTTGTTGAATAGAGAGTAATGGAAATACCAAAGTACTTACAAGATAATCTGTTTGAAGTTGTGTTGTAATTATCTCCCCATGCTATCTTTTTTTCTAATTCACAATAGTTCACAATAGGAAACTATAGGATTTAGAAATTCCTAGAATTACAGTTCAGTACCTTGATAAGCACTATATGATATCCAGCTCTTGCTTTAGTTTTTCCAGAATGAGAAGAGAAACATTACGATGTATGTATGGAAGAGAGGATAAGACTCAAGGAAGTAATCTGCTGTTGAATTCATGGGGGAAAGAAAATCCCATTGCTTGTTGCTGGAGAGCTTTCCAGAAGAATAAATGTCAATATTGTATGCCTAACAAGATACTCAACATTCATGTTCTCTATAATTTAGGAAAAGTTATAGACATGAAAGACCGGATATGTCAAAGTACATCTATTATTCTGGGCATGCAATGGAAGACAAGAGTAGTAGTTAAAATTAGAGTGATTGAGCCAGAGGCTTTCTGCCTAGATATTCCCTGTTAAAATATGTCTGTTCTGCTCTTAATCCATAAGATTAACATGACTAGAATTCCTCAAATTAGTAAATTAAGTGGAAGTACCACTAAGTAATGAAGTGGTCAGCTTCAGTTCTAGAGGGCCTTTCATTTTGTATGCTTTGTTAAGGGGTGTAGGTAGTAGAGGTGAGGGGACTGGGATGACATTTAAACAGGATTTAAATCAGTAACTTTCAAAGAGGAAGAGAGAAGGAGTACATTACAAAAATGCATGTCAAATATTTCAAGATCTCTACATGGTAGATATGAACCAATTTAAACAGTAAAAGTGATCCTGCATGCCTTCCAACACCCGTTACTTTAGCTTGCAGTGTTCTTCCTGGTTGTGATCCTCTATGAGATGCTGTTTCAAAATGCAAAAATGTAAAGGAAGAACAGAATGGAGTGGAAGGTAGGAAGAAGCATGGCTATACTGTTAATTAGTATGAGAGCTTCATTATCTACATCTATTTCCCTTTCTACAAAGTTATAGCTTAGATGTAAAAGAACAATTGAAAAAAAATAGACTTGTGCATGAGAACAAATTGCTTCAATTAAAGGTTACAGTGGTGGGCATGACCTGGCTGCTTTGTGTGGTTTTCCAGAGTGAACTCAGCTGAGCTGCTTGTTGAAGGAGTCTGATTGGCACAAGATTTTGGCACTGGATATAGATCAAGATTTACTTTCACAACTGTCTGCAGTTGTCTTTAGTGGGATTTTTTTTCCAAAGACAGCTTGCATAATACCTTATAGCAGCTTAACATACTTGCTCAGCAGTGTCTTTAACACATTTCAGGATATTTTGTCGCTACTTTGCTTTTCTTTGGGATCTTGAATTGTACTTTAGGAGTTTTGTTCTTTGAAGAGTTAAAAATTAGCATTTTTTATTCTGAGTAAATGTATTGCTCTTCTTTCTATTCAGCTGATTTTCATAGAATGTTCATCTATCAAAGATACCAATTTAGCCCAACTAGTAGAGAATTCTTTTTGATGTAGAAATGTCAGATTTTAAATTCTGGTGTCTGTTTCAAAAGGTGATCAATCAGCCATTAAAGTGATGGTCAGTCACTGATCTTTGGGCATAATATGAAGCATAATAGCCTAATTAGAAGGAGTGGTACTGGACTACTTCCTACGTATCTGTAGCACAGAAATCCTTATGGAGCTACAATCCTTTCTTGCTGTTTCATTCATTTACTCCAAATTTTAAGTAAGGAATTTTCTTCTGTCAGTATCAACCAGTGTGATTGTATATTTTTGTCCTTCAGTATAAAACCTCAATTTAGTGATACATTAATCAGATGCAACTAAACCTAGTTGGTGATATCATCTTAGCTGCTAGAAGTTGTTTAAGCTTCAGTCAAATGTGTGTTGTCAGATAATGTAGATAATGTAAAAATGAATGATCAGACTGAATCAAAAAGAGAGTAATTTGTCTTAAAACAGAAGCAAAGCCACAAAAAATACAGATGTCCAGGTTTGTGTTCTTAAAACTGACATGGATTTCACGCTCTAGATAGCACTTGCACTTCTTTCTTCTGTGAGTAGAGCTCTTACTTGAAAATTTTCAGTCTCTTTTTCAACTTTTTAACTAAGGCACCTTGTCTTTTTTTTCTCTTCAAATATATATCCTTTTGATAGGATGCTTTTCCATATCCAGTGAATAAAATAAATAGTCCACAGGTGTCTTTCAGCTGATCTTCCAGGGACTTCTACTCAGCACTACATTTAGCTGGGAAGTTTTACACTACAACAAGAACACTTTCCAACTAGAAAAAGAATTAAAATGGGTCTATCTGTAATTTTCTGCTTGCTGCCCATTCACTTCATTTCTAAAAGAGATGCCTCAGTTTCTGTGTCTCTGGTTATCGAGTACCAAATCATCACTGAGCAGATTTGGAAGGTGGACAGAACATCAAATAGGTGATGACACCATTCTGTGAGAGGGATCAGTGGTTGGAATCCAGGCAGTCTGTCTTACAAGTCTAATGGTGGTCTGATTACTTTAGGGAAATGGGATGAAAAACTGTTGTTAGTTCTCCTCATGTTCACTGTAAGGATAATGGTTTTTATCGCAGATGAACAGAATTTCTTCAAGAAGTACCAGGGTAGTGTAGGTCATGGCACTGAGCACTGCGTGAAAGCTGATATCAGTAGTTCTCCTCAGTGATGGTCTGGAGTAGTGACCACTTGAGATAATCAGTTTTCCTGCTCACTTTCCTTGAAGTAAACAATTTTCCTTCTGTCTTGCTTGCTGAAGGCAGATATAACTGAAAATGAAGTGGTTCAAACTAGCCCAGGTCTGTTAATGAATGAGAAACAACTGGAATGGATGCTTGCTCAGGCATGGTAACTCAGGGAGGAGCAAGTATAGAATACTGGACAATTCTGAGGGTAAAACATCTGTTGTGCTTTGTGTCCACCAGGGACAATCTCATGTTTCTGTGGCTATTTTGTGTAGTTGAGGTAATGGGGCTTGTCTGTGGCCCAGTCTTCTGTGGCAGTTGCCTGCAGGATGTACTAATTCTCTGAGTGAGAGACCACCCAAGCACAGTGGTGTTCAAACAGTCCCAGGCTGTGTTTGATTATTCCTGTCTCACCATTGTGGGTGGGGTGTTTGATAAAGAGGGCACCAGGCTCTACCTCACTCTCTAGGTTCTTCTCTCTCTTTAGGATGCTCAGAGACACAGACTTGCTTCATGCCTTCCTCTTTCTGATATACCTGATGTAGATTTAAGGGCATTTGGTAGGAGCAGAATTACACCTACTTGAAATTGCAGCTGGAGAAATCCTCTTCAAAGGCAGTTACAGAGTTCTGATTTTTTAAAGATATATGTGATAGGATTAAGGATTTCACCTAGCTACAGATTTGCTGATTGTTCTGAAATTAAATTAGTATTTAGTCATTAATTATGATGTGAAATAGACCAGTCTGAAGTCTGAGAACACCCTTGCACATCCTTTTAGTTTTTCAAGTCTGTGGCAAATCCTGCCCTTTGTGGCATGGCGTGACTGACGCTCCAATGTATTTCTGTAGCCAGCACTATCTGACCTTGTGCCTTTCACTAATGCTGACAGTCTGAAACTTTCTGCTTGATTAAGTCTTTAAGCCAACTCTAGGACATGTGTTTGGAATAACTTGAATGAGTTCTCAAAATGCTGTTAAGCAATATCTTTATGGGCTTTGCATATCAACATGTCCATTAACTTCCTCAGTTCATTGCACTCTGCTTACCAGTGAGTAAGCACTGTTTGAAAAGAAGCCACGCCCTTCATGAATTCTCCTAGAGAAAATGTTACAAAACATTCTGGAGCAGAATTTCTGCTTAGACAGAATCCTTAGAGAGCTTTTAGACTTCAATAAATAAATGCTCCATGGCAGTTACTTAATTCTAAAATAGGAAACAACAAATCTATGGAGAAGAGGATCACCCAAACTGGAAAATATTTGACAGTGGTATTCTATGGGATTTTAAGTGTTTTAAGAAATTTAAATTGGTATTTGTTGGAATGTTTGGATACTGTGCTGTAGTCTATTGAAGAGTAGAGGATAGGATTTTTCAAGCTGGTTGCTCGTATCAGTATGTAATTGCATGAATCAGCTATTGATAATTTCTGCTTTGATCTGATGATGGTGGACGTTCTTTTAAAAGCAACATTACTTCAGTCGGAATAATGGAGCACTGAGTAGTCTGAAATCTGCAAGTGGCTTTGTTGGCAGTTAATTCAGTCCTAGGGCACTGAGTGCTTCACATGGGTGGGCAGTGATGCAATTTGCTTGGAACTGGGATATCTCTGGGGAAAAAGGGAGAAAGGGAGGTAGATGTAATATTTGCACATTCTTTCAGTAACTGAAAATGTAACCCTCTGAGCAGGGAAAGTCTGTCATTTTGCTTTCCTTGCCAAGCTGGAGGGTCTCAGTTCCCCTGGTAGTGTTGTAGTTGTCAACTTTTTCTTTAAAATATTTGTACTAAGTTTGTTTCTAAAACAGATGTTAGTATAAACATCCCATTTGTAGGTGTCGGGGTTTTTTACTGATGAACTTGTGATTGATTGATTTGATCAAATCTAGCAAGTACTGACTAATCCTACAGAGAATGATGGAAGAGTCAATAAAAGGATGAGTTCCTTAAGTTTGGGTTGGGTCCTTGTCAGTTTGTCCTGCTGGATATTTTTTCATAGCTGTGTTCAGCAGAGATTAGTATTCATCAGTACCTGTCACTGCATTCCCTGCTCCTGTCAGCTTTCCCTCTACACAATCCCTTGTGTGCTGTGTTCAGAGCCTCTTCTCAGTGTTCAGGTAATCTCCAGGGCTGTGGCATCTCCTGATACTTTGATCAGCCCTTACATGTGTAGTAATTTATTTCAGCATTGTTAAATATTTTGCTCACCAGTCAAGGGCTGAGTAAAAAGACAAAAAAACCTAGACCCCAAACTTGTAAAAACGTGCTTTCAAAGATGCGTAGCTATTGGTTGTTCAAATCAAGTAATGCTCATCTCCCTTCTCCTCAAAAACAAAGCCTGCAAACAAAACCCAAGCAGACACCCCCCACTCCTTCCCCTTCCCCTGCCAAGGTACCCAGAGTAGATGAATTTCTCAAAATGGCATTGCAGAACATGAGGCAAAACAAAGATAAAATGTAATGGTCCTGGCATGATTGCTAAAATGATAGGTGTGGGGCTTTCAGAGCCTTGGCTGCTCTGTGTTGAGTGTCAGGACTTGAAAAGTTTCCTCATTAGCTTTTATATGTTTTCTATCCACAGTGAAACAATCCAGGCAGTAGATATCTGAAAGAAGATTTCTGTTCATGGATAGTTGAAGTCACTATTCATTAGTAACATGATTAAATAATGATCAGATTGCTTTATATCTAGAATGTGCTTTGTGCTGTGTTACAGTGTTTCATTCTTAATTTCATGTTGGCTGTCTGGTGTAATGCATATAAAATCTCTATAAAATCCCTATAGTGTTGGCAGTTTTCAGAGATTTGGGTAAGAAAGACCTATATATTCTTGCATCCTCCCTACAGATATTTTTTTGTTGCTTGTGGTGCCTGTTCTGTGCTGTTCTCTGCCCTTCAAAGAACTAATGAATAGGAAGAGCTGATTTATTCTGTGCCAGGAAGCATAAGCTTGTTGAAGAGTCTATTCAGTTGCACAGTTGTTCAAAATTACCACTATTTTAAATCTCTTCTTTTTCTGATCAAAAAAATTCTGTATAATATGGCAAAATATTTCATTAATATGACGTTGCTTTTCTGATTCTCATTACGTTCTTTGTGCTGTAGGGCAGCAGTACCACTTTGGTTTCAAAAGCTTCTTGCACAGATGTTGTTGCAGAGAAACTCAAGTAATATATAAAAAAGTAATATTGAGGACTGTGCTGTTTTAGTTGCTGGAGTTCATCTGGGCCACAGAGCCAAAGCAGTTCCAAGGCATTAATTCATAAATAGCTCCTTTTGTCACCTGATGACAAAACTTAATATATCAAACCTTGTCAATTTCTTACTAATATAACAGTGTTGGGAGAGATGGAAAGCTGAAAACACACACACAGACACACAAACACTTGGTGTTGAAACTCACCTGAACCTTCCCTGTGAGACCATTTCTGCAGCCAGATTTTTTGTAGGGCTGGCAGTGCCACGAGGGGGTCTGACCCTGAGGATGACAGAAGCCTTCAGCAGAGCAGATCCTCTACTTCTGAGACCCTCTTCTTTTTTTGTGGCCACTACTTCACGAAAAAAAGTGAAAATAAATGAAAGGAAATAAAAGAAATTCAGTAAATTTCATACTTTTAAAATAGTAAGGATTCAGTGAATGGGTTTTCTTTTATTTTTTGTATTTGTGGAGGGGGGCTTAGCTCAACATCTTGCACAGTCCTCACTTTTGTGATTTGAGAGGTAATTGAAGAATCTGTAATATCCCATTGGTTTGATCACAACTCCTGCTCATGACAATTTATAATGAATATATTGCTTATAAATAACATTTTGAATGTATAAGGTTGTACAGAGATAATTACGCAGCTGAAATGCATTGGCACAAGGCCAAAGGTTAAGCACTTTCCACCATCCCTCCTAAATTGAATAACTTCACTTTATGAAGTGTATCATCAGATGTTGTTTTCATTACTCTCAGAGGGCAAATTAAGGTTAATAAAAATCCATTTGAGATTACCCATATATGTGAATATTTGTATTTTTAGAACTTTTCTTTGTCAATTACATTTCTCACTGACTGTGTTTATGTGAATACAAGAACGTAGGTCAAGGCTTCAGCTCATGTTTCTGCAGTTTCGAACTGTTTTACCTCTCTTAGACAGATTTCCTCTAAACTGGATTGTGAGACCCTGCAAGGTTTTTCAAACTGAGCAAAGCTAGGTGCAGTCCTTCCACTAGGCTGTGGTTTCTCACATGCCCCAGATCCCACTATCCTGGGTTTCACTTGACCCACGTAGAAGCCATTTGACTCTGCTTCAGTCCTCAGACCCAGTATTTGTGTATCCTAGTCTTTAAATTTTATGTTAAATAGCATATTCTTCATACAAGGCAACCCAGTATTTTGTTAATACTGTTAATACTCTTCAGCAATCTGAGAAACCCTTTAGTAGAGGTGAAGGGGGGGGGATGGTTTTCTATTTTCTGTGGTAAGTTACTTATATCTATAATCTGAAATAGCACACATATACTGGAGTCACCTGTTCCCATATTCTGTTTTTACAATATTGTCCTCTCACTACAAGTGTCCTCTTTTCACTCTGCTGCTGCATGCCCTTTCCCTCTTCCTACTTCCCAAGAAAGAGGTTGGTTGCCTTCTTACTTGATACCAGAGCTATGTCTGCCTCTTACCATAAGAAAAAGGAATATAAGAAATGGCCTAGTGTACATAAATTTTAACCCATATTATTTACTCATATGTAATATGTATAATCTTCCAGCCTCTGTGAGGTTCAGGGACTTTGTTTTTCCAGGGATGGTGTCTTTATCACTTGGTGGACTTTTTTAGTCTATGAATTTGAATTTTTAAAAATCTGTGTACTATCTTAGCACAAAGAATAGCTTTGGGCAGAGTTATCCTATTGGTAACATTTTGGTATAAGTTTTAAAAGAAAGGTGTTTTTTGCACCCTAAGAAATTAAAATAAGAAATTAGTAAGTTGATTTTGTTAATCATAACATTAAATGAAAACATTTGTCACAAACTAGTTAACATTGTCAGTCTATTACCATGCAGTATTGAAGAACAAAACATCAGAAAAACAAAAGAGGAATAACGATTGGGAATGGTTGGAGGTAAAATATGTAAAATTGCCACTTAAAAATCTATGCAACTTGCTAGGCTGGGCTTGTTTGTTTTAGGATTTTTTAATTTGTTGAATGAAACAGTGTCTAAAGCAACTTTTCTCTACAGGTTATTGACATGCCAGAACACAATCCTGGAGATATGGGAGGAACAATGAGACTGGGGAAGAGGAGGACTGTTTTTAAAACTGAAAATTCTGTTTTAAGTAAGTTATTTTTATGCTCTTATGACTTTGCCTTTTGGATAGGAGCTTTGTAACATGGAAAGTCAAAAGAATGCTATAATCTTAGCAGTTAGGTGACAGCTTCCCTGAGCTTGTTCACTCTGATCCTGTTATTTACATTTACTGAGAATTGGAGTGAGAAAAAGAAATGAGAGGCATCTGTAACCTCCCAGTGAAACTGTCACTGAGGGTCCAATGCTTTTTTAAAAACAATGAGTAAAGTGTTGAGAAAACTGAAATTCTTCTAGTGGCAGTTTAATTCATTATGTTCTTGAGAAGGTCCGAGTGCTTTCTTCCTGTTTTCTAGCTTGATCCTGAAAGCAGTCTTGTTTTGGGAAAGCAAAGTATATATTGCAGAAAAGGAAAATTATTTGCTGTAACAGGATGCTTCAGATAACAAAATAAAAGAAACCAGAATATAGAAAAAAATATTTAATTAGATCTATGTGTATTTTAAAATTGAAGTAATACTTGCATCCTATTAATCCGCCCATTATACAGTAGTAATATAGATGATGCTGCAAAAGTGCGAAAAGCAGTTTCTTGTCCATTAACTAAGTAAGTGTGTATTTCTTGTATTGCTCTGCCCCTGATATTGATTTGAGGTATTCTCTATTTAGCTATGTTAAACTTAAGGAATGTATCCTTCTGAGAACTTAAAAATTACATCTACTTCAGCAGGAGACCAGAGTGTAATACCATATGCACATTTAATGAAAAATCTGCAATTCTAGAGATGCCCATACTAGTGATCTAACTAGCCTGGGTGATACTTTGCCTATGTCTGATATAGATATGCATATCACAATGTACAAGTTGTTGTGTGATCTAAACACTTCTGGAAAAGTTAATAAAAATTAACATGTGTTGTAACTCGACCAATATTAAGAGTTGTTTAGATCTGTTTAGATCTTTGGAAAGAATAAGAAAAAGCTATGGTATTTTAATAAAGAAATTTGATTTCTTTTTCTTGTGCTTTACAAATTGGATGGAAAGAATAGTTTTGAAAAGGTGTCCTTTAAAATTAAGACATATACCATACTTTATAAAATGGCAGTACTGTTATTCTACAATTTCTGAAGATGTTCTTGGCAGTTTAGTTCATGTACCAACCCCCTAGCAAGGCAGTAATTCTCATGACCTTAGTGTAAATTGAGAGCAAAGTTTGAGCCATGACTATAAGTAAGATATATTATTGAAATCTGGTTTACTGCTCAAACTTGCTCCTTGTTTCTGTGAGATGAGGAATGTTGGAGATGACGCACAGAAGACTGCCAGAGTCATTTGGGTAATGAGATCAGGAAAACAGAGAAAAGCAATATTCTCTGTTCTTTGGAGGTACTCTGCCAGGTGCCATGCATAATCTATTAAAATGGAACAGATGCTACTAAAAGGCTTCCTTCCCTGCATCTTTTGTGTACAACTGTTGTAAAACTCTGAAGGGATTTTACATTGCTGGCTCACTCAGACTTTTTTTTAAAGCTTTACAATTTAAATTAGTTAAAGTGTGTTTAGAGTCTGGTTTGCCTAAGCTATTTCTAGTCAAGGAATGTAGAATATGAATCCTGAATGAACTCAGGTAACAGTGAATTAAAAGAAACTAATCATCACTCAGGATGAGTGATGAGTGTTCTTCCACTCAGGAAGAACAGAAAAATGCAGATCAGTAAGGTCTTGTTGTGTTTAACGAGTGTTAAATGTGACTTTGAGGTTTGAATTACAAGGAATAATTGTAGCAACTATTAAAGCAACACATGGGCTTTTAATTTCTCTTTTGTTGTATATTCAGGGAAGCTTTATGGTGATGAAATGTTTGTAGAGGAGCGACACAGGCATCGCTATGAGGTAAGCACTGTCCTTTGCATGGGTCCACTCCTCTGTATGCAAACATCTGGGATAGGGTGCCTGAATACTTTCAGAATACTGACATTCAAGGAGACACACATGAGGTGGACTCCTGGAGTTATCTCTGAGGTACTTCAGAAGGGATCTGACTCCATCAGTGTCTCTAAAGGGCCTTGAACTATCAGATTTGTGCTGTAACTGATCCAGACAATATTAACCTTCCTTAAAAGGGAGGAGAACGTGATGGTGACAAGCCTGTTCAAGTTTGGATATTAACTGAGTGGTTAAAACATCATAAAGGAAATGTGACAGCTCACTACAGAGCTCCTCAGTTTGAAGGAAGAGCTACATCACAGCTTTTGTCATAACCACTGAAATTCACTGTTCAAAGGGGAGGTCAGTGGGCATCTCACCTAGTGAGTTATTAAAGAAGGGGGAATTCAGGCTGCTTGGATTCAGAAGAGCAGTAAGCAGAAGGGACCCTGGCTTTAATTTTTGAATATTGCACAGTAACTTTTAAAATTACTGATTCATCTCTTTATTTAATAAACATGTCCACTTTTACAAATTTATGCCAGAGTTGTTAAAACAAGAAAGCAAAAGTTTCCAACCTTTACTCAGTTCTCTTCATTCTTGTATGCATGTAAAAACCATTAAAATTAACTGCTACTGTTTGTTAAATCCAAAAATAAACAGAACTACCACTGTTATTGGTTTCAACATTTCAGGTGAACCCAGAATTGACTCACTGCTTTGAAGAGAAAGGTTTGAAATTTGTTGGCCATGATACAGAAGGGAACAGGATGGAAATTATTGAACTAGAGAGTGAGTGTCTTATTTGTTTGTAATCCTTATTGCATCTGTTAAAACTGTATGAACTATAAACTGTAAACAACAGGTTGTTGCATGACATGTAGACACAATATTTAGCTGTCTTAACAGCCCAGGTCATTTTGGGGGATACTGCTAACTCCATTTGTGTATTACAATGGGTGAAAAGTCAGAGCAGGTTAGGAAAAATCTTACTTTGCAAAGACTGTGTATGTATTTGATTATGTGAGACAAATGTGCTCCTTTTCCAAAAGTCCTAAATCTAGCTCAGGGGGTTTTGGGTAGAATCACTGAGTGGTTTGGGAGGTCCAACCTTCCGCTTCAGCACAGGGTTACCTCTAAATACAGGTCAGGTTCTCCAGAGTTGTATCAGTCAGGTTTTGAGTAACTCCAAGTATGCTGTTGCTGGGACTTCAAACCACTCATGACTGTTCCCTGAATCCAGGAGTCTGGCCATTTTTTTAACATACTTTTTGGTCTACCCATAGTCCACTTAAAGGGTAGGAAATGATATGAAAAGCTTTCTTAAAATCAGAATTAAGGAAAGCCAGTGCTCTCACTGCATCCAAAGACAGATTCTTCTCAGGCTTGTCGTGCCAGTCTTCCTGACCTTCATGTTCTGATGGTGAGGAATTTTCTGTGGTTCCTTGAATCTTTCTTTTTGTCTTGAAGAAGGGCAGGGTGACTGCCTTTTTCTAGTCATCAGAGACCTCTGGCTTTTTATAGATTTTTTTCTATATGCCAGTTTCACAGTGACATTGCCCTGCTCCCTAATCACCCTCAAATATTCTTGTTCAGGTCCCAATATGTGTTTCATATTTCCCAATTTGTGTTGCATTTATGGAATATGTATACAACCAGTATAGCCAAAGGATATGACATTACTGGAGTGTATTACCTACAGAGTCTGTCAAATTTTCATCCTTGCAGCAGAGACCTTCAAAACTTGACTAGACAAAGCTGTCAGCAACCTGATTTAACTTTGAGTTTGTCCCTGCTTTGAGCATATTGCTCTGAATAGACATGCATAATAGATACTGGAAACCAAAATACCATGAAAATAACATGATAAATGTAAACTTTGTGACTTCTCCAATTGTGCCCCTCTCCCCCCACCCTTACATGTTGGTACAGGTTTATTATTCAGTTTTTATGAATCAGAGGATGATTTTTCTTTGGTTTGCCCTACTAACCTTCTGCCTCTGTTGTCAATTGCTTTTTATGGACAGAAGTTTTCTGCTGCCTCACCCTTAAATTGACATATGCTGCTCTGGCTTCTGGACACTAGTCTGAAATTTTCAATATGGTTTTTTCCTATAAGTTTTTCTACTATCTTCTTCCTACATTGTGTAATTTTCTTTGATGTCTATCTTGCAGATCACCCATATTTTGTGGGAGTTCAGTTCCACCCAGAATTTTCCTCAAGACCTATGAAACCTTCACCTCCATACCTTGGACTGTTGCTGGCAGCAACTGGGACACTGAATGCATACCTGCAGCGTGGATGTAAATTGTCTCCAAGGTAATCTTTATTTGTTGCTTGCCTGCAGTTTGACAGTCACATTTTTGGAGGGACTATCCCATCCTTCATTTCAGAAGCCCAGAAGAGGAAAAGGAGTTCTTCATGTTTTAATTTACTTGTGACTGTGTCCCTGTCATATGCCTGGGTGTAAAATAACCTGTAAGCAGGAAGCACAGTTCCTCACTTCTTCCTTTTCAGAGGCTATTAGGGCTAAAGCCAGAACCCCACATTACAATCAGAAAAAAGTAAAGAAACATTAATGAATTCAAATGAAGATAGCAGCCTCCTGTGTTAACTTCCATTGACAGTAGCTTCATAGGGAAAGAGATTTGCTAGAGGATCAAGCAATGAAGTGAAATTTGTACCTAGTTGTACTTGAATAATGGTAACAACAACAAAGAAAGCACTGATTTTATTTTGCAGTAGCTAAATAATAAATACTATCTTTCAGAGACAGGCCTGAAATAAAACAGTTGGGATACCTTTACACTTAGAGAAGGATTTGGATCTAGGTCAGGATTTGGATCATGGTTCAGCCAAAATTCTGTCCTTGGTCTCTTGGACACAGAGGCTTTTGTTTATTGAATGTACCAATGTTGTTTTAGCCAGGGTTAACTAATTCTTGTTTATTTCAATGATATTAATAACAGTTAAAATTTCATTATAATAGCAATTATAAAGAAATCAGAGCAGAGCCTTGGGCACAGTAACAAAAAAATTTAAAAAATAATCATAAAATGACTGAATAATAACATTGAACAGATCCAACTCTGGCATGTTGGCTTTTCCTCTAAACAAGACACCAAACATTAATTCTGTGCTTTGGACTTTTTTTTTTTGCCCTGAGTCTTGTGTTCTATTAAAATAAGATCTGTTTGTTAAGAGAGAAATTGAAATTTTATTCAAGTTTGAGTAGTAATGGGAAAACAGCTAAGTCAGACTAGACCAATCTGTTTTGGTTCCATATTCCTTTACAGGTATCAGTTTTTATTCACTCTGCCTGGTTGTGCAGTGATGTACATACAAAGAGAATGAATTTCTGATCTACAAACCAGAGCTTGATTGAAACACTCCTGTTACCTTAGCCTGTTATTATTAGAAGCAGCCATAATGTTAGCTACTTTTTAAAAGATGTGCTGGTGAAATACACAGATCAAATTTTTGTGGTGCCTGGCAAGGCAGAGTCTTCCATCACAGTGATCTTCAGCCTTACCCTCTTGGTGGGCACTCTGGCTCACACTTCATGGGTCCCAATATCCTTTCTTACACTGCTTTGTCCCATAAGTAACCCTATTTGTTTCTCTGAGATAAAGAAAAATTACTTTTTTTTAATGAGGGATCCGCATGTGTCCTGCTAATTTACATCCCTTAGTGTTATAACAACTATGCTGTCTAACCCTGACCTAAAGTTTCAGCCATTACTGAATTTGCCCCACTTAGACTTATTTGAATTAATCATTCAAAATGTATACCCAACTCTTTTTCTTCATGTTCATGGAATACCTGAAGAAAAATCTTACCAAATCTTAAACATTTAGCAAAGACAAAAATCCACACTCCAAAACTTAGTCTATAAAATTGCAGATTTTGCTATTTACCTAGTTACGCAGCAATCAAACAATACCCCTATGTCTTGAGAAAGATCACTGGAGTAGGATGGCATTTCGAGGCTAAAAGAGGAAGATTTTGTATTGAAGAATGTTCAGGAGGGAATTGCAGTGTTAGTTATAGCACACACACTCATATTAACATACCCAGCTGCTGGGTGGAAAGATTTCCAATGTAAACCTTTAAACCCCAGAATGCTGGTGATGTCATTGAGCTGTAAAGCTAAGGCATGTTCTAGCAAGGCCGAAGGAAATCTGAGGAGAGGATTTTCTGCACACCTCATCCAGCACCACCCACCTGAGTTTTAGCTGGGCTGTGGACTAGAGCAAAGTAAGCTGGCAGAGAATTTGTGGAGACCAGCAAGCTGAGCAGATTACCAAAGCAAGGCTACTGTAAACACTGTAGAGAGAGTGAATGATGAAGTCCTGAGACAAAAGGAAATGGGTATTTCAGCATGAGAGTCTTAACAGGAAACTATTACTCCAGAACATTTAATAGCCCCATAATTAGGGTGTGATTTTAGAATATTTGACACCTGGACAGAAGCCCTAGCTTGTAAGCAAAGCTAATAATAAGTTCAAGGATGCATTACAACTTCTGGGAGAGTGCCCTAAATAAATGAAAGTGAATAAACTCTCTCTTAAATTTTTTTAAGGCCTAGTCTGGTACAGACATAGGCCCACATAGGATGAGCATACCTAGTTTGAGACTGGAATGCATCCTCTGGGGAAAATTTAGTTTGTAGAAATATCAGTGTATACCAAGAGACAGTCAAGAACTGCCCAAAGGATCAGGGTAGCTCAGTGATTAATTGTTACTTATTTACCTGAAGTACTAGTTGGGCTCCAAAGTTGCCTTTGTGGTTTCAGCCTCTTGTGCTTTATGGCATGAGGGCCCAACCATCAAAGCCCTGCACTTCATTTCCTTGTGAATGGCTTTAGATCATGACCTTTTCCAAACCTTTCCATGGAAATACTGAAGTCAACATTTCATGTAGAAGTGAGGAATGTGGTGGGAGACTGTCAGTTTATATTTTCATTTTCAAGGACAGAGAAAACCAGAACTACACAAGACTCAAAAGTGTACAATACCTACAAATATGCTGCTTTAAAAGAGAAAACAAAGGGTTTTAATATGAAACTAGTGGATGAAGAGGGGAACTTCACATGTAATGTTGTTGGCTTTTACTGAGACTTAGGTAGTTTCATTTGAAAAAATTAATAAAAACTGACTTGTCTTTGGAAACAGTATAATATGGATTGCAAAATCACTAGTGTACAATAAAGCCATGTTTCTTGTTTTGTTTTGGTTTGGTTTTTTCCCTTTATCCAGTTTAGCATCAGCAGGCTTTATTTCTTCTTTGTCTGCAACCAGCACCTTTATTAATGGCCTGCAAGAGTTAGCCCGAGTGCATTAATTATATTTGCAAATAATGTCATTTGAATAAGAGCTGAAAGCACTATTCAGAACAAAGAAGTAACAAAAAAATATGTAGGGAATTTAGTAATCTCTGCTGAATATAATGACATCTTTGGAGGAAGAAGATAAGAAGCTAAAGGTAAATAATTTACACACAAATATCCAGTACAAGGGAGGAAATGTAGGAAATGAGAGGTGTTCCTAGGTGAGTAAGTGTAGGCAGCACTGACTACTGCCAAAACAAAGCTTTCCAAAGCATTAGTGAATATGCTAATGTGAAGTACCAATCCAATGCCATCTAGTCACAGAGTACTCTTGAGTTCTTGGAAAAAATATTAATGAAAGATGACCTATGAGCTGTGTTCAGAGACAAAGAACAAAAGTGGCCAGAGAACAGAAGGAATGGTGCATTAAATGAAACACCAAAAACCTCAGAAAATTTGCCCATATGGTGCTTACTGCATTAGCATGGTCCAGCTCTCTCTCAGACCAGCTGTGGAGGAAAGCACCTATGAACAGGACAGAAACCAGCCTGTGTGAGCTGTTCTGGTGCCTGATGTCCCCTGTACGTTGTCCCCAGTCGAGAACACATTTGGCACAGCGTCCTGCTTCTGCTATTGGCTGGATCCAGACATGTGATTTGATGGAAATGGGATTTGAATATTGTCAGGAGAGCAGCAGAGAGGGGCTGCTCCACAAAAGATGAGACTCCAGGAGCCAGGGGTGGGAGCTGTCCTGGTGGGGATGGTGTCCTCAGTCAGTACCACACTTGCCACAGAAGGCAAGTGCTCTGGCTCCAGTGACCTTCCAGGGATGCAGGTCCCAGGTGGGGATGGTTGGGACAGCAAAGAACCTGCTACCCTCAGAGTTCTTACAGAAAACTACAGAAAAGTTTTAAAGAAAATCCTTTCTTAACTATACTGGCACTTAATAATAGCTAGTTATGTCAGTTAACTTTGTCATTTAAATGTTAGATGTTTAGGGTTAAAACCCTTCTGAGCTAGTGATCTCAAGTCTTTGTCTGTAGTTGTTAAGTGAAAATGCACTTTAAGGAACCAAATAGCTCATTATAACTGTTCTGTGGGTCAGTTATGCATTACACACTGCCAGAGCCTATTTCTCTCCAGTGATTGTAGGGAGCTGCTGGTGCCTGTCCCAGATGAAGATTTTATTCTAGGCTCAGTTGTGTGAGGGCAGGGGGCTCACAGGTCAGAACTGGGGAGTTTTGGGTTTGTGCTGAGGGATTCCCAAATGAAATGGTGTTTTATGGAGGCATAGGGTTGTATCATGATGACCATCATTTTAAATGATCATGACTTTAAAAGATAGATAAAATTTTTATGACTGTAAATTATATCTGTGATTTTTATGACCATATAATAATCATAAAAACATGTACCAAGAATATGGGTGACTGCAATTATAACCATTTCACAATCAAATATTCATTTATTCAAAATAATGTTTTAATGACACAATAATTTTAATAATTCAGCTTTTTTTGTGGGGAAATAAATTATAATAATTTGCAGATTTTGTTTTGCTGAGTCCTCAAAAGCTAAACAACTTAAACAATTGCAGCCTGTACTAAATTTATCTATACTTCATGTATCTTTAATTTGCACTGAGGAAGAAATGCACTTAGCTTGGCACCTTGCAGGGTATAGCATTACTGTAGTAATTATTTTAATTCCTTATGTTTCTGGAAAAGGAGTTTTTTGTCAATTGTACATTAAAAATGAATGCAAGAAAAGCTTCCCTGAAACTGCTGCTTTGTTTCTAAAGAATGTTGATCTGGATTTTCCAAGTGAAAACCAAAAAATTCACAGAGTACCCATTTTACTAGAGTGAAGTGACCAAAATTCTTCATCTGAAGTGACTGACTATATCCAGTGACACTGCATTGAGTTTTGTTATGGTTTTTTTCCTTGGCCACCACTTTATACTTGAGATTTCACAAAAACAAATAAACAAACACAAATAAACAAACCAACAAAACCTGCTGGGGTTAAGTCTTAGATCTGGTGGCCTCAGATCTACTCAGTAGCTCTTTGTTGGAGTCTGCTGTTGTAAGAATTGTTACAAATAAGATGAAGTGGGTGTCGGGCTCCTGCACAAGATAATTACTGATTATAATTACTGATTAATTTGAACACAGACTGAGAGAAAACTTGCTGAAGCAAATGTAAGCATATTTTTTCAGTGATTGGCTCAGTGTGAAAAAGAATTTAATTAAAGAAAGCTGGGCTTATTTGATTTCTCACCACTACCATTTTCACAGCCAGCAGATTTAAGTAAGGTTACTGAATATTACCAACTGTGAGCACAAAGCATCCATTTGGGTTTTGTGTTTAATATCTGTGTACAGCTCATTGTAATTTGGAACAAAGTACTCATTTATTCCAAAGAGAAAAGATGCCTTGCTTCTGGTTAACGCCACCTACAGTTTTCCTTCAGATTACATGTTACTATGTTTGACATCAGAGTAAATCTCAGAAACCTGACGCCAGTGCTGGTCTGAAGCTGTAACACTAATGTGTAGATATGCCAAGTTTCATGAGTCCCTGTTTGCTTTCAAGTCCACTGGCAGCCTAACTCTTGAAGTTCAAGCTTCCTTGAGGCCCAAGTTGTTACTTTTAAAATGATGCCACAGGTTCTGGGGATGCTTAGACAAATCATTCAAGCAGCTGAAACTGAGAGGCTGACAGCTACCTGAGTCTGAAGCCTAAGGGCTGATCCTTACCTGGGTATTTCTCCTGCCTTTCTTGCCCTGTGACCTGCTTGTGAGACATCAAACTGACTTTCACCCCGTAGAGCAGTCCTAAAGTAGGGGAGACTTTGAGGTGCTACTGCAGAAGTCAAGAATTTGATGATGTCAGCCCTTCTCTGGGCTTTGGTGTCAAATCTTGTACTGAAATTGGGCAGTGTGGGAATAGGAACAAAATTGTCATCAGCTGAGTTGTTTTAGCCTCTGCAGTAGTGGCCAGGTGAGCCTCAGCTTTGGCAAACAGAAAACAGGCTCAAGAAGTTTGGGTGGTAAGTCAGTGAAATCACAGAAGCATCCACTTCTGTGGGTAAATCCCTCTAAAAGAGATTTGTCACAGAGTGGGGGAGGACCTGTGAGGAGAGTGCTGGGTGGGGATCAGCACCTGACTGCCTCTAGGAGATGAAGCTGGGCAGTTGTCCACTCACCCCATTGGTTGGTCAGCACTTCTACTTAAGCATCTGACTCCCATACTGTGTTGTTTACAGAGCTCTGGCATGGTTTTGGGCTGGGATTGCCACTGGGCAGCAGAGCTAATTAAAAAAAATGAAGTTCTCTGAAGACTTGGGACTTAAATCATGGCTGTCATAAGACTGTGCGGTTCTCTCCAATCAGTTTTACTCTCTGTTCTGTGGACAGTATTTGCTATTTTACTGTGATGTGAAAATGCAAAACTGTTTTAATAATACTGAATTTTTGTTCCATGTTTCCATGGGTACTCTCAGAAAAAAGTAAGTACAACGTTGGTGATGTTGTGTTTGTCTGTGTGCATCTGGCATGCTTGATCATACTGTTAACAACACTTTCCTCACTTGAGCTGTGTAATTGATCACCAGCTGATGAAATGATCCAACTGAGCATTTCACACTAGCCTGATGTGGCACACCATTTATAAGAGCCACATCAGTAGTGTGTGTGTCACACAGACAAGGGCAGAATGCTGTAGACAAAGTCTTAATGTTAGGACAGCCAGAATATCTATGCTGTTTTACACAAATTTGGTACAGTGACTTGCTGTAACTGTAGGAAACTTTCCTAACAGAGGTAGAAATTGAATGAGGTGACTGTTGGTGCCATTCCTCCTGTCCCACTCTGTTTGTCTGGTTTTTTACCTATTCTTTCTGTAGTTTTCTTTTTCTCTCAAAGAAGAGAGGGTGAAATTCAGGCTACAAAGCAGTGCTCAGTAGCAAGCAGCAGAGTAGCTGAGTGCAGTTTGTTCACTGCTCCACAGTGCAGTCTCATTAGAGACTGTGGGGCTGCATGGCTCCCTTGAAGCAGTGCCCCGTAGGCAGTCGCTGATAAGGCTCTGGCACTGATAAGGCAGTCATTGATAAGGCTCTGTCTGGGTGGGCCATGTGCTCCATGTCTCAGTAGGAGATCATGCCCAGAGATGGGGAGCGCGACAGGAGTGGGGTCCTGTTGTCTGGAGGATGGAGGGATGTGGTAAAGGGGAGGTGTCACAGGACAGCTGTGCAGTCAGTGCCTGGCATGGAGTTGGCACCCAAGGCTGTCATGATCCCACACAAATGGGGTCTGAGATCCCCACTGTGCTGTGCTAACCATGGCCTGGGCTCTGGAGGGTCACAGGACTGACCACAATTATTGCTGCTCAAATGTGCTTATCTGTTCCCTGGGCTGCCTTTGCTGGCTTCTCATCTGGGGAAATCAAAATATCTGGAAAACAGACTGTAGAATGAAGTATAGTAGGGAGGGCTTGAGGCTGGAGGCACTTCTGAAGTGCACTTAAATTTAAGATAAACTTGGAGACCCAATAGACACTAACTGAAAATGTGGGTTTGGGGTACTTCTTTCTCTCAGTCACTATGGTGATTCCTGTTCTTCACTGTTTCCTTGTTCTTACCACTTAAAAAACAATCACTTGCATGGCAATATGGTCTCTGAAAACCAGTCTGCTTCTCTCAGGATACAACAAAAGGGGATAAAACCTCTAGAAAAACTGTCAGGATATTGCTTGGTGCAATGAAAATTATTTGTGTTCTTACTAAAAGAGCAAGAACTGTAATTTAAGTGTAGAATTGTGAGCTAATAAAGGTGTCTTAACTTTTTTTCTGTTAAAACAGTGATTTTCTTTACCATAAGGGAGAAATTCCTTTTATTTTAGCTCTGAATACTTGTTATTATCTATCTTATTATCCATGATCTTAGACAAACAGCACCAGCAAAATGCAGAATGAATGTACAGGAGTCAAGCAAAAAGAAATTGAATGTACTGTTTATCAGGTAGAGCATTATTTTGCATCAGGTCTTAAACTCCAGACTTCAGCCCATTTCTTTAGAGGAAGGTGTTCTAAAATACCATGTTTTTAGCATGAGCCTAAAGAAGTTTTCTGGAAATGGGTTGCATTTGAGGAAAGTGTTGATCATATGCATCATGGGTTGGAGGGGTTGAAATGAAATATTTGGTTTAGATCTTTCTGAATTCTTATTGGTTCCAACAGTGACAGCTACAGTGACCTAAGTGATGACAGCTCTCCAGAAAAAGAGTTTCCTTATTCTGACACAAGCTGAAATGATTGTATGTGAGCACAGAAATGGATGATGCTATTGAGGTAAACTGAAATGTTTTGATACTGCTTTATGACACTGATTTATTTTAGACTTAAAACAGGAAATAAAGTTAACCTAATTCTCCCATTTGTGTCAAGTCCCATCTGAGAGCTTATGTCTTCTTTCTTGTCTGTAGCATTTAATTGTTTTCCTCTTCTGCTGCTTAACTCTGAAATTGAGATGTTAAAGTCTGCTAGGTATTTTGGGTACATCTTTTATGTAGGATGCTGTACAAAACCAAGTTGTGTGTTTGAAGATATATTAAAAATGCATTTTTAAATTATATTTGATTTTTTGTTTCTTCAGTTTACAATTTAGAATCACTTCAATTATGTTGTGTAGACATTATTTTTTATTTTGCCTTAATATTCACCTGTAATATCATCTGATGCATTGATTCCACAAAGACATCCCAGCATAAATACTTGTATTTAATCTGCAGAGTGATAGAGATACAAACAGGCTTTATCAAATTGTAGCTTTGTTTGCCATAGTTTTGCCAGAGTGATGTTGGATTTGTTGTTTATTCACATGTAAACATGGTAGTCATAGATTTCCTTTTAGTTTGGAGGTTGTATTTCCTGTGAGACACCTGATCTCTGGGCTTGAAACTTGGTCTTACTTTATTTTTCCTGTGCAGATTCATCAGAGCTGGGGCTGGTATGAGTGTCTCATTCAGCTTCTCAGTATTTCTGAGCACTTCTGTGAGGAGGGCACAACTTTCCCCTCTGATTATGTCTCTCACATGGTGTTGACACTGAGCAGCTCTGCTGAGCAGACAATTAAGGCTACTTATGAGCAGCATTTCTGCCTGATGGTTCCTGATACAAGTAGTGGCATGAGATACTAGAAATTGGAGTTCAGTCCTTAGATGCATGGGTTTCTTCTGTGATTTTCAATTGAATTCTTTTTTGCTCTCCTGTACTACATGTTAAAGATAATGATCCCTTCCCAAATCATGGGAGCAAAGAACAGAATGTTAAGAGATTTAATGACCTGGTACATGTGCATACAGTACTGATGCCTGTCCTAAAATAGCCAAAAAATAAGTAGACAAGATGTTACTTTTCACTCTTGCCTGGATCCTTCCCATCTCCAAACATCACAATGGTTCTGTTTCTTGAGACCAACGCAAGGAACAGGACAGTCTCTCTGGAAAAGCCCTTGCTTTCCTCAATGGAATTTATGGATGGTAGTTCTCTGTTTACTGTTGCAGGTGACTTGTTCAGTGCTTGGATGAATGCACTTTTGTGATGTTTTTAAGTGGTTATCAATAGCCAAGCTGATTTTGTTTGAACGTGTCACTAGTGGATAACAATTTTTATTCAACAGGATTACTCTAGAAAAGATTAAATAACTAAATCCAGATATCAAAAAATAAGAAAAGCATTGGCTTTTTTTTTAATCTCATGGTTAATTCTACCCATTAATCAGAGCTGGATACACATGTAGATTATATTCAACTTTGTGGTTTCACTTTAGATAAAATGCATCTACTCATAGAATTTACATAGGACTACTTCGAAATGAGTCAACACATTTGAGTGAAAATTACATAAGCATGAAATAAACTGAGTTAAAGATGAATTTAAAAAAAAATTGATATTTTAAAATTTATTCTTCCTTCCTCTCCTTCTTTTTATGTTACAGAAAACTTGGGAACAGGACAATATTGAATAGAAGAAAGTAGAAGAGTAAGCTGCTTGCAGTTCTCATACTGTTTCTTCCTCTGCTATGTTCAATAATTCTCATTACAGATGACAGCTTTACTGTTCTGTAGCAAAAACTCCTCTGTGTAAATGCTGCTTCAAAAGTTACCGAACGATTGTGCACCTTAGCTGTTAATCATTATTATCTTGTCCTATATTTCAGAGTGATCTCAGGTGAATATGTATCAATTCACTAGTTCACAGCTTTCTTGATTTGAAGAAAGATTTGACTGGTTTCAGTTTGCCTTGGAACAGGAAGAATAAATGCATTAGCTCTTGGGAATGAGGCAGGGAATGTACTAAAGCATTTAAGAGAAAATTGTCTTTCTCTTGAGCAATAGAAAACCATTTCAGGTTTTTTTCCTATTAAGTTTGTATATATATTTTTATTACTTTTTTTGCTGTTCAATATGTACAAATGAAAAATGGTTGCTGTATCTCAGCTCTATGTGATTATAGTAATTAATGTTGGATGCAAGTTTTTTCACTTTGCTTTTATAAGCAATTTGATTTCACATAAATTCATTTGCTCTATTTCTCCTGGAAGTCTGATAATGCTGAACATAATTCTGACCTACAAAATTACAGAAGTGATATTAGAAGGTGGTTTCATATTTGTATTTTGTAAGAGAGAAAGTAAATACATTCATACATTAAACTCCAATTTTAACACTTTTGTGAAAGTTGTAGAAAACCCGGTCATAAACCTGGGGTGTTATCTGGGCTCCAGCTGTGCCACACTCAGTTAGTTGCAGTAAATAAGTGTGAAGCAAATTAAGTAAAGTTCACCTTTGTTTTCCTGTATCCTGTGACCACTCCATCATCGTAGCACTTACTCCCAAATAGAATGGAATGATGTGTTTTAATTTAGAAATCACAAGTTATTTCACTGCATCACAGCTCAGGCAGCCCTGCAAAGCCAGGGCTGGAGCCTGAACCACTGGGACAGAAGAGGAAGGTGAGAGGTGCTGCTCTGGGTGTAAGGCAGCATTAAGGTGTAAGGGGTGTAAGGATCCCAGTAGCACTGGGGCATCATCAATGATGGTTGTTTATTCACCTGTCACAGAGGGTGAATCTGAGCTATGTAACTGATGGGCTCCAGATTCTTGGGGCACGCTATCCTATAAAGAAAAATTCTGAATTTTGAGAACTGGGTTTCATTTTGGTTTTGGGTAAAGTGTCTTCTTTAATTCATCAAAAGTCAATATCTACACAAAAATAAGAAGCACCATGTTCCTTATTACAGCTTTGTAATACAGCAAGTTTGAGGGCTGTGCATTGCTCTAGAAAATCTCAGGTTACACATCAAATTTGTCTTTTCACTAAAAGAAGCTTTAATGGTAATGAAACATAAAATGTATTTTTATGGCTGCACCTTTCCTAAAGTAGTTTGTGAATATGTGCCTTAGAAATGCTGACAGCAGAATTGGTGTCACTGTGTGTGTTCCCCAATGAGAGCCACTGGCCACTGCTTTGTGAAAAGTGAAGAATTTCCTAAGATTGTCTGTAATGTGCAAATGTATTTTCAAAACATTTTCAATAAATTGTGTTATTTGGAAGTGTTTGGGTACCTGCTAAAGAATCACAGTGCCAATTGTGAACTGTGGTGTTAAAGAAAGAATTTATCATTTAATCATGAAGCTGTGCTTGCTTGTAAAGAAGGGGAGCAGCATCCAAGTTTGGATGGGACTGCAGGGTAGGTATTGCACTTCACTGATTCTGTGGACAGAGATGGATCTTACTGAGTGTCTGCAGTCCAGTGTTGCATCTCAGCAGTGTGGGTTCCTGTTTTACTGTCAGCTTTACAGGTGAGCTCCTTTAGCACCTGCCTAATATATTTAATGCGTACTACCCCAAAGCTGAGATTGCTTCCCCTTATTTAACTGATTGGAGACATAACCTGCATGTGCTAGTGGGTAATGCCTGCAGAGGTTGGGTCTAGTGAGGAGGATTTGCTTGACCAAAGAGACTGTTCATTATCAGGGAGTTCTTGTGGGAGGGTGGACCAGATGCTACATTAGTTTGCTGTTTTTCTGAAGCCATAATAATATCAGACAGAGTGTGATTCTTGATTCAGAGTAGTACCAAAAAAAGCTTACTTGAACTGAGATTCATGGGACTGGCATACTACTTCTGAAATCCTCTAGAGGCATCTAAGCCCTGGCTTTCCTGGAAGTTTTGAGCAGTATCTTAAAAGTAGAGGTTGAGTTTTCTGCAAGAACCTGTGTAAGCAGGAGTTGCAGCCTAAAGCTGAAGGAAGTTTTCAGGAGAGAAAAGGCAGATTGTCAACAATCATAAGGGCAGGGTCTTGCTGCGCAAAATGATGTGGAGGATGTTAAGGGAGAGTCAAGTGTAACAGCAACAAATGACTTACCAAACTGAGCTAACCTCCTCAGGACAGCTGTTACAGCTGCCATGGCAATGCAAATGAAAGTTCCTCCCCAAACTCTGTGTGTATCAATGACAGAAAGGAGTGTGATTACAGCCTAGAGGACTTCTGAGCTGGCAGCAAAGCTGGATCAGCACAAGGGAACAGGGGCTGTGGAAACCTATGCGGGACTGGCTGAAGCTCATTTCCCACAACTTTGCTGTCTGCATACATGAGGTGAGCAAAATCTGCTGGAAAAGGGAGTGAGGTGGAGCAGGGGCAATCAGAATAACATTGCCCTTGGGAGAACTTGTGGCCTCTTCCAACATGCTGCAGAAGCTCACTCACTCAGCTTGACAGAGAAGTAGACAAATGATACAGTTCTTTCTGTACCTAGGACCGAATAACACCTCATCCTTGCACACAAGTAGAAGGAGGCTTCTTCCCTGGGACATCTGCATGGGAGCTGTGGTGTATTTCTGTGCCTCAGCATTTTATCCCATACAGTGCTCAGTTTTTCCCTGCTTGCAAAGTGAATTGGTAGCTGTTAGCTCTGTGTTAACTTCCAGACAAACTCTTTCTCTTATCACTTCACCCTGTCCTCACTGTTGACATGGTTGGTACTTTGTTCAGGAATTTCTCACGTTTTCTCAGGTAGCAGCCTTTGTATTTTTGATGACAATGAACTTAGTATCTCAGGTATTTCTCCCTTTATTGGGTACTGCCTAGATTTTTCAGGTATTCAGTTGTGTCTGAATTGGTAACTAGCATGATCTAACAAGGTGAAATGAATTGAGAGCTCACCTACTATAATTGCATTTAAAAAGTCTGCATATGTTCTACTATGCAGCAGGCTCATATTTGTATAGATGTCCTAAAATGGCTCAGAATATTTACATCAGTGTCTATTACATGGCCAAAGAAAATATCTATGTTGTCTCACTTGAAAATTCCCTCTGAATAGCAATTCCAGAAGTGCTGAGTTTCCAGTCTCTGGTTGATTGTTTTGATTTTATCTGTAAACATTTTTTAAACTTTTTTTTTAATGTGAATCAACTTTTCATGGAACACAGAAGTGGACCAGTTCTATTGTTCTTTATTCATATAAAAGTAAGTAACTCATCTTGAGTACTGTCTGGTTTCTTGCTCTCTAAAATACCTCAGGGATTGCAGGATTTAACATCCTGTTGTGACCTAGCTGACCTACTGCTGGAATAAACTCTATTAAAATGTCTTTCATCTTGTAAAAATTGTGTACTTTAATCTTTAGACTTTGATGATTTGTTTGTATATGGAATATTTTCCCTGCTTGTAGCATTCTAATTAATTTGAAGAAATTGGTTGCCTTATTGGACTTCTGGTAACCTGCTCTCACAAATTTGGATCAGAGCCTAGAAAACCAGTTTTTCCTGAAGTGTGGACAACATTCTGTATTTCAGGAATGCTCCTGGAAAGGTAAGGCTATTTTCTCCACTTCTGTGGACTCTCAGTTAATAATTTAAGAAAAGTTGGGAGATCCTAGTGAAGTTCACAGTAGCATCCTTTGGATAGCCTAAGGACCAACCCAAATCTTGGATTAAAGCATAATCCAAGACTCTGCATATTTAAAGGAGCAGTTAGGATAGTCTGCTGGGAGTTTATGCATAACATATCCTCATCCAGTAGCAGCTTCAATAATCCCTGATTTCACAGAGTCAATCTGAGCAATAAAAATATGACCTCAAGTGTCTTTTCATTTGAATATCGTTTGTGCTACCTTTGGAACATGGTCCTCATTGCCTAAATACAGATTTGCAATTTGGAGAAATAGTGCAGTTTTGGAGCAAACCTTCTCACTACACGTGATTGAATTCCCACAGCAGCTGTTGTGCATCAGACCTCAGATCCTGTTCAGGAAATAAAATTCAAAGATTCATTCCAAAACCTGGTGTAATTCAGTTCTGGACCCACCCAGGGAAGAACACTGCCACAGAATGCCTCTCTATGGGTGTTGTATTCACCTTCCTATCAGCCTCATGGTTGTTGTGGTTTTGTTGTTGGTGGTGGTGGTTTTTGTTTGGTTTTTGTTTGTTTGTTTGTATTTTTTATTGTTGAAAGCTTCCTCAAGGCTCCACACAGGCACCATGCTCTGAGTTGCTGGGGATATGTTCTCACAGAAACCAGGCAGCACAGTACTGGATTCACCTGACTTGGTCCTCTTTGAGCTTGGTAAGTGTCCTACTTGAGTGATGGGGCACTGCAAAATACAGCATCACAGGCAGTCCTTTGGGCCTTGTGGGCCATGCTTGTATCAGCACCTGCACTGCTAAATATTGATGCCTATGTGTGAGCTACTCACCACAGGCTCCTTTTGTCCTCAGTAGACAAACCAGGAACTTTTCAGTCAGCCTTAGCAGATCAGATGAATTACCTGTGGGTATTGTTTCCTTCTTGGCATGAACCTTAAAAAAGAGTCTGACCCAAATGGCTAAGATACATAGATTTGGTCAGATGATTCTATTCCTGATAGGTGTAGGCACTGAACTGGGAATCAGTTACTACTTGTTGTCATCATATTGCAAACATTCCATACCTTCTCAGTGATTTCTCATGTGCAGCTCCTCACAAAGCAACCAGACCCCACCTCTCTCCTCAGCCAGCTAACCCACGCTTTTGTAGCACTTGTCTTCTTATTGGACACAGCTGTGGCCTATTAAGGGCAGGCCTGTTCCTAATCTTTGGTGATTAGTACAGCTGCAACTCCTCAGGTGTGCGATTACCTTCTGCACTATTTTCTTACATTCGATCCCTCCACAACTACCATCTACTCCTAGTTACTAATCAGCTAGATACATCTAGCTGATTAGTAACAATGGTTTTTGGGGGCTCAGTTGAGCAGTCTCACCCCCAGGCAGGCTGAACTTCCCCAGAATACAAAATTAATTCTTCTCTTGGGCCTCAAACCCATTTTTGTGTTAGTCAAACCCTTGAACGTAGCAACCCTTCCTTGTTGAAGCCCAGCCAGGGGCCTGTCCCCGTGTGTCCCCAGTGTGGGTGCTTGGGTAAACATTCTGTCTCCCTTGCTGGAACAAGCTCCACACAAGGCACAGCAGCAGCAGAATCTGTCATCATGAGCTATCATGTAGTGCCTCCCTCCCTGGAAAAATAACAATCCCTTTCCCAGGGCACTCCCCCAGCACGCAGGAGACATGACCAGTTTCCTCCTGAGTTTCAGAAGCAGCCAGGCCCCCTCTCCTCTGGGGGCTGCCCACTCCTTCAGGTCAAAGCCAGTTCTCAGTGCCAATGTTCATGGTTCTCATAATACCAGGGCCATCTGCCTCCACTGGCCTGTGTTGGAAAAACAGCAAGGATATGATTCTGCAGGTGAAGCAACAAGAGGTTTCCTGAGAGGGAGGAAAGGAGAGCACCTGAGCCCATGTCTTTAGACTGTGTATGAATTGTAAATAGATATTGAACAGAAGACAGAAGCTGTCATTGGAAAAGGAGCCAGAGCACAGGACTCCCCTTTCTTAAACCAGTGCCATTAAAAAGAGGCTTTCTGGTTTTGGGCAAGTCAGTCTTGAACCCTTTTCTCTGGGGTGGCGCACCATAAAATTAACCTGGAAAACAAATGAGCCAGTATGGGTGGACTAGTGGCCCCTAGGAGAAAAGTAAATGAGTGTTCTGAAACATTTAGTGAAAGAACAATTGCAGAAAGACCACATTAATCCAACAAACAGTCCCTGGAATCCTCCAGTGTTCATTATTCACAAGAAAACTTCCAATTGGAGATTACTTTGTGACCTTAGAAGAATTAACGAGGTCATCAAGGAAATGGGACCACTCCAACTTGGACATCCCTCTCTTTCAATGATCCCAAGAGAGTGGCCACTTCTAATCATTGATTTCATCCAGAGGATGCTCCTTGATTTTCCTTTTCAGTTGCAAGTACCAACAGACAGGAGCCTTTACAAAGATACCACTGAGTAGTTCTTCCAAAGGGACTAAAAAACTTGCCCACTGTCTGAACAGGAAGGAGTGACAGCACCTTCTCTGTTTTTTCTCCCCTATGGATGGAAGTTGTTGCATAATTGCTTCGTCCATCCAGTATTGTCCCTGCTGGCTTGTAAGAGCCTGTGCCAGTTGTGCTGCTGCTAGTGCCAGCCTCAGGCACAGGCTTATTATCTTTTCCTCTGCTGGATATGCTACTCATCATCCGTGCTACCCAGGATTTTAATTTATTTTATCCCAAAAAGGGATAGAAGGAAGCCTGTACACATAAAATAAACCGTTCTCAGCATAGTTCCAATGCCTGGAAGAACTTGAACTCTTCTTAACATACCTGCCTAATAATATGCCTTGGTTGAGTCTCTAGGTTTGAGAAATTGAAAAGGCATCTAAAATTTTGAACAGTCCAAACATTGACTTCTAAGGCTTGTGGCTGGCTAATGTACTTCCCCTGTGTTTAGTCTTGGGAGCATAATGTGCCATTTTTACAAAGTGCTAATGTGTAGTTGAGTTTGAAGCAGGTTAACAATTTAAAGATTGTTCTGTGTATGTTATCTTACAGCCAAACTTTATGGAAACTTACTGGGATATCACTCTCGGGAGTATCTCCTTTCAGTTTTACGAGTTTTAAGAAAGAAAGGTTTTGACCAGCAAAGATTTCTTTCCAACTCACTGAAGATACAGAGCTCTCCCGGCTACACAAAGTCAGGTAGCAGAGCAATATTGTGAGCAGGAGAGAATCAGACCTCCTGAGGGGCAGGATCTAGGAGATTTGCTACTCACATAGCTAAGTGAATTAGGGATGAGTCTATAAATGTAATGATCTGATCTTTACTCAGGGTAATGCAGCTCTGACATTGCTGGGGAACAGAGACATGATTGCTTATTAATTTGAGAAGTGTGTAAAGAACTCCTGGGATTGTTTTATTTGAGAATTTTGACAGAAAGCTTACTAGGGTGGGTCAGAGGATTCACACAAAGGTCATGCTTGTGTGCTTTTTATATTGTTGCAGTGCTGCAAATGTAAAAGTTCAACCAAGGTCATAGCTTAAAATATGACTGTATAAAGTAAAAATCTAGGTACAAATTAAAATGTGCCAGTGGCAGTCCTCTGAAACTGCTTTTCCCAAGATGATTTGTTCAACATCTGTTGGTCGTCTCATTGTGTGAGAATATGTGAGTGTGAAAAAGATAAAAGACCCTTACCCAGTCTGTTTGTTTTGGTCTTTAACGGTATGGAGTCTTAATTTACAAGGCTGCTTATTTATGTCATTTTTGTTTCTACTATACAGGCTTAAAAAATTCTGGTAATATTTGCTGTAGTGTTCAGGAGCATTAACTTGACAAAAGAATGAGTTTCTGCTGCTATCTGAAGGAATACCCTTGGCTTTGCTGACTTTTTGCACATGGGTTAACACTTTGACTGTGAAGTTGGAGGAGAAGCAAACTTGATGGCAGATGTAACTGTTTTCATGAAATGGAAATACTTATTTAGAAGTGTTTTGACAAGCTTTTGGGTCATCTGAAGGAGAGTTTCTGTACTTGAAATTTAGTTTGTTGTTCCTAGTAATATATCTCGATCTAATAAAAACACAACTTCGCCCCAAAATTCCCTATCCCTCTGCAGAGCCTTCCTGTTCTCTAGCAGATCAACACTCCCTCCTGCACAGCTTGGTGTCATCTACAAACTGACTGAGGGTGCACTTGATTTCCTCATCTAGATCATTGATAGGGCTATTAAATAGGACTAATAATGAGCCTTGAGGGACCCCAATGGTGACCAGCCACCAGCTGGATTTTTTTCATTCACCCCCACTCCCTGGGCCCAGCCATCAGCCAGTTCTTAACCCAGTGAAGAGAGAGAGCAGCCTGGGCTGCCAGCTGCTCCAGAAGAATACTGTGAGAGATGTGGCAAAGGGTTTGCTGAGCTCCAGGTAGGCACATCCACAGCCAGGCAGGTCGCCTGGTCATAAAAGGAGGTCAGGTTGGTCAAGCAGGACCAGCTTGCCTTTCCTAAATGCTGGCTGTGCTGGCTGGGCCTGATCCCTGGCTGAGCTGTGTGTGCCACATCATGGCACTCAAGATGAGCAGCTCCATCACCTCTCCTGGCACTGAGGACAGGCTGACAGGCCTGTACTTCCCCGGATCCCATCTGTCCCCAGAGACCTGTGAGCATCTAAGTGGTACAGCAGGTCACTAACTACTCCTCTGGACGGCAGGGTGTCTATTCTGCTCCCCATCCTTGTCTACCAGCTCACAGGGCCAGTTGCCTGGAGGATAACCTGTGTTTCTGTTGAAGACTGAGACAAAGAAGGCATTTTCCAGCCTTTCCATCTCAGTCCTTTTCTCACCCTTGGTTGCAATGTTCACCTCCACATCTAACAAAAGATGCAGATTTTCCTTAGCCTTCCTTTTGTTGTTAATGCATTTATAAACCCACTTTTTTATTATCTTTCACAGCAGTGGCCAGATTGAGTTCTAGCTGAGCTTTTGCCTTTCTAATTCTCTCTCTACATGACCTAATGACATCCTTGTACTCTTCCTGAATTGCCTGCACTTCTTCCAAATACCATAAACTCTCTTTTTTCCCCCTGAGTTCAAGGGAAAGCTTCCTGTCTAGCCAGACTGGTTTTCCTCACTGGTTTATTGTTTGGCACATAGGGATGAGCTGCTTCTGTGCCATCAAGATTTCCTCATTTAAAGTATGTCCAGCCTCCATGGAGCCCCAAGGGCTGTTTTCCAAGGGACTCTCTGAACCAGTGTCCCGAACAGCCCAAAGTCCACCCTCTAGAAATCTAAGGCAGAGGTTTTGGTCCCATTCCTTACTTCCAGCTTCAGGTGCCCAAAGGCAACATTTGGCCTTATCCCTTCAGCTAAGCTGAAAATGGCAGGAAAAATTTATGCTGCAGTGGCATTAAAACTTAATTGCTTTAAAGGTAAATTACCACAAAGGACCTTCTACTGCCAATTTAAAATTAGAGATTTGTATATTACAGTGAATCTGTAACACAGGACTGAGGTGCTGCCACAGGATAACCATTTTAGATGCCTGAATTACTAATTATTTAATAATGCATTTATTTATTAAGAATTTAATTCCAGAACATAACCCAGAATTTCCCCTCCCCTTCTGAGATGAAATATCACTATTTGCTTCCTAATTTCAATTTCTTCTACTAAATAAAAGGTCTTGTTTTTTTTTTTTTTTTTTTTTTTCTTTGTGGAATGTAACAGCTCTTTGCCGTTTGGTGTTTGGGTTGTAAACAAATGATGTGTTGAGGCTGGTTTCATTTATTCTTTGTAGGGCAATTTCTTATTTCTTTTTTTTTAGTGTAACCTAGAACATTTTTGCTTTCTCACAGTCTGGTTGTCTTTACTACCCGTTTTTTGCTTTCACGTCTGGTTGTCTTTACTACCCGCTGGCGATTTTGATATTTATTTGTAGGAGAATCCAGTCTGAAAGTAAAATATATGATTCTGCTCTTTTATATGCTGTTTTCTTTAGTCATCTAGAAATGGGCAATATAATGACACATTCTTCTGAATTTCCATTTGATTTCAGTCACTGCCTCTAAGCAACATATTTTGGCTTCATTTTATTTCCCGCAGTCAAGGAGACTAGAATCTCATTTTTGCTTAATTGAAATAAAAGTGCCATGGAAACTGTGAAAAGGCATTCCCTACATGTAAAATCCTAGCCTAGCTGAATTCAAACACTGGCTAAACCTACTCCACAGTTGCCTTGGTCTACTTCTAGTGTAATTTTCATTAAACACAGGGTCTATACTGAATCTCCTTCCCATGCTACCAACGGCGACTCTGCAGCTGAGGTGTTGTTTTAATTTGTGCCCAGTGCTCTAGACAGCTGTGGAAGATGTGTGCTTTGGAGCACATGAAATGCCCTTCTAAAGCCCTGTTTATTTAAACTCTCATTGCCATCAGAGATGAGGGGTGAGCCCCAGAGCAGTTGCCTGTGATTCAGGCCAGAAATGCTCCTGCCAAGGCTTGCTTTGGTAGCAGGGTAGCCAATGCACTTGCCCAACTCTCTGGTGTCCTTTGGCAGTAATAACTACCTTTTACCTAGGTATTTCTAACCTATTTCCACGAAGTTTGGAGGAATTAAACATTTCTGACACACATGTTTCTTTGTTGCACTTGTTTGAAAATTTCCTGGAAGCTGTGAGAACTGACAGACTGAGGAAGGGATAGGGAAAAATGCTGCAGTCTCAGAAATAATTTTTTTCTTATGAAAACAGGACAAAAACTATCATAATAATTGTATTTTCTTCCAGATCTCTTACTACAATCACAGCCTTATGGCATGTCAATGTGACAGAGCTCTTACCATAAAGACCCTATAATCTGTTTTAAAAAGACAGACAGTAGAGATGAGCAATTCTGTAGTGTTTAATATATCACTTTAGAAAAAAATTATGGTTTTGAATTGGAGTCCAGAAGCAGTCTACTGTCATGTCATGTATGCTTATAATCATTTCCACTTAGTGCAGATTTGAAAATCCAAATATTGAATTTGGTTACATGTAACATATTTGGGGGAAAAGAATATTAAAAAAAAATTTCAAGTGCTAGTCTAGCCTATGTAAAACTATGTCCCAAAGGCCAAATTACACTATAATGTTACTTAACAATGCAATGAGCTGTAAAATAGGCAATTTTCATGCAGCTGAGCCCTCAAGCTTATTTTTCCTTCTAAGGCACTGCTTTCTTACTGTGGAAAGAAACAAGTGAATAATATACATTGCCTTTTTTAATGTTCATTATGCTACTATCATATTTGAACAGGGAGGACAATGAGATAATCTAAATGATATAGATCACTTGTTTTCTTCCCTAATAGGAAAGATAATGAATGGCTTTGTTTTGATGGTTTTATTGCCTGCAAGATAATGAAATAGCCCAGCATGGATTTCATTAGACTTTCTCTAGTCTCACTATGATAGACCCATTAAGAAGCCAGATCTCCTCTTTGATATAAGTGGAACCAGATATTACAAAGATTTTAGCACACTATGAATATCTGGGCATGAGTCTCACCAAAGCTGGTGGGTCTGTAGATCAAGGCTGGCTTTGGCCAGGAGAGACGCAGAAGCACTAATGCAATTTATCACAGTGAAATAGCTCATGGTTACAAAAGTATGAGGCTAAGAGAGCTTTGGCATTTAAACTTTGTCATTATTCACAGGGCTCAGGGTCAGAGAGCATGTGCTGCTTAAATATCCAAATCCTTGCTCTTGTTTCATCTGGTGGCTTTCACGGGTGGGGCACAGAGCTCACAGCCTGTCCTGTCACCAGCAAACCAGTCCTATGCAGAGAGCCAAGCATCTGAGCATCGAGACAGCTGCAAGGAAGGACTCCTTATGGCATTAACTGGGGAACATTTCAGCCACCTGGGGTTGGAAAAAGAAGGTTTTAATGTCCTTCAAACAGCCATATTGTCTGTATTCTCATCCCAAGGATGAAAGGAAGAGACTAGGACTAGAGGGAACAGAGACAGATGAGCTCCATGAGATTCTTTTCTGCTAAAGCTTTATGTTCTTGTAAAGAACAGCTGCATTATTTTATTTCTACAAGGATGGCAACAAATGTGTATTGGAATAAGACCAGGAAGACACATCGTATGAAAGCAAAAATAATCCCTATTTGATTCTTACATGAATAGGAAATATTTTGGAGATGGAAGTAAGATAAACCAGAGGGTAAGGTTATGCAGTGACTTAAAAAACTTGTCAATTTTTTGTATTTTTCTTCTCTTTCTTTTTCTTTTTTTTTTTTTTTTTGACAATTGTTCATTAGGAAAAAGCCTGACTCTGTTCTAAGGTTTAATGTATGCCTTTTGGATGGAAGGGATCAGGAACCACAGGAGGCCACACAGAGATGAGCAGCAGTAACTAGAATAAAAGGAGATGAAAGCTGAGAAGAATTGGAAGGCATCAAGTTAATGGGCTGTGCTGCAGCGGATGTTTTATCATTTCTTTCTTTTCTTCTTGTGATCTCTGCAACAGATAATTACTAGTTCCCATCAGTGATTATTTTCTTGTATCAAAGTGTTGTAACAATGCTCCAAATAAAAAAATTGCCAGCAAATCTAAACTGACCTAGTGTAGGAAAAAGAGTTATTGACACTGCTTGCTGTAGTTTCCTTAAGGAGACTCTTACACTCCCTAAAGCCAGGTGGGCCTGCCTGGGAAGAAAATCACAGGTGTGATGCCTGCCTGGGCTTTTATCTCCTGAGATTCCCTCTTTGCCATGGAACAACTCATGTGAGGGGCTCTCAGCCAGGCTTGACCACTGCACTACTGACATCATTAAATGCTGCAGTTTGAGATGAAGAGAGGAAAGTGGGTTTCTGTTCTCCCTCCCTCTCCTTACACTTGTCTGAAATGGGATTAGTCCTTTGCTACATCTGAAACCACAGCAGCAGTTTTCTAAAGGTGGTTGTGGAACAGTCCTTGCACCATGGCTTTTCCCCAGGATATGAGTCAGCCAAAAAGCTGCCCTGAAAAAAATCAGGTCATCTGATAGCTAGCATAGATTGAAACAAGATTGCAGGCTTTCAACCTATTTTGTGAAGAGTGAATTGAGATTCTCAGCATTAAGTGTGCCTCCAGGTGTTTTGTGGCTCCTTTCCCACCAGTGCAGACAGGGAAGCTGAAGGGAGGTGGTGCAGTACTGGCAATGCCTGTCTTCATGACTGCTATGGACGAGGAGCAGACACATCAGGGGCTCTGTCTGATGAAGCAAAATAGCAGGAATGCCAGGTTGGACTGCTGGCTGAGCTTCTCATCAGTCGCAGCTCTGCATGTCTGATTCAATATTGTACAATGACATCTGCTTTTTAAGAACAATAAAGCTAAATTATTTTGAGATTAAACTAAGAGAGTTGCCTGTCTGTGTGCTGCATTCTAATGCTTTCCCTGTGTCTGGCCTTCTTGTCCATGCAAATTTATGTCACTTTTTTACAAAGCGTGACTTAATGTTTGAATTGCTTTTGCTGGGGTTTTTTTTCATGCATTTCAGGATTCAGATTCACAGGAGAGGAGACACAGGAGATAAGCTGGCCTTGTCCCATAACAGGTAGATATTAGAGGGAAACCTAGTATGAATAAGGACTGGAGATCATTTTGTTCACCTCTCAGTGTTTGTATGCCACTCAAAATTTCCAAATGTTTGACAACTACTGAAATACAGCAGCATCTGTTGTGTTTTCCTCATATCTCTCTCTCTCTCTCTCTGGTTTTTTTTTTTAATTTTTATTACTTCGACTAAATTTTGGCAGCAAAGAGATGCTCTGGGGCACAAACTTGTGCTAAGAATTTGCGCAACGTAAGTTGAGGCTGAAGACAGATCATTCCTGCTGGAACACCTGTGATGATTTCAGAGGTGATTGCTCCCCCAGGTGGAGTAAATATGAGGTCTTTTTGTCCACCTCAGGCTAAAGTAAGCCAGAGCAGGTTAAATTGTCTTCTAGTGAATATTTAATCAATATAATGCTGGTTCAGGACTGATTAAGAACTCCAATCAGTTCTCACTGGGATAGAGAAGTGTTCCTCTCCAGCAGGGAAGTGACAAAAAATGGTTCAACAGTCGTTTCTGTATTCATGTATGATCATGGTTATATTTCCCTTTGAAGGCCCCACCCAAGGAAATGAGTAGAAAGATTTTGAAGACAGTCCTTAAAAGGTTGGATTTCTCAAATAAGAAACGAAAAAACCAACCAAGCCCAAACCCACAGCAAGTCAGATAATAAAATGTTCAATTTTATTTCTTCCCCAGTGGCCTGAAAAGATTACTAGAAAGATCATCAAGGTCTGCTCTGACAGCTATTCCTAAGCTCACTGAGACTTAAATGGGTTAGGAGAGAATTCCCTCAGGCATAGTGGTGACAGGGTTATTGATGGCTTCATTGCCTGGTTGGATAAAGCTTGGTTGCCTCTTCTGTTGTGGGCTAGGAATAGTCAGCACATATGCTAGAAGAGGAGAGGATTAATAAAATTAATGTGTTTATTTTGCCTTACTGACATTTTAATACGTATTGATTAGAATTCTGCTTTTATAAGAAATATTAATCTTTTTCTGTCACTCACAGCAGTATTTTCTCCTGCCTTGTGATGTGCCATATCCTCTGCTTCCTCCCAGTCCCTGCTCTTCCCCTTGTCCTTGAGTTCCTCATTGCACTCAGGAACCTCTGGGACTGCATTGAAGTTTCTGTCTGGCTTTCACTGCAGGAATTTTGTCCACATGGAAACCACCTTGGAGAGGACACTGATATGTGTGAGAGCCTCCAGGGAATATGGACTGGAGACACCACCTGGGTGCTTGTCTCGAGATAAAATCGTAGAATGGCTTGGGACAGACCTTGAGTTAAGACAGACCTTTAAAGGTCATCTAGACCAAACCCCTCTGCAGTGAGCAAGGACATCTTCAACTAAACCAGGTTGCTCAGAGCCCTGTTCAGCCTGCCCTTGAATGTTTCCAGGGATGGGGCATCCACCATCTCTCTGGCCAACCTGTTCCAGTGCCTCACCACCTTCACGGTCAAGACTTTCCTCCTAATATCTAATCAAAACCTACTGTCATTCAGTTCAAAGCCATTTCTCCTTGTCCTATCACTACACAACCTTGTAAAAAGTTCCTCCTCAGCTCTCTTCTAGCCCCCTTTAGGTACCTTCCCCTTTAGGAAGGTGCTATAATGTCACCCCCAAGCCTTCTCTCCAGGCTGAACAACTCCAGCTCTCTCAACCTGTCTTCATGGGAGAGGTGCTGCTGCCCTCTGGTCATTTTTAGCCTCCTCTGGACTCACTCTGGCAAGCTGATGTCCTTCCTGAGTCAGGGAGCCCAGAGCTGGGTGCAGTATTCCATGTAGGGTCTCAAGAGCACAGAACAGAGGGCCAGGAGCCCCTTCCTCACCCTGCTGGCCATGCTGCTTTTGATGCAGCCCAGGCTACAGGGCTGCAAAATGCTGAATGCAGTCAAACTAGAAACTTAGGCAATATTCATCCCATAATTCTAAAAGCATAATTAAAGGCAAGGAACTAGATGGGGAATGGTATAAAACACAATGCAGATTTGCCATCTCCTGACAGTAGATTCTGTCAGTCTAATTTTACCAACTCATGTCCATCTTTCCTTTGGATGCTGGTGATTGCCCTGACCCAGGGCAGCACCTGGCCCTGTTTAACCTCATGAGCTTCCCATGGGCCCATCTCTTGAGCTTTTGGTCCTTTGGCTCCTCTGCCCCAGGTCTAGGTCAGAATCTGCTGTACTTGGCCAGTCTTTTTATTTCTTGTTATTTTGATTTGCATTTGATTCATAAAGAGCTGGTCCCTCCCTCGGGTTGCTTGAGTGCCACCTAAGGTACAATTAAGTACAAATTCTTTGTTTATCCCAGGTAGGTCCCAGATGACTCAGAGCAGCTGTTCAGGGGAGTTTCCCAGAGCTCCTGCGTGCTGAGAAGTTTCCTGGATTGCGTCAGTGAGGGAAATGGGTGCACTGTCCTCAGGGAGGGCTGTACCTCTGGGCAGTTCAGCTGTCAAACACTTCAGAGCATCTGTGGAGTGTCTGAGGACTGTGAAGCTTAGCTGAGTTTAGCTGGACCCTGTGGGAAGCACAGTCCCAGTTTCTGATGCTCACTTCCACTTTCTACTGCATTTTAAGTACCCCCTCTGAAGCAAAGTGTAAGAAGGTGAAAATAATTGTCCTGGAAAGTTACATGGCTAAGCAGTATCCTTTCACTGCTTTGATTCTTGGAAATGGTTACACTCTTTTTGATAACATTTTCTGGAAAAATTAGTCAAAATTAGATATCACATATGGACAATTTCAGTTCAGACAGATGAAGCTGTGCAATGAATATTTAGATCAAAAGCAGGTTTTCTAATAAGAAATGTCCAGCCACTTTCCTAACAGACAGTACTACTAAATTTGCTATGACTAATCCTTGGTGTTGATTTTGTTGGCTCGTTGTAAAAAGACAGTTTGTCTGACTCCAGTAATTAAATTTAGTTAATTAGAATAACTTGCAGTGCCATTTGTCAGGATCACTGCTTACTTGCCTGTTTTCTTGTTTCAGGCACAGGTTCTCTTCTGCTGCCCCAAAGACCATCAGACCATGCAATAAAGTTCCCACAAACTGACACACTCTTTTTATACCTGAAATGGTCTCTTTTCAAGAGTTGAGCCAACATGTAAGTAACCATATTGCATGATTTTCAAGACTTCCAATACAAAATGCTTGCAAAAATATATTTATTGTCTAGCAGACATATGTTGTCTCTATCCAACTGGGGTTTTTTAACTATGGTTCCATTAGTGCTGAGTGTCACCTGGTACTAGACCCTCATTTCAAGAAGACAATCTCTCTTCAGTGGGTGTTTGCAGCTACTTAGTGAGTCCAAGACTATGGAGAAAAACTTCAGAACAACTGAGATGGAGTGGCCTAGGATTTGTAACCTTGTCACGCAGCATCTTAAGCCCTTCTCTGCCTGGACATGCCTCTGTTCTAAAGCTGGGTTTAAGAGCTGTTCTTTAAAGGGCTTTAAAGTGGTGACAGCGTAGATTTTATGCTATTCCTGATTGTCCTGTTTTTCAGTTCTGAAGGCAGTGAGCTAGATTTTTTTCTGAGTATTGTCAATAAGGCTGCACTAAACAGCTCTCAGTATAGGGACAGAGATGGAAGAAGGTCTTTCTCTCTCTGTTTCTCTGCAGGAAGGAGATTAAATCAAGGCATTATTTTGATGTATCTAGAAAATGGGAAACGTTTTGTGTTGCTTACAAAGGGTGATGCTGATTAGGAGAGAATTGGAACATTGAGTGCTCAGCTGGAACAGGAACAAAGGAGAGGTGAGGAGCCTGTGATGTGTCTCCTCAGTGAACAATGCAATTCAAGGTCATACAATGAGTTCTCCTGCCCCAGCTCTTCACTCCAGCATAATCTTTGACATCATCTCCTCCTCCTCCTCCAGGGATCAGAAACCCTCCTCTATGCCCTACAGGAACCCTGCTCCATGATAATGCAGGGCTGGGGACCAGGAGAGCAGCTTTAGGGGCACGTGGGGATGCACAGCTGTGTTCTGCCCTTCTGCTCTGCTGCTGGGCACCAGGAGCTGCTTGTGGAGTCAGGAATCCAGAGGCTCTGGGGCCAGGCTGTGCAAAGGGCAGCTGGGCTGGGCTGTGTGCCATGATGCAAGGCAAGGTGGAATGCCTCTGTTCTGAACACTGCATTTCGTTTGGGATTTTGTGCCTGAACAGCACTGGGGCTGTCGGGATTCTATTTGTGTAACCGCACAATACAGTCACAATGGCTGCGTGCCTGTGGCAGGCTGGACCTGTTTCTGCCCCTTTCTGTGTGAGTCCTTCAAAACTAAGGTGTGCTGGGAAGTTCACTAAGAGTTCTCACAAAAACCAGGTAAAACATGCTCAAGCAAAGCACCTTTGCTGAGGTGCATTTTTGTAATGAAAATACAGCACGTGAAATCATTCTGGTCTCAGCCTTACTAGGGGATCTAACAGGTCTTGTGGTTCTGTCCCTATGGACCTCCTGAATGAAGTTTTCCTGAATGAAGTTTTTTTTAAAGTTGCTTGATGCCAAAAGCAACCTATCCTCACAGCTTTCTGCATCAATGGAGTAATTAATGACTGGCCATGAAAAACAAAGCAAAGACTTCGCAGTCTGAAGGAAGGGATGCTTTATGGGGCACTGGTGGAAACTGAGGTTAGTTTCTTACACCCTGTGGTGTGCTAAGATCTGTAGCAATCAGCATCCAGAGACCTACTTGGATGTTGCTGAGGTGAAATCAAGCTTCACACACTGCTGGCTTCTCCTGGGCCCTGTAGATGCCCAGGGAAGCTCAGAATCATGACTGGTAGCTGCTATGATGTGGTGGTTGTAATATGATAAGAGAAGCACCTTCCCAGGCAGAATAAACCTCTGCAGTGGCTTGCAAGGCTCTCTACTGCATGTGCTACCATAATTCTTCCTGCTCAAAGGACAGTCCAACAGAAAAGCTGTGTCAGGCTCCTGACAGACTGGGCCGAGTTCAACTGATCCCCTGCCTGGAAAATCAGAGCTGTCCAGAAAAATGAAGGAGAGAAGACTTATTCTCATCACAGCTCCCACAGGACTTGAGCTTCTTTGCACAGAGTTGTCATCCCTTGGTGCCTTTGGAGCTCAGGTTTAGTTTGCCCTCTGCAATGGGCACCATCCCACAGGCTCTGAGCAGGGGTGGGTTGGTAACCATGGCAGGATCCACCAACAGTCCCAGAGGAAGCAAGGTAGTGAGGCACATCCAGAATGCACCTGGCAGCAGCAGAGAAACTGCTGCAATGTGCCTTTGAGGTTCACACAAGACACAGGGGCAGTCAGGACTGGGATGTGACAATGACCAGAGACCTGTGGTGTAAGTCCAGAGAAGCTCCACATGGTTCAAATCTTAATATTTGTCTTACTCTAAAGGAGTTTTACAGTGTAGTCTTTTATAACAAATATTTTATTTTGATTGGATACTGATAAGGTGAAATATGAATGAATACACACTTAAAAAGTAGGTTTTCTTTTCTACAACTCTTCAGTACTACCATGAAATCCAGTATGAAATATTATGCTTAAATGATGTCATTCTGGAAATAGTAACAAAACATCTTGACCACCTGAAGACCTCTCTCAAACCAAGATCACCTCATTCTTCTTTTTTTTTTTTTTTTGTCATGAACTATTTGGTTTGATAAGGAATAAGGAACAAAATGAGCTGAAAACAGTGTTGAACACAGCATCTTGTGTTTCTGGAAATAACATTCTCAAGACCTGGGTGTATGCACTTATTTCCGTGTGCAGGCACATGAAGCAGCTCTGGAATAGTTCAAGTGTGGTGGAGAGGGTTGCACGAGCAAATTCCTGTAACCCTGGCAACAACTTGTCTTGAAAACCTCCAGCTTCTTCCTTAGTATGTCTTGTTTCCCTTAAATCTAGCAACTAGGTCAAACCCTCTAGTTTTCCAACATGTGAAGCTAAATGCTCCAGGTGATTATAGAGACACCTGTAAGGATGGCAGTGAGAAAGGCTTTTTGTGCTAGTTTTAAAAAAACAAATGTGCTATTGTACTGTGTGATTCACAATTAATCACTCTTACAATCTTTGGCTGGTTTTTCCCCCTTATGTTCATATCTGAGCTTGCTTGTGTGTATGCATTTGAGTAGATGAATATTTGAGTACTTCTTCAAGTTAAAAACATTTTAAGAAAGAATTGTGATATGAATGAGGAAACTCCTTTCTCAAATGTAGAATGAAGAACCATTGAAAAAACAGTGAGGCACAATTTTCCTGGATTTTCTCTGTATATTTCTCCATATAGAGAAGCAGGCATTCTTTAGACTGATCAGATAAAAATGAAAGAGCAGATCAATAACAAAAAAGGACAATTTGAAAATCAAAAAGGTTATGATGGTGCAAAAATGGCATTCACTTAGACTTCACAATGTACTTTAAATCAAATAAGAAGTTTATTCAGCAGAATAGGTGCTCAAATAGATATATTCCATCACAGAAAACCTTACAAATAATCAGGCATTATTGTCTTTTCATGTGAGCCCAGTAATTCTTAACTTGATGATAAAATATGCCAATTCCCATAAACAAATTTGAATTCAAAATGGTGAATGCAGTCAAACTAGAAACTTAGGCAATATTCATCCCATAATTCTAAAAGCATAATTAAAGGCAAGGAACTAAATGGGGAATGGTATAAAACAAAATGTAGATTTGCCGTCTCCTGATAGTAGATTTTGTCAGTCTAACTTAATACTTTTCCCTCATGATTCAATTAAATTTTGATAAAAGAGGAGTGAAATAGTTTCAATCTGCCTGGACTTAGACTAAACATTTCCTCATGGAAATTATTAATAAGGCTGCAGTTTTTTCTGTTAATTTGTATATAATAACTAAGGAAATGTCTGATAAACAAAATTCAAGGGGCGAGGGGAACTAATCAGTAGTAGAAAAACAAAGAACTGAATTCCTTGGGTACTGTCTATGGGACTCAGAAATATCTGAGAGTTTAGCAAAAAAAGTAATAACATGCTGATGAGTTCTGGGTGGTAACAGCTGGGAGGAAGAACAGTACAGGAACAAAAGGATTACTTTAAATCTTGACATAATAAAGAAATAATGACATTATGGAAGTCAAAATTACAAGGTCTCTAAGTAGCTAAAATTCCTGCTGTGAGCTGGAGCTCATCAGCTGGAAACAGAGGAAGAAGGAACAAGACCTTGTTATTCTAAGCAGCTGCAGGGAGAGCAGGTTGAGATGGAGCTATGGGAAGGCCAGCACAGGCCTGTGGCTGGATCAGGCAGAGTGCTTTCAACAGACACTGGAAAAGTCTTATTTACCCTCTGAGAACCACTGATAAGGTCCCACCCAAAACACAGCACATGGTTGTGATGATCTGTTCTGTCTGAAGAGGAGTAACAACAGGGGTAAGAAGGAGAGGAGAATCAGAAGAAAGGAAAGCCCATTTTCTGGCAGCTAACCAAAGGACCTCACTGCATTTAACTGACCTAAATGCTGATACAAGAACTGGAAATAAACAAGGACAAGAATAATTTCCAAGTGGAAATGAGCCCAATGTTCCTAACCAGTAGATGATCACTGATATGAGTGAAAAAATAAACTTAGATACTTGTTTCCTTATGGAAAAATGTGTGTGACATGGCTAATAAGGATAACAGAAAGCTAGATCTGATGACCCAAGAAAATCCTTTCTCTCTTAATCTCCTCACATGGTCTTATCCTCAGGAAAGGGAGAAGAATTTGGGCAAAAAATCTGCCAAATTCTCTTGTCTTTCAAATGCACATGAAATGGGAAAGGGGACATAGTTAGTGTCTGGCTGAGTATTGATCTAACCAGATATCCAGTAGTCTGCTTTATTCTGAAATATTTTTCTCTTAGAATAAACCAGAGCAGTTTGTTCAAAATACAGTTTCTCAGTACCTAGTAGAAAGTAGTGAAGAAATACTATTACTTATTTAATCACCATTACCAATACACTTACTAATATTCATCTAAAAACAACTTGTAAAACATTGAAGGGGCTATACAGAGGAGGGTTATAATGTATAGATATGTGCAAAGGCATTAAATCACAGAATAGGAACAGGTTGTACAAATGCAGCAATTATTTAGATAATTCCAACTACATGCGCTAGATAAAGGGGGAGTCTTTAAAAGTCTGCTTACTTGTTGGCTCCCTTCTGAGACATCTTATACTCTATATCACATACAGGATACCCAATATAGAACATCCAAGGCTGAGAGGGCCAAATAGTGAGTTGGATGATGATGCCAACAGGAACTCCTGCCTACTGCAAGGGGTCTGCTGAAAAAGGAAAAGCACAGCAGGAGATGAATGTGAGGTTTGCATATGGCAACATTTATCCCTGAAATCCAGCTTGTTTATGAATCTGCTGCTTGTATCTTAAAAGTTCTCTCATGGATAGCTGTGTTGTTTGCAAAGTGAGGTATTGGTATGAAGAAAAGAAACTACACTTCATTTATTGAGATTTACAAGTAGCAAAAACATTCCTGTTGTTGCTGCAGTTTTCAGAGAGCTGAGACTCAGTTTTCAGAGACTCTGCTTTTAGGTACATTTCCATGCATTTGGAAACAAACCCAAAAGCTGCCTTATATGACTGTACATAAGAACTTAAATAACTGTCCTTTTGTATTTATTTTTTTCTCTTTTATGTAGAAAATATTGTGAAATCACTGATACAATTATTTCATTCCTTTGTGTCTGTGTAATGTTTTCCACTTGACTATAAGGGTGTCATTATGGTAAAGACTTTTCTTTTACAAGAAAAAAGCAAAAGTACTGATGCTACTTCTGAGAATGATGATAAAATTGTTCACTTGTGGGGGGTCATATGTGCTGGTAATTACTTTATATTTAGAATCGGAAATGACAATCTGAAATCAGAATATCTCATTAGTAGTAATGCATTTTAATTTCTGACAGGTGAAGTATTCCCAAGGAAATGACAGATGTTAGAACTACAGTGAATTACATATGGCTTAAGATACTTCAAAAAGTGGCAAAACATTATAAAAATTCCTTAATTGCCTAGAGTGAATCAGTCTTTGCTACTATCTCAAATTCTTACTAGGTGAAAAAAATTTGAAGGCTCTGGCAGACTGCTAAAGAAACTATTTTAGCACATTTTGATCTCTTCTTGCCTAACAGCAGCTATCAACACACCCTTTTTTTCCTTTGTTTTTAGGTTTAAGAAGCAAAAAATATGCTTTAGGTTCAAGATCTTAGCAATCTTTGCCTTTCAAATCAAGGCAGATGCACTGACACAGGTCTGTATCCAAAGAGGCCTTTTGCTTATTGGAAAGTTCAAAACCAGCCTCACAAAGAGCTTACATGTAACTTGGCTTGGTCTGAAGTCCATACTCAGGACAAAAGCTAAGCTTGGCTTAATCTGAAACCATAATTCTTTTTGAGACAAAGCTAGGCTGGAGCCAAAGCTAAGTGTTGTAGTGGCTATACCTTCTGGGCCATTATCTGTGTATGAACATGAAGGAATAATGCATTGCCTATTCCAGGTGACAGAAATGAAGTAGAATCTGGAGTGGCAAGAGAGAAGCTGGATCACCAGACGAAGGCTGGGCAAGAAGAACTTTCTTTGATGTCACCTCTGGTCAGATTTGAAGTAATGAGGAAGCAGTTTTCAGGATGAAACCTCCCCACCAAATTGACTGCCAAAATATCTGCTCAACAGCAAGGTGATGTTTGATGCCCAGGTCAGTGGTGTTGTGCCATTGTTCTGGAGACCCTTTCACTGATCACACTGCCATCTTGCTGGCAGGGGATGTCCCATCTGGTCCTCTTGCTTCCTCATCCATGCTGCATTTTACCCCATTTCTCCCTTCCTTCAGGGAGCTTGGATTGTTATATCCCTCCATGAGGGATTTTGAGTATTTTTCTCAAGAACTTAGACATATGCTATAGTTTGCCATGTGTTTCACCACTGGTGGTTTTCTGGGAAACAGGCTGTGGATGCCAACTCCAGATCTGGATGAGAAGTGTGTCTGAGGGCCTCAGCAGTGATAACTGCTGAATCCTTCTTTCCATCACCAAGACATGGCACCAGTGTTGTGTCACCCCATGCTAGAACCATCACACCCCAGACCAACCCTGCTATCAATGGGTTATCCTGAAAGAGATGGAGTAAGGTGAACTGATCTAAAGATCTTAGGGGTAAACACTCTTCACTCCCTCATGAGGGAAACTACATCTTTATTGCCAGAAAAACACCTAAAAATGTGGAGTGGAGAGCAAGTCAAATCACTATGAAATGCATTAACAAAACTCTTTGAGAAAATCAAGGAGGAGATGTTACTATCATGTCTGCACTCAAAACACAGGAGGAATGCACTTGAAACCCTTGAAATTACTCAGAACCCCAGAGTGTGCTGTGAAAGTGGTGCACAGAGAGATCAAACTCCTCACAACAGAGAGGGGAAAGGAGCTCTCCAGAGTGTTTGTGGCAGAACACTGTTTCTATTTCAAATACTCTTTTGTCAATATGTTTGTGTTGCTGTTGTGCTCGGAAGTGCTTGCTCAGAGAGAGATCCCTGCATGCTGGGTGCTCACCAAAGGTCATCCTTGTCCCCTTCTGGACAATATAACAAGCTGACAAGCTTCCCTGGATAGGCATGGACGGGGTGGCAGACAGTGATTGCAGAAACAGCAGGTGCCCTCTCCCACGTCAGAGTTTGAGCAGTCGTGCTGCAAAAGGCAGCTTGAAAAGGACAGTGAAGTAGGCACAGAATGGAGAAGCTGAGGAGGGCTTTTGTAGAAATAATTATATGCTAAAGCACTCAGATGTGCTTTAAAAACTCCATCAAAACAATGTTGCCTGCCTTCTGTGCAGTGACAGACGATGAAACATTCAGTTGTGTTAGGTCAGGTATGGCAGAACACAGGGAGAAAGCAGACTCCATACAGTCTGCTCCTGGGATCTGGGGCTCCAAAGACACCAAGCAGGTGCTGGGCAGAAACTCCTGGACTTCTCTGCCATGCAGCACTGCAGAAAATTTTTTCCTACTTAAAATCCAATAAAAAATTTAAAGACTACAGTTCTGCCACAAGTTCCCTTTCAGCCTTTGTCATTCAGATATCTGTTTTTCTAGGCAGACAGTCAGGAAGCACATCTGTATTTCAAATAGGATTCAGTCTCTAGGTATGATCAGTGACAGAAACACACAGGATGAATAAACCATATCCTGCCATTGCTCCCTGAATACTACCAGTATTTGAGGAGCTATTGGCAGTGGTACAAAAGTACTTTTTCCAGTGAGGAAAGACTATTTCAAATCAGGAGAAAAGTGGCAAATCCAGCAAGCTGACAGACTCTGTGTGTGTGTGTGGAGCATGTGTGTAGGCAAAATGCAATTAGTGCACAAGGGAGGCGAAAAGACAATACCTTAACCTTGCAGCAACATTCTGAGTGCTGTAGAGAGCACGGTATTTAATTATGTTTTGCCTGCACAAATGCTTTATCCCCATATAATCAAATAAACCCTTTAATTTTGTCTTAAGATGTCTAGCCACTCTTCCAGGAGTACCATTTATCATCAAATACACTGGTGCAGATGGAGTAGAAACAATTTTTCAGAAACAGATCACAGTCAATTGTGAGATCATCTTCTGGCCATGTGTCCCTGCTTCTCTTTCTGACCTGCAGACCACCTTCCTTCTCCTCCCTGCTTTTATTTGCTCTCTAAAAGCTAGAAGAACTGCTTATTTGGAAAACAGTTTATGGTTTATTTTAATGTGGTTTGGCAAGTTAGCAGTGCCGGGTGCTGCCTGCTCTGAAGGCAGATTGACAGCTGTCACTGGGTTAGTCTGTGATCAGCTGGGATCAGTCTAATGCACAATGTCCATCTCTTGTGCAGTAAACCAAATACTTTCACCTCTTAGGCATGGACAGAAGCTACCACAGATGCAGCTAGGCATTTAATGACCGTGCTTTCTTGCTAGATCTTGTGCTGGCACTATTTCATCCATTCCCAGGGTGCTGTGCTTGGCTGCTGTCCCTTATGCATGCGGCTTTGACATCCACCTTCTGTAAGCTTACACTGTGAAAAGCCCCTTTCCCTCCCTGCTCACAACAAGCAAATACAAAAAATACTGTGGAAAAAAAGTAAAATTAAAAAAAAAAATCCACTCTCCCATTGCTGCAGGCAGCATCATCTTGCAGTCATTTTCGGAAACACACCAGGCTCCAACTTAAGGATGACTTACTTTGTTGCTCCCACAACTCTAACAAGAAGGTTGTTTTAAAACCTCATTGCTCTGATATCCTGAAGCCATTATCAGACACTGATTACACAGTTACATGCCATCAAGGATGTGATGATCTATGTACATCCTGTGGTCAATTCATTCTCAAGTGTATACAATGAAAGACTTATCATTCTGTGATTGCCCCCAGCTCAGGCTTCTTCTATCATCTATCATTTGAGCTGTAAGCTTGTTAGAGGAAAGACTATTGTTGCATTGGTTGGTAGTACTATGTATACCTCAAGAATTAAATGAATAATGCGTTGCACTTGTAAAGACTGAATATGGACTTTGAAAGGCAAAGGAAAGTAAAATTATTAAGTAGTACAACTGGTGAATTTAAAATAAACAAAATAAAATTATTAAGTAGTACAACTGGTAAATTAAAAATAAGCAAATAAAAAACTAAAACTTAATAAAAACATAGGTGATCACGTATTTACATAAGAAACACCTCAGCAGAAGAGAGAGAAAATAAGGGGTATCAGATATGGAGACTATCAGAGTAAATAGTCAGAGAAGGGATTTTGGAAAAGGGTAAACATAAAAGTGAATGTGTTTGGCTTACCTTGGCTAGCTGCCAGATACCCACCAACCCCCTCCATCAACAGGACAGGGTGACAAAATGTGAAGAAAACTTAATGTGAAAGTTGACAATAATACAAGTGTATCTCTTAATTAACCTTCTTCCTGAAGAAACTAAGCTCAAATTCTTTTGCTGCAGGGATATGTCAACCATCAACTCCCTTATCAATAATTTTCAAACTTGCTGTTTAGTTTTAAACAGATTTGCCAGACTCCTGAAGGTCTCAAAGACACTGCATTTCCACTCATTTTCTTACTCCAACTAGAGCTCACATTGTACCATTTGCCAGAGGATCCATGTGAAGAGCCAATGGATGCTCTGTCTGTCTTCAAGACCTCTTGTGAGTTCTGTTTCATGGCTGATTTTCAGCTGCAAAATGCAGAGGGTCAAATGAAGAATCCTCTCCTCTGTCACAGATTGTCTGCTAAGGAGATTATCTGGCATTAACTACTACTAATAAAAAAACAAAACAAAACAAAACAAAAACCCAACTGTCTAATAGCAGTTTTTGCCAAAATTAAGTTCTGTCGTGTTTACTGACATGGTGAGTTCATGCTGCAACCTTCATGCAATTCAACTGCCTACAGAAATCCATTGGAAACTGGGCTCTGCTACTTCTGGAACTAATTCTTGAACTTTTTTTGTCAAAGTAATACTTTCCTGCAGCAGTTGTCATCCACAGTTTTAGTGTGTACTAGACATCACAACTCTTATTCTCACCACTGCTGTTTTATCTGATGGGAAATTTATCTACTTCAACCCAGCAGAAATGTTCCCGTCTTACTTTTCTATGGCACAATTTGCTTATGAAAGGGAAAAAACAAACAAACAGAAAAAACCCCAAACCCAAACTTACAGGAGAATTCACTGGCATAATTTAGGGAGGTTTCAGCGAAATAAATGAGGTGTCATTACCAAGGGAACATGGGCTGATTTCTGCATAATTACTACTATTTGTATAGCCACCCCATCCAATGTATTATTTCCACAGGCTTGAAGCAAGAACGAGGCTCCTTTGAGCTGCTGTGCATGCATAATACATTTTGATGTCCAAGCACACCCCAGTAGGAGATGAATAGGGACCAGTTCAAAGTCACAGTGCAGCTGCCTGTTGGTTTTCTCAAGAGCGAGGCATGAAAATAAACCAGGATGTGAACTAATAGGCTGTTCATTTTACTATAATGTCCCGTTGTTATTAATTGACAACAGCTGTGAGGCAAGTTGTGTGACACCCACTGCTGGAATAAAATAGCTCCAAGGGAATTGAATGTATAGGATCCTAAAATGAGGCAGATACCACATAGAAAGAAAAATCGTGTCCCTGTCTGCTCCTACAAGGGGGGTGAGTTTCTTGCTCCACTATTTGCAGTACCAGTGCCTGTTCTTGTGTAATGCCAGCAGAGTTCCCTGTGCTGGAAGAGTTCACCAAGATATTTTCAGTCATGTATCAGCAGTCCTGGCTAGCTGGGGAGGTGCTAGTTGGCTGGGGTTGGCAGATGTGACATCCATCTACAAGAAGGGTCAGAAGGAGGATCCAGGGAATGAGAGGCCTCTCAGCCTGATGGGGAAGATCATGGAGCAGATCATCTTCAGTGCCATCACACTCTAACCACGGATTAGGCTGAGCCAGCATGGCTTCAGGAAAGGCAGTCCTGCTAGACCAACCTTATCCCTTCCTTCCTTCCTTCCTTCCTTCCTTCCTTCCTTCCTTCCTTCCTTCCTTCCTTCCTTCCTTCCTTCCTTCCTTCCTTCCTTCCTTCCTTCCTTCCTTCCTTCCTTCCTTCCTTCCTTCCTTCCTTCCTTCCTTCCTTCCTTCCTTCCTTCCTTCCTTCCTTCCTTCCTTCCTTCCTTCCTTCCTTCCTTCCTTCCTTCCTTCCTTCCTTCCTTCCTTCCTTCCTTCCCCCACGATTCTATAATTTTAATATATTTTCACTATTCAGAATAAATCTTGCTGCAGATGAAAGCATCTGCTCTCATTGATACAATCATCAGCCCCCCCTCCACCAAATCAAAGCCAAGCCATTGTTGGAGTTTGTTCCAATGCTTTTGAAAAAACACATTCACATTTTTCATGCTGCTACTAGTGCAAACAATTCCCAGATATTTTATTCTGCCACTGGGAATGAGAAAAATGTAACATCATCTTAAAGATGGGTAATGAGGAGGCTTTCTACCAACTTTGTCTGTTAGGGGCAAGGGTGAGAGCAAACACTGCTTGGAAAGATCAAGTGGAGGCCACTGAAGCTTCATGAACATGGATTTATTCCATGGCACTGTGAAATCACCAGTTCCCTGTGACCTTAATGCATTTTCCCTTGGCTAATACAGAACATTTGCGTTAAACTACACTAGTCAGACCAAACTGAGACAAGAGGGGTAAGGTAGAGCTTTCTCATCCCCTTGGTGTCCTCTTTGCTTGACCCAAGAAAAGTGATCAACTCTGAAGTGATATGGAGTGTCTTACTTGACTTTCCCTCACCCCATCTGATTCAACTTGAATCTGTTTCTCCAGGAAAGGACCATGTCACACCCTGTGCATGGAAAATAAAACGTGTCTTTTCCCCTGTATGACTACTGACAATAGTGCCAAAGTACAAACAAATAGTAACCCCAATTTGTGAGGGAGGATTTCTGTGTTGCCCTGTAGTAGCTAAATTTCAGACTCCCTAGGAGAGGAACTGGGAGACAAATTGAAAAGGGGGTTGCTGATGTTAGGAAAATGTTTCTAATGTACTATCTAAAGGTCTCTTCAGTGAAATTTGAATCCACAGTCATGGCCTTGATTTCTGCAGAAGATATCTTGCAGTAGAGTCGGTCAGAGCATGGTGCTAATAACACCAACTGGGTTGTGGGTTTGATCCCTGCATGGGCCATTCACTTCAGATTTGGGCTTGATGATCTTTTAGGGGTCCCTTCTAACTCAGAAGATTCTGTGGTTCTGTGAAATTTACTTCATTTTTTGTTCTAGGCCATCCTACTCTGCCCTGCTACATAAAAACATTCAGACAGGATTTGCCAGTTGAAAAATCCTTTCCTTTATAGTTTTGGCCAGTGGCATTGAAAATGTCTCAGGTCACTCAGTTCTCTCTTCCTACTCTCAGAGATGGGAAGGATGGAGACCATTTGGCTGCAACCATCCCTAGACAAGCCCCTGAACTTCTCTCTTCATATGAAGCCAAGCATGCTGGCAACTCTGGGCATTCCTGCCCTGACCTGCTGCCTCCGGGCCAATGTGGACAGACAATAGTTCAGCACATGCTCTTGTGATATTTCACTAAAAAACACTCCAGTCAGGCTGACCCAGCTATTTGACTCGAAAGCATCTGTAATACAGAGCTCATCAATTATATTTCAAAGTATCATCTAAATCCAGGCCCATTCGGTTGCTTAAAAATTATAAATTAATTGGTATGACATGGCAGGACCTGATAATAATGAATGATATCTTGAAGTTGTAGAAAATAAATAGATTTCTATATTTATTTAGAACAAATTATGTGTATTAATATGCTTATTTTTTTGTCAAAAGAAATTTTTAAAAAGCATTTGGTAGAGAAAATAACTTCTTCATTCCCTCCAATGGATTGTTTGACCTGGGAAGCCTGTATAATATGAGTTATTACACTTGGTTTCACACCTTTAAAATATCCATACCTGGTGTTAATATAACTGATATTTCTGTCCATATTAATTTTTCAGGTTGTTGCTCAATAATCTTCATAAAATTAGAATATTTGAAATATTAGATATTTATTCATAAAAAATTAGAATATTTGAAAAGAAGTTTTGAGCCAATTTTTCTCTCTAGAATAAAGGCAAACTGTAACTATAGAATTCTGGGACTTATGTTTTAAAACTACAGGGAACACAAAGTTCAACAAAAACTAGAATAAAGCATACAGAATTTAATAAAGTACAGAAAACCTTCCCTAGGCCCCTTTTAGCTTATTTCCAGTGAAAGACCTTCAGACTTTCCCAGAGCATGGCTCTTCTATCAAGATGATAGCTGTTATCAGTAAGATTTTTCATACCTGAAAGGTATGTTAGCAAATCCATTGGCTCTCAGATGTTCTTGTTCCTGCACTCCTCCTCTCCCTCCACAACCCAGAGCTGTGGACAATCCTAACTCCACAGGCTGCTCTCTTTTCCCCCCACAGGTTTGTCATGTTTAAAGTAAGACTCTTTCCTGTGGTCAAGTCTTACCTTACCTAAAATTTTACCTTTATAAAACAGGTAAGTGATTTTCTGACCTAGATGCCTCAAGTGGGGCTTCCTGGTCATCCTTGCTGGTGCAGCACCACATTTCAGTGAGGTTGCCCCAAGCCCATCTCTCCCCACATCACCAGCTCAGGGGCTGCTCTTCCAGTCTGGGGGCCCTAGCTCTGCTGCTCAAGTAGCATTCAGAGATTGGTTTTGGGTATCTGTTTTTGTTGCTTGAAATAATTTGAAAACAGAGAAGAGGAGGCACTTACCCGTCTGTCACAACAAACAGACACTCCAGTGATTGATTGCCTGTGGACCTCAGCATGAGAGCAAGCACAGGGCTGTCTTTGCCAGCTCATCCAGCCTCTGCCTGGGAAAATGGGCTATTGCAGGGGAACAGAGACTGAGGAGTGATAAACGGGAAATTTAGCCCAAAGTGGGAAGCATGGAGGAGACAGCCTGGAAACCTGTGTCACTTTTAGCTCAAAGTTGCAAGAAGGGCAACTTCCCCTTGCTTCTCTAATGGAGGATCTAATGGAGGATCTGGGGTTTGGGGGAGCAGGTCAGGAACCACCAGCAAGGGTTATGCTGGTTTGGTGGGGAGAGCTATGGGCACAGCTACAGCTCGATGAAGGCACTGTGACTTCTCACACTGAACTCTTCTGGGAAAATGCCTCAGTCCCCCCAGAGCAGCCTTGGCAGGGAAGCAGCCCCCAGCACATATTTTGTCTGTGGTCCAGGTAGCTAAAGGTAGCTGCAAACTGGCAAAACCTTCCTGGTTCAGAGGGGAAATAGTACTGGGACAGCCTGCACTGCTGCAGAGGCAAGGGCTCAGCTGGGTGGTAACACCCCTGCTCAGAGTGTTTTATCTCAGAGGCTGGTCCCCTTTCACAACAGCTCTGCTCGAAGTGCTGGGGGGCCCACAGCAGCCTTCCTTGGGCTTGCTCACCTTTGCAGCCCTCCTTGGGATTGCTCACCTTTGCAGTCCTGCACAGCACATAGGATCACAGACCTCTTGACTGGAAAAGACTCTTGTCTAACCATTAACCCAGCCCTGCCAAGTCCACCACTAAACGATGTCCCTCGGCACCACATCCATACATCTTTTAAATACCTCCAGGGATGGTGTCTAAACCACTTCCCTGGGCAGCCTGTTCCAGTTTTGAAAGAAGTCCAACCATTTTACATTAAGACTCATCTTCAGATTTGAAAGTTAATATGGGAATGATTCCACATATTTTCTTACTGGTTATGTGCTGCTTTGTTTGTCATCACTCCTCACAGCATTTTCTCTAGAAGTAGTCCTGACACTTGGAGAGGGAGCAAGATGAAACATAACAGATCAGTTGAATAACTTCACCCAGAAGAAAAGGAAACCCATCAAGAGCAAATTCCCTTTGTCCAGTATCTCTTTCCCACCCTGAAAAAATATTGTCACTGTGCAACTGTGATAGATGAACAGGCAAACCTGAAAGAAGGTCAGCCTTTCCTGGAGTTTTGTTTAGGGGTGTCTTTACAGAAGGTACTTAGAAAACTCCCTTGCCTTCCTTTTCATGCTGTTTGTATTCAAATCCATAAATATGCAGCAATAGCTTAGCTTGAGTTTAAAAAGCAGGCAAGAATGTCCCAGTAAGTAGAGATAGCAAAGTAGCAAAGTTTATTTTCAGCGTATATTTGTGTTTGGACTTTGGAAGAGTACATGAGACATAGATTCTGCTGATAAAACTTGGAACACTGCGAACTAAAAATGAGGTTATTTATATCTGTTAAAAGGGATTTAGAAAACATTACATATAGCAAACTGCTTGAGCATAGGACCCATATACTCAGAAAAGAAAACTGAACGTGTTTTCCATGATCCATAGGCATTCAATCCTTTTCTTTCATACACATACTATATAAATTCAAACCTGTAAAACTCTTTTTCTGACTGTACACTAAATACCAATTCAATCAGTACTGTGAGGACTTACCATGTCTTTTGGGGGGGATCAAGTTTCATTGTTGAAACCAATGAAGTAGACCATGGAGAACTTCACTTTGTGAACATTTATACTCTTACTGTGCTGCTGTATAGGGCAGAAAACATTAGTAGCAAAAATGCAGCTCAGTCCTTATTTCCAGCTCAAGACAAAGTGATGATAAGTTGCTTGAAGAACTAATTTCCTGATATAAAGGTTCTGTGTTGGGAGCTCATGAAGGGTTGGTGGAGCTCTGGTCAGTGGACAGAGGACATGGGCAGCAGTGCTGATGGACACACTCAGGGTGGCTGTGCTGCCATGGAGAAGGCAACGTGTTTCCAGCCACAGTCCCGGGCTCTGCAGAGGCAGTGGGCACCTGAGAGGGTGCCAAGATAATTAGATGGGAAAACACTTACCAGTACTCATACGACAAGCCTTTACCACTCCTACCTTATTTACTACCTCGAAAAGTTTGAACCTGTTTCATACCACATTTTAATCTATTTTAGACTTGCTGGCTTTTGTGTTATTTTGCACAGTCCACTCCTGTAATGTGGACTTTCTTTTTATTTGAAAGCCTGCCCTCCCATTCCATTTGGTTTGTTAATGTTCATACTGGCTTCTGCCATAGCAATTAAGAGCAAAGTTATTGGGAAGGTTGCCCTAATTAGACAAACACATAGTCCCTGCAGAATGGGTTGGCCTTTGAGCTGCTTTGTTTTGCTGGTCAGTGATGGGTTTTGCTTCACTCAGTGAGTTGGTGTGGAGGGAAGGACATGCAGAAGTGCTGCATGGCTGGGCTGCACAAGCATCCCTGGGTGACTGCTGAACCACAATGAGCTGAACCACAGTGATGGTGATGGTGCTTTTTCCTGAGGCATGGAGGGGCAGCAAGCCCTCCCTCTGTCTCACTGGGTGCTCAGGGCCAGGACTTCACACAGAACACCAGGACTGGGGATTAACATGTGCCCATGTTCAGCTCTGGATTGTGCAGCAGGCAGGTGAGGGTCTGCAGGGTGCAGCATCTCTGGTAAGGAATGTGCATGAACAAGGCTGAGCCCTGTTTTATTTTCCAGTCTTTTTTCCTCAGCTGTGAGCCTGTTCAGCCTCAGCCTGAGTCCAGGGCTTGTCTAGGGCAGACTGCACCCAGCCCAAGGCAACAGGCTCTGCTCTGCTCTCTGTCTCCGTTATGCAGCAGTTTGGGTGTTGTTATCTGAGTGGGGAGGAGACCTCCTGAACTGGGTGTTAGTGTGGTGCTACTAGATTTGAAGGAACAGTAAAGATAAAAATCTTTGAAATGTTGTGATAAATCACAGCTCTGGCTGAACTGGTGATGGAAACACATAGCAGACATATGAAAGTTCAGGAAAATTACCTACCTTGATGCATTTACCTCAGTGGTTAAACATCAACTGGGACCCAGCCAGCTGCTCTGGGCAGCAGGTACAGCACTAGTGATACAAAAAATCAGCCTTGAGGGACCTGTCTGCACTGACTGGCAGGAGGGAAAAGAAAGAAATGAAACTGAAACATGATGCAAACTGTCACAATAATAGCTGAAAAGGGGAATACTGGAAAGATGGAATAGATTTTGAAGGTTCATGAATATTTAGAGATTTTTTTTTCTTTTAAGAAAACATGTAAACAGGAGACTGTGAGCAGAGGAAGAGGTGGGATCTCCAAAATCAGAGTGTTCTCTGATGGGTAATTTGCTGGTGAGAATTTATCAGTAATGGCAACATCTGCAAACAACTCCTGACAGAGCAGATAAAGACAGAGAAATATTTTAAGTGGCTTTAATAATTAGTTTTTCTTCTTCTTCTTCTTTCTTTTTTTTTTCTTATTTTGTAGCTTTATTGCCAGTTCCATAAATAAAGCACATTACTCCTGTCTTCTGTGACAATAACTGTGATTTTGCTTTTCCCCTAAGATGGGTCTAGCACTAAATGGGGTTACAAGGTGAGCTGACATTGGGGGATCCTGTGCCTACCAGAACAACACATCTGGTTAAAGGCTGGGCTGCAGCAGGAAAGGATGGGTTGTTCATGGATCACAGCAGTGTGGTGGGGCCATGATCTTCATTCCTCAGCCACAGATTGTGATGTATCCAAACTATGTCAATCTTTTGAAATTGACTTGCCCGGGATTCCCTCCAGGGTAAACCCAAATGCAAATGTCCTACACTATGCACAGACCTGCAGTTAAGATGTCATTTTGCACAGGCACACTGACTTCAGGACCTGAGGCAAGCTCTGCTCCCTGTTTAACTCACCAGGAGTTGTGTAACTGCCTCCAGTGGGGTGGCTCTTTTTGTGCCATGTCCGTATGGGAGCGATGATCCGAAGGCAGCGAGCAGAGATGCATCAGGATTTCTGCACAAAGCACTCAGCAGCTCTGCATGAGAATTGGCATCACATTAGCAGGGGGGCTTGTGGCTTTTCTTAACTCTCTGAGTCATGCTGAAGGGTTTTGCCCCTGCTGGTATTACTGTATTTTATAGATAATGGAGAAAGGCAAAACATGTAAAGAAAGAGCTGATTTTTCACACGTAAGCATAGGCTGTCTGTATGTCAAAGTGCAGATGAGAAAAGCCTGTACTCACTACTCTGTCAGTTGCAGTAATTGTTAACTACATTTATACCCTACTTATTTAGTGAAGTGGCTTGCTAATGGTGTATGCTTTGTATGAATATAAATATTAGCAAATAACAGCCCACTATGGAGTTCAACACTGCCAGTATCAAAATGCGTATTTCCCTTCTCAGCAATGTACTTGTATCAGCGCTAGTTTTCAATTAAAACTGTAATTTTATACACTGCAATTTCCACATGTTAATAAATTCAGCTCCAGATCTCCCAAAAAAAGGACATGGAACTGTTGGAGTGAGTCCAGAGGAGGACATGAAGATGGTCAGAAAGATGGGGCTCCTCCTTGTTCCACTTAAAATTTACATTGCAATTTCTCTAATGGTTAGTCAGTCCTCACCCTCAAACTACCTGCAGAAATTCCCTGTGACTGTTCATTGAGCATAGGAGCAGAAAATAAAAAATTCCTGTGGTCAGTAACTTCCCCTTAACCTCTTTGGATGAGATCAACAAGTCTGTGCTGCAGCCACTACCCAAATATGGCTTTCAGCAAGATATGGCTTTCAGCTGGCTTTTATTGGGTACACAGCGACTCCTAAAATAAACATGCTGTTGTCCTATGCTGTCTCTGTTGGGGAAGATGATAAATTTTCAATTATGAGGCCAGGTAAAGGATTTCCCTGGCTCATATCTGTGTTGCTCCCACTGTTAGTGCAGGTTGGTCCTATCTAAGCTGCACAGCACTTGGCCCTGGGTTTCTGCTGGACCCACGTGGATGCTCCTCTGCCCCAAAGCTGGGGCTGCTCTTTTGTGTGTTATTTCAGTTTCTAAGCATAAGGCAGTTGGAGGGCTGTGTTTTAGACCATCTGAGTTGTGTTTCTAGTGAGTGAGGTAAAAGATCTGTGTCCTGAAGTGGGACATCTCTTTAAGAGAGAGATTCTGCTATCATCTGGACTGTGCATGGGTGAAATATTAGAGTGAATTAATTGAAACAATAAACACATATCAAGGGATAAAGAAAATTATAGATGCTCAAAGGTTCAGTGTATAAACTTCCTTCCTGGTCCTTTACATTTTCTGCATTGACAATCCTGGAGTCTGGAGAGTCTGTCTTTTTGTTAACTGCAAAAGGAGATTAGGAAGGCCATATATACATCCTTACATAGATGACAATGAACATGGTATAAGCATAATGAGAAGAACAGAGGATCAGTCAAATGAAGAGCAAAGTCTCATTTTTACACCCAGTTCCTCCAGTAAAACTTTCATGGAAGTCTGTTTTGGGGTTGGATACCACTCTTTGATATAAACAACAATATTTAGAGCCTATGGAATGAGTCATACAACAAAAAGGTACTTAGGCAGAGAGTAAGTAATATGTGAATATATAGATTAAGTTAAAAGTGAACTCATTTATTATTTGAGAAGAGCAGGCAATCATACTTGTACTTGCAGATCCTCAGGAAGCATAAACCGGCATTACACGAGGCAGCAGAAATCTGTCTGGCCTGCAAAGGCACAAGGATTTCTAAAATGAATGAAGTAAACTGATACTGACTTGTATCTTGGAAGATTATTTTTTATCCATCTCTGTAAGCAGGCAGAGAGAAATTAATTGAGTTACCTGAACATGGTGTCCCTTCTGCTGCTTTTGATGCGCAAGACATCTCTGTGGAACAAGGGAATATAGAGCCATGGGAGAGCTGTGTCCTGTGGAGCAGCATCTGTCAGCTGGGGACATCTGTAGGACAGTCCAAATGACAGCAGATACATCTGGGCTGGTGACTGAACTGTGTCCACTGCCTTGAGGGGGATCCTTTCTGAAAAAAATAGCAACCAAGCAGGAAGCTTCTGTTTCACTCCGGTGCTTGGCCTTTTCCCACCTGGACTTTTCAATCCCTTTGAAAGGTGTGGGTGAGCCAGGACATGCCAAAAGCTGAAAGGTGGCATTGATAAGAAGAATGACTTGAGGATGTCACTGCTGAGGGATATGTTGAAAGTGCTGCCTTTGTTTAGTCTTAGGCAGAAAGAATAAATGTGGTGAAGATTAAAACAGATTTCTAACTCACATTTCTAAAGGTAACATAAAATAAGCAGAACAATTAATTGTTTGCCATGTCCAGCTGTTTTCCACAGATGGCAAGATGTGTTCAGTTTAATTACAGACAAGAAGATGTAAGTCTGATTTTGGAGAAAAAAAAAGGACTCTATAGGTGTATAGTGACAGAGATGTGGGAGACTATGGCATACCCCTCATCAGAAGATTTCAATAAGTGACTGGACTGTGGACTGATCTGACATTGCTGTCTCTCCATTAGTGTGGGCAGGGACCAAATCTGAATTTTGTTTTTGCAGGTGATTTCCTCCCCTGCTGATTTTAGCAGTATTCACAAGCAGTTTCCCAATAGAGCAGGCCAATCCATTACAATAGCATAGGAAAACAGGAAAAATACATTGAAAACAATGGTGCTCTGAGGAAAAAATGAACAAGCTCTTAACTCCAGGGCTGTTTATAGACCATGTGCAATCTTGAACAGTTTTGACTTGTTCTTCTGTTAAAATGTTTAATAAGCAATTTCAAATGCTGGCCTTTGGTATCACTCTAGAGGAGATCAAGGCATTGCACACTCAGGGCTGTGCACGTGCTGCTGTGCTCAGAGCCTTAGAGAACATTTTCATTTTCTTTGATACAATACCATGTTTTGCAAGTGTTAATATGTCATTTTAGTTCTGGAGAAGGTGATTTTCTTGCTAGCTTTTCATGTGAAGCTGAATGGGCTCATTACAGCATGGGCTGTGAATTTCTGTGCAGAGACTGTTAAAAAATTTCATACCAATTATTAGGAGTGGGAGAATTTCATCAATTTAGGTTGACATCTATGTCTAAAGAAAAATGGTCATCTTATATAAGCAGGGTTCAAAAGTGAGACAGAGTTCCAGGAATGCTAATATAATATTCTGCCTCAACATGAATTGGGACCTGGTGTTTATTAGATAATAAAGCCTGAAAATGGATTTCAAATGGGAAAAAATATAATTGGGCAAAGGAATACTTTGTATTTGAATGGACAGCTTATTCTTCATACAATACTAGTTTCTAAAGGCCATATTTGTTGCTGTAGGGGAAAAGGAATTGCTGAATCTAATAAATAATTTTAATGTAGATATGTGCTAGAAATTTCTTTGGTAAGTAGTTTTTATGTCTTGGTATGTGTGGGAGACCAGGTATAGCCTAGAACTACAGCAGAATGAGGATAATAACATTTTACTACTGCCAGTAAAACTTAACCACTCAAGGAGAAGGGAATCAACATTACCAATTGCTTAGTGACAGCAAAGGCTTGAAGGGATATGAAATTAATTCCCTTTCTCCATCACCATACTGTAATGAAGGAAGTGTAATGGAATGTGAGTTGAATGCACCAGAAGCTGTTCCTATTGGGGTGAGAAGAATACTTTCTGATAATTTCACTGGCATTGTTTGTTCAGCCTACATGAACCTTTGCACTTTGCACTTTCCAGAAAAAATATTTTCTGAATAATAATAAAAAAAGTGAAGCCATATAGGCTGATTTCTGAGTACACTTATCAATGCTTCCTAAAGAAAAGAAAAACAAGACCACTTTGAAGAATGAGATGATTATATTATTTGTGGAAGTTATAATTGTATAATATTGTGGCCAGTGAAAATACTGTTCAAAATTTCTGAAACATAAAAGTTTATTAGTGAACTTTGACACACATCACAAATACTGGGGAACTGGGGGATTCTTTAATAAACAAGGTAATAACTACCATTTTCACCTAAACAATGAGTTCTGTAGTCACCTTTTGCTTATTGACTATGGCTTTTCCAGATATACTTATTTTGTTATTCTATCATGAGGAAAAATATTCCAAACACTATTACTAACCTTCTTGAACATTGTAGCTTTGGCCTGGTGCTAGAACTGCATCTTCCCAGAGGAAGCTGGATTGCAGCGTGATTGTAGAGCTCTGACTACTGTGAATGTGATGCCAGTTTAGTCACTCCATGCTGCAAGCCATGGAGAGCATCCTTCTTCTGAATCTCTCCATCTGGATTGGCCACTGCAGCCAGGGAAGTGTCCCTGCCCTCTCTGTGTCATCCCAGCTTGGTCAGCCAGCAGCCAAACCCCAGGCAGCTGCTCATCCACCAGTGGGACTAGGGAGAGAATGGCAGGGTGAAAGCTGGAACAGACATGCATTGATACAAAGTTTAATAGGGAGAGCAAAAATCCAGGCACACAAGCAAAGCAAAACCAGGAATTCATTCAGTGCTTCCCATGGGCAGGCAGGTGTTCAGCCATCTCCAGGAGAGCAGGGCCCCACCAGGGTAATGGTGACCTGGGAGGAAAACTCCATCTCTCCAAATGTCTCCTGCTCCCTTCTTCTTCCCCCCGCTTTATACACTGAGCATGATGTCAGATGGTCTGGAACATTCCTTTGGTCAGTTGGGGTCACCTGTCCTGGCTGTGTCTCCCCCCAGTCCCCCATGCAACCCCAACTTCCTCAGCATGGCAGCAGGAAAGGCAGGAAAGGCCTTGGCACCCCATGAAGAGGTCCTGGGGAGCAGAGTTATCTGTGGCACACAACAGCATCACTTATCTTGTCTCTTCTACACCAGTGTTCCCAGGGGAAGGAAACCACAGACTGAGAGCAGCATGAGGAATCCCAGGAGTCACTATCAAAAGACTGAGCAGGAGATGAAAGAAAGATAATGTCACCTCTCTCTTTGTACTGTGCTGGGTGGCACACAAGCTGACAAACTGAAATCCTCTGCAGCTGGTAAAGTGACACTTTTCATGCTGCCACAAAAAAGGTGTTGTTATTCAAAAGCTAAATGCCCTTGTCTGTAAGAACAGCAAGACATCATCCTACACACTTCAAGCTGTGTTCCAAAAGTTAGTCATATTGACTGGATGAGCAGTGGAAACAGGATTGCTCTGTTCATCTGGCATCTCCCATGAGCCCCTCTTGACTCACAGAAGCCAAGTCCAGGAGGGCACCTTTCCTAGCTGGCTTGATGACTAATTGTGAAAAGAAATTATAGTAAACAACCTTTAGGAATTCCCTGTTTACTTTTCCCCACAGCAACAGTAGAGTATTTCCAGCTGAGGTGTGAGACATTGAAAGGTCCCACAAGGATTAGGGTTATGAATCAAGAGATTTTTCCTAAAGGCCTGTGGAATAACTAACTCATCTGTTACTTAACTGGCTGGTGATTCACAGAGAACATCAATAGCAACATCTTTTTTCTTTTGCCTCTATCTAATTTAACCCATAGCCTCTCAAATGCTATGGATCCCTAAAGGGATCCTTAAAGTGAATTAAAGTAAAACCTTTACCTTAAGTAGAATCATATTGCTTCACCTTGCCAGTCCTGCTGGTCTCTCCTGAAAAGTCTGTTCCTGATCTTCCTGTAATAATCACACAATTTGGACAATAAGTATCATCAGAACTGGACTAGTAATGACTCTTTGATTAGACTTTTGCAATTTCAATTAATATGGCTTTGCATAAAGTTGAAATTGTGGATTTTCCTTATGAAGAAAAATAATCCATAGCATTTCACTGAAGCTTTTTAACCTTTGTATAATGAAAGTTTTGTGTTATTATGAGAAAATAAAACAGAAAAGGGCAAAACAATTTTTCTTTGAAATGAATGTGTTTCCACTGGATATATTTTGCCCCTTCAGATCTTCAAGAAAAAACATTCTGTGAGAAAAATATCCACAACTTCATTCATGGTAAAGGTAGCAGAAAGCTGAACTGCATTCCTTAAGTCATGTGAATTCATGATTTCCTGCCTTTCCTCTAGTTTAGCATAGCTAAAGAATTCTGACAAGGTTTTGTGCTCACATAATATAAATTACAAGGCTGTATTTTCTTTCCCTCTGCTGCTCACATGCATTTGAAAGTGCCTGGAATTTGGGTCTTAATGACTATTTCATAGGAGGAAACTGAAAACAGAAAACAAATGTAGCTTTATGTAAGAATAAGGGGAAAATTTGTCAACGAGTTTTTTTATTATTGCTCTCCAAAAGTCAAGACGAGAGTCCTCACTCCATTTGCAAGTGTTGATGACAATTAATATGTTTCAATCCTTATGTTTGCAAACCAGCAAAGGCAGGAAAATATCTTTGTCATGTGTCTGGAAAAACTTGAGCCTGGAGAAAACATGAAAAGGGAGCCTCCCTACCTATTGAGCTGTGGTTCCTTTTTTATGGTTCCACCCCTGGTTGGTAGATTAAAGAAAGAGAGCTGGGAAATAGTATCTGCTTCCTGTTGCTCATTAGGATGGTGCAAGCATGTGGCAATCCAATGTTCAGCTGAAGAGTTGCTGTGCAAGTATTCTGTTATTTGATCTCTGCAGATTAAAAGATTTCTTGCACTGAGAAATGTATTCAATTAGCTTTTACTTAGGGTAAATCTCAGGCCTTATGGAGCCTGGATGAGAGGCAAAGTGGATAATGAAGGGCAAGTTTGCCAAATAATGAAAATTCAGCACTGTTTGAAAGTTTAGATAGCCTCAGCAGTAGATTAATTGACAGCAGTCTATTGAAAAGATGGCAAAGGTTTTTATCTTAAGCAGCAAAGACAAATTTGAGTACTTTACATGTCACTGACAGTGTTCTCAGATCCCTGCAGCACTTTGACAGGCTGCTGGTACCACAGACAGCAGGGATGCACAGAGATGCCCTGTCAGGGTGAGCTCCTGCCTTGCCAAGGCAGGGGAACTCTGCTCCCTCACATGCAGGCTTGTAGCTCCATCCCCTAGAATTGTACTGATCAGTTAAAAGGTCTGACAAACAGGATGAAAGCTGTCCAGATAAGTGCAGTTTCTAAACACCTGCACTCAGAAGTATTTTTTTGAGTGTGATCAGAAACTTCAGAGCACTCACCTCATTAGTGCAGACAATGGATTTAACGAGTCATCTTTCTTCTGCTGAGTGGCAAATGGAGAGTCTGGACATATGTAAAATTGTTTTCAGTCAGAAAAGAGGCTGTAAATCCAAGCAGTCAGAGGTATGCTGCTCAACAGGGGTTGAACAGAGGTACCAAATTCCTTTCCTTAGTACATGGGATTATTGCAGTGGTTCATACAGTTTTGTAACAAGCTAATCACAGCATGCATGGGGGATCTGCAGATTGAGGCTTGCTGGAACATCAACAATTTCTTTAAATCCACTGGCTATAGCCAGGAGCTCAGCAAATTTAGAAGATGAGGCTGACTCAGACACCTGCAGGTGGCCCATGACTCTCTACAGAGAGAAAAAACTGCTCTTGGTCAAGCACAAGAGCTTCTGGAGTGATTCAGCCACCTGGGGCAGCCCTATCTCAATCCATTTATACAAACAGAGCTGGGCATCACCAGAGGTTTTCTCTCATGCTTGCCACAGGGATCAGTAGGGAGGCCCTGGGGCTGCAGGATCTGGGAAACTTGGATGCTGTTTCCTGTAGGTACAAGGACAGGGGAGTCCCCCTTTTCCTCTTCATCAGAGGAAGATGTAGGAGAAAGCTGCTGGGAGCCATATTCTCTCCCCTGGGCACATCCTGTGGAAAACAGCAGATCCTCACTCTGGAAGATGTGAGATCTTCAACAAAAAAAACTTTAACATGGAGTCCATTTCTCTTTGTAAACCATGGCTGCTCTCACTGAAGTTTCCATATGTCCACATAAGTAAAAACTATTGTTTCAGAATGAAAGATGTTCAAAAGCATCATTTATGTCTCCCTCACTGTGTTTCACATGCTTTGGTAGGAAAGGAGCCCTCTCCTCCCTGGATGGCAGCATCTTGAGACCTGGCTCAGGTCAAAGCATGGGAGGGTCTTCAGGTTAAGGGCACCTGTCCTGACAGAGCTACAGGTGTGGCCAGCAGCAGACTGGCAGTGCCTTGCTTTGGGGAGAGGCTTGTGTTCCAAATTCCCTGTTGGGATAGCAGCACCATGAAACACAGCCTGCAGCTTTTGGTGAAGTAGAAACCACGGCCACAAAATGAGATGCTTGTAGTCTTCTGCTTCCAAAGGTGTCTGCATGCCCTTTCTGTGGGTCCTGCCTTGGGAATTGTGAAATGTGAGCTGAACTATTTATTAATTTGCAACAGAGGAAAGCAAAAACCTACTCCAAGTAGATTTTACTTTTATCTACAGTAAAAACCCCTTGGGGATTAAAACTATTGCTTGAAACTAATGGAGGATTTAGGGAATTTCTAATGTTCAAGGCAAGTGCATCTGTGTTCCTTAATTCTCTAGAACCTATGTTTAAAGATATTTTTGGGTTTCAGAGAAAATATTTTTACTATCTCTGTGTGCTGTATAGCCCTCAGATTTTTTAATGGAAAACTCAAATGATTAATTTGTCTTTGATATAGCATCTATACTATTTCTCACTGGTTTTCCCGTATGTCCTGAAGTATAAATGTTAGTTTCCAAAATGTATGGCTATCACAAATAAAGATCTCTTCCTCTTTTGGCTCCCACTTGTCTCACCAGGAATGATATTTTCTTCCATGCTTTTTTCAGAAATGTGTATTTTTCTCAAACTGTAAAAGAAACATTTCTTATCCTACAAAATCTATTTTTGTATGTTTCTCAAATCCCTCATGTAATCAATTGGTTTTGTGCCTCAGAGAAAAGGAGGGACAGTCTGATTTTATATTACTATCATTCTAGTTTTGCAGAACTTGTTGTTTCTTGATGTCTGTGGTGCTGCATATTCCCCTTTCCTCTTCCTTCCTATTCTTTCTTTGGCTTCCTTGGTGTTCAGGGACTAAACTCTACCTCTCTTCCCCTTGCTCCTGCTCTTTTCTTTTCTTCTTTTCTTTTCTTTTCTTTTCTTTTCTTTTCTTTTCTTTTCTTTTCTTTTCTTTTCTTTTCTTTTCTTTTCTTTTCTTTTCTTTTCTTTTCTTTTCTTTTCTTTTCTTTTCTTTTCTTTTCCTCCTCTTCTCCCCCCTCTCTCTTTCTTTCTTTTCTTCCCTTTTTCTTCTTTTTTTTTTTTTTTTTTCTTTCTCTTCTTTTTTTTTTTTTTTTTTTCTTTCTCTTTTTTTTTTTTCTCTTTTCTTTCTTTTCTTTTCTTTTCTTTTCTTTTCTTTTTTTTCTTTTCTTTTTTTCTTTTCTTTTTTTTCTTCTTTTTTTTTTTCTTTTCTTTTCTTTTCTTTTCTTTTCTTTTCTTTTCTTTCTTTTTTTTTTTTCTTTTCTTTTCTTCTTCTCAAATTTTCCTTCTCATAGCCAAGTTAGCAAGTGACAAAACCCCTCTTAACTTTCTCTCCTGCTATTGTCTACCCTCCCATTGACCTTGGCACTATCATTCAGCTTCTCAGCTCACAGGCATAATTCACTCTTTTGTTGCTGTTTCAAAATATGTCTTTCTTTTGCCAGCTCCATTTTTTGGAGGGCTTTCTTCATCCAGCTATTTTTATGCTGTGATTCTCTAAATGTCCTCCCAGAATACTCTTATTCATGTTTTGTCTTTTCCTTTTCTTAGAGGTCCAATATATTATTTTCACCTGTAACCTCCACACATTGACTATTACTATTTTTAATGGAATTGCTGTGTCCATTTCTACCATCTGTGTAGCTCTTGGATCTGAGGTGCTTCAGAGGTGGTTGCTTCTACTCTATTTAAACAAAATTGCCGAAATTGTGGTTCAGATAATGGGGAGTAGACTTTTCTCAAAGCACACACATTTAGGAACTACTGTGTAATGCTTGTGGAGTGTGGGATTTTCTTGACATTTTGCTGTTAGTAAATAATCTTACCAAACAAGATCCTCTCATAAAAAAGCTGCTCTAGTATAACCCTTGGGCTCCATATAAAGTGTTAAAGAGAAATGCAGTCTTCATCAAGGGAAGAATTTGTGATACTTAAGATATATCTTGGTAAATCATGTTAACTATGCTCATCTGTAATTTAAAAAAATAGAGACATTTAGGCCCATGGACATTATTGGGATGGCATTTCTGGAAAATGAGGTACCCAGCTAAGAGAAGAGCAGCCAAAGCTGGTGGATGAACAGTCCTGACCCTCCACACAGAGCAGGAGACCTCAGGGGAAAGCACAGCACCAGTTATGTCAGACCAGCTGTGCTGCAATGTCAGCAGCAAAATCAGGACTGACTGGGTCAGAACTCCTGCAGGGTTCACAGTGTCACAGAACTGTCCTCACCTGCTCTCTCAGCCCTGCCATGCCCCAAGGCAAACCCAGGGCCATGGAGCTCCAGGGAACAGAGGGACAGCAGGGCTTGGTCAGCAGCAGGGCAGGACAGGCATGGCTTGGGAAGGTGAAGGAGGGGAACTCTGGAGAGAAGGTTCTGGGGAGAATATGGGACATTTAACCTCTGCTTCCATTTCCTGGTGAGTGGTCCACATGCTTGATCTTCTCGGGCATTTATATTTCTGTCTCAGACCAGAGGGACCACATAAACGATCTCAGCAATTCCTGAAAGCACAAAGCACTGTCCCCATGCAGGGCTCACTCCATGCCCCTCCTGCTGCCCTTGCTGCTGCCCCCCAGAGGGCTGGGAAAAGGAGGACCAGGAGTGGTTGGCTACCACAGCAGAGCACTGGGTTTGATCAGGAGATGAGCTCAGGAGGCGGGGAGAGAGGACATGTCTGGGCAGAAATGTTCCTGGAGGTCTGCAGCTGAGCTCCAGTCCTCTGGTGTAACCTGCCACTCTCATGTCTTGGCTGTTTATTGTAACACATGCCAAAACAAAATAAAAAATGAGAGAAAAAAACCCTCAAAACCCCAAACCTCACTGTCAAAAGATTAGTGCATTTATCCAAAAAGAAAAATGAATTTGAAGGGACTTGGGTAAGCTCACAGAGAAAAGAGCTATTACATACAGTGATGAGAGTGCAACCTCAAGAACTCCTTAAAATGTTGGTTTCTAGAGGCTGGGAGGAATTGTAAGGGCAGAGGATTGGTTTTTACACTCTATTCTTAAGAATGCTTCAGAAGAAGCTGTGCTGTAAGATGAGATGACCCTTGCTCTCAGTCTGGGTGCATTTACATTCTTAAGAGCCCTCTTAGACATTGCCTGTATCATCACAGTGATGTATCCCAAAGGCCAAGTTTCTAAAGGCCTCGAGCCACAAATCTGGAGCAGGGGGATGTCTAAGAACTTCCCCATGGGTGATTTATAGGAACTTCACCCACATACAGGATTCCCCAGGGTTAGAAGTGTGCAGGGGCACATCTCTGTGTGGATGCTGTCTCCAGCCATGTGGGGAGGTAATGCAGAGCCTCTTGAGAGATGATTCCTGAAGAGGAGAAAGGCAATGAGCAATCAGGCAGAGCATGTTTGGAAACCTCCACAGCAGATACAGCTGACATAAAGCAGTCAGCCATGGCTGACCTCTCCCAGAGGCAGGATGCTATTTCTGGAGAGCAGGAGCTGCAGTTTGGGTCACAGCATGCTGCAGCTGAGATGAGTGGCTGTGCTGCCCTGTGGGGAAACACAGCTCCCTGGAGAGGCACAAAGGCTATCCACCAGTCAGCAGTGCACAGCACAGCATGGGAAGGGAAGGGCTGTGCAAGTGTAGATGTGCAATTTTTTTAGTGTTCAGAGCCTGCCTTCCACAGAAAGCTGCAGCACTGTTCCAGAAATGAGCATTTAGGGGATTTCTTAGCTTTGTAAAACACTCCAAACTGGGATAATTCCCAGGGGTGCCAAAAGAAAATGTTCGCGGCAGAGTTCTTCCTGAAACCAGCCTTAAATTCCTTACCCAGCAAAGCTGCCACTTGACAGGAATGCACCCATGCCAGGTACTTTGTCAGGCAGACATAATTTGTGAAGTAACAATTCATCAAACCTGTTCATAATGGGCTCAAAGCTGATTACATTTCCCAGCCTACCTGGCAGTTGTCTGTTGTGAGGGTGGGATACACAGTCCAAAATGGCTAATGAGAACAGCTTGCTAATTTTCTTATCTGCCATGCTTCACTACAGAGCAAAGCAAGAGTGAAGAGAAACACCATCCCCTGCATCATTAGGAGGCACAGTCAGGAAACACTTTCAGAAGCCATTCTAAGTTATAGGGAAGTCACTTTAATTTTGGGAGAAGGCAACATAATAGAATCAGATAATGATTACCTCACCTGCCTTACAGTGGTTCAATAATATGCTGTTTTCCTGCTCTACTACGAAAACTACATTTTAATTCCTGCCTAATGAAGGACCTTGACATTTTCTTACCTCTTGCAAGGAGGCAAGAAGGATGTATTTTTGCTCCACACATCTCAATTGCATGTCTCCCTTACACTGAACATTTTGCTGTATTTGGTTTTGAACTACACCAGAGTGGACTGGAATACATGAAGTGATAAAGAGCTGTCATTGCATTATAAATGACATCACACAAACTGTACTGCTGGGTCATACAGGGTTCAGCTGTGTTGTCAGTGCTCAGTCCTGAATCAGAAGTAAAGAAAATCTTCCCCAGCTCTGAGAAGTGTGGAGGTCTCGTGTGCTGAAGTGTCACCATCACCTTGCCCACTGTGCTGCCTCTAGGCTGGGTGCTCTCATCATGTGCACAGCTCAGCCCCATGGCAGTCACTCTGCTCCAGCTGCCTCTGGCCAGTCTAGAGCTGTACTGATGACATGTGCCAAAGGGTTTACAGGTCCCATGTGGCCCAGAATCCTCTGTGCCTCCCTGCAGTCACCATCAGGCAAGATGAAAAGTGCTCGGGCAGTAACTGGGTACATAGAGCCAGTCTGCATTCATGCTGTGTAGGAGCGGCTGATGGTCTCCTGCACGGTTGGGATGGACGGAGACGAGAGATCTCTGAGGCTAGGTTGTGGACTTGAGTTTATTACAAGGGCGTGGGTGCAGGGCCCTGCTGGGAGCTGCCAGCCACAGCTCAGAGCAGGGCCGAGAGGAGAAGAGAGAGAGAGCGAAGAAGAGCAGGAAAAAGAGAGCAAGAGAGAGAAGTTCCCATTACAATAGATTAAATCATCTTCTGTGTTGAATATTCTGATTCTCACTAACCAATGTAGTACAAGATACAAATCTTATAGCATTTACATACAGCCTATAGGAATCACTACATTACCATACTGTGTTACACTTTAAACCCTAAAAACTACTCTTTAGGCCTCTCCTACTGAGCAGGCAGGGTCTGCTTCTGACCCTTGGACCTGCTTGCTTGGAGAGGGTATTTATTCATCAAGAAGGGGATTACCTGCTCAGCCGCACCATTGTTTTCCTGTTGTTCATTAGCTAGGAGATCTCAAAGGTTGCCTTCATTTCAATCTTGCTTATAGTTTCTATATTCTCAAAATCTTTTGCCAAGCAATCATATTTATAGGGCTTCCCAGTTCCATCCTCACCAACAATGCTGCCCTGGTAGGATCTCTTATACACAGCCTGCTGTTAGGGCCTTCTCAGTCTGAAGGTGTGAGTTTTTTATTATGAAGCCTCTTTCTTCTATGAATTAGTCTAATTTTTTTACATATTGTTTCCATAATTTTTGCAGCAATGAGCTCACAAATTTAATTCTATTGGATAATTTGACCTTATGACAGTTTCAAATCTGTCTGTGATGTGATGCTTTCATTGGATGGCTCTCAGGTCTCAATTATTCCTTTTCCACCCATATCTCCCATTCCTTTTTAAATTACTCTCTGCTATATATTTACCTACTTACCTATATTTACCTATTAGTCTCTTTCCATATGGTCCTGTTTTCTTTCCAGAGCAATGATCAAACTTGCTGCTCCTCTCTGCATATTTCCTCATTCTTCAATGTCCTTTTTGAGATATTGTGGCCTTCATGAGCAATGATAAGGAAAGATATGATGCCAGCTATGTGACGTGGTGAGGTTCTTCAGAAGAGCTACTGAGAGGGAGTAGCTGACCACAGGGAACAATTTTCCATGATATGTGACAAAGAGCAGAGGACAAAGACTTCATGGCACCAACTGAAACACTGGTCACATCCGTCAGTAAAATTTTGTCAGGCACAATCCCGTGTCAATTATTTCTATTTGTTTCTGGTCCTTACCTTATTACTCCTTAACACCCATGCTGTCTCCAGATGGCAAAGGTCATGAAATTATCTCTGAAACAGAGCAGGCATGTAGTGGAGGCCCTGTGATTTGCAGCAGAAAAATGGATGATAATTTGATTTCCTGGCTGAATATTAATTCTTTCTTGAAGACAATCAAAAGAACAGGAATTGGAAGAGAACAAGGAGCTCCTGAGCTCCTTGCTGAGGGCCCCTGCTCCTGTGGCACTGAGCAGTGTCCCCAGGAGGAGATCCAACCAGTGCTGCACTTGGCAGCCTGGATGATGCTGCAGTCCCTCAGCAGCTTCTGAGTGTGCTCTGAGTGGGACAGAGAGCAATTCCAGGGGGAAAGCAGCTCCTCCTGTTCCCCCTGACTCCCACAAGAGCTACCCTTTTGCCAGAGCTAACCTGGCACATCCTTTTTTGGAAGGCTGAGAGGTCAGAAGGGGGATGGATGTGGCTGATGGGAAAGGCTGCCATGGGAATGGTGGGAGCCATGTCCTGTGGCACCCGAGCTGTTGTGGTGGATTTGGTCCTGCAGAAGGATGTGCCAGCAAGGGCTGAGCAGCACCCAGAGCTGCAAACATCAGATGGCATCACCCAGGGCAGAACTGCTGGCACAGTGTCATCACAGTGCAAGCAGCTTTGGGGCAGGGCTTGCCAGCTCCCCGCTGTGTGCAGGAGCCAAAGCACAGGCACAGCAGGCTCCTTTCTGTCCCTGCCAAGATGAGACAGGTTTAGAGGCAGAAAATTGTCGCAATACTTTTTGGGCCATTACTGCAGCTTCTGGGAACTAACCAACTTCCCAAGAAGGCTTTTGGTGGTTTAATAGTCTTAAATGCAGAAGCACAGTGAGGTTGTTGTCTATGGGAACCCGCTCCCATCACTGGACATCTGCTCTGCACCTGAGCCCTGCTGCTGGAGAAGTGGGAGCTCCACGTGCAGGGAGGAGTGCACTAAGCAAAGGTGGTTTAGAGAATCCTGTGCAATACCTGAATGTTAAATTATACCAGTACCTGAGTGCCATTAAAAACTGTATTTACTCTCATTACTGAATTGTACATTCTGTTAATATTATGTGACACATGTGGTCATGGGCAGTTATCTTTTATTCTTATTGTAAGGGCTAAAGGTATCTATTCTGTTCATTGTAATGAGCCTCTCCTATCAGTGATGGTAATGAAAGAGATTTTAATTATGTCAGGCTTTAAGGCAATAACTGTCCTAAAACTCTATCTGTGCCCAGCCCTTTCTGAGAGGAGGAAGAAAATAAGAGACTGAGGGCACAGGTGGAGGTAAAGGAACAGGCACAGAAAAGTACCTGACCACGGAGTGTCTCCCTCTCCCATCTGCTGTCCCAGCAGGAACAAAGACAACTCATTTTACTTCAGAGGTGTGGGTTGAGGGATAAATAAGGGTGAAGGCACAGTGATGTTGTAAGCTGTATGCTCAGCAGAGGCAGGAGCCTTCAACAGACACTCAGCTTCTCTGCTGCTCTGCAAGGCACTGTTCAGACACTTTTTCCAGCAGGTACAACCTCGCTGCATAGGGTGGGCAAGTTGGGGAAAGGTACTCTGGTCTTGGAGGTGAGAAGGGGTGACCAGAGGAGTAGGACTGATGGGCTGGACAGAGGGGAGTTATTTGTGAATGAAAATCAACAGATGGAATCCATAACAGATGCATCTTTGGCCTACTAATACATGACCCCTGTCCCTTGCTGGCTGTCTGGCAGCAGATCTGAGAACAGAGATGTCTGTACTGCTGCAAGCTGCAGCCTCCTCCTCTCTGCAGGACCTGGGACCTCCCCACCTGCTTTCCCAGGGGTCTGGCTCTGCAGGTCTCACCACAATGCTGCACTGGACTCAGGGCTTTGTAAAAGTGACACAGAAAATCCTCCCCTTCTGATGTCCCACTAACCCTGCAGCACTTCTAATGCACTGGCCCACAGGAAAGGCAATGATGCCCCAAGGTACTTTGGACATTAGGCTGCTAGCTTTTGTAGCTCAAATACATGAAAAAGGAATCAGGCCTCGGAGAAGTCAAACATAAATTTAACATTTCCAGAAGAAGTGACTGCCTAAAATGTCATTCCTGTCGCAAGAGTGCCTTGAAAATTTGATAAAATGTGGGGAAAATAAGTTTCATGCACTTCTTGCTTAATTTCTTATGTGTTCACTTTCTTCAGCTGATCACTCCCATACTTGTGAATGATTAATGTGTGGAGTTTTGTTTTCTTGAAAGAAAAGCTTCTTGCTATTGTTCTGACCTTCGTGATGTAGAAATACAAAGCTGATATATTCTCCTGACTGAAAGTTGATCAAAATGTCTCTCAAAGTTGTCTGCACACTGCAAGGCCTCTTTTCTGCCTGTGCCTCCTGATCCTCCTCCTTGGGTCCTTGTCTTTAAACAGCCACTACACTGCTATTCACTTTTGTCCATTCCTTTGAGAAGAAATATGAATATTCAAACAAAACTTTCTGAGAAATGAAAAACAGAAGTTAAAAAAAGAAAAAAAAATGACCTTGTCAGGAGGAAAAGACAACCTTGCATTGAAAAATAAAATGAGGCCAATAGATGAGGATGTGAAGACTTCAGAGGGACTTTTGGAAATTTGCACATACAGCAGTAGCCTGTATTAGGCTTTAAGCAGAAATACATCAGTGTGATGCATATGCAACATATCCCACACATGACACTTCTGATGCAAGCAAAGCCTAACTTCTGTTTGGATTTTCTTTTTCTTTGTGGACTCTTCTTTTTTCTTAGAAAGTGTGGGACTATGTAAGTACATACAATAATCTGTTCCTATCCTATTGATTAATCTAAGTTTGTTTTGCTCCTCCATTCTATTGGGGTTATATGAGGGATATACCCAGGGTTTTTTGGATTGCTCAGTCACACACATGATTGCTCTCAAAAATTAAACATTATTTTTAACATCAAGTAGCAAATTACTTTTATTTCCCTTCTTTTCATTAGCCCAGTTTGTTCCTTCAAATGACCCTTGGTTTTTTTGTTGTTCTTTTTTTGTTTTTTTGGTTTTTTTTTGAGAAACTAGGAATCTATTAGGTAAGTTTGTGTCTATTGATGCAAAAATCAAATTCTGAGGAAGAGTCTGAGGAAGCTCTTTCAGTGGCCCTTCTTTCCTTTGGAGCTGTGTGGTGGTGGCTGGCCCTTGCCTGATACACAATCCAAGCTGTGTGAGCTGGAAAGGACAATCTTTGTGCTTAAATGTTTCTCCCAGGTCCACAAAGACTGCAATTGATTATATCAGTGTGCAGATGGAAAACCATGCCTTTCCACACTCTTTTCCTTGCACTATTACATAGGAATGAACATCCATCCACAACTGAGCAGGAAAACATCCTGGAAGTACCCACAGGACTGATGGAAGGAAGAATGTGGACCTGTTCCAGAAAAGGACCAAACTCCCCTTTCTTCTATTTCTACTGAATGAAGGTACAAGCACAGAGAATCCAATCCTCTGGCAGCCACACAAAAAAGCATTGACCAAAAAAGCATGGGGATCACCCTGGAATGCCATAAAGGTGCTCCAGGGCTGATTTAGTGTGGTGGTGATCTTGTATAAAGCCTCACATCATCACTTACTGCTTAGGGAAAATGTACACCCCCTCACCACTGAGCAATTTGTGCTTTCCTGCCTAAGTCATCCCCCAAACAAATATATTGAGACCAATTAATTATTCTAAGTATGAAAGATTAGCCTTAATACTGTGTAATTCTAACTCTGGAATGAATCAGTAAAAGGAATTAAATTATTCTTGCACGTAATTGCATGGACTCAATGCAATTACACAGTAAAGTTGACAGTTTTCACTTAATTTATTGTTCTTTAAAATGATTGTGTGTGTTTCTCTAATTCTTTGGAGTGCATGAAAGAGAGAATTACTTGGAAATGGAAACTACTTGGCAATGTGTTTTTGGAAGAGAGTTGCAGGAGCTACTGCAAATTCAGCAAATGTTTTGTGTATGGGACAAAAGGATTGATAGGATGTTTAAAGGAAAGAGTTCTACATTCCAGTTCTGTTAAACTTGGCTTCAGGTTTGAACTCTTTGATCTGATTTACTTTTCTGTTTTCTTCTTTGATCCTGAGCCACAGACAGATGGCTCTGCACTCATTGTAAAAGCCCAGTGAACCCCAATTGAAGTGCTGTTGCAAAATGTTGAGGTAACAGGCACTGCAGGGAAAGCTGCTCTGGCCAGCTGGTGTCATGTGAGGCACCTTTGAATCATACTTTGCATGTAAAACCAACTGATTGTTGGCAAATGGAAAAAATTAGTTCTTTGGGTGCCAAAAAGTGCAATTTTTCCAGTTTCTTGGGTCAAAACTCAGTATTTCACTGGCAGGTCCTTTGCATTGGATATCAGCCCTTACATCTGCTCTACAGTTCCTGGAGAGAGGGCAGCCTGGGACTGACACTTTGGACTGGATTCTCAGGCTTGCTAGGGGGCTGGCACCAAAAGAAAGCAACATTAGCCCTGAAAATAACTCACTTTAACACATTTCCACCTTTCCTTGGCTTCTAGTCAAGCTGCAGTTTTGGGCTCCATCTTCAGTGCCAGAAAATTTGCATAACCAAAATCACTGCAATGAAATCCTAGGATATCTCTTACTATATACATAAAATTCAAGTTAAAAATTGAAATATTTAAACATGAGAAAAAAATCTACATGTTCAAAATAAAATTAAATGCATCATGTCATGGCTGTGTTCATTAATCTGCAACCATATTGAATTAAGTGGTCTAAATGCTGTTTCCTGGTTCAAACACCAGCCAAAACTTTCAGTAGTCTCACTGATATGAAAGCAAGAAGGTTTAGGTGTCCAGGAAGTAGCCAAGGACAAGCTCATCCTTGAGAAAGAGCCTCTAAAGCCAATGATCTAATTTGGTGATAAGTGGGTTCTGCTCTGTCTTTAATGCAAGGGCAGAGTGGAAAGCCTGTTTGTGACTTTGATATCTGTCTCAGAGTTTTAAAGATTTCAGCCAAATTTTCTTATTTTCTGGCCATTAAAATAATTATTTTAGCATTTTCCTTCTGTTATTTGTCTTGCCCTCAGAGCTCCACTGAGAACGGCAGGGGACTGGAGAGTGGGGAAAGTGGGAATGCAGGTTTTGTGTGATATAACAGCAAAGGAAGACAGCTTTTGTCCCTGTTCTGTGTGTATGCACAAAGGATTCAAAAGCCATAGAGTGACAGCTATTTCAGCATGCTTTAAAATACAGATGGAATTATTGGGATGATCCCTCTATATAAGAAATTTACAACCTACCTTGGCACTCTTTCACTGGAAATCAGAGATAAGAAGGATTTAGTGGATTCAGACAGATTGTTCTTGCTTACTATATGCCATAGTTCATAATACTTCAACTTTTTGTATCTTTTAACTTAGTCTAGGTTTCTGTCATCTTCTCCTATGTATATTGTTTATTTTTGTGAAGAATTTAATTTTAAATTCTAGGTGAGACAAGTCTATTGGATGTTTACTCAACTTTACAGAATTAATCAGTTCAATAATTTTCTTCAGTACTTAGGTTTGCAATTTGCTTAGGCATTTTTGATTGCCAGGATAATCTTGATAGATGTTTCTGCCTTATGATAGTGGTGAAATGGTTAGAAACGCTATGTTTCAATAGGAAACATTGTTGTCTTTAACAAGATACTTTGCAAAGTTGTGCAAAGTAAGGACTAACTGTGTTTTATTGCTAAGTATGTGGTATATCATGCATCTTAGTGGAATGGAAAGACAGGTGTGTTTTAAATGTGCCTGTTCATTGACAGCATTTGTTTACAGCCTTGTGCATTAGGGCGAATATGGTTTTTTTTCTGGTAGTCTGTTCAGTTAATTATCACTTCAATAGTGATAGTGCAAAGTTAAAATATACCCAAAATACTTTGCAAGAGGATGGGATGGTTCAGAGTTAATTTCATTTAGGAAGTAATTTGTTCATTCTCTGTGCAGAATCAGAATTATTTTTCTTCTTTTTTAATATATGGGATTTTACTTTTAGCATTGGATGAAGCTCTCAATATTATTGACAATCATCAGTTACCCAACTGGACCAATGCAAAGGGCTGCATCCTTATGTGAAATCAAAATAGCACATGGGTGTGACGATGCCCTTCAGTTTGATTTGGACTGTAACCTGTCATTTAGAAAAAACAATCAAACAAAATCTTTCCAACATGCAAATAACAAATTTTAAAATATTTTCCATTAAATTATAGTAGCACATCATGTTTGATAGACACAGCTGTAATAGCCACTGCCAATACAAATAGAGTATCCTAAGCACATATCTACTAAATTCAGCATACTCTTCCTTCTGTTTAAAATAGGTAAAAATCCCAAAGCAAAATAAAACATTTTTAGTTAGCACGGAAATGGAGTGGAAGAGATGACAGAGGTTTGGCAAATGTCTGAGGATAAAGAGCAGTTCTAGATATTCTGGCCTAGATTCAGCAGAGCACATCCTCTTGCACATGTATGGCTTAGACTGGGGAAAAGGCAGGTATTGGTAGGTCTTCAGATGTCTAAAAACTTGGATAGGGAGCCAGTGCTTTATATTTTATTTAGTTCTGGCAAAGATGTAGGCAGCCAGTCACCTTTTCAGAGATCCACACTTACTTCAGCTGGTGTCAATGGATGGTCACTTTCCACACATCTCTGAAATTCATTTGGATGATTCACAGCCTTTTTAAGCACTAATATTATTAAGAAAATGCACACCTAAATGCTCAGTTAGGGGTACTTAAAAGTCACCTATCCATGAGTCACTGTTTTACCAGCTATTCCTATCATATGACAGATCTCCTTTAGTGCACTTATACTTCAGAAATTACTGTGGTTTGTGCAATTAGCTTGTTCCTTTTTGTATCTAAACCTCCTCTCCTCTATGGTCTTCAGGGAGTACAAAGTGGGAAGTCAAACTTATCAGCAAAGAAGCTCAGTCACCATGAGGTCACCTGCTTTCTGCAGGTCCTGATTACCTATCTCAGTCCCACAGAGACCAGTGACCTTATACCTTGTTTCTTTTCTCCTCATCTAACTCTGCTCCACTGGAATAACTGCTCTTTTCCTCTCAAACTGTTGAATGGATTAATACAATTGTATGAAACTCCAGCAATTGTGCTTTGCCCAGACTGAGCTTTGAATTTCTTATATTGCAAAAAAAAAATCCAACCCCAAACCCTAACCAACGAGCAAACCAGAGCACAAACCAAACCCAGAAAAACTACAAAAAAACCTCCAAGACAAGATTTCTGGGCCCATCAGCTGTCCAAAAGTGCAACAGTTAAGCAATAAAAGGCATTGCATCTTCTACCACACTTGCTTTCTTTTGCCTTTACACTGTTGTGAAAGCAGCAAATACCAAGCCTTGTGTTACATGCTACATACCTCTTGACCTGAACTCCCTGTTTTGAGCTCAGTTTCACTTAGACTTTTGGTTTGTTAGAAACACTGAAAACTTACCACTAGCTTTGTTAAGAGTATATCTTGAGCTTTTATTAGGAGCATCTTTCCTTTTACCTGGTGCATGCTTACTGCAATATAGCACTTTCCAGCTCCTGTGACAGATACTCACCATTATGCTCTTTGAGGAAGGGGATTTTCTCCTGCTTTTTTCTTGTTTTCCTATTCTTCACAGAAATATTACCTTCCAATCTTTCAAAAGCTGTTTTGCAAGTGCTGGGGTAATCATATGTGATATGCACACAGTTTCTGCTTTTCATTTTCTGGTACATTTCTGGAACCATTTATCTGTATCACAGTGGGGTTCTCTGTTTCATTCCCATTTGTGCTGAACTGATTCAAGTCCTTGCATTGACTCAGAGCACCTTTTATATTAAAAATATGAGCATCACATACAAATTAAGAGGTGGGTGAGACAAGTAAACAGGGAATACAGAAGGGAGGCTTGCAGTTAGTGATTTTTCTGAGAACTGCAAGTGACTGTATCTGTTCTGTGCTGCTGCATTACAATGATCATCTGCTGAGACAAGTAAAAAAAAAGGTTAAAATGATACAAAATTTTACCAGCAGAATAAGGTAAAGATTTGACCTCTCAGCTTTGAGGACCCGAATTTCTGTAGGATCCCAAACCAGGACCACTTTGTGCCTGTGCTGCAGTGGCCCCTCCACCAGTCATGGGCTGTGCAGCCACCCCAGGAGTGAGTGGGGAGAAGCTGCTCTCAGGAGTGGGGTGACTAAAAGGCAAGATCAGGAAAGAGACACCCACACTCTTCTTTTTGCCTGAATGAAGAGGGAAAACAGCCTAGGTGATTATGGCCCACAACTCTTGTATTGCTTCTGACTCACCCATGTATTGGCAACCAGGGAAGAAAACCCACTGCAATTTTATTTCAGGTATAGATTATTCTTCTTGCTGCCAGTGGCATAATACCAAGATAAAAGGAATTTTTAGGGAATTGATATTTTTGTGGGTGTCTGAAATACAGGTCCCTAATAATGAGGAGATAATAGTGACTGCTGCTGTCATTGTGGTGAAGGGCCAATTTCTGGTTATGCCTTAGATCCTAAAACCAAAATGTACAGAGAACAAAATAGGAACAGAAGTTCTTGTTAGGACTTTGATTTTTATGCAAGTTGGTAATTACTACATCCATTCTTTGTAGAAAAGAGAAAAAAAAGATTTTCTAACCAACTAAAGTTAGCAAAAATTTATTTACTGACTCCAGAAAAATCAGCATCAAGACCTCTGTGTGCCTCTACACCATGCAGTGTGAGCTGGGCTGTATTCAGTACTTCTCCTCCTAGACCACGTGATATCATAGATGATTTCATCAGAGGAGTATTAGAGGAATTGTAGTTATTGCTTCCTATGGCTTCAGTCCCTTTTATTCACACACAAAACCTTATTTCCACACAGTCTCTTCCAGATTGGAGTTCATCACTACAACCATCCCTAATGCTCTCAACAGCTCCATATTTCTGACATGAAAATATTCTTAGTTCATCTGCATCGTAAAATCACCTGCCACAGACTCTGCTTGCCTATCTGTAGCCTTTCACATTTACACAGCAAGGACACATGGCTAGCAAGGAAAACTAGCAGTGCTCTAATTCAGTGACAGTGAGAGGCTGTAAAGCACCTGAAAACTTTAAACCGCCAGAAAGAAAATATTTTTGCGCAATAATCTTTAGGCTGTGGTTCTGCAGACAGACCAAAAAGGTCTGCAACTAGGGATGCATCACCTTAACAATATTAAAGAGTCAGTTAATCTCTTTTTTAAAAGGCACGTGTGTTTAGGAAGTGAATGCTCAATGGAAATAAACACTGGTCTCACTGTGCTCCTTGCCAAATGTGTAAATTATGTAGCACCAGCTATGTCAAAGGTCTGAGGTACAGTGGCATTAATGAATGCACAGTGGAGTTTACACTAATTAATTTATCTTGTCAGATTGTGACAAAGTACTTTCCAATAAAATTTGCCAAGTCACAACCCCTGATCAGCCTCCAGACAGCAATTAACAAGATGTTTCAATGATTTTACTGTAATTCCTCATTGCAACTCTAAAGGAAATCCTGGAGTATCAGAATACACCAGCAGAAGAAAAATGGAATTGAAAACAGTTAGGAATATCTGAACAATTTTTAAATTAAAAAAAAAATCTTACAGAAAATTAGAAAATTTTGTAAAATACCTTTCTGTTCAAGCAGTGACTATACTGATGCAAGGAAGCAATAAAACAGTAGGATGGATTTGGAACTGCAAACACTGAAGATAGAAAAAAGAAACGTATCTTTCTTCACTGACTACTTTATCACCTGTTTCCTTTGCTTGGGGACGCTAAGAAATCACAAGTATCATTTGCCAGAACTCTTTCATATAAATGTAAAATATTTTCTGTCTCATTATTTTCTTTCCAGAACTCCTGATCTGGAAAGCTGGAGACATTAATCTCATGCTTTTATCTGGAATTATATTCTTGGAGGATGAAATATGATTATTCTGAATATTCAGGACCATGAAATTCTGCCTTCATTTTCATTTCCTTATCCCATTCTCCACTATTCACACTATTTCCCTCTTTTGTGTACAACACCTTTTTTTTGCCCTAAAGAAAATCTTCAGCTTATTTTCCAGAAAATCACAAAATTGCCTCCTATCAGCTTCTGGCAGGGACCAGAGAGAATTGATCTGCAGAAGCTGCTGCTGACCTTGTGCATCCAAATAAGACAGTTCAGTAACCAAGGGAGCTCATCATAATGCCAGCACATAAATCAGTGTGTTAAATTTAAAGATTGATAAGATGTTAAAACATAGAGTAAGATATGAGCCCCCCAGGCTGCCTGCACTGATGCAGTTCAGCATCAGCCTGATATTCTACAGTATCCTACAGGTAATAAAAAGACAAAGAGTAAAGCAAGATGTTATCACAAATGCTTTGAGCACAAACCAGTAGGACTAATGAGAATGATTATCCTGCATCATCTACATTTTATTTGATGAGAGCTAGAAGGAAGCTGTAGTTGAGAAGAAACTTATTTTTCCCCTTTTAATTAAAACATCCCCCCAGAGACAATTACATGTACTGTGTCAGAGTAATATTATTAGCTCAAAACCAGAGTTATCTCAGTCTTTACAGCCTCTTCACTGTGCTCTTACTGATGTGATCTCAAGTTGTTCTCAGCATGCCACGAGAGACAAACTTCTTGTCTTCCAAAAAATCAAAAAGAGTTCCCCAAAGATGTTATAATTCAAGGAAGCCTTTATGAATATGCTCAACTTTCAGTCTCCTTTGGGTTTAAAAGTGAGCTTAAAATACAAAACATACTCAAGACAGGGAATGACACAAGCACGTCTTCCCTGAGACCTAAAAAGATAAAAGATAGAGTAGGGAAAATGTTCAGTTTGTCTGAATAAAGGATGCATTATGCCCAGATCTTTCTTGGAGGTGACATGTGATTATGAGAAGGTGTCTCTGTGCCAAATCTCACTCTCTTACTGGGCCCACGTTGTCACTGAGCCCTGGGTTGGATGTGCCTGATGTGTAAATGCCTGAGAAATGCACCCACCTCTACAGCCTGGCACCTTACAAGGTGTGCAGGGAGCTTGTGGCTGCTACTCTGGTTCATCTGCATTGGGCTGAGGGGCCGCTTGTGGGTGCAGAACATTCCAAAAGGGATGTGCTCAGGAGACAACTCATGCACTGATTGCTGTGAGAGAGAGCATCCCACAACAGGAAAAGAAAAAAAGTTTTTAAGAGTGTGAACACTGAAACTGTCATACTCTTGGAATAACATCTGACCAACTTCTTACTTAAGGACCAGGAGCATGTGTCAAATGAGCTTCAACCCACGAGGCTTTGTTCTGACAGGGCTTTTGCATGTTTATGTAGCATAAAGATAGATACTCACTGCACTGGCCATGCTTTTCTGCTTGTTTTAGTTTCAGATTTGGAAAAAAAATTCTAATGAGACAGTGCCATGATTGGCCCTCAAAGATGATATAGATATAGATATAGATATAGATATAGATATAGATATAGATAGATATAGATATAGATATAGATATAGATATAGATATAGATATAGATATAGATATAGATATAGATATAGATATAGATAGATATATACAAATACATATATAGGTGTATGTGTGTTTATCACACATAGCTGACATCTCTGGAAAGGTTTTATTGCAACTGATTTCCTATCCCTAAATTAACAGTTTGAAGCCAGTGGATGCCTGTGATTGCTTTTACCCTCTGACAGACTTACATGCGACTGTGTCTGTAATGCTTTTGTGACTTAAAGCATCCAAAGGCTTCCCCTGGGCCAAGTACACAGCAACAGTGCATAGACATGGGTGTACTAAAGGAGAACAGGATGAGAAAATAATTTAAGAGGGTGCAGATGCCCATTCTCATCTTCCTCCTGTGCTAAGACATCTCATCTGATGTGTCATTATTATCAGCAACACAGCGGACACAGTCTGCTCTGAAAGGTGTGGTTAATTTGCTTCCAGTTTTGCTGGCACATTTTCTCAGCCAGACAGTGGGCTCCTTGTTTTGCAGCTCCTTGCTAAACAGCTCAGAGCACCAAAGGCAGCTCTGGACACTGAGCATCCCTGGCAGTCTCAGGTTGGTTCATTGTGCCCTCCCCTCTGGCTGCAGCCCCTTTGCTGCTCCTGCAGGGTGAGGGTAAATCCTACAATGGCTCCTCATGTCCACGGTGGGAGATTCCCCCCCTGCGGCCTGCTCAGCTCTTGCACAGTGGCCCTGGGCTGACACAGTGCCATGGTCTCTCTCAGCAGCTGGAGAGGGAGATAATTCCTCCTCTTGCCAAGGGGTTGGAGGGAGGGAAGAGACACTAGACCCACAAAATTGCTTCATGTATTTGAAGTCCCTTTTGTTCCTGGTCACCTTACTTTTCAGTCATGCTTCCAAATAGACTGGATGATGATGCCCAGCATACCAAAGGAAAAAAATCAGTAGCAAAAAAGATGAAAATAATCATCTAAAGGCTGAATCAAAATAAAATAGAAATGTGTTAACAACACAATTGTTAGAAAAAAATCAGGTTTTCTCTCCCAAAGCTATTGCTAGAGTCTGTTTTACTCATGAGACACAGTCCACTACCCTATGGCAGCTGATACTGCTTATCTCCAAGATGCCAGAGGCTGTCAGTTATTTTCCAGTCTGGGTTATGTACAGCAGTATGTCACAGCACCAAAAATAATCTGAAAAGTTCCACTAGTCAACAAAGCATTTCAGACATTGCTTAAGCTGGCAGCAACTGCAAATAATTTATCAGGTTATTTCTTTTCCAGGCATGAGCAAGTCTATGAAATAAAATGTAAATTGAGCATGTTCAAAGCATTGTCCAAACCAAGGATTGTCTAACACACACAGATGTTCTATGTAAGAGTTTTAGATCTTTACTGCTTTGAGAAAACAGATACATACTAACCAGAGCCACATTTCAAATGTTTCTGTTGGACAAAACTTATAGATTTATATTAGTAAAATGAACCAAGTAATGACTGTGGAAACAGGAGCAAACATAGAAATATACTTTAAAATACAGTCAGATAAAGGGGAGAAAAGGCATAACAGCAGCTAATGACAGCTATCAGAATAAAAGGGCTTTGTGTGCTGAAAGGCAAACAAATGCCCAAAGCTATCACACCGGTTGAATTTCATGGGTGTGCAAAGTCTGCATTTCTCTGCCAAAATAACACAGCAAAGAGATTTTATGCTTCAAGCTGCAATGCTGTCGTGGTCACAGAACTCAGAAAAGGATTGTTGGAGGCTCAGGCTTTTAATGAAAATGTTCAAGATCCAGTAGTGGATTCCAAATCTCTCACATTGGAGAGCAGGTCTGGTACCTCCACCAAAACCCTCGGTCAAAACCAATATTGAACTCTGATTTTCCTTTTTGATTCCTTTACTTACTATGTCTACTTACTATGTCTCTCTCTGTCTTTTTATTAAAGTCTCCTCTTGCCACCAATGCAAATTCTTTTCTTTAGAGATCTCCATCTCATTTGATGAGTTCCAATGAAACAAGTGCAAGATATGATAATGCAGTTTCCAGTTCAGACTGGCTCCAAGCTTTTGCTCCCAGTATCCTGACCTTGCTGTCTCAACCCAATCACTAAGGAACTTCTGAGAGTCCTTTTTAGAGGAGATGGAGGGCTGTCACAGGGGCATGAGGGATGCTGTGAGAGGCTCTTAAAAATGAATGGAGAGCACTAACATGCTCAAGGAAGTTCTGCTTAAGTGAAATTCTCAATTCATTTACCAAAGCAGCTGTTACGTCTCTTGTGCTGTTGGATAAAAAATAGCAAGTGATATATCTTGTTATTTATCTGCTTTCAGGGAATTTTAGGGGCATTAACATTCAACAGAACAAGTGCTCTGTGGATTCTTAGTCTTTGATGACTCTTGTTTAGCAGGTAATCCAGGAAACCTAACTGAGATATTTCTCACTGCTTGTTTGTAAGGCATATCACCAAAGCATATTTCTCATGTATTTTATTTTCTCTGAGATTATGACAGAATAACTTTCTCAGTGTTGGCTCACATTATGCTGATAAGCACTTACACTGGGACCCCAGACAGCAATTTTGCACAAGTATTTCAACTTTAGATCAAAGTAAGTTTATGGGCATATTTTCTCAGCAGCAGACCTTTCACTATGTTTACATAGAAGGATGCTCTGTGGATAGGCTGTGAGATTGGATGTCAGCAGAGCTGGTCAGTCCATGCATGTCTAGTCCCTGAGTGAATGTTGTTTCCAGGCTACCCTCTCCACAGACATCTAACCAGTTGCTTTATTCCCATCTCAGCTTGTTGTGTGGTACTGTGACAACACACTTGATTTCCCCATGGTACAAATCCCTTCGGAAGCCTCATGAATGGAGATCTCCTGAGATCCCTATCATCTGGAATGTCTATCTGGGGCTGCTGGCCCCTGGTGTAACCCCTGCAGAGTGCTGCTCCTGCCCTGCTCTCTGTGTCTCTTCCCCCATCTGTAGCAACCCTGACTGACTAGATGTAGGGGGATACAATATAAGTAAATAAGGTAGTATAGAATGTAATCTCACCTCCTAAAGAGTTGCAGCTGAGCCAATTACTAGAGACTAGGAGCAGGCCTGATGTTAACAGGGCACAGCTGTAGCCAATCAGAAGAGTGTTATAAAAGAGTGGATTGGTTGGCTGAGGGGAAATGGAGTTGGCTGCTGGAGGACAAGGAAGAGTCAGTGCCTGGAGGAGCTGCCTACAAGAAACATCAAGGAGGTACAAAACTCTAGCAATATGGAACCCTTACAATGTAATGACAATAGAACTCTTGCACCATAATGACAACAACTGGAGGCCTCTCCCATCAGCCCACTGATTCCACAGAGCAGCAGAGTTTCTATGCTCATGAAATCAGATCTGCAGCTTGCCAGGGCTCTCTGGATGGCATCTGGTCCCCCTTCCTGCTGGAGTGGGGACTATCCCCTGTGCTGGATTTGACTCTATCTCACATTGTGTAGATTGTTATACATGAGAAAAGTGTACATTGGTTATATTTTGGGTAGTCCTAGATGGCCATGATGAGCACTCATCACGCACTGATGATATCTGCTTCTGGCTGAGCCAGCGGTGTTGCTGACAGGAACAGTTCTGCTTTGAAATTAATTTCCCAAGTGCCAAGTAGTGCCAGTGGGCTTGAAAGCAGCTTGAGCAGAGCGAAATCCAGGAAGCAGTGGGTCTCACAGGGTGTGAGATGGAAGACCCTGGGTTTAGCATCAAGTCCCATTGCATTTGTGAGTTGTTGGACCAAGCAGTGCCACTCAGCAAGAGCAGAGGACCCAAGTGAGATCTCCACTGCTTCAGGCACTCAGGAGGCAGATGTGTCCTTCTGGCTCCGACTGCAAGGGTGAGGACCAGCACCTCCATCTGAGTGGCCCCTCAGCAGGCTCTCAGGGATGCAGCCTGAATGCTGATCATCCCTTCCTTGTGCTCTGTTTACTTCATCACCAGACCTTGCACTCGTATTGCAGCCATGGGGCTGGGACCCCCATAACAATGGCCAGAAATGTGTGTGCAGCCCACCCTCTGATGTGGGGACAGTCTCTCCCCTGTGACATGCTGCTCAGACTGTGCAGCTCTCCCTGACCCCTGTGCCTCCAGGCTCTCCTGCTCGGCCCAATCAGGAGGTCACCCACTCTGCCCCTGACTGTGGAGATGAGGGCAAGGCCATGGCATGTGAACAGCTGCTCTGCAAAACCACAATACTGTCCTGGTTCCTTTTTTCACCTATTTGCAGAGAAATATTAAAAAAATATAGCAAACAACCGATAAAGAAACAAAACGTGATAAGATAATGAAATTGTTTAGCATAAAGCCAAATTTAAACCTATTGTCGCAGTTTAAGCAAGGTCAGGCAGGTCTGACCAGGAGAATTTTCTGAAAAAGAAGAATGATGGATCCTGTACACTGGCTGCCTTTGTGTGGCTCTGAGGAAGGGTTTGCTTTCTTGTCTTCTCTTTTTGGTGCATCTGTGAAACAATCATCTCCTGGTGGTTGTGCTTCTGCTCTGCACACCCTTATTGCCAGCCTCACACCTTTTGCAGTGCCCTCTTTGTAAAAGCTCATTTTGTATTTGTCATTCACATCTGGAGGTTCTCCAAGGTCTGTCACCATTTTAGTGTGAAGCCTACCTCACCTGTGCAGTAATATTTTACTTCTTTGTAGATGGAAAACCTGATTGCCTGGGTAAATAAAAATTTAGTGATGTACTGTGGTTAGTGAATCCACCCTTTAGTGCAACTGCTTTTTTTGTGGAAACATGCAGAAAAATCCTCTCCCTCCTTGACCAACTCTTCTCCTTTTGCTTTGGCTGCTCAAGAGTTCTTGTGATGTGAGAAGTGCTCTGTGCCATAGCTTTCCATTGATGTTTTGGCTCCATCTCACCCTGAAAACTAGGGTTTTTACTGAGAGGGAGAAAATTGGCATTTCTTCAGTAAAAATTGAAAGAAATAATTTTGTCAGAGTGGGAAAATTCAGATTTTCTGTCAGAACAGGAATGTGTTAAAATCACAATTAAACCTAGTAGGTCTGCTAGTGGAACTCTGATTTCTGCAGCTTGCCAGAGTTCTGGAGGTCCATTAGTGAAAAAAATCACCACTGTTTATGTAGGAAATATTTATAATCTTCTTATTCTTGGGGTTTTTGGAAAGTATTTCTTTAAAACCTGACAAATTCTACCAAATTGCCCTTGCATGCTGCATAATGTCAACTATGCCAGATTAATAAAGCCAGCATGCTAAATGAGCCAAACCACAGAGCCATGACTGTTGCTGTTTATTGATATTGTTCAGTTCCAGTAAACTCCAGCCTATTCCTGTAGTGTGAAGTTATGAGTCAGATCTTCTTCGATCAAAATCACCCTAATGCATGGCAGCAAGATAATACATTGCAACAAATCCTTCCTATTGAAAGCAGAGTTCTTTGGGAAGACTCTGTAAAGTACCATAAAATAAGCACAAAATGCAGAGCTGGATTCAGCACTGCTCTCACTGCTGGGTTTGCTCTTAAGCTGTGCAAAGGTTCAGCTGCTTCAGTTCTGTGGGTGGTCACTGCACATGTCCATGACAGGCATTGCTGAGATGGAGAAACATCTTGAAGTGATCCACTCCCTACACTTTGACCTTCCACTAAAAGCCACCTTTTCTAACTGCTCCAGCCCACTCAGTCTCATTCTTTACACTGAGCTTTTCAGTTTGTACTGGCAAGGAAGATTTTCCTCATTATCTGCTGAAGAATAATTGCACTTATTTAGACTTGTTTTTTTCTGATGAAACACTGAGGTGATCTTCCAAAAGACATAGAGGGATATTTCTTTTAGAATCAAAATGTATTTCTTCATAGGCCCGGAGTACTTTGGAGGCTTTATTGACATCTTTGCTGAAATACAGCCGGTGATTTCTATCTCACAAATCGCAGCTAAACCAGAAAAACAGTCTCAGGGAGAAATGTTCAGGTGTTGCAAGGGGCAAGTTTTAGGAGTGTTTTGGTCTCATAGTGGCAATTTTCTCCCTGTTGTTTTAAGCTTTTCATCCTGTTAACATTGGATGTTATATTTGAAGGTGAAGTATAGATCAAATGTGGTAAGTTTAAGGGTAGAATGCTTTTCTCTTATCCAGACATTGCTGGGGCTTGAGGCAGTCTTGTGTTCAGCAGAGTGCTGGGTGAGGCTGTTTGAAACCCTTGAACCCCCTGTGCATATAAGCCCCTTTGGTGGATTTTTGGTGGGACCCAGGTTCTCCCTCCATCTTGTGAGCTCCATTGTTGACCCATTTGACCTCAGAGGTGAAAATGGAAAAAATCCTGAGGACTTCTCAGGGTGAAATATTTCTCAAATGCGAGATGTCCTTAGCCAGAACAGCCTTCTTATTCCCTTCTGGGGCTCTGCAGGGTCCTGCTGACCCAAACCCCTGGCAGCTCTGCTCTGATGGCTTGGGGAGAGGGAGGAGTGCTGCACTGGAGATTCCCAGCATGTGCATGAATACTGGGAATATTATTCAGATGACAGTGACTCTCCCCTCAGATCTCACTCGCACTTGGGGTAATATTTGACGTACAAAGAAGGCAATGAGGTACAGGCAAAGCAAACTCACAAGGGTTTTTTGAGTCAGCTTGTGTCCTCTGACTGTAGATTATGGACAGACACAATTGCTGTGGATGGCAACAGTTTGCTCACAGCAAAGTGTTAATTAGGATGAGACACTTAGGACTCTGCATGATGAGAGAAAGCAGAGATGAGGACACACACATAAATAAACCCTTTGCCTTAGGACCTGTTTTACTGTAGAGAGTGATTGAAGAGCTTAATCACTTCTGAAGGGGAAAGCCTGTCTTTATCATGCACTACAAACAGCATAAGCCTTACAGAGAAAAGAAAAAGGGGAAACAGAACCCCAGGAAGACTTCTGCACCTTAGGAATGGGTTATCCAAGGTGCAAAGGGAGACAGTGCTGTGCATGTCTGCAGAATCAGTAAAGAACTCAATCATAAGGCCTGTAACCAAGTCATAGCAGGAAATAAATACCTGTAGGTGTGATATCTTGTTTCTCTGCTACCAGGTACCTGCAGTGTTTTGGTCTTGTGGGAGTAAAGCAACTTATTTAAACAGTAACTATTCAGTGAGTGTCCATTGCTTTCTTAAAGAAAAGAGATGGAGCAGAAAGAGGCGCAATATTTCTGAAGGCAGCTAAAATCTTCCCTGAATTAAAATAATGTAGTCATAATATTTACAGTCAGCAGTTGGCCTTGCTGATAAGAAAGGAGTATTTAAAGATATATCAATCAGTTCAAATAATTCAAAGATTTGCAAAAATCCTGTTCCAAAACAAATGGTTTAGTGAGCCCCAGTCCGTGCAGTTGATGTGGATCCTTATGGAGCCATGAACAATAATAAGCCATAAATCCATGCTTCTAGCCAAGAATGGATTCTTGTAGAACAGCTAGTCTTAGTTCAGTGAAGATTGTAGATGTTTCTTAGACATCAGAAAGCATCAGCTTGGTTCAGAGTTAGTGTGTTCAGGGCTGAACTTGGGCACTTCAATACCTGGAACTCTGCCATGTGCTCTTTAACTAGAGGTTCACACGGTGACAGCCTCTCAAAAAACTTTCTTTCTTTGCTCTCTAAGAAGTTGTTAAAGGTCTGGGACATTTTGAATAATATTTCTGAATGCTCTGGCTTTCTTTCAGCTGGCTTCTGATAAATGGAAGCCTTGTTCCTCGTCGCAAATCATACCAAGTTTAATGAGTGTAATGAGCTCTCTGCTCTCAAATTGCTTATTGATTCTCCTAGACAACAGACAAATTTGTTAATGAAATAGAAATAAACACCAGACATTCAATTGGTCAAGGGACTTTAACTCATGTGCTTTATCTAAATTATACAAAACTTGTCATATTTATGTAATTTGGACTCAGCATCAAGTAGGCTCACCAGGAGGGTTTTCTCAGTAGAACAACTGTTTTCTTGTGAAAATTAAGTGATTCTTGGGACATTCAAGTGATTTACTCAGTGGTTTATGGTCATGGTATTGTTTTTTTTCAGTTTCTCAAGAAGTTGGGACTAAAACTCTGACAGTCCAGAGAGCTTCTGGAGTGTGGGGAGGGAACAGCTTGTGATCACTCACAGACAGTAGTGATCTGCAGTGGGGAGAGACAGACCCATCTGAGAAAAGGGGATACAGAGAGGGAGCCTTGCTCAAATAGCAGTACTTGGGAAGAGGTGGCAGCATGATTGCTGTCTGCCACAAACACCAGTTTGCTCTGCCAACACTCTATTTTGCCTATTTGGCTTTAAAGCTGCCTACTGCCACTGCTGGTGGGGGAGTGCAAGGGCATTACTTACGCACGACACAATCAAAAGTTTCCATTTCAAATTAGTTAATTTCAAATTAATTAACAAACTTCCACCCAAAGCAGTGTGAAAGCACAGCTCCCACACACAGCCCTCTGAACATGTGGGACACTGCCCTGGCTGCTTCAGGGACATCCAATGTTGTCATTTTCTCCCCCCATCCCTCTGTGTTGAGGGCTCCAGCCGGAGCTGTAGCATGGCAATGCTCTGGCTGTCACCTCTGTCTCCAGAACTGCCTTGTCTGGCTGCTGCCTCCTTTTCTGCCAGCCACTGAGAGGAGCAGCAGCTTTTCCTACCAGTGCTGCTGAGTGAGCAAGAGCACTCACTGCTCCTTGCTTTCTCACCCCAATATCTCAGTCACCCTTCAGGAAATGAGGTTGGTATATGCAGGTGCATGTAATCAGTAACAACCCACAAAAAGGAGGCTCCTGAAGCAAGTGGTTTGGAAATAGGCCATTAGCCAGAAAACTGTTCTAAATTTTTGCTTACTCTTCAGGACAGCAATTTCTCTCACAAATCAGGATCCGTTTATGGCTGATTCACAAAAGGAAGATTAAATTAATCAGACTGTGTATTTAAAATGAATAGTTCAACACGCTCCTGGCTGAAAATGTATCACTCTGCTAAATAAGTTCAGAGAAAAGATTAATATAGGAAGGCTCTCATATGTAAAGCTCAGCAAGTTCATGAATATTTTCAGGATAATGGCTTTCATTTCTCTGTGAGATAGCCTGCAAACTCACAAGACTCTTTCAGCTCATGGTTTCTTTTCCAAGATCATTTTGTCCTGAGGAATGTATTACTATTTCTCAGATTGAAGTTGGCTCTCTCATGAGCTGCTGTATTACAGTCACATGAGTGTTCACTGTATTTTCATATCTTATCACTGCAGGTAAAGTAATATAATTCCATAATTTTTCATTTTTACATAATTCCCAATTTCTTGTTGCATAGTAGCAGTTCCTCTGCTTGCCAGCACACTGACAACTCAGGCTGTTGCAGGAAAAGCAGCTCTCACTGTGCCACACTACAGAAATTAATATATTTACACAGCAAGTAGCTTGTATTTTTAGACCTCCGAATTCCATGGGATAATTTTAGACTGTGAGCCAGAAATGTTTTAATTAGCCTTATTTTATTTTTAAATATAGCTTAAGGCCATGAGTTTTTCTTCTCCTCTCTCTAATGAGTCAGTCCCTGGGAGCCTTTACCTCCTGGCAGATTAAGACAGAGAGAGAGACTTCCTTCACCTCCCCTCTCCCCATGGCAAGAATAGAAAACACATGCCACATCCAGCAGTGGGGCCATGCATAACCTAGAGCCCAACTTGGTTCCCTTCAGTTCCAAACACTTTCCCTTGGCTGACTTGTCCCCTCCCTTTGTTTTTAGAGTCCTCTCAGTCACTTTGCCACTCCTGTGGGAATGCTCATATCCAATTCAAAGTGAATTTGGGACACAATATTTATGTGCTATAAAATGCCACAATTTGAGCATGACACCCACCACTTTTTTGCCATCTACTAATATTTTTAATCCATCCTGAAAGCAATCAAGGCAGTGTGACAAGCAGTATCACAGGCTGCTCATCACTCACAGTTTCGTTACCCAGTGAATGTCTAGTGATTTTTCATTGTCACATTTATTCTAATCATTTACAAGGAATAGAAGTTTAGAGTTGATCATGAGTGTCAATTAGATCCAGGCTTTACAGTATGTGAAAACATTGCTGTCATTCACTGTTTGCAATAGCAGTGATAACGTTAATTGGAAGAGAACTCTTCGTTGATAATTTTCTGTCACTGCCAAAGTAAATATTGAAATACATTTCTCTTTGCTTGGCCTTGACTTTTGTGTTCTTAGTGTTTGATCACAGCATGAGAATAAACACATCTGTCATTAATATTTCACCAAGAAGGTCAATTCAAAAAAATCAAAAAGTGATTAATATAAGAGTTCCAGTTGGGGGTGAAGGGACAGCTAGATCTCTTAATAAACTGTATTTAGTTTTCTTTTAATGGGAATAGATCCCATTTGACCCTGTGAAGAGGCAGGACAGTCAAAATAGCATTTGCACACTCAGAGAAAAGGTTTATGGGCATAAAGAGTCACACCAAGGTGGGGAGATGTGCAGATGGACTTGCACATGAACCCTTAAGGACCAAACAGATGAAAAAAATTGGGATATGTGAGTAGCATTTTATTTTCCCCTGCCAACCCCACAATACAGAGCTGGTAATGCAGTAAGATGAAAGGAAAGAAAATCAGTAAGGAAACTGTGAGTGAAGTCTTCTCTGAACCCTCATGCCCACTGGGTCACAAAGACTTATGCACTTCCAATCACTTGGAATTCTCCACACTAGAGTGATCTGGTGGCTGGCTGGGCTGAAGGGGACTGGCATGGTGATTTGCTCTGGGCTACAGAGAAAGCTGCTGAGGATGGTCATTAGTGTAGCTTAAAGACAGATGTGGGATGAATGGATGTAGGGACCTCAAGGTCAGCTTTTTGCTGTGTGAGACATCTCTGACTGTAGCAGACTGAGTCTCCTGAAATCCTCCAGCATTATCCCTCCAGGGGCTGATAAGAGGCATAACAGATATGGCTCCTCTGACTCCTGGCACAACTCCTCATGGCTAGAGATGGGCAGGTGTCACCACTGCATTACTACATGATTTGTTTGCTTTTTAATGGATACACAATTAAAAAAAAATAAAACCTCTAACATTGATGTGGATATGAATCACTACAGCCTGCTTGCTTTTTGAAATATCATAACATGTGCATACATTTTTACTTTCCCTCTCTGCCTTTCTTAAAATCATCCATTTCCTTTTGGTTAAGAAGTGTGTGGTGTGTCAGCTCTGCTGCTCAGAGAGCTCCTCCTCCCCAGTACAGATGTCTTCAACTTCTTGCTCCATTTCCAAACCCAAACAGAAGGACTGGTACGCAAGCCACAGACTTCTTTGGGGTTTGTTTCCACTAAAGTTCTTATTGGTGTTGGCTTCCTACTATAGCTCTGAAGCTTCTACTCCTACCTGGGTGTGCCTCTGGCTCCAGGTTCACCACTCCTTTGGTCTGTGTCCAACTTCTGATGACTAAGGGCTCCCTTTGCTTCAGAGTGAAGGTTTCCCAAGCCAGGGTAGCTCTGCCTGTGAGGAGTTCCTCTGAGTCAGCCCCACTGCCTCTTTGCAACACTTGTGCACCCTTGGTGCAGTCTGGTGTCTGAGGGCTTTTCTCAAATGCTGGGAATTGCTTCACCATGGAGCATATTTGCTCCAGTGTGTGCATGGTACCCTGGGGACTAGAGTACCTCTGCTATGAGCCTTTAAAAGAATTAATTTTTTTCATCTCCTCATCCTCATGAGGATATTTGCTGCTCAGGTATCCCCTGCATGGCCCTTCTCTGTTGGTGTGTCATGGGTGGGTTCTGAGTCAGCCCTTCAGGGCAGGTTATTCAGCCCCTATCCAGCCTCTGAAGAAGCAGTCTTGTTTTCTGCTTTGTCCTCTGATCAAAAGCATTTCCCACATTTTTTCCCTGTTACACAGAAGTCAGTACGTCAGCTCTGCACTACTGTTTGTATTTGCCTCTTGAGGTCATTAACATGTCCCACACTTCAGTGTTCCCTGTTGTCACACATGTGACTTTATTTTTTGCTAGAAGCCACTGCTTGTTGATGCAGAGCAAAAAAACTGATTTTCCTTCACTTCTTGCAGCTGCTCTCTGGTTTTCAGTCCCAGCTGTATGGCCTGCTCTGTGTCCCCACTCAGCATGTGTTTCTCATTTTTTCAGTAATGACTCGGGGATGGGGTTTGGGTTCTTCCAAAGACCTGCCTGTGCTGGGGCCTGGTGTCCAGGTGCTCTGCCCTGAGTTATTCATCCCTGGGCAGCACTGGCTCTTCTCAGTTTGTGCCAATTCCACTGTTTGGCAATGGACGTGAAGCTGCTGGTGGGGGACTGGTGAAACTCATGCCTGAGATCCCAGGGCCTCCAATCTCCTCTTCACAGGAAAGGTCTGATCAGAAACATCCAAGAGATGTTCCTCTTAGAGGCCTTCAAGCTACCTAAGCCCTGCCAAGTGGGTGATCTGAGATGAAGAATGTCTTGGCTTGTCACCATCTTCTGTGGCTCTTCCATGGGTGCTAACTGTGCCACTGCTTGACAAGCTGCCTCTTCTCGCCTTTCCTAAACTCCTGGGCCTGTGGCTTCACAACAGCTGCTGATCCTGCAAAGTCTTCCCAAACCAGAAAACAAGAATGCAGTAGTATTTCCTCTAAAAGGGAATTGCTATGACTGAGGAAAGGAATCATAGGATAAGAAAGCAATATGTATGATATCTAATTAAAGTTGCTGGTTCTTCTTCCTGAATTTACTGCCTCAAAGGTTTCATAAGGGCTGTGGTTAAAAGGCAGTGGTTCAATACAGGCAGTAGGTGTGCTATGTGTAGAAAAGAGTAGGATAATTAAAAAAAGGCATTTCTCACCCAGGAATCTCCTGAGCCTGTGGTGTCACTTCCACTTGAAACATCCTAGTGTTTTTAATTTCAATAGTCCTTTCTCCCCAGCCATATGGAATTACTCCTGTGTTGTGTGTGGCTCTGTTTCTGGTGGAGTCCCAACCTGCATGCTTTGTGCAGGTATTTATCCTCCCTGGAAGTATTTAAGGTGCCAAACACATCAGAAAGATCTTGAATTCAAAAGAAATATAGGTTTTAGCCTTCAAATGTAGTCTGAAAACAAACATTCCTTTTTAAAGTAACTACAAGACTTACTGAAAAAGACGCCTGATATTTCATCCAGGGGAAAACCCAATCAGACTTCAAACTTGATCAGAGCTTTTACCTTGAGCTCTTACAAGTGGACTGAAATCAAATGAGGGACTGTAATAACCAGTAGACACAGTGGGTGGGAGAGGCTGCAGAGTAATGGACATACATTTTTAAAGGCCATGGAGTGGCACAGGCTTGTATCCACAGCCACGCCAGTGGATTTAAGCCTGTAAAACAATGCATCAGTGCTCTTCATCTTGACATTTTACCAATCTTCCAGCCACTCTCCAGTCTCAGACTGAGAGCCAGACTAGTTTTTTTTTCCAACCTTTTTTTACCTGCTGTCACACAGAGTTTTCCAGTGAGATGTCCAAAAGGATGCTTACCATCTGTGTGCTCTTACTATGTGTCAAAGCATTTCTTCCAATTTTCTTGCTTTTATCCCTGCTTGAAGTAATTTGTCGCTGCTGAAAAATCATTACTGCCACTCCTCAGTCACCTTGTTTTATTTAGCTTCTGCCACAGTCCCTGGCCTATTCCAGTTCTCAGAAAATCCACTTTCAAATAAAAATGAACCATGGGAATCTGGTAACAGAAATGGCCAAAAGAGCAGATCCTCTGAGATCTGTCATTTTCCTCCTGCCACCATGTGATGGAGGTTTTTTTTACACCTTGCTTACCATCAAGGCTTCTAAAATCAAGGAAATTAGATTTCATCTGTCTCTCTGCCACTGAGTTTGTGCCTCGTGGTAGTTTATTTCTGCTGTGTGCCCTGCCAGAAGGGCAAGTGACAGAGAGGGAGGTTAATGGCAGCAGTGAAGTGCTTGTGCTCAGTGCAAGGGTGCCCTTTCCTGACACTCAGCTGTCACCCAGACAGAGAGGCAGCTGTGCTTCCTTCCATCAAAGGCTGTGTGTCCCCATGGCCTGCACTGTGCTGGCTCTCACAAGGCTGTGCCTGCACTGGGGTTTCACAGCACTGCCACCACCATGGCAGAGAGAATCCCACCTCTCCCAGAGCTCCCACTGCACATCCCAGCCTGTAGAACTGTGCTCAGCTGAGGAACCTCAGCCACCATGGGCGGAACCTGCAGCCACCGCCTTTGACAGAGGAGGAAAACCCCACAGCCTGTGGACACACTCCTTGCAAAGCAGCCACTTCATCCCTAATCTCTCAGCCCTGTTCCTCCAGGGAAAACTACAAGTAACTTTGAAAGACAGGTCTAGGAATGAAAATTTACAATAGTAGTGAAAAAAAAGTGGTTATATCTGAGGTATTGGTTTTGTGGTCAGTTTTGTATCCTCCCTTTATAGGTTTTAAATTATTTTTCTAGCTCTTTCCCTAGGAGATTGCTATCTGATCATCTCTCACCCTCTGCCTTTGCTGCACAAATGCCAGCTACCAGCTTTTGGTTGTTCCAACTTGTATATGTGCAGTTAAACTTTGAATAGTTTTCTTAACTTGTGTTTAGCTTTGGGAAGTCAATAGCTTGTCCAGTTTTTCAGTTAATCTAGTAAAATATATGCCTACAAATGCAACACTTGTCTGGACTTCATATTTTTAAAGGAGCTTCTCTTAATTATGAAATAAAGCTGTTCTGCAGTTCTAACATCATGCAATGTGAAATGTGCAGTCACATTATGAGATGACTGCCCTGTCACAAACTAGAAGTCATCAGAGAGCCTGCAGCTTGCTGTGGAACGAGTTAGTTATGGAAGTGTGGTAAAGCAGGAGGAAGTTATTCTATGTGTAAAGATAGCATGAATTCAAATAGCAGGTGAAAAAATATTAGTGTGAGAGAAGCTGAAGGTAATTGGATAATGATTTACATTAATTCATGGCATCCTCTTACAGCTCTTCCTTTGATTATTGGAGTTACACAAGAATCACACACACACACACACACACACACACACACACACACACACACACACAAAAAAAAAAACCAAAACCCTGCACCACCCAGGAAAATTCTCCAGTGTCTTCAGCATGTTTAATTTTTGACTTTAATTTCTGAAATTACTGTAGTCAAAAGTCTCATTGAAATTCTGGTGAGAATCTGATTTTAAAAGCCCAAATGCTAAAGGAATTTAGGCATCTAAGATGAAAACATGAAAGTAAGAATTTTCAAAAGAGTTGCTACGCCTCAAATGTATTTAAAAATACAAAAACGAGATCTATAGGACCATGTGTTTTTATTGTCAACATTGCCTTTAAAAAAAACTAAAATCCCCCAACAATTTATTGATCTTCTGAAACTCCAGCATGCTTTCAAATACATTATTAAAATATATAAATTTAATAGATGATTTTATTTTGTTGAGTTCCTCCCTGAAGTGCTGGAAGATTCATTTATGATGATGTATCATTCTTCAGTTATGTTAGATGTGTCATTCAATTAAATCTATTTCTGATTGAACTTTGAAAAATACAGGCATTTCTAGCACTCTTGATTTATTAGAAAACTGTAGAACAAATGTCAAATTCTAGGTATTCACAAAAAATCTTCTTTAGTAGTGGACCCTGGCTGAAAAGGTTTGACATCCCCCTATTTGGAAAATTGTATTTAACTAAAGCTATTTTGAAGAACGTTGAGGTAGATGAAAGCTGCATCTATTAAATCATGTCATATTTTATAATGCTTTTATAGCTGCTGTCAATTGGTCTAAAAGTCAGAAAAACCGCCTGGCAGATGAGAACATTAAGTTCCTGGTTTCTGGTTCATTACTGAATGCAAGCAATCATCCTATTACTGGAAAGGATAATTGAAATGTAGAGCTATAGATTAGCTGTGAAATGTGAGGAATGGTGGTTTTTTTCCATAAGCACCACGGTTATGCCCTTTCCCTCTCCCCTCTCAGGACTGCTCTGGATTGCAGGCCGGCCAATTAGAGATATTAACAGCTCATCTGGGCTGCAAGGAGCTGGTGGAGAAAACTGATATTTTTGTGATCTTTGTTTCAAATGCTTTGTCTCTGTGGGTTAAATGTGATAGTCCAATTAACACAGAAACAGGCTTATTTGGCAGTTATCTTGTTCTGGTTTATAGCAATGCTTTGAGTAAAAAATGTATCCAAGTAGAGGCACCTCCATGTAAACAGGCAGTGCAGGCTGACTCTCCAGCTGGAAAAACAGGAGCAGTGAATCAGACCTGTACTTCATTTTGAAGGATGGCTTCAAGTACTCTCAGCAGAAAACAGGAGCACTGTTTCCTATTCCATTACAAACACAACCAGGAACAAAAATAGGTTTGTTATTAAATGAGTTATTCTGTTCTCCCTACATGGGTACTAACAGAATTTTATATCCTAGACTTAACACATCAGAAATATGCTTTTCAAAAATAGGAGGTATTGTCAGAAAGAACAAATTTTATCACTGATTCAAGAAGAATCACACAGAGGAACAACTTTTCATTCAGCACAAAGGAACTTCAGAGACTAAATCTGTGAAGATATTAGAATTATTGAAATCAGATGCTGAATTTAAGAAAATAAAATTATTTTCCTTTGCCTGTTTTCAAAACAGATACTGCTGTCTAGTACAACTCTGAGTGAACAGGAGAGAGCTAAATATAAGCATTAATTCACTGGGAAACTGGGCAAAACTGTCCTACTGGAAACTCAGATTCATTCATTATCTTTTTTTCATAGGATGAGCTTTTGTTCTGCAATGAACAAATTTTTCACCCACATCCAGGTTTGTGTTTCACACTGACAATACGGACTTTGTTTTGAGAAAGAGATTGAAATTCACTTCCTACTCCTCAAGCTTAATCAAGACCCTATAAAAAGATGAATAAAATGTTGCTCAAATGATAAAATGAGGAAATCCCAAAAGTGCCAAGTTTTCTAAACGTTTTACTTGGAATGCTAAAGAGAAAAATACGGACCATCTCCCCTCTGTTTAACAACAGGCTGTTCACAGCACTGGTTCAAAATGATGAACTCGGGTTCTCACTCCTGCCACACATTCCTCCAGAAATCCAGGCAGCCGCTGCAGGAGCACTTCCACCACATCTCGAGTCGGGGTGGCATCAGTGAGCAGCAGGCTCTGACCCGGCTCCTTGATGGCGATATCAGAGGGGACTGATGCTGGTGACAGCAGCATCCTGCTGGCCTTGCCCCCGAGGTGCGCCCAGATTTGCATTACAAGAGTTCCAGTGAGAGGCTTGGCTTGCCAGATCCTGTCTTGTGTTGTTTCTCTCTTCTGACACCTTCGTCTGCAAAATTTCATGATTAGTGACTCACCTAATGCTGTTTGACATCAGTGTTCACATTTGTTATTCATACAGAGATGTGAGCTGAGATTCTGGTTGCTGGTAAATCTCTACTTCGATATTTTCTGTCTTCTGGATGCTTTAGTAAGACCTAAATGACTGGCAGCCTAGGCACCAGCTAAGGTTCTAGGTGTCAGTATATCACTGGGAGGTTTTTCCAGGTTCAAAGGGAGCCTGAAAGCCTCTCCACTACACTCCACTCAGTTTTGGCCAGCGGGGCACCAAGCTCTTCACTTCAAAAAGTGCAGGCTCAGGGCACTGTCATCACCTACATGGTTTGATTTTCCACTGGCTGTTTAAAATATCTTGCGCCCTTGACTACTTTCTAAGAGGGTCATTAAGGATTTCTCCGATTAGCAAAAGTGCCCACAGGTCTTTGAGGCTCACTGCAGCCCCTTTTGGGACATAATCCCTTCTCTGAAAGCCATGGCTACAAATGGTAACATGGCCCTGGTAGGATTTTGGGAAGCAGCAGGGGAGGGGCAGCTCTGAGCTCCGAGCCCTGTTTTTCCTCAGTGACCACTGTGCTCAAGGACCATGGCAGCGCCCTGGCAGAGCCTCACACACCTGCCCAAGGGGACCAGCCTTTCTTCTGTGAGCAGAGCCATTCATTTGATGGTAAATCAGCGGGCGATGGGTGCCCAGGGGCAGAGCTGGTGGTGCTGGCTGAGCCTGCCCATCCATCCATCCATCCATCCATCCATCCATCCATCCATCCATCCATCCATCCATCCATCCATCCATCCATCCATCCATCCATCCATCCATCCCTGCCTCTCCTCGCACACCTCTCTGCCGTGCTCTCCTCGCCCCTTCCTGCCTCAGTAACCTGTGCTGCTTTTCCCCATCATTTAGCCTCATCTGGAGTTTAAATACATCCCTCTTCACAGAAAAGCAAAATAGCTTCTGAGTAGCTCCATTCACAACTCAAACTTTCTTACATCTCCTCCCACTCCTACTCTGGACAGAAAGTGCCAGCATTCCTTCCAGGTATTCACAGATTTGCTAATCTGACTATGCCTGGTAAGTCATGATGATAGGTGGAAGTGGAGATGGGAGCAGCAGCTGCTGCAGCTGAGCTTATTTCTCTCTGAGTTTGGATACACACACAGGGCAGAGCTTTGAGAAGAGTTCATATTGTTAAACATCTAACTTTCTTGTTGCTCCTGCAGGGTGGTGCACTTACACTGAAAATCAGGGCTGTCAGTGGAAACAGAAACCCTTAGAACCACCCTGACTCCTTTAAATCCCCGGGCACGATTTATGCTTCTGCTCTGATTCTGGAGTATGAACCAGAGCTATTTAGGATGCATTTCTGACAACAAATGTTGTCTACAATTATTATTTTTTAATTTTACTTTTTCTTTTATTTTTTTTCTGTCAGCTTTATCTGTCAGGCTCCTTTTCCTTTTCCTTTTCCTTTTCCTTTTCCTTTTCCTTTTCCTTTTCCTTTTCCTTTTTCCTTTTCCTTTTCCTTTTCCTTTTCCTTTTTCCTTTTCCTTTTCCTTTTTCCTTTTCCTTTTCCTTTTCCTTTTCCTTTTCCTTTTCCTTTTCCTTTTCCTTTTCCCTTTCCCCTTTCCCCTTTTTCCTTTTTCCTTTTCCCTTTTTCCTTTTTCCTTTTTCCTTTTTCCTTTTTCCTTTTCCCTTTTATTTTTCTTTCACAAACTGTAACTGTACTTTTGGGGCATCTTCTCCTACAAATTTGTGTCTTTCTTGCAGCCCTGGTTCCATTTCTGAGCCTTGTTATATGTCTTGTCTGTGTGGCTGCTGCAGAAGAGATAAACTGAGTAGTTTTTATTTCAACCTATTTAATGGGGAGTTAAGCTTTTCTTATTCTTTTAAACTTTATAGAATGTGTAATAGTTCCTTCAAGCTAGACTGGCAGTGAGAAGACTGAAAGATTAATGGCAGCAGAATTTGTGTCTTCTGCGCACAGTGCAACATTTCACTGGGGGAGATGCTGCATCCTTGTGTCTAGGCAGGCATGGGCAGGCAAGGCTCAATGCTCACCAGCCCTGGGGCAGGCTCCTGGCTACTGCCTTTTCCCAGGGCCTCCCCAGTGTCCCCAGTTTGGCTTTTTCAGAATGAACCTTCTGGTGCCTGGCTAAGGGACCCTGGCCTGAAAATCCAGCTCCATTTCCCACCTGGGCAGTGAGCTGGGGTGTCCTTGGTGTGGCAATATGGTCACGTTGGTTTTGCTCTGAAGAGGTGTCAATATATTACTGGCAGGTTTTTCCAGGTCCAAAGTGAGCCTGAAAGCCTTTCCACTACATTCAATAGCCTTTTGGTTTTGTTGGAGAGGCAGAGGTAAAAATTCAAGCCTCCTTGCAGAAAGTGTCACCTCTTTTTGCTCCATTACATATTCTCTCTCTTAAGGGTGGTAAACTTGCAAGTGGCCAGGACAAGCTGCATTGCTGCTTCAGACAGGCAGGAATCCTTCCAGGGCATTTGCTAAGTTACTTCTTACTTTTCCACTTGTAAAATTTCCATGTTCCTTACTCAGCTTCACACTGTCTTGGAGAAGGCTGTCCCTGCCAAGTCCTGAACCAGGGCTGTGGGGCTGATGGAAGGGAGCTCTCCCTGTCTAGAAGCATTATCCCGGGTCTCTTAAACTTTAGACCTTCTTTGAAGGACCTTTGCTTCCTATTTAAAAACACTTCTGCGAGCAGGTTGTCTCTGACCCTTACCTGAGGAGCACTCCTGGCTGCCTGAAGATCTTGGCTTTTGGTGTCCCTGTGATACTGAGGCATGAGCCAGAGTAGGACATAACAAGAATGATGACTGCAGAAAAGAGGGGTGGGTCTGAAAGGAGAATTTGAGTTTTCTTTTTCTTTTCTATGCAGAATTCTTTACTATTTTTTTAAAGTGCCATGAAAAGCATAATGTCACATGGCCTTTACCGGGGCAACATAAAATGTTATCCTCAGTCAGTCAAGGGCACAAACTATGAAATGAGTTTCCCCATTTTAAGTATTTCCAACATTATTATGACAGTAGATTAAATGTCAAGGACCCTGTGTGTTTTATTAGTATCTGTAATGAGTTGAAAGACATGAAGTCACTTTATAGCATGGGACTGGGTTGTCTATAGATAGCATAAGCCTGAATTACTTTCATGATGGAAACCAGAGACAAACTCAGAGATTAAGAAGTTCAGGTTCAATTGGGAAATTCCGAAGGCACTAGACTTTTCCTAATTTAGTGTAACCATAGATTTTGGGTAATTTTAAGTTATGATCTGCTGCCAGGATCCCACAAACAGCAGTTTCTTTCTTGAATTTGGGTGCTTTAATGAAATACAGCACAGGTTCCTCTGCTAGTAAAAGGAATACTTGTCTACTGCTGATTTTGTTTGCTGTGATTACCATCTCTTTCAATCCCATTTGCAGATGACTTACAGCATTTAACTTGTTTCCCATTGTTGGTTCAGACACCAAGGCAGATTTTTCAGTCTCTCATCCATCTCTGTTGACCTACATCTGTTCTCTGACTGTGCCTCAGTCTCACTTTAGACTTGCAGATCTCAGTTTGCCACCCTAAGCTTCCCTTTTGGTCACTGGAGAGCAGGAGGCACAGGCAGGATCTGAGCAATGCTAGAAATCTGTTGCAGGAGGAGGTGAATACAGGGAGCACAGGGAATGTGCATTTCACACAGTAATTAAGGATGGTTTGAAATAAAGAGAAAACACAGGGTTTTCTTTGGTGCTTAACTAAATTACTATTTTTTGTCACAGTCTTCAGGAACCCAGGAGGGACAAGAGTCAGCTCATGCTCTTGGCTCTTTGGTACCTGTGGTGCCCAAGAATAAACAGCTCAGCAGAGACAGTGCCCCAGGGCTAGGCTGTCAGGACTTCTCCTTTGCAGAGAAGCATTGTGCCTGTATTTCTAACCAGGAGAGGCATAATTGAGCTCTCAGAAGCTAGGAAATGGAATGATGTTTTTTCCTGGCTGTGGCTTTGCTAGGCTAGCTCTATCCAACACAATTGCTTTAGCCAGCTGCACCTGCTTCATCACTGTTGGACCCATGGTAGTGCTGTCACCCCTGGACATCACTCAGGATGTGTTTGGATCTTTTCTCAGGGTCACTCTGACAAGCTAAAGTTCTAAAGTCTCTTTTCCCAGCCCAGTGCTTGAAGAAGGAGTCAGGGCTCTTAATTTCTTGGTCTCAAGGTTGTTTATTGTTCCTTATGTATAAAATTCTTTCTACTGCCCTGCTGAGGTCCATCCAGCAGGACAGTTCCAGGCACTCTGCCTGCCCCCAGGGTGGTGTTATGTCTTTATACTAAAAACTACGTATACTGTATTTACAATTACTTCCCAATACCTATCACCTATGTTAGACAGTGAGCTTCTACTCTAAACCAATCTGTAAGTGCCACCATCACAGTAGAAGATGGAGGCCAAGAAGAAGAAGGAGAAAGGCTGGACATGCCCAGTTCCCTCCATATTGCCCCCTGAACCCCCATACCAAGAACCCTAAAATCTACTTTTCCACCCCATGATAACTTCACTATTATTCTACCCAAACTGTTGTGGCTTGCTGATCTTCATACAAGGTTGGTAATTTGCTCCACGGATCATAATCAAAATCGCAGGTGTTTTGGGCTCCATGCCAGGGCTTCTGAGCCCCCTGGAGGGGTCTTGGCCGTTCTGGACAGCCAGAGGGATGTCCTGGGTTCCCACAAGGAGGTGGCAATGGACAACTGAGATCCCACCAAGAAGAACAACCTGAAGTGCAAGGTGAGGGTGGCCAGGACCTGCCTGCTTGCCCCCCCCTGCTCTCTGGCTTAGTGCTATGGGGAAGTGATTCTGGGAGCTGTTCCTCATGGAAAGCACCCAGCTGTGCCCACTCCAGCCAGGCTGTGTGCAAGAAGGTGACCCATAGGGTGAGCCAAGAAACACTGTGTCTTTGGTCTGTGTCTTTGGTCTGAGTGGGAGAAGGGGGCACAAGTAGCTAAAGCTCAGCAGCCTGGGCTGAGGTGTAGGATAAACTTGCTGTGTGGGTAAACCTTTAGGCAGCCACCCTTAGGAGAATCAGTCTCCTTCAGTGAGCTGTGTCACTGCTTTCCAGGACAGCCAAGGTCTGAGGCCAAATTTGCCATTTTTTCACTTAACAGGGAGTGCTCTGCCTAGTCTGGGAAATAACACCGTCTGCAGCCTTTGCTTTAGGGAGGAGAGTTCAGGGGTCACTCCTAAGGCCTGGCTACCTCCCCCAGAACATGCAGCAGCACCACAGTGTTGATACCAGGCACACAGGATGCTCCAGTGACTTTCTAAGAAGGCTGAAATGTCCCTTTTTTTTTTGCAAGGGCAGGTTAGATTTGTGCGCTGCCTGAACACTGACAATCATCAAGACCATTCAGGGCAGCTGCAGCCCTGGACCTCCCAGTGCAGGGACAGAGCATTGATGGATTGCCCCATGTAGGATGATGGAAGGACACTCACTCAAGCTCACTGCTGCTGCAGGAAAGCTCTTCCTCATGAGCAGGAGAAACACGAGACTGTGAAGTTAACAAGAATAACGTGGAAATGGAAACAGAACAAAGGAGTACAACAACAGCGTGTAAAGAGAAAAATGTGTCTAGGTGATCTGGCAGACTGATGTGATGTGATCCAGACTTGGACTCTGCCAGATGGCTGAAGAGAGCTGGCATTATTAGTCTGTGTGAAGAGGGACCATATTTCCAAATCTGACTCAGCGCCTGGCAGCCCTAGGCTGAGTTAGAGATCATTTCTAGTCCTAGAGAGGAAAGCTTGAGGAACAGGCTAAGCCTAAGTTTCTTCTCAGTTTCTATTCTATCTGGTTCTCCCTGGCTTTTTGCCCATTTCAGCCTGCTTTCCCTGAAATTTTCAGAGGTTCTTTTATAAAAACTTCTCTTTCTATGTACCAAGTCATGACTCATTTGAAAAATAACACATGGCACAACCAGGTAACCCATCCTCAGGGAACTCAGCGTAGAATGAGGTTAAATAGGCACTGAAAGTGGTTTTCTAGATGGAAATTTTACTTCCTTTCACATAATCCCACAAGAATTTATCTTCCAAATAATCTCGGGGTCCTGTCCATACCCTGGCCCAGGTCCTGTCTGAGCCCTCCTTGTCTGATACGAGAGGTCAAAGCCCTCACACACCTAAACCCAGAGGGAAAGGAACTTCACTCTGAGGGTACCAATGTAGTTCTGAGTTTGACCAGTGGGAGGCCCTTAAAGACCATCAAGTTTTCAGAGTCTATAAATATTATACTTGGGATTCATGTAGCCCTCTTAATGTGCAGACCTGCAAATTCTTCAGAGATTTTTGAGGAACGGCTCAGGTCCCAACTTTACAGGCTTGACATACAGACAGAGGGGTCTTTGGAGCAATTGTAAAATAAGGCAATGACAATCATTTGAGAGATTTTATAGAATATGGAAAAGGGTAATATCCCTTCCCTCATAAATAGTAACATCATGTTCATACACTTTTATTGTTGCTTTCTTAAACATTTGGTTTGTCCTCAGAGTTGCTTAAGGAAATGAAACTTTAGAGCAATTTCTTTCATTTGTCCACATGATCCGTTAAAAAAAAAAAAAAGACACTGTGATTAATCTCATTCTTTTCTGGCTCCAGACAACAAAATATTCAACAGAAGTATTTTGTCCCTTTCCTTTGAACAATTTCTTCAAACACTGAGCTATTGTTTTAACTTTCTGGATCACCTCCTCTGTTTTCTCTTTGTTTTATTGATACAGGTTTAAAGCACAAACCCTTCTGTTCAAGGCAGTCCTCTTAGCAGCTGTGATTTAACCTGGAAATGTCTCTGCAGCCTTTTGGGCTAATTTATCTTTTAGTAAGAAATGAAAACCTGTTGGGAGTCACCATTTTCCATAAATGGGCTGAACTTTGGTCTCAGCTGCAGCCAAAAAAACCTTCCTGTGATCATATCAGTCTCTCCAAGATCTACAAGCTGCAGATCATGTCAAACAAGGAAGACACCCTAGGATGAATGCCAGATTTCCTGCTAGACAAAACATCCATATTTCAACTCTCACAGAAATATCTGTTTATCAAGATGATGGTAACATCCACATTGATCTGTTTGCCAAGCTTCAAATGGTACATTTTTATATTATTAGATAAATGGAAAATGCACAGAAACAGCATTACACACTATGAAAAAATACCCTGAGTGGAATAACAAAGAAGGATTGTAATTTTCCAAGTCTCCCTCTGAATGCTTGTGAAGTGATTTATGTTAGTAAAGAATATTTTTCCTTACATGTTCAGGTTATGATACAAGAATTCAAACTGGTTGCAAATGTATAGAAATTGATTGATATCTTCATTCCTTACAGTCCTTACAGTCTCTGTTTGTGGAAAAAACCTTAACTATTGGACCTACTGCTAATACTAATACTTACTGCTCCTGATGACAGCCTCAGTTTGACCCTGGTTTGATGGAATGTTGAATCCCCAAAATTCAATAGAGAAGGAAAAATGAGTGTTGCATTCATATTAGCTGAAGTGACTGTAATGAATGATCTCTCATTCAGATCTGTTTTTATATGGTTTTAGTCAAACACATTTCACTGCTCCCCAGCTTTTCCCAATATGGGACTTGAGACATCCAGGCTTTTGTACCTGCCTGGCAATTACAGTCTCACCTTGTTATTCTGTCCTTATTTCATTAAATGACAGTCTAACCAAGAGAGCTACATGAAGCTTCTGTTTTCTAGCATTCCCAGTCAGACTTCAAGAGTCAAAAGGGGTCTTAGAATACCCTACTGTGGTTTGTTAGCTTCCTTCCTTCTAGTTTGCTTTACCACCTGTGTTTTTATGAGATTTTCTTGGGAAATGTAAGTATTTGCAAGTAATATTTTATCATAAAACACAAGAATTGTTCTGGGATTTTCTTGGCATAATTCTTTGTGAAAAATCTTGTCATATTTGATTCTTTGGTATCACAGAAACCTTCTCTTGTGTCCTCCCATGTATGTAAGGGCACAGATTACTCAGGAGTTCCCAATTATGCTGTTTCATCTTGTTCCACTGCTTACAGAAAGATGCAGTGAGCTTGGTTTCACTTGAGTCCGCTTGGTCCACTTCACATACAGGCTGACTGACCAAAAACATAACCAAACAAAAACCAGGTCCTTATATATAAGAATTCAAATCAGCCATACAGTAAAAATAAGGTCATTAAAAGAGGTCATTAAAAAGAAATCAGGTTTAATAATAGAAAGCCTGTGTAATAACTTGCTCTCTTCTCCTTGGAAATACCCAAGATGTTGCCCAGAATGTAGAGCTGTGGTCAGCCTTGCAGCAGCATTGCCCTGTTCTTAATGCTGCCTTTGCTTCTGAGGAGTGCTCATCTCTGCCTTCCCTTCCTCTCAGTAACTTAGAAATGTGATTTGAGGATACAACCACCCAAATCCTATCCAGAATCATCTTCTGCAGTGAATGTAGGTAATTTCTCCTCTAGCTTCTAGTGAGCTGATCATGTAAGTGCTGTTAATGCTCCTGCTAGGCCTGAGCACCTGGGATGCCTTGTGGCTGGTGTGCCTTCATCCTCAGCCAGGGTGCCTGCCTGCTGATTCCTGACCTTCTGCACCAGCCCCCTCACCAAGACTACCAGTGTTTCAAATCTGCTTAAACATGCAAACTTGTGATTTAGATGCATTACCAGATTTCTGCAGGTGTGCTCAGTGCACACAAACAATTGCTTTGCCTGTGGAGTTGCCATTTTTGTCCCAACTCCTCCTGATTGTGTCTGGGTTGCCCGGGTGCTGTACACTGCAGGCTGGCTGCTGCCTTCTGAAATGTCAAACAAGCAGCAGTCACCTTACAGGGATGGATGCCTGTTCTTAAATAGATAAGAATCCATCACAGCAATGGATGAAATTTTATCCCAAAAAAAAAAAATCACTTGGCTGTGAAAAAAATTACACCAAAAAGAATACATTATGGTGTTTTATTTTTAACAGAGAGAAAAGGTGAGAAGGCTTTAGAACAAGAATAAACTATGGTTTAAAAATGAATCTTCATCACATCTTTTCTGTTTATCTTCTGCTTAAAGAAATCTAGCCTTTACTTTAAAGAGGTTTTCAATATATACTTTCTCTAAAGCATTCAAATCCTAGAGACTGGAAATGTTCTAAATTAAATGTTAAGTCTCTTTATCTAACTCCCATTTCATGTCAATGAGATAAGTGTTGGTGGTTCTTTAAAACTTGAAATATATTTCAATCGGTAGATTTCTATTAGGTATCTTTAAACAATGTTTCATTTAATTACCTCCTGATATCTTTTTTTATGTGGTTGTAATGTACAAAGAAATCAGCTGAATTCTCCAGTCAATATAACTGTTAATTGACAATACATTAGGAAATACCTCACTGAACTCAGCTGCAACAATTGCTTCCCTGAGGTTTTAAAGAAGAAAATCTATTGACTGGGAGAGAGAATGGGCTATTAGGCACTACAGATTCTGTTCTAGGACTAATCTGATGCTGAGTTTCTATTCAAATGATGGAGCTTAAAATCACTTCTCAGAAAATAATTGAATAAAAGAAAGTTATAGCTCTAAATCTATCAGATAATTTCTTGAGAGCTCTGGGCAATTTCCAGCTTTACATCCTGCAGGCTGTACAAGCAGGAGCTGGTGGTATAATTCACATCAGCCCATAACTCTGCCACTTGAATGGGAAAAGCACTGCTGAGGGGTTCCTCCAAACCAAGCAAAAATACTTTCTTCATTTCATGCTTCACTGACAGAGCTCATCCATCTCCTTGTCCGCCTCTGCAAGGAAGGGACAGAGGGACTCTCCAGAAGAGCAGAACAAGAGCCTCAGTGCCTGTGGTGACACCTGGGCTGCTCCTGCAGGGGTGAGGAGGAGGGGACCAGCGCTCCCATGGCACAGAGGGGGCTTGGAGAATGTGGCACTGCAGGGGAGGTGAGCAGAAATAACTGGATTTAGGAGCTGTGGCATCACTACTGGTGAATGGCTTGTGATAACTGCTTTCTTTTTAAACTTTCATAAGGTTTGTCCTTACACAGACATGTTCAGTTCATTCCAAAATCAAGCAGATTGCAAGAAGGAGAGCTTGCATGTTTTAAATTTGTGTTGCTCTTACATAAGCTGTTGGAACTGTGACAGTCTGAAGCAGAGCTCAATAGTAGTTTGGGAGATAAGGGGCTTCAGTCCCTTTTAAAGGTCAATCTTCTGTCAGAAACTTAATCCCTCTTAGAAGTAATTTAAAATGAAGCATGCAAAAAGGGCAGAGATTGAAATTATTATTATTTCCTGCTCATGTTCCGTTTGGCTTTTTCTTTGGTTTCTTAATCCTTCTTTGATAGAAAACCCTTTAAAAATGCTGGCAGTATACTTGTCTTTAATTTTCATGGATGTGGTGGAAAGACAATACAACAACAACAACAACAAAAAAGGCAAAACTTTCTCTGATTTAGGATTGAAACCTTCTGTTTACTTACTTGACTTATTTTTGACAGTGATATGTGTTTGCTAAGGAAATTTTTTGGCACTCAGAACAGAAAGACCCACTTTGGGCTGCCACAGAAAGGTAGAAGCAAGTCAACAATTGAATTTTTTAACAGATTAAGACAGAAATATTGAAAAAAACCATAATTTGTGACTCCCACATTTCATAAGTCAAAGTTGTTTAGGCAGTTTCATGCTTGGGTCTTAAAATAAAGTCACTTTTACATTAAATCTGTGTTTTTCACAATATATTTCTGTGCATACTTAAGGTCAGTATATATCCTTACATATAGTATTATATATTGCTTTTGCACGTGCCACAGTTTGAATTGTCACATTTAGTTCATAATCAGCATGCTGACATAACACATTTATAATCTAACCACAATAAAAATAGTCTGTGTAACAGACAAAATCAGATAAAGGCTTTATCTATTAAATACGGGATTTATTTCTCCACATAACAATTTTCTCACCTTTATGTTTTTTGCTTTTTCCATTTTTTTTCCATTTTGTTTTTCTAGTACACTTATTTGTGCTGTGATTCCTCTGGTAAATTCAATCTTCTCCATGATAGTAATTTCAGAGAATCTTCAAATCCTTAAATCACCAAATAAAAATCCTGTGACAATTTAAAGTGGGTCCAAACAAGCCACAAGCAAGTGGTTATTACCTGCATACCATTAGAAAAAGGTATACAAAAAGGGTGTTAATACTGGGAGAGCAGCTGCCCCAAGGTGAGAGTCATATGATTAAAATAAGCTATGTACATGTTTCAAAGGACTCTTATTTGGAAAATTACTGCTAGCTTGTGTCCTAATATTCCTTTTATCTGCCAGAGATGTTGATAAACACTTTCAATGGAGAAAGAAAACACACAGCAGAAATAAAATATTCTGTAGCTAGGTTACAGAAATAGTCAGAAAAACTGAAAAAAAATAGTTCTTCACAAGTTAAACCTTATTTGTGTACACAGTTTTTGCCCCTTCCCTTCCCTTCCCTTCCCTTCCCTTCCTTCCCTTCCCTTCCCTTCCCTTCCCTTCCCTTCCCTTCCCTTCCCTTCCCTTCCCTTCCCTTCCCTTCCCTTCCCTTCCCTTCCCTTCCCTTCCCTTCCCTTCCCTTCCCTTCCCTTCCGTTCCCTGTCTAACCTGTACTTGCATGTGCAATTTCCAGGTTTGGAACTGGTGTAACTGTCTTGTGTCTTAAAAAATAACCAGGAAATAGTGGCTGTTGTGCTACTACATAATGCTGAAAATATTTCTTAAAAACCAACAGATGCAGATTTGATCACCTCAGGTGAAATCCCCAGTTGGCATGGAATTTACACTGCAGAGTATTTCTGTATTCTGTGGCTGGCACATGTAATTGTCAGATGGAAATTGGTGTGCACAGTTTGCTGAGGCCAGCCCTAATATCCCCTACAAAAGGGTGTGTATGCAGCACTGAAGGTGTCTTATTACATCAGCACTGCACCAAAGTACTCTCTGCATTATATTGCAATTTTAGATTACTTTTAAAATCTTCCATTATGCCTAAATAAAGATATCCTAGTCTGCTATTTTCTGAAGCACAAGATTGTTAGCTATTAATCTGATGCATTTGTTTTCTGCTTATTACGAAATACGTTGCTGTATCACCAATGTTGTTTTCAAAGCAGTAAAGCTGAAAAACAGCTGATGGCTATTAGCTGCTTTGTCTAAGTTACTCATTACTTTTTACTTGTTCTTGTAACATTTTCTTGATGGTCAGTATAACTCTTATTTCCTGAATCTGTGTGCCAAGATTGAGTGTGTGACCACGCAGCTCCTGTAGCTTCTAGAAACCTGCCCAGCTTTGGACCGGCCACCAGACCCACAGCAGACATAGAGTTTTGTTTTTTCCCTTGTGGCAGAACACTATTCTTAGGTCTGTCAAGGCTTCACCTTGGAGGCTGACACTCGTAGGCAGACACTCCAGGTGTTTCTCACACAGACATCTTGGAGCACAGAGCTCCAGCTGGGACATTTTGCAGCAGGACCTGGAGCTGTGCTCATCCTCTGGGGGTTACACAGCTGCTAAAATGCTGTTTCCATGGCTGCCACTGCTTTGAATGGGGCTCCCTTCTCTGCCATCGTCTCCAAGGGGTTTTGGTCTTTCTGCTCTGGGTGAAGGGAAGTTCTTCCTCTTCCCTGCCAGTGCCCCAGCTCACACTGCTCAATCCCCAAAGGGGTTCCCAGGACCCTTGGGTGCCCATCCTGGTCACCCAGCTGCCCATAAGATGCAGAGACAGGAGACAGTGTGTAGTAGAGGCTCCTGGAGGAGCTGCTGAGCACCTTTGGGGGCAGGCGTGTGCAGTGTGTGAAGAGCCCAGTCTGGAGGAGAGAAGCTTGCTGGCCATGGGCCCAGGTCAGGGAAAGTGCTTTCCTGAAGGTGAGCAGGCATGGGGCTTCTGCTGGCCCAGCATCATCCTGTCCTCACAGAGACAGGGGTAATTCAGACAAGCATTTATTTATACAACAATGGGTGCAGATTGGGATCCTGTTTGGCTTCCCAGGAGGTGAATAGAATCCAATCACAAGATGTGGGAAACATTGTGTGCATGGCGTTCCCACCTGCTGCTGTTGCTCAGTTTACAGCCACAGGCTCTGCCAGCATTTCTGCCACTCCAAATCACAGCCTGTGCTGTAGGAAGCCAAGGGGCTTTGCCTTCCCAAAACTGTACCTCTTCAGAACCATCCTCAGCAGCCTCAGCTGGCTCTTCCCTTGAGTGCTGGCTCAGTGATGAAAATGCACCTCAGCGCTGCCAGTCACACCCTCCTTTGTGGCTCACGCTGGTTTTGCCCCACCCCTTCCCCTGTGTTACAATCCTTACAGTCATATTTGGCAGATATTTGCCCTGGAACTTAATCACACCTACGACAGATCATGTATATTTTCTCTTATTAGCCTGCAATTTGCTGCTGTCTGGCTGTGTCCCAGCAATGATTAATGCCCCAGAAGTGTTATTACCCTTGCTGAGAACTGACATTTCATACTATTTTAGCATCAGCTCGCTGAGCTGAATTTCATGTGCTTTAGCTCATCACCATGCCCCAGGCTGAGCTGAACAGCAGTGCAGGTATCAAGCTGTATCAGGTACAAGCCTGGAAACACCTCAGCGGGGTCACCTCCAGCTGCACATCTGCAGGGCCTCCTATTGCTGCTGCTCCCTCCTTCTTGCTTCTGTTTGAGCTCAAGGGCCCTAATTTGCACTTTGGAGCCTCACAGAGCTCCCCAGCTGGGCTGGCTTTGGCTGGAGTGATTTCCTTCATAGTAGCTAATATGGGGCTGTGTTTTAGATTGCACTGAAAATAGGGTTGTTTATATAGAGATGGTTTTGTTATTGCTGAGCAGCATTTGCACAGTCAAAGCATTTTCTACCCCTCACCCCAACCCAGCAGTGAGTGCTGGAGTGCACGAGGATTTGGGAGGGGACACAGTCAGGACAGCTGATCCCAGATGATCACAGGGAAACTCCACATCAAATGGCATCATGTTCAGCCTAGAGAGCTGGGGGAGAAGATGGAAGGAGATGATGTTTGGAGATATAGCATTTGTCTTCCCAAGGCACCCTTACATGGGATGGATCTTTCCTGGATGTGGCTGAACACCTGCCTGCCCATGGGAAATGGTGAACTAATTAATTGTTTTGCTTTGCTTGTGAAAAGCTTTTGCTGTACCTTTAAATTGTCTTTATCTCAACCTACAAGTTTTCTCACTTTCACCCCTCTGATTTGGTCCCCAATCCCACTGGGGTGGAGAGGGGGCTGTGTGGGGTTGAGTTGGAGTTAAACCACAACACCTCCTCCATTTCTAACTTCTGTGAAAGAGTTCAGATGTTGGCCTAACATCAAAACTTTCACTATCAGAAGTATTATTGCAGTGCACTGTACATCAGAGGGTGAATTTATGGAAGAGATCTGTCTCATAAGATAATCCATACCATGAACTGATCTCTCAGAGAATTCTCTCCATTAAACATGCTGTGATGAGCCTGATAACCACATATTAGTCCCTCTAATCCATGGATGCTCAAACCCTACCACCATGCCACTGACATTCCTTTAAGGTACACTTGTTTTAGGCGCCAGGCTTGAATGCAGGACACTGCTCCAAAGTTACAAAGTTGCTTCAAGACCTCTCCAAAAGTCATTAGTTTCAGTGAAGGTTGGGTTTTTATATGTATTCAAGAAATCTCCTTTTTAATAATTACAAAGCCTGGATAACCTGAACATACTGCAGTCTGGAAGAGACACCTTGGAAGGCACATTGTCCTGGTAACTGTCAGGTACCCTGTGCAATTCAGAGTGCCTCAGCTGGCTTTTCTTGAAATTGGACAGGACATATTTTTACCCTAAGTCTGTAAAATTTCAGACTTAAAACACAAACAATGTAAGAATTGATTATTCTGCTCTGAAACAGAGAGAAAATACAAATTATGATACTTCTCGAGAACAGACAATCCGTCCTTTTCACCAAAATGTTCAAGTGGTTCATCACACAAATAATTTGATATCAGAGACTTTGCTTCTGATTTAAAATAGTAAATTCACCTTTAAATCCAAAACTTTTGAATTTAATTAAAAGTCTTCATTCAGAGATCGATGGAATGAGCTATGTGGGCAGTTTCATAATTCTGTAATGTTGTTCAAACGGGAAATTCCTCCTTCCTGCTGAAATCTTGTCTTCATGACAGCATTTTGCTATGAAAAAATATTATGCACAAATTCAAAAAGGTTACATCTATGGCATTTTCTTATATAGAGTTAGGATAGATAAGAGGAACAAACTGCATTTACATTGACTGTGAAACAAATTATTATGTCCAATCTTTGGGGATATTGATGTTTTATTCTATTCCATTATGTCCAAGTATCATATCTATAAATATACTTGATTACTTTTCTGTCAGCAGGACATGTTACACTGCAAACCAACATAAAAACCAAACCAAACCCCACCATTATTAAATACCTTACTAGGGCTACAGCTGTGGAAATATTTTTTCCCTCATAAATCTGCTAAATAACAAATATGATGCTCAACAAAAAGTGTCATATTTTCTGATATCATCTAATGTCTACCCAAAAAATCTACACTTCTGTAGGACTCTGAAATTACTTTCTGGCTTTCATGTACTTTCCCAGACCAAAAATGCATCAGCATAAAAGAGATGACATCAGAAGAGTGATTTTTCCAGATATGACTTATTAGGTCTTGATCTTTATAACACAATAAATCTGAGGGCAAAGGAGAATGGGTTTATTTGACATGTTAATTCCTTTTTATCAGTGAGTCAGTCCACAGACTGGGCTAGAACATCTTTGTCATGAGCATGGACATGAACAGTAGAATAGTGATGGATATGTCCCTTCTTACTTCCTTAATAGTTTATAAGGCAATAGAAACACAGGCCTGTGGAGGGTTTCACCTGGTCTGTCCCTTGATCCCTTAAAGGTGTCAGGAATCAGTTTTGGCTCCTTTTCTTTTGTCAGCATCTCCCCAGAAACCTCAGAAAACACCCCAAACATTTACTTGCATGCACATCCTTTTCCTTGCCCCATCTCCCTTTGGTCAAAATCGAGCCAAGTGTCGATGTTGTCAATCCACAAACTCCACAAGTTTTATCACATCTATTGCATAAACCATTTTCCATTATATAAGTTTTCACTGTCTTGGTTTTTTGCAATTATACTTCCTGTACCAGTATTCTGTTGTCAGGGTTCTTATAACTGAACCAAGAGACATTCAGAAAAAGAAAAGTTGTCTTCAGGCCCATGTTCACATTAGTTGGGCAAAATCTATAGCAAACCTCTTGTGCTCTTTACAGGCAAGGAGACCTGGCATCAATCCTTAACCCCTGCCTAGGAAGCAGGTGTTGTTTGTGGTTGCAGAAAATCTGAAGATTAAAACATGACCCAATCCACTGAGAGCATCAGACTAATCACTACTCTAGGGCTGAGAGAAAAATCTGCCCTCATGACCAGACTAACCTAGGAAATTTTTTTATTCCTGCCATCAACCCTGAGATCTAGTGTTGCAATTTTAATAGTCATATAATATGTTGAATATATAAAATACTAAAATAGACATTATACCACACATTTTATAGACATATTTAGTTATAATAGATTAGGTGTTGTCCAGTGGCAAACATTCAACCTGATTTTGACATTTGGGATTGATTCTCTTCAAATTAGCTGGTGATGTGGAGGTAATTTTCGCCTTTTTCTTCCTTCATTTTCTGCTGAAAGAGAATATGCAAGTCTGGTACTCAAAAGAACCATATGAGAAACAAAGGCAGAAAATAAAGCTGGGGCCCCCCAGAACAAGTCCAGTGAGGTGAGGCACTCCTGTGCCTCTGATACATGTAAGACAGCTGTCAAAAATAAGCAATTTGATTCAGTGCTGCTGGACATGCATAAAAACACTGCTCCATTATGAGATACCAAGATCAAACTAAAGGGCAAAATTAAGACAAATGTCACCAAAATAATATTAAAAAAAAAGTTGAAATAAATGTAAAGATTGTTTTGTTTATTCCACTTGTCTTTGGTAATCTCCTCAGTCACATTGGGAACATGGACTAGGATACAGTGACAGAAAACTGCCAAGGACAGAATTTGGTTTGGTTTTATGTATTTACCATAATAATATGACAATATATTTAAAGCTACTAAAATGACATCAGTAAAAACCCATGGAGAGATGAAGTTAAATTTTATAGCTGTTGTGAGAAAATCAAAACAGAACTCCCCAAAGTGATTAAAAACATTTCCTGCCTACATAATATGCAAAAAAAATCCCTTGCTCATGAGAAGAAGCAAGAAGCACCCTCCCAAGGTCTCCAGCTCTGACAACAGGGTTCTGGTGAACACTTTTCAGTGGATCCTGTAAATGTCATGGGAAGGAGGAGATGCTTTGTGAAAATCATGCTCTTCTCAATGTTTAAGAACATGCTCATTTCCCCTGCCAGGTGTGATCTCTCTTTCCTCTTTCTCTGTTTGTGTTTGAAGTGGCAGATTGCTTTCAAAGGCAGATATTATTCCAGCCTTCCCACTTACTACTTGTCTCAGCCCCTGTGGTTTGTGCCATATTTTCTTAGAAATACAGTTATCTTCCTCTAAACCTATTGGGGGAGTCAAAACTCAACTCCAGACGTGTCCCTCTGGTGCTATTACTCTTGCTTACACATGGTGTGAACAGGAATTCCCAGGAATTCACTGTGCAGCGTTCCCAGGAATTCACTGTGCAGCATTCAAGCTTTCTCCCTTTTCTAAGTTTAGACAGAAGCAGTACATCTCTTCCTCACAGCAGTGAAAAAACATGAAAGGAGATGAAGCAGGTAAACTCATCTGCTCCCAAGATGTGCTTCTAAGCTCCAGTCTTTCTCCTTGATCCAGTGTCCCAGACATCTCTGTGAAAGACTGGTACTTGCACCTGCAAGTGTATTGTACCTTTCATAATGATCTGAGAAACCAAGTGGCACCTGTGAGAGGGCTTTTGTGGCAGAAAAAAAATCCCACATAGAGGAAAATCTGTTTTTCAATCTCAAACCCTGCTATTTCACACATCTTTTTACCAGGCAGTTTTTTTTATCTCAATGCTTTTCTCCAGTTCAACTGGTATTTAAACAACTGGTATATTTTTTTCCTGCTATTTAAACAACTTGTCAAACAAGCAAAGAGAAAAAAGTCTTGCCCATGGCAGTGATCTGTGTTAAACTGAAAAAGAATATGCTGTCTAAAATGAAAATTGCTAGTTAGTGGTCACGGCTCAAATCCTTCTTAGTGGGGAGCATTTGGCATCCTTGTTTAGCTCAGCTGTATGTAAACACTAATGCTCTGCTTTCTGCCATTGTATTCCCTGCAGAGCAGTCAATAACCCATATCATTCTCCCGCATGATTTTTGTTTTCCCATCAATCTGGTGCTCAAAAGCAACATGGAGCCCAGTTACAGAACGTTCACTGAGAGAATTGAGCAGAGCTGTCACAGGCTTTGGGCTCGCTCAATTAGACAGATCTCAAACTGTCACAAGCCAGTTAAATCTGGAGAGCTGTCACCCTGCTCAAGTCACTTAAGCTTCTGGGATAAAATATGAATTTGATAAAACTGAGGCAGTTATTGCCCTTCAACTGCTCTGCTATTTTGTTTTTTAATCTTCCTAGGGAACGTCTCTGTTGCTATCAAAAAGATTCAAATATTTAATTGGTAAACAATGCAATATATAATGTATTATCACACTGAAGCTAAAATAACAGATGTTGAACTTTTAAATTCCTTGCAAGATGAGTAGGAAAGAGATTTCTATGATCAGAAGAGATGTCTCAAAGTGAAGGAAGGCTTACAAAAAATTATGAAGGGAATAATAGGCAAACAGGACTAGATAGCATTCTTCTCTTTATTCTCAGTGAACTCAGATCTGAAAATCTCAAACTAGTTCTTCTAGGTGTGTATCTCACCTAAAATAGTCTTGTTTCAATGAGAAGGAAGGTTTGAAATGTGATGACAAATTCTAAAAAAAACCAAGAAAAATTGTTGTGGATTGCAGCTTTGATGTTTTCTCTGCCAAGAATGCTGGAATCATAAAATTATAAAATATCCTGAGATGAAAGGGACCCACAGGAATCATTGAGTTCAACTCCTGACCCTGTGCAGGACAGCATCAAGGGTCACACCATGTGCCTTGAAGCATTCTTCAAATGGTTCTGTAAAGCCTGGCCCATTGGGAGGGTTTAGGGGAAGGTAATCTGATTTACTCTGGGTGGTGCATGGGGGAAACAACAAAAATCTCTGGAAGTTTAATTAAAAATAACTTTTACTTTCAAACTTCAGAACATCCAGATAGAATAAGGCACTTGGCAAACTTTCACTTAGCAAACTCTAAAGCATCCAGACAGAACAAGGCACTTGGCAAAGCACTGACTGGATTTTTTGGTCAGGTTTACAATCTATTTTGAGAAGAAGGTGGTAGGAAAAGGAAGAGAAAGAAAAAGGAGAGAGAAGGGTAGATAATCACCACCCTAGGATCCACCATGGTCATGGCAGCTTTTAAATCTGGGATAGCATCTCACTGTCCTTCTGTGGCATCTGGTGGCCTGGGCATTTCCCCCAGGCGCACCTGTGCTAATTTCAGCACCATTTTGGCACCTGCACTTTACATGGAATCTTCAGGGCTTGTGGTGTTCCCATGCAGTCAGCCACCCCAAGGATATTGTGGACCCAAACCTCCCCTGACACAGGTTCATGCCAACAAATTAGTAGACTCTTGGATAAATATGATGAAACTGAGGAGAGTCAGAATTTTCCAAATTTCAAAATTTTCCACAGTGAAAAATTACTTTCCTTACAAGAATAGTGTGTAAGGAGCCAGTAAAAAGATGTGTCAATTTCTGAAGATATTTTAACGAGTTGGACCCTGAGAATAACTCAGCTGGTCAGAGCGTGGTGCCAAGGTTGTAGGTTCAATCCCCATACAGACCATTCACTTAAGAGCTAGACTTGATGATCCTTGTGGGTCCCTTCCAACTCTAAATATTATCTGAAATCAGAAACAGTTCTGTGAAATCTTCCTACCACAGACTCTGCAAACAGTTGTAAGAGGAAAATTTCTTTCCAGATTAAAATATTGCTAAAGGACAGGAATTAAAGGTTAAAAATAAAAATGTGTCAATGGCAACTTCCTTATGAAGTGTTTGAGGAGCCAACAAGGAGAGGTTCAGCAAGAGGAAGGAGCTGGTGGGGAATGTATTGCTCCAAGGCAGCCTTGGCTGCAGTGACCATGAGGTGGTGGAGTTTGTGGTGCTCAGGGCAGTGAGAAGGGCACACAGCAAGCTCAGGGCTCTGGAATTCAGGGTAGCAAGCTCTGGCCTCTTCAAGAACCTACTCATGGGATCCCATGGGATAGAGCCCTGGAGGGAAGAGGGGCCCAAGAGTGCTTACTGATGTCCAAGGATCACCTCCTCCAAACTCAGAAACGATGCATCCAACAAGGAGGGAATCGGGCAAATGTGCCAGGAGGCCTCCGTGGATGGATAAGGACCTGCTGAGGAAACTCAGAGTTAAAGAGCTGTGGTGCAGTTGCCAGGCTGGAGAGAAGGGATCCAGAGTGAGCTTGACACACTTGAGAGGAGGGGCAATGCAAACCTCATGAAGTTCAACAAAGTGAAGTGCAAGGTCCTGCTTTGCAGCAATGGCAGACACACCTACAGGCTGGGTGGAGAAGTGACTGAGAGCAGCCCTGAGGAGAAGGACTGGGGGGTGATGGTTGACAAAAGCTCAATATGAACTGGCAGTGTGCACCTGCAGCACAGAAAGTTAAACCTGTCCTAGGTTGCATCAATAGGAGTGTAGCCAGCAGGTCATGCTGGAAGGAAGTTATTCACTCCTGCTACTACAGGGCATGGAGAAGGTGAATCTCTTCCTCTGCTTTGCTCTTTTGAAACCCCACCTGCAGCATTGTGTACAGTTCACGTGTCCCCAACATAAGAAGGAAATGGAACTGTAGGAGAAAGTCCAAAGGAGTGCCACAAAGGGAACTGGAGCACTTTCCCTGTGAAGATGGGCTGAAAATGTTGGGGTTTTTCATCCTGGAGAGAGATGGTTGCATGGAGGCCTCATAGCAACCTCCCAGTACCTGAAAAGGGCCTAAAGGGAAGTCAGAGAGGGATTTTTCATCAGAAACTGGTCATAGGATAAAGAATAACGGGTACAGACTGGAAGTGGGGAGATTTAGGTTAGGTATTAGGAAGAAAATAATTTCACTCTCTACTGTGAGGGTGGTAAGAAACTAGAACAGGTTGCCTGGGGAGGCTGTGGATGCCCCAACCCTGGCAGTGATCCAGGCCATATTGGATAAATCCTTGAGTAACCTGGTCTAGTGGGAGGTGTCCCTGTACATGGCAGGGGGTTGGGACTAGATGATTTTTGAAATTCCTTCCAACCCATAACATTCAGTGATTCTAATATTATTGAGAAATTGGGTAATAAAATAGCAAATGAAATTCAGTATTGATAGGTTGCAAAGTAAGACACATAAGGAAAACCAGCCTTCACTATATTTACAAAGTTATGAGCTCAAAATTAGCAGTTATCATTTCGATAGGTGGAGGCAGAAGGTATAAAAGGTATAAAAGCTGTTTATAAAAGGTGTGAAAATCCACCAGTTCTGATTAAACACACAAATAGCCATGAGCTCAGGACATCCCTAAGTCATGGGTTATTGAATGGATGCATAAGTAGGAAAGCAAAATATATCTCCCCTTTTTCTTACATGGTTTGCTAAAGCTTTTGGTATTAGTTTGCTGTACTGACAGGACAATGGAGTAGCTGGACCTATACAAATGCTCTTATGCCCATAAATAAATATATTATCAACAGATATAAAAAAACCCAAAACACAGAAAAAACCCAAAACAACAAAAAGCACAAAAAAGAGTATGTGGTGTATTGATTTGTATAACTTTGTCATCAAATTTTTGTGTTGAGCTCCAAAGAGGTTACCTATGCTGCCAGTATTTATCAAAATGAATAATCTTATTAATACATGAAATCTGACAAATATCAATAAATGGTCACTTCCTTACACTTCCAATTCTGCATCAGCTGGCTATCAGGATGCTTGGCAGAGAATTTCTATGATAATTTTTCCCTATAGTGCAGTAATGAATTGGATGCTCAGAATAAATTCATTCAGAGACAGGCCAGATAATTTCCAGTTGGGCTGAAAGACAAAGTTAATGTTGCAGAAAAGGATAAAAATGGGAACCTTTTAAGTAGATATTCAAGTGCAATGAAGTTCAGAGGGGGCTTTAAATCCAGTCTGACATTCACTTTGCGTCCACGAATTGCCAGTTCTGGTACAGGGACAATTGCTCTGCTCTGTCACTAATGCTGGAGCTCAGAAGCAGATTTGTGTGATTTGGATGGTCCCTCAGTCAGTGCATGTGTTCAAGTGCTGTGGCATTGCACACAGAAGACTGGATCCCAAAGGGCTCCTTCCAGCCAGTTTCTTCCAGTCTCCCTATGCAAGAAGGATTTAAGAAACCCCTGCCCCTTTGCAGACAGTGTTAGAGACATAGAGGGCAGGGAAACCACTGGGGACAGGAGAGGTGTGGGCTGAGCTGTCTGCAAAGGAAGGGACAGCAGAGGAGCAGCTCAGCACCAGCCAGCCCTCCAGAGCAGAGTTCTGGAGGCTTTGCTCACAGGTAACAGTCAGGCTTTATTGTTTTGTTTAGGCACTCTCTCTTTAATTACGCTTGAATCCACTGAGGAAGGTCAGGGTCAAGTTTCAATACGGATTTCAGCCCCTCCTACTGCTGAAACATCTTGGAAAGACTGATGTGATGAGCTGAAAGGCAGCAGAAGTTCGAGACAGGCAATTATTGTGCACTAGGGTTCCTTGAGCACAGGCTGAAAGAGACACAGGCTGGCCCTGATAAAGTAAAGCAAACTCATGGTGCTTGAAGGAGATCAAACTAATCACAGAAGAAACACAGCTGGCAATGCAGTGCTTCATTATAACAAATAAACACATCTTAGAAGAATGTCTGAGTGGAAGAGGTTGAAAACAACAGCTGTATTATTGTGTGGGTGTTATTTTTGATCATCAAGAAGTAAATGTTCATTGTGCTGGATGTCACTTACTTCTAATTAAATCAGTATCTTAAAAGAAACTGTTGCATCTTCTGGTGCAGCAGTTGCTAACTAGTCCCGAAGAGGGTTTCTGGGTCCAAAACCCAGCCTGAAGTCTCTCTCAACAGTAAGATATTTCAAGTAACCAGACGGACTTACAGGCGGGGCAAGTGACACTGGAGTAATTTTATTAAAGATGAAGTGAATGTGGTTTTTTATACACAAAAACTAAATACCATCATTGCTGCAAAGTGCTAGATGGAATTGCATTGATGGAATGTTGTGGGTGCTTCAGACAATGTTTGCTAGCAAAGCTCTCTCTGAGTCTAAGGTGCAGAAAGGACTCTTTTGTGTATTTAAACTCCTTCCTGGAAAGGGATTTAAATGAAGGAAAATCCTTCCTTAGCCTTAGATTTTGTTAACAGTTAAGGTTTTGTGACTTTGTCCTGCAAGTTTAATGATGGCAAATCAGTTATATTTCTAAAAGATACGTTATTTATTAAGAAAAATGAACAGACATAAGATCTTAATTAGAATTACTTAGTGCACAGTATAAAAGCTAAAAACACTAGTTGATATAACATAAAGTGCACTATATTAAAGCAATTGCATAAAAAGCATTTATATAATAAAACTGGCCAAAAAACCCCATTAAACAGAGGTTGATGTATCTCACTACAGTCCAGCCATGAAATACTTCTTTCTTTTAGTCCCTGGGTTGTAACTGTGGAGAGATGTCCTACATTCACAGGAGAAAGTCCATATATTTCAAGCATGTGGAAAAATCTGACTGTATGGAAAGTGACCAAGCAAATAAACTTTATCTGGGCAAAGCAACCCACTATATGTAATGGCCACAAGTCCCAGTGGTTTGGGAAACGCAGGAGCAGTCTGGCTCCTGCCACCACCTTGGTGATGGACCTGGAGAGTGACAACAGGCATGCCTTCCCTGCTCCATGGCTTTGCCCCTTCAGGGAACAGGCCCTTGCACTGGGATTTGCCTCACCTTGCTGAAGAAATTTACACCTCAGTTGCTCATCACTAAGGGCCCCTGAAGTAATAGAGGGAAAACTGTGCATGTGGGATTTGAATTGTCTGCTCTATTTTAGCTGTGCATGATAGCATGGGATTATCCTTGTGAGAGCTTGCTTCTCTCTGGTGATAAGGGAAGTGGAGGGTGAATAATTCCATGCCTTTTCCATGGATATGCCAGTCTGAGCAAACTCAGATGAGTCCCACTCTCATTTTTTGTCCAGCAACATCCCAATGTCAGTGGCTCTCAATGTCCATAACACAAATCATGGACTGACTCAGGAATTGGGTTATTTTTTTTTCCACTGTGTTGCAAAACAAAAATTTCTGTCATGAAACTTTCAGAAGGAATGTACTAGTTGTGGAAACTTGCTTTGGGGATGTTCCTCATGTCCAAAATGACATTCCAGGTAAATCATGATTAACATAAACACATCACGAACTGAGCCACAGCCCAGGGATCAGTACACTTATCTGGGAGTTGGGTGGTTTAAATGAAATTCAGGCCTCAGCTCTGCTGAACCTTCCGCAACATGCAGAGGGCCCTGGACACCAGACCACTTGATAAACTCTGGTGTGTGCTTGTGTGTGTGTGTGTGTGTGTGTGTGTGTGTGTGTGTGTGTAAAAGCATCAATGAACAAAGTGAGCTTTCCTTTGATCTCTGGCTGCACTTCAGTGGGAATGTTACTTCAATAAATATTGAACTGAAAACTGAACACAAATTTCAGGATTTGACCTTTTATTCATGTGGTTAATTCATATACACTTTCTACAGTAAGATAAAAAATAATTAGATGCAGGCTGTTTTATGAGAATCAATAACTGACTTGAAAGAGTCCATACTCCAGAGCACAATTTATACCTATTAACCTGAGTCTGCCTGAAGCATCCTGTTCTTTATCATTATTGTTTAAGTAAATGAAAATGAAGATTGAAAGTAAGAACCTTTCCAGGTCGTGAAAATGTGTCACTTGTGAAGCAAACCACTTAACCATCTGCTCTTAGAAGAAATGCTATTTAAATGAAATATGCCATAGTGTTTGTGCAGTGCCATTTAATTGCAAGCAGGTAATTTTATCATACCAGGTTGAAAATCCATGCTGTGTTTTTGGAAAAAAAAAAATCTTTTCCCATTCTTTTGCCTGCAGCAGTATCATATGCAAATTTCCTACAAATTCTTATTCTGACAAATTTCCTAATTTTCTGAATATTGTCTTCTCCATCTTGTGGTCTTGGTTGGTGTGTTTTACAAAGAATGCTTGAGACAAGAGATATATCTATTTTTTCCCCATACAAATTGGTTAGTAGAGAATTTGAATCATACTTCCTGCTTGATTTCCTAGGAGAATAGAGCTTGTGGTATTTCATTGTTTTCTGCTCTTTTCATCCCTTCCCACAAGCAAACCTGAAATTTGATGTCAGATTTCAACAAAATTTCACTTTGGTTGAAAATCTATATGTGAGCCTTGTACTACCATTCTACTCTTGGGACTCAACATCTGACAAATTTTACTAGGCATTTTCTTTGCCCCTGCCCTGCATTCTAATACTGCTGAGACTTCAGCATTTCCAAGTTTTTAATAAGGTATGACTTAGAGAAGAAAAGCACTGAAGAGAAAAAAGACACTGCAAAGGCAGAACCAAGTAAAGCCACACATAGTGTTTGCCTTCCTCTATGCCAAAACCATGGATTGGTGGGATATTTTTGCAGCTAATCTTATTTGCACAAGTAATTCACCTCTAGCCAAATATTTTACAATAGCTGTGGACTGTGTGTGGCCAGTTTTTCTCCGTGTTTATCCTATCTTTGCCTGGCTAACTTGGTGGGACAGTGAGCCAGGTGTGTCCCTTTCTAGACTCTTTGATTGTGAGTCCTCTCATCCAGCCAAAAGTGAAGGTTGAATTGCCCTCTGAAATATCTGTTTTCCTAGGGAAGACTAGGGAATCCAGAGAGCTGGCTTAGCCTAGACATGTTGCCCATAGTAACCATGATGCTGTGATGATGCACAGGAAGGAATCCTCTGAAGAAAAAAAACCCCAAGGGACTGATGTCATTTGAAGACATGTAGGAGTGGAGAATTTAATTTTATGTTTGCAGAGTCATTTCTTGGTTTCATCTCTGCTGCAGATTACCATGGAACTTAAGGAACAGATCTAGAAGATAAAAAAATTATTGAAAATATTAAATTAGAAAGGAAAAAATTATTAATTGCTCTCCTAATAATTTGTTGCACCTGATAAATCTTTGTCTCTTTCTAAAAGTGTTAAAGTGGCTGAAGAAGAAAACCTCATCTCTTGCACTGTCAGCCAAACCTACCTCATGAAGATTAGTCAGGGCATCTAGTTCCCATTAAATGTATCTGCTTTCTATGCACGGGGCAGTGTTTTGACTTTCCTAAAAGCCATGACCCTTTTGCCACAGATTTTAGTTGAGGCAGCACTTTGCCAGCAAAATTCAGAATTTAGAAGGGTATTTCTAATATCCAAGACTACTTTGATTTGCAGTCTGAACGACTGAGATTCACAGACCTGAATCTCTTCTGTGTGGTTGCCATGGCTGGAAAGAAAGAATTTCTCACTGCCTGTCAGGTTTTTACTGGACTCAGAACATCTCTAGCCTGTGCTTTTCTTTTTGAGTTTTTTTTTTAACAATTCTTTTTTTCTGCAATGTTCTATTACTTTACATATACATAATGTAGATGAAGAATGTGTATATCCCAGCTTACCTGGGACAGTAAGCTACAGAAAAGGCTTAATTAGGAGGATCTGTAATTCATGAAGTTGAGTGCTTACATCAATCACTGAGGTCAGCCAATGTTTTAATGCAGATTTACAAGAATAATGAACACAGGTAAGAATACATCTATTGAATAGTTTGCAGTCATGCCACAGGCTGACATTTTGTTTCAGAAAACATTCATTAAATTATTTGACATAGCAACCAAATGAGTAAAAATCAAATTATTTTTGGATACACACCAAAATGTCTCTATTGCTGCTGAATGCATAGTTTACTGTGAGTCACTCACATTGAATCCAAATAAGAATATTTATGATCCAGTGGTAGAAAACAACAGATGTGGCAGAAACAGGGGTTAAATGAAGAGAAACTAAAACAAGGGTTGTACATGTTGGACAATCCCCGACATTTGAAGGTCCCAGCTCTACTGAAAACTTTTCCACCTTAATTCTGTTCTTTTCAAACTGACTGGTTCACATCCCAACCTGTGACATTGTATTAACATCAGCCTAAACATTTCTTTTCAAAACTTAGCTCTTTCTGTGATTTTGATTAAAACAGATTTTACAACTATCCTGAAATCCTGATTTCCTGTGAGATTTTTGCATGATTTCTCACAACCATGGCTTGCAAACCTTCCACCCTGCTGCATGTGACAAGCTGTGAGCCCAGGTTGTCTCCAGGTCAGTTTTACCTTCATTTTGGATACATTATGTATTTGTACATATACAGATACATATACTGTGACTGAGCTCTGCAAAAGGGTGCAGGAGGCAGCCCCCAAAGGGTTTTCTTTTGAGCTGAGAACCTGACAGAGACAGGCGAGCAGCCTGACAAAGAGAAAAGCTTCTCATACCAACAGGAAATATTTCAATTTGGCAATTCATAGCAAGAGATATTTCATTAACCTGGTTTTCCCAAATTGCAAATACTTCTGAATTGCCTCATCAGATGGAAATTCTCTGTCTGATTGTTTCCCAGAGGAGGAGGTGTGGGCTCACCATTCCCCCCACTCACAGGTGCGGCCTTGCTGGCCATGGAGGTGCGCTGGTCTCCTCTGCCCTCCTGTCTTCCAAGCCAACACAACGTGCTTGGTCTGCAAGAAGCATTTCCACAAACATTGTGCTCTTTTGTTCTCTCTTGCTTTGCAGGGAGGCAATGACCCATAACTTGGGCTGTCAGGTCCTGCAGGGAGACAAAACACTTGCTTTATGAACCAGGAGACAGCAAGGCAAGGAAACAGCAGGTGATGTAATGCCTGCCTCTCTCGAGGGCTTAGTTCACCTAGCTTGCCGTGAAAACTCCTTTCCTTCATGAGGATAAACAATGAATATTAATGACCCTACTCACTCTTTGGGTTGTTTTATTTATGACAATGAAGCCATTGCCAAGGAGGGAAATTTGTTTTGTTCCTTTTGTCTGAAAGAAATTGGGAATGTAAATTCTGGAGGTCTTAGTTCCACTTATATATCCTCGGGTGCTAAACTCCTGGCTGAAAATAAGAATGAAAACCAGAGCTGCTCTTGCCTTATGAATGTGTAAAAAAAAAATCTACTGGAGTATCTGAACCATATTCATGGCTTTCTGAAGAATGGTGCAAGAGGAGCCTGAGTCCACTTTGCTGAACACTTCAGAAAGCATCTGGGAGATTTAAGTGCTCAGTCATTGCTCATCTCAACTTCACTGTCATGGAAGAAAACATTACTTTTATAGCCAATCTTACTGTTATTGTCCCCACTTTACAAAGAGAAAGCTGTGATACATTTGACTGAATAAAAGATTAGTTTGCAACAGTAAGTTACCTCAGGCAGCACCAGTGCTATTTAATGGGTAAGAAGGACAGTAAGGATTTTCTTTTGTTCACTGCAAATATTTTATCTCAACTGCCTGAATGCAGTTGTCAGTGTAAACAATTCCTCATTAAAAATAAGCCCTGGCAGTCGCATCAGAAGTTAATGGTTCTTCAAATGTGACAATAAATATAAGAGTAGTTTCTCTCTATGATTTTAACAGAATTATTTGTTCAAAGAGGAAAGATTTTATCCAGGCTTGTGGTTAAGGTCTGTATCTGGGTACACATAAGAAATAGGTTTTGTCTCATTAAAGAAGCAAGCACCACCTGCAAAACCTTCACTTGACACTCTAACTCTGGACACAGAAGGGGTGAGAAAATCCACATCTTCCTGGAAGACCTTGTCTGTTATGTCAGCTTAGTATCATATCCTCTACCCCTCCCCCCCGTGCCAGAAAAAAGGACAATTACAATCAATCAATTTGCATATTGTGCACATTAGAAATTATGTGACCATGTGGCTGGCAACTGGGGAAAGATTTATGATTAATAGGGTAGCTGCAGGCAGAGTTTGTTTCCTTTTCCTTCAAATAGTTTAGCGCTTACTGGGGAAAGGCTGAGGAGGGAGGCTGCACTACTGCAGCCCTGGGGTCAGAGATCTGCTGAACCCAAGAATCATCCTGGCAGGTCAGATCAAACCCTATCCAGCCCAATCAGATCAAACCCTACCAACCCAATGTTCTGCCTGGAATGTTTGAAAAATTCAATTCTATTTAAGGAGGATATGCAAACTTCAGCACTTTCAGTGGTCCATTACCTTGATACTGCCCCAGCATCGAAACCTCTTATATTAAAGTCATTAAAAGTATGATTAGGTGATCTGTGCTGTGATTTCTGAATTTCATTTGCCTTCCACCTTATAGATCTTTAAAATCGGAGTCACATTCTCTTGTCAGTCTCTCCCTCCAAGATCCCAGCCCTTTAAATCTCTTAAAGCAGCTGCTTCACAGTCTTAATTTTTTGTAATTACCTTTGTTGGCACTTTCTCTAACTCCACTCCATTTCTCTTGAGATATGAAGGCCAGAATAACCCACAGAACTCAGTACAGGACTTGGTTATATATAGAAGCAAAACGATGCCCTTGATTTTATTCCTAGATCCCCTCCTGATGATGTTAAATATTTTATTGGCCATTTTGGCTGCTGCTCTTTATTTAGGTTTTTTTTGACCTGTCAATGAGTGCTCCAATATATCTTCTCTGTTAGGTGGTAGTTGAACATAAAGGAAGTAAGTTTCACATTACTTTTGCATCACTTCATATTCCTCTGCCTTAAGTATATCTGCCACCTTTCTACCCACATTAGTTCTTTCAGGAGTTACTTGCCTTTGGTACAGCACTGGACCACCAGAAAAAGCTCAGTACTATCTGCAAACTTGGGAATTTTATTATGAAATAGCTTTATCTTATGAAAATGCTTAATTAAACTGGTTCCAGCACTAATCCCAGCAATGGGACTAGAGATTACTGATTCATGTTTGTCCTGTTGTTTTCAAGTTTTAAACAGTTTTCAGTCTGCAGATTGACACCCTTAATCCTTTTTTCCTAGAAGTACCAAAGCAATTAAGACAGGACAGTTAAACAGAACAAATAATAAGATCAACAGGCACCTTAGGTATCTATTAAAGATAAGGCTTTGACACTTGAGAAACTTTCTGTCAGACACTTAGGAAATGGGAAGAGAATAAATTAAGTTAGATTTTCTGCACATTATTCAGTCTTGTGCTCTTTGTCCTGAAACACTGGATATTTGGTCTTGTAGCCCATATCACCTCGGACTGGTTCACCAGCCTTTGCTCTCCTCTGTTCATTATGAGCTGTTGCAAAATTAATATTAAAATTGTCTGTTTAGCAATATTGAGGAACATAATATATGGGTTCTCAGATGATGTCTGAGAGCCAGTTATGGGCTATCCTTGCAGTAATTTTTTGTTTTGTATCTTAAATATTGTTTGGCTTTCAGCCTTGATTTCTCTGTGGAAGACACAACCAAAGTGCTTGCAAACCAACAAGCCTTAGTGATTAACAAAAATCACCAAGCAAACACAAGGGTGATGGACAAGAGTATTTGTGGTGCCAGGCCTCAAGAGCTGTAAATGTGGGCCTGTTACTATTACCATGTGTAGCACTAGTTTAGTACCAAAGTGGGGAACCTGCCCTGTGCTGATAATTTGAAAAGACTTCAAAGTGGTTGTGCTCATTGATAGATCATGGATTCCATCTAAAGGTTTGAGTTCTAAAGCTTACTTCATGTTTTATTCATGATCTAACTGTTGTTAGATCTCATGAGCAATAAGGGTCAAGCACTTTTTTCTCTTTTGGGTGACAACAAAACAAAGACTTTTATATTTTTTTGTGACAATACATGTTTTCTTAAACCTGCTGCCACTTGCCAGAAGGACATAAGATAATGTAGAGCAGAGGAACTTCTCTGTTTTTTCCTGTACCTGATGGTACCTGCCTCCAAATGGACACTTGTAGCTTTCCAGAATGCTTTGAGATCAACAAAGTTATTGTTATTCTCAAACACCCTGCATGGTTTCTCAGAAATTAGGTTCTATTTGCATCTATAGTTTCAATTAAAAGTATGTGCTTTTTTCCTAGTCACTTTTTCCCGAGGCATCTGTTAGGACTAGACTTTGAAAATTCATTAGGGTACTTAAAGGATTCTCTTTAATCTCCCTAATACTACAGCTGATCTGGGGATTTACTTCTCTGTCATGTTCTGGCTTGACTATTAGTCTTCTATGCCAGGTCAATCAGAGCAGCTTCTTTCTTTCCTATGGTCTCTCTGTGCCACTGTCCTGGCTCTCCAGTGTTCTCCCAGCCAATACAGCTGCAAGTGGAACCTCACAGAGCTCACCAGCCAGGTGTTGTGGGGACAAGTTTCCCTTCTCCTGTTCCATGAGATTTGTTTTCTTTTTCATCCATTCAAGTTTCTCCTTAGGTATGCTTCTACTGGTTTTTTTTAAGAAAAAATAACTTTGTCCAGCCTTCCTTTCATGCAAATTACCTTTTAGAGGTGTCCTGTAAACCACGCCTTCAATGATCATGGCATATTCCCTTTCCATAGCACAGTGTTTAGCTGTCTTTTGATAGTTCAGACACTGGATGTAGTTCAGACTTGGCATTATTATTTCCCTTGGTCTCTAAGTTCCACTCTGTCCTCTTCTGATGGCTTTTGAAGCTCCTGCCCTCCCAGTCTCTCTATATATTCATAAAGTGCACAATGCTGGCATTTCAGATTTAGCAGAAGAGGTTGTTTGGTTCAGTATTCAGATGCCTCCTTGATGAAGACAAAAGAAGGAAAGAAAAAAAAGTATTAATATTTAAATTTCAATTAGGAACACTTAAAACCCCTAAAATTGATGCAGAAAGGGAGTAAGTGGACAGGTCAGATAAGAAAAAGGTTGTTGGATCAAGGGTATCAGTTTCTTCTTCCGTAAAATTCAATCAAATTCAACATTACCCTGATAATCAGCCAGAAGACAAAACACTACAGGTCTTAAAGATCGGTTAACCTAAATTAACCTTTCTGTCTCAAAAAGTGGAAACTATTTTGTTTTACACTACCTGAACTCAAGATTCTACCATCCAGTGGGACAAATGCTATTTCCTTGCATATGAACAGATTAGTTTCTATTTTCTAAGGTTGTATGATTACCATGGTCTTTTCAATAATGAATAACATTCAGAACATACCAAAATATAAAAATACCTAGTCTTGTTCACCAAGTGGAAAATTAGAATGTGAGTTTTTGTAGGTTTTTGCTGTCTCTATTTACTGTAGATATCAGATTATTTGAATGCTGGTGGAGTAATTTCTGTCTTGATTGGAAAATCACAAGAAAGAAAATCTAGAATATTTTTCATACAAATATGTATGATGTTTCATGCATCTTTAGATATGTAATTATTAGCAATCACTGCTCTGCATGTGGTCAAGAAGAGTGGCTCTAGGAAGGTTGCTTTGGACCCTGACAATTAATACATTCATTCTTTTCAACTGACTACAATGTTTTCACCTTTCACATCACTCCTAGAGGGAAAACATAGAACCCATTCTCCAGAGGCTACCAAAGCTTGATTTGAGAGCTGATTAGATGAGGGACGACTGCAAGGCAATGAAATAAATGGTGTGTAAGATACTAATCCTGAGAGTCAGAGAACAAATGAGTAAAACATTGACTACAGTACAGCAGTGATTTATCTGGTAAAAGGTTTGAGAAACCAAAGCAAAAGAAAGAGTGGTATCAAAAGAGAAGCATGAAGGCAGACAAGCAGATAATTCTGGAGGCATTGGGAAAGCAAATTTTAAGGTGAAGGCTCTATGGAAAAATCACTGGCATGGAAATGGAAAACAAATCTTAATTAAGTGATGGACATGTATTGTGGGGTAAGGACAGGACTTGAAATCAACTATACAAGAATTTACACATAGCAAACCTGGGTTGTAAAATACCTGGTCAGCAGAGACCAATGAAGTTACAGTGATGTGATGCAGAGGGGTGTAAGGCATAAATGCTGTGATGAAAATAGCAAGCCAGGACAATTATCTGTACAATAGACCTTGTATTGATGTCAAAATTGAGAACATCTTGACAACTTTCTCCCTGGCAGATGAGGAAATGGATATAAACATGCATGAGAACTCATGAGAAGTAAAGCTCACAATGAAAGGTTTTGCTGTGGGATAGATCAGCAGGAGGTAGCTGCACATCTGTCTTAGTGGCTGTTAATCTTGCTTGATTTTCATGCCCTTAGACTTCTTAATCTCTTTTTTAAAATCTCTCTTATGGGAAGAACTGAACTGCAATATTGCAAAAGCATTTTAGAAGCCAGACATGTGATGCAGATGTTCTTCCCCTGTTCTCAGGCTTAGCTAGAACCCGATTTGCCAGGCAAGAGAAGATTGGTGCTTTTAAGTGAACCTTTTGTAAATGTTTCCTGTGTATGAATACCATCTTACATCCAATGTGCAAGTTAGCCTGAAAAAAATGTAATAGCTGGGGTGTCAAGATTATTACCCATCTGCCTGGGGTCTAAGGGACAGTGAGGTAAGGCTGGACTAAGCTGGTGTAAGTTGAATGAGGACATAATACCTAGAATGGCAATTTGCAGTGAGATTTGTGTTCTTTTACTCACTAAATAGATGTGCAGAGTTGTAAGGACATCAAGGACTCCAAACTGCAACCTCGAATACACCATTTAATAAGGTGAAAAACAATGGATGAGTTTGGTAACAAAACCAGCAGAGTCTGAATTCCTCTTTATGGAACATCAGGCACCTGTGGTCAGCAGCTGTGCAGAGACTATGATGCACTTTTGTATTTGTCACAGTGGGGTTTGCAACTAATAGTGTCCTCTTAAAGATACAACCTGTGCTCATGTCCTATTTCTCATTCACAGTACAGCACTTTTGAGTTTCGACCACTGTTTTAATTGCCCTGAAGACTAGTTACAAACACCACTGGAGATCTTTTTCACTACTGAGCATCGAAATAAGCTTTTTAGGGTCCCAGGGCACAAGTGAATACAAGTACACTGACTCCCTTTCCTGCCTGCTCACTCAATTCTTTGTATATCATGTCCCACCCCCATCATGGTACCCACTCCGTGCATTTCAGACACCAAATCCCCACACCTGGATCCCCCAAATCATCTTCCTTTTTATGCTGCTATCCCTCTAACTTTATTCTTCTTTTCTTCAAATGGCTCTTCCTTTGTAGATTCCCTTTCCTACTTCTTCCTGGTCCTTCTTCTGCTCATTCTCACTTGTTTAAGTGGAATCCCTCTATCCCTCCTCATAATTTCTTCACAGTAACAGCTGGAATTCTCCTTGGAATGACCTTCATGGGCAGACTGATGCTTTTGCAAATAGGAAATGCATGTTACTTCTCTGTGCCAAACCCTCTGCCTCTGCTGTCTGCCGTATCCTTTCATCTGAGCCTGAACTTAGACTGCATGCCAGCAAATTGACTTTTGCAGCTGGAACTCAGTAACAGAAAACCAGAAGCTGGCACCTGGTCAGTTTTTAGGCTTGCATTACAAAAGAAAGACCAGTTTGCTTTTCTGATGAAAAGGAAATGTCTAAGAGCAACACTTGAAAATCACATTGAGAAGCACCAAAGCTTACCTAGTTCTGGACAAATAAATCTGCTGTTCCAAATATTGAATGCAAGCAATAGAGAAGAACAAAAGATCAGTTTTTGATACAGATGAAGATGGAAAACCTTGAGCATAGATCACTGAGAAAAAATAAGCAAAAGGATACATTGTGAATCATGTGACCCAGTTTTAGCCTGAGCTGCTGGCTTTATCAGAGATATTTCAGATTGTTTCTGTGGAGAGGATAAAGCTGGACTTGTCTGCTGAGGTATTTATTTGTTGTGGTTCTGTTTGCTTGGCGGGCAGAGCCCATTTTCCCAGAAAAGCAACAAGCAGGCAATGGGAGACAGCACTCATGCTGCAGCTCAAGCACCCTTCTCGCCAGTGCCTTAGAGAGTAAAAGCTTTCTTGCTCTTATTTTCCCTCAATCAGATTCCATCCATTTGGGTTCCTTCCCATGAAGCTACTCTCCTTCTCCAGCTCTAGGGGGCCCAGAGATTTCCATGAGAGCCATGTTGCTCACTCCTCAGACCTGCATGCAGGTAGCCTCATTCCATCGCCATGCACCCCTCCATGGAGTTGTTCTCTCTTATCCTCCATGAATGGAAGACTGAGGCCCTCCCCACAACCTCAGTGCCATGGTACCAGAGCTAGGCCCTCAGCACAGAGCATTTAATTTGGAGCTTTGGGGTACATCATGTGTTGCACAGCCCTGAGCAGGGAGCTGGATGCCCTGGAACAGAGAGCCCCCCTGCACAGCTGGCCCAGCACCCCATGCTTTCATCGAGTCTGATGTCTCAAGGAAGCCTTTGCCCTCCTGCTCAGGCACATCAAGTTTGCTGTGAGACAAATCCCCACCCCCCCTGTGAGGGAGCAATACAGCCCATGCAGGTGCATTTGTGGTTCACAAGGTGGGGGTTGGTCATAAATTACAGTTGTGGAGAGCTTGAGATGGCTCCTCATGCAGCTCATGAACTTTGTCACTCCACTGTTTGCAAACTGTCAAGTTAAACAGGCATGTGCATTTAAAGCTGTTATCTGCCTCAGCAGTATCCTTCCTCAACCATCTGGGAAAAAACCCACATTAAAAATCAATCTAAAATACTCAATACAATCCTCAGTAGAGCGTTTAAGAACATTTCTTACTGAAGCTCATTTCAACACTATATTCTCTTTGGATTATATTCAACACTATATTCTCTTTGGATTTTCCAGCATATCTGACACTGAAAGGGTTTGCAACAGGTCTCACTCAGTGTGTGGTTGTTGGTTTGGTTGTTAGTTGTCAGTGTTTTTTTTTTTTTACAGGAGCACTAATAGCCCTATAAAACCCCAAGCAAAGAAAAACCCCCAAGCTCAAAATCTGAACTGAAAAAAAAAACCCAGTGCAAAAAAGAGTGTTTTCAATATATGCAAGGATAATCATAGTGTTAAAGATTTAAAAGGAACTAATTAAAAAAAAATACTGTGTCTGACTGTGCTCATTTCCATGCTGGAAATAACATTCTTTTGAGATGCTGAGTCACATACAGGTGGGATATTCTGTGTCAGAGAGCAATTAGAGACAGACAGACGGACATGAGGCAGGCCTTATTTGCAGAACACAATAAGGAAAAGCCCAGGAAGATGAGGGGAGCTTTGGTTTGTGCCAGCAAGGGCAGCACCCTGTCACATGTAATGGAGCTGTGACATCCAGCATTAATCTGTGCACTAATTAACCTCTTACTGGTTTCTGCCACCCAAACTCCTGCTTGTGTGTAGAGGAAGAATAAAGGAGGCAAAAAACTGGGATGGGACAGGAACATGTGTCTGTAAGGCTTTTGGTGAACTGTCTCTATTTCTCTGCTTTCTCTACAGGAGTTCTAACTCTCTCATTCCTGAACTAGTTTATGGGAGGGCAGGCTGATAGTCATGCACAGAGTCTAACAAGAGGCCTGTGCACCAATGCTGTCTCTATCTGATACTGGTTTGTTCAATGCTCTCTCGTGCTGGGGCCAGTATTAGAAGTCTTCTGAGGCAGGGTGGGCTGGAGGAGGGACTGCAGATATGTGCTCCACTAAGCTCATCTTTCATTTTTCTAACAGGAACCTGGCTGAAGGCGTCAAGACTGAGGCTCTCCCAAAACCATCTACAAATATCACAGACATGCTTTGCTCCTCCTATCCTGCAGAAAGGCATATTTTTGTGCTCCTTAGACCCCCAAGCTGAGAAGCAGCTTTATTGCAGGGATAGATTCGCACGGACTGAGGAAAAGTCCAGCTTCCACTCAACCCCACCACACACTTAATCTCAACCCTCAGAGTCATGCTAGCCCCCCTCCCCACAGGAGCACCCACCCAGAGCCCACCTGCAGTGATGTGCATGGAAGCAGCACGTTCCCTCTCCATGGATGGGTGACAGCAATGCTGCCAGCACTGCTCAGCAGAACACGGCTTTGCATGGTGCAGGCAGTACCAAGCACCTGCTGCAGCATGATAGCAAAACTATAGAGAGACTCAGAAAGCAGCCTGGGGACATTTCATTGAGCAGTGGCATCAGGTGAGACATGGTGCAAAAATGAATTCTAGAAAGAACCAGAGGTGTTCAGGAAACTGACCAAAGGTGCTCCATCATAGGAAAGAGAGATATCTGGGCTCAGCTTCAGGGGCAGAAGCAGTGAGAGTTAAAGTGTCTCTAAACCAAATATTTGAAAAGGAGACATTGTAGGCATTGGCTGCAGAGTATCCTGGGAGCTACATGGGGTCACTGAGATAGGGACAGGATCTGACAAGGCAATTCCTGTGTGACAGCACCGCTTTGCCACAGCTGATCTACCAGGATCAGATATTCCTTGCCACAGGGAGAATGAGTAATAGAGGGAAGACATAACAACAGGATTTTGTGGGTTTTTTTCATGTTTGTCTACTGGGGAAGGGAGGTTTGTTGTTGGCAGAATACTAATGAGTGGTCTGGTTTGTGTCCCAGTGCACAGTCACACAAAGTGCTGCTTTTAAACAGCAGCACAGGAGCTGAAGCTGACTATGCACAGGGCACCTCTGCCAGCTGCACCCTGGCAACCAGAGCCCTCTCCAGGATCCAGCCAGAAAGCTGGTGCTGGGGCATGCCATCTTTGTCCAGGGACAAAGATATGACATAGTTATCATAGAATCATAAGGTTGTTAAGGTTGAAAAAGACCACTAAGTTCACCAAGTCCAACTGATCACCCAGCACTGCCATGTTCACCATTAACCCCCAATTGCAGTTGCCACATCTCCCTTATTTTTGAACACTTCCAGGGTTGTTGATCCCAACATTTTGCTAGGCGGCTAGTTCTAATGTCTGATGATGTTTTCAGTGAAGAAATTTTTTCTAATCCCCAATCTAAACTTCCCCTGGTGTGACTTGAGGCCTATCATTGTTTCTTTAGTCGTTCCTCATAAGATGTGCTTCAGAACCCTCAACAACTCTGTTTCCTTTCCTTGGTGCTCCAGCACCTCCCTGTTTTTTATCTAGAGAGGGGTCAATATGATATGATATGATATATATGGTATGACATCATATCATATCATATCATATCATATCATATCATATCATATCATATCATATCATATCATAATCATATCATACAGGGAAGAAAGCTGAATTCCTCTGTTATGTCCAGAACCAGCTATACCAGTACACATTGCACTTCAGGGAGGCCACAGATTCCTCACTTTTTGAAAGTGCCAAAACTGTAGAGTCATGATTTGAGCCTCATTACTCCCAGATCTGGGTCCTTCCCTCAGGTTCACCAATTGTCCCTTTCCCTGACAACCTTCCTCCTGCAAGAGGCCTCCTATGGATCAGGGAGGAGAAGCACTCTGAGCACTCTGAGATCCCACTGCTGCACTGAGGAACAGAGGCTGCCAGTGCCAGGGCTCCCCTGCCCAAGGGAAATGCTCTCCCTTTTGGGGTACCCCTACCTATCCTCTGACTCTGATGTTGGGACCCAGCCAAGGTAGGAACACAAAGTAAATAAAAGCAAAAAATTCTTCCTTAAGAGTGGGCTTGCCTAGCCTGGAATGCTCTTCCCAGCTTTTTCCTTGCTCTCTGGGAGGCGGACAGGCATCATGCCACCCCAAACAAGCTCTGAAATGTCAGAACCATCAATCACAAGTGACAGCCTTGTCATGTGACAACGTAAGTATTTGAGAAATTTGGATTTGACAGTCCTTCAGTATCTGACAGGTAAGATTGGCATGATATTTATTTCTTTCTCTTGAAAGAGCTTGTGTGCCAAATGCAACTGATAGATGACACCTCCTCTGCTTCCCAGCACTTCAGGATGGGATTCCCATGCTGCTGTGAGCTTATGGAGCTTTTAATGCAAAGCCAGTCTCAGTGCTCAAGTGGGCTGTACTGCACAGGCTGACCATGAGAGAGAGAGATCTGGTCTTCAAATGGAATTAATTCTGAACATTTGCTCCATCATTGACTGTTGACATGATGACTTACTTCTCCAAGTTAAACAAGCAAGTGAAATAAGCACTGAAAATAACAGTTAGATGCTGTTTTTGCAATCTAACAGATAATTCAGTACTGAGATCAGTATCACTTGGGGATACATTTAAGTTGTAATTCTCTATTGATGGATTTTCTTCCTGTCCCTCTCAGACATGAATGTTACAGCTTATTCTTCAGCCTGGTCCTCAGAGGAAATTAAGCTTCCTTGGCCTCTGTGTGTTTGTACATGCCTGTGTGTCTATTCTACTCTGCTAGCTTTTGAACTACAGGCAACTTTCAAGTCACTTTAGAGAACAGTTTCATGAAAATAAGCACCCAAGTTAAAGCCAGGAGAAGGACAGAGACTGCAGTAGTGTCTTTATAGAACAGAGGTATTGTCAACCTAGCAAAATCCAACTGTGTGGAACAGATGGCAATGGGCACTGAGCTTTGTTAGCTCTGTTGTTCATGTGATTATTTGTTTACTGTATTAAAGTTTACAGAAGAGGCCTAAACTCTTTCTTGTTATCTCCACAGTAGATCCTGCTAAAGGGTATTTCCAGGGAATCAATAAGTCAATCAGATGGCTTCTGCTGGAATAATGTTAAGGCGTGCTACTGTGAGCTACTTACTTGAGGTGGTGTTCACAGGGGTCCCAGGGTGAGGGAAGAGACGAGAATGTTGACTCCATGTTTCAGAAGGCTTGATTTATTATTTTATGATATATATTATATTAAAACTATACTAAAAGAATAGAAGAAAGGATTTCATCAGAAGGCTAGCTAAGACTAGAAAAAGAATGATAACAAAGGCTTGTGACTGACCGAGACAGTCCGGACAGCTGGACTGTGATTGGCCATTAATTAGAAACAACCACATGAGACCAATCACAGATCCACCTGTTGCATTCCACAGCAGCAGATAATTATTGTTTATATTTTGTTTCTTAGGCCTCTCGGTTTCTCAGGTGAAAAAATCCTAAGGAAAGGATTTTTCATAAAACATGTCTGTGACACTTACTGACACTTTGGTTTGGCCCTTGGGCAACCCTTGGTCTTTCTGATATTGTCAGGTGGCATTTTGACCAAAATGCAGGCCAGTCTTTCCATTGAGAGCTGCTGAATAAAAATGACAGATCTTCATGGGATAGACATGAACTCACTTCAGGTAAAATCCATGCTGTTATGTGCAGGTGTCTGGGGACAGGTGATGTGATAAGTTTAGATGATGTCCAGGTTGCCAGGCATTGACAGATGTAGACAAGTCTGCTGCTTGCCGCCTCTCAAATGTAAATCTCAGCCTTGATGCCCTCTGTCAACTGGGGCTAGAAAAAGTGGCTCCAAATTTTCAGTATTTTCTTCCTGGACTTTTCTCCTGGACTGAGCAGAGTGGGAGTGTGGGGCAGATGCCCTGCTTTGCTGCAGCAGCTCCAACCTTCTGAATAAACCAGCTGACCTACCAAGTGTGCCCGGTGAGATTCACACATGCTCAGTCATTCTGCCCATTTCAGACAAAGGAACTCACTGGGGATTTCCTGGTAAACCATCCTACATCATCTTTGCTGCTTTAGCATTCCCGGCTCAAAAGACCTCCCTGTCTGTTTCAAACCATTTTCTACATCCCTGCTGTTATTTTTAGCTTTGCCTTACATTTGCAGATGTTGTCATGAGCTTTAAATATGACTAAGCTAAAGACTGCTCCATGTGGCACAGGTATAAATACCTTTGTAAACACTGATGACATAAGGATGCTCTTTCCTACTCAGGAAGCTGTCATCAGAATGCAGCAGTCTCTGCTCATTCCTCTTGGGTACCCTTGCCTGGCAGCATGGTGTCTCCCACACCCACTTGTAGGCAGTTGTGGGGTCTCTTTGTCCTCTCTGGAGGTATGTTTTTATTTTCTACATCTCCCCTTCCAGTGCCAGTCATCCTCTATCTGTCTCTATTGTCCTTTTGCCAACCAACCTTGGCTGCATCCCATGGGCCTCCTGTGTCATCCCTGTCCCTCTGGCTTCTCTGACACTGGGAGGGGGCAGAAGGTCAGACCACTTCCTCCAAAATCCTCTACCCTTAGCACCTGACATCAGTGTTTTCAGCACACTCTCTGCCTGACTCAACTCCTGTCCCACAGGCAAAAAGTCCATCACAGCCTGTGTTCCCTGCTCCTGGGGCCATCTTCACACCTGCATCTCCTGCTGCCAGAGCATCACAGTCCATGCCTTGGGGTGTGAAAACAGGACACGTGCCATGGTGCAGGCAGCTGAAGGGCTGTTGAGGTGAACATTTTAAACAGTGAATGTTTTGGAAAGCTTCTCTGCTATCACAGGGGCAGATGTTCCTCTGCATGTTGCATCTGCGCTCTGGGCTGCATGGCAGGGAAACAGCTCCTCCTGCCTCAGGGTGCCTTCAGCTCACCAGGCATCTGCCTCCCTGCCTGGGCACTAGCAGGGAAAACAAGAAGCTTTAGAAGAGGGCTTTCCTTGGCATAGAGGGAAACCCCCTTTCAGACTGTGCTTCTTGTTTTCTCCATACTCATTCACTTACACTTTTCCACCATACCATGGAAAGCTACTTGTGGCATTTCAAAGAATTAGCTTGATCATTGCTATAGATTTCTGAGAACTTTATTATAACACAATATGTCTCAAAAGGTCTTTACTGTCCTTTCACTAATTTTTTTGTCCTTTTACAACAGCAATCTTTCATTTCATCTTTTTCAATGGCCTTATACAAATATGATTTACAAAGAAATGCCCTGATAGCACTTGTTCCTGTATGCATTATCTCCACTTACCAACTTTTGTTACCTCAAATGCTTCCTATTTCAGAGATTTTTTTTAGCTTTCTCCTCACAGATACAAATCCAATTGGAGTTTTACTTCTATTTAAGGCTCATTTCCTTTTCATTTTTGTGCAGTCGTCACATTCTCTCCTGTGGAAAAATGCTTTTGGCAGCTGCAGAGCTGTGCTTGTCTGGCATACTGACCTTTCATGGCTATTTCTCAATACTTGCTTGAAGTTATATGTTTTATCCTTCTCTATTGGGTTTGCATGGCCAACCTTTGGTAGCAGGGGTGTTACAGGGGTGAGAAGCTGACAGAAGCTTTCCCTTCTGTGAGAAGCTTCCAGAAGCTTCCTCATGTCTGATAAAAACAATCCCTGGCTGCTCCAAGATGTATGTGCTGCTGGCCAAGGCAATTAGAAATCATGGTCACACCTCTGTGATAACAGATTTAAGATGGGAAAAAAGAAGTTCTTGAGCAGAAGGAATTGCAGCCAGAGAGGAGTGGAGTGAGAGCAGGTGAGATGAGCAACTCTGCAGACACCAAGGGCAGGGAAGAAGGAGGGGCAGGAGGTGCTCCAGATGCTGGAGCTGAGATTCCCCTGCAGCCCATGGTAAAGACTGTGGTGAAGCAGCTGTGCCCCTGCAGCCCATGGAGAACAACAGGGACTCAGAAATCCTCCATGCTGGAGCAGGTTGATGCCTGAGAGGAGGCTGTGAACCTGTGGGATCCCCATGCTGGAACAGGCTCCTGGCAGGAACCTGAAAGGAGATGTCAGCTCTGGAACATGTTTCTTTGTAGGATTTGTCATCCCATGGGGGACCCACTCTGGAGCAGCCTGTCCTCTAAGGACTGCACCCCAAGGGAGAGTGACCCACTTTACAGCAGTTTGTAGAGAACTGTTGCTCATGGAATGGACTTATGTTGGAGAAGCTCATGGAGAGCTGTGTCCCATGGGAGAGACCCCACACTGGAGCAGGGGAACAACTCCTCTCCCTGAGCAGTGGGAGAAACAACCTGAGATGAACTGAGCATAATACTAATTCCTTGTCTCCCTGTTCCCCTGGGAGGGGAAGAGGTAGAGCTGGGAAAGAGAGAGGGGGGAGGGGAAGGTATTTTTAAGGTCTCATTTTGCTCCTCATTATCCCACTCTGATTTTGTTAGTAATAAATTCAATTAATATCTCTAATTTGGTCTGGTTTGCCCATGGTGGTTTTTGGTGAGTGATCTCTCCCAGTCTTTATTTCTTGAATGCTTTGTTATATTTTCTCTCCACTGCCCCTCTGCAGAGGGAAGTTAGAGAGAGGTTGTGGTGGGTGCCTGAAATCCAGCCAGGGTTGACCCTCTACAGCTTCTTATGGAAACATAAAACAAATTATGTATCTCATTAGTCACTTAGAAGCAAATCTAAGTGTTTACTGTGTGTCAGGTAAACAATGCATTCCGGCTATTTTTTTCTTGGGCAAAAATACTACTTTCTGCAAGTGAGCTCTTGGTATCCACTTTGCATTGGTTTATCTTACACATAAAGCAGAACTGAACCTCAGAGATTTGCAGACTTCCCCACAGGTTCTGCCAGCTACCAGCCTGAGGGACTGGAGGCCACTGCTGCTGCGGTGGGCAATGTGATGTGAGGCAGCTACCAGAGCAGTCATAACATCATATTTCTCCTGCCTTTGGCACCCCTCACAGGTTTTCCCTCTTTCCCAGTAGCTAGCTTGTGTAAAGCTGACCTTGATGCCCTACATAAGCTGCAGAGGAATCAGTGAATGACATGATCACTGAGAGGTTCTTTTGACACATTTCAAATGATTGCACATGCAATTTTGTGCAATACTTCAAGTGACACATCTGTGTGATGAGAACTCCAAAATCTTGCTTCAAGCTCAACTTTTAAGAGGCTAAAAATACTGTCAGAAGTAAAAGAGTACTGAGGATGGAGAAGAAAAGAGTTTAATTTTTCTACATTTTATCTTTGGCATCTCTTGAGGTTTTGAGTCTTTTGATTTAAGATGAGCCCTTGGCTACCAGTAATAACCATGTTATAGCATGTCATTAGGAGCCAAGCTTCCTTTTATACTATACAAGTTTCTTTACCTCAGAATGTCTCTTTTAGAAATCTCTTGCTTGACTTTTTTTGAGATCACATTTGGTTTTTTTTCCCTTCAGCTTTCATTGCATTGATGACTTATAAGAGCTGTGTGATTGATATGATGCATTCAGGTATTTCTTGAACCTTTTTTGAGTGATGACTTCCTAACAGAAGTTCTAGTCAGACTTCCAAAACCTGCAAACTTGTATTTGGCAGAGGTATAATTCAGTTCATGCCTGTAACTCCAGCTTTCAAAGTCATTCCATTCATGCTGTACAATCTTCCAAACCTTCTTTGAACTAATGGCAACCCCAAATCCCTATTTTTAGTAAACTTCAATGAAAAATATCCCATGCATATTTCAGGTCTGTTGTGAAAATACAAGGTAAGAGAAACTGCAAATTTTGATCCATATCTTTGAAGCCTTCCATGGGAAACTCCCAGCATGACACGATTTACTTTTTCAGCATTAGACAGAACTTCTTCTTTGAAATAGTAATGATGACAACAACAAAGTAAACAAAGACAGAAAATAAATAAAACCCCCCACATTGATTGTTTCATTTTATTATCATATATATTTTATACTTTATAATTATTTTATAGTTCTTTTGTTTATATTTTCTACTCCAGCTTCAACAATAAATTGTGATATGGGACAGTTTGTCACCTACTCCATGAAAACCCAGATAGATAAGATACATCTTAGAAATATTTTTAGGTTTTGAAAATCAGCTTTTTACTGAAGAGAGATATTAGGTGCCATGAGCCACATTTGATAGCTCATAGTACATTTAATCCTGTTTTCCTTTTGCTTCACTGGCTTTGTTTCAAAAGTTCAAGATTTGCCCTGAAGCTGTGCATGCTACCAAAGCTGAAATATTTGCCACTGTTGCCCAAGCAATTAATCTGTTTTTCCCTGTTACTATCCCTCTCTGTCTCTTGAATTCGTTTATTTTTCTGCTATTCTTTATCATACCATTTCTCATTTCATAGATTTAATGGAAAACAGTTAATCTTCTGTTCTTCTTTTCCTCTTCCATTATGCATTTTAGGGAGGATATATTTCAGGCCTGCCATATTTGCATTTATGAGTTTTTGCTCCAAATTTGTTGTAATTTTCTGAACTTCATTCCCATTAGCTATGCGTTCATTTAGAGCCCTTATTTTCTCTCTCTCTCTCAAAAAAAAACAACCAAGAAACAAACCCTTTTGAAGTCAGAATTCTTAATTACAACATTAGTTGTGTTTATCTTTCAATTTACTTTAATCTCAATGGTCTTGGTTCCCAGAATTCCAGAGTATTTTCTACAGCCACCGGTAATTAAAATCAACTAAAATAACATTGCCTGTGCCTGATGGCAGGACAGCCACAGCAGCTTTTTGCTGACAGTGGTAGGCAAGCATGGGGCAGATCTGCAAATCTGTTTGCATATGAAGGGAAGGGTGAGATTACCCAGAGAGAGTGTAAGAAGGGAGAAGAGCAAGCAAAAGACAGACCCTCATGAATAAAAAAATACTCAAAGACTTGCAGAAAAGCCCCTAGTGAGATCACAGTATACTATTGTTGTGGAAATAAATGACACCAAAATCTCTGCTGTGAATATGTGAGAGTAAATTGAGCAATCTTAGATGACTGAAGATTCTCACTGGTTGGTCTGAAAGGTCTGGATAACACACAAAGGCAACACATGTTCTCCAGTTGAAAGAGAAGATAAAATTATGGTGCTACTTTAACTTGTGAATGTGCTTATATGTTGTCTTATCTATTACAACAATACTTATACATTACAACAGTTCATTTTTCCTGAAGCATGCAGCTAAAACATCTGCAGCTAATTTAACAGTGATCCACTGAAGGATATAGCTGCAAATTGTCACAGAGCCCTGGCATGTCCATAGCTTCAGAGTCCATCCTCTCCAGGGATTTGCCAACCCTCTCCTGAGGTCTACCCTCTTCTGGGATTCTTCATCCTCTCCAGGGGAACTCACCATCTTCTCCTGGGACTCTCCTGGTCCTCACCCTCTCCTGGGGTTCTCTATCTTCTTCTCCCTTCTCCTGGGATGCTCTACCCTCTCCTGCAGTTACATTCTCCTGGGGCTACCCAGCTCCTTGCAGCAGCCTTCTCACTCCTCCTCCCTTTTATGCCACTTGTTCTTACTTGGTTACAGGCGTTGGCTGTCTCTAGCACTCAGCTGCAACTCATTGGGGGATAAGATTACATACTGTGCCCCCACCTACACTTATATAGTACAGGTTGTATATGTCAGTGTTCTCAGAATAAATCCAAATTAAATACTTGTTAAATGCTGTGTTGCACATCCAGAACAATCTCAGAAGTGAGGAGTATGAACTATGCTTGTCATATACTACTGCTTAACTATGATTTAAAAAAAGATAATGTGCCTTGCTTGTTTTATTGCACAGGTCTGCATTTGCACATGGCAGGTGTGCTCTGGGCATCCCCTCAATTTTGCTACTGCAGCTTAGTTGTGCCTGAGAGCTGAATGCATTAGGATTTATCCCAGAATCACAGAACCACAGAATTGTTAGTGTTGGAAGGGACCTTGCAGATCATTTAGTGGAACCCTCTGCCAAGGCAGGGTGACCAGGTGGGCATTGAATGTCTCCAGAAAGATTCCATGACCTCCCTGGACAGTCTGTTCCAGCGCTCTGCCACTCTCAGTGTAAAGAAGCTCTTCCTCATGCTGAGATTGAAGTTATGTTTTGCTTTATGGCCAGTGTTACTTGTCCTGTTGCTGAGCACCACTGAGGAGTCTGACCCCTGCTCATGGCCAAGGTATGAGCATTCTGGTATGGCCTTCATATCTCAAGCAAAAGCACCATGGGTTTTCAGAAATCATGATCAGGAACACAAGCATGTCACCAGGTGATAAAAAAAGAAACTTTTACCACTCTGCCAGAAAGTCTTTTTAGACAGTAGCAAAACTGCCACATTACCTGGCTGAGAGAGAGCCAGCTCAGATTGGAACAACCCAAAGAGATGTTCTTGCTTCACAGTAACTCAGCTTCTATGTTGAGAAGCCTAAAATATCACATTTCTCCCCCTCTTTAATTCCCCAGTGAGAATCTAAGTCCTGGATTTCTAGTTAAGAATCTAGAGATATATGCCTTCAGACAGTAAGTTCCTTCACTTTCTTTTAATGACTTGCCTTAATGCTGCTACATTTAGGTGGAATAGGAGGAAAGACTTGGAAAGGGACCTGAGTGCTGTTTGAGATGCTGGGACACCCTGTCCTTCCCTCTGCACATATAGAACAGTACAACTCACATGAGTTAAACTCTGTTTTCTGAAGGAAGTACAGATACATCCACTCAGGAATACAACTTACATTCTTTTACTGGTGTTTCACTAGAGGATACATAAAACTGCATTGGGAAAAGCAGTATTTAATACATGCTCAGCAGTAGATTTCACTGGTGAGAAAAGGGGCAAGGATCATCAGAAGCTCATCTGGTTATCAGGTAAGTGTCTGGGGCATCTGTATCAAACCTACAGAGGATTCCAACTCTCTATTCTTTTAATGACAGTCACTTCATATTGTTACTGATTCGTATTGTTAAATACAAAGATAACAAATTCTTTGCTGCAGTCTTTGTTGCTTTTGTAATTTCCCAACTCAATATACTTTTGAATCCTTTTATTTTATATCTCTCAATCTTTTGTTAAGAAAAAAAGCATAATTTTAGATCTGCTAGCATTTATTTCATATTTGTTCACACTTCACAAATAACAGACATGAGGTAAAAAAAGTGGAGTTAAAAGAAAAATTGGCACCCTATTTTGAGCTCCCCACAAGAAGACACTGGATCCTTTGGGTGGGGAACTCAAACTGGAACAAAAAGTAACAGCTTCCTTGTACTAGATCTTGACAGTTTTATGTTATGCCTGTTCTTGTTGCTTTTGTTTCATGCTGTTCCTATTTCTGATGTTTCCATTTTTGATACCTGTGCACAGCAAAGACAGAGGAGCCAAAAGAAAAACTGCTCCCTGGGGAATGGATTGCCTTCCTCCAGTGAGTGATAATTAGAAATGTAAACAATATCCTTTAGAGTTTTAAATAGAATTTAGTAGTGGAAAGGAGGTTAAATCTTCTGTGAATTCTCTGAAAATTCTTTTCCTGTGTAAACAACCTCCAGAAGTTATTGTGGTTTGGGTTTTTTAAAATAAATTTTCCTTGCTTCATTATGGTCTAATCATAATCTAAACACACATTTTATTTTCAACACAGTATTTGTCAAAAATTGGAGCTCAGATTTTTGCATAGGGAAGTGATACGTCACTAAAAATGTTGTTAATCTGAAAACAAAGAAGATAAACAGCAAGGTACCAGATCAGAACAGGTCCTCCCAGTTGCATGTCATTCATTCTGGTCATCCATTTAGTAAGCACATTTTATTTCTTCTACAGAACAAAATCATGTTATCATTATCTTTTCCTCTCCAATGTCATTAATGATATCTACAGTTCTCCAAGGTCAGCAGCCTAAAGACACAGCTTTTTCTCCCCAACACAGTCCAAATGCAGTAGGTACCTTTCAAGTGATTTTCAATCTGAATTCTTCTAGTAAGACTTCCTGGGAAATCAGTTGCTACAAGAAATTATTTCTTTATGCAACCTACTACATGCTCTTTTCTTGTATCGTGCAACAAGGACAATTTTTTCACCATAATTCTTATACCTTGTATAACTTTGCAAATTTAAATATCTAAAGAGGTAATTGCTATTTCTTCCCTCAGCTTTTTCTGTAGGTCCTGATGAACCTACAGAATCATCCAGTCAAAGAAGGTGTGGATTAGAAGGGATTTGAATGCTCTAAGGTCTCTGTGGAGTCTTCCCTTCTGCCGTCTGAACAAACCCATCTCTCTCAGCCTGTCCTCATAGGAGAGGTGCTCCAGCCCTCTCATGGCCCTCCTCTGGACCTGCTCTATCAGCTCCATGCCTGCCTTGCACTGGGGAGTCCAGAGCTGGGTGCAGCACTCCAGGTGGGTCTCACCAGAGCAGAGGGGACAATCCCCTCCCACAACCTGCTGGTTGTGCTGCTTTTGATGCAGCCCAGGATGGAGTTGGCTTTCTGGGCTGTGAGCGCACATTACAGGTCATGTCTGGTTTTTCATCCACCAGCATGCCCAAGTCCTCCTTCAAGGATTCATCCTCCACTCTTTCCTGGTACTGGTGATTGCCCTGGTCCAGGTGAAGAACTTTGCATTTGACCTTCTTGAACTTCATGAGATTGGCATGGGCAGGCTAACAGAGTGAAGAGTTATGGTATCTCTTATGGTGATAGGAGTGACACCATGAACTGCATAGCCAGAACCTTCCCAAAAGACCAGCATAAAGGAGATTTCTCTGACACTTGATCATTTATTGAAGTTCATAGTCAATAAAAAGTTTTTGAAACAGCAAATTCTGTTGATAACTTTGATCTAATAGTATAAGCTCCAAGTGAAACACTTTGAAGTTAAAATGAAGGTTTAAGAAGCATTTCATTTTTGGGATAGGCTAACAGTGGACCTGTGGAGAATTTCTGCTGGCTATTGTGACTTGGCTCTCATGAGGTAACAGATGATCATGCACCTGAGGCATTAGGCATTACAGCTCCACCTTAAACCTGGCAGTTCCTGTGTCTGGAGGCTGGGCTTCAGGATAGGACTGACTTCAAGGTGCAAAGTGTGATGAGGTTAAATTACTCCCAACTTCTTCAGCTCAGAAAGGTTTTCCTAGCTGTAAGGATTTGTTAGCACTTGGTACCTCAGGAGAAATCTGGTGTTTAATTTGCTGAAACCCCTTCTTTTGGCAGAGCAGAAGAAAAGTTTGAAAATCTCTCACTGGAGAACAGAGAAAGGTTTATATCCAGATGGCAGCACCTGCAGAAGAATTTGTGCTTGAAGCCAGCCCAGGAACAGCTATGTGACTCATCTGGCTGCCCAATCTGTTCTCCACTGTGGATTTACATGATTGATCCTCCATCCCAGAAGTGCACAATGCTTTTTAGTTAGCTTTTGGTTTATTACTCCTTTTTATTGTTCTTGGATACAGTCAATTATCCTTTTACATGATGATGCTTTTAAAGACATATCCTGACACAATTTTGTAATCTTATTTTTCTTTCTGCCATTTCTCTTCTTAATGTTTCTTTTTTCTACTGCCAGAATTCCATTGAATTAATAAAACAGTAGTTATCTGAAATGATGCTTCCTTTTAGATGCATAGGCTTTATTTTTCTTCATCTAGTTGCCTTCCTCTGGTCTTGATTTAAGTTTCAGATTCAAATTTGTCTTCACAGCATTGACCCAGAGACAAAAAATGAGAACCATTCAAACTTCAGGGGAAGAGGGAAAACTTTTGGCACATTTGATTTTTCAACATTTACCCTCAATCTTATAAGAAAATTTGATGGAGATCAAGTGCCATGGCTGAATGTGTTTATTTTAACTTTCAAAATTCAGTTGAAATAAATTTTTCTTACAAAGAGAGAGTTTCTGGATGAGTGATAAATGTTTCACATAAGGATGGCTTAGCTGGGAATAAACAAGAGAGGAGGAAGAGATGGGTGTTTTAGCTAACAGAATAGCTAAATCTCCATGTTATGTTAAATAGGATATTGTCAAATAGTATGTAAGAATATGAGCTACAAGATGAAACCTTCCATGGAGCCCATTCTCTGATATTAAAAATTATAGACTCAAACTGAGATAAAGGGGATATCTGAAGGATCATGATTACACCTATTCAGAAGAAAAATGAAAGACTTTTAGTCCTGTTCAGCATAGCACTACAAAGGCTGAACTAAGATTGCTGCCTCTAAAACTTCTGTAAGAGTGAATATCGGGGTAAACAGAGCTAGTCTTTAGGGTAAATAAGTAAAATGTCCCAAATGATATATATGTACAATTTGGATGTGAGAAGACATTTTCAGTGTCAGGGTGGCCATACAGAGATGGTTTTCCAGTGGCAGTGTTTGAGGCAAAGCACTTAAACAATTTAAAATAAGAGTTCAAAGAGTTCATAAAAGTTCATGTGCATGAAGGAAAATGATGTCTGCAGAAGTCCTGTGAACAGCTCCTGTGCTGCTGCCATGCCTGGGCGCCTCGGACAGAGGAAGGAATCTGGGGGTGAGCAGAGAGGACACATGTACACCATGGCCAGAAGAAACAACTGAACATGTCCTAACCCAGACCTGGGCTTTTAACTGTTGAGCTGCTGCCTAAACAGACGTGTCCCGTTGTGTTTGTGCTGCAGCTGTAGTGACACAACTAAATTGGCTAAAAATTGTGGGAAGTTTTGGACTGACCCATGCTATATTTTTTTTGGTCATATTCAATATTCATTAAATGAAATCCATTAGCTCTACTCAGATCTTCCAAAAACTCTAATTTAACATGGTGGTATTTAATAAAGAAAAAGCTCTCTTTAACACTGTACATGATAGAAATGATAAAGTGATAACTTTGAAATGATAACTTCATTTCAATCATCATTGATTTAGTTTGACTTGAGATAAGCAGTATTCCAAATTGTTTATTTGCCAAGAATGGGATCTCAGTTCTCCCATTTATCAAACACAGCATCTCAGTTCTCTCATCTCACCAGAAAAAATACTGCCCAATCCCAGGCTGTTAATGAAAATGTAACAATGAAATTTAAATTAAAATTTTTGATAAAAAGTATGGATTTATTGTGCAAGCAATTCTCTGCTCTGACAAGATGGTATTTATTTACAAGTTTTTGTAGAAGAGGAGTCTAAAACCATTAATTTTGCTAGCTTAAGAACATGTATTGCTTGGAAAAAACCTCAACCCCTGCCAAAAGCCCTTGGCCAGGGGCTGATATGGCATTACCATGTCTTAAAGAGATATTTCTAACTACTTTAGAGTGTATCCTTTGCAGAGCATACTTTTTCCTTTAACAATCAAGTATGGTCAAACTCACCCTTACTGCTATGAGCAGAGCAAGGAACCAGAGGGAACATCTTGCTGCTGCCAAACTGCACCTGTGGTGTTCCTGTTCAATATCTTGTCAGTGATCTGGATGAGGGGATTAAATGCATGCTCAGTAAGTTCACAAACACCAGGTTGGGTGGGAGTGCTCTGCTAGAGGGTAGGAAGGATCCACAGAGGGATCTGGACAGGCTGGATTGATGGGCCTTGGCCGACTCTGTGGGGTTAATAAGGTTCAATAAGGTGAAGCATCGAGTCCTACACCTGGTTCCCAGCAATGCCATGCAGAGCTAGAGACTGGGGGAAGGGTGGCAGCATAGCTGCCCTGGGGAAAAGTGTCTGGGGGTGCTGGTCAGCAGCAGCTGAACATGAGCCACTGTGCCCAGGAGGCCAAGATGGCCAATGCCACCTGGCTTCTGTCAGCAATAGTGTGGCCAGCAGGACCAGGGCAGTCATCATCCTCTTGCACCTGGCACTGGTGAGGCCACACCTCAAATCCTGTGTTCAGTTTTGAGCCCATTTCAAGAAGGACACTGAGGTGCTGGAGTGAGTCCAGACAAGGGCAACAGAGGTGGTGAAGGGTCTGGAGGATATGTCCTATGAAGAGCAGCTGAGCGAGCTGGGGGTGTTCAGCCTGGAAAAGAGGAGACTCAGGGGAGAGCTTATCACTTTCTACAATGCTCTGAAAGGAAATTGTAGCCAGGTGGGTGTCAGCCTTTTCTCCCAGGCAGACAGAGACAGTACAAGAGGACACAGATTCAGGCTGCTGCAGGGGAGTTTGAGGTTGGAGATCAGGAAAAATTTCTTCACTGAAAGGATAGTTAAACATTGGAATGGGCCGCCCAGGGATGTGGTGGAGTCACTATCCCTGTGAGTGTTCAAGAAACAACTGGACGTGGCACTTAGTGCTATGGTCTGCTTGACATGTTAATCAGTCAAAGTTGTCCACCTTGGAGGTCTTTTTCAACCCTAATAATTGTCTGATTCTACTTGGTAGGGCAGTTCTGCAAATACAGCAAAGCTGTCTAAAGGCCTTTCCCTGAGAAACACACACAAACCAGCTGAGAGTGCTGGATCTCTACACCTTGGCTCTGCTTCTGTGATGGTGGCAAGTAGTGTTAGGTGGAAACCTGGAGGGAATTAAAAAACTTTCTACAGCCATTAAATCAATTTTTCTTGCTAGCTTTGTTGAGCTTGAAAACTGATGTCCTTTTCTCATGTTTGTCTCAGAACCCTCCTTTTCCCTGTTTGGCCACAGAGTATTGTAAGCTTTTTGGCACAGGGATTAATTCTTATTTGCAAAAGTAACAGGACATTTCAGAGAAGAGGATGAACAACTGAGGTAGCTTGTTAACAGAAAATTAGAAAGGACTTCTAGTTCCATTGGGGACACAAGGTCAAAAAGTAGCCTAAATTGCAATGTGCTCTTTTATTCTTCAGGTCATACATTATATCTCCCACAGTGGTTTGAAGTTGGTTCTGGAACAAACGACCAGGCTTGCACATATTGTTAGCCTAAAATCCAATTTCTCAGTTAGTTGTTTCCTATTCTAAATAGAAAGTAATTGGTCTTTGAGCTTATCTGAAACCCTGTCTCATGCAAAAGAGCAAATTAGAGAACCATGTGTTGGTGTGTGGGTGTAGTAGACGAGGAAGGGAAGAGAATGGATTTCTGTTTATTTTATATCCCCAGATGTTCTATTAATTGCTTTTTTTTCTTCTTCCCTCTTCTCCCATTATGATAGCAGAATCATCTTATGTCTATTGCTATATATTATCCCTGTGTCAAATGAACACATGGTAGTTTTAATGTTAGAAATTCAAGGAAGTCTTAAAATAAAAAATTCTTCTAAAATATAGAAGAAATGACTGATAGGTTTCCTGATTTTGGTAGAAGAAATAATATTGAGCTTTTCACTGGTCACATATAGTAAGGACAGGTCTTTTGCATGATGTGTTGCAGGGGAGAAGAAGGCGATGTTTATATACACGAATGGGATTCACTCTTGAATCCCATTCCCTGACTGAGGGTCTACTACACTGTTGGGCTAATGCTTCTTATTAAATTAACTGAGAAACAAAACAAAAGGAATTCCTCCATCCCTGAATTATCTTAAAGTAAGAGGTCAGCCACAACCACGTACACAAATACACAATTTTACATGGCCAAATGTGTGCTGTGTAATGTGATGCTGTCACATAATTCATAAGCTGCTGATGAGAGAGCACAATTATTCTCATTTACAGATGTGAAATTAGAGGAAAATATTTTTTAACAAAACCATTATTAATTCCAGAGATGTCTGAGCTTTTGAGTCTTTTCTGGAAAGCTACCTGAACTCACACACAGCAGATGCTGACCTATGATTCTCATTTGTGTGCTGGCAGTGAGCAATGCTGGGCATTTGCTGCGTCTGCAGGGAGGGTTTTCCCCTCCCTTCTTGATGTATTAAAAGAAAAATGCACCAACCTTGAAACCCTTTGTCCAGGGCTGTGCATGACATCTGTCACAGGGCAGCTTTCCTACCTGTTGATAAGAACAAACCCATAAGTGAGGGTGTGAGGCTCTGGGGGAGGGCAGCACTCCATGTTACATCCCCTGTCTGGGGAGCACAGCCATCCCGAAAATCCCCCTGGCATCCCTCCTGCTCCCTAACAAGGGGCACAACTGCAGCAGTTTGTCACTAAAGGAAGAGAAACAAAGATAAACTATGAGCTGAGGAAGGAAAAAGAGGAAAGGACTCGGTGTTTACAACAGGCATGAAAGAGAGCCCTACTATCTTTCACATCTTGCAGCCTGGCTTCAGTCATAAGCATCTAGCAGGCAGACAAACACAGTAGTGAGTACCTAGATGCAGGGAAAGAAATGCAGTTTACACAGATTGAAATTGGTGAGAAGAAATTTATTAGGAGTTCATGGGTGGAAAATCTACAACTTCTGCAAGTATTAGAGTGCCCTGCTATTCTACATGTGAAATACAATTTTTATTTGACAGGCACTGTGTTGACAACTTTTGATTGTCATGTATAATGGAGGAACTTCTCTTTGCAGAAAACTTATTTTTCCTAAAACTCATCCCATCAGTTTCTTTAAAAAACCCCAGTTTCTGTTTACTTATTAATGCTTGCAGAATACAATCCCCCTAGTATTGCACAAGGCTTATTTTCTTTTCTTTCACCCTACTTCTCTCTCCCTTGAAGCAAATATTCCTCCCAAAAGTAATTTGTTCTACTGTAAATTTAGAGTGTGCTCAATAGTTATTGAAGTTGAGGATTAATGGATCTGTCTGGGGGAAGATAATCAGGAAATCTCACCCCTCAGCTCTTCAAATACAGTGCAACCTTGCAAATGTTATTTCACTCTTCAGTCTCTCTTTCTACAAGCATTTAGCGGTTTTCATGGTCATTCAGTCCATTATATGAGTATGAAGACCATAATTTAGCAGAGGAACCAGTTGTGCTCAGGAGGAATTTTCTGAACTAACTGACTTACTGAGTAGTCTTTGGCACTCGTGCAAAATTACTTTGATAGAAAAATACACATTATCAATGATGACCACTTTTTTTACTATCTAAACAAAATATGTACAGATTCAAAGAGCCCCTCTTGTGTTTGCTACAAGTTCATGCCTGGCGTAATGCCAACAGATCTCTCAGTTCTGCACTTAGATTATAAAAATAGAAATATAATAGGGCTCCATTTAAAAAATTTTATTTTCTGGCACTCCTTCAATCACAAAATGACTGTCCTGTGTTACATTCCATCCTGCTGATAAACAGTCTCTCCTTACGTGTGAGATGTTAGCATGATGGATGAGTGCCAGTTGGCAAAACTTCCTATCATAATGATGGGCACCTTCTCTCCCAGTCAGCACCAGCTCAGTGTACTGATCTACATGCCCTTTGCACTGCAGATGAAACTGCCTGACGGATTTTTATGGGGGAAGGAAAAGAAAATGACAGATGCCCCAAGCTGCACCCTTCAATGTCACATAGGGTGAGTTTTCTCATGTGTGCACCACTTACAACCTGAGTCAGAGCTTCCTGAAGTAATTCAGTGCTAATTCAGGCTGTTGTTTAGAAGAGCTCTCAGCTAATCAGGCATCAAGTACTTCAAAAGACAATACCACATGTGTAACAATCCTTCTTTTTTTTGTCTCAATTCCCCGATGTATTGTTCCAATTTAATTTAATCTATCCTTTTAAGAATTAAAGCACCATGAGGGCAAAATAAATAAATACTCTCTTTTTTGGTTGGAGAAACAGGACTTTGTTTCAAGTGCTGTTCTCTACAGGTTAATATGGTGCATGCTGAATAATAGAGCTGTTTCAAAGGACACAGCTTGGTAAAGTGCTATGGGCAATATAATTGTACAGGCTTTTTAATGACACACTATAGAGGGAGCTCAGGAAATTATTTCTGTTTATATTCTGTGGGACTGGGCTGTGGCATGCTCAGTCCTGCCAGTACTGGCCCATATGGTCAGCAAAGGTGAAAGTCTGGACCCAGCTAATACCACTGGATGGGTCCAGGTACTTCCACTCCTTGCCTTGGAAAAAGGCCAGGGTGCACAGCACATCTTGTGCATGGTGCAGATAGTAGGGAAGACTGGTGTGGAGAAAGGAGTGGGATCATTTGTGTTGTCCATGTGTCTGGACTATTCTGTCTATCTGAACAGTTTGAATTAATAAATATTTGGGCTTAGAGTCATCTTGCTGCTGGAGACAGACAAAACCAGAATGACATAGCAGTGAGTAATCCCAGGGTCCCTTACTGGTTAGTGGGAAGGAACAGGCACTTCCAGACTGGATTCATTCTTCTTTGGACAGAGATGAATCATGCTACAGAGATACCTCTTTCTCTTCATTGACCATAGAGGGAGGCCAGGGTGACAACTTCAATGCATATATCTACAATGTAAAAGCCTTCCTTGTGTAAGATGAGACTCTCAACTAGTGTCAGTTCACAGAACTTTAAAAAGAGAAACTAACTTAAAAGACAAATGGGCCCTGTGATTTCTGAGATGAGTTTACCTCTTTGCATATCCACGATAATCTTGCTAAGTTACATTTGGTGAGATGAAGAGGCAGATGAAACCAAAAAGAGATAACCTCGGGTCATACTTGATAAGGGCAGAGTAGGGAAAGACAAGAAACAGAAATCTACTGACCTTTTCATTATTTAAAACCAAACCACAAACCAAACCAAGGAGTGAAAAATAAGAAATAAAAGACTTGTGAGTAATCATGAATTGGGTAGCTTTGATTTCTGCAGAGACCCATCAGGAGTCTGCCATTTGGAGCTGAATCATTCTCTAAAGTCAGAAGTCAGGCAATCATTTTCATTCAGTTGATATTGAGCACAATTCATGGTCTCAACATGAAAAGTAAAAAAATCCTTCAGCACTGTTACTGTTCAGTTGGCTGAGAGGTATCTTTTCAATGATAAATGGGCAGCTGCTGCTTAACTATGCTTACTCCCCACTTGAGCAAGGATTAGACTGTTATTTGCACCTGCATTACAATTTGTGCTGCCTAAACTACAAAAGAAAAGTGTTACCATTCTAAGTTCAATCCTTAAAGGAAGCCTTTAGCAGTTCTGCTTTTTTTTTCCTCTTGTTGGAGCTTTGTTTTGTGCAATCTAAGTATACCTATCACCTAATGGAATTTTTAATAAAATGTCACCTGATCCTTTGCTGTTCATCAGGCATGCAACACATCACAAAAAAGCTGTATTGTGCCCCATCTAAACCCACTTCAATTGCTGCCTAAAAGGTTTTCACAAGATATACAGCATTAGAAGATGCACTGATCTCCCATTTTCTGGGTACCAGTGCTATTTCTGTAGTATTACCTGAGTGAGTGAAAAACCTGGGAATAAAATGGAGGTTACCCATGCACTTCATCTGCGACCAGAAAAATGCAAATGGCAATTACAGTTCCCTTTTCTGTGGAAAGACTCATGGTGATGTGTCTTAGCTACCCAGGGAAGGCTTTCAGGAGAGGAATGTCACAGCTCTGTGGCCTGGCCAGGTACCTGGGTGAGATACTCCCGAGTGCTGACTCCAGGGTGGTGGACCAGCATTGTCAGAGACAAACACAGCAAACATTGCCAAGTGTGTGGCAGCCCATGGCACATGGGGTCATGCAATAAGAGCCTAATATTCATTAAGATCATATTTTTGGGCTTCAGTAGTTTTCAGAAGAGGGCATATGGACTTTTTGAAGACAAATCCTCACTGTGCCATGATGCAGCAGACTTGTCTTCTGATGAGAAAAAGTAGAATTGTCATCATGGCCTTCACAGGAGTGATGGAAGATTGGAGAAAGGGGAAATTACTGGAAACAATGAAAAGGAAAAATCTCAGTTTGTGACACATTCCAAAGCCACAGAGTTTTATCAAATATACCCCAAAAACAATGAAGGAAGGATATTGGTCAATATACTTGGAAATTATTACTCCAATAATTGGCAGAAATGCTTTTGGGTTGTGTAGGTTGTTGCGAAGTTTATACATATTTCAATCTGCATCTGCACAACCTCTCCTGTGTGAATATTTCTTTGCCTAGAGTTTTTAACATGGCTATTTAGTACAGTGTTTGGCATTTACAAAGTATTATTTGCCTGTGTGGAGAAGTAGTGATTGATATTAATAGACTTTTTCTTGTTACAAGAAGTCCATACCCTTTAATCAGAACAGGGGCTGGAAGGTCTTTCCTTTAGAAACAAGAATTGTCTGAAGAAACCAGACAGAAAAATCAATATATTTAAGGATTTGCCTTTTCCTCCCCTTTGCTAGTGTAATTAACTACTTGTTCATTCCAGCCCACATGCCTGCTGTTCTTGTTACTGCTTTTCCCTAACAGCCTAATTCTTTCAGTCTTTCCTTTTAGTGGGTTTTCTTGTCTCTGTTTTCTCCATTAACCATCTCAGCTGCGGGAATTTCAATTTTTTTAGCAAGTCTGAGTGGCTCCTTGGCATCATTCAAGCAGTCCCACTTCCCTGGGATCCTAAGCCCCATGGTTTTGGGAACTCCTCCTCACTTTCTGACAACTGCATCTTTGAAATTTGTTATGGCATCATATATGATATGATATGATAAATAATGTATCATGATGATATACACTTATATCTTTAGACATCTTAGATCTTTGAGGGTGACTCTAATCCACATCATTACCCACCCCGGGCACAAGTATCTTTTCTTCTGGTTGATTCCACTTAATAAATACCCTTCCCCATCACCTGTTTCTCATCATGACCCATATTTTCAATTATCTGTTTTCACAGGTCTGTGATACATATTTCATTGCAAGTAACTTTTATGCTTGAACTGCAGCTTCTTTATTCCAGGCTCTGTGGCTTATTTTCTGCAGTTTGGAAAACAGCAATGTTTTTATCTTGAGATTTGCTACAAGAACACTATAAGAAAAGTACTTGGAAAATATGGAGGATTAGAGACAATTAAACTGCTTATTGTAAATTGCTCACAACATCTGCCTTGTTTGGAAGGTGAGTTTTCCTTTCAAGTTATGCTAATTTAGCATTCTATCTAATCTATCTATCTATCTATCTATCTATCTATCTATCTATCTATCTATCTATCTATCCCTTAATTTATGGACCCAACTCCTCACTACAGAGAGATCTGGTATATCTGCTGCTGCCTCCCCCAAGAAATTATTATCTAATCTTTTCATTTCCTTATTTACTCTGCCTAGTATCCAGTTAGTCACAAAACACATATGTGAGATCTATTTCTTTGAGGACATTTTAGCTCCCTGAAACTCCCTTCTTCCTTTCAGATTTGAACCAGGTAATTTTCTAGAAAACTGACTTTCTGAAGCCAGATGATTTTGTTTTTTATCTTAAGGAATGCAGTCACCCTTCATTTTGATTCCAATTGCTTTCTAATGCTCATGGCTCTTGCAGTGTCTCCTTTTCAGTTGTCTTCTTGGCTCTCTGTACACAAAAGCTGTAAAAAGCTGTTGCCAGCTTCAAGAAATGGCTGTATTGTCTCTGCCTACCTGCATTCCTGTCCTGGATACGGGGTTCATCAAAGCTACCTATTCTGTAGCTATTGTTCCCTTCTGGAAGACAGAGCTGAAGATCTCATGCTGTGTTGGCATTGGTGGTGTAGTAAAATGCAGGTTTTGGTCAACCCTCTATTATTGCTTCCTTCTTTGTTCCAACCCAACTGGATATTCAGCCCTCTAGGTACTTCCAGCATGATTAAGCCCACAAACAGGTTTTAAGGAGGACATGCTTTTTTCCCCAACAATTTGTTTCACTTGTTTAACAGGTTAAAATTGCCATTCCATGTGTATAGCCATGGTGAAGAACTGGTTGGTGTTTCTGGCAGATCTTAAGTGCAGAAAAGGGTGGCCATTCCCTGGAAATCCAGAGAGTTTATGTTTATTCAAAACAGCTGAAGACCAAGGCCAGGATAACTGAAATCACGTAAGATTCAGGACTTTGGTAAGACTTGATTCTTTCCAGGTCCAGGTGAAGTGCAGCTTAGAGAGTGCATAAGCACTGGGAATAGATGAGCACTCAGCGTCCTTTCAGAAGACAGGTGCAATTTTTACAATCCTATGGTATCCAGTCCTATGGTCAGCCTTGTTTTCCATGCATCTTTTTGGAAAGATTTAAGTTTAGAAACTCATTTAGCCTGTTAATACATGCTTTCAAAAGGGAGGACAGAGACACATACAGAAATTAATTAAATCTTGCCAGTATATCTTATTTACCAGAGCATTTTGTTCAATCAGGATTTATCATGGAGAAGAGGAACTCTGTTTCTATGGTTCTTTGCTCAGAACTGTATTCTTTGAAGACTACAATCTTGGGATGAAGACTGAAAAATATTTACTGAGCATCTGTGACTTGGGGACTCTAATGGCAATATGGTATATACCATAATACCAGGCAGGAAGATTTGGGGTAATTCAGTGGGGAACAAATATAAAACTTACTTTCCCATTTGCCCCATTTAGTCACCCCTAGAGGAAGTTTGAACTGTTGTAGTGAATCTAGCTGAGCACAATTTTCTTTGGGACTCTAAGCTGCTCATCTGTTTTTACTGTCATTGGAAAGAAAGGGAAAGGTAATAATTTTCAATTAAAAGTCCAACAAGTTATTGTGAAATTTTGTGCCACATACTCGAGCCACTTCCAAGCTCTTACTGATATTTTCAGTCTCCTTTTTCCTCTCAAAAAAGTTAAATAACTGCATGAGGATGACACCAGAAAAAAAAAAAAGGGATAAAAAAATGGATTATGGTTATTTTGTTATGAGGGCTCCACTAGGACTTTGAGGGACCCAATTCAAAGAAAAAAACCCCACAGAACAAATTTGCAGGACCAGTGGAGAGGAATAATATTCTCATACTCTGCCCATCTTGTATCATCATTATTCTTAATGGCCTGTTCCTGCATTTCTAGAATACAGTGTACCTAGAGCTGGATGACTAGCTGTTCCTTGGAACTCAGTGCATTTGGATTCAAAGCTGCATTTTGGTTGGATACAGGATGCAAACCTGAGGGAAGGTCTTATCACGAATATATTCTCTCTGCCAATCTTTCTGAAGCAGTCTCATGTGTCGTACGCATACCTTTTTGTGCTCTTTTCCTTTCTTCTTCTTTCTTTTTCTTTCTTTCTGTTGTGGTTTGACACCTGCCAAACACCAAGCACCCACAAAAGTCATTCACTTCCCCCCTCCCCTGCCACTCCATCCCAGCTGAGAAGAAGAAAGGAAAAAAATTAATGAAGGGTTCATGAGCGAGATAAGGACTGGGAGAAAACACTCCAAGAGCAAAACAGACTCAACTTAGAAGTAAAAAGTGAATTTATTACTAACAAAGTCAGAAGAGGATGATGAGAAGTAAAATCAGCCCTTAAAACACCTTTTGTCCCCCAGCCCTTCCCTCCTTCCCACCGACAGTGCAGGGATACAGGGCATGGGGGTTTGGTCAGTTCATCACCGAGATTTTCTGCCCCTGCCCCGGGAGAGGAGCCCATCCCCTGTGAGGCCGTGGGTCCCTCCCACAGCAGGCAGCTCTCCATGGACTGCCCCGGCTGGGTCCGCCCTCAGGAGCAGCGGCCGAGCCGCCCCTGCTGCAGCGTGAGCTCCCCCAGGGCCGGCAGCGCTCCCAGAACTGCACTGACCTGGGGCTCTGCCCTCGGCTGCTGCCCGCCAAGGACAGGGGAGCAGGGCCCAGGGACGGCTGCTGCAGCCGGGGACGGGCCCAGGAGGCTGCTCGCCGGGGAGCTGGGCCCAGGGACGGGCTGCTGCAGCCGGGGAGCGGGGCCCAGGGACGGGCTGCTGCAGCCGGGGAGCAGGGCCCAGGGACGGGCTGCTGCAGCCGGGGAGCGGGGCCCAGGGACGGGCTGCTGCAGCCGGGGAGCAGGGCCCAGGGACGGGCTGCTGCAGCCGGGGAGCGGGGCCCAGGGACGGGCTGCTCCAGTCGGGGAGCAGGGCCCGGCCCAAGGACGGGCTGCTCCAGCCGGGGAGCGGGGCCCAGGGACGGGCTGCTCCAGTCGGGGAGCAGGGCCCGGCCCAGGACGGCTGCTCCAGCCGGGGAGCGCTGCTCCAGCCGGGGAGCAGGGCCCCTCTCCCCTGCATCTCCCACTGGAGCACAGCCTCCTCCAGACACCCACCCGCTCCGGCCTGGGCACCTCCCCACGGCTGCAGGTGGATCTCCATCCCCTATAGATCCCCACAGGCTGTGGGTGGATCTCTGCATTCCCCGTGGATCCCCACAGGCTGTGGGTGGATCACTGCATTCCCCGTGGATCCCCACAGGCTGTGGGTAGATCTCTGCATTCTCTGTGAATCCCCACGGGCTGTGAGTGGATCTCTGTATCCCCCATGGATCCCCATGGGCTGCAGGGGCACAGCTGCGTCACCTTGGTCTCACCACAGCCTGCCGAGGAATCTCGGCTCAGGTGCCTGGAGCAGCTCCTTCGCCTCTTTCTCCACTGACCTTGGTGTCTGCATGTTGTTTCCCTCACATGTTCTCACCTCCTCTGACTAGAAGAAAAAATCTGTGCCCCCTTTGTTCTGATTTTCTTCCTAAATATATTCCCAAATCTTCCTAGATAATCACAGAGGTGTTACCATCATCTCTAAATGGCCCAGCCTTGGCCAGCAGCATGTCCATCTTCAGAACATCAGGGGTTGGCTCTGCTGGACACAGTGGAAGCTTCCAGCAGCTTCTCAGAGAAACCACTTCTGTGGCCCTCCTGCTACCGAAAACCCGGCTGTGCAAAACCAACCCACTTTCCTGATTTGTTAAGGATTGCTGGGGATAGCGCTGAAACACAGTCTGACTTCTAATGCGCCTCTAGAGAACTCCTGGATAAATTGCTTTTTTGTCAACAGAATTTTGTTTCTCCTGCAGATCATTTATGGCACATGTCTGTCATTGTCACCGTAACTTTGGAATGGGTTCTCCCAGACTCCATAGTTGTCATCACTGCCTTCAAATTAATTTGTGCGGGAAATTCAGACATCCATGTTGTTTACATTGAGATATAGTTTTATAGGTGAGACTGCTCTCACAGATCACATTTGCGTGTGTACTCATGTGATTAGAAGTCTTTTGCTATCCAAATACCATTAAAAAATTCACTCAATTTTTCAGAAGTGATTTTTTAGAAAAGTTTGTTTATTGATGCTCTTTGGAAAACTGATGGACATACTAGCTTCTCAGAATTTTGTCTGTTAGATATGCTAAAGAAAAAGCTTTTTGCCATCCCCCTCTCCTCCCAAACTCTGTATTTACATGCAAAGAGACTTCTCCTTCCTGAAAATATCTTACACACGAAGACTAAGCAAAGAAATATTAGAAATTGAAGGTGTAAATCCAGTGGGGAATGGCTAAAGGAGCTTGGGTTTTTTATCCTAGAGAAAAAGAGGCTCAGGGGAGACCTTTTCACTTCCTGAAACTTCCTGAAAGAAGATTGTAACCAAGTGGGAGTTGGTCTCTTCTCCCAGGTGACAAGTGGCAGGACAAGAGAAAACATCTTTGAGTTGCACCAGGGAAGGTTCAGGTTGGATATTAGGAAAAAGTTCTTCAGTGGAAGGGTCATCAGGCATTGGAACCATTCCAAGATGCCCAGGATGGTGGAATTACCATCCCTGAAAATATTAAAAAACACGTGGATATGGCACTTGGGTACATGGCTTAGTGGTAAACTTGGCGGTGCAGGGTTAACAGTTGGAATCTTTTAGGTATTTTGCAACCTAAAGGATTTTATGATTCTATGAAAAATTACTCAGTTTGGTCAGAATTAAAGGCAGCATAAATGATGGTATTACTCAAAGTAATGTCTTTAAAACCATGGATAGTTAAAATGGGGTTCCTAGAAACAATAAGACTAAACACTGAATATTTAGAATTCCTCCAAAGCATTTTCCTGGTTTTGTAATATCTCAGCTAAATTTCACACATGCAATAAAAATCCTTTCCTCTGTATTTTACTGTAGAATCATCAGAAGTAAAATCAAAAAACCAAAGCATCTCTATTTCCACATTTTTGTTGGGGTTCAAAACTAGTAGAACACAAGATGCCTCTTACAGCTTCTGTTTATAACTTTTTAAGCAAGGAAAGAAAGCTCTGCCAAACTGAAAGCAATTGCTGATTTCTAATGCAATCAGCAAATACAGACTGGACAGCTGATACCAACCAATAAGCCAGCCCTCATCTTGCCTTTGCTGGGCTGGTTAACTCAAATGTATTAACTCCCCAAAACCTTTCTTCCCACTCCAAAGGGATAATGTATGAGGTTGCAGTGTGGAGTTTGGTACCTTCAACTTTAGAATGTTGCGTAGTATAGCATTTAAACGAGGAGGAACTTACATGAAAGCAAGGCATGATAAAAAAACATCCCAGAATTTAAAAGATGAAGTGAAAAAAATTCTTTCTTTGTCTAGGGAATTGTTACTTTCCAAAAAGAGAAGACTCTGGTGAAATGAAAAGTACCCCTTAGACCAGAATCAGAAAATCAAATCCATGGCATGTGTTATTTGTAATGTGGAATAGTTGTGATTTGCAGCTAAGAGTGTCAGAAGAAAAAGGAATCAAAGCATATAGCAGATCTTTTCATATGAAACACAACCTCATATATCTTCTGGTGAATTATTGCACTTACCTGCTGCCTCCTATCCAGCCTGGCTCTCATGTACCTATATGGGATTTTCCGTGTCCCTATAAACAGACACTTGTCAATGTGGCCATTCTGTGTTTGGCTCTTTTGTGAGAGATGTTGCTCAAAATGAGGTTGTGGGAACCCGTGGGGGCAGGTGTTCACACCTGGGAGCTGGAGGATGACAGCTCTGGGAGGGTGCAGCTCAGAGACACATCCCACCCTTATGGGACTTCACAGGTGTATGGGGTGGGGATTAGGATGACAGCAGCCACATTTTCAGAAGATGCCTCTGTAATGGCACATCTGCAGTCAGCATAATTAATTCCATTAACTTCAAAGATACCAGGCAGACTGCTTTACTTGGTGGTCTGGCTGCTGAGATGAAAGAGGTAATGCTGTGTCTGTTTCTTTCTGTACTCTGTGTCCACATTTCTCACTAACACAAAACATTAAAGCTGTATTTCCAATAAACATCACCTTATATCAGTCACAGCTAACATTACCCTGTATCCCTGTGATTAATTCAGACATATGCACACAATTGTTCGTCTTGGAAGGCTCAGTTCATTGCACAGTAACCTGAATTTTGGGAAGCCCAAACCATATGTGGAAGTCAGCAAGCACTGCAGTATGCCTCACTGCTTGCAGAGTTTAACAGTTAATTCTGCCTGGCTTCCAAACACCCTTTGTCATTCCCTAAAGCACTTCCTTTGCCATCTACCTTCACAAATTGTTTGTGATAACTGTTAGGAAGATGAGCACATTGAGTTAATTAAGAGTCAGACACATATTTTAAAAGTCCAGTATAATTTTCAGTGATAAAATAATAAATCTGTATTACACTTGAAACACAGGCAATTGCATAAATTGTTATTGCTCCTCTTTAGAGCCTTGCATTCTCTCTCCATATAGCAGGAACCCATTACCTCTGCAGGACCAATAGATAACACAAAGTCCCAGAGAAGATCTCAGCCTGAGTACTCTTTGACTGGTTTACAGACTGTACAGGAAGTTTGGTACTGATACACTTGCACACCTGTTCTCAGCCTCAGAAACACTCAAGTGCGTTCTTCTCATGTCAGTGTCACCCTGATGCCAAGACAAGCTCGTCCAGGTATTTCAGTAGTCATTCTCTAGTGGTGTCCTTCTTTGATTTCCCAGTTGAAATGTCTGGATCTAATTCTCTTTTCTCCAGCTGTTTGCTCTTGCTGGACTTTGCTCCCTAGAGCTGTGATACTAAGAAACAACTGAATATTGATCTCTCCCAGTTAATTCTCCAGGATAATCTTTTTGTTTACCCTTTTTGCCAAAGCATTTTCCACAGAGATTGCTTCTCATCTGAAAGACCAATATGCCTTTCAGACACCCTGGTTTTCTAGGCAGGAGTGCCTCTTCTCTCTCTTGCCTTGATGTATAACTAGCATTTAGCTACACTCATGCACTTTTCTCAAAGTGCTCTCTTGCCCCAGTCTCTAGTGTTTGTTGACCTCCCTGCTAACCTCTGTCATGCCTGTGTTTTAGCAGAAGTGAGTGTGTATCTGCTTGCAGGTAATGATGAGGATGCTGAGTACCTGGTCCAGCCCATGAGGAAGATATATGTCCCCATTCAGTGACCTCCATGCTGACAGAAACTTGAACTCTGTCAACAAGCCAGTTATTTTTCTTTCTAGCCTGTGCTATATTTTACATTTTTAAGCAGAGGATTTTCATCTCCTGAAGCCTAAAGTGTATGTGTTATATCAGAGAAGTCATCTTTAATCATTAAATATGTCATCTTAATGAAGAATGAAATTGTTATTTATTTGATGGGACATTGTACTAAGAACTATATTCCCATAATTTAGAGTTGTTTAAAATCAAATCCTTACATTAGCTTTTTCTGGTATTTTAACTACAATTTATGTCAGGCTGGACTGTGAAAAAACGGATGGAGAAAACAGGCGGTTGTCCTCTCCCATCCACTTTTAGGAACTTTGTTCCGTACAGTGCTGCCCAAGGTGATCCTGATCCATTTATAAGAATGGAGGAAATTTTGAAAAATAGCCCAGTAATAATACAGAAATTATTTCCCCCGAAGTAGACAATGATAGATGAAAGAATAACTTTTTCTCCTTCCTTGAGATGAAATCCAGAGCACTGAACTGATAAAATACATTCTATTTGAAATTTGCCAAGAAAATTCCCAAGTTGAATTATTAATGAATAATATTGATTTCTATTTGTTTATTTAGATGTATTACTGTAGAACAGTTTATTGGAAGGAGTCCTGCTTTCACTCAAATATTTATTTTTCAGCACTCAAACACTTTCAATAACTCTGCCTACTTGCCTTTTTTTTTTTTTTCAAAGCAAGAACTCTGCATATTTCTGGACCTCTTGGCTCTTCTCAATTTTAAATAAAATGTGTCTTTGATAAGCCAAGAATTTAAGCATTCAATTGAATTTTTTTCTGGTGTTCTGTTCCAAGTGTCCTGTTCCAAAAATTAAGTCCTTTTCATATCACAGAGGTATAAGAGGATAGACATCATCCCTTCAAACATGGAAATATGACTTTCCACTGCACTAAATTTACCAGAAAGTCCCTGGTCAGTAGTGGTGCATGTTGCTCTCAAAGCTCCCCTTGGAGTCTCAGTCCCTGAGAATCTGGGTTGACCAGCTCCCAGGCATCTTGAGAGCCCAACTGACTGACCCTGCTGGAATATCAGCTGCTGCAGGAGGGTATTGGGCACCAGGGCCTCTGGGCCAGCCTTGGAATGCTGGATGAGCACCTGAGGTGGAGTGATGGGGGAAGTGATTCCCCCCCTTCCATCTGGGGGAAGCCCACGAGGCATTTTCCACTGGTTGACAGCTGTGACCATGGTCGGAGCTGACCTCAGTCCCACAGTTGTGCTTACAGAGAGATTCAGACAGGACAGTGTGGGTCCTGTTCCCCATCTCTGTCCCAGGACCCTGGTTTGGACCTGGCATGCTGGCCCTGGAGGCTGGCAGGTGGTCTTAGTCATTACTCATCTTAGAAGCTGATAAGGGCTGTCAGCAAGTCAGAGCCTGACATTTCAGCTTATGTCACAGCTATTTTTGCTTTATTTCCTCCTAACCAATGGCAGTCAATGGGCCACCACAGTGTGTGATAACCTTGTAGGTGTGCTGAGGGCACAAGCACACAACATGATACCAGAACAAGGTAGTGTTTTATTCATTGTGAAGTACTTTGCTGCTGAGATATCGATGTGCCCTGATCACCATGTGCCTTGTTCCTCCCTCACTCAATGCTTTCTCTCCTTCCACGGGCAGTGACGTGTGAAAGAAGCAGAGAAGCATGTTGACTGTGTACAACAGAGCTGTGTCTCATATCAGTTTAACCCTGTCTAGCCAAGTCTGTGGGCACATTTCTGCAGAAAAAGTGGCAATAACTTCTGTCAGCTCTTGCACAGTTGCTCTTCTGCACCCTCCTTCTTTCTCTTCTTCTCTCTTGCCCACTGTATCCAGCTCCAGTGATGCTCTCAGCAGGCCTGTCCACACAACTGACTTCCACCACTGCTGTACTAAGTCCACCTCCCACAACAGATCAGACTTGATAGCAGTTTGCCTAAAATGCAGAGTGTAAAAAGACATTGCTACTCTGAACTTTTTCTGAGGATGTGTTTCAGAATTGTCACGTTATGGAAGCCTCTAGGAATGGTGAGCATTCTCATTATTACACTAGACCTGATCAGCTGGTCGATGATATGAACTCAATAGCAATCATTTTGCTTCCCTCCTCTTCTGAAGGACCCATTTCAGATCAATGGCAGTGACTCTCCCAATAATCATGAAAAAAGAGGATGTGGAGAATTACATGTCAGCGTGCTTGGAAATTATTTTAATCAAATGATGAACTATTCAGAAAGTACCTGAAAGATAAAGAAAGTTAAGGAGGCAGTGCGGATTTGTAAGGAGCAAATTGTGTTACAAAAAAATCTAATTTTCCTCTGCAGCAGCAAAGCAGATCTAGAACTAATCTATAAAACTTCACTTTGGGAACTCTTGATTTGATCTCACATGACATTCTTATATGCCAGCAAAAGTAATATAGCATGGATTAAATCACTAGATGGTGAATCCAAAACATGTTCTATATCTACACTGAGAATTACTTCAATGGCAAAATGTAAAGTGTAACAAGGGCTCTTCCAGGGGTCTTTCTGTTCCAATTCTGCCCAATGCTTGCACTGCTGATCCCAAGCACACACTTACAGATGACACAAAGTTGGGTTGGAACACAAGTTCAAGGTTCAAAGTTCCTTGGGAGTATAGAGAAAGGGCATGAAAACCAAGGACAACTGCAAGGGAATGCTCCAAGTGATGATCACCCAGCTGCCTGGGCACAGTGCATTTAACAAGTAGCCAGGTTGCTGTTTTGGAGAAGGATCATGAGCAGAACACAACAATGCTGTACTGTTATGAAAAAGGCAAACAACCTACCAGGATCTATAAACACACATGGAGTTGGCAAAACACCCAATGTATCAGTGGGAACTGAGCAGGAATATCTTCTCCAGTTTTGGGCACTGTGGTTTAATGAAGATAGAGGCCAATTGGGGAATGTCAGAAGAGCAATGTGAGCACATCTGTACTGTGGAAGTATTTCATCTTCTAAAATTGGCTGTAGACAGACAGTTCCCTGGCCTGTCCTAACTCATCAGGTATGTCCTGCAGCTCTCCAAGAGAGTGCAAAGCTCTCCCAGTTCCAACTGGGCCACCGACTGGTTGTCATGGCCTAAAGGGTTATCCAGCCATGGGTATATAGAGATCATGACTGTGGGTTTGCAGGATTTTTTAATACACAACGACACAAGAGGCTTTATCTTCTAAATTTCTCTGGTTTTATTAAAGATCACCACAAATGCTATGCAAGGATACATATATCAATAAAGTTTACATATCTATCTCTCAAGCCATTAAAGTTACTATCAGCAGTCAGTGCAGCACCAGCCAGTGGTACAGCAACAATCAATTGCATAGCAGCAATCAATATTACAGCAACCAATAGCCAACCACCACTAATGGGTGTAGGGACTATTACAGGTTACTAAACCCTCATCACTAGTGAAATAAGCTTATCAACAATTAGCAGCACACACGCTTATGACAGATTACTTATATAGATGTATGTATAATGCCCGTGTCAAAGGAGTTAGATTGCAGAAGGGACCAAACCATCCCACAGATGGGAGAACAAACCAAACCAAACTGACTCCAAAAGTGGGCCCAAAGGGTGTCTAGTAAGATAACAGAGAGGCTCTCACTTCAGAGAGTATCTCACATCACAGAGCTTGCAGCTGGATCCCCAGTGAGAGTCCAACATCTGGTAGAATTCATGTGGAGCATTTAGCCTGTTTAAGGAATAAGAAAATGCATGAAGCATGCATTGTTCTCAGTTTTCTTACTAATTTTGCACAAAAATTAAGTCCTTTTCATATCACAGAGGCATAAGAGGATGTAGACATCATCTCTTCAAGTAGCCAATAGATGTTGCAAAACTTGATTTTTCACATATAACAAATGATAGGTGATGTTTTCTGACTTTTTCCAATTTTTCTAGACTGTTTTTCACCTTTTCAGATCGTAAATGGTCATTACAGGCCCTTGTTTTTGCACTTTTTGGTGGTATCTCAGAACGTCTCTAGTTTCTAGGCACCCTGGGTATATTTCAAAGAGACAAGCTGCTTCATTTTTCAAGTATGTTTCTGGTTCTCAGCACTGGATCCCAGGCTGGCAGGAATTTCCTCTGTCAATATATTTCAGCAGGCAGTTTGTTCTGTTCAGTAATTTTACCCTTCTAGCCAGGTTGCATTTGAGGCTACTCACATTGCTTGTGTCCCAAAATAATCTCTGGTGTTGTTTGAATTATAGACACAGTGCATGATTTTATGGGCTTTATCCCAGTCTGAAATGCCTGGCACCACCACATGAAAGATAGATGCTCTTTCTTTTAAAGTTTTAAACGTGATGCCTGAGAATTTAATTAGTTGACCTTTATTTATTTGGTTGTGAGAAATAGTGAATACGAGTCCCTATTCACTGCTACATGCCATTCATGGCTGTGTACACATGAAGATACACAGGCTCCTTTCTGAGCCTTTTCTTTCAAAGATGAAAACATTTTGAACTCTTTAACCTTCATACAAAAGCTATTCCAAGGCTTTGACTGCTCTTGCCTTCATATATATATGTATTCTACTTCTGTTTTCCTGGAGGAGGAAAGAATCTGAACAGCACAATATGATCATGCAGTGACAGAGGATTATTATTCTGTTTGTTCTCTGTTCCCTTCTCAAGAATTCTTAATGTTCTATGTACTTTTTTGATGGCTCCTGAGCATGGCATTGAGATTTTATTGTAATTGTCAATGGCAACTCAAAAATCTTTTTTTCCTGCTTGCTAATAGCTAATTTAGAGCTCATCACGGTTATGCATGGTTAAGAATGTTTATTTCCATTATTTCCATGTGCAATACTTCAAATTTATCAGCATCTCATCTGCCATTTTTCTCACAATCACTTGGTATTGTGAGCCATCTGCAGCTCTTCACAGTTGAATTCCATTTTATTGCCTTAAATAATAGAGTATCATCAGAAAATTTCATTGCTTCATTTTTCCAGATGACATATGAACATGTGGGATAACATGAGTTCCCACACACATCCTTTCAAAAAACTACAAAGTGCAAAGTCTGTCCATTAACTTAATGATTTAAGGACATAAAATAACAGAAAAAGAGAGATTTCTTAATAGGTGAGCAGTAGATATGTCTCCATCTTTCCCTGTGGTATTTTTTTGCCTTTAATAGTGCTATGGGGACTCAGATGGAAGAATACCTACAGAGGATATCACTCAATATTTCTAAAGATTCTGCCTTTAACTCTTTTGACTATTGTTCTACTTTTGCACAATAGTCTGCTCTGCTCTGTATCAGGGCAAGATCTCAGCCCCCTATGGGAGCTGCTCGTCCTACATGCGATATTGTACTTAGGTTTTCATATCCGATACAGAGATGGTTTTCATTTTCATCCTGTACTCTACATTAGTAATACCACAGCATGAGAAGCCTTTAAGTCATTATTGTGGGAGCCTCAGGCAAAGTATATCAGAGAAGACCTGCCACTGAGCTGTGAGGTGCAGAAAGGACCTCCTTGTGCACTAAACTCTTCCTCAGAGAGGAGCCTGGTGGCAGATGGATCTGATCTCAGCCACAGACCATCAATGGCTCGAGTAACTTTGTCCTGCAGGCTTTAATGATGGCAAATCAGATATATTCATATAATAAGAATTATTTATTATAACAAATGATTAGACAAAAGATCTTAATCAGAGTTACTACACAGTATAACTTACTACGCAGTATAAAAAGCTAAAACTACTAGCAGTGTGTAGTATAGTATAGTGCACTATATCAAAGCAATTATATTAAAGCTAGCAAAAAGAAACAATTGTTAAGTAGAGATTGATGTAACTCACCATACCAGTGCTTGTGGGCAGATCCCTTTCTCTTAACCTCAAGGAATATCTGTGGGGGGCCTCCCCCTATGCAAGGGAGTAAACTTCACACATTCTAAGCAGGAATATGTTGGAAGAACCTAACTCTATGAAGGTGCTTTTATACTATAAAGTGATTGACTGCCCATCATGTGTTTCCAGGTGAGTTTAGCAGCTTATCTGCCAAATATTTGCCTCACTATCAGGATGATAATTTGGAGTTAGTTAGCCAGACTGCTTTTAGCATAATTCAAAACAGCAAAACCAGCACGTGGCAGCCCCTCTCAATCCACTATTAATAGCTTTGCAAAGAGGACATTTTCCAAGCTGCTTGATCACATTCCAGGGCAGGGCATCTTGCTACAGTCATACCTTCCCACAATATTTTCAAACAAATTTTGCAAAATCACTTGTGCTTTCACATCATGCCTTTAGTTTGCTCCACTACCCCACAGCACAGATGAGAATGTCTCCATTCCCACCACCATTCTTTTTCCCAAATAAAAGAGTACATAATAAAGAACTTTCTAGAAGCCATGTTAATGCCTTTCTAAACAGCTAATTTGTAGTCATCAGCTTTTCCCCTTTCTCAAACCTTCTGCATTGTATACAATAGCTTGGTATTCAACCCAGGGGCCTGGTGTACTGTCAACCATATTCCTGTTTCAGTATCTATTCTAAGGCATACACACTTGCAGTTCCTTTCTTTCCTTCAGCATCTGAGGCCGGGCTTCAACAATTACACTTTTTCCCAGGCATGGTGCCACGGCAGGACAGTCTCAGCTGCAGCATCAAGAAGTGACATGCATCATTAGGCCTCTGAAATCCTCCCTGCACAGAGAAGGAGATGCTCTCAGTGGGAGTACCCAGCCACAGGAGCATTAATTTCTCACTTCCCTTGGGGCAACTGAGGGAGGATGAAGTTCATGGTTATGTTACTTCTCTCTCTTCTTCTTGGTTTGTGGTATTTACAGATCAGGAATGACTGTACATTTATAAAATACTTGCCTGCATGACTTCCCCCGCTCCATTAGATGGTGCAGGAGAAAAGGTCACATTGAAGCCAGGAATTGGGGTACAAGAAGCAGCACAATTTTGCACCTTCTCCTCATCATGGATTTTCACCTCTTGCTGGTGCCTCAACACACAGAGGGGCAACCAGGATGCCACAGTGGGGTACTTCCACCTCCAGACAAAGGAAATGGAGGCCACTGGAGACAGTGAGGATAACTGCATGATCTCCAAGGACCATTTGCTACTGATGAAGCTCTGCCATGGACATTGCACTACATCAAGCCTTTGCTTTTCCTAAATCATTCTAGGAAACTTTGGGAATTTGCTTTATCTATTAGCTGACCAAAATCTTCATATTCTGCACTTGCAACACTAAGGGAAGATGGAGTATTGCATTCCTTTCCACAGAGCAGAGATACTTGGACTCCTGTCCTGAAGGGAGGACATTAGGTTGAGTGATGGCTTTGGTGGAAAAGTCAGAGGAACACAGCTAAGTTAATTGTGGTGTTTGTTTGGGATATCTGCTGAAGGCATTCATAGTGGATGAATCCCAATTCCCTGACAAACCAGAGCCAGAATGAAGCTCCCACAGGGAGCTGGTGTGGGGACTGGTGTTCCTCATGTTTGGTGTGGCGAGGAAAGCCCTCAGCACACAGACATCTCCCTCTTTTCCAGATGATGACTGAGATAGCACTGCAAAGTGGAGCAGAATGAAGTGTGGTTCAAACAAATCTTTCACTGAGTGAAGCTATGCAAGGGAGAGACTTATGGCTGGATATAGAAAAGAACAATTCAGAAAGGGGTCTGGCAAAGTCTCTGTAATTAGCCACATGAGATAGCAATGGCTCACACCTGTGACAGAGAAGCTGCTCAGACCCCTTCATGCATCTTTCTGAAGTTTATCCTATTTTTTAAACTTCTCAGTTGAGCCAGTCACTGCAACTGAGAGTCACTGCAGTTAAAAATATTTGGTCATGATAGTTAATGTGTCTTGTAACATGGTAATTCTTCCCCCACTGCCCCAGCAACACTGTGTAAATTGAAGCTTGTGGGTCCTATCTTGTAGTAGCAAAATACACAAGCAGCTAAAATAGTATATTTATTGGTTTTGCCTATTTAGAGAGAATGGAGTAGGTGGTACATAGGCAAAACCTAAGTGAGGAAGGTTCAATTACCACTCTCAAACCCACTAAGCCAAACCATTATTTGAAGCAGCAAACTGCTTTAGTAGGAGTTTACCTCTTGACATTTCCCCATGCCAGTCTCTTGTACTCAGCATAGCTCATCTCCAGCTCTCTACAATTTACAGTTCTTTACATTAGACCACATGGTCCTGTGTTGTCAGATTTGCTCTCTTCCCTTCCCACCCCTGCAGTGAGCAACAAAGACTGTCTCCTTTCTCTATAATATATTACCTTTATATCTGCTGTATGTTATTGGCACAGAGATATTATAAACAGCTAGAATAATCAGACAACCAAAATGTTACATGAAGCAATTATATATCTTTTAAAAGTACCCAAAAGAATAGAGTATAATTTGTATTTCCAGTAAAATATGCATGATGGTGGTACAACTTGAATATGGATCATCAAATACTTAATACATGCAGATCACAGTATTTTCTTGTAAGTAAAAATGCAGAGAAAGAAGAAATGAATTCCCAGGACAGCGAGGAGGAGCAGTGGGTACATTCACACTGAAATAGCAGTGTGACATACTCGGCTCCCATTGACAACCCAAGCCATGGGCTCTGGCTGTGTTTCCTGGGTGAGGTGCTGCAGTGAAGAATTCATTCCTCTCCCTGGTAATGGAAACACCAGAACAATGAGAGTCCCTTCTCAGACAGCTCCCCCTGAGTCAGTGCAGTGGGACCTGCTGCAGGCAACAAGCCCTTTTCATTTCCTGCTCATTCATTGCTCCCTCTGTCACAGCTCTTTAAGTGTCTCGTTTCCTAAGCCTTTTGACCTGGTGAAACAGAGTAATGAAATTTTTGTGAAAGGCTGACTTAGCTCTCAAACATCAGTCACTGGTCATCATCGTGTGAGGTAGAAAAAACTTATTACTAGACCTTTCATGGAATCAGGGCATGAACTACGGGTCACCAAAAGCCAGGGTTATTTTTTTATTAGCTGCAAAAGCCTTCAGGGTACACCTGTCACAACCAATTCTCTTTGAAGAGGACCATGAGGACAGGTGACCCCAGAGGGAGCTGGAGAGGATTGTGAAGGGGGTGTGCAAGCTCCAGAAGTTGGTCATACCTTGCAAACTGCATAGCTTTTATCTGGGAAACTTTTCCTAGAGAGAGAGGGGGAAAGTTGGATGTTTGATGGGCTCTCCAAAGGGATTAAATCCAAAATATAAAAAGCAAAGAATAATTTTTATTCCTTCTTCTAGCTTTTGGAGAAGGATTAGTTTTGGGGTGGGGGGTGGCTGGGTCAGGGTGGGAATTGCACCTCTCACCTAAAGAGAACACTGGAGAATCTTTTAAATCATCTGTACTACTTCAGATGGTACAGTCAGAAGAAAACAATCTCTGCTTCATCCTCTCTAATTTCACAAATAAAAACATCCACTAAGGGGTAAAAAGTCATATATATTTGTGGCTTGGCAGCATATCACAAGAGTGGGAAGCTGGGTCTATCCTTCCAGCTGTTGCAGATCACTAAATGACAGCAAGATTTGTCTCTTGGTTTATCCCCAGCTGGCAGCTCAGCCCCATGAAGTCAATTCCCATGGGCAGACGGGTGTTCTGCCAGCTGCAAGAAAGACCACCAAAGATCCCTGAAGCCCTCTGACCCATTTCCAGCAAGGTCCAGAAGAACAAACTATGTGTGATAACTAATTTGCACAGAAAGCAAGAAACTTGACTCCAGGGTGGGGAAAACTTACCTGTAAACAGGTATTCCTGTTAAGCGTGGGTGCACACATCCTAGGACACTCCATCAGCTTCATCTGGATCAAAGCTGGAGCTGTGATTTGTCATCCATCCATCCATCCATCCATCCATCCATCCATCCATCCTTCCTTCCTTCCTTCCTTCCTTCCTTCCTTCCTTCCTTCCTTCCTTCCTTCCTTCCTTCCTTCCTTCCTTCCTTCCTTTTCTAACCATCTATGTGTTATCAGCATAAATCCAAAACATAGCCCCGTGCCAGCTGAAGTCAATTAACTCTATCCCAGCCAAACCATAGCAAAACAGGTTTTTCTCTCACTTCTTTCCAGCAGCTCCAGAGATACCAATATGGCAAATAATCAACATAAGCAATAAATTCCCCAAATATTTATCTTGCAGTTATACACTTATTGAAGGCTTCTTGCTCACTTCTGTTTCTCATTTCCTAGTTTTCTGCAAATTGCCTGCATGCTTTCCTAATTTCCTGCTGATAATAAAAATTATATTAAAGTACAGATTAAACCTTATATTTAAAAAGAAATTCTGATATCTATGATACTAAAATAATCTTTCAGGAGTGCAGAGAAACTCACGGAACTACTGAAGAATAGAGAAGATTAACAAGTTCTGAAAGACAATTTAAAAATAGTAATAGAATTTGTGTCTAGAGAGATTCAAGAAAACATTCTGCAAAGACAGGGGACAGATGCAGAGCATCTAATAAACATTTCATTCTTGGCACATGAGTGATGAGCTACCCTGAAAGGTTTGGGCATTTTGGAAGGCAGGACCAGAGTGGGTGTCATGATGAAATTTATTTCTCATCCTGGGCTCTCAAAAAGTCTCTTAGGAGTGTGCCTTCAAAATGTTAATTAATCTAATGGGAATTTCAGGCTTTGTGATCGACTTCAACAGCTATAATAAGGCATCTCTTAACTAGGTTTGGAGAAGATTGGATTATCATGGGAATTGAAATTTCCATGGCATAAGCAGTAAGTCATGATTTTATGCAGGGTGCTATAAATCTCAAATACAAGCATGTCTCCGCTGAAAGATGGCCTTGAATCTCTCAGCTCAACTAGTGTTTTCTGTTTGGCTTACAAAAACTGACATGCCAGCAAGTTACTGGAAGGCAACCTGGAGTTTGAGGTGCTCTGGTGCAGCAGAGCCAGGTCACTTGGGCAAAGAGCTGGTACCAGGGCTGGTGTCACAATGTCCATACCTGACTGCTGCTGCATTTGCAGCTTCCCTTGGAAAGGCATTCCTCTATGTACCGATGGAATCAAGTCTTGGAGCTTCCTCAAGAAAATTCTGGAATGTGGTGGTACCAACTAGGATCTGCACTTACCTCAGGCTGCCTAAAGGCAGGTATGCCACCATCAGCTGTAAGCAGACTGGATGCACTGGGAGCCACAATAATTGCCATACTTAGATGAAAGTGTTCCAAAGATCTCAGCTTTGTGCAGAATACAGTACTGGGGTTAGACAGTAGAAAAAGCTAGAAATTTAGAGTTCCAACAAACCTGTGCAGCTGATACCCCTGTACAGACTTGTACCCCATCAAGCCTGAGTGCTGCTCCCCTGCCTTTTAAATGCTCTTAGGGACATGTGTTCACCAAAGCAATGTTGAAAGGAAGTGTGAACCTGTCATCTGACTCTTCAGTCTTGGTGCCATCTTTTCCAAAGATTAGAAAGGACTTCAGTGGGAATCTGCCATTTCAAATGGGAGCTGCCTTAGGATGAATAGGGATGTTTGAAACAAATGTCTGTGCTAAGAATATTCCCATTAAGGGAAGAATTTACCATTAACAAACACTCATCACAGGAATGACTCATCCCATACATGGCTAAAATGGCAATTAAAAATTGCATTTTGAGAACTTTTTTTTTCTAAAGCATCTCTAAACCTCCCCAGTGTTCAAAACAAACCTCTTTCTCCACTTTGGAAGGTGCAGAAGGCTAAGTCAACCCAAACCAACACCTAACTCCTTTTATCTTTCAGTAGGAAGAGTCTTAACAGATTCTCACAGCCTCTTTGAAGCCAATGGACCACCCAGCCTCAATGCAAGGCAGGAGTGTTCTGTGTTCTGTTGTGTGTCCATCTCATAGTCATGGTAGCACACAGGGAGAAGATGAACTTGTCATTGGCATTATAGTTTAAATGGACTGACAACACTGATAATTGCTTTATCAAAAGGACTACTTTATAAAGGAGCTGTCAAGATTTCCTACAACTCATCACTTAGAAGCATGAAAATGAATGTTATCTTTTTGTTTCCCTGATAACCTGTGGAGATGTAGCTCTTATAGCAATGCTATCTATGAAAGCATAGATAATTTCTTTTCTGGTATTTGCACTTTGTCTATAATGCATTTAGTTTAATTCACTGCAGTGAGAAGCAAAATCTAAAAGCAAAGAGTCATTATTTTGTCTGCATCTGTGTGCCTTTACTTTTTTTGGGAATTATGATTACACTCACCTTGACATCTTCCATATGTTGTGAACACCTGTGTTCAGATGGAAAACTGATCCTGTGCTCTTAGAAAAAATTGAGCATAACAATTATATTCCATAAAATAATGTAACAGAAAGGATTTAAATGTTTAGCAGGAGTGAAATCAGTATGATTGCCTCTTTTCAATGAACAGGGTTCAGTCTAATCTAGGTGAGAATCTAGCTCTCTGCAGTGCACATGCTAGAGGTTTTCTTCACTGAAAGTAATGTTAGCCTGTATGGCCAGTTACTTTTTCAAACTTCAGCCTTTCTCTTAGATATCTCCATCAATTTTTTTCAGTTGTCTCTGCTCTTTTCACCAGGCACAGTAACTTTTTTATCAAAAAACATCTTGCATTGCTTCAGAAGACTCACCCCATCCATCTTTGCTGTTTTCTTTGAAGTCTTATTTTCACATGGCATGTAGAAAAAGTCTGCAAAGAAACCAGTGCTGCAGGCAACACTTTCTCTAACATTTCCAACATGGGAAATGTTTCCGTTCAAGTTTCTCAATGGATGAAACACCACAACTCAGCTGTAGTGATGTTTCATTTTGTTCTTCCTGCGCCTCTTGTTCCTGGAAAATATCTACTGAGTAGACTTTGGAGAGTGTCATTGCAGGAAATTATCCTGCGCTGATGAAGCAGCAGGGAGAGTACATTTTTCTCTCAGCAAAAATTTTTTTGCTTCCCCCAATACCATTTATTTAATTTTTCAGTGAAAGAGAGTGTGTTTTTAGATCCTCTTCGTTAATTTGAATTTTAGAGCCTGTTCTAAGGTCTGTTGTGTTTGTATGAATGTATAGTGACTTATCAGATCTGTTCCCTTCTTACATGGCAACTACACTCACAAGTTCACTGGAGTGTCTCCTGAAGCTTAACAAATATGGTTACTAGAAACACATTAAAAATTATAATAAAGAAAATAATAGTCTACCTTAATCAAAGGCCAATAATCTCTGTTCCAGGAGCATTAGCAAGAAGCTGAGGTTACACAAGAAAGCTTAAGAATCAGTTCTTAGTCATATTGATGAAACTGAATTAAGTGGCTTGAGGGACCCTAGAGTAACTCCCAGTAAAGATATCCTTATTTACATGTGACCAGCTCTGAATGAGGGTGCACATAATATTCCTAATATAAGTATAATATGGAAATAAGCTTCATTAACTTAATTTCCTGGTAAGAGTGTCCTTTAAGCCAGTGGCAGAAAACTTAATAAAACCCAGTAAAGTTAATAACCCCAAACTTAATAAAACCTATTAGGTAAGAGACTTGACATATTTTCTTAATGAGTATCTTAATAAATCCCTAAGTCTGATGGTATGAAACAGCAAAGAAATGTATTTTTCCAGTAGAGCATTCCCAAGATCCCTTATGCAAATAGAAATACAATGTAAACTGGTAATTAATGTCAACATCGGACAAGATGCAGCAGAACCCAAGAGAAGCACAGTTCTGCTCCAGAACATTTCTACTATCTGAAACTAATGTCAGGCAGCATAAGGCGATTCCTTTTACCATTCTTTGTATTATATGACAAAGCTGTTCTAAGAATTGTGGGTGTTGGTGGACAAGGAGCTGGACATGACCCAGCAATGTGTGCTCACAGCCCTGGAAGCCAACAGAGTCCTCAGCTGTACCAGAAGTGGTGTCGAGGGAAGGGATTCATTCCCTCAATTCCACTCTCATGAAACCTCACCTGGAGTTCTGCAGCCAGCTCTGGAGACCAGCATGAGAGGGACAAAGAGCTGGAGCACCTCTCCTATGAGGACAGCCTGAGAGAGTTGGGGCTGTTTAGCATGGAGAGGAGAAGGCGCTGACCTGCTATCAACCTTGCAGCACCCAAAGCACTGAAATGAGAGCTGGACTTTTTACCATGGCCTGTAGCTCTAGGACAAGGGGGAATGGCTTCACCCTGAAAAAGTGCAGGTTTAAATGAGATGTTAGGAGGAAATGCTTCATTACTGTGAGATGCTGGAATAGGTTGCTCAGAGAATTTTTTCACTTCTTTGTGTGTTCAAGTAATGAGATTGCTGATGTGCCAGCACAACTCGTACTGGCCTTGTCTGCCTGAGCAGAAAGAAACCAGACTGCAGACTTGTAGAATTTGCAGTCTCTGGGAACTACATTGCTTGCAGTGCTATGAGATGTCTTGCAAGACTTTTCCCTATAGATTTTCCAGTGAGTATCAGGGAACTTACAATTTGTGCAAAGTGCTACATTAAAAAAGAAAATTAAACTAATGGAATATTACTGTACTCCGTACCTTTTAATGCTAAATGTACAGTGAAAGGTCTGTTTTGATAGATGTAATCTGTGGAAAATACCTACTCAAATGCAGTATTCAGGTTATTTCATGGTGTTTAATATTATAATACACAGATCACTTGGAAGATAATGCAATATAAGAAACAGTTTTGTATAATAATATATAACAGAACTGTAGCCAACAGGATAGAAAAAGAAATCGAAGTTTTAAATGAGGGATGGTATAAACATATAAAGAAAACCTTTCCAATAAACAGTCTTTTGTCAGTTGTCTATACTGTTTATGCTTTAAATAATATTATTAATAATAAGTCAAACATGGAACAAAGTGTGAGCTGCATTATGAATCTGAATCAAACAATGCCAAGCAGAAGAAATTGAAATTAGTGAGACATTCTGCCTCCTGTAGCACTCCTACATTCCTAAATCTGCATCCAGCTTACAATGTTTGTAATGAGGATGGAAAAGAGCCATGGACCTGGTGGATTGGATTGATGACCTCAAGTGCAATAACTCTCCACAAAAGCAACATCTCCTTCAATTGTGAGCTGCAATTGATTCTTAGAAGGCCAAAACTGTTGTGTAACAGATGCTCTAAGTGGTATGGGTGTTGAAGCAAAGGTCATTCACAGTTTCCTTCCAGTGAGCCAGACACTAAGCCCGCCGATGCCAACATGTCACAGGAGAGCTTTCACAACATGCCTCTGTATTTTTCCATTAATTAATCAACCTTATGTAGCTGAGTTTCACAGCCAATAACTGTTAGATGTATCCAATTATTCTAATACAATTGCTCTGAGCCCTTTTTTTTTACAAGCAATGCTGACTGCAGCTTTTCATTGCTCAGTCTGTGGCCTCCTCTCTCTCCTGCTCCCTCCACAGCCCCTGGTGCTGCATTCACATCTCCACCACTGCTGCAGGTCAGTGGCGGCAGAAATGGGAGTTTCAAAAACCTCTGCCAAGCCGTTTGGGTTTGCACACCTGTTGCCAGTCCAGTGTTACCCATGGGAGCAAACTGGACCTGGGATGAGGTTCTCAGTGGGATTTTTGGTGGCACAGCTTCTGGTCTTGCCTCTTTGGTCACTGGAAGATAACCCTTTCCAATGCTTGAAAATTCACACAAAAGCAAGTGGATAAAAATGTTTATGAAACTTGTGGGTTTTCTTCTAACTAAGAAGCAACAGATGTAATCTATTTTGTCTGTCATGCTTTATTAGCTGTAAGTTTTGTGCAATTCAATATTCACATTTGACAGTCTTCAACTGAGTCCATATTTATGTAGAGGCCATTCATGAGCAATTTTAAAAGCATAGTGCGTAAAATTAGAAAATACATCAAAGTCACAGAAAAAAATCCAAATTGCAACACGTTTTCACTTTCTGACCTTTTTTCTTCTAAATTTCCTTCTAAATGCTATTTCAAGAGAGCCGAGACATTGACATTAATGCAAATTTTCTTTTAATAGGGAAATTATTTTTCACTGTTTTTCATAGCAGATTACACAGCCTCTGGAAAAAGAAAGCAAAGTATGTTTCAGATGAAATACACTGCACTGTCTCTGTGCACAGCAATACAAGATATTTACATTCTATACAGATGGCTGAATGCATACATACATTACTTTACAAAGCAATAAATAATATTCATAGGAGGTATCAAATTTATACACGTTTTATGAAATATGTACAATCTTGTAGTTTGTAAGTAAGCTTTTGCACACATGCACTTGGAAACTGAAATGAAGGGGGCTGTGTCTTCTGCTGTCCTCAGAGTGCACTGCTGATAAAGCTGTGGCTTCTCATCCTGCTGTTCTAATTTTTATAAAAAGCAAATACTGTGTGGTCTCTTTAAGATATTTTTAAGTGCATGTCATGGTAATGGATTGCCACCCTTCCTGAATTGATTCCTGGCTTGTCCTAGATTGCCAGCAACTGGTCCTGAATGCACATTCAGAATGACTGGAAGTGCTCAATGATTTTTCCTCCAGTAACAAACAACTGAACTTGAAATGCCCTCCTGGAGTTTAGTGCTCACCACTCCCTCAAAGGGCTCCACTTCTTGGAAAGAGGTGAGTTCTGCCTGGAGACTGCTAACTGAGTGTTTTTCAACCTAGACTCTGTCCCTCAGATGATAGTGTGAAGTTTGCCTCTTCCCTGAAATGCAACACTACACTTATAGGGAGAAACAAACCCACTTTCCCCAAGTTTTGTTTTGGTCATCAATAAATTGTTTTTTCCTACAGATTGTCCCTTTCATGGCACATATGAGTGTGTATCAGATCAAGGACCATTTCTCTTGCTCTTTACCTTCAGCCTCTGGCATAGTTAGCAAAAGTCTAAGTACTGTAGGCATGAGATTGGCTTGAGAACTTTCTGGATTTGCTATTACCTTCTTCTAAATGAATCTGTGGCAGAAAGACATTTTTATTCTGACTATTCCTCCCTATTCAGTCTGCTACATGAGTAACCACATGGCACAGGGGAGACAGGCCATAAGTTAGACTTCTGGTCTAGCAGAGCTTGAGCAAGCTGTCTAAAGTGGTCCCACAGGGTCTCTGTGGCCATTGGGAGTGTTTTCACAGCCAATTCCCCTTATCATGCCAGTGGGGAGTTTGACAACTCCAGAGGGACAAATGAACAAAGACCTGAACCACCATCTGAAGAGGTCTCCTGTATGCCTCATGAAGGTGACTTGTGGGGAGTAAAAGACTTATTCTCCTTGTTGAACCTAAGAGTCAGCCTAAGGTGACATGAGATGGTGGTGACAGGGCAGCAGCTGGTAAGAATAGAATAATGGGGCATCAGGTGCATCCTTCTGCTGGCCAGCAGGGAGACAGGGCTGGACAGAGAGACTCAGATCAGTGTGCTGGGACTTAGCTTGACAGACATTAGCCATTTAAAAGTTAGGCATTCAGCCCATGTGGCCAGCTGGAGTTGGTCTGGGAGACGGGAGATGGGGCCTGGGTCTCATGCAAAGGGAGGTGTCCAAAACAGGGGGTATGGTATGCACTGGATGTGCCTGTCCCTCTCCATGGACTGGTGAAGATGTGCCTGTCCCTCTCCATGGACTGGTGAGGATGTGCCTGTCCATCTCCATGGATTGGTGAGGACAAGGTGGATGCTCAACAAGGCTGGATGCCTGCTTTTATCAGCGCTGTAGGCAGGAGAGTGGCACCCCACACCTTTGGAACTATGCTCAAGTTTGTTGCTGACCTCCAGGGCCAGTGAGCCACCCATTTCTACGTGCTTTGATTTGGGTTTTGGCAATCATAAAACACAGATAGAAACATCAGCTTTTTTTAAAACAAAATCCTTTAACCCTTTGAAACATTTTGGACAAGGAGACTTGCTGAATGGACAGGTTTTATAGTCTTCCTTCTCTGGCTCAGTGCAAAGCCTGGTGTCAAATCCACCCCCATTAAAACCCAGCTGCAGAGGGATGTTGGTGTGAGTAATACACTGACTCTGAAGCTGGAAGTGCTGACAGAAAGCCCAGATCCATCACTTCAAAGCAACACACTGGGTGGACCTGACTTGCCTGGAAAACACAGAGTAGCCATTATGAAGAGATGTTCAGCATAAGGCAGGCATTTTGCCAGTAAGTGTAATTAATTTACATTAAGATAGATTCAATCTTTTATTTCAAAAGAATTCTAGGATTGATTCTCTTTAATTCATATCCACTTACAGTGAAACAGTCAAGCTAATCACAGAAATCATTTGAAGTAGCTATTTCCATAAACAAGCAATTAGGCACATAAAATGACTTTTAGATGTGATTTTAATATAAAATGAGACATAGTCTTCATTGATAATCTTAGCATTAAGCAGAATGTTATTCAGTCTCTATTCTTTAAAGATTTTACAATTGCTGTGCTCAATTATTAGGAAGTAATAAAGACATAATATTAATCCAGCTGGCCAGCAGTGAGGGACTTTCCAAGGGGGAACTCTTTCCAAAGGAAACTCTTTCATCCCTTTTGTAGCATGACCTGCACAGCTGCCCTACCTGTGTGAGGACTCATGGGTTAAGTGTGAATCCTCATGAGACTCCACTAATTTCAAGGTGGTCTGTACAATTAACAATTAAACTTCAACCTTCCTAGGGGAGCTATTACAATAGAGAAATCAGTTACGGGAGATCTGCAGCCTGGGCCCAAGCAGCAGCACCTGGGGTGCCTGAAGCACGATCTGGAGATATGTAGTGCCTCTTCTTCCAGAGGTGCAGGAGGAGGCTGTGCAGCTGCCTACAGCCCCAGCTGCAGTGGGATGGCAGGGGTGGAACCCTGCCAGCCCTTCTGGGAAGAGAGAGGGGTCAGGGCAAGGTGTCTGACCAAAAGGAGTGTGTGAGCACCAGGCTGGCCCAGGCTGCTGGTTCTGGGGAGGGTCTGGCTGCAGAGGTGTGTGTGAGATGTACAGCCCCTGCAAGAAACACCCTGTGCCAGGGAGGGCTGCAGGAACAGCAGCTTGTCCAGCCCATCTGCTGAGCCCCCTGCAGGCTGGCTGAACTCATCTGGGAGGGGGGTCTGTAGCTACCCAAGCTAAAATACATGTTGCAGCCTAACAACAACTTTTCTGTTCCTAAATAAATCCCAATTTGCAGAAGACCCAAGTCAGCTAAAATCAGCTATCTTCCCTCCATGATTTTCAGGGTTAAAAGACAGTATCACATATAAAGATGATGTAAAAAAAAATACAATGAAGTGAGGGTAGCACAAATATTTCAGTAAGGGGCAGAAAACTCTCAGGTTTGAACAATGCCATCTAAAAATTTCCTTGCATCTTCAAACTGCTGCCATCTTAGTCTTGGAAAGGGCAATATCAGTAATCTCTAATGATTTATGGTGAATGACAGAGGCCCATCACCTGTTGAGGTTTCCTAGGATGGAGAGGATAAGCTACCCTGTTATCATGGCCCAGCACTAACAATGAGCAGTTAGCATTCAGGGGATTGCTCGCTACTCAGATAAGCAGCACTGAGCTTCTTGCCTTTAAAGAAGGTTGAAAGATAGGGATTTTTTCCCCATCTGAATACACACAGATGGTTTTCTGCTGTAAAAAAAATATTTTGTCAGAAAAATGAGGAAGAAAGTATATTATTTCTGCCAAACCATGCATAAAAATATAATCTTTCTGGGGTTTAACTATAACATTTATTCCACATAAATCAAGCTAATTGGGAGAATCAGGATTACACATATCAGTAACAGGCTTCCTGCTTTCTTGTTAGGTGAACAGAGATGCTTTGAATTTTTGTTTGTTATTTAAAACAAAGAAAAACTCATTACCTTATGTATTTTTGGTGGATTTTTTAAAATAACTATTTGAGTTCAACAAATATTTTCATAAAAACTATTTGTGTATAAATCTAAAACTCTTCACCATCTGATATTTTTTCTTGCTTGCACCTATTGTTGCCATGCAGCAGAATCATGCACCTTTTATTTTTCATATTTAAACATATTCTAAAAGGCAACATTTGGAAATACTGCAAGAAAAAATCCTCTTGTAGACAGAGGTGAGGAATCTGAGTTGTTTATCTGGAGTCAGTATTAGCAAGTTGCTCTAGTTTTTGGTCCTTTGTGGTGATTTTTCAAACTTACAATAAATAGTTTTAGAGCCAAATTGCTCAGAATAATCTAAACTAAAGCAAGAACAGCTGAAATCTGCGATTTGCTTGTCATCTTCGTCTCCCGCCAGGTTCAGGGAGGGAATTCAGGAATTTCAGAAAAAAATTAATTCCTAATGAAGAACAATGTTTTATCCTATTTAATTTCTCCTTAACAAACAGGGACATAATATAAGCATGAACATAACTCAATATAGAATCAAAAAATGGTTTGGTTTGGAAGGAACCATAAAGACCATCTAGTTCCAGTCCCTGCCTCAAGGGCCTGGACACCTTCCACTAGACCAGGTTGCTCAGAGCCCTGTCCAGCCTGGCCTTGAACTCTTCCAGGAATGGGGTATTCACAACTTATCTGGACATCCTTCTCCAGTGCCTCACCACTCTCACAGTAAATAATTTCTTCCGTATGTCGAAACTAAAATTCCCCTTTTTCAGTCTGACGCCATTGCTCCCTGTCCTGTCACTACAGTTCCTAATGAAGAGTGCCTCTCCACCTTCAGTGCAGACCCCCTTCAGGTACTGGCTCATTAAACATCTCTGTTTAATATTAGTTTTGCATTTCACACCACTTCAGCAAAAGGCAGCCATGTATTTTTTTAGTGCCCCCCTGCCTGGCGGCACTTGTGACCCAGGAGGAAAGCAGAGCTACACTGTGGGAACAGCAACAGTGCCCTGCTGTGCCACACACACAGCCTGACCCACACTGCCACCCTGCCGACACCTGAAATGGCACAACTGCCATGTGTCACACGGGACAGGCCAGACTGAACCCAAAGGGCTGCCTGGTTCAAAGGGAATTTCACCTTCCCGCTTTGAAATTCCTCCGTCTCCCAGGAGCCAGGCATTCCAGGGACATTGAAACATAGCATTCCTTAAAAACCATGGCCTGAGTCACTACTGCAATGCTTCCAGTGCTGATGGAGAGAGCTGAAAGCAGGGTGGAGAGCCACCCCAGGATCACAGCCAGGGACTGCAAAGCCTCCCAGGACTGGGCAGTACTTGAGGGCACAGTGCTGGAGTTGCCTGCCAGGATTTTATCTTGGGCACAGGTTTTCTTGGGATAAGCTTGGGCACAAGTTTTATCTTTGGCACTTTGAAAATTTACCAAACAAACAAAACGCTGCAGACAACGCTCCAGGTTCAAAGAATCAGCACTGCAGCTGTGCCAGCAAACACTGGGAGAGCCCCTAGATAAGGGATCAGGCTGCTGCAACAGTGTAAAGTACATCGTGTTTTTGAAACCAAGGTAATGAGACAAGGAGTGAGAAACACACATAAAAAATTGCAGCTACAAATATTTCAGTTACAGGCTGGCATATTTCAGAAAACTTTCTTGAATCATCCTTCCTTACCTGATCTCACCTGCTGCATTGATATTTTTCATTATTTTAATATGAGGATGAAATAGAAATAACTCCAACCTCAGGTTTGCTCTTTCAATGGGTTTAAAAAATGAGTGCAAGTATGTGAAATATGTTTCAAAATACTTTTTGCAAGGAACTTTTTTTAATGTATTTTTTTTCACAGACTCATTGAATTGTCTTAAAGATATTGAACAGGGAGCCAGGAATCTGAATAAAATGAAGAATGTTAATGAAAATTGACATCACATTTGAAAATACTTGATCTAATTTTCTAAATATTAAAATAACTTTTATGTATCTTAGATTCTGATGAAAAGATTGCATTTTGCATGGAGCTCCCCCTAAATTTAAGCCTATCAGATGCAAAAACAAAGTAAAAGGAATAATAGAATCACAGAATCATTAAGGTTGGAAAGACCTCTAAGGTCATTGAGTTCAACCAGCAGTGCCAAGTCCATCACTAAATAGTACTGAGCATCAAGTAGGAGTGAGGCTGTGACACATGTGGACAACCTGCAGCTGCATTTCTGGAAAGCACTTTTCAGACCAGAGCCATAACCTTTTTCTGTTCTTGGAGGAGTCACTAGCTCTGGTTTGAAGTATATAATCAATAGCACTTATTTAAATCTACAGTGCTAAATCTTCATAGCTCTCCTGTGTTCAAAACAATGCCTTTCTTAGGGAGGCTGGGTATTTGATGCAGCATAGCCCTAAGGGAATTATAACCGCGCTCTTTTCCCCATATTTATGATTTTCTCATTTTTATGATTAATGATTTATGATTTATGATTTTTAGTCCCTTCCCTCAGAGGAAGGGACTAAAAATTCAGAAACTTTTGAAGTCTCTTGTAGAACAACAGTAATCTCTTGTTTGTTACCAAACAGGAGGACACATTGTGTAGCATACCTGGTGTGTTTGCTGTTGAAGTATGTAATTCCTGCTTCCCTTTGATTAAATTCTTACAAGGCTAAAGAAAATATTTAATAAAGATACTTTAGGCCAGATAAATTTTTCTCATTTTGAAATGTCATAAACAGCTCAGAATTCAACCAAACCCTCTGAAATGGTTGCAGACTGAGTTTCTGGTACTGTATGTGGCTTCATTGTGAAGATTAGGGAAAGCACTGAAAATTTTAGTAAGGGAGGACCTCAGATAGCTCAGTAAATTGAAATTAACATCACAGTGACACAGTCAGCCAAGCAAGGACATTGACTCATGTGTAAAATAACCCTATCCCATTAGTTTTCAGCCTGACTGGGATGTGGGGACACTGATGACTGCAGCAGGGGGTGACACACAGGTGGCAGTGCCTAGGGCTGGGGGGGAGCAGGGCAGTGTAACCCCTGGCAGCACAGTGGTGTGGCCCTTGCTGAGCTCACGTACCTGCGTGTCCAGCCTCATCCAGAGCACAAAAGGGAAAATGAGGGGAAGTTTTCAGAGCTTTGCCTTTGGCATCAGAGCCTGTTTGAGTCCTTGGAGACAGCGGATCCCACCAGCAGCCCAAAGCAGCCGCAGACACAGGCTGAGAGCTTTTACACTGCACACATGACTTTTTCTACAAACACAGAGCAAACCCAGGTAAAGTTTTACCAGCTTTAATGTATCTTTTGGTGTGGTAATGAAAAGGATCATCATCAAAGAGGATAAGGACTATTAAAAACCCAATATTCTGCTACAGTGATTGGTTTATGGCCTCATTTGGCAGCAGTTTTATTTATCAGGTGTGCAGCTTCATTGAATGTCTTATAGCCCAGGCGCTTCAGGAGTTTATTATCTCCAGGACACTGTGCTCCTGTTCCAGAATAGATGGTATCTGGAACAGGAATTGTTCTGAGGCAAACTTTACTGTAGACCTGTTTCTCCAATGTGTCAGCCAGTTTTGGCACTCTGTCTCCACAGATTTCTGTGAAGACAGTAGGAAAAAATGTAGGCTGGAGATCACACCTTGCATTGCTGATAGCTTTTGCTGAAAAACTAGTGTTCTGCAAAGCACTACTACATGAAAAATAGCTGCACATCAGTTTCTGCTATTGCCTGCCCTTAGTTAAACCCGACTCAAATTTTGTAGTGCCACTTATGTGAAGGAACTTTTGCTATCTCACACCTTTGAAGACAGGAAGAACAAAACAGTAATGCTTGGAAATTGCCTGCTGTCTCTTCCACAACGCGGCAAAAGCTCACACAGTTGAAAGCTGTAAACATATTCCAACTCACATTTATTCACATTACTGCTTTCACATTGACGTGGTGCAAGATACTGCTCATTTCAGATGGGGCTACAGACATGCCCCAGTAAACTCTTGATATCTTTTAGACCATGAATTAACACTGTACTCAGAACATTAATAAATACTTGAAAAGTCTGTAAATGACCTATGTTGAACTCCTTTGTAAAAGTATTTACCTTATTTAAATGGATTTATTTCTGTGTCAAAATACATTACACAATGAAGTGATGGATGCAACTGTTCTGACAAATTGTGTGCACCTGATATGGTCTTTATCACTGCTGCAAGTCTGCATAAGTATGGGATTGAGCAGGAAATTATGAGGATTCTGCAGAGCCAAAAAAGATTTGATCTTAAGATGCTCATTTTGAAAGCACAGCAGCACTTCCCAGGGAGACCCTGTGGGCTGGTGCTCAATGATCTGATGTTCTGGCGATGCCTCAGTCCAGGGTGAAATGCTGGATGCTTCAGCCTCAGCCCAAGATGAAATGCTGATTGCTTCCAGCTCCTCTGAGCTCTCTGAGCACACCACAGCTCCCTGCATGGGCATGTGCATGTGTGTGTGCACTGCTCACCATGCCACGGAGCAAAGTCCAGCAGCCATGCTCAGCAATTGATGTCCCTTTTAGACATAGCCTTCGTGGCAGATGTGGTTGCCATTGATCAGGCTGAAGGTGGCCAGGGAGTGGTTGGTGCTCTTGAGGGAGGTCATTCGCGTGGTGCTCCTGGCCATGCTGTGGGAGCGGATGAGCAGGCGAGCCCTGCAGCACAGCAGCTGGTTGTTGAACTGCTTCCGAAAGCTCTTGCTCAGCAGGTAGAGAGCAAAGGGGTTGACACAAGAGTTAGTGAAGGCCAGGATCCGAGCACAGATGCTGGCAATGAAATGCAGCACTGAGGTGTCCACCTCGGAGTAGTGGTAGGAGCGGTACAAGTAGATGATGTGGGTGGGCAGCCAGCAGAAGGCGAAGAGGCACACGAAGACCAGCACGGTCCTGGCCAGGCGCTTACGGGACTCAATCTGGACAAAGAAAGAGAAACACAGATTAGCTGCTGTTCCCAGCTCAGACCAGGGGCTGGCTATTCTTGCCAGTGCTGCAGCTTTCCAGCTAACATATGGCACGTAGCACATCCAGAGCAGGGAAATCTGGACTGCAGGTGAACACAGTCAAGAATTCTCCTTGTCTCTCCTCAACCCCCTTCCCTTATAAACAAATAATTCTGAGAATTTATTACATAAGAAGTAGTCTTTCTTTTCCTTTCTGTTTAGAAATAAAATTTCCCGTGGCTTGTCACTTTGCAAAGTCCCAGCTCTGGCAAGAAATGTGTGGACAATCTGCATTAGTTATCCACACATAATATATACAATAATAGGTAATTTTAATAAATTACCTTATTATTATTTCTATTATTATAATTAATTATCATGTAGGAGTCTGGGATATTTCACAGAGCTCACAGGCAGGACATTCTGCCATGGGGCCATGTGGTGTATGTACACAAAAGTGCTGTCAACAGCTCACAGCCCTTTAAGACCAAGTTCAGCACTCAGAGTCTGAAGCAGATGGAGAAACAAAAAAGAGGATATTTTGTACTTAGAGGAACACCAAGGCAGCAGCGAGGTGGACCCTTCAGCTGAAAGCACTGGAACCACCAGGAGAGAGCTACAGGTGGTGAATAGATGGATGACCACCTCTAGGCATAATCTGAGCTTTGTCAGGGAAAGGTGCTTTCACAAAGCCAGCTAGCACGCAGTATAACCTTCATGCAGACCAGCCACACTTTTGTTTTACTTTTTGCTTCTACAGGCTTGGAGTCAACCCAAGGGTATTGCTCAACTGAGGGGAGCTGAGGTAAACCATACCTTGTCTTTTGCCTACAAGTGCTGTACATTAAGATAACAAAGCCACTGAAAAACACATCTCTCTTCCTTATGAATGCAAAAGCCATGAAGGAGTTTGCCCAAAAAGAGTGGACAGAGCTGCCCAGAAAAACCTGCTAAAATGCACCACTCCTTGGGAGAGGTAATGCAGCCAGAGTTTGCAGGATTGGAAAATGTAACATTGCTGATCTTTTAGGGTTCCCTAATGTTCTCCTCTGTGGTAATCCCACTAACGCTCCCCAGACACTCCTAGGGGATTAGCTGCATCCCGCTTCTGGTACTTAAGTAGGATGTGAATGGCCTGCAACTGCCCCTAGCCTCAGCCCTGCTGCCCTTGCTCCTGCCCCAGTGTGGCCACAGCACCTGGCTAGGCTCCCAGGACACTGCCCCATCCTCACTCTGCTTCCAAGCTCCACAGGTAAATCAGAAACTGAGCATTTTACACAGGCTGATCTGTTCTCAGGACAGCTGCAAGCAGGAAGCAGGCAGGAGAGACACTGCAAGCCCATTTGGACTTTATTTCTTGCCCCTTTAATGGCACAGACTAAAAATCAGCCATTGAGCTCAGGAAGGACTGACATGCACCAGATAATAACGTCTCCAGTGAGCAGGCTGAAAATTAAATCCTTTGAGAAAGGGTTCTCCTTGGCTAAACCATATATTCTTTTAAAATGTATTCTTAATTTGATATAGGCCTATTGAGGCCACATCTGCACTATAAAGAAAGGAAGCAATGCAATAAAGAAATCGATACCAGTTATCTCAGATGGAGACGTATAGCACTTGAATGCACTGCAGGACGGGAATGATGGACGGAGGGTGCTAGACCAGCCTGGCCTTTTGCTTTCTTTAGAGCTCTCTCCCTAAAACCAAAGGGGAAAGGGCTGCTTTTACTGCTCACTTTATTGCCACTAATCAAAACAGCCATCGAATCAGCAGAGAAATGGCCTGCGGGGGAAAAGATTTACGCACATTCAGAAGGGAAAAAGGATAAGGATTTCAGGGATCACACATCATTTGATGGGCAAAACCCAAGTCTTTCCAGCCTTCCTGCTTCAGCATAGCACCTGAAGGCTGGGTAAGATAATTTTGTTGGGTCAGTCTAAGGTGGAGGTGTCAGCTGGGTGCAATTGAGTGGACAATTGCTCAGCTACAAATGGCTTGTGTCAGTTTTGCTGAGGTTGAAGCATGCCTCAGTTAAAAAGAAGAGGTAAGGCAAATAAGATAAACACCTCAAGGTAAATAGGCTGTTTAGAAACAGGCAAGGCTTCATCCAAGGTCCTCCCTCTGACAAAGCAACTTTGTGAAGTTTTGATTTTCTCCCATATCACCCCTTTGCTTCAATCTGCAAATGCTGTATCTGCTCTGCCCCTTTCCCTAGTCAATACCTTTCCAGGCTTTGGCAAGGGTTTCCTGCTATGCTTGCCATGGTAACCACTCTGCCAAAGTCTCTGAACTTACAAACAGGAGGAGATGTTTTAACTGTTTAGCCCTGTTTTATGGCTTCTTTCATCCATTTTAATTCTTTTACCCCACCTAATCTATTAAAATCAGTACGACAGACATGGTCTGTCACAGTATAAATTTCCCTGTATTCCCTCTTTCCTCTCAGATTCATAGAAAATGTGGATTTTTGAAGAAAGTCAAATCTCTACCTGTTTCCTCACATGCACATTTCCTTCCACGGGGATGTTGTAAGCACTTCGGATCAAATTCTTAGCAATAAAATAATAATATACTGAAATTACAGATAGGGGAATAATATAAAATATGAGAAATGATGCCATTGAGTGAATTTTGGGATGCAGCCCATCTGAATGAGGGTAAGGAGCGCAGCTGATAAAGGTTTTATTAGTCCCTTTGTCATGGAAAGGGTGCAGATCTGAAAATACTGCTTCAGGGATGGCAAGCAACATGGATACAATCCAGATTATAGCAGCTCTCACACAAATCTTCATCAGTGCATGTGATGCTTGGATCTCCATTGGCCTTACTATAGCTTTATACCTAAAAAAACAAACAAAAAAGGTTATAGTTTATTGACCTCAACATTCAAACATAGTATTACTGCTTTTCCCTTCCATTCAGAAATAAAAACACAAACAAAACCATTCTTTACTCAAGACTGGATTTTTTCTGGTGTTTTTAATTTCAATATTTTTTATAGATTTCTCAATTTAAACCAGAGCCACCTGTCATCATTTCATTCAGTTTCATGTGTATTGATTATGAGTTCATTTAATTTGTAATTGACCCAACAAAGCACAGGGCTCCCTGACATTAACATGTTAATTAATATTAATGACATTAATATGTGTCCAAACAGCATTAAGACAGGAAGTGCAATCCTAAACTTCTCTTCCAAATTGTACAGCAGCTTATACCCCAGAACAGTGTTGAAGGAAACTGGGCTGAGATTTTGACACACTTTTCAAGCTGTGAGTATAGTGGTCTCCTGCAAATCTTATTTTTTCTCAAGCTACAAAGAGCATGCTGCCTGCTTAATTGTTGTTTGGTGGTGTAGCAGGCAAGAGTTTTCTCTAACTCAATGCATTGAGGTAAAGTAGCCAGAAGTGCTAACTGAGTCTCTTGCAGAAAATCACCATTATTGCTCGCTATTCTAGATACATAGAGACATTTTTTGACTTGAAATGTTGTCTTTCATGACTTCAGCCTTTCAGAAAATTGTGCTTTAGAATCCAAGAATACCAAAGAATTAAGCTTATTTGAAATTGGTGTGTGTAATGAGAGGAATGGAAAACATCAGAGCTTGCTGGAGCCCTGCTTTGGCAGGATTTGACACTCCAAGCAAGCCACAACTCACTTATGCATTTAAGGAACGTAGTAGAAGAAAACAAAAGGTAATTAGGAAGGAGTATCTACAGGTTTCACAAATTAGAATGGAGGGTCATTATTATAACAGTTACAAACTGTTGGATATTTCTTCCAGGATCTGCCTCACTCTGCCCATGGTGCACTTGGCTCCCCGTTGGTCACTGCTCCCTGGGGACCGCTGTGTGCCTGGGTCCTGGGCAGTCCCAGCCCTCTCTGGCATGGCAGGGTACATCCCATCAGCTCCTCAGTCCATCTCTAAGCTCCTTCCAGCATCCTGGCTCCTTCAGACAGCTGAAGTGGGTGGGCACTGGGATGGGAGCAGAGGCAGTGAGCACAAACACCCTGCCCGAGTGTGGGTGGCACAGCAGGGCCCCTCCATGCAGCAGCACAAACCAGGCTCTACGGACACTCTGTGAGTCCCCACCTGCTACAGCCTGCATTATCCTAAAACTCAACATCTGAAAGAGGAGTCCATCAGTCCTGAAGTGTTTTAATTGTGTAATTACTTTATTTGCAGGGTAAGCATGCCTTCAACTTCTGATTATATGCAATATCCTGCTCAGCACACCCAGCTTTCCCTCCATGTAGGTATATATGTGTCTATGTATCTTTGTGTATGATTTTAAACACACACACATATTTATATGCGTGTACATTTATGTATACGCAACTACATACATAGTGACATCCTTATTTTTATGAAGACTGCATCTAGACATTTTGTCATTTGCAGGTATTTCTTCATACAGGTATCTTGTGTAGAGGACTTTTCCTTTAATGTACTACTAACAACATGCTCGGTAGTTTGCTGTTTAAACACTTACTCTCCAAAGCTCTCCTTTTTTCCAGCTGCAGGGGCCAGACAAAGTATTTTTAAGGCTTGCTTAGCACCTCTTTAACTTTCACTCTGAAAACTGTGGATTAAGTGGTGTCATACCACAAAGCACAATCTTCCAGTGCCAGATCATAAACTCAGGCGAAGAACGTCACAGCTCTTAAACAAATATGATGCTCTGGATATTGCAGTCATAAAACAGAAGCGCTAGGCAGATTACTAAAGGGTGGTGTTAAAATAGCTCCATTTATAGTCTCATTGACCAGATATAGATTATTGACAGAAACATTAGCTCACTGAAAGTCTTCAGTAAATCTTAAAGAAGAGAAATGCAAAAGGAAATTAATAATATATCAAGGTATAAGCAAATTTAGTTGATTCAAAGGTCTTTCTGCAGATGTTTACTGTATGCTTATCAACATGACATGTTAGCATGATTATTTCAGGGATTGTCTTACAAAATATAGACAGCTGAGAGAAAATGTTCTAGTATTATGTTCCAGGAACATGGATAAGTTAAAGAATATAGAGAAACTGTTTAATTTTTATTAACATTAATGAGTTGTGGGAGCCAGAAAATTACTCCATTTCAAGTTATTGGTACATTTTAATCAGAGATGGCATACAAAAACAATTTAATTTGGACAGAACATAATTAGAAATGTCTAGGAATGCTGGCACTGACTACTAGGCATTTAGTGTATTTTTAAAGCCTCATACAGCAGATGTAAGAGAAGATATGAGAGAGGTTTTGCTTGCAAAGGGTTCAGTGTAGATCCATAGGATGGGAGTGAAAGAACAGAAAGACAAAACAGAGGAAACAAAGCTAGAAAACAGATTTTGAAAATATAAGTTCTCGGGTGCAGAACCACAGGTAGGTATTTTCTTAATAGCCTGACAATCAAATAAAATTATTTTGCTGACTACCTGCATGACTTCCTTGATGGTGGGTAAATTTAAGCAGAAATCTCTATTAATCTCTGTTAGTCTCCAAGTATTGATGTGTGAGTGATCAGTACTGATCTGGTAGGAATCCCCATTTCCAGCTGCCTTGCTGATGTGGCAGTGGGTCTCTCCAGTCTGTGTTCCAGCATTCCACTCTCCCATGCCAGCTCAGGCTCTGGACAGCAGCTGCAGGGGCTGCTCCTGGTGAGGGCACAGGGGATGAGGAACTGTGACCCCCGGCTGGTGCTTGGGCTGGGACACCACTCGATTTTCCTGTTGCTGGTGTTCAGGATGTGAAAAAGCTGCACCTCCTGGTTGGCTTCTGAGTGGGGCTCAGAAATGCCTTCACTCCTTTACTTTTCCATACCACTTTCCTGGCAGGGTCAAGCCTGGGGTTTATAATTTATTTGACATTTCTTCAGAACTTCATCCAGGTAGACTGGATTTGAGTAGCAGCTCATTCTGCTTTTCAGCATGTGTATTTCCAGTTTGTATGTCAAATAGTATTTCAAGTTTTCACAGCTTTGTCCTCTGCCATTTGTTTTTCAATGAGTTAGCCTGAGGCATGCAACTTTCCCATATTTAACATCCAGCATGTAAATATTTCAATCCACTTTGAAGGAGACATTGATGACTATACCTATACACCTTAGAGGAGCCATGGATCTCATGGAACTGAGCTTTCAGGCATAATTTTTAGCCTGGGTCGTAACATGGCCTCTGAGAATGTGTGTCACATTTCATGCTCAACTGTCTGCAGTAGATCTAGACATGGCCCTGGACTGATCACCTCTGCTGCTCACACATTCAGTCTCTAATTATTGAATTATTGTTTGAAATATAGATATTCTTTTTAGTTAAACTTCTTTCCCTATTGGCTTTTAAAGAATTTTTTGAAAAAAGTTTAAAAACCAGAGGTACATTAAAAAGACACAGAGGTACAATTCACGCACTGCAACAAAGCCAAAACTTCAAAATATGCTTTGTGAAGATTCAGTTGAATAAAAAAAAGATACAGTCAAGAACTCATGCCAAACAGCCCAGATGAAAATGACTCAGATGCTGATCTGATTAAAATATGAAAGAGGTGCTGCCCTTTACTACTGCTCAGTCTTTGAATTTCTGTGTTCCCATTGGTGAAGCAGCCAGGTACACTGCAGCTGCCGATCACCTCCCAGCAAGGATGGATGCCAGTCAGCTCCTTGTCTTACAGTCTCACTCAAAGAAGTGAGAAGAAGAAATTGCTCATGGGGCTATTCTAAGTGTGCTTAATGTAATTGCAATTCATGAGGCACTGTGAGGATTCCCCTGCTCAGGAAATCCTCCCCACACCAGCCACAGTGACTCTGGTGCCGTCCCTGTTCTCCAGGGCAGTATTCAAGCCTCCAAGAGAAAGCTGTGAGAAAGGTGATTGTGTTTCTTCGACCCAGAACACCTGATCACTTTTTAACCTAATCCCAAAAATTCATTGTGGACTGGAAGGAGTCCACAGAGCATATGCATCTCCACTGAATCCTTGAAAACAACTTTTACACATCCCTTGGGATCTCTATCGTGCTCATTGAGTAGCTGTTTCTCGCAACTGAAACTACTGAAATGACCACAAACCACTAAAATGTGGCACACCCAAGGTCTTTCTGTGGCAAATACTTTTCCCACTGAGGTTACTATGCCAGGGAAACAGGAAAACTGTGTCATTGTCCCTGTGTTAATAATAATGTAACTAAGGATGGCATCACCTAATGTACTCTAAAGCTTGGGGTATGCAAACATTGGTTAATATCATGCACTTAGCCCCAAAGCTGCAGCTTCAAATATAAACACAGAAGTAGCTGCAGCATGAAAAAGACACTTACAGATACACTGTCCAAAGATACCAACCAAAATATGGCCCCAAATGGATATCAGTGTTCCCTAGGTGTAGTTTTTCTGTTGGTACAAAAATATTTTATCCATCTTTGTGCTCCTCAGCTGAGCCAAGAAAATACACGTCACCTGAAGCATGAACAGGCTTTGCCTTCAAAGCCATACTGCCTATACATTTCTAAGCACAGAAGGGCTGCAATTTTGCTCTCTGGGGAAGAAAGGACCTTATCCACAAAGACTGCAGCCTCTGTGCTTCCTTCATGGCTTTTTCCTGTCACCTTCATCCACTTACTTATGCCTGCTACAACAGCCACAAAAATTAAATGAAAACAACTAAAGCATGGGGAGGAAAATCAGATGTTTCCCTGGGATTTTAAACTAATTTAGCTCCATATGGCTAAGTCTCTGGTTTTGTGTTTTTGGTTTTTTTTAGGGAAGTAACTTTATGCTGTGTGGAGAAGCTGGTGCTATAGGCAGCCTCAGCTTGCTCTCCTCTTCCATGACTGCTTGGTATTAATGCTTTTCTCCCTTCCCTTATGACAGCAAGGAAAGCTAATGTAGATGGCCCAGGAGTGTAGGGAGAGAAAATGGCTGAAAAAGACTCTGCCACAGGGTACTGCCCTTTTCTATCTCAGTCCTTCCAAGCACGTCCATCTTTCTACAACTTAACATCACACTTGCAAAAATGTAAGAGAAAAAAAGATCTGCCCATCCTTCCTCCAGAGAAAAGGGACTGTGCCCCTCCAAAATGAATTTGCAGCAGTACTTAAATGTCAAGGAAAGTCTCCTCCAAGTAGTATCATCTGTTACTATGCCCTACATCTTTTATATAAAAAGATCCTGTGCCCCACTCCTGAATTTTTATCGTGGTTTAAAATCCAAGTGTATTAAAACCTGTTCAAACACGATTTCAGAAGCTTTGCCCACTCTTGCTTTATTACTAATCCCACTGTTTAGACTGCATGAGGCTGGTGAAAAGATGTACATATTGCTACTTGCTTTCTCTCTGAAGTGAGAAATCCACTTACAAAGTTTTAAATCTGTTTGAACTGTGCTCTATTTTGAGAAGTTGAACTAATTTGAAACTCAGACTTAAATAAAAAAGTAGGGATTGGCTGGAACAAACTGATGTCTTACAGAAACAGTCATGTAAATTGCTAAGAGGTGAAAACACTGAGTTCCTCCCAGTTCTAGAAAATGAGCTCCTGAAGTTGCCATGACTTCCTGTGGTAAGGATGAAGAACTGCCTCTCAGTCAGCATGTCCCCGATACTACTTCTGTTCCCACTTGTAACTGATATAGTGAGAAAAGTGCAATTTGCAGTCCCTCTGCTCCCCACTCATCTGTTCCCATTTGTAAGGTTAATGGCACATTGGTCTGGTCCTGGCCTGAGAGCAAGCCAAACACAAATCCTTTCATTAAGATTTTGCAATTAAGTTCTATGAGCATCACATTAATGTTTTGCCCACATAATATGAAGGACTGGCTCGATTACCATCCAAAAAAGCCTCAGGCAACAGAGAAAAAATGATTCCATGGAAAAACTACATAAATGAAGAAGATGGAGCCCTGTTGAGTGTGAAGCTCCACCTGGAAAGCAAGAAAAGAGTCTTGTTAAATATACCAAGAAATTTATGACAAATGCAATGCCACAAACTTTCTTTATTGTTTCCACCATGATGTTATGAATATTTATAGCTCTGAAGACAATTCAGTAAATCCACAAAATTGCTAGACTGTCTAACCCATCAACACACTCCGACAACCTATTCTGGGTCTATCTGCTTTCTGCATACTTAGTTAAGATTATCATTATTATGCATGATTCTTGACTGAACATCTGTTATTAAAATCTTTAGTAAATTGCATATGGGCACAAAGACATCTCTAATGGGCAAATCTTAAATACATTGGCAGGTACTGCCTACTTTCTCTTTTTATTAATTTAACATTTAAATGGAAAGAAAAAGGAGGCATTGATAAAAGTGGCACAGCTCTTACTTTTAAAGCATATGTTCAAAATTCAATCTGTATACCTGCATACAGCTACGTTATCCTGGAATATGGACAAATAAAAATCTCAGTATACGAATGCTTAAGTTCAGAATTGAGACAGAATGTTTTAGAGACCACTGAACTGTACTACATACTGGTGAAGGAGACCTTAAACACTAATCATTTGATAGTGAATATGTTATTCCTAATCATAGCCATAAACAATTTAAAATATTTCTGAAATTAACTATAGATATAAAAAACAATGGATTAAAAGGTTACTGCAGGAAACATTGTGAGCTCCTTGGACATCAGAAGCATCCTCTTTACACCCAGGGGAGTTATTCCCAGAAGGTGATCTTCAGCTTCATGCCAGGTTAAAGATTTCAGTGGGGCCAGCTTCATGGATCCTTGCAAACAGATGTGAGACCTGCTGTCTGAAGCAAGCCTGGGACCCATCCATTTACAGAACCACAGAATATGCTGAGCTGGAGGGGACTCACAAGGATCATTGAATCCAACTCCTGGCCCTGCACAGGATAACCCTAAGAGTCAAACCTTGTGCCTGAGAGCATTATCCAAATGCTTCTTGAACTCTTGTCAGGCTCAGTGCTGTGACCACTTCCCTGGGGAGCTGTTCCAGTGCCCAGCCAGCCTCTGGGTGAAAAACCTTTTCCTGATATCCAACCTAAACCTCCCCTGATACAACTTCAGGCCATTCCCTTGGGTCCTGCCACAGAGCAGAGATCAGGGTCTGCCCGTCCTCTTCCCCTCATGAAGAAGTTGTAACTGCAGTGGGGTCTCTCCTCAGTCTCCTCCAGGCTGAACAGACCAAGTGACCTCAGCTGCTTCTCATACCCTTCCCCTTGAGACCCTTCACCATTTTTGTTGCCCTCCTTTGGTTGCTCTGTAATAGTTTAATACATTTCTTACATTGTGGTGCCCAGAACTGCCCCCAGCACTTGAGGTGAGGCTGCCCCAGTGCAGGGCACAGAGGGACAGTCCTCTCCTTTGCCAAGGGACAGTCCCATCCTTTGCCAAGGGACAGTCCCCTCCCTTGCCAAGGGAAAATCCCCTCCCTTGCCAAGGGACAATCCCTCCCTTGCCAAGGGACAGTCCCCTCCCTTGCCAAGGGACAGTCCCCTCCCCTGCCCGGATGGTGATGCTGGGCCCCTCTGGACACAGTTTGGAAACAGCCTTTAATTTCAAAACGGGCAAGTTCCCACTCAGCTGCCCCACACCAGCTGAGCACTGCACACATTTCTGTGTGCTCAGTGCCCGGGCGCAGCCATAGGGATGTTCCTGCCCGAGCCATGTGGCACCAGAGCACGAGCTGGTGTCAGGGTTGCGATGTGCTGAGCGTCTGGAGGCAGCTGGGACAACTGGTGCTGGCACGGGGCCACCAGGCGTGAGAAGGAGCAAGCCCCAGGGGTGCTTCCATCCAGGGCTTTACTGCCTCAGCCCATCTCCAGGCATGCCAGCAGCCTGGGAGTGGAAGATCTGCATGCCTGAGGATTGAACTGTGACCAGGGCAACTAAAGCTGCAGCCTCAGACATGGACTCTTCATGGCCCTAGAGAATCTGCCTTATTTCTGCTGAAAGCACTACCTTTGGTGCATAAAGACAGAATCACTGAGTAATCTAAGCAGGTGGCATAACTGCTGGATATCCCACACAGCCAGTTATAGAAATTCATTAGAGTTTCTAAAAATGGCAGTTTTTCAACAGAAAAAGTCCTGCCTGTACAATAAATCAATATTGTACCTTGTTTTGATAGAGAAAGAAGAGATCATCATTGACCTAAAAATTAGCACTTCCATAAGGTATAGAAGCTGTGGTGTGCTTACATTAATTTTGTGGAAATAGAATAAAAAGCTAGATATATTTAGAACCAAGGCCAGGTTGGATGAGGCTTTGGGCAACCTGGTCTACTGGAAGGGGCTCCTGTCCACTTCTGGGGGGTTGGAAGTAGATGACCACTAAGGTCTCTTCCAACCCAAACCATTATTTGATTCTATGATTCTGTTAACTTTGGAGAAGCAGATTTCCTAGATTTCCTAGATTTCCTAAAGTTAAAAGCAGCTTTCTAATCAACTGACTGAGAATACAAATCTAAAGGGGTATCACTAACTACAAATTAGTTCCAGCCTGCTCCCTGGTGTCTCCCTTCTTGCCATGAAAAAAGCACAGCAAAAAGCTGCCCTGGATAACAGAAAAGGAGGAGTCATGCTAAAACCTCAAAGAAGTAATTACAAAAATCAATATGCAACAGATGGGGGAAAAAAAGCAAAAGTAAATGACAGCAAGTATTGGAGTTTTAAAATGTTCATGACTGATAAGGGAAGCTGAAGGAGCCAACAAATTATCAAAGGTCCCTCTGCAACAGACAAATGTGCATTTTTAAATGCATCAGGAATAAAAAAATTCAGAAACTCAGGCATACACATAAATAGTGAAGCTATGAACAATGATGAGACAAAGTGAAAAGCAGTAACTTGATAGTAGTCTTCAGGACCAAATGAGCAGGAGATCTGTGTGGTTCTATACTATGTGTGCAGCACTACAGATGTAGCAGAAAACTTGTGAGCTGTATTAAGAAAGCTGTGAGCCAACACCTGCTAACACAAACTAATTTCACACCAGCAGGCCTGAATAATTTACACCTAGGAGTAATAAAGGAACCAGCTGAGGAACAGGTGGAGCTAACTTTTTTACAAATCTTGAAAAAGTGGTGAATTTCCTTGGAAGTGGAGAACTGTCTTCAAAGATATGATGTTCAGAAAAGCTGGATGGTGTGACCAAGAAAAGTGCAAATATTTGTGCTGCCCATGGCCAGTTGCAGAGGGAGTAAGAGAGAGGTTAATCCTGCTAACAGGTGATAATTAATATGTCTGTCTTGTTTAACACACAGCAGATGTCAGCATTGTTTTACCTTGTCACAACATAACAGGGGGTGTAAATAGGGTGTGGGCCATGCTGGCGTACAGAGGAGCTGCAGCTTTTGGGGGCATGTTGGCACAGGTGACTGTGCATGTAGATACGCACATGTGTGAACCAGGGTACATGTGGTCCTCCCTCTCCTATCCATGCAATCCCTGTCCCACTCCCACAGGATAGGGTTAAAATTAGGACTCCTGGTCTGGGAAGGGGGGATTCCAGGTGGAGACCCTGAGCCCCCTGCTTCCCTAGCAGTGTATCAAGCATGGTAGTAAAAAGCAGTGTGTGGAACCATTCGTAGCCTGGGTTCTGGGAACCTTCTCTAGCTGCAATGTTATTTATTGTGTGTATCACCTGCCTTGAGCAGGCTATAAAACCTTGGCTGGAAAAGTCTGCAGATGACACAGTGGCTAACCAGACTGAGAATGTTGTAGAGTCATTGGGGTAAAAGGCCATAGTCTAAAATAAACCATTTTAACTCAGTTATGTGCAAAATAGTAAATACAGGAGCCAAGTGAGCTGGAGATACAAAAAAATTAGTGCTCTGTTAAGAAAAGAAGAGATAAAAGAATATATTAGAGTGACTCTTCTGCATGTGACAAAATGAGATATCCTGTGGAATTCTCTGTGTCATGGCTTTAGTGTAATTCCATATAAAGCTAAGCCAGTTATAGGATCCTTAACTCCCTTCTGTAGTTTCAGTAAATGTAGGTGTCATACGAGATCATCGCCACTACATGAACCTTCAGCAGCATGTAGGGGCTGAACAATCAATTGGTATCCTTGACTGCTCTAATCATAGAGCCATAGAATAGCTTGGTTAGGAGGGGATCTTTAAAGGATTAACAAGCCCCCTGCAATAAGCAAGGACATCTTCAATTAGGTCAGGCTGCTCAAGGACCCATCCAATCTGGCTTTGAACACTTTGAAAGGTGGGGTATCCACCACTTCTCTGGGCAAGCTCCCTCCAGTGCCTTACAACCCCCACCATAAAAAATTTCTTTCTTATGTCTAACTTAAACCCACTGTCTTTCAATTTAAAACCATTGCCTCTCATCTATTACAGGCCTTGGTAAAAAGTTCCTCTCTGTCTTTCTCATAAACCCCTCTAAGTATTGAAAGGCTGCAATAAGATATCCCCAGAACCTTCTCTTCTCCAGACTGAACAACCCAAATGCTCTCAGCCTTTCAGGTTTGCTGTGAGTTGGGTTATTATGCAGTGGTTAGAGGTAAGACAAATTTCAATTTGAAATATGACCTCAGTTCTAAGAGGAGAGGGTAACAGAGTGCCAGACACACCAGAGGTGGCAGAGTGATGTATGTGCCTTTAGTCTGACTGCTCAGAAAGCAGCCTCAGGTCACTGGATATATTTGTTTTAATCCAAATCCTGTAAGATACTCAGTAGCCTCTGTGCACAGGTGTGGGCAAGAACTACTGCTGAGTTGATGGCTAATGTGGTATCTCCTAGTTCTGCATCCACATCTCTGGTTCTCCCAAATAATTTGAACATTCATGTCTCAATCTCATGCTTCAGGGTTGCCCAAAGGTGTGAAGAAACATTTTTTCTCTCAGGTGTCACGGTACTGTTTTCTGTCCTGCCTTCCCAGAGAGCTGCAGAGACTGACTGTGGACAGAAGGCAAGCGAGGACAGGATGGGCTGAGCTCTGACAACGCTTCTCCCTTTGATGCTCTACAGTTTTCTGCAGTCCAATTAAACTGATCACTAGCCTGGCATAGGAGGGGAGTTTCTGCAAGGCATCTCTAGCTTTCTGCTTTTCTCTACAGCAGAGCACTTGGCTTGCTGCTGGGTTGCCTTCAGGTGCCTCAGTACTGTGAGAGGCCCATGGACTGTCCCTGTTTTCTGCCCCATGGCAGAAGGATTTTGAAAGCCCTTGCTCTTCCTGAGATCCTGCACAGCAGACACTGTGTGTGGGGGTTGCAGAGCCTGCTATGGGCAGGAGATCACAGCCCATGGTGTCCTACATTGTACAGGGTGAGGTGGGCACCTGGGTGTCAAACTGCTGAAAAACAAGGTGAGGGGGCTCCATAGGGACTGTGGTGAAGTCTCTTTCCAAAATAAAGGAAAACAGGTTGTTGCAAGGGTCGTCTCTGAGCAAAGCAGTTACCGGATGCTTCAGAGCATGGTTGTGCCTGCTCCTACTTTTTCAGCTCAGCTACCTCCTACTCTTCTCAGCCAGGCTCTTGTCCGCATCTGAACATCAAACAGTAAGACATGAACTGATGGGTCCACAGTAAGCTCATCTCCTTGCCTGAGTGATGGTGAAATCCCAGCCCACTGCTGGGACACACAGCCAGCAAATTCTCTGCAGCTGGTTGCTCTCCTTAATAACAGTGTGTAGAGCACCTCGTACTATGAGACCATGACAACTGATTGGGGGTTTTAGGTTTTACTGAAATGTAAACAATAGGTAATCTGACTTTTCTTCCTTTTGATTGCTTAAATATTGACAGTCTCCAGCACATTAGCACTGACTTTAAACTCAGATTTCCATACCAGTCCCACTGCTATAAATGGAAGCTCTAATCTTCCTGGTTATAGAAGTACATCCATTGTGTTTTGGCCATCTGCTCTGGTTAATCAAGATATTAAGAAAGTTTGTGCTGTTTGATCAGTTGCTCTTGGTGCAGATGGATTCAGAGGCTGAGGAAATGAGAGCTAAAACTAAGGGTGTAAAGAGTGTTTATATTATACTGACACAGTGTCCAGCAACCAGGATCAGCTGAAGAAGATAGGTGTATATCACCCTGCATCCATCAGCACATGAAGGGCAGCAGCACAGATACTTGTGTCAGTGGCAATGGTGGAAATGGGGCTGCCTGGTGCTTCAGAGTGAGGGAAGGCTTTGGGTTGGGCCCCAAAGTCCCTCCAGTTTTCTTCCCTGTGACTAGAATGCCCAGAACACATCCTAAACTACTACGGACTTGGCACTTTACAACTGATGGTATTTTTTAAAAGTGTCATTAAATCAATGAACTCAGGGAAATCTGGGTTGATTTTTCATAGCTTTTTATTACAATGGGATGCTTCCCTTAGTCCGGTAGTGGAGATATAAGCCAGTGATTGTAAAGTAAATTAAATGAACTGGCACATAGATATTACACGTCCTGTAGTATTGTAGGTAATATTAATAGTAGGGTCTGGAGACATCTAAATCACAAAAGTGATGAGTCCACTAAACAAAGACTTTTTCATGTTTCAAAGTGTTTGTAGAAATTCTGGATTTGTTTCTTTCCTTGCACTGCTGCTTTTTTTAGGAGTGTTGTTTCAAAGTTTTATTTCTTAGATAAACAAACCATTATATAAGTTCAGAGGAGCATCAAAATTTGTGTTCGTGGTGCCATTTCAAGGGACCCAGCAGAGCTGAGACCCTGCAGCATTCCTGCATCCATCTCTGCACCCAAGGCACTAAGGTCAACATTTCCAAAGCCAACATCCTCATTTCAGGCATCCCACATGAGTGCAACCCTGCTTTCTGCAGCTGGTTTTACCACTGTAAGCCACCTAATCTCCCGTGTAATGTCACTGCACATGTCTCAGCACGCTTTCATCCCACCACGGACTGCAGGCAGCCCCGGCTGGCAGGCATGCTGCAGCTTCCCAGTGCTAGAATCCACGTAATCCAAGGTGCTTAAAGTAAAGATGCTGCTTGTAAACTCCAATTACATTTTACATTACTCTGCTGTGTGCTTGCAAAACCAGCATTGCTTCAGGAAGGTTTCGCTGCATGAGCACCAGGGCATTTCGATCTTTTGCGACGCCAGCCTAACAGGGAGGAACTATGATCAATGCTTGACAGCCTGGCTAATTCAAATGCAAATGTACATACCCTGTCAGTCACGGGAGAAAGCCAATTAAATAAAGACATCTCCCATGACATGGGCAATTAAATAGTTGCTTTTCCTCTTGCTGTGCAAAGATTTTCCTTAATTTCCTGTCCCTTGCTGAGACAGCCTTGGCTGTTCTGCCTGGGCTAGAAGCTCAGGTGTCACTGCTCTCACGGCTGCCTCTGCACCGCTTATCCTTGCACTGAGGAGGAGGTGAAGGAGGAGGAGGAGGGCAGAACTCAAAGTCCTGTTTTTTGTGTGATAAGCTGAGCAGTAGCTGAAGAAACCGCTGGCTCAACAGTGCAGAGCAGCGGGGCAGATAGCTGTCCTTCCCCTACCAACCTCATTTACAGTTTCTAAAACACACAAACATCATGCACACACATGGGCTGCTTGTTTCCTCGCTCTTGTATACTCAGCATTGGCGCCTTATCACTCATGGAAGGTGGCTGGAAGCACAGCACACGCCTTAACCCTCTCCTGGCTGCTCTGAAAATTTGACACACTTGCAGGAAAACAGGTGTCTCCTGACAGCTTCCACTGCTCCTGCAAATGCAGCCAGACAGATGCAAGCACTGTGCAGACAGTGGAGTGGTCCCAGAGGAAATACATTTATAATACTGTTAACTTTGTTTTGCCCTTTCTTATATATTTTCTGAAATAACAATGAAATCTGAAGGAAATCTCATGATTGTACACAGACCCATCCTAAGCACCTAGGGATGCTCTGGCTGTCCCTTGCTGCTCAAACCTGGGCAAGCATGCTCAGCTGTGTCCATATGTGCCCAGAGCACTTGCAAGCTGGGAGGCTCCCACTGCAGGAAAAGTTGATGTCAGCAATTTGTCCCTCTGTTTCTCCTTGAGAAATGTGCAAGTGAACCATCAATCCTCTGGACAACCTTTCATTCTGGTGGGTCAAACCACTGAGCAGCTTTAGGCGCTCTGTGCTGGCACTCAGCCAAGTGTTTGCAGTCATTGGCAGATGAGAGTTTCCTAACACAGGGCAAAGTGGAAATGGAAATAATCAAAGTATACCTCAGGAAGGCATATACTGATGCACTGATGATGTGAGTGCAAAAACCTACTAAAACTGGGCCCCTTGTTTTCAGAAGGTGATCCAACACATCCGGGACAATTTCTGCCATTGTTATAATGCACAATAAGTGTCTCACACTCTTACATACTCTCTCTGTCCATCACACCTACCCACTGCTTTTCACCTTGTGTTTCAATGCTCATGTCTCTGGAAACGGCCCTCTTGTATCACACTCCAATGCTTTTCTCTACACATCAGAATTCTGCTCCCTGTGATGTCTATCAGGTATCACCATGATATGTTCAGTAATGCCAGCAGTTGTTTCCATGTTTGCTTTTGTCAATGGAAGGATGCTGAAACCAAGAGGGTTTTATGATAACTTTTTGCAGATGATGAATTATAGACAAAAGGTCTGTAGTACACTGACAAGTCTCCCTTTCCTTGGAGACAGTGCCATGTAATGCTATTCAGAGCAGGAGGTTTAGGGGGCTTTTCTCTTACATGGCCTATGGATTGATTAGTGAGAAGAGGGACATTCACACGCCTCATGTGAGCATCTCAGGTAGGATTCACCTCACTGAACATTAATCATCTTGCCACCATGCCCCTTTTTTCTGTTTTCCTTCATGCAGTGCCATGTCTGTCATCAGAAATGGGTGTCTATGAAACCACCCCACATGCCAGGTTCAGCATCTCACCTGCAGGTGTTGGGCTTCCAGACCCTCCACAGCCCCCAGCCAGCATCACCGCACAGGTTCACATTCAACTCACATTTTGGAAGTTTTCCCTTTACATTTTAAGGTTATTTCCCTAATGATTCTGACATGATTAACACTGGGGTCTGGAGTTCAGAGTGACAGTTTTAAGGAGCTAGACTAATTGGCTGTGAGCTGACAAAATATAGACTGTATTATTTTGTAACAAAATTAACCCAGCACTGCTGATAATTCATCAAAATAGAAACTTCTGCAAACTCAACAGATAAGGGACATTTGTGTTTCAATGCACAGCATATTAGATTCATAGGCCTAACAAAGTTACAGGTTTCATTATTATCTCCTTCAGCAGTGGACCACAGGTGCATTAGAAGAGGGTAAAATGATCCCTTGGAAATGGAAACATTTGATCATCAGTGCAGCATGATGGTTAACGGGTTCCTGATAAGGCTGAAGTTCGGAACTTGAAGTCACAAAACCCCAAGCTTGGCACAGCTGCTGTTTTCTGTTCTGTTCTATCACTTCAGGCAAAAAGTGCTATTGATGTGCTTCTCAGTAAAAGCATTTGCAATGTTTACTTTATGCAGCAAGTGATCAGATAGCAATAAATATCTCTAATATAATCTTCTTTACAATGCATTTTTGTTTTCCTTACACCCCTTAAAACACATTACAGCTTTAGAAAGATGTATTTTCCTTAAGAGATACTTATTGTTTTCTCAACATTTTCTTCAGAGCGGTCAGAGGAGATCCAGACACCACATCAAGCACCATATCAAACTCAGGAGCAAAAGTGCATGTGGTCTTTCACTAGTGCAGGTTTTTTCTACCTTCACAGCACTTTTAAAAGCATACTGCTTTAAGACTTTTATCTACACATAGGCCTGTTTGTCATCTGCTGCTGGGACAGACAGTGCTATTTTTATATATCCCAACACAGAGGAGAGGACAAACATATTGACCATTCTGTCTCTGAAACACCAAGGAGCTCCTGCTTTAATTGAGACTGTAAAAAGTATATTGAAATATGTGTGTGAACTACACTAAAATGTGAACAAAAGTAGTCTGATGTTTTAAAGCAGCTTAGCAAGGGACAGTGGCATGCAAGAGACTATCCAAAGCAAACCTAGTTTCACTTATTTGTGAGCAAGGATACAATCCCCATGTCTTTTTTGATCACAACAAAACTGAAATAATTTTTCACTCAGTACTTCTGTGTCACTTCAGCATGGTAACAACGTGTTCCTTAATCTCTCTTGGAAGCATTCAGAAAATAAACCAACATATTTACTGCACATTATTTTTTACTAAACATTATTGGAAACTGAAGTTTCTGAACCAAAAACACAGATCAGTTTTGACTGGATAAGGGGCAAACTGTTTAATCAAGGGAAATACACTGGCTGTGGCAACTGCGATTCCTGGCTTCAGGCAAGCTCATTTGAATATTTGAAAAATATTTTATGAAATATTGTCTCACATATTATTAACTTTAAGGAAGCAAGCCACTAGAAAGAATTGATTCTCATTGCACTTTAAATTGCTGCTCCGGAGCCTTCACACTTCATGAAGTATGGATCAATTATATTTTTGGCAAATGTGAACATGCTATCTTTTAGCAGAGCTTCATTAATGGCATTTTCTTTCTCTGGTTTTTAGCTTTAGCTTGATCTGCTCTTGTCCCTCTTTGAATTAATGTAGACTATTAGCTAAATTGCACAAACATTTAGTTCAGAAAAAGTATCCTGTGTTCAGTATGCATCCTCCTCAAGCTGTATGCTAATATTCATCAGAAATCACCTGAGGTGGTTCTTCTTCCCTCATCACATTAAAAAGAAACATTTTACCCGAAAATACAAATTTATAATTGTGCATTTTATGGAGTCATAATTATGCAGGCTTCTTTTCAAGGCAACAGCAGCCAAGCTTACCTGTCAGCTGAGAGAGCAGTGAGAGTAAAGACTGACACCCCTACAGAGGTGAGCTGTATGAAGGGGATAAGTTTGCATCCAGTTCTGCCAAACAGCCACTCATCAGCAAGGTACCTGCTGGCATCCACAGGCACACAAGTCACTAAAAGCAGCAGGTCTCCCAGAGCCAAACTGGAAATGAACAAATTAGGGACATTTCTCATGGATTTCACAGTACAGAAGATCTTAATCAAAGTGATATTGCCAATAAGGCCTATCAGAATGATGATCCCATAGATAGTGGGGATGGCGTAGAGGAACGCTGGGTAAAACCAGTCTTCCCCCAGGAGGGAGAAGTTTGCACTCTGGTTCACAGAGATGTTATAGAAAATGAAGTTCTCTGTTTCTAGGTCTAGCAGAAGGCACTCTCCAGATGCCATCGTCCTACTTTGCTCTTCTCAGAAAACAGCTTTCTTCTTTGAAAGTCCTCAAATTAATTTCTTGCTTTAATTTTGCTGCTCCTTGTGGCTTTAAACAGCCAGAAGAGTTTAAAAGTCATATCACTTTGTGACACATCTTGTCAATAACCCAACCAAAAAGCACCTGCAGCTTGCTCCACAGTCCTGTTTCCATAAGGTGAAAGTAGAACCTGTTTTAGCATCGTTTGAATTGTGAAACTTGCCTTTTCCTCCTCGACTTCTCTTGCTGTTAAGTATTCCTCAGATCTGGAAGGCCAATTATCAAATTCAAAGACCAGCAAGTGGCAGGCATTTTCTCAAATGGGGCTCGTTAAACTCCCAGCTTCGGCTCTGCCCGGCAGCTCCTAGTCCGAAAGCCGGGAGTTACAGAAAGCAAGAACTTTCGGGAGTTGCTGCCACGCTGCATTGCCAATCTCTCCCGCTTTCGCCGCCTGCCATCGCCAGCCGGATTTAAAGCGAGGGGGGAAAGCGGGGCTCGGCTGGCGGCTGGGATCCTATAGGCAGGATGTTCTGGACGTCAGTCCTTGCGCTGCTTCCCAGGGTGTGCGCGGGCTGCCGGCGGCGCTCCGGGAGCGGCGGCAGCGCGGCCGCCTGCTGGATGCTCCGGGCAGCGCCGCCCTTAACCCTTCAGCTGACAAAATACACATCTGCTCACTCGGGGCTCCTGACGTGCGTCAGCGGCTCGCCACACACTCCTCCCCCACTCAAAAAAACCCAAAATCAAATCTCCCCCCGCAAAAAAACCCAACCCCAAATCTCCCCCCAAAAAAACCCAACCCCAAATCTCGCCCCCCCGAAAGAAAACCCACCAAGCCCCCCCAAACAAACTACAAAAAGCCTCAAATCCATCAAAACCAAACAGCCATGCCCCAAACAAAACAAGCAACCAAACAAAACCCAACCCAGGCAATTTCATACTGCAAACAATGTGTTCAGGAAAGCCATCCCACCTTCTTAACTAAAAGCACACCTATTTTTCTTGCACTCCGGTATTCAATTAATCCAGTGAAAGAGAATGATGATATAAAGCCAAATTCATCTTCCCCTCTCCTCCCTAGGCAGGTGAAATTAATAAAGCCAATTAGGATAAAACCCAATATTGTCGTTAAGGTGGGCAAATGAATATCAGCACTGTGAGCCTGAAGTTTTACAGGGAAACCTTGATTCTGCACACTTTTATGTTAATTTTTTAGTTTGGAGGTAACAATGCCAAGAGACAAAGTTCAGCATTCTATGCAATAATTTATATTTATGAGGTATCCATCACATTGGCATCCATAGATAATGCATGTCGAGATGAAACAGAAAGAAATTTGCTTGGCTTATAACAGTCTGAAAAAACTCCTTCTTAGAACTGAATTAAGATATAACTATTACTGATGCCTTATTACTTTATAACAGGCTATTTATGAATATATAGGAGGACTTTCTGGACTGCAGACATACATAGTTAATTTGGAAACCAGCCTGCAGAATTAAATGAAGCTGTACTTTAAATTTTCTCTCACAACTGCTAATTTTTTGCAGGCAAAAGAATGTTTCACCAACTGCTAGTGTTACTTGGAAGTGAGAGGGGAGGCAATTCAAAGCAGGCATTAAAGTGTGATCACTGGTTTCTGCATAAAAGAAGCATTTCAGGACACATTCTGGAAAATCTCCAGGGGTTTGAAAGTGGTGTCCCAGGGTGGGATTTGAAGCAGGAGGCTTCAATAGCTGCTTTTCTGCCTCATTCTCGTGACCCGGGTCAGTGTTTTCAGCTGCTTTTCTGCTGTCCACTCTAAGTCAACAAAGGACTTATGTGTACTCTTAACTTTAAGTAGGGCTACTTACATATGTTTTTCAAGCCAAACACACACGGCAGTGCTGTGCTGAGAGCTTGAGAGTGCAGAGGAGAAGTCAAATTTTCCAGTGTTCTTTTCAGACAGAAGCCTGCTTTTAAGAAAAGGCTGGAGGTTACTACAGTTAAAAGCAGAGGACACAGAGCAACTGTGCACATTCTGATCGGGGCACTTCTGCAGGTCAGGGCCAGTTCTGGGCAGGGCTGCCAGGCTGGCTGGGTGCCATTGGCAGGCAATGCCATATTTGGCACAGCAGAGCCAAAGGCACAGAGAGGAACTGTGGAGCTACTGAAGCAGCCCTGCCACACACCATGGTGGGACACCTCTCCAGAATATCCTCAGCATACCCGGGAGCCTGGTGTAGAGGCTGCATGACAAAGGGATGCACCCCTCCTCCCTCCCTCCCCCACACTTTGCCCTCTGAGCATTGGGATAAAGAGGAGAGGACCCTTCTAGAAGTGGAAGCAGCCACGTGGTGTAATCCTGATGGACCCCTGTGCCCAGCAGCCTGGTCAGTAATTGGCAGTGACCTACCCTGAGTAGGAGGTGGGGACTTCTTGTCTCCTTTCCCGTTCAAATTACTCGTTGGCACTGGGATTTGTAAATCCACCACTCAAAGATGTAACATCTCTAGCTTGTAGAGCCTTCCTGTTCTGAGGAGGCTGTAATTTGATCCTAAGACTCCTCCCGTGGGACACCTGATAAAACCCCACGGCCCCAGGTCTGCTCGCTCCCGGCTCTCTGGGCTCTGCTCAGGCTCTTGGGCTCCTGCTCCCCCTGGCACAGGGGGGGAATAAAATGGACTCTCGTGCTACACAAAAAGACTTGTCTCGTCTGTTTTCCCTGCCGCCAGTTGTGGCCTCCCTGGATCGTGATCACATCACTGCTGCCACACGCTGCTACAAATGGTGGAGAATGGTGGGCAGCCAGTGAGGAACCTGGACCGGCACCCCTGTGAGTCACCTGCAGACTGATACCCCCTGCGGGACCCCCGTCTTCCATGGAGGTAAAATTCTTACGGGGAGGGGAATTCCCAGTAAGGGCACCAGCATACGGGGACCGAGCAATGGGATGACAGAGACCCGCGAGGACCAGAACCATCTGCACAAAACGCAGCTGCGGGAGCTGGGGCGGCTCAGCAGGACCCTGCGGGAGGAGGACAGCCGCACCCTGAGGCCATGGCAGAGCACAGAGCCCGCGGCTCAGCGGGACCCTGCGGGAGGAGGACAGCCGCACCCTGAGGCCATGGCAGAGCCCGCGGCTCAGCGGGACCCTGCGGGAGGAGGACAGCCGCACCCTGAGGCCATGGCAGAGCCCGCGGCTCAGCGGGACCCTGCGGGAGGAGGACAGCCACATCCTGAGGCCATGGCAGAGCCCGCGGCTCAGCGGGACCCTGCGGGAGGAGGACAGCCGCACCCTGAGGCCATGGCAGAGCACAGAGCCCGCGGCTCAGCGGGACCCTGCGGGAGGATGACAGCCGCATCCTGAGGCCATGGCAGAGCACCGAGCCTCGCAGCATCACCAACAGCACAGTGTGCACCAAGTGCTGCAGGGCTGGGCACATCGCCTCCCACTGCAAGTTTGCCAGGCCTGGGGACCCGCAGTTGGCACAGGACAAGGCACGGATGGACAAGGAGCGCCTGTCCCTGATGGCCGAGCTGGGTGAGGCCCCGGCGTCCGTGAGCTCCAACACTGCTCACAACAACAGCCCCTTGTCCAGCAGCCACCGTGCTGCCAGCCAGGCCTGGGGACAGCCCCCCTGAGCCATCCCCCCGGATGAGCTCAGTGCCTCGGAGAACTGCCCCTACCATGGGCTGCACCGGGGGCCAGGGGGTCCCCACAGCTTCCCCCAGCCCATAGCAGGCAAAGTGTCCGGGCATTTGTACGAGCATATCGCCTCTGTGTTCCTTTCAAGATCCCAAGCCTCTCTCCAAAGGACAGTAAGCATCAATACCCGTGTTTCACCTCTGGAGTAACCTGCATGCATTAAAAAAAAAAAAGAAACAAAAAACAACAACAAAAACAAACCCCCCCAAAACACCAAAAACCTGGCACAAAGTTACTTAACAAGCTGTTGGCAGAGTTGTGAATAAAATGATGCAGGGCTTGTGAGCCTGGTCCTGCATAATAATGGTTTTTGGTTGGACAATGGCAGATTCCACACATCCTTTCAGTTGATGCTTTCTTTTGATCTCACAGCCTTTGTCCAACCTCCAAATGACAGCTGCAAAGAGAAAAATTTCTTAACTGTGCACAATGGGGGAGATTTGTAAAAGCTTAATGGGCAATATTTTCAAAAGCACTTAAACCTACATGAAAGGTAATGAAATTTAGGCTCCTACATTGCTTATGAGTGTACCACCTGGAAGGGGAGTCAGAGTTTCAAACAACTGCAGTCTGCACTGAGAAAAGTACACGAGGACCTGCTTTTCAAAGGTGCTTGGAGAGCTGCAGCTGCCACAATCACAGCTCCAGGCAGATTTTCAGAGCCCTAACAGCCAGTGTGCTGAGGGCTTTTGTAAGACATTGATCATGTGTTCTACATATCTAAATGGACCACTTTGGAAAATCTAATGCAACAGGGGATTCTGTGAGGTTCCATGGGAGATGATCTGGTGATGGGAGCCAGAGAATGTTGGTGTGGCCACCAGCAGACCCTGAGGCTGGCCCAGCCATCACCTCAGAGAGCAGGAACAACCTGCTGCACCAGGGTGGGCAGCCCATGCAGCATTCCTCACACCAGGCATCTCCAACATGCAGGGACCATGGTGGTGATGGGAAATCATCTCCTTGGAGCATGGATGGCTCTTTGCCAGGGGTGTCATGGTTGCTTGTGTGACTTTCCTTCGTATCAACCTCTTCCCGTCTCAGAGGAGATGGATAAACTTGCATCCATGCTCAAGAGTCAGGAGAGGAGTCTCTGTGCTCAGGGTTTTGCTGTTCCTGATAACTGGATTACTGGGGCTAGGAACCAGTGAACCAGGGATTACTCACTGCTGAGCTTGTGGAGCACAACATCCGCTGATTTACTAAGTATTCTCCTGCAAACTTCATCTCCCAGAGGGAATGAAGCAGTGTAAGGCATCCTGCCTATAATCTCTTCAAGCAAATTCTTCATTTTTATTGCTGTCACTCCTACGTGCCCAAATAGTACTCTGTGTTCACCACTCCGTTTCAGTCACCAAAGTTAACAGAAATGGTTCACAAAAGGGTGATTTTCTAACCCATTTCATTCCAGGGATCAGATTTATATCAGGGCTTTACAGACAGTAAATTACATAAACTTTTTATTTTCTTGAGCAAAGATTTTTACTCATACCTGCATGACTGGGGGTCAGAGGGGCTGAGGAAGAAACTGAATATAATTCACAGTGTAAAAATCCCCTGAGTAGACACAATGTGCTGGTTTCTTGCATATGTAAAAATGGAAATGAAGCATTGTCAGGTTTCCTCCATCCTGCAGCCTTGCTGACGCACAGCCTACAGTGCAAATGAAGATGCAGGCCATACAATGTGGAGTGCTTCCACTGTGCTTTTGAAAATAGCTTGTTCATTCTAAATTAGGCAACTCCTACAGTGTGTTTTTAGCTTTACAAATCCCTTACTTATTCCCAGCATTTCATCATGACACACAGCCATCAAAAACTGACACAGCTGGAAGGGATGTCTGAACTGCCTAACACACTGGAAGTGTTTGAAGGAGACACATGCAGATGTATGTTTACAGGAATCTTCTGTTTGAAGAGTAACAAAGCCATAACAGCATCTGAAAATGCTGTAAGTGAGAAAGTAAAGGTTGCATGGTGGGCCAGCAGGGGCAGGGAACCAGCCTGTACCTGATAAATGAGGGATGAAAAGGGACTTGAGAATGTAGAGAGCTGCCTGTGTGAGCCATTTTCAAGGAGGGCACATTTGAAAAAGATGCACAGTGTTGATGTAAGCCCAGTGCAAGGAAAAGGATCTTGGCAACCTTCAAGAAGCAACAATGCATTTTTTTGAGAGCAAAGAATGCTGTAACAGGCAAGATATGGGCAAGAAACCTTAGCTAAAAAAAGAGGTAGGAAAAGTTTTATTTCACATACTTTATAAGACACACTCCTCTCCACACCCACACCCTGCAAAACAGAAAGACCTAGGGATGTAGGGAGAGCAACAAGTAGGAAGCAGGACTGAGTGAAAAACAGTCCAGAAAAGTGCTGCCACCTTGGTGCAGAGAAAACATTAACATCTCTTTTAACTATGTGGAGCTCATGTTGGCAGCAGATAATTCCCAAGGAAATGTTGTAGGATGAAATTGCCATCCTGATAGATGGGAGTGAAGTCATTGAAAGAAAGTTATCTGTATGGAAAGAAGGCATAAGTTTGTGGATAAGGACAGCTCAGAGAGGCAAGGAAGGGTACAAAGGAAAGATCATCCCACAAACAGCTGAGGGAAGACAAAAAGAAACCATCAAAGATCCTGCAGAAGGGAAAAAGCATGCAGAAAAAGAGAAAGCAGATGAAAAAAGCAGGGGAAGCCAAGATTTTGGGTTCAATGTATAATCAAATACAACATCCTAAGTATCATGTCCAACTCAGGTGAAGCTAGTAGCACAGTTTGGGCTAGAAGAATCTTAAAGAATTATAGATATTTGTGCATGAAACTGCAGTGCTGTGGAAGGGATGAAGCCAGATTAAAAGTTTGGGCTGGAGTTGTAAAAGAAGATGCTCTTTTTCCATGCATCTGTTTTCCAAGATGAAGGAGAAGTAAAAGGATCTGGGTGCAAGAAGGTTAGGGACAGCAGCATTAGAAGGGCACGAAAAGTGCACATAACTCATGCCTGTCCTGAGTTTGCTAATTCTTCCTGAAGGGCACCTTAAACTGGGCACTTTATAGCAGGGCACTTTGGTCAGACACTCCTGGAAAGCTCTCCTGCTCTTGGCCATCAGCAGAGCCAGCACTTCCCTGCAGTTGCTGGCCCTTGGCGGGGATGTGGAAGCATTTCCTTGGTAAGACTGCTGAGCAGACCAGAGCATGGGGTGGCATACACACTGCAAAAGAGGTAATGAAACACCATCCTCAATGTTACCAGTCCTTCTTACCAACACCTTATTTTCAGGACCTACTGCCAGACAGCACTGAACTCCACTGGGACCATTAGTAGGTACCTCAGACTTTATTTGGTTGGTGAAACCTGGGCAGAGTCAGCCTGAGAGTTTGTTCAAACACAGGCAGGAATACTAAAGGCCAAAAGGTCTGTGATGACACTTAGAATTGTGAGCATCAGCCCTGTGTCCATCAGCATCTCAGCTGTGTCACTTCACAGGAAATACAGGTGCCAATTTAACAAGACTAATCTTTGTTTCTGACCCCTGGCTTGCCTGAAGTATCATTTAGGATGTGCCAGCCCTTCCTTGGGCTGAGCAGTGCTGATGGATTCACACCCAGTTTCACTCCCTTCCTTCCCTGCATCATCCCAGTGTCTTCCTTGGGCTCCTGGGGTAGGAACATTTTTTTCTTTCAATGTTGTCACTGACAAGCAGCTGGTGGAATAAATTATTGCTGAATGCATGCTGTTCTTTTCCTTTTATAAGGTAAGATGCACTTTTTTTCCCCATCTTGATTGTCATGGGAAAGTACAATTCCCCACCTAAGAGAAAAACACAAAAATGGAAATACTGTTATTATTAATAATAAGAATTGTACTCTGGGAGATTGGAACAAATGAAACAACTCAGTGTCAAATATGTATTTTAGAGAAGAAAAATATGTTGAAACCCATCATCAACAAGGCTGTTAAAGCTTTTTTCTAAACAAATGGTTCCAAAGCTTCCTGGCATAACTCACCAAGAAATGTGCTGGAGAAACACAGCAAGGTAATATTACCCTTTACCGTCTTCATATTGTACTTGAGGGATGTTTCAAGAAGAAAATCACACAATATAGAGTCAGGCAGTAATGATAATTCTAAACATATCGGGTTTGTCTATATTTGGTATCTGATTTGTTTTCTATTGTCTTCTCTCACATGAGAAAGAGAGCAAATGTCAAATATTTAAGGGCAGTGATTTGCCTTCTAAGTTACAAGGGGAAGCAGCTGTAGTTGTGACAAGAAAGAGGCCCTCGGCGCATCCCCGCAGAGTGCTCCAGCGGCTTCTCGCGGGGCAGGGGGACTCTGGACCCCGGCAGAAGCTCTGAGGGCAGTTTTGCTTAGGCAAGTCTGCTGCGCTTTACCGGCCCCGGTGGGACGGGCTCCGCCGCCCCTTGCCGGGGCTGGGCCTCCCCAGCCCGCCGCTCCCCCGGGCGCTGCGGGCCGCGGCCGCCGGAGGGCGGCGCTGAGCCGGCGGAGGGGCCAGGCCGGGAGGGGCCGTGGAGGGACGTCAGGGGCCGGGAGGAGTCTGGACGGGGTCCGGAGGGGCTTTGGAGGGGCCGCTGCCGCCCCACCGGGCATCGGCGCTGCAGATCGCAGGCACCGACAGCAGCGGCCGCAGGCACCGAATGCCGGCCGAGAGCGCCCTGTGCTGTACTCGGGCCTCAGGAGGGGCGAGAAGCCCGCAGGTGACAGATAGTGGCAGACTGGGAGGGTCTTCCTACAGAAGGGAGAGGAAGAGGCAGAAGTTGGGCAGACCTGTTCTCGTCTCAGTTTAATTTAGCTCTGATTTTAGTTTCTTGCCCTGTCCCCAACACCCATCCACGGGATTTGTTTTAGTGGCTTCGCCATATCAGCAGAGCGTCTGACTCCATCGTTATTGATTAACTCCAGCTGATGTCTGGGGAGCACGGGAAAAATTGGGTTTTCTGGAAAGCAAAGCCATCTACCAGTGTAGTTCCATTTCTTAAAACACCTCCTGTGAATTTGCCAGTGCTGGGTTTTGTGCCAAGTAGTGACTTTGCTCTGACAAATGGTAGTAGAAAAAAAGGTGGTGCAAATGTTGCATTGATGTCCAAAAAGCGTGGAGAGAGAGCTCGGGGGCTGCAGGGCAGACACCTTGCTTCTGGTGTCTGAAGAAGACAGCATATTTAAAAACAGAATCAGTAGAAGAAATACAAAGAGTAGGGGGAAAATCAACACAACATTCACAGAAGGAAACCATTGCCCTCAAACCTAATGTTACTGAAGTTAGGAGTTAGTGAGGTTGTAAATAAGGATAGTCAGACAATACATTTGTGCTCGTACTCCTTGAAAGCTTTCATAAACTTTCATAAAGGTTACAAAATAAGAGAGTGCTTTGTATAAATAACATCTGAAAATTGTATATTTACCTGTATGGTAGATGGGTGTTCAGAATGGTCTTGTGGTATTCTCTGAGCATCCAACAAATGATAAACTAATGAAGGAAAAAAGGGGGGAAAATCGATCATTTGCAACAAGCAATTACATTAGCAACAATGAAGACAGAGGGATAAAAGGCTTTGCAATGCTGAAATAAATGGGCTTTTATCCCCAGAAAAATAGTGTATCAGAGGGAAACCTGAAAGTGTGAAATAGGTAAAGCTTAGTCTGATTTGGGGCATAGCTTAGCTTGCAATGAGACAGACAGCCAACGTTGATACCACACTGCTTTTCTAATGGCATAACTTCCCTGAACTCAGTGATTTGTTGTCTTGATTTACCAGGAAAAGACACATAGCAGCATTCAGCAAATTCAATTCTGCATTTATAGCAACTGCAGAGAGAGACAAAATTGAGATACAGCACTTTGAGTGCACTGGAAAAGTCAGCACTGAACCAGGAGAAAGCTCTCCAGGCTTCGTAAGGAAGAAAGGCAGAGTGTGCAATTCCCACTCCATCTATGGAGAGTACATTCATAAACATGTTCCTAAACTTCACTCAGAAATCAGACTGCCAAAGGTTTGTAGACAATGTGCCAATGGATATGATTTAATAGGACCTCAATTCAGTTATGTCATTCCAATAAAATACAGCTCTTCTTCCCATGATGGATGTTATCCATATGAAATGAGAGAGCTGGAAGATCCCTGGAGTTTACAGCCCTGATGGTTCTCACCATGAATACCACAGGGAAAAAAGTCTTTCAGAAAGATACATAAGCCCTCAACTAAAATGAAATCAAAGTCTGTGTAAAATACTATCTGTATTCATGAATGTACTGACAGCTCTCAGCACTCATTTCTGTTTCTTGGCAAGTCAGTGTCCTATCTTATTTAACTGAATAAACAAATTATTGGTTTTCGGGCAGACAGACAAGTGTGTGAAAAATAGATTACTTTTTGAATAATTTTCCTAGCATATCACTGTGCTTCAGCAAACATCCTATTCATAGAAATCCCAAATAAGGGGCTTCTAAAACAATACAACAAATATAACTATTGCTTTTTCTACATTTCATGGAACTAATCCTATTATCTGTCAGAGTGCACTGTTAGAAGAGAAGAGAATTCAAGTACAAAGTGAATGTATCATCCTGGAAGTTCAGTGAAAATGTGAATATGGAAAAGACAAAGCATTTGACAAATGCTTTGAGGATCCTCTACCAAGGAATGGCTCTGCAGTCATTCAGCTGGAGCTGTAGTTGTGACACTTTGCTTTGATCTCTTTTCTTGGGACACATGTACATTGGACATGTACGTTTTTTTTTTGTTTTTTTTTTTTTTTTAACTTTAGATTGTTTTTCATCCACCCTGCAATCTTTGCATTAGCATTCTTCTAGTGTGTTGTACTGTTAATTTGGATTCAATATGCAGCACTAGATCAGGCAAAAGGACCGTCCCAGCTGTCAGTAACTTTGCAGCTGAAACTAAATTATTCACTTCTGTTCAGCAAAGAAGTTTAAACCTCAGGCAATAGGAACACATTGTGGGCTAAATGAAGAATGTTGAGGTCCTCAGCTTCCACCTTACAAATTTGACAGGAAAGAAAAGATTTTCATCAGGCATTCATTTAGCAAAGATGCTGTCAGGAAAATGAAGATTTGCTAGCCTCAGAAAACCAGCTATGCTGGTGGGGTATTAGATACAGATGAAAGTCATCAGAGGACTCTGAATTATCAACAATTATCTGTAGCACACCCGTTATGCTGTCACACTGGAAATCCTTTCCAGGAACTTGAGCAGTGACTGAAAACAGGACTATCCTTCACCCACCTTCTGTGAGATTAAACTTTTGTGCCTAATCTGCTCTTTCAGGTGTGCCAAAACACAGATATCTTATTAATATTTAAAACACTGGGGAATAAAGAGTAGAAATAATTAAATGCTTTGCCATCCAAAACTGAAAACCATTCTATCCCTTAGATGAAAAAAACCCAGCAGTACTGATAAGACATTTAACAGCAGTAACAGTTCAGGCTGTTCTCTGTAATGTACAAGGCAAATGGACCATTTCAAGTGTGTTAAATATGATGAAGGTAAAATGAAACCATGTCCTCGACAGTATCTAAAACAATTTCGAGGTAGACTCAACCCAACACAGCTGTATAACTTTCCACCACATCTAAAATCTCAGTCCAGATTTTGTGGTTCTTTACCAAACCTTGGTAGTCAAATAGGAGATTTTCCATTAATGCCAATAGGCTGCACTGGGAGCGCTCTTGGCCAATGCCTGACCACAGCCATTTTCCTGACATAAAAACTTTAACTAAACTGAATACTAAAAGTATCAAGATATTTGTACACAGGAAGGCACCCTACATTTCCCATCTGAATAGCTCTAATTTGAGACCAAAGAACCAGAAAAGCTAGAAAAAGTTATTATGAAAACTCTGTGAGGGAGCTGATAAATGAAAATACCTTTTTTGACAGTAAGCTCTGTGTGTGTAAAGGCAATTCTAAGTGCTCTTTTTGTCTGGGCTAACACAGCAGGTGGAAGCACTTCACCTCACTGCCCAAGCTGTTCTTTCACTCTGAATGGTTATTAAGAGTGCTCATTCAGTGTTTCATGAGGATAAACTAAGCCACAATAAAAAGCTATGAGCAAAAGTTTTCCACTCTGAGAAATTACCTATCAACTTGTTAGTGGAGTTCAAAGACTGAATTTTTGTTGTTTTCTTGTCTGATTGCTCAGCACCACTAAGAGCCTGGCTCCATCCTCTGGCACCCTCCCTTGAGATACTGATAAACATTGATGAGGTCCCCTTTTAGTCATCTCTCCTTGAGGCTAAGCAGGTGCAGTTTCCCCAACCTTTCCTCATAAGAGAGATGCTCCCTTATTCATATTTTTTTCTTTTTTACCCTCCACTGAACCCACTTCAGGATCTCCAAGTCTCTCTTGAACTGAGGAGCCCGGAACTGTCCAGATGTGGCCTCACCAGGGCTGCCTAGTGGGGCAGGATCACCTCCCTGGACCCGCTGGCAATGCTCTTCCTTATGCACCCCAGGATTCCATTTGCCTTCTTGGCCACCAGGGCACACTGCCAGCTCAGATGCTTCTGTATTTTGTGCTCTTCCTCCACTGCACACTGAAGGAGTGAACAGGTGGGTAGATGAGGAAGGTAAGCATATTCTAGTGGGGCAGGACTCCCACTTCACTCCCAGAATGAGGGCACTAAGCACACACAGAGCCCCTGCCACAGCTGGCCCTCCCTTACCTTTCTCATCCTGGCTTCTCATCTCCATCCCACTCCTGAGCCTTGCATTCCTTTTAATGCCTTTGGCTCTGCACCTTCCCTGAATGCAGCAGTCATTATTCCAACCAACCCATCCATCTTTTCTTTCCTGTACTTGGTTCAATGGAATAATTAACGGTTTCACTGGAGCTGACCCAAATGGCCCTAATCAAGAGGAATTGGCAAGCTGGCAAACACCCTGCAGATGCCTGTCAGGGATGAAGTAAGATCACCTTTTCTGTAATAGATACCAGGATTAATAAAAACAAACTGCTTCTTGTCTTTCCCATGTTCATCATTTATTAGAAATAGCAGAAAGGATTTCAGATTTTTAGATTAATGCTGTGGGCCCCACCTGTGCAGCATGGGGATGGATGCAGGATATGTTATATATATTCCTTTACACTGCTTTTGGTTTTTGTTTTTGTCTTCCTCTTATGTTTAGGCATTACACCCTGAGGCAAATGTAAAGATGTAAACATCTGGTTTCTAATGGTTTACGTCCTGAAAATTAAGTCACTTCTTTTACAAATGCAATTGTTATCAGACAAAGGAAGAGAAATGCTTTATCATGGGATTGCTGTTATTTACTAATAATTTATAGGAACACTGGTATCAGACAGATAAGCATCTCCTTATCAATGTAATCATCCAGCAAATTCATGGCTGCTGGAACAAAGCCCTTTGAAGTATGTAGCAACTCACTTTTCTTTCACTCAAGAGAGAAGCAGACAGAGAGGATGAACTGAGACACAGCTGAAATTTAACCCATTTCCTACAAGACAATTGCCAAGCTTTAGTGTGCTCCTTTGGCAGAAATGCTCTCTCAGAGCAGCAAAGTGTGTTGTCTGAGGGACTGACTTTATCACTCTCTGTGACTGCCTGAAAGAAGGTTGTGGCCAGACAGGGATCAGCCTCTTCTCCCAGGCAACCCATGACAAGACAAGAGGACATCATAATCTTAAACTCCGCCAGGGGAGGTTTAGGTTGGACGTTAGGAAGTTTTTTCACAGAAAGCATGGTTAGATTTTGGAATGGGCTGCCCAGGGACGTGGTGGAGTCACTGTTCTGGTGGTGTTTAAGGAAAGACTGGATGTGACATTCAGTGCTCTGGTCTAGTTGGAAGGTGTTGGGTTGTGGGTTGGACTCAGTGATTTCAGAGGTCTTTTCCAGTATGGTTGATCCTGTGATTCGAAGAAAGCAATAACAGTGAAGTGCTGTTATACAGTGGATAGAATGAAGCAATAAATAAGACTCCTAAGCACTCTGGAAGCAAAGATTATTCTCCTTAAAAAAGCCCCACAAATGAACAACCATGGACACGATCTGCGTTCATTCAAGGCTTTCATGTTGTCATGCTCCATCATGAGTGTTTGCCAAGCTTTGTGTTCAGTGACATCTCCTCAGTGACTCCTTTTCAGCTTGTTGAGTGCTTCTGCTGCTATTTACAAGTGCAGCCATAGTCTCTCGAGGTAGGCTTTAAAGTGTATGGATCTGACTGATGTGAGACAGTATTTGAATAGACACGTGAAATGAAAAGTATGCTTCTTATTGCCTATTTGTTTCTCCTTGGAAATGCTGAATTCACTTGAGCCCATGCTGACAATGATCTGTGTTTATGAAGATTCATAACTGAGTGATAGATACTCTAAAATAGCCTGAAAATCCCACAGCAAGTGTGTAAAAGGAACATGTTCAGGAATAAAGAGAATTCGACTGGGAACAATGAGACCTTTTGGGCTGACATAATAATACCATGACATTTTCCTCTTCTTTCTGCTATGGCTACCACACACTCAGGACCCTGCTGTACAGTCTGTACTGATTTTGGCCAATGTCTCATTCCATAGGTGAGACAGGTGAGACTGCTCTTCATGTAAGGTGTTGCTCCTTGTAAGTAATGGTATCATGGTCCCTAATGAGTTTAAATTGTTTAAATAATGCCTGAAAGACAAATGTCCTGACTACAGTACCAGACAGGGACAATGAGTTAGACTGTGTGTGAGAGGGTAAATGTTTTTCTACCTTTATGAAGCTAATACATTTATGAATGGAGCTCAAATTATGAATTACCTACCTTCTGTATTAGATTTGTATCAGATTCCTGTTTCTTCAATTTTACAGAACAGTGTTTTTTAAAGGGCATTCTATAAAATGAACAGTCTGGGTAATCTTGGAAAGAATCTTTCCTTTTTCATTAATGAAACAGGATAAAAATCCCAGCAGACTCTATAGTACACTTATCCCTAGGAATGTGTGAATTGAGATTAGTTGACAATTAAGTTATCTGGTATTGATTTTACATGCACTGTTAACCTGCTAACCCCTGGCTAGCAGAGATAGAGTCTAGCTTAATGTTGTTCTGTTAGGTTTTTTTCAAAATAAACAGTGAAACATTATGTAGCAATTTTCACAAAAATGTTCTCATTTGTTTTATACCTCTCAAAAATGCATGAACAAGTTTGTTCCATAAGTACTTGTTTGGTAGAAATTACTTTGCGCTCAGTTTAGGAAACTCAATCTCCACATTTTCAAGGAAGTAAATAGAACACTGAGTTTGAAAAGAGAATGTTTAGCTCTAGCTTTTACTAATTTCTCAGTGGCTATCACCAGAACATGATTAAGACTATTCCATTATCATGTGGGGAATTATGATTTGTCATTTAGATCAGTGAATCACAGTATCATAGAATGGTTTGGGTTGGAAAGGACCTTAAAGTATCATCGAGTTTCCACCACCCTGCCATGGATAGGAACGAGTCCCACTACACCAGGCTGTTAAAAATTTGGGAGTGTTCAATGTCTTGCAGAACAAATCAAAAAGACTTCCTTTTAAAAGCCTGCACTAAATATTATCCATGGGCAAATCAAAATGAGATCACCTCTTTTGGTTCAAAACAAAATAGGCATGACACAAATTCCTTCTCAGCTGGAAGGTGAGTAGCAGAGCAGCTTTGCTCAGAAAGGAGAGCATTTCACAGGCTATGCAGAACTCACAGGAATATCCCTGTGCCAGTCACAAGGAGCTAATGTTGCTGGCTGGCCTTAGGAGCTGTAGAACAGGAGAGGGCAGAATGATCAGCATAAAGAGTGCTGTGGCAACATCTTTGTGGAAAAAGCAGTCCGTTTTCAGGAGCAAAATGAGACCAGAAGTAGGCTGGGAATAAAGCTGCCTTGGATCTCAGCAGCAAAGCTGAGCTGTAACTTTAGGCTCAGCCTAAAGGCACCCAGCAGCAAGTGCTCATGCCATGTGCACCCTCTGAGCTCCCAGGCAGTGATCAGCACAGCCCCCAGAGCTGGGAGCTCACCTGCACAGAGCTCTCTCTCAAAGCTCTCCCAGACCCTCTGTGTCAGGCTTCTCCAGCCACAAACTTTGTGCAGCCCTGTCACACTGGTGTAAAGGAGGCTCTTCTGAGTTATCTGCACTTCTCTCCTCTTCCCCTGAGTGTAATTTAATTGGCATAAGAAAGTTGTTTTACAGTTGAAGCCTGATACAATCTCAGGCGTTGTGCTTCTCACTGATTTAGCTCTCTTCCTAGGTGGGATCTCTACAGGAATGAGGCTGTTCTGCAACTGCTTTAAGCTGCAAAATCTGAGGGGCAGCTGTCACAAGAGAGGTCCTGCCCTGTCCCTTTGCTGGCCTGTGTGTTTTCTACATCCACCTTTGTATTCCTATGAGTACTGATACCTGAGACCTGGGCAGTCTCAAGAAGCAGGTCCAGCTGGCAGCTGGACCAGAAAGAAATGAAACACTTTTTGGCATCCAGATTGGTTTTAGTGTGGAAGTTACCAAGCAAAATATGAGCTAGCTGTGAGCTAGAGCACAGGCAGGCAGGCAACTTGGGGAGATTCAGCAGGGCAGGTGGCTGCTAGTTTACTGTTTAGGATGGAGAGTGTATCACCACACATTAGAGCTCTGGGGGGAAAGTCTGTCCTCTTCAGGGTCTTGTGGGATCTCACTCTGGCTGCCTGCAAGGCTCTTTCCTCCGATTTTCCTATAATGGTACTGGGGAAAAGGTGTCCTTGCAGCTGCCCATCTAACTGTGCAATAACACATGTCCACCTGCAGCTTCTTCCCAGTCTCTAAACTTGTGATGTTCTTACAAGTTTCTTCTTCAACATCAATTATTCCTCTAAGAAAATGTAAGGGTTTTAACAACATTTTTTGCACTCCACTGCCTTTAAGGCAGGGCTATAAATCATACTAAATGCCTCCACATTATGTAAATTGACTCGTTTGCAGAACATTTTTCATTCAGTATAAATAGAGCAATTACACCCTTTGATGTTTGCCTAAAATTGCTATTTCTTTTCCCCCTTCCAAAGGGGAACTTTTAATTTGTGTCATCTTTTCTCTTGTGTTATATATTAAATGAGAATGAGCTGCAAATGCTTCATCCCAGCTCTCCTTTTCAAAAAAACATCTATGTTTGACCTGCTATCTTCCTAGCCCTCCTCCTCCTCATGTGTGTCCTTTCCACTGGTTCATTTAACCTCTTTCACTCTTTGTGCATTTCCTTCTTGTATCATTAGGTGACGCTTTCAATACTTTCAATTTTCTTTCTCTTTTTTCGGAGCGTGTTTCATGCTTCAGGACATTCAAGAAGTGTCTTCTTTTGCCGTGTCATGGCCAAACATCTTAAAGAGCTTCTTTTATGTCAGTTAATTCATCATTTTGCCAAAGCTTCTCTGGGTTTCTATATTGGTCATCCCATTGATGCCCTTGACACAAACAGTTGAGTACTAGAGCACTTCTGCTTTTCTGCAACACCAATTATGTGCTAGCTTTGTATGTTGCATCAAAGTTACCTATAACAATCATGTTTTGATCCAAGAGAACCTGAACAAATATTATTTGATCCAATAATGACCTGAACAATGAAAGCAGCAGTTTCCAGAATATGGCCTTTAGAAAAAGGCATGGCAGCCTAAAAAACAGAGTGCAGCTCAAATTTTTCCCAAAGTATCAGGAGAATGACAGAAATCCCAGAATAGCTGGGATTGGAAGGGACTTCTGGAGATCATCTAGCCCAGATCCCCTGCTAAAGCAAGTTCATCTGGAGCTGGTTGCACAGACTCACATCCAGGACAATTTTGAGTACCTCCAGAGAAGGAGATTTCACAACCTCTCTGTGCAGCCTCTTCCAGTGCTCTGTCATCCTCACAGTAAAGAAGTTTTGGGGTTTTCTTTTCCTCATATTTAGATGGAACTTCAATTTGTGTCTGTTACCCCTTGTCCTGTTGTCGGGCAGCACTGAAGAGTCTGGGCCCATCCTGCTGACAACTGCCCACAGACAGAAATGCCTATTATTCTCAATGATTAATTTCTTTTATCTAGTTAATGAACTAATTAATTACTGAAAATAAAGATCAGTTTTGTGTGCCATTTTTATACACTGAAGATCTAAGCTGAGGGATGTCTGGCTTTGAACATCCAAGGATGCTGAGTTGGTCAGAGTCCAAGGTGCAGTGCAGTTCAGAAACTCCACCCCACTCTCCTGTGAGAAGATGAATTTTGTTGCAGTTAAAGTCAAGTAGATCTTTATTTGTCTGTTTCAGATAGAAAAATCCATGATGACAGTTTGCTTCTCAGTATCATTTATTTTCTTAATTGTTTTTCCATGGTGCTTCTTTAATAACAGGGACACATACAGTCAGTCACCCTGACAAAAGCACTCTTTCAGTTAGCAGGTGGAAGTTCACAGTTGATTTTATCCCTACAAGTGTCATCTTTCCTTGTCTTTGTGTCAGTGTTTTTGCACAAAAAGTCAATTAATTCATCTGCAGCTATGATTTCTTTGCAATGCTGTAAACCTTTAAGTACTTCTGAAGCTCAAACAATTAAGTGTGCCAGTTTTTCTCTTGTCCAGCATCTTCTGTGCATCTTTAACTGATACAGGCTGTACTGCTGTTTTCAAGAGAATGCTCCTTATAATCTTAGTAAGAAGTTTCTGCTATATAATTATTTAAATGCTTCCTGTCTTAGATTAATTGACCACACTGATTCTGCAGACTTTATCACAGAGTGAATTTTTGTTGCTTCATCTGATCCCTTTTATTTTATCCTTTTTTTTTTTTTAATTTTTCACTGAAGGATGTATTCATTTTGTAAATTAACATCATAGCTTTTGACAAAAATGCTGGCGTCTCTGCAAAATCAGGGATCTGCTGAACAAGGTTTTGTTCAGTTAGGTATAACTGGATGTTGGAAGCTCAGCTGGCTTTGAAACTATCTGACCACCTCCAGGAAGCCCCTTTTTGTTTTCACATCACTGCTCCCCTCATAGCTGTATTATCTGTTACTGAGGCAATAAGCGTCTTCTTAATTTTCTACTAGTCAATTCTTTATCCTTAACTAAACCATCAAATATCCATGACTTTGTTCTTGGAAAGAGCTGATTTTTTGCTGTACCTTTGCTACCTGCTGTAGCAAAGTGTCCACAAAACACTCATGGGAGATACTGGGTAATTTTCAGATAATGGGTAAGGCAGACTGATGGTATGTTTGGAACAATTAGGATCAAGATAATACTGTTTTCTAATGGATTGTCCCATTTATATGTTCTTTCCTTTCCTTAACCCGGGACAATTTTCTTTGGAGCTGTCTTCCCACTTGAGGTCAGTTTCCAAACACAGTCTAGTCCCATAAGAAATGAAGGCTGTGAGTGGCTCAGCTGGAAAACTTCCATTGCAACCAAATTGTTCAAAGATAAAGTCTATACATAATTTTTTTTACAAACACTGATAATTCAGTGTCATTTCACTCTAATCAACCCCAAGGGATCTATTAACAAAAACCTGAGTTACTCTCATCTTTTGGGGCAGCTTGCCACAGAGGTGAAGGGCTGGATTTTGCCTCAAGCCTCTAAGCAGTTGTTACCCAGACTGTTGAGGAGCTTTGCTGGAAGTTTTCTTAAAATCTTCAACTGCCCTTCTTCAAAATTAAAAATTCCTTGCCTGGTTACAGTAAACATGGAGACATTTAAAGCCACTGTCCACTTCCATATGAGTCACCCTGTCCATGCTTTCTGGAAGTTTTGTGCACACGCTTTTCACCTTTGCACTTAAAGGTTTGACATTATATGTTTCCCCTCAGGCTCAGAAGAAGAGTAAAAAGAGGGAAAAACTCTGTATTTTAAATGTCTCTTGAGCCTCAGCTCACAAACTTAGAAATGATCTTCTGTGAGAGCCACTGTTTACTCTCTCCAGTCACAGAAAATTCCTTGTGACTGAAATTGTAAAAAGTGTTTATTTGAATGTTTAAACCCCTGACAGTTCTTTCATTCCTTATTAGAGAAGTTTTAGTGTATCCTTTATCTTATTGGAACACATGCAGGCAAATTATCCTTGTTTACCTCCCTTACTATGGCAACCCCTTCTGGCTTTCCTTTTCAGTCCTTAGAGGGGGAAACCTTCCTTTTCTTTGCTCTCTGCCAGCCCTGGGCACTGCTTTGACACTGTTCCCAAGCCCTCCTGATTCATTGTGGCCCCACACAGAAGTTGTTACAGACTGTTCCTGTAGTCCAGGGGTTTCACATGCAGAAGAGGGGAAAAGTCCTGTTCTGTTTACAGTGAGCCATCACCTACCTTTGCCACACAGGGGTTAACGATGCAGTGACTGCGGTCAGCAGCACTGCAGGACATCAGAGATGTAATCTGCCTTGCGAAAAGCAGTGTTGTTAATTTACGGGAATTAAATGTTTTCTTTTATGCAGGAAAAAACAAAAACAAAGGAAAAATTTCTCCTCACATAAGTTTACTCTACTATTTTACTGTTACTAAGGTGCCCTCCAGCCAGGCAGGGGACAGGTCAGGAGCCATCACAACAAGCTGGGCACGAGTGAGCTTTCAGCTGGATGATTTGAGAGGAAGGTGCATCTCATGCCTATGGAGCAGGTAGAAACAGTTAGAAAATGAAGTAGTGCAAGTGTTTCCTGTGGGGCTTGCTCTGAATGGGTGCCATGTGGGAAATCTGTGAGGTGCCACAGAGCCAGCACCCCTTTTGAGACCAGGACTAGCAGAGCTGTCAACTTTCTTTCCCATGCCTGCCCTATAAATCATGCCTATTTATAAAGTTTTGGCCACCAGCAATGATCCCTGGTGTCAGTACAGATTCTAAGTCCATATCTCTAAGAAGCACAATTTTTCAGAAGAAGTAAATTGCACCAATTTTTCTCAAATGGCAATAACACCACTTTTATCCAAACTTTTGGTGGACAAGGGCCATTTAATGAGGTCTGAAATCCCATTCTAGACAAAGTCTCTGGCAGCAGACAAGAACATGGGTATTTAATGTCTAAAGTTTAGACACTCTGGATCTGCCAGACTGTTGAGGTATTTAATCTTGACTCATTATTGTGAGTGATTTGTGAACATCTGAGGAATAAAAGCAATGATTTCGTTTTCATTTATTTTCATAACAATATTTATCATTTATAGTAACTAGGACAGCTTCCTGCAATTTGGGAAAACCTCCATGTATTCTTACAGAATTTAATGAATCACCATGGAGCCCATATTGCATTTCAAACACTTGGAGAGAGCTAGTCATTATTCACCTGCCTCCAGATTTCAATCAACAGCTCTGGGAAGCAGAAAAATGAAAGAAAAAACTCTTGAAATAGAATCAGGGAAATAACTTACTATTGCTTACAGAAATTAAACATGTTTATAGAAAAAGGAATGATTCTGTAAAGGCTTCTCAACAGGAATAAATTTACTACCAGTTTGATTTATAATGATTCAGTCAGCAAATAAATAGGAGTGATCCATTGACAATAAAAAAATACTGTTATTTAGAAATATGATTCTGCTATGATGCAAAGACAGTCTTGATAGAATGACTTGACTCTTTTGTATTAAAAGTGGGGGAAGATAGTTGGAGATCAAGATCTCTTGGATATATAGCTTAGTGATTGCATCAGATGTTGAGAATGGGAAGCTTACTACAAAGGTTTTTGAAAAGAACCTGCATGCTGAAATAGCAGATCAAGGTCTAGAAACACACATACTCATAGCACAATAGCACCTCAAAATCCCATATAAAATCAATTATATCATCCCAAACTACTCAACACCACCAACTCTAACTGATGCTATGTATTAGATTTATTTTCTTCCTTTCTTTTGTGTTATCAAATGGAGGACAGTACATATGGAAATCAAATTTCAGTACAATTCAGAAGCTGGTGCAGTTGTTTATTTGATTTCAAATATTTTTGTATATGAAACTTGAGCTGGAGAAGGTATGAGTGAAGGTTGCTGCTAGACATTGTACAGTGTGAAGAAGTGTTGAATATAGCAAAAAGCCATTATTGTCCTCTGGGCAATCTTTTCAGTGCTGAGTGGGCCTGACTGTACTTATCGGGAAACTTATATTGCAGCAACTTCTGTCAGTAAAATACACAGGTGGCTGATGGCTGTGTGACCTGTAAGGGCATATGGAAGAATGAACTTCAAAGCACTTAAATCAATAGAAATTTTGTCTGCACTACTCCTCATCAAAGTTATCCATGCTACTTTTCTGCCCTTTCTTTTCCTATGGAAAATTGCCACCAAACTGTACTGTCTGCCCAGAAACACCCTTTGTCTTGACTCTTGATGATTAAACAGGTTTTGAAGTGCCATCCACTTACTGCAGTCATGCTGTTGAGTAAGGATAGTGTGATTAGATAGAGTAAGGCTTTAAACAGCTAAATCTCACAACAGAGATCAGCTGGCTCTGTTTTTTCTTTGTTTTTGTGCTAGACTTCACCATTTTAGCAAAACGTCACTTCAGGCTTTTTTATGATACACCTTTTTCCTTCAGTGAGGGTGTTAATATTTTAATTACAAGGCAGTGTGATCTCTTTTTGCAATGTTTGTGCCTGCTGTAGCAGTGCTTCTCTAAGAGCACTCACATTCAAGGGAAGGGTAAGTCTTACTATTTGATAGTCTCTTTTGTGACTATTGGTTAGGTGTTAATGGACTTTGCCATTAGTAACATTTTTGCTTTTAACTCAGAACCCCTCACTCCTCAGGATGTGTCAGGCTTCATTTGTTGCTGTCTTTTGAATACTCCTCCTCTGAGGCTGATTTATGAAGAGGCCATTTTTAAGGTGGATCATGAATACTAGTGAAGGATGCCCCTTACAGGTGACTTATATAACTGCCTGAGCATGAAACGTTAAAGAATTATCAACAGGGATGACAGGGGACTGATTTTGAAATTCCTTAAGACTCAACATAGAACCAGTGAAATCCTCTAAATCTACAGAGTCAGAGGCTACAGAAGTTAATCCACACAATTGAATCTGCAAATCCCCTTCAACCCCAAATTTGGTGTTTGTATATCTTGAAAGAAATGTTAAAAGTCATTTTACTGAGAATATATAGATAGTCAGCCTTCTTCTAGGTTGTCTCTTCAGACTTCTGTAAATGTATCAATACTCATATATATTTGAGACAGATATATATCACCATTTAAGTTCTCTTGCATGTACCAAGCCACTTCCAAGAGCAGATGAAAGGTCCATGATGTGCTGACAATAGTTTTTTCTCTCTCATGAGCGTCTGTGAGCCTGAGCAACAGATTGATGTATCTGGAGAGGTGACAAAGAGTTTGGGTCTGTCTGCACTCCACAGGACAACCTGCTCCCATTACTGCTGTAAGGTCTCACAGGAATTAAAGCAGGATTAAAATTTAGAAGAAATTGCTCAAAATAACATAGAAAATCTAACAGACTTTTTTTTTACTTTTACAAAGAGTACCTTTTAAATCAAAGCTTTTCTATTAGTGTCTACAATACAATAAAACTGGATTAAGCTTTGTAAGTCTTACACTGAAGCAGCTTTATAAGCTTTGCATGCTATTGCATTAATCAGGGAATTCTCTATTTCCTTTTGTGTACTGTCAGGTTGTGGGGTTTTTTTTGTGTGGTTTTTTGCCTTTTTTTTTTTGGGGGGGGTGGGGATGCAAGAATGTGGAGTCTAGGCAGATGATTACAGAATTAAAAGCTGCTTCCCTTTTCAGAGAAGCAGTTCTTATTGTGCAGAGAGACAGACAGGAATTGAGCTCAAGGAGGTGGAAATGCAGGTAAACAGGAGCCTGACATTTATGAGCATGCAGGCATTTTTGGATTTCAATCCACATATGCAAAAGTTAGCCACTCTGCAACTAACTTGTTTTGCATCTGAGCAGAGAAGGGTGCTATAATGAAAAAATTACTAAATCAGAAGATGGCATGACCACTTAAATTCAGTTTTAAATTCATGTGTATTTTTGGAAGTGTAAGACATGGACACTTGAAATGTAAATCACTGCCACTTGAACACAGCTCGGGAGAAACATTTCTGAGCATATGGCTCTGTTTTGTCTCAAAGAGACTGAAAGAAAAAAGTGGGGTTTGTGAGTATGAGGTTTCTTACTCATTCAATACATAATAAAGACAAATTTTCAGTCTTTGGGGAAAGATACTGGTTTTCCAGGATCCTTCTAATATTCTATGGTGTTTTAAAGTCTTCTTATTTACTAAATCTGTTTTGATTTCATAGTATTCATTACATATTCATTAAAGTATTAATAGACTAGTTTGTAGCATGTTATTAACACATGGTTTTCATTGGGACCCTCTAACAATTTGCCAAATGGGGTGAGCAGGACTGAGTTTTTTGAAAGCAACCTGGTACTGCTTTAACTTGCAAGAAACACTCCCCAAATCTGGAAGCCAATTGTGTTCCAAATACAGAGTCTTTTTTATTGCAGCTAATGCACTCTGTAACAAAAATATTATTCGTCATTCTCTGGAGCAGTCACATACACCATACCAGTCCCACTGGTATTGGTGCCCAAGGGGACCTCTGATCTTGAAACATAGCTAAATAACTAGAATGTCACAATGCTGCTACAACTTTGGGGCAGAGTGTGCATCTGTGGAGCTGTTGTACCTCGCAGTCATTTGCTTTCCTGAGCCTTTTCACCCTTCTCATCATGTAAAGTCGCCTTAAGCTGCTTAAAATGTACTCAGTATTGGGATACATTTTGGACTTCTTCCAAATGTGCAAAAGTACAACTCCTAGTTCTTAAGCCTGGCAGAAGTCTGGCTACTTGAAACTGGCAGAGCTGTACAAAATGCTTTTAATGTCAGTGAGAGCCAAGCTGAACTATTTTGTTTTGCCATTAACTCTCTGGGCACAGACTAAGACATAATGTGTTTATTTTTAAGTCAGAGAATGCTCATGCAAATTGTTAAATAATTTCTTTAAATTGTGGTATAAACAAAATTTCTTTTGTTATAGTGCTTCAAGCAATAACTGTTTTCAGGGAAATTACCTTAATGAAGCTATTTACTTTATTTCTCATTATTCATACATTTCTGTTATTATTCACATAGTAGATTTGTTGGCATTAGGATAGTTGTACACAGCTAATTTGTGGCCTTTTTTGAGGGGATTGATTTATCTGTTTTATTCCATTCCTTAAATTGCAATGAGGCAATAAAATAGGCAGAAAGTAGTGAATATACCTACAAATTTAAAGATGTCAGCTCATGATGGAAATTACAGCAAAGAACTGAAATAATAAAAAGTTTTTATGTCCCAAGGATGGGTTAACTTGGACGAAGGGCTGGGATAGTGTTGCCATCTTATTGCAAAAGTTTCATACCTTGTTGGTGATTTCTCATAGGCAGCTCCTCACAGCACTGACTCTTTCTTTTTCACAGCACAGCCAACAAACTCCAGCTCCCTTCTCGCCCAGCTAACCCACTTTTTGTAGCACTCATCCTCATTGGACACAGCTGTGGCCTGTTAAGGGCAGGCCTGTTCCTAATCTTTGGTGATTAGTACAGCTGCAGCTCCTCAGGGGTGAGATTACCTTCTGCACTATCTTTATTTTCTTATTTTCTATCTTATTCGATCCCCCACAGGATAGTATCCATGTAAGGATCTCCTGCACTGTAACAGCTTTTCCTTAGCTAAACCATCAGCCATTGGTCTGTATTTTCACCCCACCCCAGAGAGTGCAACACACACTTTGAGTTTGGTGTAATACATACAGTTTGACAAGCTCCCACATGCCCCCAGTATCACTTCAGGTACTTTTAATATCTCAGATCTCTTGGCCAGTTGGCCTCAATTGCAGAGATTGTTCCTTGGTCTTCTCTTTCCTTGGTGTAGACATGTACAAGGATACTCCAGATGCAGGTGGTCTTGAGTCAGACATTTCCTGGGAAGTAAGGAGAATGCTGCCCACAGGTAAATGATGCAGATAACTTTTAAACCTATTTTCATTGTCATTATAGAACATGGTGATAAAACACTTCTCAGGTTTCTCATCTGCCATAAAAATTGCAATTTTGCATGTCAGTGTTAGTTGGGCAGCAAGATAGTCTTGTGTGATGGCGTGACCTGGGAATTAGGCTGAGGAGCGGTGGTGGTGGTGGAGAAGCTCTTTGCTGAAGGTGAGACTACGGACTCCATATGGCCATGCAGTCATGTACAAACTCACACTTATGGAGAACAGCTCAAATCCAGGTTTCTTGTAGCATACAGTAAACAAAACCAAAGCAATCCTCCATAGCTCAGTATGACCTAAGATGGCACTTCTAGACAGGCTGCTGGAGTAGTGCTAACTGTGTGAGACTGGGCCATTTGGCACTTCCAGAGCATGTCAAACTGTACCAAAATACCCAGGCACTTCACCATATGCAGTAAGAATCAGAAATAAAACAATCTGTGGTGTCTAGAAGCTGGTATGTCACAGATATGTAAAGCTAACAGAAGGAAAATTGTAACTATTGACATAAGAGATGTGGTAACTGCCTTAGGCCACGTGGTGAATTCAGATTGTAATTTCACTGATGTGAGTGATTTTGTGCTGGTTGATCCCACCCAACTGATGTGCTGAACCAAAAGTATCATTGATTGAACAGGAGTGGGTTGGCTGCAAGATACACCAAATCAGAAGTAGCAACCAGACATCTTGTAACATACAGATTCCTCTGAAGTGACAGAGTGGCATAGTTGTATCTAAAGTCTTTCTTAATTTTTCCATGTAAGATTTTTTTTTTGGGTGCATTTTTACCATGCAATAAATCATCTGTATTAGCAACTAATATCTGCACTGGGCAGTACTTCTGCTTTGTAAAGTCCCTTTCTGTGAAGATATCAGAGCTTTTACAAACTGGATTCCAAACTTTTTTCAATTGGATTGCTCTAAATCACAATCAACACAAGTGGTTAGTGATGCTCTGATGTTGTAAACTGATACATCCTGATGTCTGCTTAGCAGCCAGAATATGGTGGGCAAAAGCAAGCGCAATAATTGTTTTCATTGAATGCATCTTAGAATCACTCTGGAAGTACCAGAGCAACCCTGAGTGTCTGAAAGGCAGGTGGCTGGGGTGAGAAAGGGCTCAGGAGTTACCAGTCCTCAGCAGGGACAAGGTTTTTGTCACCTGCTTCCCACTTTGCCACCTCCCTCCCTCAGCTTCCCAGCTGCTCTCAGAGCTTGCAAATTAATTTCAATCTGTTTGGTTCAGCTATCTATCTAATCTATCTATCTATCTATCTATCTAAACTCTCTGTCCTGCATGTGTGGTCCTCAGTGGCTCCCTCTGTACCTGCACAATCCTGCTGCCAAAATGAACCTTATTGCTCCCTTCAACTTCTTGTTCCTGTATGACCCAAGATGCTGGAATAATTTGGGTTAGTAATATCCATGGAAAAATTGCACTTGTGCCTCCCAAATATGTGGACTTCCTTAATTGAAATGGCAGCAATTAGTCCATAGTAATAGAGCTAAATGTTCAGAGGTGAGAACCTCTTCAGCCAGGTCCTCAGCATAAAAGGAAATGTATCCATCATTCTGCATATTTTTTTGCAACTGAAGAGGAAAGTTTTCACTTCTGTTTTCTCGCTGGTGTCACTTTAGTGTCAGATAATTATTCTAGACTGCTGGTCATGATAGATTCAGAAAAAAAATGGATTTCCACAGGCAGAATATCTCCAACTTACTAAGTATCTGGTTTTTCCAGTGATTTAATATATTTTTTGTGTATAGACATATACATACTCATGCAGATATAGGTATGCTCATATATATGCACACATATTGACAGATAAAAAGGTCTAGCTGTATAAGTGTACACATATAAATATAAAATATCCTGCTCAGTCCTGTTGTCTGTAAAATATTGATGACTCCTTTCTCCTTTCAAATATCAGGAAAAGACTTAGTATTTTTTCTATTGTCAGTATTAGCCAATTAGTTACTTCTGGATCCTTTTTCCTCCAGATATTTTTTATCATCTCCTTAGAATGAGTAATTAAATGCCGATATAATTAAAATTTTAAAAAATCAATTTACTGCAAATTAAAGAAAATACCAAATAATTTAGACTTGAGGGTGACACCAGGTAACATAAAATAGCAAAATACCAGGATGCCTCAGTTCTCTCCCACTTTATCTGCCTTTACAGCTGCTTTTCACAGACTTTTCTGTCAGCAGTGAAGTGGTACCCATACTGTTTGTGCTTATGTAGCCCAAGAGAAGATTTTTGTAGTCTCAGCCTCCTTGCTGCACTTAGAAGCTTTGCTTCAGTGACTTGAATTAATGCAGTGATTATTCAGTGCAGAAAAAAAAACCCAAACCAAATAAAACCCCCAAGACAACCCCACTGGAAGAATGGATAAGGCAAGTTATTTGCTTTTTTGGAATAGTAGATTCTGACATGAAAAAAAAGTGTCCTGTAAAGACCCTATGAATTGAACAAGTTTTTTTTCCCCCCTGAGGGTCTCTAAGTTATTAATTGGGAGGGTTTCAACATTTTTTTACAGTTTCAGTGCTGACTTCATTTCCAGATTGCAGCAGGCACATAGACATGGCACTCACTGGCTCTGCTTGCTACATCCTGTTTGCACATCTTGTCAAAATCAGGAGCAGCAGGCAATTCCTGGCTCAGAGAAGGAGAGTTTTCCACCTCACTGAGGAGCCCTCTGCCCCAGCACATGGAGAAACAGGGGCTGTGATGGACACATGGACTGGTCCAATTTGCACCCAGGGAAAAAGCAGGAACCTGTGTCAGTAGAGATCTGGGTTGGACATTAGGAAAAGGTTCTTCACCCAGAGAGTGGCTGGGCACTGGAACTGGTGCTGGAGTTGAAGTGTTCAGCCTGCCAGAGTTCACAAAGTGCTTGGACAACCCTTGGGCATGTGAAGGGATTCCTGGGGCTGTCCTGTGCAGGGCCAGGAGCTGGAATTTGGTGGTTCGTGTGAGCCCCATCTGGCTCAGGATTTTTTATGATTCTATCAGTTTTTGACAATATCACACATGAAAGTCTGATAAATCTAAAACTAGATAAATAATCCCAGATATGTAGATATTTCTTCACTTTTGCTGGTGTTTTTGTTCCTGGTTTATTCGTATTTTGAAAAAAAAATTAAATCTCATGACAAGAATAAAGCAATAATTTGGTAACATTTATATGATTTATATATAACTTGAGTAATATACAAGTATTATTTTTGAGGCCCACCGAACACTGAGATATTCTAGTGAGATGAACTCATTATTCAGATTATTTCCATCTCAGCTGGAACTGCTGAGACAAGACTAATTTAAACTAACTCACAGAATAACTTATTTTCTTAAGAATGAGACTATCTGTAGACACTTTTAGTTGCAATTAATGATTTACCAGATTAAAAAAAAACCTAGATGGAAAAATGTATATGTTACAATTTGACATTGGTAAATGATTTTATCATAATTCACACCTAGTATGTGAAAGCTGTTGTGGTTCAGAGGAAATGAAGTTGCTTGTAAAAGGCTCATTATTGCACAAATACAATGAGATGTATCTGAAGAATAAATTCTAAACAAAATTGCTTGTACATTTCCATCATATCAGACTAGGCAGAGCAGCTTCTAAGGGAAATCATGTTTGTTTTATTCCTAGTCATCTGTAGCACTGGTGACAAGTATGTTGTAGTAGTATGTATTCAGTAGTATGTTAGATAGGTGACAGCAAATATCTGGTGACAAGTTGGCAATTAAAGTGTGTGATGCCTTTAGACATTTGCTATGAAAGGTGGTTTTGACTTTTCTTCCTTTGAAATATATCATGCAATGTCTGATGAAGAGGACATATGTTACAATTTAAAAGCATTGGTGACATACTGATCAAGGAAAGAGGTTATATTTTAGGATAAATAGTTGTGTTTTCAATCTATTCTGGGAACACTGAATGTTGATGTTAAAACTGCAATTATTTAATTCATGAGATGATCCATGTTTCATCATTTGAACAGAGCAACTCACCTCCCTTTAAATTGCTTCTAAGTTGAAAAAAAACCAAACCACCACCCCACCACCCAACTATCACTGGCTGAGTGGACTGCTTAGGTCTGTGGGAATGAACTGGTAGGTTTGAATACTTCATAGTCCAAACATGTTCAACTGCAGTGCTGAATACTTTGGAGAAGCAGGTCTGATAATCGCAGTGGCCAGATAATCTGTTAGGAAAGGTTCTTCTTTAGGCAGTTAGCACTTGCCATATGTCCTCAAGCATAAAGAAAAACGTCCTCTATGAATGTGTCTTATCAATCAATTGCAGGTGTTCCTGTTATGTGGAACTGACTCTTCTGTGAATTCCTGCTCTCTTGTTCTCAGCATTATCATCTGACAGTGAATTTCAGGTGCTGCATGCTCTGTGAGAAGTATTTCCCTTTAGCCTTTCCATTTAATGTCACCTTGTTCATCTTCTGAGAAAGGGCAAATGAGAGTCCTTTGAATTACCTTCTCTGGATCATTCATTACAATAGGCAGAGGTGATAGAGCTTCTGATTATTAAGTTTGGTATTCCTATTTTGTTTCCTATTACAATACCCTTTTTTCAGTTGCTTTTAACTTTGTCAGACATGAATGCTTCAGGCTGTAAATGTCAGTGCTACGTGCTCACCCTAAGCTGAACATTTTGCAGAGGTTTCAGGCAAAGTAGATTAGCCACTTCTGAGAAGGAAGAAAACAACTAGGAAAAAAAAACAAAGAAAAAAAAAAACAAAAAGAAAAGGTGTTTTTCAGTATTAAAAAAGCACTATGATGCAATTTTGATTATTCAGCTATAATCTAGGCCCTGTGGCTCAGGGTCTTGAGAACTGTGTCTTAATGATCTCTTCTCCTTTGAATATTCACTCTGTAACAGCTGCTCTGTGCAGCCTGTTGTCCCAGTCCCTGTTTCTCCTTTCCTGTGTAGCAGCAAAGGCACTCATTCCCTTACGGGTCCCAAATCAGCCTGGGCTGAGTCAGGGATGGGGAACATCAGTGTGGGTACACTGAGGCTGAAAGGGGGAGTAGGGAAAAGAAAGCCAGGTCAGGAAGAAATGGTGACTGTGGGAGAAGATTGGGCATTGGGAGGAGTCAGGTCCCCCCACAGCATCAGACAGGGCTGAAGACCTCAGCTGCACCCATCTTGTGCTTCAAAGCAGCAGGCGTGAGATGATGGGCAGGGTGTCCCAGCCAGGCTGTGGTGACACAAGGAGCCAGCCCAGGAGCTGCAGCTGAGGGGCTGCAGTTGCTCCAACCCCAGCACCCAGCCATGATGGGAACAATACCCTGTGAACAAATGGAATGGAAAGTGCTTCAGAGCAAAGGAATGCTACAGTTCAGCTTGTCAGTGCATGGGATTACATCTCTCTTGAGCACTCTGTTTTGAAGTCTTCAATTATATGATTACTTATCATTTTGGCTAAATGTCACCTACTCAGTCAAAACACAGAATTAAACTTCTTAAGGGAAGAATATCAAACATGTTGTAGAGAAGATGGCTCCTTGTAAGATCTCAGCCCCATTTATTAAAGATAGTTGGAGGAGTTGCAGGAACCTCTTGGAGGAAAAAAGAATGGCCAGGTGATGCTGTGGAGGATCAGCTACAATTATTGCATCTGCCAACATGTTCCAGTGCAAGGGCATTCAAGGCATACGGTGAGCTTTTCACATGTGCTCAAAATGTTCCTCATTTTCTGTGATGTGTGATATGAAACTCTGGATCAGGTCTATCAAAGCTCTGAACACTCAGATTTGTTTCTTGAATTAGAATTTGCTATACAAGGCTTTGAAAAAGTAAGGTTGAAAGTATCTCTAATTGGGTACTCAAAATTAATGCATGTTTTTAACTCTTATAGCTGTGTCTCATATCCCTCTTTGCAAAGTAGATCCCCACTCATTTGCTGGGCGTATAAAAAATAGGAGTCATTAACAGATCTCACATAACATAGGCATCATGGGAAGAAGCAAATAGTTCTGTCTCCAGTGTGTGGTTTCAATAGCCTGCAGGAGGTAAAATATGGAGACAAAAATGAGAAAAATATGACAATAGAGAGCTACTAAACATGTACTGAAAAAGATAAGATGCCTAGGAAAAAACAGTTTCATGTAATTACCAATGGTGTTTATGTCTACACGGGGATTGGCCCTGTAAAAGCAGTCAAACAAATGCTCCTCCACTGCCTCTCCAAAAATAAGAGGCTCAGTCTCCACAGTTTGTCCTTACCTGAAATTTCCACCACTGTGATTTTAATGACCCAGTCTTGAATGACCCCTGTTACTGACCTACCTGTTGAAACAGATTCACTGAAGTGAATATTCCAGAAAAAACAGCACTGCTCACTTATAGTCTCAATTAGCTCACAGTGGCATTGAAGCTCACCGAGCTTCCTTCTGTTCTGGTCCTTCTCCTGTGAAATACATCTTTACTTAAACTTTAAAAACTGTGACCACACAGACATAAATTTTCACATCCATTTTTTTCTCCATCAAAATACCAACACAAATACCTGAATACTTGGCTTGGAAAAGTTTAAGGGAAAGGGGTAGTGGGGGAGGGAAGTCCATTTAAGCATTCTCTTCCAGTTCAACTCCAAATTAGACATTTGCATTCAAAATCTGGAGTAAAAGGATTTTTTTTCAGGCCTTTGACTCTACTGGTTTTGTCAAGAAAGGGGGATGGTCCTCAGAAGAAAAAAATAACCAAAAAAACAGCAGAAAGTTATCCTCTGTAAACAAGTTTCAGAACAGGAAATGTACACAGTTCTGGCTGGATTTTTCAGCACAACATGGAAAATATGGCACATTTTGGCAGTGATGTCTGGTGTCTCTAGAGCCCTAGTGACATAGAAGGGCTTCTGAGACATGTTCAGGGCTCCAGGGCTGAGGTCTGAACAATCTTACCAATCTCTTGGACAGGATCACTTGCAAACACTGTGCATGACAGATAAGACATGTAGTTTCTGGGGAGTCAAAATGTACCCAATACCAAGCTGTTAACAAAATCTGTTTCTCACATTGAACAGAGGGAGTGACTGCCTTTCTCCATCCGAGACTGGGCAGCTGTTGATTCCAAATTTCTTGGTTCAATTTTTTTCTGGAAAGAATGGTATAGATGAGGTTCTGCAGCTGAATTGATGAAAAGTCTGATTGCCTCTAGGCAGTAGAGAGAAAAACAAAAGTGAAATTAGTCTGACTTACTTCAGGTGTGTGTGTTGAGATGCAATGACTCATGTCCTAGAAACTCCTGCTTCTCCACTGATTGCAAAGGGAGGCAAGGAGCCCACCTCAGGTCAAGGAAGCTGCACACATCTAGATTTAGTGAGATGAAACTCGCCGTGGAAGATGTTGTGCTTCCTCCCTCTGATAGGTAAACAGGAAACATAGGTGCTACACTGCATTATACAGGGAATGAGAGTATTCCTTACAGTACCCAGTCAGCCCCCATGGCAGAGCTAGGAAGATGAGACACTCCCCACAAATGTGGGCAGATGCATTGTTTTTTAAGCTGAGCCAGGCTCAGGAAACACAAGGAAGTAATTGGGAATGGCCCCAGTGCAAGGAGTGTGAGAAAAGACACTTTGCCTGGTCATAAACTATTTTGGGTTGGGAGGGACCTTTGGCCCCACCTGAATTTCCTGCACTGTACCCAAAAATAACGTGTCACATTTTATAAGCAATCATACAGCAAAGTGTGTGCTATTCAGAATGTCATCATTATGATTTTCAGTCACAAAAGACATTGTTCCTTAGCTTGATGAAGGACTCCCATTTGGAGTGGCTTAATGCAGACTAAGTAGTAGTTATGAGGAGAAAATCAGGAAGTGAATAGTAATTGCACTTGTCTGTTCATGATTAAAAAGGATATATTAAAAATCATATAATGCTTAAAAGATTATTTAAGAGGGTATTAATTTTAGTGGTGTGAATGATATAAGTCCAGAAAAACCTATTCTAAATTATCAATAGTAAGTAAAACCTATTTCTGGTAAATAAACCAATTTCTGTTTTGAAAAACATATTTTCTGCACCATTTAAGACAGCAGGAGCCCAATAGAAACATTAATTTGAATGAACAACTTTCACAGTGTCAATTCAGCAGTTCTAAATGACAATAAACAGAGTTGTAAACAATATATAAATGTGGTGAAGGACTATTACAGCTGGAACAATGTTCTCTTTAAGTGAATGGGGCAATCTGTGCCCTTAAACTAACAATGTATTTAAGAGTTGCCATGCCTGAAACTAGGGGCGCTCTGGTGTTCTGTGGAAATCTTCCAGGCAGCACAGAAGACAGAGGCTTAGTGGGGCACTGTTGGGGCTATTGCATTAGGGTGTGGTATGTTTTTTAACATGAGACATTTATAGGAACAGGATTCTGAGCCCTGAGTACCTTATCTGGGCTATAGACCATAAAAGGTGAGAGCAGGGCAAGTGTCAGAGGAGGCTGGGAAAACTCTACATGTGCTTTTAGCAAGTAGAAAGATCCTTGGGATAAGATCGTTAGAAATATGGACATCAAAGGAAGAGGAAGTACAATAATTTAAAAGCACGGGAATCAAGGAAATGATGGCATCAGCAACAAGCTCAGAGACCATCCAAAATGTATTTTTAAAATAAATTTGAAGACCCTGCAAATCCCCCCCCCCAAATGAGACAAACTTGTGATTTCTAATGCAAATGATGAAAAAAGATTTTACAAGGATGGGAAGGAGCCTGGTGGAGTGGGTCTGAATGCATCAATCAAGTGACTAAATAACCAGAATATTAATTTTGGGCTTTCCAAGAGCTATCAATACAGACTGTGACTAGAGTGTGTGCAGGGACTCCATTGCACAGCCAGCCTGGCAGCCTCAGCAGGCTCCCAAACCCAGATGGAACATGCTGAAGTCCTCAGGGCAGGACCCTGTACTACTGCAGGCATAAAATCTGACCTCTAGCCCAGAAACTAGGAAAGGAGGACACCAGAAGATAACAGGGGTATTACAGCCTGATAATAAAGTATGCTACTCTGTTTAAGAGACAGTTGAGTCACAGGAGAGAAGAAAAAGGAATTCAAAAACCAAACTGAGTCATCATACTGGGAGGGAGATGGTAGAATGAAGGGCTAAAAATGCTAAAGTGAGAAAAGAGAAACATGTCTCTGAACACAAACTGAAAGAAAAATAAACAGCTCATTTTTCAAATTCTCCTGTGCACCCATTACAGATCTGCCACCAGCACTGCTCAAACAAACCAGCTCTTTCAAGTCTTCTGGGCATCCATGCATGCTAACTGAGCTCCGCTGTTCTTCAGGACAGACAAATTATGGTACTGGATGAATCTAATCTTTTCCCTGTGGCAACTTTGGGAACTATGTGAAATGAAAGTGAGATAGTAGAACTGTGTGTTCTACCCAACATTGCAGCAGTATCACATTTAAATACATGCTCCTGACTTTGTGAAATACAATAATATTAATTTCAAAAGTTGGCCTACACTGATTATTTAATATTTTCTTCTTTTCTGTATTCATCATTTTTAAAAGGCAGGAGTGAAGCAAGGTTGATGCAAAGAGGAACACTTAAACTTTAGCCTTACTACTGGTACAAGCTAGAATCACATGTGTTTTGACATAAGGAATTAGGCTAGGGGACACATCTATACAGTAACAGATTATGACATTGGAAATGCTTTGTAGATAATTTTATATGTGTATATAGTCACACCCCCACAGAGCCATACCTCACTTAAATATTGGCAAAGTTCAAATGTAAATTTTTTGTCTAAGATTGACAGACTCTAAAAGCAAGCATATCTTGAAATTTAGTTTTCATATGAGCTGAAGGACTGATGTTACATGTGTGGAATGCTGATTAAAATGAAGAATTGAAAGAAAAAAGTCATGGCAACCAATGTGTGCAATGTAACAGCAATGAAATGCACCAATAAGCAAAATCACCCTGATGTATTGGGAGAGATGTAACTAAATACATTAAAGGAAATGGGTGAAGATATCATTGTGTGATAACTCACATGAAAAGTGGAGCCTTATGAGCAGAAGAAATATGATCTCTCTCCCAAGGATGTGATCATCCAGCACTTACACAGATCAAATCAAAACTGACACAGTTAAAAAATATTTGCGTAGATAACGAAATGCATGACTGTATCATTTAATATTTGCCTTTGCTTTGTAGGTTGATTTTATTACTTATAATAAAATGTCATGTTTTATAAATCTCAGTCTATTTGCAGATGTGCTTCTTGTTCCTTATTCTCCCTACTTTTGAAAAAAGCCCTTGAACAAATTGAAGTAGGGCTATCAGTCAGGGGAAGGGAGGCCTCTTCTAAGCTGGTAACCTTCATTAGTGGCCAATTGATCAAAACAGGCAACAAATTCACAACTGTACATGCAGCACATAAGCATTAGGCATTGGAAAAGTTCCAATTTTTTTCCTAATATTTTCAGTTTAAAAGTGTAAATATTTATCTCAATGGAGACCATTGATTTTACACTCACAAAAGCAGCAGAGTGATCAGTGGTCAGATTACAGCCCTCTAGTGAGGGTTGTGTTGTGATTGGTGACAGTGGCTGAGTGGAGGGTGTGAAATGGGCTGGAAAAGGGATGGTACAAGGGCACCAACAAGGATGATGACTGCTTTCCTTGTGGGACACTGGTCTTCTTCCCTGGTAGCTAAATCAGTCAGCTTAGGACTTGTAAGAAATCTTTAATTGCTGCTTGATCAGCTGCAATAAGAGAGATTAATCCAGCTCTCAGTGATTTAATGATGGCAAGATTTCCATGGGCAGCAAATCATGTTATCCTGCCCTGGAGTCAGCTCTACTGCATTGGGAAGGTGCTGCAAGAGCAGTCCCTCAAATCTAGTGGAAAGCTGTGTCAGATTTATGTGAGGGTCCCTGAAATGATGCTCTTTCCTGGCTGAGGAACTCCATTATCAAGAAATAAATCCCAGAAGTGTTTTATGCTATATCATAATGATGTCCTTAATTCAGCTCTGAACTACTCAGAGTCAGATGAATAGGGCAAAATATAAAAAACTGTTATCCTAGATGAGTTAAATAAACATACTCTCTTTTCCAGCTGCTGCTGGAAAGATGATTCCAGATTATGTCGACACAAAATGCCCTTAATAACTGATGGATCCACATGTGTGTCCAGATGCTTATCATTGCTTGTGATGGCTAGTTACCCATCCCTGTCATATGGCTTTTTGGGCCATCCTCTGGCTTTATTCTTGGCTCCCCTAGGATTAAAAATACTCAGCTTAGAGAATAAGTTAGCTCATGACTTAATGCCTCTTATTTTTGTGTGAGACCATGTACAGAGAGAGAAAAAAAGAAGAAGAAAACCAAGCAGAAATCTGGGAACACGGGAGTGAGAATGTGCAAAGAACAATAAAACAGGAAGAGCTATTTTACAAAGGGCTGAAAGACAGGCCATAGAGAAGACATGAAGCACACCAAGGGTAAAAACAAACAAGAAGAGACAGAATGAAACAGGAACAGCAGAGTCAGGATTACATGAGTAAAAGAGAAGAATAGAAAGTGTTCACAGTTTTCAGAAATGATTGTTTGCTATGCAGTTCTTCTGCCTGCACTGCTCTGCTCCTGCCTAGGAGGGAGCTTTTTTCATTGACCTCTTCTGAGGGGCCTCATCCAAACTTCCAGCACATTCCTTGCTTGTGCAGGAGTTTAGTATGGCCACAGAAATCTCAACCCCATTCTATGGAGCTACCCTGATTATTAGAAAAATAAAATTATTTTAGTTGGAAAATACCTCTAAGGTCATTGAGTCCAATCATTAACCCAGCACTGCCAACCCACCACTAAACCATGTCCCCAAGTGCCACATCCACATGTCTTTTGAACACCTCCAGTTATGGTGAGTGCACCACCTCCCTGGGCTGCTATTCCAATACTTCATGACCTTCTCAGAGAAGAAATATTTTCTAATATCCAATCTAAAACTCCCCTGACACAATTTGAGTCTGTTCTTTTCCTCTCATTTGTTACTTGGGAGGAGAGACCGACCTCCACCTGGCCACAGCCTCCTTCCAGGCAGTTGTGGAGAGTGATGGGGTCTGCCCCAGCCTCCTCTGCAGCTGCTCCTTATCAGCTTCAGCTCCAGTCCCTTCAACAGCTCAGCTCTGTTCCCTCCCTTGCTCCCTCAGTTCCTCACAGGACTCATTCTCCAGACCCTTCCCCAGCTCTGTTGCCCTTCTCTGGACATGCTCCAGCACCTCAATGTCCTTCTTGTCATGAGGGGCTCAGAACTGAACAAAGGTTTTGTGCAGCCTCACCAGTGGGACAATCCTGTCGCAGACATATTTTATAAAAAATCCTTTTGCCAGGATCTTTTCTCCTGAGGAGCAGAGAAGCTTCAGCTTCTCCATGTCTTGCTGCTTTGGAATGTGATCTGGAGAATTGTTTACCTGGCATGTGAAATTGTTTTTACTTGATGACAAATGACAGCCACCTGTGTTGAGGCTGTGAGCAGTCACGAGCTTTTGTTATCATTCCTTTCCATTCCTTGCTAGCCTTCTGATGAAATCCTTTCTTCTGTTCTTTTAGTATAGTTATATCATTTTCTTTTAATAAAATATATATCATAAAATAATAAATCACCCTTCTGAAACATGGAGTCAAGATTCTAGTCTTTTCCCTTGTCCTGGGACCCCTGTGAACACCATCACACAATCCCTGCCCTGGTCTGGCTGGCCACACCATTGCTGATCCAGGCCAGGATGCCATTGGCCTTCTCAGCCGCCTGGGCACACCTGGCTCATGTTCAGCCACTGTTGACCAGCACCCCATGCCTTCCTAAACCTGGGCTGGCTGGGCTGGCCCCTGATTGTCCTGTACTGTCTGGTGGCACATCACAATGAGCTGCTCCATGACCTTCCCCAGCACCAGGGTCACACTGACAGGCCTGTGGCTCTCCAGGTCCTCCTTCCAGCCCTTCTTGTAAATGGGCATCCCAGTCACTCCCCTCCAGTGCCCTGGTACCTCCCCAGGTGGCCAGGACTGCTGGTAAATGATGGGAGGTGGCTCAGGGAGCACTTGCAGCAGCTCCCTCAGGAATGCCAGGGGATCCCTTCCAGCCCCACAGACCTGTTTGTATCTAAGAGATGTAACAGGTCACCAACCATTTTCTCTTGGATTATGGGGACTTCTGCTCTTCTTCCTTATCTCTAGCTCAGGGGTCTGGGTCCCCAGGGAACAACTGGTCTTACTATTAAACACTGAGAAAAAGAAGGCTTGAATTACTTCTGCCTTTTCCTTATCCTTTGTCACTAAGTTTGCTCCTGCATTCAATAAAGGATGGAGATTTTCCTTAGTCCTCCTTTGCTTGTTAATGCATTTATAGCAATATTTTTATTGTCTTTTACAGCAATGAACCAGATCAGGTTCTCATTGGGCCTTGGCTTTTCTGACCTTTTCCCTGCATCACCTCACAATATCCTTAGAAATACATTTTTTAAAAATTCCTCCTTTATATTTTGTGCTTATTAACAGAAAGCCTGGGGATTAGTGTGCTGTGCATAATTTCCAGATTGCATTTATCTAATTATTGCTTCCCCCTTAACAGATTTTATGCATTTTTTTTTAATCAGTGTTTATTTGCAGGGTTTACTAAGTGACAGATAATATGAAATATTGCTTTAGGACAGATTAATGCATATCAGCTTCTTATGAAGCCTGGGTGATAAATGACACCATGCATAAGTGAAAGATGGGCTGACAAATCTCAGAATGATAGCGTGTCTCTTTAATGTCTTGGCCACAGCCTGCTCACACATCCTTCTTTGAACACAGCTTGGGATCAGACTCTCTATTTTTCTTTTCAAGTTGAAGCTGGAGATCCATTGAGGTGATATATATTCTGCTTACATGAAAAAGCATTTGTGATTATGATGCATTCAGCTGGGATCTGTTTCTGCAACACCAAGGATATTCTCTCTTCCATGAAGTCTTATTTGAAAGTTAAATAGTAACAAAGTGAAGTCATGATGCAGCCTGGGAACTGTAATAGCATTCTTTCTCGGGCCACTTAAAAATATATCTATTCAAGACCATGGAAACAATATAATTTAAAATAATCTTTCTGTGATGACCTGAAAGGAATGACTTGCAAAAGAAATTCAGTAGTCTCAGGCAATCAAGAATTGACTGGGTTAATTTTAAAGCTCAGGAGAGGTATTTGCTAAATGGAACACAGATTTGCTGCAGTGCCTGCAAAACAGGACAGTGTGAGGGGACATTTCTGCCATTTGCATTTCTGGTTCTGTGTTGTTCTCTTATTGCAAAAGTTCCATACCTTCCTGGTGATTTCTCATGGGCAGCTCCTCACAGCACTGACTCCAACACTTTCACAGCACAACCAACAAACTCCACCTCTCTCCTCACCCAGCTAACCCACTCTCTTGTAGCACTCATCTTCTTATTGGACACAGCTGTGGCCTATTAAGGGCAGGCCTGTTCCTAGTCTTTGGTGATTAGTACAGCTGCAACTCCTCAGGGGTGAGACTACCTTCTGCACTATCTTTATTTTCTTACATTCTATCCCTCCACAGTTCTGTCTCACAGATAATGTGAGCAGCAATCTCATCCATCAGCAAGGTCTGGAAGCTCTCTCACACCAGGTGAGAGCCATGGATGGCTCCAGAAACCAGAGCCTACCATCCCTTCCAGAGGACAGGGCACTGAGCAGCAGGTGACACCCTCAACAGTTCTGAGCCCACCAGCTGTGCCCCATGGATTTGGAGACCCCTTTGACTTGAATCTGGCCTGATCAGAGGACTGTGAGAAGCTTGTAGAATGCTGCTTTATTAATTTTAGGAGAACAGGCCCTGTTCTCCTAAAATGTCCAATTTAAAGGGCTCCAATTTAAAAGGCTCTTCTCAACACATATCATCTATATTCAGGTTTCCTTCATCAAGGAATTAGGGAAACATGGAGAAAATAGACTGTTCACACTTCTATGTCCTATGTGTTCCAGCAGAGCTGTTAAAGCTACTATGCAAAATAAATCAGTGTATATGATAAGGAAAAAAACAGTCTTTATCTCTTGTTTTACGAGATCTCAAGGTCTAGGATGTGCTGTGTCTTGGCAAGTATCTAGTGACTCTCAGGTCTATACACCATATCAAAAAAAATCCTTCTTTTGTCCCTTGAGAAGACAGAGATTAGCACAAAGGGTTTGCAAAGACAGAGTTCTGGAAGATATCAATAATGGCCCTTTGAGCCATGGGCTTTTGTCTGTTATTTGAGTTCCAATCAGGGGCTGATATATGGCAATAGATCAGGGCATACATTTTACCTTTAATTTCATGATCAGTATGTGTGATGGTGAGAACAGAGTCTGTGGATCTTAACAAAACATTTAGCATGAATAAAAAGTTTGACTAAATCCTTGAGGGTTGGATTAAGGATTTTACCTGTACTAACCATTGAACTGTCCAAATCACTGTGCACCACTTTTCATGGAAAGAAAAGTCCCTGGGAGATCTTCTGCTACAGAACAGAAGATTAATAAAACCAGCAATTGCAGCATGGGAAAAGCCACCAAAGAATGGTGGAGGGGGCTTTTTCTTTACATGGTGTGGGTAAAAAAAGGACCATTGCACAGAGCCAAAAAGATAGCCTGTACCAGTCCCAGTCTTGATTTAATCCAGTTCAGTCACAAGCAGCAAATTTTGTTTTGGATTTTCTGAATATTTGACCCCAGGATGAATGAATGTGTTAATTCAGCAAGAAAACAAATCTCACTCATCTGGTCAAACTGGCCAACTAGAGAAACTCATTTCCCTGTGCAAACCAGAATTTGGGCTGTCAGAAACTTCTCTGGGTGTATCTTGGGCTCCTTGGAAAAAGGTTTAATCTTGTTCTTCCTAATGCTCAATGAATGGGAAGAGATGATTGTTTTTGCAATGTCACAGCGTCCCATCGAAATGTGCTAACCATTGACCATTTAGTCCAGCACATGGAAACAGATGCAGGAACAGTGTATCATTTATCTTTCTTCAGTACATGGCTGCAAGGGTGAAAGAAGGAAAAGGCAGAAATCAGGAAACATTGTGGAGGGGTCAGGTAAGGAAGGGAGTACATCGACAGCCCAGAACAGGACTCCTTGGTAATGGGGGAGCTCTATTAGAGCAGCTCTGCTACCCTGAGGGACCATGCCAGCATGGGGATGCTCTTGGAAAAGTAAAGCAGAAAAGCAGGGTTAAAGGACTGCCTATTTGATATCTGCAGCCCCTGTCTGGGCTTTTATTTGAGAGTGTCACTTGTAACTGCAGCCCTCAGGAAAGCTGCTGGGCCAGAAAGGTCTAATTAACACTGACTCACCTGTCCCCTGCTTGCTGCCATCCCACTGGCACTGGGAGCAGGTGGCAATAAACAGCCTGGCGTGGGTGGCTCTCCTTTATTAGCTACCTGGAAGCTACTGAAAGGAGGGGAAAGGAAAAAAAAAGTAAAATAGAGCTCCCCAGCTGAGAATTAAGCCAAAACCATCAATTGAATATGAGGCTGGAAAATGGCAGTACTGCCATAGTTCAGAGAGCAAATAGCAGCTCGTTCCAGTGCTGGAGAAGTGCGGGTAAACTCTCATTGTTCCCTCTCAGCTGAGTCACTGCTTTCATTGCTGGGTGTTAAATGAATCATTCCCCCCATTTTCCACTTTGTTATAATTTGTGGTTGTGTTTTCAACCCTTTTTTAACCAGTGTAGAGGAATGCTGAGCTGGTTTATTTGCAGAAAATTGAGCAGGCCTAAAGTTTCTGTGCCCCTTCCATTGCTGTTTTGGTGGGGTGAGAAATGCAAGGAAGGTGAAGGGCAGTGACAATAAGCAGTAAGTACCATATATATGGGGGTTGCAGAATCACTGTTCCCTGATGGGGCACACCTGCAGCACAGCACTTGGCTTCCAAGTGTGTGCAAGAAAGAAGCAATCCTTGGCTTGCCTGTCCTACATGAAATCAGGAGTTTTTCTAATGGGACCCATCAGGTAATAACAATTATTTCAGTCAAGATGTGCCACATTTCTAATGGTTCAAAGAACAGAATTGAGCTAATTAATTAAAAGAGTTTGGGTCATGATCAAGCCAAAAGACATACAATTTGCTGATTAAATTGACTGAAGACATAGCTGCTCAATGTGCTAAAATAATGGTATGAACCTCAGGGCTGTTTTTAAGAAGCGCTGTAATTTCCTTACCAGCACAAGCTGTGGTAAAGTACTGCTCACACTCCTGTGTTAGTAGCATTGCCTTCAGCTCACCTGAAAGGAACAATCTCACTTCAAGTGGACTTGAGGGTTGAGTACCTGTAGTAATTAGAGCCCTGAAGGGCTCATCATTGAGGAGCTTTTAGAAGTTTTGCTTTGATTGCCTGCTTTCTGGTAAAACAGAGTATAACCCTTCAATATTGGAGTTACACTTTTTGTGTTCTGATAACTTCAAAATAGCATTACAAGAAAATTTTCTCATGAGCCAAATACCATCCCTACTATCTCAGGTGTCAGTGTAGCAGCAAAGGCATTAATTATTTGAAAATTTTAAGCTGAATATTTACTGCTAAATTAATGTCCTAATAAAATAGTTCTGTTCTGTGAACTACATTTCTGTCAGAAATTTATGTGAAAGAGTAACTCATAGATATTTTTCTTACATTATGAAATGAAGAACTGTTAAATTAATTGATGTTGCATATAATTAGACTACTAGAAGTTTCATTCTGTAACTCGAAAGAGTAAATATATTATCTGACTTTTTATAGTGGTGCTATGTCAAAAAGAGCATTTTCAGTTGAGTGCCTAAATGACATGAATTAACATACCTTCAAAAATCAATCCATACAACTCATATGAGGCTGAACTGCTCAATTCAGATAGAACATTTGGCAAAGATTAGAGAAAGACAATAAAGATGATTGAAGTTACAGACCATCTTTAAAAGGAAGAGCAATCAAATAAATTAGTCATCTTCCATTTCCAAAGGAGGTGCCTGAAGTGGATGCAGCAGTTTTTTATGAAGCTGTGAGTAATGCTAAGTTTGGGACTTACAGTGACTGGCCACTCTTCCCTAGTATAAAAAGAAAGGCATCAAATGAACTTAGTAGGATGCAGATTTAGAATAAACAAAATAATTTTTTTCTTCCCACATTGCATAATTATACTGGCACACACAGTGACTTATGATGCTGTGGATGCTGAAAGTTTAAATGTGTTGGGAACAAAAACCCATTAAGGGCTGCTAAATACAAAGGTACTGATGAAGGTTTAGGAGTGTCTAAACCATCAACTGCTGGAGGCTGGATAACACATAAGGAACTATTGCTGTGTGCTTGATCTGCCCTGACAGTCTTTGGTAAACATGCACAGTAGTCACTGTCAGAGACAGGATTTGGAGATAGCTCAACCTCTGATCAGCACAGCTATTCTCAGATTTTATGTTTGTTAGAGTCAGGGATTTTACTAGCACTGTCTGTATGTAACTAACATCTGACTCTGCAGAGCTTAGCTTTTGCCGCTGAGGTGCTCCTGGTCTTTGATCCAGGCAAGCACAGCTGACAAATGCAATGATGGAGTGCAGCACTGTATCTCACAAAGCAACCCAGCAATTCAAAATAAATTAGGGATCTCTATAGATCTGAAGTGATGCTGTGTGTGAGCAGTTTCAGTGAGGTGTGATGAAGTGGGAGGGTGAAGGGAGGGAGTTTGAATCTGCAAGGAGAAAGAATCTTCCTTGTCACTGCAGCTGCATGGCTTAGAGGATCAAACAGCTTCTGAGATGCAGTAATGGAGGCTGCAACAGTCTGTATATTGGAAAATCTCTCTATTTCTGCCTAGATGTTTGGTTACTAGGGAACTGCACCATTTTGTGCTCTTGGTCTCTTCAGTGAGACCAAGCTCTTCAGCAGCTGTAATTCCTTGACTCTTTCTTAGATTCAGAAGTAGATTCCTAAGTTGCCCCTTTCACATGCCAGTAAAGATGTAATGTATATTTCATGTCTTAACATGAATACAGAGCCCTAGCCTTGTTCTGTATCAACTGTCCTCCTCCCAAATCTTCAGAAAGTCTTTACAAAACACTATATATGTGGAGCAGGTTTTTTTAATTGATTCCTCAGAAAGTTTTGTTTTTCCCTATCTGTATGTTCAGAGAGTTCTTCTCTACTTTAGAGAAGAAGCATTAGTAATGTCTATTTAGTAAGGCGATCACTGGCTGCTTCCACAAGTTCCCAATATGCTCAAGTTTTGCTTTCCTCCTGTCCTGAAAAATCTGTTAGATCCACAAATCACTCCTGGCAAATGCCTACATGTGAGCATTCAGCTCTAGGTGTTTCACTGCAAGGCACCCCAGAAAAGCTGCTCTGCCCCAGAATCTTGAGACTCTGTATTCACATCTGAAGCCTCCCTGTTTGAGCATGGCCGAAGATGAAAGCTGGTGTTGGTCCATGAGGCAATGCCCTGTGCCCATTGCAAGATGACAGCCCCAAGGGAAAGGCATGCATGGGACATTAACATAACTTTGACATAGTAGGCTACAATTTTCTGTGCAGTGTTTACAAGGTGTTCCAGGATGTTTCATTAGAGGGAGCAATACCTGAAAAGCATTGCTATGTGCTGTGCTGTTCTCGTTTGACACTTCTGACAAAGCCTGTGATAATTGCTGTGAGGAGATGGCTGTGACCTGCAGGAAGGTGCACAGGCATGTTCTAGGGAGTGACAGATACTGCAGTCTTCTGTCATCAGTGAGTCATACTTCACTAGCCTGGATTGCTCACTCTTTCCTGTTAAAACCTTGATTTCCAAAGGTAATTAAATTTTGCAACTGCAGAGTTTGTTGGCCCAGCCATTCTCCTCTCTCCTGCTCCCTCTCCCATACCCACTGAACTTCTCAACAGGAGTAAAGATTAGAGTGGGGGTATCAAGGACACATGTGCTTCTGGAAAACCCACAGCCAGGTAAAAGCACAGTCAGGATTGTATCCCCCTTGGCAGCACACAGCCTGACCCCACCACAGGATGTGGTTGGGATGTCAGTGAGCATCCACCCACTGACTCACTGGCAAGACATGGTCCCTCCAGTCCATGCACTGTTTGCTCATCCTTGGCTGCATCCTGTGGGGAATAGGGGACTGCTGAGGGAGCACCATGGGTGTCACAGACACATTTTGTGAAAAATCCTTTCGTTAGGGTTTTTTCTCCTGAGAAGCTGAGAAGCCTCAGAGGAAAAGAAAAACAACAATTATCTGCTGCTGTGGAATGCAACAGGTGCATCTTTGATTGGTCCATGTTGGTTGTTTCTAATTAATGGCCAATCACAGTCAGCTGGCTCGGACTCTCTCAGAGTCACGAGCTTTTGTTATCATTCCATTCTTTTCCTTGCAAACTTCTGATGAAATTCTTTCTTCTATTCTTTTAGTATAGTTTTAATATAACATATATCATAAAATAATAAATCAGCCTTCTGAAACATGGAGTCAAGATTCTCCTCTCTTCCCTCGTCCTGAGACCCCTGTGAACACCACCACACCATGGGGTACCGCTGCTGGAACAGCAGCAAAACCAGGGGAGCTCTGCTGCTCATCCAAAACAACGTGGGTTTTTCCTGATGGAGCTTTTGCTCTGTCTGGCTGCCACTGAGCACTGCTGCAATGGCTCACTGGCCTGTGCAGGCATGTGAGAGCCACCTCAGTGCTGGTTTAAAGTCATTCCTGTTGAAATTTAGGATCTTAGCCCAAAGTGCTGCTTAGGAGAGGATAGAGCTGCCCCAGGAAAGGTGACAGTGCAGAAGCCCATAGATCTGTAGGGATGAGAGCAGAGCAGGGGCACCTGAGCCCCCACAAAGCTACCAGTGATCAGGCACAGCTCCAGCAATGCTGTCCATTCAGACAGGGCTCAACAGGGTGCAGACAGCATCCTTGGAGAGCTGCTGTGTTCATGGTGACAACCCACACAAAGGCTGAGCAAGGATGTGGTGTGGGTTCCCCAAAACATTGAGGTGATGAATGGGGGTGCTGCTAGACCTGTTGTTCACCAAACCCTGCAATCCTAGAAGAGGATTTGTAGTAATGGAAACTGAGTTTCTGGAATGTGCTGTCCTGGGGAGGAGTCAGGCCTCAAAGGGGTATGGGCAAATTGGGACAACATGTCCATAAGCAGGCAGCAAAGGGAGTAGGCAAGGATGTGGCTTCCAGCATCCCTAATGCAAGGGTGGGTGCTGGGAGTAGGAGGGAATACCCTGCAGAGAATGGGCTCCTGCTCTCCCAGGCTCATGTTCAGGGGAGCAGAAGGCAGAGCTTGAGGGACCCTGGTCTGACCCTGACACCTTTCCTCTTCTTCTGCCCTGACTGCAACAGCTACACCAGAAACACTCCACAATTCCACATAAATTCCCAGGTGGTGCTTCCCACATAATAACTTTAGGACTTCAGTGATTATGATACTTCTCAAGGTTTTCTTTGAGAGCATAATTTTCCCTCTCACCATGTCTTTTTAATTATTTTTTACTTTAACAGTCCAGAAATTCTCTTTCCTCTTGGAGGACACTCTATAATCCCCTCAGCAAAAAAGAATAGAAGGGAGAAATGATTAATAGTTATTCCTTTGCCTCAACCTTGGGCAGAATTGTAATAGATGAGGAATAGCAGAGACCATATACATATCCTCAGTATTTGCAGAAGGCCAAATGTTAGCAAGCACTTTGCAACAAGAAAAAAAAAGTTGTGGTTCAATCTCATTTTCTGTGTTCCAGCTTATTACAAATGTCATTTAATAAAGAATGATTTTCACTATGAATTTTATTTCCTCTGAAAAGAAAATTAAGAATCATTAGCAAGGAAAAAATGATTCGGTCATTTGAGAGATCTAGTTATGTTGCAGAGCTCAGCTGCCAAATTACGATAAAAATCCCTGGGAGGTTCTTTCTGTGCTGTGAGGAGAAATAACCTGTAACAGTCAGGATGCTCAAATAGAATTTAAAACAAAGCCTTGGAAATATCTAACTTAAGAAACAACAAGTTCCTACTTGTATTCCTGGATTCAGACTAGAAGATTTTAACAAAACAAGTGAATAGTTACAGGAATGGTTGTGCTCTTCAGAAGCTTCCTAATCAAATTTGCTGCTCTTAATTATTATGTAAATATTTTTAACAAAGTACCCAGTAGTGTTCAAGAGAGGCTGGTGTGATTCTTGGACTTGTCATGTGCAGGACCAGGAGCTGGACGTGATGATCTTTGTGGGCCTCTTCAAACTCACAATATTCTATGAGGGGCTAAAATGAGGGTCTGCAGGTTTGGTGCAGGAAGTATCTTCAGAACTGCCTCGGGTTTTTCCCTCAGTTCAGTGAACATTATTCTGAAGGCAGGGAAATCAGGCAAAGGCAAGCCCAGCCACAGCTCCTCTGCCATAGATAATAATATTACATATTCATGTAGTACACAGAGCAAGGTGTTTGTGCATGAATCCATTCTAGGGTTTTATGATAAAAGCTACCTTGAATTTAGATATTTATTTATTACTTCCATTTCTCTTTGCCAAATAAAAGATCTTAATATTATTTTGACTCTTTTTTCAGTTTGTTTTTTTGGTTGAAGTGCTTCCTAAGTAATTTGCTCTTCTATCAGTTTTGGTTCAGGTAATAATTTCAATTTCCAGTCAGTGCACTAAATCAACACCCTTTTGGTTATCTTTCCCCTTATTAACATCTTCCTCTGTTCCATGGACCTTGACAATCTAGTTTTCTAGAACAATCTGTAGATTAAGGAGGAGAATTGAGTTAAGCTCACAGTTTCCACTGTGATTGCTATTTGAAGTTTCTGTTTCTGACCACAGTGATGGTAACTTGTCCACTTTTCCAGCTGTACTGTTAAGATTTCCATGCTCCTATGCCTCTCATGGTTTTCCTGGTGCAGATTTTTTCCTTGCAGATGGTTTTCCCACTGGAGAACCATCATCCAGTCTGAGCTGCTGCCTGACACCAGCACCAGAGCTTTGCACTGTCCTTAGCATACTAACTCCATGTATAAGGCTTGGTGAGAAGAAATTTAGGGTGTAATTCATTTTTTACATGAATTTCATTTCTTTACAGTCAGTGGGGGGAAATGGGCACTTTTCTCTTACAATTCCTATCACTACTTCCACTGTCCACTTAGACTGACACAGACTGTGTCCCCAGCATGTCTCCCTCTCCACATTACCTGTCCAGAGAAAAGAAGGTGACTGGCTCTGTTCACCATTGGCACTGCCAGGATTTGAACAGATGGGTCCCATCCTCATGGTCAAGTGCTAGAAATACATAATGATTCCAAGAAAACTGTTCCAGTGCTTGAGCACCTACTCTGTCTTGAAAAATTCTGACTTATTTCAGCTTTGGGCTTTCAGCACAGTCTTTTCCACTCGATTAAGGAGAAAATATACTGTCAGGCACATTTTGCCTCATCTGCCCTGAAAGCATAGCCAGTGTTTAAAATCTTAAATGAGTATAACCTCCATTATCTATGAGAAGTGACTGCAGCAATACTTCATATGGCATTTGTAACAAGAAGGAGCTGGCTGAGCAGCCCTGGAGTCAGGACTCCTCAGTGTGGTCACAGCACAGCAACCTGGACTTGAGTTATGCAGACACCACATGCACCAAGTACATTTGATCCAAAGCTCTGCTGCTGTCTCCATCTTGATTTATAAATGAGGCAAGTGATAGTCATGGCAGAGAGGATTCGGGAGATTTTCAAACATCTAAAGAGACAGTGAGAGAGCAATTGTTTATTTTGCTTGTCACAGTTGGAATGGGGATGGCCTCGCAATACCTGAGTTGTCTCTTGGGCCATCTCCTTCAGGAGCTGCTGCTTCACCTTATGGGGACAAACTTCCCAACTCCCCTGCACAGAGCTCTGACTCCATTTGGAGCTGCACCTTCATAAAAAACCACTCTGTCCTATTGCTGCAGCAGTTTTCCTTCCCTCTTCCATCACCTCCAGCTCAGGGAAGAAGATCACACTTATATTTAGAATTTAAACAACTAAGGAAAGGGTTTGTTCCTTTACTTTTTTGATGAAAGCATTTAAAAATATTTTTGGTGTTAGCTATATGAAAGTAATAATCTGACCCACTAAATCACCAACCAAAAATCACCAATCAGCCAAACAAAAGGCCATTTAATCCAATTAACTTCATAATGGAAGCTATTATTTGGCAGCTAAGCACTAACACTTTACCAGCACTTTTCACTGCAGAGCTGCCAGTTACATCTGTATCCGTGTCATTACTTGGTTTGAAGGTGCAAAACTGTGGTACTCTAAATGTTACAAAATGTGTTACTTCTGCTCATTTTGCTGGTAATAAATGAGCTCTTATTTCAAAATACAACTCATCTTAACAGAGTTAAGTAAAATAAGATGAGAAAATCTCATTCAGAATTAATTTTAGGATAATCATTGTCTACAAATTTTTACAGACATCTTTTGTTATATGTTTTCCTGGCCTAGTAAATGATATCTGGCCTAATAAAGGATAATTAAGTGGACAGTCTTTGCAACAACGTGAGCAACCTACAGGTACTTGGTGGGTAATTCCCCCGGGACAGGCACATCTGGGGCTTCTCTCCTCTCTCCATATGGTCTGAAGGGAAGCCAGGTGTGACAGCTGAATCAAAGAGAGATGATTTCTCTGCTGAGCGATAACACCCAGGAGCACACAGGAAGCCCAAAGAGGAGCAAACGGGAGCTGGTCCAGTGCTTTTGTACACACATGACATGGTTGTCATACAAAAAAGAAAAATCTCAGTCTGTTGAGAGTCCTGCTTGTCAAAAAAAAACCCAGGTGAGAGAGTTATCTGGGATGCAATCAAGAGTGATTGCTAGGGATGAACCAAAGGCTTTGAAGGGGAGAACAAAGCAGTGTGTGTCTTGTCTGTGGCTGTCACTTCCCTTGACAGCCGTGGCCTGTCTCTGTCTTGTTAGAAATTATGTCAAACCATTTATTTTTATCCTTACCTCTAGGCATCTGAGACAAAGAGAAAGGAGGAAAATAATAAATCCAGATGTGATTAATGTAAATATCATTTGATAAGTACCTTCTTATGTGAAGGAAGACAGAATTCAGCCCATAAAAAAGATATTAATCAGGGAGACAATGTACAAACAAAAGTCAAGAAGTGCTAATAGGAAAAAAACACCCCAAAAATCCAACCCAAACCCCACTAAAATACTCCAGTTAAATTCCTAAGCTTCCACTTGTAAACAGTTGAAACTAAATTTCATTTTGTTTACTGCTGTGGGATGACAATTCTTTCTTCAGAGCTGTGAATTCTCATTTTCTAGATGTGAATCACTTCATTTCATTAACAAGCAGAAGCAGATTGCTGCCATCTTTATTGTAGCCAAAATATTATTTTCAGTAACTGCAAATAACAGGGTCTGTTGACTTGCACAGAAATGTGACATGTTCAGGATTTCTCAATTATAAACAGAAGAAAGAGAGAAAATATCCTGGAGTGACATGATTAAACTCAGTGTTACTTTTCTAAACAAGACGCAGAATTGTGTTATTGTAAATAGATACTGAGAATTTCTATTGACAATTGAACCCACTAGCTTTTCAAATAAACATAAATTAGTGCATAAATCATGATTATCTTCATCTGAATAAGCTGTACAACCACCCAGAAGCCCCCAAAAACCTCAGGGAGATTTCTCCATGTTCCCCCATCACTCTTCTCAGAGTCCCTGCCAGTGCTTTACCCAGGTTGTAAAGGGCTCAGGCAACAACATTTTCACTGTCTCACAGTAAAAACCCATCCTGTTCTCACCTCCTCCTCTCACTCCCTTTTCTTCTTGACCTTCACATGGAAAATTGCAGGTTTTGGGGAAATACAGCATTTCTCTTGTATCTGAGATCCAGAGGGCCACAGCTGCTGGGCACAGGAATGAGAGCAAAGCCAGCAGGAAGAGCAGCAGCACAAAGCAGGGGCTGAAATCCTTTTAAGTCACAAAATAGAAGCTGTCAGCAGAAAACAAAGACAGGAGTGTCTGCACATTGGTCAGCAGGCCAAGACTTGGCAGGTCACTCTATGACAGTGACCTGCCAAGTCTTGACAGTCTATGAAGGAACAATAGATGAAAGAACATCTACTGATTTCAGGATCAGCATCACCCACCAAGCCTCCATCACTTTGGATTTTGGGATGGCTTTGGGGGGAAATAAAATCATTTAAGGTACTGGAAACACATAATGCAAACAGCAGCTGCACACAGGCCAGGAGACTTTATTAAATACTAATGGAAATGGACAAAACAGGAAAATGCACCACAATTTTTGGGAAAAAGTACTTCGATGTCTGACTGCTAGCCAACACAAGACTTCTGCTGTTAATTTAAGTTTTTAGAGGAGCTCTTGGAACAGAGCAAACAGAACCTCCAGGTATTATCCTAACAATATAGTCACTCTTAAAACTTTTTAAAGAATAATTTTTCACTAACCATAATATTGAATTGTGATGGAAAAGGCAGAGGCAAAGTACAGTGAGGCAAAATACAAGGCAAGGAAAGGACAGGGATATGATAAAAGTGCAATTATTCATCTCAGCCTGTGCAGAATTAGAAAGGAAAGGGAATAATAAGATCTATATGCAGACAGCTGATACTCTGGGGGATTCATGCCCTTTGTGCCTGCTCAATGTGATTGCCCAACACGCACAACTAAAATTGTCCCTGTGTCCCTTCTCTCAGCAAAAATACATTTTTGTATCAAGTCACAGCTCCCTGACTCCATCTGACTTGGTCCTGCTGAAATCAATCAGGTTACTCAGGGAGAAAAGTTTCAATTTTTTGCAAATTTTCTACACTTGAAAATGCATTATATTTGGTTCAAGAGATAGGATGTAGTCTGGACCAACTTTTATCTTCTGGAGATGAGTTTATTCATCCTAATGAAAAAAGATGAGTCTCTTCTTCCCTCCCTGAGATGATAAGACACAGCCTGTGATGAAAGTCACTTAGAATTTAGCTTCATAGCCACTAACAGTAGCATAATTAAGTCTGGTTTTAGAAGGAGGGAGTAGATGAGTGCACAGTAGATAAATTAGGGGCAGACAACAAAAAATGAAATAGAATATAAATTCCTTTTTATTCTTTTAGGTGAGTGTTGTCATAAAAACAAGTTATTTTTCATCAAATGTTTTGTCTCGCAAAGCAGAAAATAGCAGCAGAGTGGAGAGGATGCAGGTTTGTTTCTGTACACCAATTTGTGTGCCCTGGCACACGGTCAGGGAGGTGTGTACAAAGTGATCAGTGCCTCAAATCTGCCCACTCCTCCCACGTCTGATGTCACCCAGGATTTAAAACAGAACTGCACTGCCACTGACGTCCTGCTATGGGAATTTCATTATTGTAGTTAAGCTGTAAATACATTCTGTAACAAGCAGGCCTGTTATCTTCTTGGATGAGAGTTTCTGGCAAGAGAAGTTGAATAACAACTTTATTTGCAGCAGAAAATGAATTCTGTTTTCCTACCCTCTTCCACTAGACTTGTCACTGACAAGGTGCTGTGACTACCTAAATTCTGCAATAAACATACAGAAATTGCTTAATGACCTTTTTTCAACATTAAGCTCTCCCTTCCTTGGGGAAATTTCTTCTTTTTTTCCAAAAGGTTTAGCTGGAAATAGTTCTACAAGGGTATCTTCCTATCACAGTACTACAATATTCAGAACTCTGTATTGGGAAGCTCTACACCTTTTTCGTAACTTGGCCTGTTTTATTTCCTCTGTCCTTCAGAAGAGCTCAAGCAATTAGGAATGATCAGCTTGTGTATTTCTTAGGTCATCTGCTTTAGTGTGGGCCCATCCTTCTCACTGAGAGCTGGAGAAGCCTCTTGGATGGGAAGAAGGTGTTTTTGCAGGCAGAGCTTGGAGAGGATTGCACCAACACAGCAGAGCTCTTCAGGCCCTGGTGACACAGCCCCACCAGAAACACACCACAGCTTTCCTCTCCCTACTTAGCTCTTCAACACCACTATGCCTGCAAGTTACAAAAAATTTGCTTTTTTTCCTGTCCCCAGATAACCATCAATAGCTCAACTGAGATGAACACATGCCAGCCCACAATGTCTGCATCTCATTTGCTTTTTTTGCCACAGATAATTTCTGTTCATTCATCCAGAGCTGAACATTTCTTCATCACCAGAAATTTAATTTTCACTTAGTTATTTCTCATATGCTATTTGAATTTGAAAAAAAAATCCAAAATTTCCTCCAAACAGTGTGACAGTGTTGACAGGGGTTTTCAGGTGAGGGAAGAGATGAGAATGTTGACTCCATGTTCAGAAGGCTTAATTTATTATTTTATGATATATATATTACATTACAACTACACTAAAAAGAATAGAAGGAAAAGGTTCATCTCAGAAGGCTAGCTAAGCTAAGAATAGAATAGAAAAGAATGATAACAAAAGGAGCTGTCTCAGACTCTGTCCAAGATAGCTCAGCCTTGATTGGCCATTAATTATAAACATCTAAGATGGGCCAATCAAAAATCCACCTGATGCATTCCACAGCAGCGGATAACAATTGTTTACCTTGTGTTTCTGAGGCTTCAGCTTCTCAGAAGGGAAAAAATCCTAAGAAAGGATTTTTAGTGAAATGATGTCTGCGACAAAACAGAATCTTGGTGGACCTTGAAGTCAGTGAAGGAAGCTAAGACTGAAGAAATGGTCCCTGATTGGAGATCCATGATATTGCCAAAAGGCTGGGAACCTTTGTTCCAGGAGCCCAGCTCCAGACCTGGCCTGCTTGGACATATGGGGACTCTAGAGAAAAGGTGCTGGGGCTGGCAGATAGGGCAGGGATCTGCTGGAATTCTGCTTGACCCTCAGCAGAGCTGGCTAAACTGAGGTGACCTTTTGGTCATTTACAGCCATCTCCAAACTGACCGGCCCTTTTATGCTTAATGGCGCTATCACCAATTGTCCCCCTCCATTTACTCTTTAAAATTTATCTTCATCTACAGAAAAATATTGTGTTTTATGTGAAGAGTTCAAATTTAATAGGCAGCTTCAGGACCAGGTGGTAACCCAAGGAGTATTCACTAAATGTGGCCTGGGAACAGCCTTGGATTATTCACGGGAAGTAAAGATTTAGGAAATTACTTTTTTGGGATGCATGGATGGATGGATGGATGGATGGATGGATGGATGGATGGATGGATGGATGGATGGACGGACTGAAAGACAGATTTGAAAGCCAGGAAATGGTATAGAAATCTATGAGTCACTAGCTAGAAACCCTGAGAGAAGCTCTATGGGAAAGTCCTGATTTTTATTCATTTATGCAGATGAGAGAAACTACTAGTTTCTTGAGGGAGAATTCCACTGTTAACTCCAGCCTCTGCAACAAAAATGTTCATTGCCCTCTTGGGAAGGGGAGGAAATTGAATTTAGCCTAACTGTAGTCTGTAAATGCAGTGCAGAGTCTTATTTAACAGCAGATCTTAAGAGGCTAATGTATTGAACAGCTCTAGGTGTAAAGGACACTAAGCTATAGTTAAAATCATATCTCACAGTCATGAAATTCATAAGGAAAGAGAGAATGAAAAGCACTATAAGAAACCAGTGAAGCAGCTGTGATGCACAGAGCAGAGTGGAAAGGACATTGCTGCAGGGAGCGTTCTCATGCACCAAGGCAGGCAGCAACGCCTGCAGCTGCAGCTGAGAAACTCTGGTGTGATTTTGACACTGCCCTCAGCAAACCCACGCTCAGGCAGCTGTGGCCATGACCACCCTGCCTGTGAAAGAGAGTGAGACTCACAGATTACTGCATCTTCTAAGACTGGGACGCAGGATATTATGGGGTATCTATATAGCACTGTAGTCCTTGGAAGTGAAATGCCTGAGTCTCAATTGCCAATCTGATTTGCTTGGGTTTTTCATTGCAGTAGGCTGTCAAGTGGGGGAAAAAACTTCAACTAACCAAAAAACCCCAAAAACACCCAAACAAAAAACCACAGCTAGTAAATTTAATTCAGACAAACTCTTCACTTGATACAGACACTACTTGCCTCTTCATCTCAGCTGTCACCTTTATTCTCCTTGTCCTCTATTTCCACCAGCCTCCAGGCTCTTTTTCTTCTCCTGCCCCTGAAAGGCACAAGGTGTTTTTTCTATTAACCCCTTCTCTGTGACTGGTTTTAGTGATTTAAAATTTATTAGCATTTTTTAGCTAAGATAAGTAGTGAGTGACCATGGTGCTGTCACCAGGGGGAGATGAGGAAATGTGGTCTAAATGGACCATCAGAATTAAAGCAGATTGCAGTTCTATGCTTGGAGTGAATGCTGGCAAATAAATGGTTCACTGTCAAAAAAGATGGATTTATATCTCATAGGGCTCTGGCCAGAGACCAGCAATATTCAGCATTTTGATAATTCGGATAACAGCAAAGGGAATACATCTATTTAAATTACCAGATGATATCAAAGTGGGTTACCAGCAGTCTCAGGAGCAAAATTAGAATTGAAAGCTATATGAAAGGATTGGGAGAAATGATTTGCGTATGCAGGTTTCAATTCAACGGATACAACTGCAAGATCTTACACTTCCTAGGGAATAAATCTAGTTAACAGATGTGTAAATACCATGGCCACTCACTACTTATCTACTCACCAGGTTTTCTGTACAATTGCAGAGAAATTAAACTGATTTGTTCTGATTTGAACTATACAGATGGATTTTGACAGTTACCTACCGAATAGCAGTTATCACTTCTTTGAATCCTCTCTGTCTGAAGAGGAAATCAAGTGACTTTCATGCTTTTTGTTCGCAAACTCTAACCTAGAGGCAACTGCACAAAATGGGTCAGACCCTCCTGGGCAGGCACCTCACTTCAGAAAGGTGCCCATGAGCAAGACCTGGAGAATTTGCAACTGCTTGGGTAGGGCAGCTGTAGGAGGGAAGGGATTGAAATTCACCCCAGGCTTAGCACATTCTATGGTAGCTCTTTGTCAAGAACATGAGATCCTTACAGGATCCCACATGGACTGCTGACAAGTTCTAGACATTTAAAGTCAGTTGTAGGATCCTGCTGGACTCAGGAATTTAGCTACTGGGTTCAGAGGTATACAGAATATGCACATGTCACCTGTGCAGATAAAAAGGAAGAAGTATCGCAGAGGAGAGAAAGAAAAAGGCAGAAAAATGAAGTGGGGACAGGAAAAGCAGAGGTAGAAACCTTTGGCAGATCCAGTGTGAGTGAAATAATGAGTAGTATTGGTTGAAAGAGCAAATTAAAGTGAAAATACAAAGGTAAGAGAAGATGTTTTCTCTAATGATAGTGATAGGGGATTTTGGACTTTGAAGATCATTTTTTTTCTGAAAAGGGATGGTCTTCAAATGAAGTTGGCTGAATGGCCAGGCTCTCTCATAAGAGACTGGCTGCATCACAGAATTATAGGAGAACATGCAAACAAAAAGCTTCTCATATGAAATTTTGTCCAATATAATCAGGTCATGGGGAGTGAAAAACATATGCTCTCTGTAGCTGAGCAATCATCTGTTCTATTGTTCAAGGCCAAGAAGTTCTGCTATCTACAGGCCATTGGCAAGCACCTATGTGATTAACAACAACCATTAGCCCATTGGGAATCCACTCTTTTAATTAACTCAGTGTGGTATTTCGGCCCCATCTGCTATGTCCAAAAGAGATTCTCGTTTGTTGTTACTCGCTACAAAAATATTTCCCTCTGTTGTGGGAAAATTATTGCACTTGAATGATTGTGCTCTGTTCTCTTCTAAGTGAGAAATACAAATTAGAGATAAAAACAAAGGCATCTGAGGATGCATAACAGTAAACATGATATTTTTCCTGATTAAAACAAACTGAGGTTTGCCTCTTACTGTCTGACTCCAAACTCACAGGACCACTCATGCCTTAGAAGTATTCCTGAGAGTGGTAATTTTCACAAGCTCTTGCCAGACTTCTCTCAGTTGACAGCATGTTGAAAAGAGCTTTGTTAAAGAGATCAGTAAGTAAAGCCCAAGGCATTTATAGTGTGATGCATTTAAGCAGGTGTAAAATTCTGGTATCTCCACCTGGGTTTGTTCGGTATATTGTTGTTTTCAGCTGTACACATATGGAAATGTGCAGAAGGGACTGGTTCTGTTCTAGCTTGGCCTTTCTGTTATTGCAGAATTAAGCAGCTGGAAAACAAAGCTTGAATGTGATGAGGTGTGGGTGGCTCAGGCTGCAGGGGCCAAAGAGGATTTGAAATGCCAGAAATGCTAGAGAGGGACAGAAGCTGCTGGTGGGGGAGGTAAGTTCTAGGCTCAAGTCTTGCTCCTCCTGGGATGAGGCAGACTGGGTAGTGCCTGGGACCTGTGGTAGGATCACCTCTGACAAATCTCACTGACATCCTCACAAACACCTACAGCCTTGGAAAAGCAGGAGTCACAAAAAGAAGTGAGTATTTCATTTCATTACCAAAACTAAATTGTATTTTCTTCCACCAAAGCTTCAGCCTGTTTTCTTTTTCACCTTGTTTATCTTTAGCACTGTCTGGCAGAGCAGAATGTTTCTGCTGTCTCCAGAAACATCACCTTAGGGACAGTGCCAAGGAACAACCTTCTAAGCCTTATTTTATCTGTATTACATATTGGTTTGAAAGCATTTCTTAATTGTATTGATTTAAGCATTAGGGTATCAATTTATTATTGGCAACACAAATTACTCTGTTATGTCAAACTTAAATCAATATTTATTATCACGTTACCAACACTTCTACACTCATTATTACAATTTAACTTCATATTCTAATTGATCAAAAAGAATTGCAGCAAACAATGCAACTAATTTAGCTCAAGATTTGTTTTCCTTTCTCTTAAAAAAAAAAAAAAAGGCCATTATTTACTTTTTGGGTAACAAAACTGCATTTATAGATCCATTACATCTGAAGTCCATTCTCCTATTTAAAGCAAACTTCTCAGAACTGTATTTCTGCAAGGATTTGTTCAAATTAAACTGTTCAAAATTAATTGTTAAAACAGAATTTCCAAAGTTGGAAAACGTCTTTGGGATTATACTGACAAGAACTGTCAATGAAAATTTCTTTTAATGTATGCCAATATCATGTTCTGTTGAAATTTTCTCATTCGTCTCATTCCCCTTCTTGTGTGTACAGTCTAATAATAAAATATATCCCTAAATTTGAATGACTTCTGAATCCCTGAATTTGAAGGAGAAGGAGAAGGAGAAGGAGAAGGAGAAGGAGAAGGAGAAGGAGAAGGAGAAGGAGAAGGAGAAGGAGAAAAAGAGAAGAACAAAAAGAGAAAGAGAAAGAGAGAATGGAGGGAGGACAGGCAAGATTTCTTGTAGTGAGGGGCCCAGAATTCGAGATGTGGCCTCACCAGTGCAGAGTACAGGGGACAATCCCTGCCCTGGTCCTGCTGGCCACACTATTGCTGACACAGGCCAGGTGCCACTGGCCTGCTTGGCCACCTGGGCACACACTGGCTCATGTTCAGCCACTCTCAGCCATCACCTCCAAGTCCCTTCCCACAGGGCAGCTTTCCAGACACTCTTCCCCAAGCCTGGAGCCCTGCCTGCAGTGCAGGAGCCAGCACTTGGCCTTGTTGAATCCCATGCAATTGGTCCCAGCCATCCATCCAGCCTGCCCAGGCCCCTCTGTGCATCCTTCCTGCTGTCCAGCGGATCAGCTCTTCCTCCCGCCCCCTTGGTCTCAGCTGCAAACTCACTGAGGGTGCACTCAGCCTCTCATCCAGATCTTGATGAAGGTGTGAAACAGGAGTGGCCCAGCACAGAGCCCTGGAAACACCTCCTGTGCCTGGCCAGCAGCTGGATGCAGCTCCAGTCACCACCCCTCCCTGGACCTGTGCATCCATCTAAGCCACGAGCAGCCACTTTCTCCAGGAAGCTGGAACCCCCCCAGCATTTAGAAGTTTCCTCTTGTATTGTTGGGCACTTAAAGCTTTTGAAAAGTTGCTTCATAGATCAAATTTGTATTTAATCTGGTGAATATCTGAGACCCAAAGAGTTTCATTACACATTTGCTATCTGCTATAATGGGTTTCAGCTTAGAGCATCTCATACTGTGCATGTAGTCTCCTGACTAAATTTCAGTAGAATGATAATCCCAGTATCCTGTGCTGCATAGATAAGAGAGACTATCAAAGGATGGATATCATTAACTTCTAGGAGCACATACTTTCCTTTCTTATTTAATTATTACATAATTGCTCTTTATCTTATGTATTTCAAACAGCAAATAATAGCATTGTGCCAGTACCAAGATAACAACGGCTTAGCAATTTATATGTTGCATGTCCAACACTATGTGGCTTACTAGAGTGAAAATATAAGAGTATTTAAATTTTTCCTATGTCTGTGTATAAACATACTAGATGCTGGAGAGCTGTAATATACTCTGAATCACACTCCAGCTGGAATAAAAGAACTGATTACCATTCCCCTTACTTGGCATACTGTTAAAAGTTAGGTCTTGTCTCTGCTTTTTTTCTGCTTGTTGCTTCCTTGTTTGCTTGTTTCCTTGTTGCTTCCCAGCTGTACATTTTTAATTTATATTTCTGAACTTTATTTAAATGCTCTGAAGTGGTTCTTACATAACTTCGTGTCTTAAAAAAAAAGGCAAAAAAGACCAAGAATCATTGTGCCCGTAATTTAAATACATCTTCTGAGTTAGAATGGTATTATTTCATATTGTCATTTTAACATAAATGGAAACGAGTAAGGTAGCGAAGCATAAAACAAAATAGCAGCATATCTAAATAAATTGATTTCTTTCCCCTCATAACAGAACATCAGTCACAAATAAAATGCATCCATGTGGAGCAGGAATGGAGCATGAGCAAAAGCCAGTCATGCAGCATCCATTTGCAGATGGCTGTGAGGGAGGGGAGCTGCCCCACGCTGGCAGCCCCCAAGCTGCCGTGCTGCTGCTTTGCTACCCTGGGATGAGGCTGTGGCTGGGGAGAGGCAGGGCAGCAGCCAGGGCAGGGGTGCAGCAGCCAGAGGTACCACAAACCCAGCAGAGCAAGCTGGTAGCTTGGCAGAGCTTGTGCCCAATGTGCTGCACTAATTTTGCTTATCCAGATTTGGAGTTTGCCTGCATCTGGATCCTGGTGGGTAGGAAGAGCTGTCAGGATCTCTCGCTGGTCAGAGTGACACTGAGAAAAGTTCTAAAGTCTCTTTTCCCAGCCCAGCACTTGAAGGAGTCAGGGCTCTTAATTTCTCAGTCTCAAGGTTGTTTATTGTATCTTGTCTATAAAATTATTTCTCCTGTCCTGCCGAGGTCCGTTCAGCAGGACAGACAGAGGCACTCTACCACCCCCCCGGGGGGGTGTTATGTCTCTATACTAAAAACTACATATACAATGTTTACAATTACTTCCCAATACCTATCACCTATGTTAGACAGTGAGCTTCTACTCTAAACCAATCTGTAAGTGCCACCATCACAGTAGAAGATGCAGGCCAAGAAGAAGAAGGAGAAAGGCTGGACATGCCCAGTTCCCTCCATATTGCCCCCTGAACCCCCATACCAGGAACCCTAAAATCTACTTTTCCACCCCATGATAACTTCACTATTATTCTACCCAAACTATTGTGACTTGCTGATCTTCATATAAGGTTGGTAATTTGCTCCACGGATCATCATCAAAACCACAGGCATCTTGGGTTCTGTACCAGGGTCTCTGAGCCCCCTGGCAGGGGTCTTGGCTGCTCAGGACAGCCAAAGGGATGTCCTGGGTCCTGACAAAGGGCCTTGAGAGGAGCCCTGCATCTGTGAGGCACAACAGGAAACTCTGGCTGAGGCAATCAGGTAGAAGAGAGATCTGTCCTTACAAAGCCTCCATGTGGAAAACAGCAAATTACCTTGTGAGCAGGTAGGAGCAGAGGCTGTTTTATATCAATAAGTGAGGTACGTATTGTCTAAATTCTATCTATTCTCCTAAACACTGTTTTGCTCTAAGGAAGCTCTTCAGTCACCAATTACAACTTTTCTTGTAGCCAGAGAGAACAAAATTACCAAATGGAAACCTAAATCAGATTCGCCATGATAACCATGTTTTACCCCAGGGAACAGCACACTCCATCCAGCTCTCAGAGCGGCAGAATCCAGTAATGCTGTTCTCAGAAAAAATGCAGGAGCTGAGGGGCAAAGACCAGCGGGAGACACCAGAGAGGAGGCAGCATCGGAAACAATCACCTGGTGATTATAACAATTGGGTTTGAGGATATGAAGAAAACCTACATTTGGGTTGTTTCCCTTGTAATTACAATTGCATTTTGGTGGCAGAAGATGGGCAAACACAGTGTCCAGCTTTGCCCTGCTGCACAGAGCCCCAGGGCCACAGCTGTGACCAACAGTTTGCAGAGGAGATGGAAAGGGCTCCTTCCCCAGGGAAAGGAGGCACATCAGCTTTGCTCCTCCTGCCCAGACAACCACAGCAGCACAAGGCTGTTGGCTGGATGGATGCCAAGGCTAAAATGGAAGCCTGTGTAGGCCCCTCCTTTTTAAGGTATTGCTGGAGCCTCCAAGGCTGACCAGGCACAGTAATTGGGAGGAACATGCAGCTCCTTTCACACAAGGCAGGAGCAGGGCGGGTGTTGTGTTGGGAATCTTTGCAGCATGTTAGTCCCTGTCACTTCTTACTGGATCTTCCTATTCCTAGTCCCAGTTTAGGTCTAAGCACTGATCCATACATTAAAAATGCCTTTTCTCTTCCCCTCTCCCTCTTCAGCCAGCCTGTGAAAGAGCTGCAGATGCAGTTTAAGTGCCCGTAATGTCATATTGCCAAGCCTCCAAACACTGCCAGACTTCTCAGCAGGAAGCCAGGATGTGACATGGCATTTGGAATGATTAAGTTGCCTTTATTCACCACAAAGGGCACAAATGCCATTATGAACATGAGTGATGTGATGCACTTGCAAACCATTTTTAAAGCAATATTCATGGAAAAGAGTGCTAACAGAGCTACTTCAAAACGTGTGAAAATGAGTGCAAGTGAAAGTGCTGTGGGTGGATACAGTGTATGTTATCACTCAGAAGCTAAGCCCTCTTAGGCCCATAAACAGCAGACAGGCTTAAGCAAAACAGTCATTTATCTTAGTTTTTACAGCCTTGGCACTTCTTAGCTGCTGATGTCCAATGTGTCTGCAGCCCTTTCTGGGAGAGATTAATAGTCCTTGTCAGATGCAAAGCATTAAATTTTTCTTTCAGGACCTAATTATTTTGTTTAATTGTAAGTTATTTATGGAAGTTACTCTTAAAATAATAGATAAATATCATATAAAGTTCAGAGCCTAAGAATTACCGCTGGGGAAAGGAAAGCACAAAAGCAAGACTGTCATTCTGCAGATATGAAGAGCTCTTTCTTAGTGACATTAAACTGCAGGAAATGAATGGTTTTGAAGCTTTAAAGGTGCTTCTAAACATCACTGCAGTCAAAGGACACTGGTTTGCTCAGCAGTGCACCAAAGGTGCTCCCCAGCCTGCAGATGTGCTGATCTTGGACATCCCATTAATAAAGCCCTTCATGAATAAACCACAAAGAAATCTCAAGCTAGAAGCAGAATGAGCAAACTGATCTAGTTAATTCCAAACCCAAATTTATAGAAGACCTAAAGGGTATAGTCTTCCTACACACTGATAATCAATTTAAGTTTCCCTTCCTTGTTTCTCTGGGATCATGGCATGTCATTTGTGTGCAAGAGAAAGGTTCCCCACTGAAATGAATAGGGCTACTTTCAGAGCTTTTCTTTTTAAATGAAAAACCCCGAACTAAACACTAAATGTTTGCTAAAAATCATCAACCATTAAGAATTTGTTAAAAACCCCACTTGGTAGTAATGTGACCATGTGCAGTAAGAGGTTAATTAAGTAATTTCTGCTCGATGAACCCCACTCGCAGTGAGAGTAGAAGGGGTTAAAGCAATCTAGGAAGACAATCAATATTTCATTTCTTTGGAGCTAAGTAGCAGCAAAGATAAACACTTCTGATGAAGATGTTTGTTGGACCAGTGCTTTTCAGTTTTACAAGGACATCCTGATGAATCCTCCCAAAACCCTATGGGAATGGATAAATTTATTCTCATCATTTTATAGGAAACAGCATTGAAACACAGGCAGAAAGGCTGACATTTCATTTGTGCCTGCCTTAAATTAGGATTTAATCCATCTTTTGATATCTAAACAAAGGTCTGGATAGGGGTTTGCTGAAGCCATTTAAGTTTTCAGTGAGTATTTAACTGGGTCAAAAATAATATCAGATAGGTCATATGGCAAATGGGACATGCAAAATTCATAAACCTTTTATGAAAACAGGCAGAGGCTTTATAGAAATGCTGGTGTCAGAATTCAGATGTTTCTTCTTTATATTTCATATTTTGTATTTCTGGCACAGACAACATAATCAAATAATACTTCTACACATTCACTTTTATTCTAAATAGCTACAGGAATTCGCAGCAAGCCCCCAACTGGTTTTGGAAGAGGATCAATAATGTCAATTGCAAATTATATTATGTTTGGTTAGAAATATTTATTTCTTCATTTATTTGCTATTTAACCAGTTCTAAATGATCAACATTAAGGGAATTTCTGCAGAGAAGACTAGCAAATTATCTTTCAAGACACATTTGCAGAAAAGAGTGCTGTGTTAAATCCTTGAATTCTGACTACAGGGTTCTGCTGCCTCATCTGGTGAATCTGATCCCATTTCTACCAAACAGTGGAATTTAATTACAAAGGCTTGTGAGTACATCATACGTAATGATACACTCACAGATGCTGAGTCCATAAACAGCTTTCTCTGAAAATTAACAACACATAGCAATGCACTCGAGGGAAAACAGCAGCCTCACCAGTTTACTGATGTGCATATGGGTTTTTCTAAGAAGCAAAAGGCTTTTGTTAGATTTTAAACAGTAAAAAAAATTATCCAGATCTGTGTAAATAATAATAGGTTGGAATTTCTGATGTTACACATCTAGTTGATCATATTTTCAAAGGGTTGTTGAACACTTAGATGTATAACCTTCAGAAAAAGTACTGAAAACCTTGTAATTAAAATGCAATATAAGAATGAACTTTATGCATTTCTATAATACTTAACTGTACATAAACTGATAATTAATCTAGACAATAATTTCTGAGATAGATAGATAAATTTGAAGAAACACTGCTCCAGTATAAAGGCAAATAATAAATAAGCTGAAGTGCTCATTCTTCTGCATTGTCATATGCACATTGGAGTTTCATCACAGACTCTTGTAATAGTTTAATTCCATTGTTACAAGATACTTTAGAATCTTTATTTTGGAATAGCACCATCATCTCAAGGTAAAAATCCTTCCTGATACAAGGACAGGAGGTAAAACTCTTCCGTTTTAGCATCTCAAGGAAGTCTTTGCAAATAAGCCCCCATAAAGCACATTGTAAATAAAAGCCCAGAAAAGACAGAGTTCAGCTGTGACGTTATGAACTCCATAAAATCACAATGGTGTACAGGAGGTGAAAAAAAAAATTACATAATTTAAGAACTAGCAAGAATTCTAAAGCAATCAAACAAACAGAAACACTTACCCCAAATCACAGAACATTAAACTAGAAAACAATGCTAGAGGTAACTTTGCAGGCAAAAAACTTCAGTGAATTAAAAAAAAATATTCAGATGAAGAATGAAAAAATCTGTCATCAGTTTCTCAGCATGAAGGTGCAGTTGGAACCTGTGCTTCAGGAGGATCACGAGCTGCTCTGAAGCTGGGAGATTATATCAAGGATATGTTGTTCTATTCTTAAAACGTAGCCCTTTTTTTTTCCTGTTGCAGACCATTACACAAATAAGGCCAGAAGGACCACTGGTTTAACTCAACAGGGTGGCTCAACACTACTGTTCAGCAGAAGGTGCACCACTGTTCAACAGAACAGCTCTAGGTCACACACCAGTTATTTTACCAGTTATTTTGAGCAGTTCATTCTTGCTCTGTTTTCTTGCTAGCAGTTTTGGAAGATCTACCCTCTCTGTTATAAATTGCATTTGCAGAGGGTTTTTTGTTTTGACAACAGAGGTAAACAAATGGACATACAACAAATCACTCCAAGGAACAAGTCTGTCAGGGGCAGAAGGTCAAATTATTATGTTGATCTATCCAGAGTGGCCACAGAAAGGGAATCCCTAGTGCAGCTCTAAGGTCATCAGAAAGATCTCCAAAGCCTTCAGGATGGTCAAAGAGATGTAGGGGAATAGAGTATAAGTAAATAAAGGTAGTATAGAGAGTAATCTTATCTCCTAAAGAGTTGCAGCTGAGCCAATTGTTAAGGATCAGGAGCAGGCCTGATGTTAACAGGCCACACCTGTAGCCAATCAGAAGATTGTTGTGTTATAAAAGAGTGGATTGGTTGGGTGGGGGGAGCTGGAGCCAGTTGGCTGCTGTGAGGGCAAGGAAGAGTCAGTGCCTGGAGCAGCTGCCTATAAGGAGCATCAAGGAGGTATGAAACTAGCCATATGGAACCTTTGCAGTGTACTGATAGTAGAACATTTGCACAAAGAGAAGCCTTCACACATGGACTGGAGGGCTCCAAGGGCACTCAGGCTGCAAGCTGAAGTGGATGACACCCTGGGGGATGGGGCAGGCTGGATGCAAACACTCAGTTGTGTTTTCCATCTGAGGTCAATGGTTATGCCATGATTCACTCAAGGGAGAAGCTGATAAGACTGTGGAACCCCTTCTGCTATTCCATATCAAGGGATAGAGTGGGTGTGGTACAGTAACAATAACAACAACTGAAGCATTGCTTGTGGTCTGGGACAGCTCCCTGCCTCTCCTCCTGGCAGACACCTCCCATAGGAAAGGGCTGTGCCAAACCAGGAGTAAATAGTTGGAGAGTGAAGCTCAGTTGCTATCATAGGACAGTGTAAAAGCTTGATTCAAACACTGTAATGCCTAGAGCAATACAACTGTGGCTCAAACAGCTGAGATCTTTCTTGATAAGCATCTAATTCTGTGTAATCCCCACAGTGTTGAACCAAAGATACCAGCAGGGCAGGGAAAGGAAAGTTTCCAAAGTAACAATGGGATGTTCCAGATCACACTTGTCTAAAAATGGGCATTGTGCAGAAGGACAGTAAAAAAAGGGACAGGTGCCTCATTTATGGAATTAACTGAAGTCTGACTGTAAGAGTGACTTAGTGCTCTAAAAACTGTCTGGGAAAAAATATTTCAAGCAGATTCACTGCTGACTTATGTCCAGGAAGGGCAATGGGCAGAAGGAAATTCCTGCTCATATGTAGAGAGTACCTCAGAGATTGTTTGGTGGATATTTCCTGGTTTTTCCTGTCCCTGCAAGTGTACCATGGTGAAGGGGCAATAGGAATGGCTGTGGTGATGGACTGAAAATACCTTGTGAAAGTTTCAGGTCCAACAACAATAATGTCCCTTAGAGGTAAGTTCAATTATCTTAACATTGTGAAATGCACGATACAAAGAAGTACTTACAAGGGAAATTACAGTATTTGAAATGTAAATTAGGCACTATGCCAGCATATGTGTAATAAGCCAGCCAAAAAATATCACAAGTGGATTTTCATGCTCCTTGTTTGTGTCCCCCTGCAGGGGCTTAAACACTCACTGTATGTCAAAGTATGGAAGGGTGTCACTTGTTAATCTTTCTCCTTTTGCAAGTCTCTATGGGTAGCTATATCTACCAAAAATTTCTCACCTCTAGCAGTGAGACCAGTCTTGGACTAGGAGGTCACCTTTTCCTTTTCCTTTGGCTTGCACAGGTGGAGTTTGTAGCCATTCCTAGAGCTGAGGTAACTCTTTCCAACAGGCTGTGGACCAGGTTCTGAACAGTCAAACCCACCAGTAACTGCACTGGTTTAATTTTGTTTTCTTTGTCAGACTTTTCCAGGCAAAATAATTTGCTTCAAGGGAGAAGATTTGTTTCTAGAGCTCTGAAAGAACCCAAATATCTTACTCAGAAGCTACAAAGAGCAATCACTGCACAAAAACTATGCTAGCAAAGCAGGCAAGTTCTCAAGATACTTAAAAGGTGTAATGCTGTTAAGGTTGGTATAAGTAATATTCAGTAAATACACTTAAACCCAAACCAATTTTTTTTTTAATGTCGCCTCTGTTCTCTCTCAGGTGTGAGATCATCCAATAAGCACAATTGTGTAATTGCTTGCACATATACTTCTTTAAATCTCTCTTGATCTGTTTAAAACTCTGTTAGCTGGAATTCCCTAGGTGCACTAATTCCCAAATAAGAGCAGGTACTAGGTACTTTGGTTCTCTGATCCAGAGTGCTTTGCAATTTTTAATTGATTGCGGGAAGCAAAGATTAGAGGGTTTTTTGTTTTTTAATAGTACATCTTAAATATCATGAACTCGTGCTTGTGTCTCACAGGTTAAAAGCCAGAATTTTTGAAACATCATCTCATTTAGTAACACTCATTACCAGGCATGTCCCTACACATTTTGTGATTTTAATATGTTATGTAAATTTATAATACCAGGGTGGCTGAATACAGTGCTTATAAACACCACAACAGAATTCTACTTAAACAGAATGACAGGAAAATTATAATGAAAATTTGAAACAAATAAAGGCAAATATGGGATCATTGTTCTCATCTTGTGAGCTCTAATTATATGTCTGCATGAGAAAATATGGGCAAACAATATTGAAATCCATTAGTGGAGGTGGTTAGAAGTCAACCTTTGGCTGAAGTTCTGGCCTATAAAACACTTTCTGATGCTGCCTAGTCCATGGCTATGAATAAGGAAGAAAGGCTACCTTTGTTATTAAACCAAATGTCCTTTTAAAACTACATTTGAAATTATTAACAGCATTGAAATGCTGTGAAATGCATGAAAAACATTCTGGAGCCAAATTTGTTGATTTTATATTAAAAAAAATTAAGACTTTTTAATAGATTGGTGATCTGATTCAAAGGTATCTTAATGTATTTTTTGTTTTATTCTTGCAGAATTTTAATAAGAAATCTGAGAAATACACAGTTCCCTGAAAGCGCATAAAACCGAATTCAGACAAAAGAGCCCCAAAGGCAAAGTGCTGGTTTCCAAGACTTCATCCAAAGCCAGCCTAAACATTTCACTTAATCTGTTCTCATTATGTTACCTTTCCTGGCAAACATGGTAATTTATTCCCTCTTGGAAGATGTTCCAGGAACACAGAAAACAGCTCCTCAAGCAGCAGCTGCTGGCACCTTTCTGATGCTCCTGATTGCACTGTGGTCAGGCAGTGGCCATCCATCCACCTGCCTTCACATCAGGTGTGGGGCTGGTAAGACCCAACATGTCTGGTTTGCATCCTTCTCTCTCCTTCCTGTCCTTTATGCAATTATCTCCTTATCTGATTCCAAATTATTATTGAATGTAGCAGGCTTGCCATTCCTGCAGAAATGGAGTTGGCAGGGAGCTCTAGGACTTGGCAAACACAGCTAGTAATCTGACTGCTGTCCATAGCAATATGTGGTTGTTAGACTTGTTTTGATTTATTGTTGACAACATAAAAATGTATTATGACTGTTATGTGTTGCAGAAGAATTTTTGATACAAGTTGTTTTGAAATGAACAGTGAAAATGCATCAATCTTTGTAGACTCAGGGCAAAATCATCATCATTCACTTTCAGTTTTTGAGACAAATTGGTAATAGACATAGGCCTTGTCCATTAAGCCCTCAACCTGCAAACACTGATGTAAGACACAAATAACTCAGTGGAAGATTAGGTGACTACTTCCATGTGCACAAGGACTCTTGGGATGGGCACCCAGAGGTGAAGAAAGGAAATAAATATTCCTGTCAAAAAATAAAACAAGTACTACTTCACCTCTTCTTGCTCAGTACACCTCTCCAAGGCAGTTATTCTTGCCTAATTCATGCCAAAAGAATGAACTCTGTATCTGCAAAACTAGTAGGGCTCAGCAAAAGCACATATCCCATTGCTGTGTGTATTTAAATAATTTTAGGTAAGTGCTGCAGTGTGGAGACTGCAGTGAACAGCACCTTTTCACTGTTTTAGCTTCTCCTCCCCACTGAATAGCCCCCCTTTCAAACTCTGTCCTTCACTAAAGACCACAAGCACTTGTAGCCCATCTGTGGTTTCTCAGCTAAGCCATACTGTTGGCAGCAGTGCCAAGAGTTATTTGTGTTGTTGATACCTGAGAAGGCATCAGTCCCATCTCCTTCTTACCATAAACACAAACAGCACAGACCCTGCCTGCCCTAAGACAGCCTGCAGTCGATGTAAGGTCCTGTGGGCAAGCCCTGATCACACTGAACTCTGAGTGTGGTGCTGGGCGCTGCTGGTCCCACCATAAAAACATCCTGACGCAGGGCCGGGCCCTAAGTGCACACATATCTTCTAATATACACTTCATGAAAAGTTTACATGGTTGTTTTGATGTAACTAAGGTAATCAAGGTCCTGGTGTATGCATCTTGTTTTCTCAAAATGTTCTCGTAGTCAAATAAAATAATGTGTTTGAAAGAAGCCTTGTTCATGCCTTTATAGTTCCTTCCAGTTGGTAATATTTTCCTTGACTTATACCATGGAAAAGTAAAAACATTTCTGAGTCATTCTTGCAGCCCCTACCACACTATGTTTTTCAGTCTCAGTAATTAGTACCTCTGAGAGATTTCATCTTTATTTTTCAAGCTCAGTATTTTAGATACTTACATTTTATTTCCAGAGTTGTAGTGCTTTTGTTCATCAATAATGCATGATACACACAGAAGCACAAGAAAGCATATTTAAAGTGTATGAGTTGGTGGTAAAAATTTTTTGACAATTACTTTTTTGTGATAATTTGAATTTTGTTCTCCAAATCATCATGCTTTCAATGCTCATGAGTGAGATATTGTAAAGGCAGAAATATTTCTAAAGGCATCAGATGTAAGAGTGAGACAAAATTTTGTAATGCTAAGGGTCAGCAAAGTCATTATGGAAACACTGCTCAAATTCAGGAGAAAATATATTTGATAGTGAGTTTTATCACGGATTTCTAGTCTGTCAAGAAAGAATTGGATTTGCTGAGTGGATAAAGACTCAGGAAAAAATTTCTGGTCAATTCTATTTGTAATTGGTGTAAAACTTCCTCTCACTTTAAATGAAGCTGGGTAGAACACTAGAAATGATGGCAGGGGAAATGCACATTTAGCAATGCTACCACTCTGCTAGTGAAGCACCTTCATTTCAAATTCCCTAAACCAGCAAAAAGGTGATTATAGTTTCGGAGATACACACCAAGGAAGGACTGAGCACAGCTTTGATAAGAACAACAGGAAAAAATATCAGAGAATTTAAAATAAAATTAAAGGTAAATTTATGCATAAATATACTTAATTTTCCTCTGTGGATATATTTACTCCATAGGATCTTCAGTTCTTTATATTATAATTCTGGGATTTTTTTTCAATTACTCTAAATTAATCTCTGAATTAAGCTTCAGCTGTGAGGCATTAAAACTTAAGTGTGCTGAATACAAATCTTTCTCACTAAAGGAGTGAGGCAAAAAAGAGCCCACCTTACTTAATCAGAGATTTAATGTATTGAAGTATCATTAACATTCTGGACTCCACCTCAAGGTAATTAAAATTCATGAAGACTTAGAGTGGAGGTCATTTGGAAAAACACCCATACAGGGGCATGAAGAAGGAGGCTGGCTGGAAAAGGGAAGCAAGACATTTTAATGAGGAAGACAAATGCTTGTTGACTCAGAGACCCAAAAATATCCTCTGAAAGCCTTTACTGAGGAGACATGGTATTTACACATTTTTATAAAGCATGTTTTATTTGAATTCTTTGTACATAAGCTCCCTCACACATCACCAGCACTTTGAGGCATTTTCAGTAAAGTGGTTTTTATACAAATGCTTCTGTTGAGCTCTCTTGTGCTTTGTTTAAACTTTACCTGTGCTTAAGAAAGCTGAGCATCCAGTGCAGTCCACAAGCAGCTTGGTCTCAGGGCCTTCTGGAAGGGAAGTTGGCTGGTCAACCTGTGTGAAAACTGCAGCAGGTAACACACAGGCCTTCTCCTTGCTTCCTTCAAATGCTGGCCATTTTTCAAAATATTTTTTTAATACATGTATCTCAAAATTAGTTTACTAAGGTCTAAAATTTTCATTTTATGTCTCTCTGACTCTCATCTCTTGAAATCAGTACTTAAATAAATGAGAAATTATTTTCTTGCAGGACTATTTCCCTGAGATTAGAATAATTAAAATTTCTTTGGCTAAAAAAATATTAAGTACCTTATGAGACAGTGGCAGGTTTATCAGGCACATTTGACCCAATGTTGTATGACACAGTGGAGCATCTGAAGGAACAGCATTAACCAACATTGTCAGTAAGTGAAAAGGACAGTGATGACATAATCTTCTATAGCTTTTATTCCACACTCAGCTTGTTTTTTCCAAAAAAGCATTTAAATTGTTAACGTTCCCAGTATGAAAAGAAAGGATAGCCTTGTGATTAAGACATTTGATTTGCATTTCAACTTGAGTCCTGTTTCTGTCTTTTTCTGGCATTCGGTGCCCTCCTTAATTTGTTTTCTTCTCCTTTTATTCTTCCATCAAGTACAAACCTTGGTTTTACTTATTTACACTGAGTGTCCTTGGGTTTGCTTATTTAGAATGGGGGTTTCCAAAGCAGAAAGATGAACTGGAGGCTCATACAATTTTTTGTTCTGAAGATTGCCCCAGAATCTCAGCTGCTGAAAAGTGAAGTTTTCCTGTTCAGCCATCTGAGCCTCCACAGTTTTGGGGCTAATTATATCTTTTTTTTTAAATCCTATCTATAATTTTTTTTTTTATTCAAATAGTTGAAGTTAACTAAATAACAGTGTTAGGTTTAAGTGTTATGCTCTTTATATGTTGCATGAGATCAGGGGAGAAAATACTTGAAATAAACTTTATTGGGTTAATTCAGGTGTAGGAGAAGTTGCAGATTTGGGTAGCAGGATGCAGCTTTCCAGGTAAAATGAAGAGCTGTGACAGAAAATGCTTCAAGTTGCTGAAGAAAGTTGTTACTATTAGAACTGGAAAAGGCACAAGTCCTTCAGGCTAGTGACTGAAGGACTACCCAAGCAGGGGAATGATGTATAGTTCTCAGATTAGCCCCAAAGCATTCCTGAGAGACAGAAATTTGCCCATCACACCATCATGGAGCTGCTAGGGAGAATACTTCTTCCATCCTCCCACAGGAGAGATGGAGTCACAGATTCCCCAGAGAGCCCATGAGTTACTGAGTACCAGCAGAGCAGATCTAAACTGGGGCTGTTAATGCTTCCTGGGTGCCAAAGAGGAATGTCAGTGATGTGTAGCTTATGTTCATTTCTGTTGCAGGCAATGGGCACCCAAACCCACATAATGGCAAAATTACACCACTTGGGAGTGTGTGTGGTCCAAGGGCAGATCTGAGGATGATGATCACTAAGCTTAGCCCATCTGGGGATGATGCTAAGGTGGGGTCCCAGAGGGAGCATTGGTTAAACCTGCCTTTCAGATAGCTGGCATCTGTCTATCCATGTTCTGGAATATTTTTTTTTTTTTTTGCCACTGTCAGCATTTCACAGTAAGGTATTCTCTAAGCCTGTATTTCCTGGACAAAATGCCAAAAAGAGATACAAAGGTAAACTGCACCACCATCCCTGGTCTGCTTGCTCTCTTGGAACATCAGAGGGACATGTTGGCTTTCTGCTGTTTTGTCACTGTCTGTACCTGAACTGTAAACTGAAATGGTCATAAAACATTGACTCCAGTAGTAGACTAAGTGTGCAGTACAGGTTTCGTATCAGCACACACAGAAGTAACACACAACTCTCCCTTCCCCTTCCCCTTCCCCTTCCCCTTCCCCTTCCCCTTCCCCTTCCCCTTCCCCTTCCCCTTCCCCTTCCCCTTCCCCTTCCCTTTCCCTTTTCCCTTTTCCCTTTTCCCTTCCCGCTGCCTCTGAAGGGATTGAGCTCACAGAAGACAATCAGCTGCTCTACACAAATGGGGAAAACTGAGGAGATGCTTTTCACTCTAGGACTTGTAATCATGAGGACATGAAGCTTGTTTAATGTAATAAATGCCAAATAATAACCCATGCAGCACCATCTCTTAGAGGACAGGTGCCCAAAACCAGTGGCTTCATGGCACCACTGGTTTCATGTACCCCAAAAACCCATCACATAACAAGGACTGTGCACAGCCCTCCAGTCTCACCACATCCAGGCCAGTTCCCCAGGTGTTGCATTGCTCCTTTCAGGGTCCCTGCTTGGACACTGAAGCAGCACATCTGGAAATTGCTAGGCAGGTTCCTCTGGCTCAGCCCAGCACAGCTGTACTGCTTCTGGCACCACTGGCTCCCTGCAGAAGCTGTTCAAGTGCTTCTGCACTGTGTTGCCAGCACTCCACTTCTCAAGTTTACTTCATCTGGAGAAGTATTTGCAGCTACTTTGTTTTCTGTTACTGTGATGTTAAGCACAGTATAAAAAGCATTTAGAATAGAATCCAAAGTCATTGCTTCTTGGACAACAGTAATCTTAAGTATCTAAACCCTGTGAAATGTTTGCAGTTGTTATTTAACGTTTATGTTCCTTCCTAAAGTCCTTCACAATTCTGTGCAAAAAAAGCCTTTTTGCTAACAACTTCTGTTGCCAATTCTACTGCAAGCAGGAACACGACCTTCACAAAGATAAACAGAAGTGGAGCAAGAGCTGCCAAGCAGTCCAACAGCGCTAATACCTCTCTATTAAAAGCCAACTGTAAGGCTAATTTACAGAGCTGAAGAGGAAAAGGAGATGCATCAACACTTAGACTATGCAAGTCTAGCAATTACTTTCAGATTTAAAATGGAGCTTTCCCGTAAACCAAGCAGCTACCTTTTCTCCCTCACTGTGAGGAAGCGTTGGCTTGTTTTGCAGAAAATGGGTACTTTTAGAAAGTGAAGACTGAGTCTAGATCTCATATCCCTGCATACAGGGGCTAATATTTTATTTTAGATGTGGCTTCACAACTGATTGAGGGCCCTGGAACTCTGCCAGCCACTGTTGTTAATAACAGTATTATTGTATTTGATGAGGGACCAGTTCTGCACACCAGAGTATGCTGTAAAGGTGCACAAGTTAATGGAAGTCATCTTTGTGTCAAGCAGTAGGAAACATTACTAGAAGTGTATCAGCTTTGGAATAAATTGTGTGGTTTCCTCTGGGTCCATGGCAGTTAAAAGATCTGCTCTCTCTCTAGTGCCAGTGTTAATAGTCTAATACTTTTCCTTTCTAACATGAAAGTGGACAGTTATTTCAGTGGGGAGCACGGTGTGTTTCACCATGTCTCTGGCTAATATAACTGTCTTACACTTCCAACATCCACACCACAGGACAACCAGAGGATTTAAATTGATTAGTGATTGTTTGTAAAGTTCCTTACAATTTAAAAAGCTAAATGCAAGCTATTAGTGCCTTCTTGTTATAATTTTGCTATCATTAATATCATTATGCTTTTTAGGGTGAGGACAACCTCTGTAAAATTTTAATTATTTGTATTAATCCGAATTGTTATCTAAGCCTTTCCTGGAGTGAATACATTAAATACTGCCAAAACCTAATTGTTACATAATTTATATATACAATACACAATACTCATATTACTATTCCTTTTTGACCTGGTTGGTTAACAGAGGTTTTGGGGTCTTCTAGGCTATTTCTTGCCAGCAAAGCCATGGATGGTAGAGCCACATGCCCCAGAAGCAGTGTGTACACTGTTCTCCTGCACACAAGGGCAGCCCTTGCCACCAAGAGAAGGTGCTATTTATTTGCTCCCAGCTATGAGCTGCTTTCAGCCAAGGCTCAGCACAGATGACACTTTGTGCACTTTTACTGTACAGTGCTGCCCATCATGTTTCACAGTGAGCCCAGCATTTTTTGGATGTCTTTCCCCACTTTTCTGGTGTTTCTCTTTTTCTTCTCCTTGTTGAGACCCCAGGCTACAATCAGCCACTTCCCTCCATCACACTTATTCCTCCTCCACACTGTTCCTGTCTGTGGGTTAGTTCAGGCCCATGCCTGGTTTTCACCTGTGGTCTATACTTGGCACTAGTGCTAGTTGGACAAGATCAGGAGCTGCTGAGGGGCAGAGAAAGCAGGCAGGTCTCACATGGAGCAGTAAGAAGAGTCTTGGTAAGGACTCAAATGACACTGTCTGACTTTTGTTACTGAAAGATGCTGGACTAACAACAGGAATATGTGATCAGTCCCCCTTTTCAAGAATGGAGCAGAAAGGCAAAAATTGTTGACAAGACCTTTCAATTTGTGGTTTTCTAAGTTCTGCATTTTTGTTTGTTTAAGGGCTTTGTTTTCATAAATTTAGCTTTCCCATTTGGTTTCCTCCCCTCCCCCCAGTATTCTTGACTTTAGGAAAAAGATTATTGCAGATCCACATAAAAGTTCTGGGTTGTCTCACCACAGGGGAGTATTTATAGTGTAGTCTGGGGATTAATTTTGCAAGAAATTTGTATTCAGAAAAATTGATCAGGCACAGCACAAGAGCTGGCCAGGATTTAATAACTTTTCACTGTAATTATCTTAATGTCTATGCTCAATTGCCCTGGATGACTGACTCTGAAAGGACTTCCATGAAAGGGATGAAACCGCCCTTTCTGGCAAAGCAGGCTATAAACAGGAGCTGATGGGAAGGTAGGAGTGAGCTTCTGGTGTGGGAGAAAAATGGATGTTCTTGTCCTTGTTGCAGACTGCATCCAAAACCTTCCTGTCACCCTGCCAGCTTGTCTGTCATCTGTTACTTTTCCAATTTGCCTGTCAGCAACACAGAAGGAAATTGCTTTGGATGAAAGTTATTGACTGTGTCTTGAGAAATCTGAATTCAATCCACAGCTCTGTCCCAGGATCTCAGGGTGATGCCCTGATAATTTTAAAATAGCTCCTGTAAAGGCATCTCAGGCTGCCCTCTGCCAGCCCATTCACAGAAGGGAAAGAAACCATCACTTTTGTTGGTGCTTTCGTCTGCTGTCCCTTCAGAGAACACAGTTCATGTGTGCTTACACCTCCTAACAAAGGCAGCAAAATCTAATCTCCTTAGGAGATTTCAGGTGTTTCTGTTGCAAATAATTATTGCAAATACTTATGTCACAAAGCTATGGAAAATATGTATTTTCTGTCCATTTTACATGTGGACTGTGGATGGGGAATCTTTACTCTGGTGGTTTTGGCAGCATGGTCTAAGAGTGTTGAAAAGTTTGGATGTGTGCTGCATGCCAGCCCACAGCCATGGAGGCAGCCTGAACCATCTATGAGGGAGGATAACCCTTGTCCTGGGGTGCAGTCAACCACAGAGGTGTAAATGGGCATTTAAAATGAAAATAAATCAAAACATATGAAAGCAATAGTAGCGTCTTGAAAAAAGCTACAGTAGGACTCAGAAAACCTTCACTACATTCATAGTCCTGAAACTAAACCATGTGTGCCAAGTGTTCAGGAGCTCTGTGAGCCAGGGCACTTGTCCATGCAGGCATGAGTTAAGATAGTGGCAAGCATGAATTTAAATGATCATTTAAATGATCATTTCAGGCTTTGCAGCAGTCAGGATAAAGCCTGACGCCAACACATAATTAATTATGACTGGAAAGAGGTAGGTCTCTCTCTCTTCACTTTCTCAAAATGAGAAAAAAGTCCTGTTGTTGAACTAGTAGGGCAGATGGATGCCAGAATCAGTTTGCCTTGCACTATATTTAACTTGGTGCTACCAAAGGGCATGAAAGAGAGACTTGTGGCAATGCATGGTTCATTCCTGAACCTCTTGGAGACGTGACAACTTTGGGGACTTCAGCTTGCCAGGTGTCTGGTGGAAGTATAACACAGCAGAGACAAAACAGCCCAGGAGGTTCTTGGACTGTGTGAAAGATGATTTTCTGACACTGGTGAGGGATCCAGCCAGGGGAGATGCCCTGCAGAGCTGCTCTTTGTGAACAGACCACTGGCAGCAACCACAAAACAGCAGAGCTTTCAGAGAATTAAGGAGGGGGCTTAGCATACCTGGCACTAATTCCAGAGGACAGACTTTGGCCTGTTTAGGAGGTTGGTTGGCAGAATCCCTTGGGAAAGAGTCCTGAAGGGCAAAGGGGTCCAGGAAGGATGGACCTGCTGTAAGAAGGAAATCTTAAAGGTGTAGGAGCAGGCCATGCCCATGTGCCAAATGATGAACTGGTGAGGAAGAACACTGACCTGGATGAACAGACAGTCTTGGCAGGAGAAAAAGAGAGTTTATCATCTCTGGAAAAAGGGGCAGACAACTCATGAAGGCTACAAGGATATTGTGAGGATGTGCAGGGAGAAAATTAGAAGGGCTGAAGCCCAGCTGCATTTTATCTGGCCACTGCTGTAAAACACAACAGAAAGTATTTCTACAAATATACATTTCCTACCTCCTCTTCTTCATACTCAAAATAATAACTTTCTGACTCACTGTTATTATATTCCAATCTCCAAAATCATATTGGCAGGCTAGATAATCTGTCTGCGTATTTTCTTTAGTCTCATAAAACTTTGTTTCTTAACACATAAAAGAAAAAATTGAAGAGCTCTGAAAATACCTTCCATTAGCTTTTTTTCCCTGGTTTAAATGATGACATTCTTATTCCAGTGGCTTTCTTGACTGCACATGGTGCTTACTGGAAGTAGGTAAGTGCATATGTAATTTTAAAGTAGCATCTTTAGATTACTTATTTCTTTTAATTGAGTCAAAAGATGAAACTTTGAGAGTTCTAAGCTCCTTTCTGGACTATCTGAGCAATATCTGAGTGATGAGATACTGCTACATACAATATGTGTAGATCCCTAGATCCCAGGTCTGTGAAAGCTGAGGCTATGGATGTGGAGAAGACTGTGCCAGGAGGGGAAGGGAGCATTTTAATATCCTCTTCTCTGTCTTTCATGAACTGCCTGGGTTCTTGTTGGAGACAGCTGATGCAGCCCACCTTTGATAGAACCCCTGACCATGGTTCCAGTCTGATTACAGTGTGGTAGGTTGCGTCTTTATGTCTGTACAGCCCTTACTGAAATGGTATCAAACTATTTCATGGGCAAATTAGATCTATAGAGTTTTCTGGTGGACAGCAGAATCTTTTGAAGCTTTTCTGGAGAAGCAGACATTATTTGGCACAACACTGTTCTCCCTTTTCCTTTCCAGTGTAACCTACAGTTAACACATATCTCTCAGTAAACAGAATGGTTTTGCAAGATGCTCTGAAAAGAAGGTTAACCCAGTGCCTGGAATATCCTCTGAAAGTTTAGCTTGTAGCTCAAGGACAGTGTCTGTAACTCACACTCCTTGCACTGGGTTGTGGGAACTGCCCTGGTAAAGTCATGAATAACTCATAAATGACAATGAGACCAGTAATACAACTACCCCCAGGGAAGGGACCAATAGTTCTGGAAACTGGAACTGGGATTTTGAAATGATTGTGAGTATTCATGAGAAAATTTGAGTCCAAGACCAAAGCAGTAAGAGAAGTCCCAGAATGCCACTGGGAAGGTAAACTGCTGCATTCTCCTTTACAGTGCAATAGTTACCTGTGGTTGAACTTCTTGCCTGTATGTGTAGTATCTGTACCATGGACCATCTTATCTTATTAGTATGAAAGGAATTTTGGCACTTGAAAGGCCTAATTAATGAAAGTCTTGTTGGGGTATGCAGTGAGAAGAGACAGTTATACTTGTGGATAGTGTTTAGTTTTTTTCTAATTAGGAGATGGGGCAATAAGCCTTGTGATGCTAATTTTTTAGAGTGGGTATGTAGTTTTTTGGCTAAGCAAAAAAGAAAAGTTGCTTAATTCTTAAAATGGGTAAGACATATAATGAGAAAACTTTAATTTTAGAATATTTGGCATATGTGTGTAAAATGCTGTCATGAGATAAATGCAAATGAAATTAAACCAAAACATGACAGGACACTAAGTTCATTGATGATATATTTCATCTTTAGCTAATAAACATGTCAATTAAGCAGGCTGAGGATAAAGAATATATCAAAGAATCATTTTTGGAAAGGTTTCTCGAGATGATGTCATCATGGCAATAATTTATCTTATTTCTACCCCACTGGGTGGAAGTATGGGGAAAATCCTCTAGTTTGATAGCATAATTTTGGATTTTAGCAGTAAATATGGTTATTTAAGACTTCATTTGACTGCTAAAGAAAAAATCCAACATAAGCTTTAAACATCAGAAGTCAGAAACTTCACTAAACAACAGGATTAGTATATGGGAACGTCAAAGAAGATAAAGCAAATGCAGGGGTAAAAGATTAGAAAGACTATTGTTTACATCTGAATCATTACTTAAAAGCAGTGCTCACCATGTTGAGCAAGAAGCAGCAAGCAGGGCTGTCTTCTTGTGGGAGACAAAATAGCAGTCCCTCAAAATATTGCTCCCTGATTCTCAGATTTATCTCAGAGCTGCTTGGACTGAGGGACGGGTCTATATTTCAGCGGCAGTCTCTCCTCAGAATAAGAATGACTTTGTACAGTAACACACTAAAATGGAAACAATGGTTCCAGTGACAGAACTGGCAGCATCTGCTCAGCTTTTTGAGCAGTCTGTGGACACTGAGGTGCCAGGGTTCAAGGTGCAGAGCTTGGCCTGGGGATGGGCAGGCTCTCTGAGTAGCTGTTTCTGCCTATGAGACCCCAGCTCGACTTGCACAAGCCCACCATGACTGACTGTGCCACAGGCAAGGCTTGGCAGCAGGGATTTTCCACCAGGGACCTCTTTAGGAGGGGCTTGCCCAAGGAAACCCCTGTGTGAGGCACATGCTTATGGACCCCCAGGAGCTCAGTTCTGCTCTGCCTCAGCACTGGCCTGGCATGACTGGTGTGGGAGCTGCATGGAAATAGACCAAATATGTTCAATTATGTGATTGCTGGATAAAAATAACAGCAGCTCCTAAACTCAGTAATATGAGGAGGCACTGAGAGGGCATTTTTTTAATGTGTATTTTTATTATGTGTATTTGCATGAAGAGAAGCATGAAAGTCTGAGACACTCAGGCTGTTAAGGGTCAGAGTGGAGTGCTACCAACCTACCAACTCCAGCCAGCTCAGAAGAAACTCTAGATCCATAGTCATCCTTCAGGTGCTTAAAATTAGGTTAGAGGAGCAAGTGCCCATGTGGGCTGCCCACACTCCTAAAGAGGGGCTGCAGCACTGCAGGCTGCCTGTGCTTGTGCCAGGCACAGGTAGGGATGGGGCTGGCACTCCACTTTCTACCATGTGTGGAAACACCTTGGCAGCACTTGTGTGAGGCATGAGCCTCCCCTAAGTGCCCTACAAGACCAGCCTTGAAGCAGGTAGTGATTTAGCTCCTACTCAGCCCTTTTAAAGGATTTTCTCTCACTTAGGACGTGTTCAGCATGTGGGATAGACTGGAATAGGTAGTTTCTTTGCTAACCTTAGTCCTAATGGAGAAAAACAGGTTAGCAAAAAACAGGTTAACAAAGGGACTTCCTATGGCTGGGCTATCTGCTCCTGATGGGTCAGGAGGTACGGACTAGTTCCAATTGCTCTGGGGGCACATTCGAGCGAGTTAAGATGAGGAGTTGAGATGAAGGAACCTCTGGCTTGTGGGACATTTGTCAGAGAGAGGCTGCCAGGATGAAAGGCAAGGATTCCCCACACTTTTAATAGCATTTTCCATGTCCTTTTAGGTTTGGTTTTTTTTTCTTGAATTCTGATTCCTAAAATTAACATCTGCAGCAGATGTTAAGGAACGCTTCTCTTCTCTCCCGCTGTTACATGACAACGTGCAATTGTTTCCCTGCGGTCAGCCGCCTGCAAGCTCCGATACCTTTGCAATGAGGCTTTTACAGAGCTCGTCTGGCAGGGGAGCAGGGCGCGGTGGCACTGCCAGGGCTGGGTGGCCCTCTCCTGGCCACACCTGGCCCGTGCGCTTGTCACACACCCGGCCGCAGCCCCGCACCCAGCCCCGCGGGGCAGCTGCTCACAGTGCACATGCCAATAAAGCAAGAGGGTCAGTCTGTTTGCTTTGGGTTAAACAGGATGGCTTCTTGTTTTATGTAAAAGCATTTTGTCTAGGGGCCTGCTAAGTACAACAAAGCTTGTGGTATTTTCTGGGGTCCCCCGTGGCAGGAGGGAATGAATCTGACTCCATGTTCTTAGCAGGCATATTATATTATATTATATTATATTATATTATATTATATTATATTATATTATATTATATTATATTATATTATATTATATTATATTATATTATATTATATTATATTATATTATATTATATTATATTATATTATATTATATTAATTATATTATGCTATACTATATTCTGTTCTATTATTGTTGTTTTATGTTATGTTATATTCTCTACTAAAGAATAGAGAAAGGATACTTAAAGAAGGCTACAAAGAATGATAATGAAAACTTGTGGCTGCTGCCAGAGTCCTTACACAGCTGATGGTGATTGGTCATTAAGTCAAAACAGTTCACATGAAACCAATCAAACAACCACCTGTTGGATAAACAATCTCCAACCACAATCCAAAGCAGCAAAACACAGGAGAAGCAATCAGATAATTATTTTCATTTTTCTCTGAGGCTTCTCAGCTTCCCAAGAAAGAATCCTGGGCAAACGGATTTTTCAGAAAATATGACAGTTGAACATCACAAGTAGGATCCAGTTCATGTAACTTTGGTCCCACAGGTATTTTGACACCTGTTCCTGTTCCATCCTTTATAGTCATTCACTTGGCCTCCTTCACATTCAGATGCTTTCTAAGGGTGACTGTGTCTCAACACCAGAATATAGTCAGGTGACTTTCCTCCTTCCTTCTGAAAGCCTGGTTGTCCTCTTATTTTCCACAAAAGAGCTATTCCAGAGAAGGTCACACTGCTTTAGTGTGGAAAATGGCATAGGTCATAGCAGAAGTGGGCCCCAAATCTATTTAGATAAAAGAGATTTTTGCCACTGTTAGAATTCTTTCCCTTCCTTCCTCTATCCCCTTTCTGTTCCTCCTGTCCTTCCACCATCTCACTGAGCCAGAGCCATTCAGGGCTTGTAAGCTTTCTCTCTTTTCTGGAAGCATAGCAAATTCTTCCTGCCTTGATTTTAAATATTTAAGATGCAAATATTTGAAATACTGTATTCTGTCACCATATCTTTCAGAAAGGGTGATGAGTCACATAGCAGAAAAGAGAAATCAAAAGAGTCATAAATGATAAATTGCTGCTGGAGTTTGCAGGTGACAGAAAAGATTGTGCAGTGCCAAATAATGGAAAGTGTAGGTCACTATAGTGGTATAATCAAAATTGGTTGGTGAAGTGATGAAATTCAGAGGTTTCTGTTTTTATAACACTACATGTCGTGTGTGTGTAAGAACACAGGAATTGTCACAGCATTGGGAACTGAGAAGCTGTGATTGTTCCCTGTGTACCTTTTCTAACCAGGCACACTTATTCAGTGCAACCAGAGTCAAAAGCACCGACATGGCCCACCAGATGAAACCATTTCCCCTTCTCTAGCCAGACCAGGGGTGTGTGTACAACTAACACCCAGTCTGGCTGCTCCTGGCTCCATAAGGGGCTGGAAAAATAAAGCAGTTATTAAAAAGGAAAAAAAAAAAAAGAAAATCAGAGAAAAAGAAAATCAGAGAAATGGAAAATGTGCTTTCCTGATGAAAAAGAGGTGTCAGTTCATATCTCTTGTACAACAGAGGATTAAGGCTGTGAACAAAATTTCTAAGAACCTACATGAGAGAAAAACTTTTAGAGTTCTCAGACCTGTAGGATATAATGAGCTGCAAGGATTGGAAGGGGAAGTTAAAAACATTCATATTGAAATAAGAAGATAAATGACATGCCCGGAAAAAAGAGGAGCTAAAAAGGCATACAGTAACACCCTGCCATGAGATTGTTAAAGGCTGGTTGGTAACTAGGAGCAAGAAGCAGCCTTTCTTGAGCATTTCAGAAGTGTGTGATGCCAAGCTGTCACTAATTTGTCACTGACATTTTTTCACTTGAAGTTAACCATGAACACACAGCATAAATGGATAGCTGATGTGAAGCTTTGCTAGCACTGCAGCTGCTTGGTAAGCCTAGGACAGAAAGAGCTTTGGGAGCACTAATGAGCTGAATGTATCACTCCTATTCCCAGCAAGGTGATTACTTCCCACAGAGTAGGCTCACGTTATGAAAAGACTGACAGTGTAAACAGACCAGACTTGATCTTGATCGAGAGCCAAGCCCTTAATCCAGGTTTAAAAAACACGTGTATGTGCTCCCTGCGAGAGGCAATTGCAGGCTGCCTTGGCAGCAGCCGCCGGTGCTCAGCTGCAGGGCTGCCCCAGGCTGTGCCATCGCATCTCCTTGGCTGCTACAGCTCCTGGCTCTAACAGGGCACCCCTGAGAAGAACCACATCAACTAACAGCATGTTAAAATGACTCCACAGCACTCTGCAGCCTTGGAAAAACAGTATTAGGCTGGCTGATGGTGGCTAGAGCCTGGCAGAGGAACACGCTTACATTTGCAAGTTAGAGCAACATTCTGCTGTAAACATGTAATAGCACTAAATTCTAATAGCCACTGCTACAATGAGAAACAAATGATAAAATTTGAATATTTATCACAATGTTTTTCTTGCAAAATGTGCTAGTATCTTTTGTGCTAGTGGAATTGTGGAAATGTGCTAGTGGAATTCTTTTGAGATTAGTACAGCTATTAGAGGTTCCCTTACACTTCTTCATATTTACCTTCAGGAGAGGGCCATGAAACTCTCAAGGTGATGAGACCTTCCCAATACTGCCTTGTGTTCCTTATGTGTTGGTTTGCCTCAGACTGAATCAGTCTCACACAGGCAGAGCTATCCTACTGCTGACTTCTCTAGACTCTTGCTGCTGGAGGAAAAGGCAACTCGTACACATTCTGAATTTTGAAAGTCCTGAATTCTCTACTCAGTGAAAGACCTGTAGTGCTTCACAGACTCTCTTGCTTTTCTGCTTCTCCCATCACCTGTTCAGTAAAACAAAGCTCTGTTTCTCTCTGGGACAAAGAATGAAGAGAGCTATCAAACACCAAAACATAAAAATCTTTGGACTGTGAGGACAAAGAATGAAGTTGTCAAAATATGCATTGCCTACCTATAGGCAAGGAATCTGAGGTCTAAGAATGAAAAAAAAATCATTTAACTATCATGGTAATAATTTTAGCCATTTCAAAATTACATTTAGGTGAAATCTAAAACAAAACTCCTCTTTTAAATAAAACAAAATCAGTATTTTGTTTAAGCATTCAAAAATGTTCACTTTTCATTTTTCCAATACTCTGAATGATTCTGTCAATTTGACTAGAACACTAGAACTTGAAAATAATTTCAGCCAATTATCAAATGTCCTTTTTTTTTTTTTTTGGGTGTGTGTGTGTGGTTTTGTTTTGTTTTGGGTTTTTTTTTTTTTTTTTGGGTTTTTTTGTGGTTTTTTGTTGTTTTTTTTTTTTTGTTTTGTTTTGTTTTGTTTTTTTGCTTGGTTTTGGGGTTTTGGGTTATTTTTTCTTTTTATCTTTAAAGCAAGAGTTGAAATGGTTCTGCTTTGGTGAGACCTCATTCCCTGCAGGTGTATAAGCAGACAGTACTGTGCATGATCCTTTGGAGAGGGAAGGCTAATACTTCCTTCATCTTCAGAAAGAGAGAGATGAATACTAATAAGCTGCTAGGACATCCTTTCCCTGACTCTCTCACTTTTTGTAACCCATTGGGATGTACACAAACTTGGTTGCTACGGAGAAAATAACTTTCCTACTTCACCCTAAGCAACTGCATTTGTTACAGGTAAATCTATCATACTCTGTATTTTTAGACATAGAGAGAATTAGTTGGCTATTTCTAGCTCCAAAACACTGGATTAGACAGACTAAGGGTTGAACTGGATACAACCCCTTTGCTACAGCCCTTAGTAATAACTTTGGCAAAACATGAATTTCATTGCTAGTGCTAACAAAGAGAACTGCAGATTATTTTTTCCTAATATACATGCACCTTTAATTTCCCAGAGTCTGACTCCCTGTGGAATTCCACATCATTACGAAAAGAAGATTCAATAAAGCTGTTCAGACACAGCTGCTGGATGTATTGGTACTGTTAGAATACAGGTTTTTGAAACAAAATGCATTATGAAAACATCAGTTTTAAGATGACAATACAGAAAAGATGAGGTATAACAGGTACAAGTGGCTCCTGGGGAGATTCTAATTGCACACAAGATGAAAATTTTTCACAACACGAACAGTCACTGAAATAATCTCCCCAGGAAAGTCATGGATTCCTCAACTTTGGAAACTTTTAGGATTCACCTGGACAAGGTACTGGGCCATCTGGACTGGATTTTGCCAAGAAGGGTTGGACCAGATAATCCTTGAGGTCACTTCCAACCTGGACCTCAGGTTCTATGATTTTTGTGAGATACACTTACAGCAGAATTATTTTGCTATTGCTTCATTTCCTTAAATAGCAGTCTAGGGCCTGATTTGCATTATGAAAGTTGGAATTAGTCACAGGGGTTGCATGGACCAGAATGTTTGCAAGGCTTCCTACATTAATGAATCTGCCTTAAAATATCTTTAAGACAGACAAAATAGAGCATCCCCTTTGATGGTGGATGAAACATTTGGTCTTAACTACCATTAAATAATTTTAAGTGCTGAAAAGTTTGGTGAGGCTGAGTAAGTCTAAGGCACTTAATTATCTAAACAAGATTCCAGGGGATCTCCAATAGTGTTTTCTGCCTCTTTAGGATAGAAATGCAATTTTTCTCCTATTTCAGCAAATGCCTCCTCAACAACCAATAAAATGTGCAAGCTGGAAGTTAAAGACTGGTTAATGGTCCCTTGACACAATCCTACTGAAGTAAAAGAGTAAAACCAGCAGATGCTGTGTACACAAAAGAGACATTTCAGCTTAGAAGTTATATTTTAAAGAAAACATACTGAAGGCCATGAAGAGCTCTGTATCTCCATGGGTGGCAATTACAAAGTTTTTTTCAGCAACCATTTTTGTTTGTGATGTAGTTTCCAGTACTGCATTTCCTATCATTCCAAGGCAAAGGAAATGCTGTAAATCAAATTAATACAAAGCTTTTCTTGAGCTGGAGATGAAGCACTTTACTGCACATGCACATACCAGCTGTATGAATTTCTTCACTCATGCCATGTTTCATGGATTTTTGTTACACCTATTACTATTTACTATTATTTCTTGGTCTTTATTGTGGCTGGTTGTGAAAACTTACCAAGCACTTTTTATAAAAAGACTGTGGAACAACTAAACAGAATTTGTAAAGGAACGTATCTTTTGACTTTTTTTTTTAATTTATTGAAGGAATGTAAGATTGTTCTCCAGAAACAGTGGATGCCAGGTCTTGAGTTCCCAGCCTCCAGACTGCAGGAGAGCTGGGTACCAGGGACAGTGTCTATGTATTGCCCTCTGCTGGTATCATCCCTAAATTTGATGTTTCAAACCTGACTTTTCTACCATTTGTCTCATTAATTATTTGCAATTTGCTGTCAGTGCAAACAGTATTCTAGAGAAAAGACAGATTTGAAGATCAGTACTGGCAGGATGTAATGCAATGTGCTTAATTGTAAACAAATGAGGATTTTCATGAGTGAAGTCCCGAAAACCTGAATCTCTCAGGCTTTTTGATCAAAATGGTCTTCAAACATGAGAAAGAATATGACGAGAAGGCAAGGAGCACCTTATTGTTCTCTACAACTCCCTGAAAGGAGTTTGTAACAAGGTGGGAGTTGGCCTCTTCTCCCAGATATCAAGTGATGGGACTAGAAGAAATGGCCTCAAGTTGCACCAGAGGAGGTTTAAATTGGCTCTTAGGGTAAATTTTTCACTGAAATCATTGCCAAGCATTGGAAAAGAGTGCCCAGCAGAGTGGTGCAGTCATCATCTCTGAAGGTATTTAAAAGACATGCAGATGTGGCACTTAGGGACGGGGTTTAGTGGTGGAATGGGCAGTGTTTTGTTAATGATAGAACTTTATGGTCTTAACAACATTTTCCAAACAAAACTATTCTGAGTCTATGAAAACATCTTTACAGAAATAGACTCCTGGGAAAGGGAACCATAATTTGAAGAAACTGAAGAAATTCCTGCTGATTTTCCTTTAATAGAAAGCTTGAAGCAGTAAAACTGAAGTCAAGGTTTGCTATTTTTAAGTATTCATTGCTTCACTACATTATAAAAAAAATGTTTTAGATAAGAAGAGAGAAAAACATAGTAAATGGACTGAAAATGTAACATTTGATTTATTATTTGTGCAGATAATATTTCTGTTCTTGTTTGCATCACATAACCAGTGATTAAGCCATTTTGGAGAGAAACTATTGCTTTTAATAATAAATGTACTCAACCACAGTAGTATCTGCCAACAGATGTGGTGCTACTCAATTTCTGGCAATATTAAAAAAAAAAAGTTCATTTCTGGGGTACTTCTGTTTCTAAAACAAGAAGCAACAAGAGCTGGCTTAAATAGTGATGGTCTTTGGGATATCTTATGGCATGCAGTCTGCCTGGATCCTCTCTGGTTTATGATCTAACAATCCAGCTGGACAGCTGAGATCCAGCTACCTCTTTCCTGTGTGGTTCCTGTCCTTCATCATTCATCTCCTTCATACATTCATTTTTCTCCTCATGCTTTCCTCTTTCTCAGTTTGTATCTTCATCTGTCCCTACCACTTCTCCACTTGGTGCATTCAAAGGCTTCAAGAATAAAAGACACCAGTTCTTGCTTAATGTATAAAATTAGCTCTAGACTGTCAGCTGAAAAAATTCAGGAAGCCCAAGATGCTGTAGTGGTCAAAGCACACTCTTTGGAGACAGCAAGCCTGGATGAGATACCAAAGCATCATTTGTAAAACCATTTCAACTCTGTAGAACAATCCATTCTTTTCTAATTTCAGTACTGAAAATGGCCAGACCACTTTTCTTGCAACTCTCTTTCTCCTGGAGTCTCCAGCTTGCCACCCCCAAAAATGCCAAGCCTGAACACCAGAACAGCCTGCAAACATTCAGCATTTACACTGAAGTAACATGTGAAGAGCAGCAGGGTAGCAACGCAATATCCATGCCAGTCCTAAAGCTGCATTAGACCCTGATTTTTGCACCATCCATTTCCCTTTTCCTAGAAGTACTCTTCCACTGGACTTCTGTATGTCTCCTTTTATTTTAGTACTGAACATCTCAATATTAGTGAGTGGAGTTATGGTGATGTATTTATGTATTAAAAACAAAAAACCAAATAAACAACAAACCATCTTGTATTTCTTTAAATATGAGCCCCAACTTACATCATCTATCTGTGCAGGTGTTTTGATGTCACTTACAATTAGGCAGTTCCCTAGTATTAGTATCTCTAAAACTGTACAGAGAAACTAATTTCTGAAATACCATTGCTAGTATTTAAAAGATATTTCTAAAAAATTTCTAAAAAATCCGGCAAAAAGCATTATGTGTATTTACTACAATCCTATATTTTAATGCTTCTTGTAACATCTTTATCTATCAATGAATACTGCACAGCACTGAATGAACAAGAAATTGCTGAGTGCCGCGGAAAATCTGTATGACTTTCTTTGTAGTTCTAAAGTTCCTCTTCTGCTTTGCAATGGAAGCAAGTTATTGAGGTCTGCAAGCAGCTGGGACTGCTGGGACTGCACTTTGTGCCACAGAGGAATACATCAGTCCTGACTGGCAAAGCAGAAGGTGGACTGTGGCGGATAAGGAAGGCTGGAATTGAGCTAAGTCATGTTATATTAATGGGTAAAGCTTTCAGAAATACCATTTTATACATGGAGCTCTGCTACTTTCACAAGTTGCCCAAAGCAAAACTCCTTAGTTGAATTATTCACTGAGGGCAGAGTGAACTTTTTTCCCCCCTGAGAATGGATTTCTAACTTCCATCAAGGATGCATAATCTTCATCCAATGCACTCCATGGTGTATGAGGTTGCACTGACGCTCTGCAGCCACTGTGTTCCCTGGTAAATTTTGCCAGGACAGTTCTGACAGCAATGAGGCCAACTGTATTTTCTAGCTCCTTGGTTGATCTACATTTTCTAGGAGACATCAGATTTGCACAACGTGTCATCAGCTTTTCACAGACTGGTGCTAGACGCAGCATCATTTCCTGCCCATTAATCTTTGTGAACCAAACAAATTCAAACAGGAGGCAGGTGCCAGCCTCTCCCAGAGCATCAGTTAGCACTGCACACAAGTCATATGGTGACACAGGCTGAGACAGACTCAAGGCACTCAGCATGGATGTAAGCTCTAACCCAAATGAACAAGATCCATAGCCCCACTTATGTTTACCATAATGACACCTCTAGTATTCAAGAAGCCCCCATGAACCCTGCTGGTTAGCTTGACTTCTTGGAAGTGTCATGGAGCAAAACTGGTCAAAAAGGCTGTGCTTCTCAGGACAGCAGGATATCACCAACACAAGAATCCCTGGTACCTCCCCCCTGTTGGTGTTTGGTTCCTCAAGTGCTTTGCACAGAGCTCTGCAAGGTACAAAACCTCCCCACACAGGGCCACAATTAATGGCAGGATTTGGCTGGAGAAGGTGCATGCATCTTACCCCCAAAACCAGCAGGATTTGCCATCTGCAGGATTTGGCATTCCTGACTCCCTGCTCTTGTGAAGCTCCTGCCTGGGATCACTACCCCTCCCCCCCTTTTCACAACTCTGCACCTTCAAGAAGTGGCTGCTCAGTTTTGCCAGCAATACCAGAGCTTAAACAGATCTCCAGTGCTCCAGAGCCCGAGTCCGGCTCTGTGCAGCCACTGAAGCTGAGCTGGGATTGTCCAATTATAAAACATAAATGGAACTTTTAAAAACAGTAAAAGGTGAAGGGAGAAAAGAGACATGCTGGAAAAGCTGGATAGTTTCATTTTAGTTCTGAGTCTGTGACCTCAGTCACTAATTTGTCACCTGTACCCTTGGCAATGAGTTAGCACAGAACCAGAGGTTGTGGATAGAATCAGGTATCAGCTGTGAAACAGCACTTTTCTCATAGCACAGGCTTTATAAAGTGCTGTAGCAATCCTCAAAATTATATGAGAAGCAGAGAGGCTCATTAAACAGGAAAGATCTGCTGGATGATGGCTGCAGCATCAATGCATGGGCAGAGGTTCTGCCAGGATTGGGACATATCCCATTTAAAGCCTTTGTATCTTGAATATCCAAACCCAATTCCAGGGGAAGGGAGAAGAGGATGAGTCCCTTGGCTCAGGAGGGAAGATCTATAAATGACCACAGGCAGGTGGGATAGAAGAGCTCAGTGATGTTAAAACTGGGCTGAAGAACGGAAGAAAAGGTGGGAGGGGCATCCTGCAGGCTGAAAAGACAGGTAGGGAGAAGACTGCATGTTGAACAGAGAAAATCCAGTCCCAAAGGACAGTCCTTGGTGTGGGGGGAGCCGAGTGCCAGGCCCTCAGATTACCTGAGTTGTGGGAGCAGCTCAGATTGTTAAACATCATGGAGAACTGCACTTCATAGATTTCTTTTTCATTTTCATGCATTTTAATACCAATTTCTGTAATCAATTGTCATAATACTTTTATAGCTTAAATTTCCTTTTTCTTCTGATGTTTATCTCTTATCAAGGCTAAATTCCTCTTGACATAGATCAGTTAGTGACCAACCAGTAAGCTATGGCTTCAGGAACCCTTCATGGTATAAAGGGTTATAAAACAACAACAGAATAAAACAACACCAAACCCAAACCTCTATTCTGTTTCTTAGGGGAAGAGGCAGACATTCAGCTGCACATGTGTCTACAAAGGAGTGGAGCTCTTAGAAGCTTGATGACTCCTAACTATAATTGCTGTCATTTCTAGTAAGACTTCTACACAAATATCACCTCATCAATAGGTCTTTATCTGTACAAAACCTTTCTAGAAAATCCTTTATTTGTGTTATTTTTCGTACCATCCCAATTTTGTTTCCAGCTGTGTTGGCAAGATGCAAGTTTGCCTGATTTTCAGAAAGTTGATGGGGAAATATTTCAATCCTGATTTCCACATCAAACAGATTTAATAATCAAAAAATAATTTAAAAGAAAAGCTTTAGTCAACTAGGCAACTTCATCACTGTAACAGACACCTTTTTTAACCTCAGTTCATAATTATAACATGTGGAATCATCTATTGGGAGATACTATAAATTAACTGGATTTTATGCCTTCAACAGTTTCACTGAGTAACTCAGGAAGATGCCATGCCGAGGGTGTCCTTTGAGAAACAGTAATTAATTCCTGAGGTCTCTCTGTTAACCTTTAAAGCTTCACCCAGGGGTTTAGAAGCATACAGAAAAGCCCCAAGAAAAAATAGTTCAAACTTGGCAAGTTTTCCCCAACAGCAGCCTGTGAAAGAACCTATTACAGAATTCAATGATGATTAACAAGAGTTCATCAACCACAAATTACATCAATCCAAAAGCTGGCAGAGGTCTACTTAATGTATTAAAATACTTTTGCTCTCATGAATGGATCATGGGGCCAGGTCACAGAAGAATAATGAGGAGTATAATACCTACTCTTACTGAGCAACCTTTGCACAGCTATTGAGCTTCAAGTGTCAGTTGTCAACGGTATTTGTATTTTTCCTAAATTGCCTGACTTGACCTCAAAATCTCCTACTAATTGGACTAAATAAGAGAAGGGAGGCTGATGTGAAAATGTGTCTTGGAAGTACGTTACAGCTTCTTGTCAGGCTGACAGGAAAAAGCTTTCTGCAAACTCTCAGCAACACTAAGGTGCTGATTGCCCTTCCCCAGTATTGAGCTGTTCTTTCCTGTGTTCAGGGCACATGCTGCTCTCTCAGTCCTGCCAAACAAGCAGTTCAGCTCAAGACAGAACACAACCCATGTTCCCAGCCTTGACCCAGGTTCTTTTGTGATCCAGTCACAGCTCAGACCTTGGCTGGCAGAGACAGCAAGGGCTGGGGCGGGCAGGCAGGAGGTGAGGGAGTGGCATTCTTTCATGAGTTTTTTGTATCAGTAAATATTGTGGATCCATAAGAGCAGGTGTCTAGAGTGAAACATTTGTGCTGAGCATCTGGTGCCTATACCACACCCATCCTGTATGGGCCATGTTTCCAGCTCTAGCCCAGCTTTGTGAACTGAAAGCACATCTATGGCTGTGACACATTCACTGCACTCCTGGAGCAGCACCAACCCTCCAGTTTTTCCAAGGAAATCCAGACCCTGCAACCCAAAAGTGCTTTATGATCTCTGAAGTGCTGTGCTGGGGGGGTGTCTGGGCTGGGATATTTGCTGTAACATCTCCCCCCAAGCTGAACTAATGCACGTGCACCCTGCAGTGCAGCCATAGCACTGTCCAGCCTCAGCTGCTGCCAGCAAGGTGAACGTCCTCAATGACTGAGAATCTCTCAGCCCAGCTGCAACACTCCTGATCCACACTAGTGGCCTCCTGGGCATGGGTCCAGGGCCACCGGTGGCCTCTAAGACTTCCTCAGCTGCACCAGCAGCAGAACAAGGTAGACATTGATCAATTTATACTTTTCACTGCGGTTTCCTCTTCTTGATTTTATCACGCACCTTCCAGAGTGCTCCTCACACCTTGCCCATCTTACTTGGCTAACAGCAGTCAGCTCTCCAACCAGATCTCCAAGTGAGACATCTGGCAGCAGTGACGAGGATGGGCCAGAAAGGCTCCACAAATGAAGCCATCCAAGGTGCCTTTTTCTCTTGCCCAAACATCCTACAGTGGGAGCTCCACTTCTCCCATCCAGGCATCAGACAGGGTGGAAGAAAGGAGGATACATCACTACTCTGTCCTCCCCCTTAAGGGCTAGAGTGAAAACTCAGGCCCCCCACTGACAGCAGGAGGTGAATGCACCTTTGTTTGTTATATTCTTTTAGGCAATAACCTATTCACATAATTCTCTTCCATGACTGGAGAAAGAGAAAGGACACAGAAAAAGAAGGGACACATTCAGGGACTTTCACAGCTGCAGGTTCCATAAAAAGACAGATGTATGGCATAGTTAATTAGCCTTTTTTTATTTCCATAGGACACATAAGTGACAACCAGATAAACTGAAATGCCTTTTGTTTTTGTGAAAATGCACTGAAGAGGAATGCTCTTTTCACTGTCATATTTTGGATGCTGTGCAATTCCTATGATACTGCTACTTGGGAGCTTCTGCAGCATTACCAAGTGAATTTACTGAGATTTTAGTTTTTACAATGGATAACCAAAGAATTAATTTAAATTATGAGCCTGACATGAATATAGTATTTAAGTATATTTAAATTTGGGAAAGTAGCCTGAGACTTTCTTTACTTCTGTTTTAGTTCATGTCTTATTGCAAGAAATAAATTCAGATGTTTAATTATTTAAAGTCCTAATGGTGTTACTTGCCATTAATTGCTGAATACAGATAATATTTTATTTATAGATAAAAATATCTTATGTTTGTTTAGGAGTGGTAGAAAGCAATAATTAAATAAACAAAAAATATTCAAATAAAGTAAAATAAATAAATTAATAACTGAAGTATAAAATTATGTTTATATTAGCAGAAGAATTATCTGCTATTTGTGACTGAATTCTCCCAATAATATATTATTACTGTCTTCATATTTTGCACTGTAAAATCAACTTGCCACTTCTGCAGTAAGTCTTTACAAAAGATATATTAAGGTCATGTCAGAATTTCTAAGTAATCAAAAATATTTCACAATGGATTAAGCATTAGAAACTAAAAAAATCCAGCTATAGGATGACTTTACAAGAGCCAGTTTTGGTCACTGAATCCAGAGTGTTGGAGCCTGTTAAATATTAATAAACAAGTGCTACAAAAGGATTAGTTCAGACTGGGAGCAGGTAGAGTGAGAGACAAGCCCTTCATACTGGGTCTGAGTAGGACTGACAGTGTTTGTTACACTTCTGAGTGAAAGCAGAGAACTGGATGCCTATTTGATATTCAAAATGGTCAGACTTTTTGTCAGAACATAAAATAAGTGGGAATAACAGGAAATTTTCCAGTTTGTAAGCAGTGTCCCACATTTGGCAGTTTTAACAGTGTAGATAAACATTATTGAATAATTCCTTTAAAATACACTTAAAAAAATTATTTAACAAAAAATCTGAATACTAGTTTGTGATGGCTTTTTTACACAAGAAATCGAACTAGTGGGAACAAGAAATCTGTTCTAGCACATGGGAGGATGGGAGTAGTTTATGAGTGTTCAATTAATTGTTGTCTGTTTTGATCTTTCCAGGAGTGTCACTTCAGACAGAGTTACTGAGATGCTACAGTGGTGTCTTGTTAGTATCATCCATGCTGTTAGAGTTGCAAAATAATCCTGACCAGCTTCTACAAACTAAACTGTAAGCAGGGCTGGGTCTGGTACAAACTCTGACTATACTCACACAGGTTATTTTGCCTCAGGAATCTCCTGAGAGCTATGATGGGTGTCTGGGTGCAAAGGCTGTGGGTTCTCCAGGCTGCTGTGTGCTGGTAGCACCCAGATGAAGCATTTCTCTCCACTTTTGGACCCCTAAATGCTTCTTAGGTCACTTAATATGGCTCATGCAAATTTTCATACATCACAGAATCACAGAATGGCTTGGGCTGGAAGGGACCTTTAAAGGTCATCTAATCCAACCCTCCTGCCCTTGGTAGGGACAACTTCCACTGGATCAAATTACTCTGAGCTCAATCCAGCCTAGCCTTGAACACTTCCAGGGATGGGGCATGCACAGGTCTCCTGAGCATCTTGTTCTGGTGCCTTACTGTGGGAGGGTGGATTGTAGCAGAATAGAGATAGTGCTGAAGGCAATCTCACCCCTGAGGAGCTGCAGCTGAAATAATTACCAAAGAGTAGGAACAGCCCTGCCCTTAACAGGTCACAGCTATGTCCAATAAGGATGGGTGCTATAAAAGAGTGGGTTAGCTGATTGAGAAGACAGTTGGAGATTGTTGGCTGTGCTGTGAGGAGGAAGGGTCAGGCAGTTGTGCTGGGGACAGGAAGGAGTCAGCTGGCAATGCAGAAGAAAGAGAAGAGGAGTCAGTGTTGTGAGGAACTGCCCATGGGCACTAATAGAGAGAAGGTATGAAAGTTTTACAGTAAGATAATAAACTGGCAATGACAGTCAGTTTCTATCCACCACTGATTGCTGCCAAGCGCTGACACTCACAATTGGTGGCCCATATGGGGATGAGTCCTGACACCTTACCACTCTCACAGTTAAGAATTTCTTCCTAATATCAATCTATAAGTGTGAAGTCATAATCAGTGACAGGATATTGGGATTCAGAGAGAAGCAGAAATGCAAACTTCAGGAGCTTAATCTTAATTAGAGACCACCAGGGACCAAGGCCTGCACTCACTCTGCACGACTGGCCAAGGAAGGACTGAGGATGTCATAGTGTGAGAAGAACTCCTGGCCTGGGACAACCACCCTGCTGCAAGGCAGCTCTGTCTTTGGAGAGACTTTGCACCCACCCTGTTGGACACATGTCCGTGTATCTGTATCAGCTCAGGGAACAGACTGCTTCTCACAAAAAGCAGTGAGTTGGGAAAGGGCTTGGTGAGGGTTGTAACATGGAGAAAAAAACATAAAAGAAATGTCAAGCTGGGGCTGGAAGGTTATATTGGTTCTGTATGTGGCAATTGTAAGGCTGCTGCTAGAATAGTGTGTTGCCAAGGATGATGCTGGAGGGGGGAGATTCAAAGAAAGAGCACAAAAGAGGATCTAGAATGAGGAAGGTATTCTTAGAACTGAGCTATTCAGCTTTTTTGAGAAAGGGTAAGTGATCTTACAATCTTTTAGATAGATATCTACACATGAAAAAAGTGCTGGTTTGGGGATTACTTTTACAGGCATGAATTAATGGCAAAAAGGGAGGAGGAAAACTTTATAGGGTTGCAATATGCTGTCACCACTGTCTGATGCTGCCCATTTGCTTTTTTAGTGATACAGGAGCTACACCCACAAATTTCCCCTTCCTCCCTGGGAAAGTGGAGCAGCTTCCCCAGCCTGGCTCTTCCATTCTGCAGACAGCAGGTTACCAGGATTCAGTAGCTAGAAGCTGAACTCTGCCAGACAAACTCAGATTTGAAGTAGGACAGAATTTCCCTGAAATAAGGTAATTAACAGCTGGAATGATTTGTCAGGGAAATGCACAATTTCCTAAAATGAAATTGTCTTTCAAAATAGGCTATAATCCAGTTGGAGAGAACAGCTTTAGGCCCTATTTATGCAGAAGACCAGAGTGAAAAAATACAGGGGTTCCTTTCACCTCTGCAGTCTATGAAAAATGCACCTGATGTTTATAGACACTTCAGTTCCTGATCATGCTGACTTTGCAGTAGTGCTCCTGAGCTGACTTGAGGCAGGATGTGGTGCTGCTCTATTTGCTGCTTGTCAAATTTGACAGTTATAGGAAGGAAGGGAATGGATCACTTCAAAAACTAAAAATGCATTTTCCTCACTTCTCTTTTTTAAAACCAATCAGTGTAGCAGCTAGTTAAAAAAATGGCAGAGAGGAAAAAAACCAATATCTAGTACAAAATTTCATGCCTGTATGGTAAAATTTTCAAAATAAATGTGTGGATGTTGAGAAATTCTACAAAAGAAAGAAGTCAGTCAGATCTCAATAACCCAGCTCTCAAAGGCAGTTTGCATTTCCTTCGGTTCTGTCCCTCTCCATGTGGCATGTCTGAGCAAAGCCCAGAGTGCCAGTGGCTGTGCCTTGGCTGACATGGATGAGGGTGCATCCAGGAGAAATGGAACTGCCATCGTGTCTTCCACTTTCTTCTCTGATCCTGATGCCTGCTGGCTATGAAATGGTGCTGTAGCACTTCTGCTTTACACATACACTGGCCAAGCCTTAATGTGCATTCAGAGCAAGCTGTTTTCCTTGGTCATGCCAGCTGCAATGCAGAGTAAAAGGAAAGGCAAACAGGCACTTAAATGGGCTTTGAAGCCCTCATTGCAATGCAGTGAGAATAAAAGCCTCTTTGCTGCAAAAAAAAAAATCAATTTGCAGCAGTATAGAGGCTCTTTCTTCACTGTATCCTCAGCTTACACTCACACTTTTACTTATGTTCCTCCACAAATTGACACCAGTTAAGATGTGGCAGCATGTGTTGTCTGGCACTATTTATTACATGGCTGGCCTGGGAGAGCATCCCACTCCTCCACTCTCCTAACTTGCCTTGATCACCTGCCTTCCAGTGTGGAGGTGTGTCGCCGGTTGGCCACAAGGTTTTCGGGGTGAAGGAAGAGACGAGATGGGCTCCATGATCAGAAGGCTTGATTTATTAAGTTATGATATAAACATCTATTTAAACTATACTAAAAAGAAAAAGAAAGGGAGAGTTTCCAGAAGCTGCTAGCTACCTAAGAATAGAAAGTAAAGAAAGAATAACAAACCTTGCTCTCTCGGACTGTGTCCAAGAGAGCTCAGTTCCGGATTGGCCATTACCTCCAAACACTCAATCTGGGCCAATCCAGAACTGACCTGCTGCATTCCACAGAAGCAGATAACCTATTGTTTATGTCTGGTTGCTGAACTTCTCAGCTTCAGCAGGAAAATCCTAAGAGAGGATTTTTCATAAAAGAAATGTCTGTGACAGAGGTGGACATGACATGGAAGTGGAAGCACCTTCCTGCATCCCTCTGCTCAGCTGGAGCATGAGGTCAGGTGCTGATTGGATCAGCAGCGGGAGCTGGCTGCAGGTTCCACTTTGCACAGGTGGGTTTTGGTCACAGTACTGCCAAAGGCTGTCTTGGCAGCTTTGGCCAGGCATTTCCATCCCTGAGCCTTTGCCTTTCTCCCCTTATCCTGCAAGCTCCTCAGGTCTGGGGGTCTTTTCCTGTGCAATGCACAGAATTACACTAACAAATAAACTGTCTATAACAATCCATGTTGCTCTATTTCTCCCCTGGCTGCACACATAGCTCCTCTACTACTTGATGTTTGTGCACCTAGTCAATCCAAGCAGGTTCCTGAGCACAGGACCACAGATGTCTACCCTAACCTGCCCCATTGTGTCTGAGTGAGTGCTCCCCAGAGCTGTTTCCAGGCACGGTCTGGCAGTGAAGGCAGCAGGGTGGCCCTGGCTAGCAGGCAGTGTGCCCACAGCCCCTCCATCTGCCAGCCAGATGGTGAGCTGGCACAAATATGGGCTATCCCACAGCAGGCAGTCCTGACTCCCAGGAGGTTTCTGGGCATGTTTCATTTTTGAGTAGAGACACGTGTCCATGGTCAGCATGCCCCGAGTCCATTTAGCCCCAATACAGGCAGTGTCTGACTGCAGACTGTGCACAGCTGTGCCCTGACAGCAGGTCCAAAAAATGTAAACTGTTTTCTAGAACCAGGCTGGACTCAGCTTGTAGCCCAAAAGGAGTGGGAAGTAAAGCAGCATCATATCCATGTTATTGCTTTCATTTCTCAGCTGTTTCAGAGACTGGAGTTTCTGGCATAATTCGGGCTCTACAGCTCTGCCTACAGAGCTCGTGGTACAGTCCTTGTGAAAAAACCTTGATAGCAGTTATCCTCTATTGCTAGAAGATTTCTGCAATCATACCCTCAGCTTTTCCTTCATTTACTGAAGAGAATGGAATAAGAAAGTGGATCTTTGTATTGCACAAAATATATGAGAGCACTGGGAGTAGCATCTCAAAAGCAATATATTTTAACTTCATAGGCAATATTTGAATAACCAACTGGACAAAATTCTGTATTTAAGTAAGTATTCCCAAAGTCTATAAACTTTAGACCCCAGGCAGATTTTGCTTTTTGGTATTCTTATGGCTCAGCTTTGTACCTGAGGTTGAGAAGCTAGGTGGAAAATATGAGGTAGTCCTAACTGCTATTTATGTAATTCTAAATTATGGAAAACATAAGCTTTTTCTGGAATAATGCTTGCACCACCTTTTTCCAAGCAGCTGCACAAAATCATTACACTTTCCAAAAATTAATATGTTTTTTCGACTTTGGAAAAAAAGAATTTGCCCATATCAGCATTTTGTTTCAGTAACTTAAAAATTATTATCTCCAAATGTCAGATTCTACATGATGATTAATAGCAGGCAATTTTACCTCAAAACTATCCAGGTTTTAGTGTAAGTCTGTAGGTCTTAGTGGAGGATTTGAGTTCATAATGAAATCCAAAAATGCAGGTTTAATTATTTTGCATACTGAAGCTGTCAGGACAGCTGAACGTGTTTCTTGGAAAAGCAAGCTCAGGTTTGGGAGATGAAAATCCAGCCACAAGATGGCATCTCGTTCTCACAGGAACACCCAGCAATGGGCAGCAATGTTGCTGAAAACAAAATGAGGCAGTGATAGGCATTTCAGTAAAACAAAACCATTTTAGACAGGACATTTGGTCATAGTGCTGCCCAGAATAGGGCTGGCATGAGAATGAAGTAAAATTTGGAGCAAAGAGCATATCTTCCTCTCACCCCACCCAAACTGCAGTTGTGATCTAATGTTTTTAATTGCTGCAATTGAAATAGAAAAGTCTGAATCCACCATGAATATAATGCAGGCACTTTGGGGCTATTAAAGGGAAGATGGATCACTAAAATTGGTTTGAGAACCTTTTGAGTGTAAACTACTCCAAAAGACAGTCTGTGGCTAATGTTCTGAACAGGAAAATACTTTGTCACTCTCTGGGATGAGACAACTCTTTCCTACAATTCTTTTTTTCCAGTACATGCATAATATCTGTGGTATGTTTCCAGTTATCAAAGAGTGATGAGACACAAAATAAAGCTATGGGCTCAGCTGAGAGCTACTTTAGTAATATTACCACAGAGAAAAATGTGAGTGGCTCTGGAATTGATATAGTATGAAAGCTAAATTTAAAAATACACACATTCTGGCTGACACTGCAGTTTAAAAAAGAAGGCTCTGGAACATAAATGTCTTTTATTTCTTATGTTAAGTAGAATCTTTGCAGTCTCAAAGCACTGTATGAATTAAAGACATGAGTGTGGGTCCTCTCTGGCCTCAGACCTTTGTTTTTCCCTGAGTAACACCACACATCTCTGCACCAGAAGCAGTACCCCAGGGACCCCAGTGTCCCCAAGAGCAGAGAAAGAGGAAAGGCAGCAAGGCTCCCTCCAGACTGCCCTTTGCTTTATGGCAGCAGCAGCACATCCACCACCATCTGGTTTCAGCTAGGGTTCAAACAGGAGCCATGGGATGAGGGGCATAGCAGGGAAGAAGCAGTTGCCTGCTTAGCCAGAAGCTGCCTGAAATCTCCCTCTTGGCCTGGATCATGCCTCTGTGTGCTGGTGGTGGATGAAGTTACAGGTAGTCCCAAGAACAGGGGAGTGAGACCAAGGGGACAGAAAGCAGATGAGCTGAAAGGTGGATAGAGTGGCCTGTGATATCCCCAAAACCAGGAGCCTATTTGGGCCAGAGAGTGCCTTGTAAATCATGGTCCTTCCAAAGGCTGTTCCTTTAAGGGTGCACATAGGTGACACCTTGCTCAGGCACACTGGCCTACTTGCTGCTGCTGTTCTGCTTGCTCTGAAGTGAAGTATCTTGTAAATGTCCTGTAAATCATAATCTAAGACAATACTGCATCTGGCTCAAACTGCAGTGAGAGTTTCAAGAGTCAGGCTGCTGTCACCTGTATTGGATTGACAGCACCTCTTCACCAAATTTTACATGGGCCCTCTAATGACTATGAGAGGTCACGAACCTCCACAGTGGCTCATCAGGCAGACAGCACCATGCTCCCCAGGAAAATATTGAAGCTTCAGCTCACCTGCTCAACCATGAATATTGACTACTGGAGTACCTTTGTCCTACGGAATGCTTTCACTAATATACTCAACAAGTATCCTCTGCAATTAGCATCTGAAATCCATGAAAAAAAAGCACAGCTCTCTTCAGCTGTGGCTTGGAGAAATGCCTTATCAAAGTTCTCCCAAGGTCTGCCCCTTTTGTATCTGTGTAAGAGACAAAACATTAAGTGAATGATTGTGTATTATTCCCATGTTTATTAATGGGAGGAAATACTTTGCAAAGCTTTGCCTGTTATTGAATAGAAAGAGCGACGCAATAAAAAAAATAAAAACAGTTATGACAAGAGTTCAGGAAAATATCAGGGAAAATATAATTGAAATAGTCCTTTTTTTCCCACATTGAATTCTGTCTCATTTTTATCCAGCCTGTTTAAAAATGGATCTGTTCTGTTTGCAGTGGAAAAACAATAGCATAGACAATTTACTCAGAACAATCACTTATTTGAGATCTGTTATAGTCAGAGAGCTCCAACAAAACCTGTGTCATCACGGAAGCTCATGAATGCTATTACACATCTGCACACACAAAATGTGACATTCCTGACACTCCACTGCCATCTGAATAGATGAAAAAATACTTTAGGACACACTTCAGAGCTGAGAGCATCTTGCAAGAGCTTCCACGATTTAAAACATTGAATCAAGGGGGTTTTAAAAATTAATTATGAAAACTGTACTCAGAATTATTAATAATTTGTTTCTAGTACTGTGGCTTAATTTCAGCTTTCTCATCAGGAGAGCTGATTTCCCCCAGGAGAGCTATGTTCCATCTTGTGCTGCACCAAAGCCCTGACACTTGGAGAAAAGCCCACACTGAATGCCACTATGCTGGCAGAGCTCCCCAGAACTGAATCTTGCTCAGGTAGACATAACTGCTTTGCCTACATCCCATAGGTCTGAACTTCCCAAGTCAGAGAGGAAGCAAAAAATTAGTCAGATTTGAGATTTTTGCACATGGTCTTGCCAGCAGTTCCTCCATTTACTAACACTTGAGAGCTGGGACTTCACAATAAAACTGTTTAGCCCTGAAGACTACCCCTGCTTCCACCTCTGTTACCAAACATGGGAGCACACTGGAGTTTTGGTGCCTGAACCAGAGCAAGCACCAGTGATGAACTAGTGTCTCTCCTCCACTCTGGTTCCCATGGACAGAATGTTCTGATGAGACCTGCAATGTATCTGCAGGTAAATACAGGTGCAATTTCAGCTTAAATAGCTTACATGGAATGTTCTCCCAGAGGTTCAAAAATGTGAGCCCATGTTCTAAAAGACATGTCACATACATAGAATAGAATGCATGCAGGCTTTTCAGACTCCAAAATGAGTGGATCTTTGCTAAGGTTATCTAAATAATTCAAAGAGATAGATTAAATAACAAATGCAACATGTACTGAAGACATACCCTGACTTGGTATGTCTTCAAGTCTAAACGGGATCATCTAAGTCACACAAGTCCCACAGCTCCCTTTCTGATCATTATGCTTCTTTTGCCACTAAACATCAGCCTTCCTGACATGGTGAGTTCTGAGGTTAAAAGATGTTCCTGTTCATCATAACTCCTGCCAAAAGAGACCTCATGACTCTTCCTTTATCCCCAAATTCCTCATTTGGCTCCACATGCTGCAATCTTCTATAGAGTTGTGATGAGCACGCAACCAACACTATGTACAATGAGAACTGCCAGGGCCCAATGCAGTCAAACACCCAGGTTCTACCCTGAGTCAGGGTTAGGTCTGATTTGGCAGCTGTCAGAGGGGAGGGAGGGGAGGGAGGGAGGGAGGGAGGGAGGGAGGGAGGGGGAGGGAGGGAGGGAGGGAGGGAGGGAGGGAGGGAGGGAGGGAAGGGAAGGGAAGGGAAGGAAGGGAAGGGAAGGGAAGGAAGGGAAGGGAAGGGAAGGGAAGGGAAGGGAAGGGAAGGGAAGGGAAGGGAAGGGAAGGGAAGGGAAGGGAAGGGAAGGGAAGGGAAGGGAAGGGAAGGGAAGGGAAGGGAAGCACAGTACAACCTTGGCGATTCTGCCTTTGTAACTCCACATTTCATACCGGTATCTCATCAGTAGTTACAGATTATAGTGAAAATCTCAGAAGCCACAGGCCAGAAGACCGCCTTTCCTCACCACAGCAGTAGCCTGTCAACATATACTTATTTAACAGGGCTTCAGCTTCTCACCTAAAAAGCCACCTTCCATATACATTTTCCCTCATAGATGTTTTATCCAGACACTTCTTCCTAGAGAGAGCTTGTATTTTCCCCTCCTTATGCATCAATTCATTTGTGATACAAGACTTGCAAAGGTTTTAATATTTGTTCTGTTTTTATATGGTCCATAAGCACATTATTGTGACACAGAATAATTGTTTCAGTTCCAAATGTGTACAGCCTGGGGACAGATCATGGACACAGATGCATCTCAGAAATATACCAGAGACTGGCAACATTTACTGTGTGGTTAGCAAGAAAATTTTCTATTTACAGTAGATCCTTCCTAACTTGTCTGCAAAATTTATTAGAATAATGGGATTTAGGAGCTGGTAAAAATGCTATTGTTATGATCAAAGAACATATTTAAGCCTTAAGGTGCTTGAGGATTGCTCTGGTTCCACAATGAGTAGATCTAATTAATTAGTAAAATCAGTAACATTTCTTCAAAAGCATGTAAGGAACCCTTACCAAATCACACATGTAAATTGGTGGCATCAGACTGTATTACAGATCAATTGGCCTATAATCTTCTCTTTTCCCTATGGAACAGGGAAAGGGAGCACCACACTTCCAATAACAGAAATATTAATCCAATGGTGAGACTGCTTTGCCATGTCCACAACATACAGTTAAGGAGATCAAATGACGTCAGAAGACCACTTTAGATGGAAGAGAGCTTCTCTCCATTTCACTTCCAGCTGCCACTCCTATACTTCATTTCAGAATGCAGTTTTCAGAATGCAGTGTTCAGAATGCAGTTTTCAATCCAAGGTGCAGGTGTTGCACCAAAGTGGTGGTGAGGATGTCCTGTATGATGCCCAAGGGATGGAAGCATGGACAGCTAACCCTGTGCAGATTTCTGCACTCACAAAACCAGCATGGATCTGTTGAACACCACTGGATACAAAAGGAAGAAGGAGACCATGAAGCCCAGTGCTCTCATATCTGAAAGCAAAGTATGAAAACATTTCATTGAAACCCTGATTTAGCCTGTATGCATCCAGACTGTATTTGCACAGTGCCTAACACACTAGGTTTTGGAAGGTCTAGGGACCAGAAAATAACACTATTTTTTTCTTAGGTAGGATTTAAATAAGCACAGTAGAACTACTTTAGCAAATTTATTTATTTATTTATTTATTTATTCAATATTAATGTCCTGGGTATCTTCCTTGACTAAATTAAAATGACCTAATGAAAACATCCAAATGTTTCAGATGACTCTGTGCATCTGAAAGAGCATTATCATGTGACCATATTATTTAAGCATTTTTCAGGCACAATTAAGAAAACAGTGATTGGAAAAGTATCCCAATTGGGACAGATAACATTTATATGGTGTGTGGGATGATGGGAGATTTAAAAGTGCTGTTTGTTACGCTACAGACAGTTATGAAACAAATGATCTGGCTCTAACATAAACTGTTAAACTGAAAATATGCCAGAGGGAGACAGCTGCCAGTACATTAAAAAGTCATTTTCTCAGACAACAAAGACTTAAACCAATCATTTTATAGACATATTTCTTTCCCCAACCAGATTTTGGTAATTCTAATGGTTTGCCTATTGCATGGAGAAGTAAAGTAAGCTTTTGCTCATATGATTTGTCAGGAATTTCTGATTCGGAAGAGCAGATGGTGCTAAAAAACTGAACAAGGATAACAGAATTATCAGGCTTTCAACTACAAAATCCATTCTTTCCATACACGTTTAAAATAGAAGCAATGCATATCACAAGCCTCTGACCACAGACAATCCACAGTTTGCACTTACATGGGAACGGTTTCTAGTGTTGAAGATCAAAGTTTGGAGTAATGTTTTCTGGATTTGTGACAAAGATTTTGAATTATAAATTAAAGACATGGCCAAACTTGCCATTGGTGCAAATCTGGACATCCCTATTAAATTGATGAATGTAGGGATTTACACAGCATAAGGACTCAATGCCAGACTTTCTAAACTATCTATGCCATATTTCATGCTGACCCAGGTTACTGCCTGGACAAGTCTTTGGGTAGTTGGGCTTTGAGGCAAAGGTCAGAGCACTGTCTTTTCCCGAAAAAAAATTTTGTACTTTCATAGCATCACCCAAACAATTTTACAGTACGGTACTGAGAGTGGCAGGTGGCAGCTATGCACAGACACAATCTGTTAAAGCAATAATAATGATCACCACTCGGCATTCCTCTCTCTCCAGAAGTGGCAACACTAATGAAAATGTAATCTGATCTTTTTTAAATATGTCATTACCAGGAATTTCTATGACAAGTCTAACAGCACTGTCTGTACTCACCAGCAGCAAGGCCCACAGCTTCTGTTTCCTAAGAGATGGTGAGGCACTGGCTCCACTCTGCAGCAAAGGGAGAAAATGGCAACCACATAAATCTGCCTGCCTGGTGTCTGGTGAATCTGCCTTTTTCTGATATGGACCCTGCATCCCTGGCTCTGCCTGGTTCCAGAGGCATCTGCCCTGTGTGCGTGGGAGAATGTCTGTGGAACATTCAGGAATCAAGAGTGTCCCAAACCCCAAAATTCACCCTGAACCTCAAAGCTCACCCTGAGCCCCAGTCAGGCATAGCCTCTCAGCACAGTGGCATCCCTGGTATCCCTCCCCTGGCCAGGTGCTGCTCATCCCAGCTGAGCAGGATGATTCAGCACTCAGTAGAAGGTAAGCAGAGACGCTGCCAAAGTCTCCAAAGCGTTGATGCCTACACTGGAGAGTTATTCAGGGCTCCCAGCCAGTTTGCAGCCTGCACACATCCATCATCCCCTCCCCAGTCTGGCAATTTCAGTCTGGAGCTGCTTTAAGACCCAAAACTAACTAACCTAGTGTCTGTCTATTCCTACGACTGGGTGGATCTGCAGTGAGGGTTCAGGCAAGCCAGCGTCAGCAGTCCTGCATCCCTGACCCACAGCCCTGTCATTCCCAGGCATGCCAGGCCTCCCATGGGTGGCACAATGGCAGGTCCTGGCACTCAGAGAGCTACTGGCTCAATGCTCCAGTACACACGAATGGGTACAGCAATAATGAGTCAATGGGAGCATCTGTCATGCTGTGACATGGAAATGTTCCCACGTTGGGCTACTGTGTAAGCTCAGAGCTCCTCAGCTCTGAGGGGGGACCTCAACAATGTGTGCAGTGGGCAAGCATCAGATTTAAGTATGCACACCTTGGTCTTAAATGAACTTTCTTGTGGAACATGCCCAGTCACACAGAAATGATCTTTTAAAGCACATCACTCCTAATTTAGGACATTTTCTCATAAAAGTTGTTTAGAGCACACATATAAATGAAAGATAGAAAAGGAATAAAAGCCCTTTTACTCTCAGCATTTTAGTAATCTCAACATAATCAATTAAATCAGCATAAAGTACAACCATTTCCAGTTCAGACTCCACCTGGTTTGCATGATGTTGTGCATTGTCACTGTAGATAGAATTTTCCCAGGAAGGAACCAATTTCCCAGGAAATGAGTGCAAATGTACAGTCAATAACACTTTCTCAGACACCGATGTGAGCACACACTCTGATCTCTTGCTGAGCATGGGGTTCTGACACCAGGCAGCCCCTGAGGCCAAGGCAGACAGTGAATGATGGTGGTATACTCTGCTCTGAGCCATCTGCAGTGACATTCTCCTTAACCAGCAACCACCCTTTTCCTTCCCACTTTCTAGAAAAGAAACAGGAAAGTCAGCTTCACAATTAATGTTTACAAACAAGCATTCCTGTTTCCATTTTTAAATCACTGTTTACTCATACTGTCCATCCTTTTTATGGTGATAAAATTGATGCATTCTTCTACCTACACTGGCATCACAAGTAGTTTCATCCAGCTGCCTATGAAGAGACAATCTTTATTCCTGAATTTGTGTTAGATATCTAATTTGTATTAGATATCTAAGAGAGATCAGCCCAGCTCTCTGTTTCATTAGGAGGTATATAAACTCTATATTCTATATGACAATTCTAAATGCAGTATTCTTAGGTGTGAAGCCTTCTTTGGGGGAGATTAAACTGAGACCCTAATTTCTATCTCTTTTCTTCAGACAGTATTTTTTAACCAATATATAGACACCAATACCCAACCATGGACACCCATTTGAGTCTGAGCCACCTTCACCTGTCAGCCGCCACCTCATCCAAGCCACCTCAGCTGTTGAATGAAAATGAGGGTAATGTGGGGAAAGAGCAGACTAGCTCAGTTCATCTGCTCAATGTGTTCTCTTAAGAAGAAAGTGGTGAGGTAAATGATACCTAACTAGCACCTAAGGTAGTGTCTGCATCTGTAGTCTCTATAAGCTGTAATAACCCAGGTACACCATGTACATAGGAGAGTGAGAAATCTTCTGAAAACCGCTGTGCACAGAAGTATCTCTCAAAGCAGGCAGCTGTGATGGGGAAACCACTGATCTCTAGCTTTGGACAACCATGCTGCTTTCCTGCTTTTGTACTATTTCCTTTTCCAGCTACTTAGCTGTGATGAATTGTAATGGGAGTCATTCTGGGTAACGCAAGTGAGAGTGGGCTGAAGCAGGCGAGCTGCTACATAAATTGGGCTGTTTGTTACAGCTTTTAAGTTGCTTAAACAGCCACACTGATGAAATGTTGGTAACCATCTGCTACAAACATTTGTAAATAAATATAAACCAACCTAAATATTTCCTGGCTTGTTGCTCTGTTTCAGGCATGGGTCTCTTGTCTGAGGAACCTTTTAAAATTTACCTGTAGTTTATGCACAGGCCTAATTTTTTCAGACTGTTTAGCTACCTGGGGGTAATTTCACTACACTGTTTTTTAGCATCCCTCTATGCAAATTATCATGACTGAATGGAGAGGAAAGACACTTAATTCTGAAGACAATGATGATGATGATGATGATTATTCATATCATTTATCAGTGTCAAAGCAAACTGTTAAACTTTGAATTCTTCATGGAAGACTGGTTAGAGAAATTAATTTTAAGCTTTATTTACATAATTTTTTTCTGTAAATCTGAGCAAGTGGGATCTCCTTACAAAAGGAAGAAATTTGAAAGCATTTAGGAGCCCCATCCAAAGCTCAGCTGTGTTTGGCTCTATAGAAATAAGGGACAGAATTTTGAAAGTCTGAATCTTTAGTTTCAGCCTTACATGAGGGTTGACTGTGATATACACAACACTCCTCATTTCAATGCATCCTGTTCAATACTTCCTCTCTGGCTTGTGATCACCTAATATATCTTTGTTTCCATAACAGATGCTTAATGGGAAAATATTATTATGAAAACTGTACTAGAAATCAGCTACTGGATACTTCTTCTAGCATCTACCACAAAAAAATGTTACTTGTTGACTGTCACTATGATCTTGCACCAGACTGCCCCAAGGAAATAAATGCTGCTCACTCTCAGATCCACTTTCCTTTCTGACACCTTTGTCTCTGCAACAAAAACTGCCTCCAAGCTAAGAGTGCTCTAAGCAAAATCCACAATTTGGGGAGAGTGTTTAAAATATGATGAAGAAATGAAAGTACTCCTTGAAAGCTAGGTTTTGCTGCTAGAGTATTGCTTTCTGGCAAGGGGTAGTTAAGGTTTACAACATAATTTTACAACTCCTCCAATACAACAAGGACTGTGCTTGTTTTAGACATCTTTTTTATTGATGACCTACATTGAATTATCTCTTATGTGAACAAGACTTCTAAATCAACTGGTCAGATGTAATGTGGTAGAAATATCTTTCATTTTTTTTTTAAAGAGTTCAATTATTCCTTTTCCACTAGAGAACTAGATCAAATATGAGCATAGCTGTATTATTTTGCACAAACCAGTGATCTTTTTATTTCTTTTTTGCTCCCACATGATTGCAATGCTTCTGAAAGCTGCCAGGATGCATTAAAATAATTCATGAATTTATAATAAGGGCCTTGGTTTCCACACTGCAAGTATTTTGCAGTAGAAAGGATACACTGCCAAAGGATTCATCCTTGTTAATAGCATGCTCTCTACTTGTGAAACATTGCCCTTTCAGGCTTGAGCAAATAATTGAATGTCCTTTTGGCTCTGTTCCACTAATGACCCTCTGGAATAGCACAGAATCCTAAAGTCAGAGAGTAAATGGGATCCCTTCTTACTGGTCTTCTAAGTGTATTTGATATCCTGCTGTATTAAATAAATCATGATTTTTAAAAAAGTGAGGCTTGCACGTGAACAAAATGTTCAGGGGGGTAGGAGGAGCTACTTGTTTCTTTTACAGTGATTTGAAAACAGATATTAAGATTGGTATTAATGGAGTGAAAGTGGAAGTGTCTGTGTGTGTGTGAAAGTACCAGAAGAAGCAGTTGTATGTGTTAAAAAGTTATGTGGATAGAGAAGAAGAACAAACTGACCTAAAGATAAGGTATCAAACAAGACAAAGAACAAGTCCAGGGCAAAAAAATACACAAAGGCAACACACATTCATGAAATTCATTGATTTGTGAATAGTGAAACAAAATAGGGAGGCGAAGTATCCCAAACACCACTCCCTCCCAGAGAATATAAAAAGCAAGTTCAAAATCTTGCTAACCAAGAAACCCAGAGGCACAATGAGGAATAACAGACAGCATCCTTATTTTCTGTACGATTCCACACACGATCTTGGCCAGACCAATGAAACACACATATTTATTGTATTATGAGGTATTTCCCAGTATGTGGGTGTGAAAGCCTAAAAAGAAACAGTCAATAGTTTAAAGAGATTTTGTTTATAAAATCACATTCCCATTCAGTGAGACACTATGAGCCTTATCACACTCACTCCATATGCACTCTAGTTCCTCAAAATCTGTCAAAACCTTGAGTTCCCAGGTAAATGAGGCACATATCCCCCTGGCAGAGATGTTTGCTGTCATTGCTGTCCTGCAGCTTTGTGGAAGACTGAGGGTTGCACTGCAGAGAGTGGCTTCACAAAGCCATGGCAATAGAGGTGGCCTAGGCAGCTTGAACAAGAATTCACATGGATAAAATTGTCACAAGTGGACACAGCCAGCACAATATCTATGTATCATTTAAATTTTTCTAGAGCCTTTAAAACTAGACAGTAAATGGATTACAGGCTTTGACTGTCCCAGTTTCATCATCTTAAAACACTTCAACCACAGAAAAATAGCAGTAAATGAAGACCTTATGTATTGTGTGATCCCTTTATGGAAGTAGCAGAACATGCAGTATATTTTCTTTAAAACAATAGAGGAAGTTATACAATAGAGGAAGTCTTCCAGAATGACTTGAAATGAAAGCTTAGTGTAAGACTGTAGAATCAGTGTGGAAGTTTGGGAGATTTATGAGTTTGATAATAACATGAAAAATTCTGGTTTCAGGTTGCGACCTCAGAGTCAGAGCAGTTTCCAAATTTTATTAAAAGTTTCTATGTGCTGAAAATTAAGACGCTTGTTGTGGAAGTCCAAATCTTGTGGCTATGCAAAGCAATGTACCAATCCGGGAAAGTCAGAGGTTGGAAACTGGATTATCTCCTTGGTGCAAAAGGCAATACCTCCTAAGGTATGTTAGCTCAGTCTCCATACACAGACCAAGAGGCCTTACAGGATCACCAGTTGGGCCTGTCTCAAAGCAAGGACAGAAGTGGACATAGATGCCTAAATGAGGACTTCAGTGGATTTCGGATGACCAAACTGTGTACCAGAAAACCTGTTGCAGTGTCTCCCTCTGAATGTCTGACTTCCCCAGTGTCCTATCCAAATTCATGCCCTGGTATATTAAAAAGATATCTTCATCCTGGGAAATATTGAGTAGTTCTGCACAATCCTGTCCAGATACTCCTTCAAATAAGGGGATGGATACAGCAAGCACATTAACCTGCAGCATCAGCCACTTCAGAAACCGCAGTGGCAGCAGCACCTGCTTTCTTAGGATTGCCAAAGCATGAGCAAGATATATGTGAGGTGTGGTATCGAACAACTCTTTAAAGTATTGATGCAGTCTCAGAAATCCCAGCCTCCTCTCCTTTCCTCCCAGCCACTTTCTTGTGAGGCTAAAAATTCAGGTTTCCCCACACACTTCCTTCAGAAACTGCTCAGTTCTTTGCTGCACTATGGCAGTTTGTAGCAGTGGAGCAGGAGGAAGCATTAGCAGTCATAACAACTTCTTCATAGATGTCTGCAGTGCAGTTATTTTCTTCACTTTTGGGGCCTCTGAGCACTACTCCAATATAAACACGGATAAGCAGAAGATAAGAACATGACCTAAATAAGAGAGAAATCTGCTGCTCACAAACCTAACACAGCCAGTGCTGCCAGCTGGTTTGTGCATGTCCTATTCTAATGGCTCCTGTGTCTTGCACCAGGCTGAGGCTAATAAATATGGTAGCTCACTGACTGGCATCTACCATACTCCCTTTCCTCATTTGTACATATCCAGATACTTTTAAAAGCAAGTTTTTATTTTCCAAAGCAAAGGACATGTGTAAGACGTGGTTTAGACTGTAATTCTCATAACCAGGCTGCACACTTCAGCTTCAAACTATTCCTTCAGCTCTGAATTCAGCTTCAGGGATAAACCTCCATGATAATAATTTTGGAGCTGTGCCTGTCACACATGTGACCTGGCATCTGTGTTCCTGGGAGCCATATGTGTCTGTTGAAAACCAACTGTGTTTAAAAGAAGACAGGCAAACTGGTAACCCCTACAAAGAAAAGACAGAGGAGTAAGGACACCAGCCACGATCTGATGATTTAATAGCACCTAGCAATCAGGCTACTAGATTGCACTTAATACTATTTCATCAAGAGGGATTGCTCACTGAAAAAAAAAAATAAAAAAAAGGAGCACAGCAATGAAAACTGTCCTTTGTGGTCTCATTTATACTTCCATTGGTTCCACTGGGATTAGTGTTCTGCATGAATCATAATGGGACACTGATAGCTTGGCCAATACTCAGACAGCACATCAGGGAAGGGAACTTCATACAGTAACGTAACATCTTGTTTGGAGGCTTAAGAGGCAAAAATCCAGCAGCAATCACTTCCAAGGGCACTAACTCAGTTCTTATTGCCTTCATAATGACTCCACAGTTATTCAGTCGATGTAAATGTAGCCTGATATTGAGCACCAAGAAGATAAATTAACAGTAAAGTGAGTCTTACTCACATATCCACACCCCACTTCAGTAGAGGACTGCAAAAACACAGCATGTACTCTTAAAGTATGTTGCCCTCCTCTGTAAGGTGCTGAGATGGCTGAAAAGGAGGCAGGAGCAAGCCCTTTCTTTACAAAATACTGTGTGAAGAAAAAAAAAAGCTGTTAAAATTTAGTAAGCAAATTTTCCATTGCAATTATTGAATAGTTCATGTTATAAATTTCATGTTACCCATCATTTTGGCTGAGAGTGAAAACACGACAAAATTATTTTATGAGCTTCAGATTTGGCAATAACAACATGGATGAAGTGCCAAATGCCAGGAGGTTATGGCATTAATTTTTGTATAAGACCCACCATTACAGACAAAACAACTATAGTCTAATTAAATAAAAGCAAACAAACAAACAAATCCACCAAAATTGACATAAACCATAGCACTCAAACCCAAGCAAATTTAATCTTGTTTGATGTAAGCTTCCTTCCTGCCTCTCTCCCCAGCTCCAGGCAGTTCTCTTCTGTGTTTCCAGTCATGCTGGAAACAACTTACAAAACAAACTCTTGGCTGAAGACCCAAAATGTCTTATGGTCAATGAACATATCCCCTGAAGACTTGCCTTACATCTAAAGTGGAATACAAAGGATTCTCCAACTATACAAAGGATTCTCCAACTATAGCAGCTAAAAAAAAAATCTATCCAAAATAAATCAGGGGATTATTATCAAGCTGGATATAAGACAATGAACAAAAGCTAATGAACAGAAGACTCACTGTGTCATGTTAAAATTAGATTGCATTGACATTTGCACTGTCACGGGTTTGCGGAATACTCAAAGGCATATTATTGTTGTAAGCATCATATATATCTTTATCAATTTGATAATTAGAGCTAATTCAGTACATTTCTAGTTCAATGGGTAAGTGACAGGATAATGTCATTGAGGAAAAAATGATGGAGTTGGTATTAAGAGGCAAATTAGTGCAAATTTTAACACTGAAAAAAAAATGTGAACAGAAAGTCTTCTGAAGTTCTTGAAAGAAACAGCAGGAACAGAAGGGACAGCATTACCTCTGTCACTGTCCCCCAGCACAGGTGCTCAGTCCTGAAGCCAAAACCAGCCTTGTTGGCAATAGGAGATGCAGCAAAGTGCCACAACAGGAAAAGAGATGGGAACACTTTAAACTGCTTAAAATAAACAGGGTCATTTTGAAAGAAATGAATTAAGGAATGCTCATATGAGTGGCAATCCCAGCAGGCTTAAGAACATTGCATCCTCTGTCTGAAATAGGGATGAAGAGGCAGGACAGGCTGTGAAAGACAGAAAGCTTGTGCCAGAAAGCTTGTGCTTGGCTAGAGTTTCCACCAGTGCATGTAGCACAGGTCTCACATGCCTTATCACAGCATCCAAAACTGTGTATAGCAGAGTCATTCTGCCCAGATGCAATGAAGAAACTCCAAGTTAGAGTCTGAAGAAATCCAGCCAAGTAAAAGAGAGAAGAAAGAAAAGTAGTGGAACAATTGCCCTTGTACCACTGTATGAAATGATACACTGTAAATGAGCAGTAAAATCTGGAAAAAAAAAAAAAAAAAAAAAAAAAAAAAAATAAAAAACATACAGGACTGAAAAACAACAACAAAAAAAAGAATCTGAAGCTGAAGCTTCAAGACATTATGCCACCAAAACAATTTCTTGAACTATCTGGGTAGTTTGATTTTAATCAACTATGTGTTTGCAAAATGCGTGGTTTGATCCATATGCAGAAATATTTCACTGAGCTGGGAAGTGACAAATCATAACACAGGTCTGGTGTAACTCCTTCAGAAAATCATTTTGGAGCTCCCATTACCATAACAATGCTAATAAACTGGAAGTTGCACAGATGAAGAGAAATAAAAATTGGTTGCCAGCTTAAATTATGATTTAGAAGTCTCAAGGTCCCTGAAGTGTACATGCACTCAGAGAATCACCAAATACACGATGCTGAATTCAAAGATGAGCGGAGTGCTGATTAGGAAAGAGATTGTTTATGAAAGTTTTCTGAAAAACAGGGTATTTTAGACCATGGAATAACCTCACAGGAAAGAAGCAGAACTGCAAAGCCTGGCAACTGCTGAGGACAAAGTGACAGCCTGGTGTAAGGGCAGCCTCTCGGAGGTAACAGATCCACGCACAACTGTTCCTGCGCTTGATGAAAGGCAGGTAAACACGAGAACGGGACAGCTGCTCAACGAACATTAAATGTGACAGGAACAAGCCCCTACAACAGCAGCTCTCATTTTCTACATGACCTCTAATACTGCAATTGCCTGATCCATTCAGCTTGGTTTCACATATGCCTCCTTGTCCTCATGCCACTTCACTCTTACAATTATAACCTCTTCTATAAAATCAGGAATACATCTGCAGTTTTCCTCAAGTACAATTGACTATAGCATTCCTTGAAACGCCAGAAAATTGGCTTTCCTTTCAGACCATGCACATTTTTACACAAAAGCATTTCCAGCCCCAGTTTCTGCTGCTATAGCCGTTTCGTAGCCAGAAGAATGGGCGCTTATTTAAAGTGTCAATAATAGAAAGTAATAAAAGCGTGACACATCCTGAGGCGCTGCGAGCTGCTCCTGAGGGAGAGCTGCTTTGGGAGCACGACCCTTTCCCGGGTTCTGTCGGTCACTGTCACACCATTATCGGATCAGCTCGGTCAGGGCACGGCTGTGCATTTACTGCGGGGGGTGGTGGTGAGCAGCGACGATGCCGAGAGCTTCAGGTGCTCGAAGCATTGTTTTTACCATACGGGGCTCCGACTTCGGCTTGCAGAGACACCGCTCTGTTTCTTCCAGCTAACTAATGCGTTTTCAGCCCACCTCCATTAGAATTTTAACACCAACCCACAACGAAAGCAAAACTGGCCAACCAACCAAACCCCCAAACTGAGCTGTTTCAGCATGCAAAGCCCCTGCAGACACACATGAATAATTTTAAAACCAAGCACTAATGAAACACAACACCGCTAAATCCCTGTCGGCGGCTGGTCCTGCCAATCTAATTGCACCTCGCAATCAAGGTGACTTTAGGGGAAAAACTTCCACTTGCAGGGACAATCCCCTCACGGGGTCGGTTCCCTCAGAAGGACAATCCCTTCACAGACTCGGTCCCCTCAGAAGGACAATCCCCTCACAAGCTCGGTCCCTTCAGAAGGACAATCCCCTCACAGGGTCGGTCCCTTCATGAGGACAATCCCCACACAGGGTCGGTGCCTTCATGAGGACAGCCCCCTCACAAGGTCGATCCCCTCACACGCAACCCCACCACTCCCGCCGGCGCGCGCCCCCTCAGCCTCCGCCCCCCAGGCGCGCACGTGCTGGAAGCAAACACGGGGCGGCGCATGCGCGACTCGGCCGCCCCTCCTTTACCCCCCCTCTCGGCTAGGGGCTGGCGGGGCCGGGGAGGAGCCTCAGTCTCCGGGCGCCTGATTGACTGATGTCATTTCCCCGGCTCCGTGCCGCGCCCGCCCATTGGCTGCTCTCGGACCGCTATCTGCACCGCGCCGCCTGGTTGGCTGTTGCCGCGCCGGCCGCTGCCTTATCGCAATTCGGGCCACGCGGATTAGGGCATCTAAACCCCGCCTCTTGCTCCAGCCCCTCCTGCCGCCAACACCAGCTCCGCCTTCCCCGCCTTTTCCAGCCTCTCATTGGTCCGGGACAGCTTCGCTCCTCCCTCTCGCCCGCGCGCTGAGCTCTCCGATTGGGTGACGGCCGAGCTCTCCCCGCTCCCCCCTCCGCGGCCGCTGATAAAGTTTTGTCCGGAGGCGCTGGGGCCACGCCCCCTCCATCCCGGCCCCGCCCCCCCGCGGTCCCGGCCCCGCCCCTGACCTGCCCGAGGGGGGCGGCCGTTGAGGCGCGCGCGCGCTCGCGGCGGCGGCACCTCCCGTCCCCTCCCGACCCCTCCCTCAGTCCCGCTCGGCGGCCGCGGCGGCAACATCGCTTGCACAGCTTTGGGTAGAGGTGCCTTCTTCTTCTCCGCCTCAGCTCCGCTATCCCCCGGGCACGGTGAGCAGAGCCGCGCGGAGCCGGGCTTTCCTCCCGAGCCGCCCGCTCCGCGCCGGGGGAGCCGGGGCGGTGCTGGGGCCGGCGGGGAGGCGAGGCGGGATGTTGGGAGGCTGCGGGGGCTGCGGGGCTCTGCCCCCGCCCTGGCACCGCGGAGCCGCTGCGGGCGCGGCCGCCGCTCGTCGCGGCTGGCGCTGGTCACGCTTGTCACCCGGGACCAGGCTGGGCTTTAGCATCGTATTTCATGTCTGTCATATTGCCTGGGAAACTTCTCCAGCCCGATACAACTTCGAGCAAAAAGGCAAAAGAAAAAAAGCCTGAGCCTTTCTATTTAATGTTACCGCTGCTGGAAAACACAGCCCGGCAAGTTCCTCTTAAAATACAATTGCAACATCACTCCTTTAGAGGAAGCGAGACCTGGAACATAGGACCGCAGGGAAAGCACTTAATCTCTCCTTTTGTGTAACGTGGGAAAAGACTGGGCTTTTCTGTGCCGTAGGACTCTCCGCTGGGAGGTTTGATGTCTTTTAAAGTATTCCGAGGCTTTTCAGAAAGATTTTAAGTGCAAATTGCTCCTCTAAGGCTTTAATCGGCTGAATTGGAAATGAGGTTGGGTATTGGAAGAGTCTGCTGTGCTGTTTTTCTGTCATTTTGGGTAGAAAACGCAAATGAAACCGTAGGAGTGCTGGACATGGCTGGTCTGAAATTGGGGTATATTCACTCCCCAGCCCATGGTTCTGACACCCCTTCTGAAACTTGTGTGCGCTTTCTTCTGCCTTTGGCTTAACTGACCTTGCTCTGCAGAATCCTTTGTATCATTGCTACTTCTAAATCTTGTGTAACATCTGCCAGTGCTATAGAAATATATAATGTAGTTTGGGTTTTGGATGTCCGACTTGCTTCCTGCTTGGTTTTTCTCAGATCTTTTGGAAACTCAGAGACTGAGATTAATGCTTTTCTCTTTTCCCCTCCTTCCAATTCAACAGATGCAGTTTATGTTGCTTTTTAGTCGCCAGGGGAAACTGAGACTCCAGAAGTGGTATGTCCCATTATCTGACAAAGAAAAGAAGAAAATCACAAGGGAACTTGTTCAAACAGTATTAGCCCGCAAACCGAAAATGTGCAGCTTCCTGGAATGGAGAGACCTGAAGATTGTCTACAAAAGGTGGTTCTGTCTCACTAACCTCGTAATTGCCATACATTACAAACTGTGTGTTAAGTAGCAAGAAAATAATGAAGGTTGTTCTTGTTTTGTTGGTTTTTTTTCCCTTCACTCTGCTGGTTACAGAGAAGGCTGACTTTTCTCTTGCATCTAATTTGATAACCAAGCAGGAGTCATTCATGTGTGGAAAATCACTCATGCATTTAGAAATGTGCTGAAGAAATGATCTTTCCTCCTATTTTTATAAGGAGTGGCAGTTCTTCTTGGTAGTCTGTTTACATTCACGCAGTACGTACATGCTTCATATTTGTACACGTTTCAGATTTAATAAGTGATAAAAATTTATAAATATTTACCTCAAGAAGTGGCTTCATAGATCACCTGAAAATGTAACTTGCTTTTAAAGGCTTCTAGAAATAAGGACATAGTTTTTCATAGTTTTTCATGGTTTAGGTGTTGCTTTTTTTTTTTTTTTCCCCGCTGTATGTACAAAAAGCGATTTTTTCATTATTGAAAAAATCATGGCTAGCTTTCTTTTGATGGATGTACTGTATAATTTTCTTCATGATAATTTCATTTTTCAGGTGCTCCCTAAGCTTTGTAGGAGCATTTAGCAGGCATTTTTTAGCTTTGTGCTGATCTTTGGAATGTATCAGAGTGTAGTGGTGTGAGCATAATTCTTCTCCAGAAATAACAGTAATCCTCCTCCTGATGTGGTATACTGCATCTCTTCCAGCTAAAGGTGGTGCTACAAAGCCTTGAGTTATCTCTCTTCCTTAGTTAGTTGTAAACCTGAGAATGTTTATGCATTCCTGTTTTCTCATGGAGATGGTAGATAGTTTGTGCCCCACAGTAAATATTGTTGTATTCCCTGTAGATAGGACAGAAAGGACTGGAGCAGAAATGAGCAGTTTGTAACTCTTCTTCAGGATAACAAATGGGTAGTATCAAATATGTTTAGATGTTTTCAGTGCTGCTCTCATATATACATTGCTTTGTGTAAAGATACGTGTGTGAGTATTGCTGGTCTGCCTAATGCATGCAGTTCTTCAACACGAGGAGAAAAGAGGAGGAACAATGCATGAAGCTATGCTAATAGCATACACTGTTTCTTCTGCCTCTTGATTTCCTCACAAAACTCCTTGAACATGTATGTAGACAAGCTTGCTCAAACACTTGTGTGCTTCCTTCCATATTAATGCCTCCAAGTGCCTTTTCAGCTGGACATTTATGGGACTAAATCAGAAAAATGAGGCATTAGTAGGCCAGTCTGTTTCCTTCCTTACTGAGTCTTGGACGGCAGTAGTTGTTCTGGGGATGCTTCCACACAGCTGCTTTCCCTCCCTGTTTGTTGCTGTTAACAACTCCTTGCCATGTCCTTTTGTGGCTAGGGAGCTTGTGGAAATTGGGGTAGGACTGTTTGAGTTGCTGAACGTTGTGGAGTTCTTACATCTCAGTGGTGTGTTGTGGGTCCTGCGGTCAAGGAGAATGAAGAAATTTGCTGGGAGACATCTATGTCTGGCTAAAAATGGTCTAAGTGCTGCAGTCTGTCTGCTGGACTGCTGGTGTGCACAGCTGACTGCAGTAGCTTATTTCACTCTCTGCAGACCAGTCTGGCACAGGGAGCCTGTGAAACTGCTCAAGATGAGCTTGTACCAAGCTAATGAACATCTCAACTTTTTTTTTGACTGAAACATCACCAGAAGGACTAGGTGTAAGAGGTGATAGTTTAAATGTCTGTATCTGGTAACGCTAATAGCTTTTAGGTTTGTGGGACTTGTTCCCATCATTGCATCATGGTTAAAGATGATGAGCACCAGCTAGTATGATTTCTTTGTAAAAGGTGACTTTTTATAGCTGAGAAGGTGATGGGCTAAAAGCAAAACACACCAGAAGGAACTCTGTGGCTTGTGAAATAGCAAAAGGTGCTCGCAGTTCCTCTTGAGCGTCTCTAGAGGATCTCTGCTAAGATTTGTTCTTGTCTGATCTGTTGCTGGGAATAATCTGAACCTGCTGGTACAAATGTTTTACAATATAAGTTCTAAAAGTATTTGCTACTTTGCATCTTAAATTCTTGAAATTTAAGTGCTGTTATTGTTTTTAGAGTGTGTTTGTTGTTCACATGTAGGAGAATTGAAGCTAGATATTGCGGCTCAAAGAATGATTGGCAGTATCAGAACTGTATTCAAAGGTCTCATCATACCTTTTTGAAGGAACAAAATGAACTCAAATGCAGCAGTTGGGGAGATAGTAGCCTTCCTTATGATACTTAACACTTATTAAGACTGCTGGGCTATTTTGATTAGCCTCCTTAGTTTAGCTCTGTAGCATTTCATCTTTATAGGATGTTTTCTGAATTTTTAAGGAAACAGATCTTAAAATTGATCTAAATGTAGGTGATGTAGCTTTTATTTCCCTCTGGTTTCATACATTTAAAATGGTTGCAACATAGGCTCAGTCGTTGCCTTCTAAAGTTTTTTTCCTTCAGCACTACAGAACACAGACAGAAAGGTGCCTAGCTTTTGTCATGGTGTGTGAATTGGCTTCTATGTATTCTGTAGCTGGTTTGGAAGATAGTTTTTCAGGCTGATAGACACCAGAAGATTAAAAAGAAGATGTGAGCTTCAAACTTCAAGAAGCATAGAGATTTGAAGTGACTTGCTGGGAAAATAAAAAATTAAATATGGGAAGCCAACCACAATTATGGTTTATGAAAATAGAGGGGGAGTCATATGCAGACAACTGATTAGAAACTTAACAAACACAGCTGATGTGTTTGCTCTTCACAGTTTGTTATTTAAAAACTAACATTGTGGTTTTGGAGCATATAGGGTAGAAGTTCATGCAGCTTTCCCCCTGTGGCAGAAAAAATGTGTTAAATGTTAAAATTTCTAATTTTTTCTTGGAAGACTTCTTCTGTTCACAATTTTAACTTCTGGCAATATGAGTTATTTTCATTGTGTAGTATATTGCAATGAAAGTCAGAACTTGGAGAAAAACCTCTTTTATATAAGTTTTACTTGGCTAGCATTTGTTTAGCTGCATTCATGGGACATAGTTTAGTTATTTAGTTATTTGATTAAGGATTGTGGCTTTGCTTTTATGTGTCAGTTTGGAACTGTATTTGGAGTATGATATTATGAAACTACAGTAGCTTTTGCTGCTCTTGATGTGGCTGTTGTCTTTTTACTTTTGCACCACATAACCATAATCAAAGGTTATATTAAAGACTTATTCTAAGTTTTAAGACTTTCTTTCTACCCTCCCTCCTCTGAAAGAAGCAATGACAGAGCCCATTGTGCAGGTGGTGTGTCTCTTAAAATGTTGTGAACTGAAGGTACAGCCATGTGGCCAGTGGGATGTGCCCAGCTTGGCATGATCCCTTTTTTTCCTTATGTATAACTTAGCAGCCAGTTGTACCTCTTAAAAGTATTACTGTGATGTTAGTTAGGTAGCTTTGTAAAACTGGCTGAATGCAATGATTTTAGTGAATTAGATACTTGGACTTGATAAATTTAATTAGATCAGGTCTTCTTTGCACAGAGTTTTAGTTTCTGTGGCACTAGGAGGACCTCAGTATCACAAAGCAACAACTTTTTCTTAGAGAATGAGCAGAATTAAATTCTTGTTAATTTTGGAGCTGCTGGGGGCTATAGCCTTGCTGAAATAAGAAACTGGAAAAGTGCTTCACTTTGATAGACTGTGTCCTGGAGCCTCAGAAGTTCATGTTTTTTTAAAGAAATTGGTAAAGTTGTGGGACAAGAAAAAAACCTTATGTCAAGCACAGCTTATTAGTTGTCCCAATTTTCATTGGGTTAGCTATCAGCAAACCACAGATTCTTGGGCTCATTAAACACTTGTCTGCCTCCTCATTGTCATTTGAAGTTCAGTTCTGTTCTTACCAAGCTTTGTGAGCTTTATACTTCCACAATTAGGATCTACATGCAAAGTGATTTAGATGCTGACAGACTTATGGCTTGTTTGCAGGCTTATCTGGTGCTGAACTTGCAGGGATGACTTCAAGCAGGTGTTCTCTCATCAAGGAGAACACCACTGAGCTGGTAGGATTTGTAAGTTGTGCTCTGTCTGCAGTGACCTGATCTCTCAGCGGAGTTACTGAACCTGGCTGTGAGAGCAGAAGAGGAGAACTCTGCTGAAATATTGCCTGCCTGTTTTGAGGCTTCCCACAGCTGAATTATTGCAACTCTTGAGGGGAAGATGCATGGATTTGTTTCCTATCAAAAAAGAAAAATCTCAAGGCCATCTGTCTGAAGGCAGGAATTTGCATAAGTATTTATACCTGCTGTGTTACCTTTTTGTTCTTTAATCCTGTGTTACATTTTCAGGTGATTTGGTCCAAACAGTTTTTGTTCTCTCTGGTTTTGGTCTCCTTTCTGATAGGTGGAGGATATTTATCATAAAATATTTTCCTAAATGAGGGTAAGCAGCTGAATTGAGTCTGATGATTATTTTAATAATGTTTAGTGAGATAAAAAAAAAGGCCAGAACTACAATAGGAATAAAAAAGGCAGAATGTTTCTTACAGACTACACTTTATTGACTTCTGGGTATGTACTTTTCTATCAGGGTTTGCCTTTTTATTGGGTGCATATGAAAGGTTTCTGTCAGGCTCATTAGGAAGAAGCTGGTTCTGCAGAGCAGAAATCTTTTTGAGCCTGAGTAATCTACTTGTCTTTGTGTGGATACTGTCCATGTAAACTTCTGTACTTGGCAAAACTTCCAGTGTCTGCTATGGATTATAAATGCACGCTTTTTTTTTCTGAAGCCCTTCCTGCAGGGGAAAAAATTAAAATAATGCCTCTGAGAATTTGGATCTGAAGCATTCCTTAGTAGTATGCTCATGCCCTTTGGCATGACTTGTTTTTACTCTTCTGCCTTTTGCCATTCAGGCGCATTAAATCTGCATTTGTTTTCTTTTGTTGAGTAGTGATCCATTAGTCGAGGTTGCTACTTAAAAAATAAATACCAAAATATTCTCTGCATATAATAATAGATACCCAGGCTTCCATTTTGTGTTGATATCCACTGAGTAGTTTTTGTTTCTTGGTCTTATTTCTCCAGAACTGCAGTTGGCAGGGCTTGAATGTGCAGTCTACTTGCTAGCTGCCAAATACAGTCTTTTGAAAGTATGTTTTGTGCTCTCTTAAATGAGGACACTGAGAGCAGACCATGTTCTGAGAAAGTATTTTGTGTTGGACTCCCTCTCTCCCCTCCTCCCTTCTTTTTCCATAAAATAGTTCTGTGGGTCAAGAGAGACTCCTAAGTACTAGAGGAGCAGAGAGGGACTGTCCATGTGGATAAACTTAAAATATTTGAGTCAAATTTGATTTGTTAAGGTCTGCTGGTACATGGTTCAACTTGTGTTTAGGCACTATAAGGAAGCAGTTGAACTGCCCTTCATCATAATCAGTGCTGCTCTTCTGCACGTGATGAAAGGCTTTGTTTAGATGGATTTGACCTGAGTGCTGGTGATTAGTGTAAATATCAAATAATGTGTCAATGCTCTTTTTTGCTACAATGAAATATGATGACATGGAGCTTGACTTACAAATTCCTCAGTAAATTTGAAAGCATGTCTTTTTTCTTTATAATATTTCTTTCCAGTACTTTTAAAAATAGTTTAAGTTCCTTATACAGATTGAATGTTGCAAGCTACTACAATGACTGTAAATGTCCTTGAAAAATTAGTGAGGCATAAACAGAGCAATGCAGAATCAAAAGAACTGTGCTCAGATGGGACTTGTGATGCGCTGATGAAATCCCCTTGGTGAAGAGATGAAAGAGAGGGAATGAAGGTGTCCTTCACTGGAGGTGTCTTCCTTCTTCTCCCATCATGTTTTGTGGTAGGATAGGCAATAATATTTTATAGTAGTTTAGAGATTTTGTATAAAACCTTGTATAAAAGCTATTCTGATTAATCTTTCATGTTGTAGCTGTAGCTGATTTGGAGCAGAGTGGGAGAAGGGGGGATGTTTTCAGATCATAAATGGTACTGGATAGGTGTCTTGGAGATGAATTTCAACATAGCTGAAAATACAGCAAGGTTTTTTCAGAATTTCTAACTTCTAAAAAGTCTGACAAGTCCCAGCTGATAAAATATGTTTAATGTTTAAAAGATGGATGGATTTTTCTGTATGGGAAATAACTATGCACCTTAAGCTAGGTATTATATATCTGAATGACTTATTTTTCAGTAGGGCTGTCTACACAGGAGTGCTTAATGTGGCCAGTTGTCCCCTCTAAAGAGGCAAACAAAAGCTGTTTCTGGTTTCTGTAAATTAGCAGTTACAACAGGTGGTACTTGAAATCTGGTTTGTGCCATGTGTGACTGAAAGGCATATGGTTTTGGCATGTTAGAAAAGACTAAATGGGGTTTTCAGCTTTCGTTCCTGCTTTGTTTTTTTTTTTTTTTCCTTAATCAGATTTCTTTAAACATGGCTTGAACAAAAATACAAAAATATAATTGAGCACAGTAGAATTGGATGGTCTTTTTGTTAAAGTGGAACTTGATCATATCTGAAATTATGACTCCCCTGTCTTCCAAGATGGAAGTGGATTGCTAGAAACTATTTGATGGCCTCTCATCAGTCTGATGCTAGGACAGTTAGTAGGGATTGCATTGTTGACTTAGTAGTAGTTGGGATGGATGACATTGGTGTTGGTTTTGGAGTTTTTGGATTTTTAAAATTCTCTATAAAGACCAAACCCTAATTGCTAATTCAGTCTATCTTTCTTGAGGCATTTTCTATGGTTTTTATTATCTATGTATAGCTTACATGATGAAAGTGTAACATGGGATCAGTTGATTAATATACTGGTGTGTGGATGTTACAGAGAGAAGAGAAGGTATGTCATCTCAGAACTCTATCACAATACTACAAAATCAAATATATTTAGTTTTCCAACCACCTCTTTGGCTATTTTAGTTCTGTCAGATAAAGGACGGCACAGAGTGAAGTCGTGCTTGACTCAGAGGCATAACTCCCATGTACATGTGTGTGTCTTCTGGTCTTTCAGCCATTCTTTGGTAGGACTTGCTTGCTTGTGATTTGGAGTACCAATATGCTGAACTTGAGCATGAGGGACTGCTGAGAATGTGATACTCCTCAAGTGCATTCATTTTGCTTATCCTTGTATGCTAACATCAGGATTATTTTGTTATTACAGATATGCAAGCCTCTATTTCTGCTGTGCTATTGAAGATCAGGACAATGAACTAATAACTCTGGAAATAATTCATCGCTATGTAGAACTTCTTGACAAGTATTTTGGCAGTGTGAGTTAGTTCTTTATATTTTGTCATTTTGTTTTATGCCCACAACATTTTTACAAGAAAATAACCAACTAGTAATTGAAAGGTGTATTTAATACATTTTGTGTGACTTGCTTGGCCAAACTAAGCTGATGGTTGCCTCTATTAAAATACAAAATTAAATTATTGATTTGTAGAAGAGCTTTAATTAATCTGGTGTTAATTGCCTGTATTTGTTTCATTTCATAGTAGTCTCACTTGGGGTCAGATAAAATCTTACTCTTAGCAGGAAGCTTTTCTTCTCCCTGGCACAGCTCTAGTGTGAGCACCTCTTATGTCTGCTTCCAGAGGAGGCAGTTGGTTGTGAAGTAGCAGGAATGGTTAGGAAAGATGTGAGAGACATCTGTTTACCCAGACAGCAAACACAAACTGCTACAGTAATGCACATGAACACTCCTGGAAAAACTGGTGCTCATTCTGCCTTCCTTTTGTAGTCCTTCTGACTATGAAAGGCACAGACTGAACAAGAAATCTGAGATTATTTGTTTTCATATCTTTCTGTAAGGTTGTGTGAGCTGCCTTTGCATACTGCAGGCAACGAGAGAGCTTCTATGGGGAGTGTTCTCTTGTGTCTTGAGGAGCTGTGTCTTACAGACTGCTGTGAATTGAAGCCTTTTTAACAGTGAAAGCTTTTTTCAGAGGTTACTGTAGCTGTTTTTAACTGAAGAAAAAATCTGATGTGTTGTTTTTTTCCCTCCAAGGTGTGATTTTTACTATTGCCCCAGTCCTTACAAGGTTACAGCCTTAGGCTAATATCTTGATTTGGTAAAGTTTGGTGAAGCTGTGAACAAGTTTAAGTTTTGTGAGAGGATATACCTCAAGTGAGAGTATCCTTCCACTTTGCAATAATGCCTGATGTTTTTTCTAGGTCTGTGAACTTGATATCATCTTCAATTTTGAAAAAGCCTATTTCATTTTGGATGAGTTCCTTTTAGGAGGGGAAGTTCAGGAGACATCCAAGAAAAATGTTCTTAAAGCCATTGAACAAGCAGATCTTTTACAGGAGGTAAGCACATCCAACTTCTCTGGCCAAAGTGTCAGCATGGTAGGCTGGGACTCAGAAACCTCCTGTTCCTCTAAGCTTCTAGAACGTATTTTTTAGCATGCTTAGCATGTAGTTTCAGCTTGTTGTCCTGAGTTAGCTGCTCTTTTCGTTTGGTTTGGCATGTTGACTTTGTAACCTACTGTGACTTCATGTTCTGCTAGTAAATGCAAGTGGCTGTTCTGTGTTTATACTTCTATAATTGTAGATCATGTTAATTTATCTTAGTGTTGTTCATGTGTCTTTCATTCCTTCTTTTTATTTATTAACCATTAATTTTTTTCTCATACCTGATGCATGTTCACTTCTTTACTTTTTCATTGCTGAAATCCAGAAGCTAGACTCCCTTCTTTGAGACTTGTTCAGGTATAGTTCTGATTAGTTCTTAGACCTGCTTTTCTGCTATAATAGCTGCTTACTGAGGAACATTTCCAAGCTGACAAAGCAGTAATAATAGTGCCGTAGAAACATAATAAAGTATAAGAACATTGTTTTTTTCTCTTTGAATGCTTTTGTTGTTTTTTATTATTATTGAAGAATGATGGATTGCATGTCTACCATTTTCTAAAAAAAAAAAGTGATATGAAGGGGTTCAATGGTATGGAAAAAATTAATATAATTTCTCCATATTTCTCCATCCTGTGCTGGTTTTGGGTTTATCTGATTTTGTTTGTTTTTTTTTTTTTTCCTTACTGAAATGTACACTGTTAAGGTCTTTGGCTGGTGTGCTGGGGAATCATCAAGTCTTGTGTGCAAGTCAGTGAACATATGTTTTAACAGTGATGGTTCACCTTTATTTTTAAAATCTACTGAGGTTTACTGCCTAGATGCTAGATCCAAGTTGCTCTGTTTCCCCCTACGTGAACCTTTAGTTTGTTGTTTTCTCCTATGAATTAATTGCTTAATTCTTTTACAAGCCTTCTGTGTTCCACTTGGTAGTCTTTTGTTGGCCATAGTATTATTGGATGGGGAAACACAAGGTGATCTTTACCCTGGTAGCTGTTTTTCTTTAATCCCTTCAGAATACATGCAGATCCCCTGCACGTTAAAGTTCTTGTCATGAGCAAGGTCAGCCATTACACACAGATTTGATACCCTATTTTTCTAGAAAGGAAATACATGCACTTATTTACTTCTTGTGTTATGATTCAGTTTAAGTCCTTCTTTACTCTTTGTAGGAATTATCTTAACCAGAAGTCCTGTTGCAGTTTACAAAGAGGGGAGAAAAATAATCTGTTCATTCTCTTGAAATCTTTTGCTCTTTATATGAAAACAGATATCACAGATTAGTTATATATTCCACTTTGTCTCCTGAAAATACAGTTAATTGTACATAAAGTAGAATAACTATGTTCTTTCTCTTTGTTACTCTTTTTGAACTTTATTTTCACTACTTTCTGTAGTGGGGCTGTTCTAAAGAAAAAATACATAATATTTTAGAAATTCATTCGTACTATTTTTCTTTCCAAGCAACAAACATTCTCTTTTTACAGAGAATATGATTTCATACTAATATAACTTCAAGTTAAAAATCTTAGGCCAAGGGAAATACCACTTTTTCAATGTGAGACTTTTCCTTAACCATGGTAGATGTACTCTGATTACCCTTCCTTTCCCCATCTTTAGGAGATTTTGAGTTGCAATGTTTATTAAATAATTCTGATTAACTTGAAATGTAGGAGTTTATCACAGCACCACTGGAGTCCTATGTTGGGTTTCTGTATTTTTCATTCTTAGTTGTATTGACTGTTGATCAAGTATAAAACTACTCCCTATACCTCTGTTTTAGTTTATAAACCCTGTAAAAGTCAGGGTTCATATTAAATTGAGCATCCAATAAATTTGGACTATTTTCTATGGAAATTTGGTTTTGTATGAACTTCTGCTATGTAAATTCTGGGTTTTATGAAGAGAGTTGTTAAAATAAGTTTCTCACATGTGGAGAATTTTTAGTATTTTGAGTTAATATCTGCTTCTCAGAATACTGCAGAACTACCAGACTGAAACATGGTGTGATTCCAAATGCAAAACATATTTCTTGCAGGTTTGTCATGTGTTTGTTTTTGACCATTCAGATTTTAATTATGTGCAACGAAGTCATTATTTGGCCCTGAATACTCATATTGCCAAGTATATATACATACATATGTATGTACATGCATATATATATATAGTCAAATACACAATATTATTACTTGAATACACAGCATTATTAATTAATAATGCTACAGGTATTGTTGTCTGAAGTACCTTAAAGATGAAGAGCTGTAAAGAATACTTACACAAAAGAAAATCATTACAGATCCATTAAGTGACTGTTTGTGTAATGTTAAGAGGAAGTACTCTAAGGCACAAATTGCTGAGTAGTGAATTAGTTCTTAATAGCCTAGCCTACTTGTATTTTCTGTTGAAGTTTTCCAGGATGTACTTCTATGTCTGAGCACCTACTTCAGTTTGTCATAAAGTTCTTAGTGCTGTGAGCTCCCATCACTAACTGCTACAGTTTGTGTGATGGAAACACACCAACTTGTTTAACCCCTCTCACCTTCACATTCTTGTTAGTTCTTCAGGAATGTACTTAGTTCAAGTATTCATTCCCTACCCCCCTCCCCCATATTTATTACCACTTGATAACATATCAGCAGTCAGTCATCAATTTTGGCAGTGGTACCCAGATGAAGGGTAGTAAAAGGTAATTAACTCCAGTACTTCCATTCTTCCTTGTCTCTCTATTGTAGAAATGCTTCTGTTCAAAAGAATGCTGATGATTTTATATCTTGTTTGCTAGAGAGATTTTAATACTTAACTAGTGATTACAAAGGCATGCACTGCTGAAAAGGTGGTTTTTGCTTGTGTGAACAACTCAATTATAGTGAAAGAAATTGGTAGATGCAGTGTGGTGTTGCATGAATGAAATATATACATGTGATGTGTGGAACTGCTAAAAGATAAGCCTGTGCATCATTTTGTGACACTTGAGTTTTTTAAGGCGTGAAACTACCAATGATAGATGTTCTGTACAAAAGAGAGGATTTGATTTATTTCTCTCAAAAGTCTAACTGCTCTGGGGTTTTTTGGATGGCTTCAGTGAGTTCAGTATGGTGCTTGGGAGGTTTGTGGTCATTTCCTGTGCTAAAATGCTGAAATCAAGGAGTTAATAATTATAATATTTAAACAGAGCAGTCATGTATATATTTTAAAGCAAATCTGTACAGATTTGCTTCTCTTCATTTGAAGTAGGAAAAATTTCCTAAACATTGGCTGTGAATGAAAATGTTTTTTGTTGATTATCCTAGGGTCATTTTAGAAAAGTATTTTCAAAATTATCCCCATTTTGTTGACCACTGTTCTCTTGTAGGATTTTTTGTGTATTTTTTTAGTATTTGATTGCAGAACATCTAAATACTTAAAAATACATATTTTTAAAGAGGTTTCTAAATAAAAAGGCCGACGAGTCTGTCCACAAATCAGACTTGCTTGTTTGTGTCACTACTTCAGTAATGATCAAAAACTTAAAAGCTATGTGAATGGTTTTTTTTCTTAGGCTTTTGCAGTTTGGCCTCAGGCAGTATTTACTAGTCCTTCCACATGAAGAATAAGAGATAAGCTATCAATTAACCTTATTTTCTTTGCTGTTTCAAATGCTTGCCTCATCCTGTATCCAGAAGGGTGTATCCAGACAGTGTTCATGTTGGCTGACTTGCCTCAGATGCTTAGGGTAGCTGCATAGATTGAAGCTTTTGGTTTTAGAATGAGCATCTTTGGAAATGAAACTCTGGTGAATTTCCTGCATATGCTATGAGAATTTTCTTACTGGAGATGAAATGTGCTTATTGGACACCATAGGTTTGAAAGTATGCATAATAGTAGGTATTAGATTGTTTTTGAGATGTGCCAAAACTCCTTCATTTTGTCATTAGCACTGGCAAAATTCTTATATTTTAAGCCTCCATTGGGAGTGAGTATAAGGAATTTTGTCTGGTTTAGGAAACAGCCTTTGTAAGCACCTTTTTATTACCATTTGCCTGAGAAACTGACCACAATGAATGCAATTAATTCAGTCTTCACTTCATGTTTTTTCTTAAATATGGACTGTTGAAATAGACTGCCTTCCTCAGTTGGCAGTGGCATTGTTTGCCTTGGCTGTACCTGTGTTCCCCTGAATGTGGAACAAGAATGAATAATGAGATCTTTATTATCATGGAGATCCAACTGCCTTGACTGCCATCTGCTCTTCACATATAACTTCAGTCTCACTTTCAGGTGGTCAACTTTGTTGATCAGTGGGTCGCTGCAATTTTAAGACATGTATCTGCTTGATTTTAGGCACAGATAATGATCTACAATTACATTTTAGTAGATATATATATATGGAGACCTATGAGAGTTACTGTGAATGAGAAATGATAGATCTTTAGTTCATTATTTAGGGATTAGGAAACAGCTATGATTTTTATGGATTTGGAATCCCTCCCAACTCACAGAAGAACAAGTTGTAGTGTTTTGGTAGCTGATGCTTTTGTAAAATGTGTTTCAGAACTCAGTCTCTGGAGATGTATTTATAGAAGAAAGGGGTTATAGTGCTGTTAGAGTGTTTGGCACTCTCCATGACGCTCAAAAAAGTCATGGCAATCAGATGCAGTCCCAGGTGACTGGGAAGAGGGAAGCTTTGTACCCATTTTTAAAAAGGGTAGAAAGGAGGACTCTGGAAATGACTTGCGCTGACTGCTGTCCATACCTGAAGGATCATGGACCAGATCCTCCTAGGAGCTGTTCTAGGGCATGTGGAAGACAGGGAAGTGATTTAGGACAGCCAGCACGGCTCCACCAAGGGCAAGTCCTGCCAACCCCTTCTGTGGGGCGGCCTTTTATAATGGAGCAACTCTGTCAGTGGGCCAGGGTAGGGCTACAGATGTCATTTGTCTGGGCACAGTTCCCATACCATTGCTCTCTCTAAATTCAAGAGGGGTGGATTTGATGGGACAGTTACATCCAAAGGATAGCAGTCAACGGCTTGGTGTCCTGGTGCATTTCAGTGGTGTTCCTCAGGGGTCAGTAATGGGACCAGTGCTGTTTGATGGCTTGGTTAATGACATGAGGGATTGAGTGCACCCTCAATAAATCTGCAGGTGACACCAAGCTGAGTGGTGCAGTTGACACATGTGAAGGATGGGATGCCATCCAGAGGGACTTGGACAAAGCTGGAGAAGTGGGTCCCTAGGAATCTCAGCAGGTTCCACAAGATCAAGTACAAGATGCTGCACCTGGGTCAAGTCAATCCCTGGTACCTGTACAGGCTGGAGGGTGAACAGGTCAAGAGCAGCTGAGAAGGACTTGGGGTGCTGGTGGATGAGAGGCTGGACATGACCTGGCAATGTGTGTTTGCAGCCCAGAAAGCCAGTTCTGCCCAGGGCTGCATCATAGCAGTGTCCCAGCATGTCAAGGGAGGAGATTCTGCCCTTCTACCCTGCTCTGGTGAGACCCCACTTGGAGTGCTGCATGCAACTCTTAGGAACAAATCTCTAAAGGTTTGTGAATTTAATTGTAGCAGACAGGTCTGTAAACCTTGATATTTCTGTATTTTTAATAGATCATTTTAAACAGTCCTTCTTGTACTGCAGAGTAGGCTTTCCTGCAAATGCTGACCGAAACACACTTGGACATTTAAAGTAATAGAAAGTATTCCAGAAAATGAACAGGAGAACCTGCATCTCTTTTTCCCAATTATTAATGGGGGAAGAGGAGGTTAATATTTTAACAAGAAGATTAAATATCTTCTTGAAAAAATGGCACCAAGTATCCAGTGCCATTATCATGCTTTGACCTCTTCCCATGCTCAGTCTGATTTTTTTTGTTGTTTCTTTAAGTGTGTATGTATGTAAGATGTGGCTAATTCTATTACATCAAAGAAATCAAAATTAGAAGATCTTAAGACTCAACAAGTTGAAGAAGTCCTTCATAAAAGTGTTAAATATACATTCATTAAGCTTTGCATATCAAAGCATCAGAAAGTTTCAATTAAAAATAAGACAAATGAGCATAGGCAGTCCTTGCTGTCTCCTAACTATCCAGTACTCTCTCTGATGTGAATTCCATTACTGATCAGTTTGCAAACTGTGAACTTGATAATTTATTGATATAAGCAATTCTTGTAGTGCTGTTGAGGGTATATTAACAATACACTGAACTCTTTGTAGATTATAATTCTAATAAAGATGTATTTATTCTGTACATTCAGCTGATAGATTCTTTTCCAGAGACATTCTCCTGTCCTCAGCAGTAGAAGCACTGTGTCAGGGTGATGCAATGAAAATTTTAGCATTGCTGCATGTGCCATAGCTGTTTTCAGGAGTTTAGTCATGTGCTGCTCATCAATTAGCATAGTAAATTCAGTGAACAATTGCAGAAGGCTGCTTGTAAGTAAGGAGTTTCTTACCTTCAAAATCAGGTGCTCTTTCTGAATCCTCACATTAATCTGCATTTTAATAGAACAAGTTCATTGGATGTGGCAGGTTGTTGAAAAGATCAATGTTAATGTTTGGATCTTGAGATTGTGAGGAGAAAATTCCATTTTTACTCTGTTGTCTGAGATAATGTATCATGTTGCAGTGCTACTACCCTTTCCTAGAATTTTCACTACCTGTGAGATGATCTTAGCGTGCCAGAGAATATTAGGTGGAAAGAATACGAATGTCCCCAGGAGGCATCCTGTTGTGTTTGGTTTTAGATTCTCATTTCTTTGTCTTCTCTATGTGTTATACAGATGTTGGGGCACATTGCTGGTATGTGTTTTAGGGCTTTTATTTATTTTTAAGGGAGAAGCTATTTTTTTTTGTTGCCAAGCTGTCTAACAACAGTAGTAGTTCTGGTGATGGATATCAAGATACAATAAAAGTGTGTATATTAAATTTTATAAAGGCTGAAAATTTGATATTAGAAGGCAAAAAAAATCTGAGAAGACCTATTGTTCAAAACTCTTTGAGAATTCTAAGTATGTTTGATTAACAGATGGATTGATTCAAGTGAAAATGTTGAACTTCTTGCACTAAGCAATACAACATGAAAGTGACTACTCAGCAAGTAACAATGGTGACTTAATAAATATGAATTTTGAATTAAATTGTTACATTACTTCAAGGATGATAGGTTGAATGAAACTTTTCTTCATGGAACAAGTCTTATTATTTATGTTAATAATAATACTGTGTGACAGTTAATTACTGAATGAAATATATGTAAATTTTGTATTCTATTATACTTTTAATGTGTTCCAGTAATGAACAACTGCTCTTTAAAAAAGTAAAATCTTTGAATTTAAATTCCTTCATGCACAACTGAAGCTTTCTAAGGAATTCTTTACAACATACTCTTTTAAGGTATCAATATCCTGTACTCGGTTAAGAAATGAAACGTAAACTCTAGAGGTTTTTTTAATGCATCTCCTTGAAGTCTTTGAACAAATGTTTTCTTTTGGTGCATTTCTATTCGCTTTCTTAACAGTGGACTTTTAGGAAAACCTATTAAAATTGTATTAATCTAAAGAATAATAGTAGCTGAAACAGATTTAAGTGAAATAACTGAATTTATATCTTCTGTATATAGTTTAGAGTATTTTAAAGTCTTATTTTAAATGTAAATAAGCTGTACACGTTTGGGTGGCTGTTGGGTTTTTATTTGCCTTTTTTTTTTCATTTAATAGTTGATATTACATTTTCACTGCTGCTTGATTTTGTTTGTAGAGCCAGAATGAAGACTGGGGAGGTTTGTCTGAGGATATCTTATGATTAAGAGCAATCTAAGGCATTAGCCCTTTTGACCCCATCTAAATGATTGGTAACTACCAAGTTTACCATTTTGGTGGCATGGATTAAATGGGTGCTATGCAAAGAGTGCTGCACGTGTAATTAAGTCCTTGCAAGGGTAAACAGAAAATGGGTGATGGGCTTAACTTTCTGCAACACTTGCATGATGGTCTTTGAAGAGTGCTTTGAGTGTTTCCTTTTATTTTCCTTTTATGTACTAACCGCATCAACTTGAAATCTCTGACTTCTACTGGCTTTCTTTGGTGTTGGTAATTAAGTGGGATAATGCAAGTTAGAGAAATGGATACCAAAGCTAATAACTAAACAGATGTTTGGCTTTGTTTACTTACAATCAGCCCATATAAACATGTATTTATTGGAAAATGAGCTGTTTACATCTGCTATGCAAAGAAAATGGGCCCTAAAAAGATTGGGTGCTGCTGCAATTGACTGTGTTTCAAAATGCCGGATGCTGCATGACAGAACAAAGCTTATTTGCATATATAGTGCATTGCAACATATTTTTGTCCAAAGCATAAGTGGAATACGTTGTGGCAGTTCTACTAATAAAGGTAAGATTTTAATTTGCATAAAGCAAGTTTAAAACATACACGAAAATGATTTGCTGGGAAAAACTTAATTAGTCTGCTACTTATTTGATATCATGATAAACAAGTAGTTCAGTAAACAGATTGGCTTTTGTACTGTGGAACTGTGGTAATAGATCTAATTTCATATGCAGCTTTATAAATACCAGGATTTAGTTTCCAGATAAAAGAAAACAATTGTAGTAGGCAAAAGTATTTGTAATATGTTCAAAACCAAATTCACAGTTGGTGTATGGGTATTTTTACCGTTTAAGAGTTTCCTAGTATATGATAGAGCCATTGATTTGTGTTAGGAAGAGGAGAGCAGCCAATAATCTGTTTGCATAATAGACCTGAAGAATTAGGGCAGTCCACAAGTCATTTGTTGAGAACAATTTCTTTATGAGCTTAGACAGATTCTAAAACAACTGTAAGAAAAACTTAAGTGCTCAAGCTTGATACTTTCTACATTCCCTCCCTAGTTTTATTGCTTTTTCTGTGCTCTTCCTGATAAGAAGTTCATGTACAAAGAGTGTGATTCTCCTGGTGAGGTAGAATTGAAACGGTGCCTATAAAACTTTCCTTGTAATTAGAACTTTAAAAAGCTACCTACATTGTTCAGCACCTGTGCTATGAACAGAGCTTAGGAGTTGTAATCTTCCTTTTTGTGTCTCAGATGGCTACAAAGACCAATTCTGACACATACAAACTCAGGCTTAGGTAACTGTGTGACTCCAGTTACTTGCCTACAGTATGTCCCTGGGTGAATTCTGTGTGTGGGCATAGTTTTGCTTGAAGAAATGTGCTCTGTCCCATTTAAATTAAACACAGTTGTATTATCTGATGCCCATGGAATGCTACTTCTTGGCCTGTACTGCTCCTTGGAAGGAGTGAAGGAATTTACAAGGTTGTCAAGGTTCCTCAGAATATGGAGAAATAGAAATGGCATCTGCTGAGCTGAGTGGAGAGGGACAGATAGATGAAATCAGAGATGGGGAATAGATAGCCTGCAGTAAGGAGTTGCAGGTTGTATATAGGAATGAAGATCATCTGGGTTAGAGAAGGATCTCCTGAGGTAAAGGAGGTTGCCTTAGGGCAA